>NC_139353.1:78733035-79933035 GCF_055883805.1 Amblyomma maculatum
GCCTATTCCTTCTCCGGCGACCCTCAACCTTTCCCAGCATCAAATCTTTCTCCAGCGACTCCTCTCTTCTCATCAGATGACCAGAGTTGCTGAGCTTTACTTTAGAATTTGACCCTCCAATGAGCAGTCAAGGTTTATGGTCGACAATATCGACTGATTTGATCTTCTGGCAGTCCAAGGAACTCTCAAGAGTCTTCGCCAGCACCACAATTCAAACGCGTCAATTCTTCGGCGGTCAGCCTTTTTCACAGTCCAACTCTCGCATCCATACATCACACTAGGAATGACCATAGCACGAGTTATACGGATCTTGGTTGGCAGACTAATGTCTCTGCTCTTTACTAGGCGGTCAAGGCTAACCATTGCTCTTTTTCCCAGAAGCAGGCGTCTCTTAATTTCATGGCTTCAGGCTCCTTCTGAGGTAATCTTAGAGCCCAAGAACAGAAAATCTGTCGCAGCTTCCACTTCTTGTGCATTGATGCTCCAGGACTTGATATGGCAAGACGCCATGATCTTTGTTTTTTTAATGTTCAGTTTAAGCCCAAACTTCTCACTCTCTTCTCGTACGCGCATCGGAAGTCTCTTGAGTTCCACTTCACTTTCTGCCATTAAGATATATATATATATATATATATATATATATATATATATATATATGTATACTGTCACATGCTTTGGGCGACGCGAGCTTCTGTTTCTGCATCTTCTACCTTCTCTTGGCGCACCAAAGCACGTGACAACACACACACACACACACACACACACACACACACACACACACACACACACACACACACACACACACACATATATATATATATATATATATATATATATATATATATATATATATATATATATATATATATATATATATATATATATATATATATATATATATATATATATATATATATATGTCGAGGTTTTTTCGTGTGCAATGTATTTTGATTTCGGAATGCCCTTGCTGAAGGAAAACGCTCCCGCTCAGTCTCACTTTGCCTTAAATATAGTCTTCTCTTTCTATTTAGCTTTGTTCCTACTTGCAATTTCTCGTTCTTTTCAGGCGAGGCTCTTTCGATTGCAAACACAATATAAGCGCTATTTACTTGCAAACACAAAAATGCAAAAAAAAAAAAACAAAAGAAAAAGAAATCGATATTCAAAATGAGTACAGCACCTGGAAAGACGGCCCGATGTATGTGCTGATGGGGCGTGTATGACAGCAGACATACGCAATTAAATAATTGATCCAAAATTGGCAGTGTGAAACGCACCCTCTGCAGCGACGTCCGTTCAAATCCACCTTGCACTGACTGTGTAATGACCATGAGCGATAAATTTCTCTGATAAAAATGTCGAACATTTATTATCTTTTTGCTGCTGACCCACTATGTGACTAGAAGATGTACCTCGTCTATTAAAATAAGGAAAGCGTCTTTGTAGTTATAGCTGCAACACAAATAGTTCTAAGTATAAATGAGAAAATAGCACATACTCCAAATAGAAACAAAACATGAATAATAACGACATATTGTTTCCGAGGCATTATATATGACAGCGGCGAAGGTTTAGTTTCTTTTTACTGACACAGCACCCCTTTTTAGTGAACGATATTTCAAATGGTTTTTGTTTATGTGCGGCAAGAAAGAGCTCTGTTTTGCTCAATGTTAAGAACGGATTTTCGGGCAATGCTGCGCGTGTATAACAATATTTCACAAACACAGATGAACAGTACCATTGTTTTGAACAGTTTTATCGTCAATTAGTGGTTTAAACGACTGATGAAAAGGACTTGCTTTCAAAGGTCACACCTTTCCAAACATACAACCTAGATCATGCTGGCACTAAAGAAACGAGAAACCGGGAAAGTCAGTTCGTCACTTCTTATTTGCACTCAAATCGATCATAATGATGCAAATCGCTGCACGTCGGGACAGACGGAATGTACAAGTTCAGTAAGGAATCAGTGTTGCAGCGAGAGCCCCAAAACTAAGCAAAAACAGCCTACGATTGTCTTTCCCCTTTGTGTTCATTGCAAGCTTCATTCTGATACCGGTTAATAACAACTACGCTTACCTGCAAGCGTGGGCCTTAGGTGAGCAGCACATGCAGACGATGCAGTAATTTTGATAATGACGCAGGTGAATTTTCTGGTTTATGCTACGCTGCAAGGTACACGCGCTAACTTGTAAACAAAAGAAAAAAGTAATGACGCAACGTAATGAGCTTTAGCTGAGAGCACGAATCTTTACATCATCACCAGCAGTTTAAAACTCGGCGCGCGCTGGGAAACGTCCACCAAACTGACGGTTAACTCTAACTGCAAAAAGAAGGAATAAAGAATACTGCTCCAGGAGATGTATAAAACAGATCAGATTAACTGCTAGGGCTTTGAAAGAATCCGTAAGAGTTTAAATTAAGCTCCGGTTTAGATAAACGAAGGTTAAGCTGGCGACAGCCTAGCGACGCAGTGCGCGCTTTAAACTACGCTTTAATGGGCTTACAGGTTTGCTGTGCAGGTTACATGTCGCTCGAGCAAAAATAAAAACGAAGTACGAATCAGGATAGTGGTGAAAAAGAAGAAACGAGTGGGTGGTTGAGTGCATCGCTTCGTTAGCTTGACAGCAGGACGGCTCTAATCAACCTAATTACAGCTGCTTAGTCAGAGGACTCGTAAACTCCATGCTACAACTGTATCGTTTCCTATTCGTGGGCTGGATGCGGTACAAGTTTTAAATATTCAGTAACGCTAAAAATATGAATGACCAAAAGTTTAAAACTGTGCACTCTAAGCTCCCCGTACTTGCTTTTGAATCCCTAACTGTGTCTCAAAGGCCGGAACTCATTTTGTTTCTAGAGAACATCATGTTCACACACTGACATGACAATGTTGTGTTGTTGTTGACACAGCAACATATTTTGCTGTTGAAACCATGAGAACACGTGCATGGCATCCCGCTTTGGTCCGTTGTCATCCATTCGTTACGCAGTTCGCTGTGTTCCAATACCGTGCTCATCCATATGCAGTCTGCATGAATCTGGGATTCACCTTTCCATTCCTGGAATATTGAGAAAAGTAGTGTTCCATTGCATGCCCTGACACAAATCACGTTGGTCGGTCAGTATTTCGACCACAGTAGGCATCCATGCCTGACAGATGGCCTGGTTAACTTAGCAAGTTCGTCTGGTGTCTGCCGTGATACCGTCCATATTAATCTTGATGATGGTTAAATCAGCCTATCTCACTTTTCAACTGGGGCGAAACTAGCTACCTTGCGGACTGCAGTTGAGTTCATCAGCCAAGAACCTCCACATGACTGGACAGTGTTTAAAGGTTATAAAGCCGCCTTTGAAGGCCTGCAAGTTGCACTACGCCGCACGCCACATGAACAACCGATTTCAGGGACCTGTAGGCTGTACCCCAACGCCACATCTAAAGGTCGTCAGTTCGCTTTAAAGTGGCTTCCGGGACACTTCGGCATTACACCGGAAGCACCAGGCTGACGATGTTGTCCGTTCTGTCAACCACGACGGAGTTCTACTCAGTTTTACTGCAGTGAGAGCTGTGCAACGGGTCCTTCGCTCAACGCCAAAGCGTTGGATCACCCTTTAAGCGTGTAACATGAGATAGCTTCTCAACCGTCGCTTCAGGGCATTAAGCCCTGGTCTGAGTTTTTGTCTTGCACATAGCATAGAACATCGTAAAACAACATAGTGCAGTAGCTCATTTCATGCTTTTACAAGGAATTATACTCTTCGAGTTAGGATGACCGGCAGCCTTGCTTGCCGCCTTGCTTGCGAGGCGATCTACTGTCTGCTATGCTTTTGTGAGCAAAGCACATACTCTGTGTTCTGATCTGATCCACCTCGATTATCCTGTTTTGATAACTAGAGGAGAATGCCCTCGGATCGTGGCTACACCAGTCGACTTCCACCTTCAAGGCCTGGTACTGTTTAGTTACTTGGGGAGACTGGATTCAGTGGCAAATTGTCGTCACTTAAATTTCATCATTCTTTTTTATTTTCCTTTTTAATGACCTCACTACTGTTCAACAGTGCGGGGTAGTCAACCAGAACACCTTCTCAGCATTCCTCATAGCATATTTCTCGAAATGAATCTTCATGTACAAATTCGTAGCCGTGGCTGTTTTCTTCGGATTTGCTTCCCATTTCCAAATCAAAATACAAGGAATCGGTGACCATAAAACACTGGTAGGAGTTCTATCATTTTGTAGAGCAGCTCTTTGACAAGACAGGGAACTTCATCCTAACATAGGTCTCGGCCCGCCGCTGTAGCTTAGCGGTTAGGGCACTCGAGGTCTGATCTCAAGGATGCGGGATCAAATCTTGGCCGCGGCGGCCGCTTTTCGACGGAGGAGAAACGCAAGGCACCCTTGTCAATGACGTATGAAGAACCCCATCTGATGTAAATTTCCGGAGACCTTCACAGCAGCTTCTCCCACAGCCTGATTCACTTTGTGACGTTAATTCCTCTAAACCAAACCAGATCAAACCAAACCCGTTTTAAACAGAAGGTGCATGTTAAAACTAAATCACAGCAAAAATATATTGAAGATAAAATATATATTTCAAACCAAATTTTCTGTTTTAATCGGCTTCGAGTCTATAGTTGTTGATGATATCTGCCGTTTATATAGACGATTTGCCGTGCCAGCATGAGAGCGGAATTGATTTCCCGAGAAATTGCAAAGGCTGTAACGACACATTCCAGATTGAACCGCCATTTTATCCAACTGGTTCCTACTATGCATGAGGGCTTTACAAACAGCTTTCAAAATGATCCAATGTTGAACTTAAAAAACATGTTCTTGCAGTGTCTTGCCACTGGAACGTGCGCTGAGCAATATATTAAGGTCTCTGGCGGGCGGTCCGTGTTAACTTTTTTATTTATTTATGAAGCACTGGCGGACTCAGTAGAATCTCTTAAGTGGGGGTCGGATGTACAGTAGAGATACAACTTGTAAGCATAAGGTGCTTAAATTTAAAAACAGCATAAAATGATAAGATTGAACACAGAAGTGTTGGTCACAAAAATAAAACCGAATAATGATTGTACATTGCGCATATTTTGCGCGAAGAATTGGCGGCTTTTTAATTAGAGGAAAGAAGGGAAAGACATTAACCCAAGGAACAAATGTTCACACAGTAGCACTATATATTTATTTATTGATTGATAGACCGTCTTGATCGCGGACTCCGCTGTGACGGCTACGTCGGCTGGATTGACAGGTCGGGCTGCATTCTCTGCTCTGTCCAACACATAAATATCATGCATGCGAATGTATAGCGAACGTTTACATAAACGAAAAGGCCGCTACTAAAGCAATGTCCCTGGTTTTTGCGTGCCTACCTTGAGAGAGCAGCTAGACGCTGCAGTTCTAGCTAATTGCTATAGATGAATTATCATTCGCTACCCCAACTCGCAATACTTGAATTTGAGAAGAAAAAAAAATGTAACGTGAATGGATGGTCGGAGCACGTCCGGAGCAGAGGGATTACCAGGCAACCTAATACGTGCGCATTGTTAAAGCTATGCAGCGACATTCTCCTCTTCAGTGAAAGCAGCAACCCCTTCCACCCAATACTGCGTTTCTTGTTGGCTGAATTGATGAGCGCATAGGAGGTATGCAAGCATGTTCGTGGTCTCAACTGTTTTTTTAGCTTGGCTGTCTAGCTCACTGAACAATTATTACGGCGTTTCTGGCAAGTAATGAACGCTGGAAAAAATGACGACAAACTGTCTCGGCTGCACAAGAAGTAGTTCGAGTACCGCACCAACGAGTTTGGAACGTCTCTCGGCATGAAATGCTTCGGCGCGCTCTCATAACCACTGTCTGCCTGGTTTGCTTTCAAACAGTAAAAATAAAAAGGCGGATAGAGTGAAACCTTACCCGCACTATATAGACGGCCACGTCTATAGACAATAATACGCTGATTTGGCAGAATGGCTATGCCTGTTTGCAACTAATGAGAACGGTGTCCTGAGATTAATTTCTACATCGGTGACCGCATTTTTGACAGCGCCAAAATGGAGAAACGCACTCTTCTGCAGATACTGTATTAGCTGCTACTGAGCCCTGCGTAGTCGACACTAATCCGATCCCACCCTTTAGAGCCCATTACAGCGTGGTTGGTACAAAGCACAGACATGAACCGCAAGTATCTCTTATCTCCTCAGGTGTACAATCGGCGAAATACTTATGTCGGTGCAGCGGAGATACATCACTTTGACGAATCAAGGCCTGTAAATCGGCTGGAATGTTTGCACATATGAATGACGTATATGGCTTACCTGCTGATATTACTGCAAGAGACGTTTCGTATTTATGTGAGGCAGCGCTGCAGTGCATTTGCTTCCAACACGTTCCCTCTATCCCCTCTCTTCCTCGCGTCATCAATGTCAAAACTTTGATGGCTTTAGATTTGAATACTTCTGAATTACCTTAGGCGTACATACATTACTGTTGTGCATACGGCGTTTAGCATTGATGAAGGTGGCTTATGCAGAAGAGGTCCACGCACTTGTTCAACCGACTTCACTCACGCATACGCTAAGTTCATACTGGAAGGCTGAGGGTTGGCCGAGGGTTGGAAGGCTTGTGCATTAGGCCTGTTTTGAGATGGGTGGGAGGCGTGGTGCTTATGGGGACTTGAGTAGCGGCGCCCTTCAAGCACTGCTTCGGTGCCCAGATTTCTTGTGATGTGCCATGCGAGCGGCAGTGGTATGTATCATCGATAAACACCGTGTGCTTTTTACCTCTTTAGAAATCGTTGCTTTAAACCCTGGAACAGATACACTGGTTCGGCGTGTGCAGGGGGGGGATCGTACATCAACATAGGCATAAGATATGCACGTGATACCCCTCAGGGATGAAACGATAGGCTAGTTAAGTTTACCTAATGATCTATTTACCTTTTATTTCAGGGGGAACGTTATATTACTGAACTTAATAGCCGTAAACAAAGGAGGTGAGTCGAGTTTGAAACTTTCTTAATCGAAAATGAAGTTCCAAATATTTACCGTTAAAAAAAAAAGCATTTGTATCACTTGTTATCGACTCCTCGAAACGCATATTTTTCAATCAGGAAAAAAGAAATCGAGTTGAGATACAAACTTCCTGGTGATATGGTTTGGGATTGGAGCTGTGCTCCTCCCCACCGATGCAATTCTGCTTAGACCTTGTCCACCACTACTTGAGTTCATTTTCTGTGCTGCCCGTATCCTGGTTGTTATATTACAAGGTAAAGGGGAGTTATTTGATAGGAAGGATTAAGTTGCGGAAATCACACAGTAACCAGACGCATATGCACCTTCATTCTGTGCGATATCTGTCTATGGCTCTACGTCAAAGTTGCCCATGTGGTTAAAATTACTGTCTTCATTTGCGAACGCACCAAATTCACAGCCCACCATCACAGTGTTCTTCACTGTCTTAATCGCTCAGAGGCATTAAAACCAATACCCACACTGCTGTGTTCTCCTTCAAAAAGTCTTCAACCTTTGAGTTGACCGACGCCTCACAAGAAATGGAAGAAAAGCGATCTTCTGTCTCGTCGTCCATCTTGCAATGTGTTCGCACCAAGCACCATTGTGTAAGGCATAGCAAATTGTAGTATCAGCCAGTAATCTGTAATATTATTTTATTAATGCATGAGAAGTTAAACTCAACTTTCACTGCGGATAGCTTGTTCAACCTATTTCTTATAGGATACTATTAGCGAACACAATTCTAAGCGAAATGATGCGAAATATTTTTTGTGGGTCTGCAAACAGTGACGATGAAAAATCAGAGCTACTTAATACCTAGTTAGCGTTATATGAACAGTAAATGCAGAGACAAGTGACACCAACTAGGCTCATGTTTTCAAACACAATGAGCAAGGAGCGTGTCAAAATGATCGAATATAATCAATATGTGCCAAAATTAACATTTACTTTTCCGCTTACTTCCGCCAAACCTTCTTTTTGCGTCGTCAATGATTTCTTTGTTTATTATTTCAGCGCGTTGCTTGAATTTTGTCGGAGAAGCTTCGTGATCCAGCCTCCAACTTTGCTTTCAGCGCGCCAGGACCGGATTTTCCGGACCATATGCTGGCATTGGTGTAGGTGCACCAAACAGCTGAAAAGAAGAGTTACGCCGAAATGACAAGAATGCCACCGGAAGCACTGGATATCTAAGGAGCTGTGTAAGAGCCTGCCGGAACGACGTCAATCCTTCCCGGTAAAACAGGTGCAAGATTCCTGCGTGAAGGCAAGTAAAAGGGGGCTTTGTATTCGCTTTTTTTTTCTTTTTCACGTTGTTTTTGTACGGGCGCGGGTTAAGAATAGAAGACTACGGAAAGTGTAAGCCGAGCCAAACAGAAGATGCGCGTAGATGGTCGAGAACGTTTCTTTGCAAGGCAAGGCACAAAGAAAGCTCAACGGTGGTGTTGCTGCAGAGGCTCCCAGCTTGCTAACAAGGGACACCGGAAAGACCACCCGTGGCGATGACAACAGAACGGAAGCTTTTACAAGTTGCCCAGAAAAGAAAAAAGTGTTCAACTCCGGAGAGTGGCTGCAAACAGGTGATACGAAGGTTGTTTGCAGAATCGTACAATTTCGAGCGTGCTGCCTGTGGATAACAACCACCTTTCCGCCTCACGTACTGAACAAATCTTTCACAGCCCGCTCTCTATGTCTGGCTCGGACAGAGCTAAGATGAAATCGAGAAACTGGAGTAGTCTCGATTGCGACAAGGCTCTTTCAGTTTCTTATAGGTAAAGGTCGAAACCAAGAAGCAGGTTTTGAGATTGTCGTCTCTTTTAAGATGCTTTGCTGAGGTTTGCTTATACAAATTTGCTACAGATATGAAAACACCAAACAGAAAGTAATCACTGGATGTTCTCGGCAGTATAAAATTTTGCGGATTAACTATCATCGCTCTTTCAGAAGCGACAAGAAAAGTATAAGAAAATAAGAAGCAGAACACACTATGTAAACGTCAGCGCTTTAAACAGTGCTACTCTTGGACTATCCACTGGAGGACTGTATGTGTGCCGTTTGTAAGGTAATACAATGATTATTACCTGTAAATCCAGTTTTATTGATTTGCTGTGTTATTTTTCTGCGGTTGTTCGAATCGCCGAACTAGTAATTAATTTCATGTTAAAGCTACAGTAGTAAAGCTTTCTTCGCGATCTACTCGCTATTTACGCCGTGAAAGTTTTGAGAACTCCATAACATCACTAAACAAGCTTTTATCGTTTCTTGTTTCCTTCATTACTTCGCCGCGGAAGAGTTCTGATCGTTGTTGCTTCATTCCGGCAATCACTTGGGAGAGCAAATTTGCCCAACGGGCCTCTTTCAGCGTCTAGTGAGCGCTGAGGTTCTCTTTTACATTTTTCTATATGGCTGTACGTACTGTGATCTGCGTTATCTGCCGCCAGTAGGTTTCTCGTTTCAAGTGAAAGTGCCCAGTAGTTATCTTCTCGCAGTATCCGAATCATTCATTTACCGAAGCGACCAGTAGCTGCATATTTTAGCTTATATACCGTAAATATTCTATTTTAAACGTATGGCTCTGTTTCTTGATTCTTCGCGTTTCTTTTCAACCATAAAAAAAAAAAATGTGCATCCAAACGTTCAACACAGTGAACTAATTTTCGAAGTCCTTTTTCCCTCTAAAGCACGCGCTTAAACGCATTATGACGCCAAAGGGGGTGCTTAAACCAACAGGCCAGTTCCGCTTGTACACGCTAATGGCGTATCTTAAAATATTATGTGACATAAAATTCATGGGGTGCATTATATATGTAAGAATAATCTAGTTGTATGCATGAGAGAATAGTAATAAGGTTGTGAACGCCGCAGTATGAAGACTTGGGTGTTAAAAATCATTTGATTTATTCTTGATATAATTAAAAGCGAAGTCAAAATGAGTATTAGAAATATTGATGCTAATTATATACTAAGGACCACACTGGTAAATAAATGCAACAGGTGCTACTCGTCAACGTAGTCACGCAGTGTTCAGACCTTCGATTGAACAAAATACAATGTTTGCGAACAAAAATGCTATACAGGCCTTCTGCTTCGCGGACGAAAGGAAAAATGTGTGTTCGAATATTTTTTATAGTAGTGCTGTGCCTTGAGAAGGCACAGCACCTTTGATGTAGAAAACACTAGCATCCCTGATTCCAAAGCAAGCATAACCAAACAAATCCTAATTCAAAGCCGTATATAATGATTTTTTTTTTCCAGATAAGAATACCCGAGTAATCTCTCCGACAAACCCTACGAGACATCTTTGACAAAAATAAATCCTTCATGTGAAAATGGTCCCATTTGTCATAGAGAAAGCACTTATTAG
The DNA here is from genome assembly GCF_055883805.1 of Amblyomma maculatum. Classification (NCBI taxonomy): domain Eukaryota; kingdom Metazoa; phylum Arthropoda; class Arachnida; order Ixodida; family Ixodidae; genus Amblyomma; species Amblyomma maculatum. The sequence continues at coordinate 78,743,409 of NC_139353.1, forward strand.
CAAGGCATTTTCTGTAAAACTTTGCTTCAGCTACAGCTCGAAAGTATCGCCTGAGCAGCCCAATCTATTTTAGATTCAACATCATTTTTTCTGAATTCTACTAACTAATAAATTGTGCACCTTTTCAACATTTCTTACCTGTTTTAAGAGATAAAAAAATTATAAAACCAGTGACAGACTCAAGCTTGTTCTATTCATGCGTTGAGCGGTAAAGGGAGTCCGTTAGCACGTGGTGGGAAACAGCAAGTGAAGCGTAGGGGACAGGAGAAACCTGGAAAACTATGTAAACAACGTAAAGTTGGGGTCAAGTGGATGCAGCTGGAACGGTATCGGATTAAGTGGAGAAATATGGGAGAGGCATTCACCCTGCAGTGGGTAAAGTCAGGCTGATGATGATGATGATGAACATTGTGCTAATTTAATGTGGTACGAATGCGATACTACTACTTCGCTTTTTCGGCAATTACAAGATGGGCGGATGATTTTAGGAATCTTGCAGGGGTCAAGTGGATGCAGAAAGATAGTCCAGGACAGGGTTCATTACAGGAGCTTTAGAGACATTCACTCTTCATTGGAAATACTCCGGTAGCTGTTGATGAGTGTACAACTGTGTGATAGGGGTATCAAGGAGGCACCTCTGAAGGTGTTGACTAATGTTCTTGAGTGTAGCAAAGTGGTCATAGCTCGTCTTGAGCGAGTGGATAAATAAATCAGGAAAAATCAGACAGTGTGTTAGGCAGAAAGTAAAATCCAACAGGGCTCGTCAAGGCAGAGGTGGAAACACAAAGAATAGAGTATCGCAAAGATGTCATAGCTCGCCTTCAGCGAGAGTTTAAAAAAATCAGGAAAAATCAGACAGTGTGTTAGGCAGAAAGTAAACTCCAACAGGGCTCGTCAAGGCAGAGGTGGAAATACAAAGAATCGAGTATCGCATTGGTAGCCGAAGAATATCTTGCAACTTTTCTCTTCTCATGAAAATCAAGGGACGAACTGCAGAACATGGGTGACGACATAAACACTCAGTGCAGAGAGTGGATGCAAATCCTACATCATAGAGACTAATGCTCCGCCGTATGAGAAGAAAGCAACCGTTGAAGCCAAGCAGCTAGCTCTCTGGAATAACTCCACAGTTCTCGTTTCAAGGACCACGAGTAGCGGAAGATGTAAAGTTAATAAGTGAAATATCAAGGAGTTATTATTATGGAGCAGTTAAGTTCACAGATGCCCTTAGGGCATCAAGGACATAGGACGTTTATTTCTAAGAACGAACGTAATATAATCTCACCTTGGAAGCATACTTTATAGGCATGAAGGTCTAGAAAAATGGTAAGAGTACCACTGAAAAGGTAGCAAACTCAGAAAAGGGAAAGGAAAATATAACCTTATAAAAGGGCAAGGGAGAGGAGTGGCCTGAAAATATAAATGTTTGTCAGTGATATCCAGCAGGAAATGAGAGAAAATCTCACCCTGCGACTAGAATGCAGGTTAGCAAACTATTAAACCGATGTTAATGATTGTTATTTTTATTTTAGTCAGAAATTTCGCTGCTGTTTGCTATGCCAACCGAAGTAAAATTGACATTCAGAAGTAGACCATGCCGCTGGTGCGCTGCGTGTCTGCTTTGGCAAGTTCCCAGGCTCGACCTTGGGGCTACCTGCACTATATATATATATATAGGCTGCTGACAGTCCAAGTGGCCCCTTGCCACTTGGACTGTCAGCAGCCGTCAGCGCGACCCGCAAAATGTTCGACGGTCTCCGCGGCGACGACGCAGATGACTGGCTCGACAGCTAAGACCGGGTCAGTGCTTTCAACCGGTGGGACGATTCTCTTAAACTAATTATTCTGGCCTTTTATTTGACGGATGTGGCCAAAACATGGTTCCTAAATCATGAATCGACGATTCCGGACTGGGCTACCTTTAAACAAAAGTTACGGCAGATTTTCTGCGCTCCTACTGTTCGCACGGAGTCCGCCAAGAAGAAGCTAGAAGTCCGACTTCAGCGGTCCAATGAGACCTATACCTCTTATATAGAAGATCTACTTGCACTTTGTCGGCGCATAAATGACACCATGCCAGAGGCCGAGCGGGTTCGGCACGTCCTTAAAGGTATTGGGCCACTCGCCTACAACGCCCTGGCCGTGCAGAACCCTACCACAATCGACGCCATCATATCGACTTGTCAACGCCTTGACGAACCGCAGTCAATACGCCTGCAGCCTGATCCCACTTCATTTGGTTTCACTGCCGACGCTGACCTCCGTGCGCTTATTCGCGAATTAATTCGTGAAGAGCTCTCGGCTCAAGGTAATTTGTGCCGCCCTACATCTGAGCCACATCCTTCAAGTACCGGCCTGCGTAGCATTGTCAAAGAAGAGCTGGCCTCAATGACCTATTCCCCCCCCCAACATCGGTCGCTCCTACCATCTGTCAGGTGCCAACGTACGCCCAGGTCACATCCTTGCCGCCTGCAGTTGGAGAGCCTACGCCACCGGCGCCTACCACTGCTCATGTCGCTGCATTGGCACCGCCTGCAGCGGCGCCGACATACTACCCCAACTGGCGCCCAGCCCGCCCTGTTTGTTATTACTGCGGGTACCGAGGCCATATTTCCCCCTTCTGTCGTCGCAGGCTCCAGAATGAACGCCGCGGCTACGACTCATTTGAAGCAGACTACCCTCCTCGCATTTCCGGCTCTAACCACCGTTAATTCCCTGATTATCCCCGACGTTCATCACCCCCGCCAGAAAGCCCCGCTCCGCCTGCTGGTTACAGGCCTTCGAGACGCCGTTCTCCTTCGCCTTTTCGCCGCTCAACCTCGCCTCTCCGTCAAGCTTCTCTGACGACCCCCCGCCTATCGGAAAACTGACCACTGCAGTTTTAGGAGGGAAAACTGCACTCTTTGGCCATCCCAAAAATCCTCCGGAACGTCCATGGAATATTATTTTAGTGTGGGTTGAAGATTTATCTGTTGAGGCTTTGGTTGACACGGGCGCCGCTGTTTTAATGATACACACTGACTTGTGCTCCCGCTTGCGAAAAGTGAAAACGCCGTATGATGGACCTGAACTCCGTGGAGCTAATGGTGCAATAATTCGGCCTTTTGCTAAGAGTACTGTGCGAGTTTTTGTTGATGGTGTCCGCCACCATGTACAATTTGCCGTGATATCACCGTGCGCTCAGTCAATTATTTTAGGCTGGGATTTTCTGTCTGCCGCATCAGCCAGCATTTCGTGTCGCGACAGGATAATTTACATGAACGAGAGCGATCCTTCTTCTGAACCTCCCGAGCCCCGTCATCGCCTACTTGCCGCTCTAACTCAGTGTTGCCCCCTGGATGCGAACAACTTGTCGCGCTTACTTCTACAGACATTGATAACGCCGATGTGCTAATCGTGCCTTCTGATCGCCATCTGACCCGTGGAATCGCGCTACCACCAAGTCTTGTTCGGTTTGAGCATGGCACAGCGCTTGTCGCTGCTTCAAACACTTCCCCAGAGCCCAATGTGCTGACTAAAGGGACATGTTTTTATTGTGCCCTGGACATTCACCCGGTGTTCCTCACCACCCTTACTGCCCCCTCTTCCTCACCAGCAGCTTCTTCCGATGCTTCTCTCTCTGTTCTCTTTGGCACCATCAATCCTGACCTTCCTGTGACTCACCGCCAAGCTTTGCAGGAATTACTTCGAAAACACCAAGCCTCCTTTGATGTCACCTCTCCGACCTTGGGCCGAACGTCTTCTGCACAGCACCGCATTATTACAATAGGTACTTCTATTGTTAGCCGCCGCCCTTACCGTGTTTCCTTATCAGAACGTAAAATCATAGAAGATAATGTGAATGAAATGCTCCAACGAGACATTATTCGGCCCTCAGCTAGCCCCTGGTCATCTCCGGTTGTCTTGTTCAAAAAAAAAAGGATGGGTCCGTGCGTTTTTGCGTTGATTACCGCGCACTTAACAAAGTCACTCGCAAAGATGTTTAACCTATGCCACGAATTGACGACTCCCTCGACTGTCTTCAGGGCGCCGAATATTTCTCCACTTTTTATTTACGTTCCGGTTACTGGCAGATACCGATACACGAAGCCGACAAAGAAAAAACCGCATTCGCTATTCCCGATGGGCTTTACGAATTCAATGTTATGCCTTTTGGACTTTGTAATGCCCCCGCTACGTTTGAGCGCATGATTGATACCGTTCTTAGAGGACTTAAGTGGAAAACATGCTTGTGCTACCTGGACGACATAGTTATTTTCTCTGCGACTTTTTCTGATCATTTATGCCCCCTTGATCAAGTATTAACGTGCCTGGCATCCGCCGGTCTCCAGCTGAACACAAAAAAGTGTAATTTTGCCAAGAAAGAAATCAAGACCCTGGGCCACCTCGTCAGCCGCGATGGCATTCGACCCGACCCTGACAAGCTTGCTGCAGTTTTGAACTTTGCACGCCCTCAGCGGACTAAGGAACTACGCAGTTTCCTTGGCCTGTCTTGGTACTTTCGCCGTTTCATTCGCAATTTCGCTACCATTGCTGCACCGCTCCACCGCCTCCTGACTGACCGTACTACTTTCAATTGGTCCGAAGAATACGAAAAAGCTTTCGAAACCCTAAAGAATGCCCTCACTTCAGACCCTGTTCTCGCTCACTTCGACGACACTGCTGCCACCATTCTCCACACCGATGCCAGCACCCTCGGTATCGGCGCCGTACTTCTGCAACGTGATACCGCTTCTCGGCAAAAGGTAATTGCGTTTGCAAGTCGAACTCTAATACCTGCGGAACACAACCACACCATCACTGAGCAAGAGTGCCTCGCCGTCGTTTGGGCAGTTCAGAAATCCGCCCCTACCTCTACGGCCGCCATTTCACGATCGTTACCGATCACCACGCTCTGTGCTGGTTATCAACCCTCAAAAATTTGACTCGACGCCTGGGCCGTGTGATTCTGCGTTTGCAGGAATACCACTTCGATGTCATATTCAAATCGGGTCGCAAACATCGAGATGCCAATGCTCTTTCCCGTTGCCCGCTCCCAGAATCACCACCTAGTGCTTCTTCGCGCCTTCCTGCGTGCACCCTCGACGTCCCAATCTCGTCCATAGCTCCAAACATCACCTGTGCTACGCCTGCCGCTGTTCCAGATCGTTACGCCATTATTTCATACCAGCGAGCCGATCACTACTGTGTTTTCCCTAATCAACCTTCTCACCGGTGCTTCTCACCCTCCTACCGCTAGGATGCGCAGGCAACTCAAAAAGTTTAAACTTGACAACGGCGTGCTCTCCCGTTATATTTATTGCTCTGAAGGCACCCGTTGGGTCCCCGTTATTCCGAGAGCGCTTCGCACCCGTATCCTGGCGGCTTTCCACGATGATGCTACAGCCGGTCACTTAGGCTTTCATAAAGCTTACCACCGCGTGAAAACCCGTTTCTTCTGGCCAGGCCTCCCCTCAAGTGTGGCAAAATACGTCGCCTCTTGTCTGCCATGTCAGCGCCGCAAACGGCCCACTTCTCCTGCTGGCCTACTACAGCCGCTACCTTGCCCTGATATTCATTTTGCCGTTGTTGGCATAGACTTATACGGGCCACTTCCATTGTCTGCACGAGGTAATCACTGGATCGTCACCGCCATCGACCACCTAACACGTTACGCTGAGACCGCTGTCCTGCCTAATGGCTCAGCACATGAGGTCGCGACCTTCTTTTTGGAATCACTCGTACTGCACCATGGGGCCCCTCAGTGCTTCTCAGCGATCGTGGTCGCGGGCATTTCTGTCGAAGATTGTAGCCGAAGTCATTGAGGCCTCAACCACACATCACAAATTGACCTCCAGCTATCACCCTCAGACCAATGGGTTGACTGAGCGGTTCCACCGCACGCTTTCTGACATGTCGTCTATGTACGTCGACCAGGACCACCGAAACTGGGACGTAATACTTCCTTTTGTTACGTTCGCTACAATACGGCTGTACAGCGGGCCACAGGTTACACCCCGTTTTTCCTCGTTTACGGCCGTTCTCCCGATACCTCTCTTGACGCCTCTTTCCTTTCTACACATGCCGGTTCCTCATCCTCTCTTCCTGACCAGTTCCTTTCCCGAGTGGCCAAATCTCGCCGGGTTGCTCGCGTCAACACGGAAGCTTGCCAGGAAGACCGCAAGTGGCGCTATGATGCAACCCATCGCCAAGTTCCGCACCGGCGACGAGGTGTTACTTTGGACCCCATTACGCACTCCTGGCCTTTGTGACAAGTTACAGCACCGTTACATTGGTCCTTACACAGTTCTTGCAAAAACCTCCCCGGTCAACTATCGCGTCTCCCCTGTTTACCCTCCTCCGGACTGTCGTTACCGTGGCACTGAAGTTGTCCACGTTTCACGTATGAAACCTCTTATTCGGTGCAATCCTGCGGACTAATTGCGGCCAGGCTGGCCGCTTCAACTGTGCGGGCGAAATAGTGTGAGCACTGTGTGGCGCTTCATCTTCCACATGGCTGAACGTGCTGCTTCATCTTCATCCTGCGCCCTCTTGTAGATACCCATCGTCATCGCGGAGTGTGTTTGGCTGCAGTGTGCGACAAAGGCTTCAGGTCTGCAATAAAGCCTGATCCCCCAAGTCCCACCTTCGCGCTACCTTACAATATATATATGTCGCGGTCTTGACAGCACGTTCACCATTATGAGGGCCAAGTACAATAAGCGCATGTTTTGTAGATGCGTTGCGTTGTTATGTCCCAGTGCTGAGTAGCATCTGCCTGCCGATTTAAACATTTTCTTCCCGCTTTTATTCAGGCGTCGACACATGATACCAATAATATCACGTTTTGTCCTATCAGAACGATAATTCTAAACAGATATGCACGAAGCATCGGAGAGGTTTTTCACCTCTACTTGCATCTCACGGCCTCTTTCCGCGCCCGATATAAACGAATGTTGTAAAAAGATGTCCGAGACGCGAGGCCCGGCTTGCGCACACAGCGTGTTCAGTGTATCTAGGGAATTGATTGCATAAGATTATCCGAACTGGGGGAGCGCCCGCCCCGTCCAAGATGTTGAAGGTTGCGCGAGCTGCTACGGCAAGTAGTGGTCTCGAGTTCCGCAGTAACCCGCAACCCCAGAAGTGATGATCATCCTGGGATGGGGACGTACGGCTGCACTGTAAGACAAATGAATGCTTGTGAGCATGCATTCTAAATGGATAACTGGTAACTGATGGTCCCTTGATGTATCCCAGCAGATTGGGAGTGGAAACGTTATACACAACAGAAGAGTCATCAGACTATTGTAAAGCTTGGAAAACGCTTTTTGCACGATAGTGGAGGACGAAATGCATAAAAAGTGCTGGTAAGATCAATTAGGCCTCACATTGGTCACGTGAGAGCGTCTTCTTTCCTCCTTTTCCTCTTTTACTGTACGCCACAGCAGCACTCCGGGGCCAAAGAACATTTATGGCATATGCTTAGCGCACTCGGTTCGCACGCAAGGAGCCTGCGTTCGATTATTAGCAACAAAAATTGTGCGCCAATAATTCTCTTTAAACATTTATAAGCATCGAGGTTCATCCAATACAGGAACCTTCTCCCTATATCCGAATTCATTTGTATCCTCCCTGAATTCTAGGTTTCATTTTCAGAATCTGGAATCATTAACTTCAACGACCGCCAGACGCAGACGCACTGTCTTAACTACTAAATCCTTGACACTATCCCTTTGATAAAGGCAGAAGCTTTCGTATAGCATTGAACGTTGCTGGGGTGCTTCAGCTAATAAATAATGGTGATAATGGTTGTAACACTTTACAGTTTCTTGCTTCACTGCGCAAAGCTCGCATTGTCTGCTACACCATGGTTTAACCAGAATAGTTATGCTCGCGATGATCACAGCTTGGACCCTCTAACTGTCAGTTCGTGCATTTGGAGGGAGGAGAACCAGATGGCGCGTTTGAACAATGTTTCGGACTTTCTATCTTTCAGCATCATCATCAGCCTGACTATACCCACTGCAGGGCGAAGGCCTCTCCCATATTTCTTCCCTTAACCCGGTTCTGTGCTAGCTGCATCCACTTGACCCCCGCGAACTTTTTAACCTCCTCCACCCACCTAACTTTCTGCCGTCCCCTGCTACGCTTTCCTTCTCTTGGAATCCAGTTTGTTACCCTAAGCGACCATCGGTTATCCTCTCTTTGCACTACATGTCCCGCCCATGCCCATTTCTTGTTCTTAATCTTCTTCTTCTTTCTCTCTTTATAACACGCAAAATCTCATACGCATACACACAGACGCACACATGCACACACACACACATGCGCACCCGCACACACGCGCTCACGCACACACACTAAGCGCTGAAGGCAGGTAACGAACATCCTACCAACAAACCGTAGACAGCGAGAGCTTCAGCATTCTAATGGGAGGCGATCCGTGGAGATAGCAATGTCCACAGCTCGCTTTTACAGCTTCCCATGTGGGACACGCTGAGACGGGCGCTGCACTTCCAGTGGCGGGGTGTTGCACTCTGTATCTATTCGTCTAGTGGTATCGTTATTTGTTTTCGTAATAATCTATCTCCATTCCCTTTACGTTCAACGGGAGGGTGCTCGAGGGTCGGCCTCCTCAAGCGTTCTTCGCAGGCACCGCGCCAGCCGTATAGGGCCGGTCATAACGCAAGCATGATTTACGAGCATTCATAAAGCAGGCTTACGAGGTCTCTCAATGTCGTTCTGGCATCACCTGTTTTGATTGCTGAGTTTTTTATGAGGAAGTTTATCTTTTCTACTGCAACTCATGATAAGGAAAATCTTAGTAGCCTCCTCAGCATTTCCAGACTAAGGTATAACGTGAGCTGTTAAGCTGGACTTCTTGAGTGCATTTACTTTGATCTCTAGACGGAGCCCTAAACCACACGTGTCACATTTTCCACAACAAGGTCAACGCGCCTTGAGTTTCTTACTTGTCTGACCATTCTACGGGGAATCGCAGCTACCATCGATTCTACGCGCACGAGATATTTCTCCCACGAATGTATTATTCTAACCCCAGCAGCCTCCTTTATTAGCAGATAGCGTTTTCCATTGATGTGGTGTTCTAAACAAAAAGTAATGGGAGCGGCTTAGCGCAATGCTACATGAAGTCCCTATTCTAGGAGAGATTTAATAACAGTTTAATCGCATACTTTGCGTCTTAAAGCGGTAATAGCGGAGGCTAGAGGTGTAAGAGCTTTTAAACAAAGCACATTTGATTAAAAGTCAAATGCCAAAGGCAGCACTGCATTCGGTTCTGACCATATTAAAGCCATGGAATTATCGGAAACTGTAGTCCTAATATTTCCGCTGTTTACCACTGTTCACCTATAGGCGGCTGAAATTACCATTTACGTGCCGCTGATTTCCGTGTCGAGAACAAGTGAAACCATCGTCGTAAATTTCACAGCTTGTGCAGGTGCTCGAGCGTCGACAGAGTATTGAAGTGCAAAAAGTCGCAAAATGTTTTTCTTCTTTCGTAGATTTTTACGCTGGTCTTAACGCGGAATAAGCCGTTATTCGAAATGAATGATACGCTGAGCTCGAGAAAATATGCCTCGTTCGAAGAAGCTTATAAGTTCAGAGCAACCGACAAAACCAGGCGGGCAGTTGTCACAGCGATAAAGTGATGGAATATGTGCTGATTACATTGCGCTATGGGAGCAATATTGGAATCGGAATAAGAATAAATTTAGCTTACAACAAAAGTATTACAAAGCGAAGAAAAAGCGAATGATGGCGGTAGTGCGCGCACCTCAACTCAACTCGAACGGTTACCCGTATATGCAGTATTAGGTTTCTGAGCAGTTAGCAAATTTCTCGTCACTTCTACGGTGCATATTTATCTCGTTGTGAAATTATTGATCTCTGGCTCTTGCTTTTGCAGTCAAATGCCTCAGATACTTTTACAAATGAACCTTAGAAAAATCACATTTCATCAACGTATTTATTACTTCAGATGGTTCGTCAGACGCTTTCTGAATTCCATGATGCTTGGCGAACATAAAATAAGAGTATAGAACCCGCCACGGGCTCGAAGAAAGGAAATACGCAAAAGAAAATGTTTATAATACAGAGAAAGGAATAACAGTTTAAGATTACTACATAATTTGAGGCTTGGAGGCTTTGACTCCCTCCTATGCACGTGGATGACAAGGGCATTCTGCCAGCAGTTTTTCAATATTTGTGTTAAAATATTGCCGGTAAACTATTCTACAGATGTACAATTTCTGCGCTCGAAATTACAGCTTGATAAAAATTAGATACTGTTGAAATTGTTAAACTTTTGCTCTCTCATCTAAGAAAACAAAAAGGCCGTGAAGTGAGGATTCCTTTCAAAGTGGTAAGTACACTGGTGCAAACCGAAATTGCGCACAATGTGTAATTTTCCTGCGCTAATGTGATTACATTACCTGGCGAGAAGCCTAAACAAAGCACAAGACCTTCCTAGAGAAATTAACGTATTTTCTATCCTATCCTATCCTATCCTAAAGCATCATAATATTTTGAAAGCAACAGAATCAAGGCAAAATTTGGGCTTGTTCTGAAGGTTTTCCGCAAACAACTAATGCGGCAGCATGTGACTACGCGTAATTCGCGTACGTTTACAGCGTTCAAGGGCTGCCATTGGGCCAATTTTATGAATTGCATTAACCAAGCATTTTAGTTACCCACTAATCTGTCTGAAATACCAAAGTTTCAATTGACTTGAAGGTATACATAAGAATGCACCGTTAGTCTACACTATCGCCTCTACTAGCCCCTCCTAACTCCCGAATATTCGGATGCTCTAACTAATATTTTGCTCGAACTCGAAATTGAGACGGTGAATTTTGCTTTGGTTGTGCAACTGGAACGTTTCGGTGGTACACACAACTTTAGAGGGTCGTACGCCTATTCTGAAATCTGGCTTTATCATACGCTTGGTTCTTTGATGTCACGTGACCTTGACCACGTCGCAACTTTCTCATACAAGCCGAAACTTTGTGACAGAAATCTGAAATTTCCTCTTGTCAACCGCCTGTCACTTTATCGAGGACATTAACAGCAACGTGACTCGGCAAAGGCGTCGCAGTAGGTAGGGGTTTGTGGGTCGAGAGCTTCAGATTTGAACGAGTATTGCTTATCGTCCGACGTACATTGAGATAGTCAATACCCAAAATTAAGTCACGCGAACCCTGCTGTAGGAACGCACGGCTGGTAGAATAAATACTTCCATTTACTGTACCCTTTGCGGTGCGGCGCCTCGACAGCGTAGTGTGGTTAACACCAGCGAAGCGATGAGCGGGCCATCCCATATGGCGGTTGCGGTCTGGAGGGTGGTCGCGAACGGCTGATTAATGACTCAGTAGTCAGCGCCTGTGTCCAGCAGAGCCGCAAGCGAGCGCCCATCGTCACTTCAAGGTGACCTGTTCGTGTAGTTTAATTTTAAGTTAACTTCCGTGTCTGGTCTCGGATTCATCGTGTACTGAGATGGCGGCTTGAGCAGACCACTGTCCCCACTTCAGCGGCGGTGTAAGCTTCAATTTGATGTCCGGTTGCTGTGTTGCCGTCTTGGGTAGCGCTGATTTAGATGTTGCTGCCTCGTTACTCGTGGTTATCGTGGAAGCATCTGTGTTAGTTCACCTTGTAGTGACCTGTGAGGAGCAAGCGCCACCTTACTACGACGCCGAGGACAACGAAGAGGAGAAAGCAAGAAACACGTGGCGCATTGAGAAAGTGCCACGTGGAAAAGGCAACAGACGCGTGGCGAATTGAACAAGTGCCTCGTTGAGCAAGCGAGAGTGCAGCTAGAGGACGAGGACGCGGAATAGAACAGTCGGGGAGAAAAAGTCTCCCGGCTGCGTCTGTTGGGTGGCGCCGCAAGTGCCAGGCTTGGGCCTCTGCCACAGACGTCCGGGATTGCTGCCCCGGAACGCCCTCGACGACAGAAGGTTCTGCTGGTGACACCATTGACCAGGCTTGGGTTTCCGCCACAGACGTCCAGGATACAAGACCTGAATTGACCCGATCCTGACTTCAGATGTATCTGCCTGATTTACAAAATTCAGGCGCTGCTGTATTTTGACCTTCCCGGCCGCTCTGATGACTTGGCCATCAGCCGCGTGACCGAAAGCAGGTTGCCCGCGTCGTTGCTGTTGTGGCTTTAGGAAGAAAAAACAAAATGCACGGGCCTGCCACTGGCTCTGTAGCTGAGCCACCTCCGCTGCCTCGTGCGGACAGAAGAGAAAAATAGAAAAGAAAGAAAAAAGAAGAGGGAAAAAAAGACGCGCGCCGCTCCAGAGCGGGATCCCATCAAACGTTACACACAGCACCTACTGGGTGCCAGAATACACCTACGTAGCGGGGAACGAGCGCGCCGACGAGGTAGCTCGAGGGTACACGAGCCGAGCTTCCTCCCAATCGGACGATCTACCCGAGCGAGTCGGCCCTACGTACTCAGACATTCTGAACTACCATAAGGAGGTACAAATCCGCTATCCGCCGCCTCATCGGGATCTAAAACAACAAGAGGCAGTGTACTGGCGAAGACTGCAGACAGGAACATTCCCTAACCTGCATATTCTAAGCAAGATTTACCCGTCGCAATATCGGGACACCTGACCATGGTGTGGTACCAAGTCTTCGTTATACCACATCACGCGGCAATGTAGAAATAACGATAGCTTTCATAAAGACCCGAGTGCGGGACAGTGGGAGAGCCGGCCCTCCAGCGGCGACCTGGATTGCCAACTAGGTCTGATCCAGCACGCCCAGCGAGCAGCGAAGCTCAGCGGAGCCCTGGAATAGGGGCACCGATCCTGTGAGAAGACGGAAGATGGACCTCTTCTGCTACTAGCACAAGACCTTTTCAGAGAAATTAACGTATTTCCTATCCTATCCTAATGACGGCCTACAAACGATAAAAATCAGTGGCTGGCTAGCCCCCGCCGCAAGCGGTGTTGACCTACCGTCCCCGCCCCGTAGGGCCAGGAACTGCCCCCCATCGCCACCTCTCCTCCTCTATGACCTACAGCGTGCCGTTGGCTGCGTCTCTACCAGACGCTGCACCGGTCATCTAAAGTACGCGTACGAGACGTGTAGCTGTCTGATATAGGCTGCAGCGCAGAGGCCTGCTGTAGAGCAGCCATTGACCCGACTCATCGGTTAGGGACGCACCCAGAAACGCCGACTCCGCCTACGTCCTGACAGACCCCTCCGCAGGACGCACCACCACTTGGAAGGATGTGAACGCAGGAGTGCACCTTTCCTTATCGTTTTCTCATTTTTGTGTTCATTTCGCGTGTTTCTTTTCCTTTTCTAGATTTGTACGTTTTGTTTTTTTCTGCAGTGCTATATTGGATGTGTTTTGTTTTCGAGTGTCACCACCTCGTGTGTTTATTTTTTAATCTCCATTCCCGAGAGCTTCTTCACAGTCCTCCTCTCCAAAGGTTGCTCTCGTTAGTTTCCCCTGCCGTGGTAAGCGGACCTTTTTAGCGAGTAGGTTCGGCCAGGTGATGCGAAGCGCACCATGAGCGGCAATGGGGCGCGGGCAGACGGCTTGACAGCGCTGACTTTCCCTGCGCAGGAGGTCTTCGATTTCTTGTGGTCGCTTGCCAAGCTAGGGTAAGCGAATGCAAAACCGCAAGGGCGATGGATCTGTACAGGTAGTGGCGCAGATTGTGACCGACATCGTCGCAATGGAAACAGCGCGGGGCGTTTGTTTGAGATCCTTAAGGCATTGTGTTTCCTGGAGCTGGAATGTCGTTCGCTGGCTTAGCTGACGGGGACCAAAGAGTCACTTTCATGAACAGCTTGTTGGCGTCCAAGGGAGCCTGAAGGGTCACGGCAAGATGTCGGACCATGCAATTCGTCGGTATAAGCTACGGTCGGTGGTCATCGGTGGTCCTTGAGAAGCGATCATTGGTGTTGCACTAAGCGCCTCTGTACACCGTCGGGGACGATGTTCGAGAGTGTTGCTTTTTGGCGCTGCTGAGAAGATTGTAGCAGCTGTCACTGTTCTCGAATAGCCTCACGAATAATGTCCCACAGGCTTTATCCGCTTGCATCGTAGGTTCTTGTGTACACTAGTTCAAGTGGTCGATTGTACTGGGGCATGCGGACCTCCTTACTCCTCTACGGTGGACCCTTCCAGTTCAAATCCGCCACAGTTTTCGGCGGATCTTTGATGAAGCTTGCATCAAAGTGCCATTTAATGCCTTGTATTCTAAAATTTATTTTCTCTACTTAGGTCATGTTATGGTCGCGACAGCGGAAAAGGCACTTAATTTCCTCAAAATAGGTCAGGACCGGTTTAATGAGAAGGTAAATCCTTGATTGGAGGAGAGCCTCGGCTTTTTCTTTCATGAATACATCGGTGAAGGTCCTGAAGAGCTCCTGCTTTAATGAGTCCCAATTTTTACAGAAGCCTCGCGGTTTAAAACTAAACTCGAGCAGGAGCCTGAAGAGCGAAGTCAACTTGCCTCAACTTTGGTCACTCATTCAACGCGTTATATCCCTTACCACGCGGTCGATGAGATCCATCGAGCCTTCGGCATCTGTATTGGATAGACATTGGAAGGTGGGGCTCTCAGGATGGCACGACCACTAGATGCGACTTGTGTTCATCAGGCAACTTCACGGATAGCCAGCGTTAACCAGAGTCATCCCTCCCACCAGATGCCACATGGTGTTTATATTTCTGCAGGAGACAAGGGAAGAGACTGGCGTTGCACACACACACAAAAAAACCTTTTCGGGCTGACTTGTGCCCGCAAAAGAACTAAGGAAAACGGCGGCGTCGATAGCAACAACCATGTTCGTTGTTTGTAGCACTATGAATACCCGCAGAATTCGGCAACGCTGAATTTAAAGTCGCCAAGAATTGTCCATATAACAGACCAAAGGAACCTGGAAAGGTCTGAAAAGATACGGTAGTAATTAGGCTTCGCTGAGGTGAGTCGAAAAACAACCTCGGAGCATCTCGAGCTGCAAAAAAGTGATAGTCACCTTTCGTGATAACGAGCTTGAAGATGTTTTTTTGCGCAACAAATCAGTGATAAGGTCAGAATGTAAACTCAAAAGCCTTTATTGCGCTTAATAAGGCTTACAGTGCGCAACATAAACGATTTCTAGAAGCGTGCATTCTTGCTTGAATCTTTCGTCTTGCATTTGCAGTATCGTCGCGCATTTTTCATTAGGCATGAATCGCTTGTGCCCTTTGTCTTCATCTTGTGATTCATATTTCCTTTCTCGTGGTAATTGTCGCTGTTGTGAAACTTGTCATACATCTAAGTTCGGTTAGTCTAGTCGATGTTGTTCCTTATACCGGCATACGCATTGGCTGGGGGAGTTGTTTGGGAAAGAATTCGTTATTTTAACCGCCTCTAAAGGTAGAATAGTGTCGGGTGCTAGCAATGCCGGTTATGTATTTATCGGCATTTAAGAATTGAAAAACTCGCAGGACTACAAAAAAAAATGCTCTGCAAATTGTATTTTTCTGTGTCTTCTGACGTAGAAAAATAATGTATTTCTATTCATCGAGACTACAAGGGCGTTCGAATGCATTTGGGCAATTGCACTGTCTTTAAAGCAGGGAAAAATATGATTTAAAGTAACAGCCTTTTTTTATAGTTGGAGGGCGGTTCTGGAATATTAAATTTAAGTTTCGTACCCGCGAAGCATCTGAACCTGTTCTGAGGATTGATATCATCACTATTGATACGAACTCTAGAAGGTATCTTTGAACAACACAGAAGCGGTCGTCCTGATATTATTACTTATGTAGCCTTGCATAATTACAGGCCAGCTATCCTGTAAGTATTACTAGAAATTCAATACACTTAAGTTACAGCTGCTGATTTCACCCTACAATGACATGTGCTTTTGAGGTTTGGTGCTACTGTCTGCATATACAATTCTGCGCTTCAGTTGACGCGGCTAGGCTTCATTTGCATGTTGTGGGCAAGAAAGTAACGCTCATAAGAATAGGCTCTCAGCGGTTTTAAATTACGATAAGCTTGGCTTGGGGCTGCAATAGAACGTTCAAATATAGGGCCAATTCTGAAGGAAATCTAAGCCTATGCAATAATAAATATTTGGGATTGACATTTACTTTCAATTTATTACATAATTCACATGCACTTACAGGCAATAATCTAATTTTAAATCTATCTCTAAATGTACTCTAAAAGAACGTTTCTTGACAAACATGAAAAAAAAATTCTTTATTGTAATAATGCAGTGCATTACCGCGATAAAGACGCGGTTACCCCGGAGAGTATTGTTCGTGCGAGGTGCATTTGTAGTTCACGGCATGGAGCAAGACCAGGTGAGCAAACCGTATTGTGAAATATCTCAAACTCATAATGATGCACTTTCGCTCCGGAGGCAGCCGACGAAAGAGTCGGCGCATTAACGGCCGGCAGAAACATTTTTCACGCATTCTTGTCGTTCTTACGTTGCGACATACATATATTTGAACTAGTTCGTTGCTTGATATTACGCAGTAACCGTCCGGTCATTTCTATAGCGTTTTTCTTAGGTTCATCTCTCAACGATAAATTTTCGTGTGTGGGACGGTAACTCAAAATGGCCGAAATGGTCTATGATGACACAACCTTCTCAGGACACATCAGAGGTACGTGTGACCTTTCAGGAAGTACATAAATTACTGCTCTATATGCTAACGTGGTGAAACTGTGGAGAGTAGGCATAGACCAAGAGTCTCTAGCTGGGCAAAGACTGCGCTCTACTTATTGAGCATGTAGGTACCAGCTTACAACGCCGATCAAGGGGGTAGTTTGGGTTATCGGTAAGGGCTCTCTTTCAAAGCGATCCCTGCGAGCTATTGCTTTCATTGACTTTAGTATTACTAGTACAGTCCTTAAGGTTTAGAAGTTTATAGCAGCAGCGATGCCCGCTCCAATTTAACTCAAAAGATATTGAGGCCAACATATTGCGAAAGCATTGACAAAATATGTTTGAAGTAGGAAAGGATGGATGTTTCCGCTGCATAAAATACTGTTTATATTCGAGTTGAAAGTGCTGAGTAGGCTTTATTTTATTGCAATTATTATTGCAAAAAAAGAAATACCTATCAGAAACGTATTGAAATATGTTTGCACATTGGCGCTGAATTTTGTGGTCTGCATTCAACCAATTTGGGACCATATTTGTTCAAATCTCACTGAGGTATTTTAGTACCATACTGAATCGTATCCTACGATCATATCAATATCTTTGTTTTTTTTTCTACCTGGGATGCATCGATAATTACCATAAATCGGTAAACATGGCGATAAGTTGGGGGAACAGTTTCCAGTGAGGTTGCTACGCATAGTAGGGATAAACAGGGTTTGTGTTTCAGTTCCCCAAGTGCCCAAATATTGCAGGAACACAAATTTTACACCAATTGAGCATGACCAATAGTAGAATCTGAACGTTGACAGAATGCCACAGGATCTTTTTTTTTAGAGCCATCGTGTTTATTGATAAGTAATAAGGACAGTGTTTCCAATTTTCTTCACTCATTCTCGTATGGAAACAATAAAATCTCTTTCTACCCTCTCGCTTTCCACAAGACCTTCGATTTTGCACTACACATCATCGAAAGAGATGGAGAGCCAAAGAGGTGAAATATTTCTATGTTTAGCTTACAACATTTCAGTCAACATTTCATGCCTTTCTGGTGCTAGGTGGATAACACGCTTGTTTAAGTGACAATGCTTGATCGAGAATAGAAAAAATAATAAAGGCCACTGGACCTACACATGATAAAGAAGACTTCTCAGTCAATTCCTTTTTATTCGATTTTTATTAAGAAAATTAAAACCTAGAGCTGTTATTTTCCTTTCTTTGCTACATCACCCGCGGCAACTTTAAAAAGGTATCGTCTATTATGCAAAGTGTATTGCCACTCTGAGTGTATTACACTGACCTCATCAATAAAAAGTTGTCTTTGTTGTCCTTCGTACAGTGGGACCACATACTGGGCAATGAGTGGTAGTTTTGAAGTTCCCTCGTGGCGCGCCACTGAACAAGAAGTCGATAGAAACCAGCGACGTTAGGCGATGGCCCATCGACAACGACATGCTTTGTAGCATTGAGCACACAGCGCTTGTTACGGCAGATCCACTGAACGACCAAACCTAAATTCTGATAACTTAGCCAACTCTGTCGCTACCATGAGATCAATAGTCCAGCTCATGCCTGGCACTGATTGCATTGTTCAGACAGACCAGACACAAGGTCGGAGCGAGGAGCGTCGGTAGATAAGGGGCAGCCTAATAAACTGAAATAGTAATCTGCATCTAATGTTCCGACCATAAAACAACGCTTCTTGTAGAACCCCCCTTTTTCGCTTCACTACTTACCATCATGAGTTAGAGACGTTAAAGAGTTGTACAAAAAGTTTGTTTTCCAATGCTCAGATGCAGAAAAATCGATCACCCTGAAAAGTAATCGTAGACTGTCTGAGTGGAGAACAGATATATATGCACTGGCAATGCAGCGCAGAATAATTTCTTCTGAACGCACGATAGAGAGTGTAACGGCGCTTTCATTTAGACGAAGGATGTTTAGTGTTGCCGGGGCAGCCTGTGTGAGGCCCGTGATGTCTTCTGGGCATTGCGATATTTTCCGAAACTACAGCAGTCGGTCATCTCGAATATTACACGTAAAATAGAAAAATTAAAAACAGGCCTGCTTTGTAATAGGCACTGAAAAATAAATAAAAAACAGAGCTTCGCTAAAGTCAGCTGAGGAGCGGAAATGGCGAAAGCCACTTTACGGGACTGTTTTCGCTAACCGCATGGTCATTATCATATCTCTAATGCAATCATCACCATCATCACTATCGCTACAATCATCATTATAAAATAAATGTGCTGTTATTGTCATCGCTACCATCATTATCATTATCGCAAACTGTTTCTTCATTGTCATCTCTACTATCATTCCCAAGCTATTCTGTAGCTAGATAAGAATTACGATTTATTTTTCATCAGCTCGTCGTGGCGTATCCTAACCACACAATAAATTGATAGTAAGTAAGAGTCTGATTGCATCAATTAGCGTGCAGCAATCGCTGCGGCAGGGCTGGTTTTTGTTTTGTATTTACATTGATAATTTGGGCATTGAAATAATGAAGAATGACAATAATAATGGCAGCTGAGGTGACATTACTGGCTCACGCTGACGATGTTGCTCTTTCTACTGTTGACATTGGAAAGCATATCTGAGGCGGTCAATAGTGTTCGTGGATTCACCCATGTTAGCGGCAGCTGGGTGATTTGGGCCAAGTGTTTTGGGCTCTGGGATAGACTGTGGTCAGCGATGACTGACCGCTTTGTCAATGGGACATGGGCGAAAGCCCCAAACAAAGACTTAGGCATCGAGCTGGATGGTTGCGGTATAGAATTGATCTGTTGGAAAGTGTACACAAAAGGGGTACGGTTGAGAACAGCAAAGTGGAAAGATGGCAACATATCTCTTTTCCCCAGAGTTACTGCATGGAATATGTTATTTTTTAAGCTTTGGAACGTAAAGCAAGTAATGCATAGTTAGCTTGTGACCATAAAGAGAGAAGGTTAATATTGTGTTAGCCGTGTCCGTTTGGGCTTCGAAGTAGGAACGCTGCAGCAGGACGAACCTGCTCTGACGGCCTAAAGGGGCGGTGTAGTACTCGAGAACCTCTTTGTATGCCAAGCAATCGAGTGATTTTCAGTTTTTCGCGACGTATCCGACCTATTCTTGCGAAGTGCCTGAGTCAGGCTGCAGTGCCTGTTTCTGGACTTTGTTGTCTCCACGGAAGAAGTAGCGCATTAAATTATTGGTTATTACGAAAATGTCGTCGCAAGGGTTAGATTTCTTTAATTGCATTTCTGTATGGAACATTCTGTCGACGTAAGCCAGATAAAGCTATACGGCTATCTCTGCGATATGATTTTTCCAGAACCGTGTACAGTGCCTTATACAGCTGTGGCTCAGGCAGAGATCCTTGAAGATTGTTATGAAAATGTAGCTGCGGCCAGTAGCTGAGACATTTTTATTTATTACATACCGGAATGTTTTCAATAACAAATATTTTGGAACGAATATACTTCCTTTTTATACCGTGGGAAAAGCATTCTTAAGTTTGCAAGAAACTATGTTTTTACATTGTTGGGAAACATTTATTTATTCGGATGTACAGCGATGTGCAATAAAGAAGAATTTTTTATTACACATGCACTGCATTCGATATTTAGGCATGCGCAATGATGATGGTGTTCCATTTAGTGTCATTATGCTTTAGAGCCTCCTCTGTATACGGCGCTCTAGGTAGGTGCTTCAGAATCGCGTGAGTGAGCCGTCTAACAGTCCGTGATCGTGCCCTGTTGTTCTGGTGAGGAAGAAAGACGGTTCTATATGCTTCTGCGTCGACTACCGCCGCCTAAACAAAATACCGAGGAAAGACATCTACCCCCTTCCGCGTATAGATGATGCATTGGACTGCTTACAAGGCGCTGAACACTTTTCTTCGCTCGATTTATTCCAGCTACTGGCAGGTAACCATGGATACAAAAGATCGCCCGAAAACCGCATTTGTCACCCCGATGGCCTCTTTGAATTTACCGTCATGCCTTTCGGTCTCTGCAATGCCCCTGCTGCATTCGAGCGCATGATGGATACTATACTGCGTGGCCTGAAGTAGAAGACGTGCCTCTGCTACCTTGTTGACATCATGGTGTTCTCCCCTGACTTTGCGACCAACCTGTCTCGCCTTAAACAGGTCTTGACATGTATTGCGAAAGCCGGCCTGCAGCTCAACTTGAAGAAGTGTCGTTTCGCTGCTCGTGAGCTGACCACTTTTGGCCATGTTGTGTCCAAGGAGGGTATACATCCTGATCCCGCCAAGCTTCGAGCTGGGACTGAGTTTCCGATGGATATCAGGCAATTAAGAAGTTGTTTCGACTTGTGCTCATACTTTCGGCATTTTATACGGAACTTTGCTTTAGTTGTTGCCCCGCTGACTCAGCTCCTCGGCAATACCTCAGATATTTCGCTGTGGTCACCAGCATGCGACGACGCCTACAACACATTGCGCCGCCTTCTCACAGCCTCGCCCATTCTGCGCCATGTTGACCCTGAGGCGCCACCCGAAGTGTATGCAGACGCCAGTGGGGTCGGCATTGGCGCTGTGCTTGCTCAGCGCTCCTCCGGCTTCGGTAAATACGTAGGTGCTTACGCCAGCAGTACTCTCACAAAAGCCGAAGCGAACTAATGTTTAACGGAAAAGAAGTGCTTGACCATCGCCTGGGCCCTCACAAAGTATCGCCCTTACCATTACGGCCGTTCGTTTGATGTAGTCACGGACCATCATACCCTCTGTGGCTTTCATCGCTCAAGGACACGTCCCGCCGTGGAACGGTGGGCTCTTCGTCTACAAGAATATGACGTCTGTGTTATTTACCGATCTGTTCGCAAGCATACAGACGCCGACGCTTTGTCCCGCTCACCGCTGCGAGCCGATCTTGCCAGCCATTTTGTCTTGGACTCCGCGGAATCTTCGCTTGACATTTGTGACAGGCCCGCCGAACAACGGAAGGATCCGTGGATCGCATCCCTTATTGACTACCTTTGCAACAATTCAGTGATTACCACTTCACGCTCATTTCGATGTCAGGTTTCTCACTATGAGATGCTGGATCACCTCCGTTACCGGCGCAACAATTCCGTGCCATCTACGGACTTAAATACACACAGCTTTTCACGCTGATCCGCAGTGCGGTCACGCCGGAGTTTTCAAGACGTATACTCGAATTCGTCTTCGCTACAATTGGCGCGGTATGTAAAGCTCGGTTCTTAGGTACGGCCGATCGTTCTTGACTTGCCAGTGTCGCAAACCTGCCTCTCACTGTTCGGCTGGTGAGTTACAGCCTCTCACATGCCCTTTTCCATATACTGCTGTTGGCAATCGGTGGGTCATTGTCGCCTTCTACCACCTGACGCGTTATGCCGAAACCACCACGCTCCAAGGCTGCAAAAGCCCGAGATGTGGCCAGTTTCTTATTGAAGAACTTAATTCTCCGTCACGATGTTCCTTGTGAATTGCTCAGCGATGAGGCCGTGCTTTCTTATCTGACGTCGTTCAAGCCCTGCTCGCTTAGTGTAAAACCATTTACCGGACTTGCACCGCCTACTACCCCCAAACAAACGACCTTGCTGAACGATTTATTCGCACCCTCGGTGACATGCTCGCGAAGTACGTCGGATACTTCCAACAAACTGGACATTGTCCTTCCTTACATCACCTACGCGTACAACACTGCTACCCAATCCAGCGAGCACGGGTTTCTCTCCGTTCGTTTTGCTTTACGGTCGGCATCCATCTGCTCCTCTTGATACTGTACTCCCCTACGACCCTGACGCATCAGAATGTACCACAGTGACCGAAGCTGCACAGCACGCAGAAGAAGGAAACCAGATTACACGGATATTCACAACCGAATCTCTGTGGCGCCAAAACATTGCCATGACACCAATCAGAAGAATGCACCACAATTCGAGCCCTGCTCAATCGTGTGGTCATGGGTTCCTTGCGGCAGCCCCGGCCTCTCAACAAAACTGATCTCCAAGTATCATGGTCCCTACCACGTTGTCTAGCGCACTTTGCCAGTGAACTATATGTTTGAGCCGCCTACGCCATCTTTCGATTTGCGACGCCATTGTCGTGAAACTGTTCATGTGCAGCGCCGTAAGCCGTTCTACGACCACATAGTATCTTCGTCCCCTTAAGTCACCAGGTTGGCCCCTTTTTCCCTGGGGGAAATTGTGAAGAAGAAAATGGACCCATTCACTGAACGCTGACGAAGAAGAAGCAGTTGTTGGTTGGTTGGTTTGTGGGGTTTAACGTCCCAAAGCAACTCAGGCTATGAGAGACGCCGTAGTGGAGGACTCCGGAAATTTCGACCACCTGGGGTTCTTTAACGTGCACTGACATCGCACAGCACACGGGCGCCTTGCTTTTCGCCTCCATCGAAAAGCGGCCGCCGAGGCCGGGATGAAATTGCCATCGCGCCGATCCTGTTGGTCTTGATCGCCCTGCTTCTTCGGCGACCTCGACGCCACCCTCGACGTATTTCTTCTACACTATTAAATAATAACAGCCCTGAAAATTATGTCACCAGATCTGTGGAGCTCAAAGGGTATTATCTTTCAGCAAACTATCGGATCGTTGGTGCAGCCAGCTCTTCTGCTGAGCTCGGCAGATATTCATGCGATCTGCACATAAACAGAAAATCTACACGTTGAATTTTTCTTAGTTGTTAGGATAAGTCTTGAGATGTTAGTAGTTAGGATGTCGCGAAGGAGAGGGTGTGCCTCTATTGACCATACAAACGCAGCCGTTTGCGTGCTGCAAATCACAAATGCCTTTGAGCAGAGCAAGTCCCTCTCTAGTGCCTCTTAATTTCATTGAGAAAATGCGCCAGAACTGCTTATAGGTGCTGACTTGACTTAACGAATGCCCATGAGCGAGAAACAGTGGTAGAGGAGAGATAATTGGCAGCTGGCGCAAATTGTGTTAGGGCAAACTGTTTTTTTTCCTGTCTGTTTTCTTGGAGCTGTACTGACCGCGACGTTAAGAATGTTGCTCAACTAAGCGAATATTGAAACGCGATGCAGTGCCGCGCGCTTTTTCACC
Source organism: Amblyomma maculatum (assembly GCF_055883805.1). Classification (NCBI taxonomy): domain Eukaryota; kingdom Metazoa; phylum Arthropoda; class Arachnida; order Ixodida; family Ixodidae; genus Amblyomma; species Amblyomma maculatum. Next base: position 78,767,095 of record NC_139353.1, read on the forward strand.
GAAGAAGAAAACCTCACTAATTATCAGAACTTCAGGAATATCCATCAATGCCCCGCTTCAGTTTAGAGGCTCACGTGGATGAGTTGTTATCAATGCCTTGTCCCGTCTACTGTGTTCGTTGTTTCTCGTTACTCTGAGCTTAACGGCTACTTGCACTAACTAGCCTGCAATAACATCTAGGCAGATTGTCAGCACGTATGCTGTTTTGTGCTGCTTAGAATCGCGACTAGAAAGAATTACCACATGATGACCGTCCATCATCAAAATAAAAAGGGTACTAACGTGAGATGGACGCTTTATAAAACCGGATGATTGAGAGTGAAACCGGTTAAAGGAGACTAAAGGTAAAAAGAGTACTAACGTGACAGGCACGCTCTTTATATGCGGATGACTGAGCGTGAAACCTGTTAAAGAAGCCTATTGTGTTCCTTTCCGTAGCATCTATATTTGGTGCTCGCTTTTTGTAACCTAACTTGCAGTGAGAACTTCGACAACAAACACTTGAGATTCACTGATCAATCTGTTTTTGGATCAGTATTTAGTTATCTAAACAAAACAGCTAAAATACCTGTTTGTTATAATTGTGCATGGTGGAATACACAATGAATGCAACGTGACTGACGAGGTGCAAAAAGTGGACCAATATAACATGGTCTGCAAAGATTCTTTGTCTTCGTCTGTGGTGCCTATATGATTGTAATTTTATGTAAATAAAATATTCTAAATAAATGATGCTATCATTAGTCATGTAAAACGAAGTGTGCGTGAAATTATTGGCTCTGTTCTTCAATTTTGTGCAAATAACTTCTCAACTCCAAATACAAAAATTTGGTTTGAAGTGCTTTGCTTTGGTATATAGGGTGCTCAATGCTCATTCCAATAAAACAGCCTTGATGGTGCCTGAGTTAAGGCCTTTGGAAATTTCGACCACCTGGGGCATTTTATTGTGCATTAAGATAACACTCTACAAGGACGACTTGATTTTGTATAACGTTGTTTCTTGCCTCGGGGCATAATGCGATATGCAGAAAGACGGTACGGAAGAAAACACTTGACCTGCATCCTTGCGCAAATATTTAAGACCATGCGTTTTGACTAAAACTGCACGCCAGTTTTTTCTGACGGTCAAGCAGTTATATCTAAGTCATTCCTACAGCAACCTCACTGAGATGCTTGCCATCTTGCGCAAGCAAATTGTTCAGGTGCATCTTTTTATACAATAACTATTGATTGCCCCAGTTCGTGCGGTCTCCGCAATTTCGCGCAGGGGATTATACTTATAATTTGCGAAAATGAGCTCAGGTTCGATGGACAGCAGGGGTGAGGGCTACCCCGAACAGGATCCGCAAAAGCGCACGATCTTCTGCCCGAATAAGACCGTGGAGGTGGGTAGCTACACACGGAAGGAAAGGAGCACCTGTGCTGCGCTGGTTATATGTTCCTTTCTTATGAGAAGGAGGGTAGCCTCATCCTTACTGAGGAATCATGGAAGTGCTGAGGCTAGGGTCCCCAGGCGGATTGCAGAATTTAGAGCGCTTTGTGAGCCCAGTAGGTGACGTGGAAACTACTTTATTCGAAGCGTTTATGGATGAGAGCGGCCAGACAATGTACATTTAGGCCGATTTCCGGGATGTGACTGAGTTATTCGCTCCCATTGAAAACCCAGCGAAGAGGACCAGAGCGAACCTGTGTTCTTCGGCTTAGAAGCCAAGAGCTGTAAACTAGATATTAGTGAGGAAATTGATTGAGATTTCGTAGCAGTGAGCACATTGTCTCGCAGTAGCACAGTATATTGACTCAAAAAAGGCAAACGGGAGCAGCGACTACGCAAAACGCTTTCGCAGTGTATTGGATACGGGCGCCACATCTTAGAAAGTGTCTGCTTCCAGGGGTGTCTCCACAGCCAGTTGCAATGCCTGAATAAATATTTTAATGGGGGAGTGGGTACCTCAACTGATTGATCAACCTATCAAAAAATAAAGGAATATCAATCAATCAATCAATCAATCAATCAATCAATCAATCAATCAATCAATCAATCAATCTTTGTCGTGAGAGGCTTGATGTTGGGTCCGCGCCCTCTACAGCAGCTTCCAAATTTGTGCAGTGGAACTGCACAGGCTTTGCCCATTTAAAATATTTAAGGAGACTACAAGCACACTCTTGCGAAATACATATCTTCAGAACATCCGTAGGGACCTAGCCTTCAAATACTCAAAATGAGACGACAGATGCCGTGAGAAGGTTGGACTTTGTTTAGCACAAAATTAATGATGCCACAAAAACAATAATTGAATTTCGGTAAGAGATAACGCTTATACAATAGATTCTTTGTGAAAATATAAGATCAAGTACAATACACGATGTGCGAAGTGAGGAGCGTCATCTATCAGCGCTCCAAGAACTACGCTCATCTTGTTGTCTCGGTCAACAAAACAAAACTACTGCCCTGCGCTGGGTGTAGAAAGCTGTGCTTCGTGTAGAAAATGAAGTGCGGGTGCAATGTTGCGCTGGGCAAGCACTCTGTGAGAATCCTACCATGCCTGTGGTGACCAGGCTCGCATCAGCCTTGTGTTAATTTTTTTCTTTTACGAAGTGCGAGCTTCCACCGAACGCACTGCGAGCTATCGTGTGTAAATATGCCGTCCAATGCACGCGTTTACTTCCTGTGCTGGTTTTGCACAAAGCTTTGCTGTCGTTAGTGTTACAGATACGACACAGAATATGTTCGTTTTCTGCAAACAAAAGAGGAGCTAACTTCCATATTATTTAATTCTCTGGCATAGCATATTTACCGAATCGGATGGAAATATATTGAAATGTTTACTGTTTTTTTTTTCAATCGGCGTATGGCGGTGGTGCTTGCCGTCCGGCAGCAAAGAAAAATATTCCGTATTTGCTGCCAAAACCGGGCCTATACACTATAAGAGCACTTTGACCACAAAGCTTGATTGTTTATGTCGTGATCATTTAAGTGCATTTATGACCACATGTATGCCCATGCTTGTTCGCTACGTGTTTACTGCAAAGGAACGGATGTGCTGCGTTTGATATTTCACAGCGTTCCTGCAATCGCTACACATTTGAATTTTATCTTGCCGAACGTGAGAAGCGCTTTCCATTGTATAAAAGTATGCTGAAAACTCTTCAAAAAGTCTAATTTTATTTTGTTCCGAGAAGCGGCGGGGGCTTGCTCCGCAGCAATCACTTTCGCGTTGCACAACACTGGTAGTCAACACATTAAACGTAGGAAGCTATGAAATATTATAGATTAGTTGCACACAAGACTCAACCCAAACAGCAGCTGCCATATGTATTTTGTTAAGGGTGGGTTTCATGGTAGTAGGCATGGTCCCTACAATATCACAACTATGAGTTAAATTGAAGAAACTACTGCGACGTTGCTTGCTATATTGTAAAGAATATTCGTTGGCCCGCATATAAAAGAAACTAAAATGACCACCTAAGTTATGTTTTACGCCTAAAAAGCGTCATAAGCTGCCTCTGAAAGTGCTGTAGCAGTGCCGCCTTCTCAAACCCACGATACTTGAGCGGTCGAGGAAGGCACCAGTCACGTGTCCGCAATGCAGGCTTCCAAAATTTGAAGGTTGTGGCGGTAACAATTGTATGAAGGAGCCATAGAATTATTAGTTTAAATAGTCGTTGGTCAAGAAGGAGCATATTGTACGTTCCAGGAGGTGACCCAAGATGGCGATGGAGATGTTGGTGGAGGGAAATGATAGCCAGAGGGCTCAAGAATAAACGGAGAGCCAATAGTTTATAATATACATATGTCTGCATACAGTTCGGGTATGAATGTGCACACTCAGAGATAAAGCTTGGCTGGTATGTTAGCATTTGCAACCAACTAATACGGATGTGGGACAGCAGAGGCTAATTTTTACCACGTGTAGTGTCCGTGGGCTGCGTCTTGGAATCTCCAACTACGGGAGTACACTGTCGCAGGGAAGCCAGTGGACTTGTTTTCTGCCGAATAGAAATCCTACACCCCGCTCCCACTTCCTCCCCAAACTACAATCGTATAGTTGGCGCAGATACTCAAGTCTTGAGTTACATCATACACACTCATGAATACACAAGTCCAATATTCACGTCTGGCAACAGAGCAGCGCGAAAGCTTGTTGCGTTGTTTTATTAGTCTGGTAATAGAAGGGACATGGGCGAGTTGGTGCGGTGACATGATGAATAAATGCGCTTAAGACTAGGACGAAGAGCAAGAAGCAAAGCGCCCGTCCTGTTTGCTTCTTGCTCTTCGTCTTAGTCTTTAGCGCTGTTTATTCATCATGTCATTCATCATAATATGCCGGGCCTGTGCAAGCCTTCTCTCCTAAACCTATTACGTCATGTGGTTAGAATATAACCTGCTATCATTTATTATCATTGGTAATATTGCCTTTTTAGTAGATGCTCTGCAGTTGCCCAGTTCATTTTTCCTGATCGATTACTTGAGTGCCTTACTACCCCAATCGGCTTCCTTGCTGTCCAGGGCGTTAAGTCAATCATTTTTATATGACGTCGCATGGTAGTCATTGTTAGGTTGGACAATGTTTGTTAGCCTCCATATTAACGTCTAACAGCTGAGTCTTGCTGACGAACATCCGAGATGCACTTTTCCATAACGGGACATGTGCAAATCACCGTTCCCAATCTGGAAGTTCCTGCAAAAAGGGCTGGCACGAAATTATTTCGATTTATTGGTCCCTATATAGCTGGTTTTACTTGTCCGCTCATGCTGTAACTTCGTGTCCTTGGTAGGCGCAGTTTAACGCCCCTCTTTCAGAAAATCTGGTACCATGTTGTAGGGTAGCACACTGGGCATCACTTGATTAACGTCCCTGCCTTTCTATTGTTTTCCTCTCTCTCTCTTTCTCTCTGTCTCTGTTAGCATGTAAGCAAAAATTCACCAGCATGTTTTCCGCAAAAGGTAGTTTTCAGAAGCTACTGACGAGCTGGTAGGTTCTGTGACATCAGAAGATAACGTGACAAAGCCGAGGTGACGGGAGGCCCCAATTTAGGAGGCTCATTCAATATAAGATGAGATGGCAGTCTAACTCACCTCAACAAATTTGGCACTGTGTCAGGCATTTCTCCTATGCAACACGGGCATATTAAAACAACAAGAAACAGATGGGACAGGTAAAATGTGGAACATAAAAAGTGTTAAGTGTTCAAAATACAGCCGGAATTTATACACTCTAACTATCCCACATAAGCGAAAGACAATCCAAAACCAAAACATATGGCAGTCAGAAACTCGCTCTCATGCGGAGACTGAAAACTTGCACTTAGCATGCCTTACCTAAATAATAACACATACGTAACACTTATGTTTTTAGATAATTCTCAAATTATAGACACTAATTTCAACGAGACAGTGGTGAAATCTCTCAGTCTCTCGAAAAATGTTATATTTCGGCGGCATGGTTTCAAAAAATAACGAGCTCTTCTCTGGCAGTTGACAGTTGGGAAAGGACGTTACCTGGCCCTCAATAGACGGCAGGTTATGCGACGTCGCAATATCACACGGCATGGAAAGATTGCAGTGCACTGTGACTTTCGCTCTGAGATGAAAATGTGACCCACAATGCCTGTTACATTGCGGGTCAGCCATGTTATTTGGTCTTCACTACAGAGGGCTTTAATGTATTCTGGGGTGGTTTTGGTTGATTAGGACTCCGTGCGAATATAATAGTCTTATGTGTCGTATATGTGTGATATGATAGGGGTAGGCAATAAGGTGTACGTGATTAAGGGATTAGAAATTTTTTTTTTAAGTGAACAAAGATGCACTAATTAAAAATGGATGTGCGCGAACAAGGATTTACAAGGTAAATTGAGGGTAATTAAAGCTAACTCGTCATAGCCTTTAGGGCGGAGCTTCAATTTGACAAACTATTAGGAATTATGGTTGCGATGTGGCAGAACAGACACAAACGGCGCTAACGGGTACACTATATATATTTCGTTGATGAGCCTATAGTTGAGATTCCTGGCTTGACTTATGACCGGCATTAAGGTCGGCCACGTTGGTATCCAGTCTTGCACAAGGCGCCTTACTTTTGGTCTCCTCCAATGCAATTTGGAAACCCACAAGACTTTCATAAATTCCTTGATGACATTTGGACACCTTAACCGCTCAACGACGCTATTGCAGCAACTGACGCCTGAACAGTAAAACAACGACAGCTGTAAACCTAGACCCGGCAAGGGTGTAGATAACCATATCTACCAAACACGGGAAAAATGTCAAATGCCCTTTTGGTATTGCATGGCGTATGAACGGTGAAAGCCAATACGGATTTCCAAGTTTTCACTATCGGGTCCACTTTCAAACACTATTTTATGACCGAGGTGTCTCACACCTGCAACCGAAGTGTTTAACATTCTACGGCATTCGTAAAATTGGTTGTGAGGTCAAGAAGCTATATCTGGTATATACGTTTCCGAGGCGCTGATAATTGAGTCATATTAAACAAAAGTGCACACAGTCCCTCAAAGTGTGCTTTTTAGGTTTTCGAAATGACATGCCTAAATTATAATTCCGGGTCACTTGGCATTTGCTTCCGGCACCCAACAGTTTATGCTCGCTGTTAATGGCCACAAAGGATGGGCATGTCCATGAGTTCCACACCTATAATAATGAGAATCCTTATCTGTGGAACATTACACAGATTACATTACAAATTTTCATTACACCTGAATTACAAACTTACACGGTGCGATTACAAAAATGCCACCGCTGCCTGCAGGAATAAAGCCGTATTTCTGTGCAGGTGCTTGCGAAGAAGCCTATCTACAAAATCTGCGTTTTCCACGACGTAAACAAGGTTTCTCGTTATTTTTACCACTTGTTCCTTTCGTCGTAATATTTGGTAGAAGGGAAAGAAAAACACTTCCGGCCCGCATCCGACTACTCCGATCTCATGCGTGAAAGGACTGAATTTAAGCTTGGCTTTCGCTCACACTGCCAACACCTCCTACCGCGCTGTCCATGTGAAGGAACTGTGTGTCCATCTGAAGTCGTGAATCGCCTAAAGGTTTCAGCTGCCTTAGGGTGCCTAAAAACTCATGACTTCTGGCTACTGTATCCGTTTGTATGCTTGTACCCAGTCGAAAAAAACTACAGAACTGTGTCAAAAATACGACAAAATGTCCTGTAGTTCTGTCGAAACCATCAGATTTTTCTGTAGTTCTGTAGCACTTTTCTGTAGTTCTGTAGTTTTTCTGTAGTATATTTCTGTTGTCTGTAGTTCTGTAGCACCTTTCTGTTGTAACTACAGAAATTTCTGATGTTACGACAGAATGTTCTGTTGTCACAACAGGTTTCCCGTCAAAACCCGCACAGAAATTCTGTCGGAACATCAGAAAATTTTCTGTAGTTTTTTTCGACTGGGTATGCCTATTATAAAGCGTTCTTTTTCAGCTCATTGAGGGCCCTATGAGCGAGAGTGTTTCACACTATTCTGAAGCATATGACAACAGAATAATAGATCATGTTCTGCACCTATTATTTTTTCAGGTCTATTTCCTGCCCCTTCTCCTTTCCTAAACAGTATTTTCTTACATGAGCGCCGCCATTTGGCCGGACAAGGTGGTAGCCTCGTTGATTTGTTATTATGTATTGTGTAATGAATACGCTGACTTATCTTCTTAATGGAGGCGTGTGATAAAACTTAATAAACTGCAGCAACTTATTGGAGCAGTGATTTCTATACGTGCCATCGAGCCGTAAAGGCATATTTATTTAAGGGAGAATGGGGGATCAGGCAGATACTTTTCTGACACCTTAGAAAAGTACAATATCTGCAGCAAATTAATTTAGTGAACACAGGCATTTTTTCTGCACTCTAGACTAACAGTCGACAGTGCCGCGGCGTGCATTTCTGCTTCATAAAGAATTGAAACTTGTGACAACCTAGTGTTTTTGGGCCACAGCATCTGTGAATAAGCGGCAGGGGTTGATCGTTTGCGTAGTCCTAACCCTAACGCTCTCCGTGTCCAGGTTTCCACACATTTGATGAAAGTTTTTTTCCTATTGCTATTGCAAACTGGTCCCCTCCATACAAACATCCAATTAGGAATTTGCAGTTAAAATTAGCTACTCACGTTTTTTCCAAACATCCCAAAGGAGCAATGATCTTAATATGAGTACACCGTCCCGAATCCCTTCATTATCTCGGCTATTGTACATGCAGTGATTGTACATACGGTGTGTCTTTGAAAATCATCACTGATCTGGGCGTACTAAGTGCTGGTGCGGGAACTCCAGGGACGATCGCTAGCTACATAGCACCGTGGTCGACAACATTGCACGTCAACTTTGTAGCACCCTGGGATTGATATCTTAGCTGCTGTGATGATCGCCGTCTTTGTTCGATATCGATGACACTAAGTAATCGTGTTGATTGTCCTGAAGGATATTTGCTTCAGCAACAACAGTCGCTTCGTCATGCTGCTTCTTTCATGTGGTATCTGTTCGGCGGTGTCTGTTGCCCCTTCTACCAGCCCTCACAAACACAGGCTGAGTGGAGGCTGACAGGAGGTGTGGTCCACTGGAACACTTCGGCAATTCTGTACCAATGTTTCCTTTCCGCAAAAAAAGACAATATAAAGTCCAGAAAGACAATACAATTACTCATGTCATCTTCTCTAACACTGCAAAATACCGGTTACGGTGAGGGCTGGTGGTACCTTTCTAAAAATGAAATAAAGTGGTCGCGTATATACTACGAACAAAGTCGGTACAGCTGTAGTCAGATCGATTGCGAGCGCAGTGCAGACGTTATCAGCGGAGGTTTTGTTATGTGATGTTTTTCAGTGAGTCAATACATCTTTCATGCAATATTGTTTGCGCTCTTATGCCTGCCGATCGATGTGCATATGTGTAAAATCAGGCAGCCCTTTAGAATGCGTGCTGGAGTTTATAGGGCGTGATGTTTTGAGACAATTTTCTGGATTCCATCAATTAGATGACAGACAGGTAGAATTGTGTTAGTTGCAGCTGAAATGAAAATCTTTTTTTGATTAAAATTGCGTCCAATGGCCGAGATTTAAATCATGAAAACTGTGTAAACTTTGTCAAACCTGCCAACAAGGTTAGAGTTTTCATAAATAAGGAGCTTAATGCGTAAATAGCAATAGTTCAGAGTTGTTTTTAATATTTCCACGTGTATTACGCTGCGCCGCGCGGAGTTGCGCATGTGAAAGAAAAGGACGAAGTGGACGGTGGAGCATTTGAGAGGAGGACGAAGTGGGTGCGGGTGGACTCGTTCTAGGACAAGCGTTACTGAAACTGTGCCTGAGACTTACTGTGTCTAGCTTTCATGCATCCCCCGTATATTTCGTAAATATTAAGCCCATTTTCCCGTAACAATATTTCAATGATCTTTGATGTTTCTATGTTCTGGTGGTGTGAAAAAGGCGCCAATTACAAAATTATTCAGAGCCTGATAAGCAAGCACATTGTCAGCATGATTTATAAAGAAGAGATTTGCTTTCCTTGCGTTACGCTCGGTGCTGCCATTACGCCGTCTGCATACTTAAATATAACGTGTGTACCGATAGGATTTGTGTGTGGCGCTTTAGCAATGTGAAACACAAAACGTACTTCTCAAGCTCGAGCAAAAAAAAACCAAAGATACCGGTATAATTCCTTTTATAATTTCTGAAAGTATCGTAAACCAATCTCAATTGTGAACTCGCAGTGAAACATCGAATTTATTCTGGGACCCTCAGCCTTTCTGAAACATTCACTGCGTACCTAAAGGCCGGGCGAAATGCCAGTGAGAATTCATATGAGTTCCCAACATTGTGAGAGGCAATGCACTCATCCGTGCTGCAGTAGAAATTCCAAATATAGAAACAACAAGTATGGCAGCTGTTTCAAGTAATCTATGCTTTAACACCTTTCTGCCTCGAAAAATTGTTTTTTGCATTAGACCTTTTCAGACGCAATCCTTATTTATCACATGCCCCTTTGCTAGGAACGTGCAGAGCGTAATTTTGAATTAAATGATCTGAACTTATTGCTCACCTTGTTATTAAGCACACACCGTCTAAGAATTTCAATGAGAAGTACAGTTGCCGCGGGCGCTAGGATAGTATAAAAGCACGAAAACAAGATTCGGAACTCTTGCAGCTGGTCTAGACGCCAGCTGGTTGCCAACTGTTTATCCTGTGTGCCATGCCGCAGCGTGCTGAGGATGTTTTTTGTGTCTATGAGTAGAGAGGACTCAAATATCCGCCGCAATAATTCTGCATATTCTTTCGCAAAGGCGTAATTCTTTCTTATGGATGTTGTCCCTAAGATGGGCTTCAGCGGCTCAACCGACTCCACAGTTCCTGGCGCCAACATATTAACGTACCATTCGGACAGGTGGTCGATGAGGCAAATGTACCCTCCTTCTTGGGCGCAGCAGAGGCATTCTTAGAAAGTTTCTATCTTCAATAATCCTTCAAGCTTCTGTTTCCAGAATAAGGAGTTTAGCTTTGCGTTAATGGCGTTACTTGTCAAATTTTGTTTTAAATTGTAGTGAATGGTAGAATTGGACGACACACGCAGGGATATATGTCCACCGTCTAGCGCTTGCTCTAGCTTCTCCAACGTATCCAGACTGTCAGGAGGCGAACGGATGCTGGGACGCGAAGGTAAGTTCACTTCTAATGTAATTTGACAATGGAAAAATGACCAGTAGCCACGCTCCTTATAACAGATTTCTGCTGAAAGACCAGTGCTTAGTGCGGGGCAAGGGAGAAGTATTAGCAAAAAACGAGGCAATGAGGAACATCGCCGAGTCCATCACGTTGGACACGCAAGAGAACCGGAATTCTGTGAAATCTGCAACTGCAAGATTGAGCAGAGATAGTACGAATACAGAGAAGGCAAATATGAAAGCGCGTTTAGATTCGGCAACTATGATGAACAAGGACACTAGTTGCCTTTCTCCCCGCTGGGCATAAAATGCTTCGTGCGTGCACACGGCCGCAGGCGGAATGGTAAATATGCGCGAAGCATAGTCAGTTGCTGTAAAGGTTTCAAATAGGATACCGATATCCCCTTTGTAGACAGCTGCATTGATGTCGAGTGGTTTGCGGTAGAGTGGCATTGGAAGAGTGATATTGTAGAAATTTAGTGCAGGCCTTATTTCTTTCAATTGAGGATGTGGGCAGGGAATAGATGCCTTAGTAATGTCTGGATCATAGCAGGCTGCGCGAATTGCGTTGTTCTTCAAGGATGGGTTTGTCTATCATTTTTTGGCCACTGATGATGTGATGAGTTGCAATCCTGCGTGTAAAACGCATATAGAGCTACGTTTGTGTATGCTGGGAAATTTTACTCATGTATGATTGATGTAAGCGACATCAGTTGCGCCTACGCATTGAAATCTGCTGCCGATATGGAGCCAGAGCGAGCTATTCATTGTTTCGGCATGAGGTGCGGTATAATGTGCCACTACCCAGTCAACGAGGTAAAATGAGCGGGCCTTTCTGAAGACTGGTTCAAGGCATTTTGAATCATACCTGGCTTTTGCCGGTACTACAATGGTTGTCTTCATATTGCAAAAAACTTTTGCCTCTATCATGGGTTGAAAATTCGGATTCGGCAGGACCCACCGTCTTATCGGTGACGCTAGCTGCTGCATCCAATCACTATCATGGACATGGCTAAAGCCTTTGCACGTTGCTATGAATACATGATTGATTTTTCCGACGCGAGAATGGGGAGCCTTAAGAGCGAATGTGCAGAATGGTTTTTGAGCGCTTACATGACTAAGGTAGTGATGTACCAACGTTACGGAAACAAACACTGCCGTTACAGTCATTGCGACAAGCGTAACCTTTAATACAGAGCCAGAGCAAAGCTAAAGAATATAATGATCTATAAGTCCAACCTAGCTATACGATTCGAACTGTGATGTCTATGAGCTACTAAATAGGTGTTTCAATGATTAAAAAATGTCAGAGCTTGCATGTAAGAAACACGAAACTGTAGCTTAAGCGGAGCGGTCAAGCAGAATGCCGTTGTTAGGAACAAAGGATTTAAAAAAAAAAGGAAAAGCTTTAAATACTCGCTATTGACCTCTAGCTGAAGTGCGTGTTTCAATACACATGACAAAAAACGTAAATCAGCTTTTATGAGGATAAATAAAGATTTTTTTTTTTTTCAGAACAATGGAGCAGTTTGCCTGCGTTGCAACAGCTGGCCCTTCTGTGACGAATATGATGTACTGGGGTATAGCAGGTCTGCCTCGCGTCTTTTTTGTTTCTATGATTTAAACAATAACCTCTTATTCGCAGATAGTATCGTTCGATTTCAGCTGCGCGCCAAGGGTGCAGAAACGAATCGCTACAGTGATCTGCTTGGTCCTCTTGGCGTGATGCGCTTCCGGAACATTTAGCGAATCGCAAAGGAATTGTCCAAACTTGACAGGACAAGGTTCCACAACAGGTCTAATATCAAATCCCGAACATTTCAGAGGATTAAAAATTGTCCATTTGATGGATGACGTTAAGACGGAGATGAGCGATCTGACGGACTGTTATACTGCTTCCCTAGTTCCGGCGTTCATATTTTAACCGCCCTCAAACGAGAAATAATGCATTTTTTGCTGACCTGCGCACTGAAGGCCTGGCTCCCTTCGGTCCGGTATAGTCGGACCAGTATTAAAAAAGGTTAATGACAGTTTGAGACGGTTACTTTGAGTATGAGGAATTGTTGTAAATTTCGTTTCTACAATGAGATTGGCCTCAACATACAATTGTTTGTAGGGGACGCTGCCGTTTTTAGGGCGACTGGGAATGACAAATTAGAACTCCGTATTTACTTTTTCTTCAATACCGTCCTCTCTGATTGGCTAAGGTCGCTGAAAGCTTTTCTGCAATGCTGAAACTAAATGGGCAGTGCCGACTGGCGTGGTGGGGCCGTAAAGAAGGCTATACAAAATGACCCATACAAGAAATAGTGTAAAATGAATTTGCTGTTTTTCTTTACTGTTGTTTCTTCTTTATGGCCTCAACAGTGCAAAGAAATACTGTTTTTGTGCACAGAATGTACCAGCCCATGAATATCTCCGCATTTACTGTTACACAAAAAATTGGCGTCAGCTGCACGCCCAATACGAACTTCTTTATAGCTCTACTGAGTGAGAACCAAGGGCATTGCAGCGGAAATTGTCATTAGTGACAATGGAGCGCACCGGTTGTGTTAGGCTAAACTCAGAATGATCGAAATAGCCAGGTTGCGCCTGGAGCGTGTTGTCTTCTGTGTCGTAGCATATAATCAGCCATTGCAATTGTTTATGCCAAACACGGGGTTTATCTCTTCCGTATTTATTTGGCAGCACCCTGAATCTATTCTCTCTGTTTTCATCGTTGTTTAAAAACGCGTTTATTTTGCGATCAAATTAACATTGTACTAAAATATCTTTTTTATTGTGTAATTGCTGCAAGTGTACACTTCATAGAAATTATTATTTTTCTACACAAAAATAACACATGGCTCCCAAGAGTTCATCACCGCAATGTCTACAAGAAAGCTTGCATTGTTTTTGTAGTGGCTCATTGAGTATCACAGGAAAGAACAAAAATTTCTTTCAGGAAGTGATTGTTTTACTTCAAGACGCTTATTCATAGGCAATGCACCTTACAAAATGAGTTTGCGGTTACAGTTCATAAGTTTCGGGTGTTTTTCTCGATTCTGTTTTGCTGCATGTATATTACATGCATGCGGTAGCTACGTGGATATTTACTTGCGCTTTGTGAGCATTGCGAAATTTTGCAGGTCACGATTCGGCCTTCAGCTTGGCGCTTATGTCCTATGACTGGGAATCTAAAAGAAAGTTAGGAAAAAAGGAGGCTTACGGCCTGAGTTTTTTTTTTTTTTTTTTAGTTTGCGTATGGCGCTACCTGCTAAGATTTCAGTGGCATTGATGGAGTGACTCCTAGAGAGTAGTATCAAGAATTGAGTTTAGATTACTCTCCTTTCGGCATTGTTAACATTTTTAGTAAGCTTCAAATTAAGCGTATTATTATACGCTTAATTTGTTGAGCGTATAATAGCTGTTGAGCTTGGCTGTGTCAAAATGTTTGTAGTTTTACTTTCTGAAAGTAGACTTCGGGCGTTCATCGCTAGTTCTAAGAAATTTGTGACAACGGTTCCATAACATATGCCATGATACAAACGTTGTACTATGACAGTAGTGGATAATGTAGACAGGTAATTGGGGCGGCATACAGCGCTGTTAACTTTAACATGTTATCCTCACAGGATAACATAGAACCCCTGAAGAAAGTTTTACTTTGCATTACATTCATTTGCATTACATTTATTTGCATTTTATTATTAAAAGTTCTTTAAAAGGCTAGAATGTTGGTAATTGAAATTTATGTTCGCCTCTCGAACGAGCAAGTGAGATTGTGGTCGCTATTATTTCCTTCTCTAATGTCTCATGTATCATGCAGTTGGCTCTAAGGCTTGGCTTCCTTTCGGTCTATTTTGGGCTACGGATGGGAACCTCGAAGTAACCAATGGTGGTTAGGAACGTGAACCCCTCTCCGCTCTAAGTGGCTGCCCAGAAAGGTTAGAAATTGGCCTATTAGGGGCCGATGGATTTAACCAACGTGAGACTGCCCACTATCGCACTACAGTCCTCGATGAGGCTTGCCGAGCCATTACATCCGTGTAACTTCAAAAATATTTGTACAGCTACTAAAGATAATTTGTTTTGCAGCTCAGTTTGACTACGTAGTACGGACAGAAAGTCGGTGCGGGCCTTAAGGGTCTAAGACCATCTGTGGCTTAGCACCACTTCATCACAGGAGGCAGACGTGGGCACTAGACAGGCAGCCATAGCCACAAATGCTCCGAAAATGCTCAGACAGTAATAGCATAATACTCTCGACACTTCAGTATTACTCGCAGCACACGTATGCCTTGTTTGAGGAACGCGGCCATCATTTGTTTATTTTAAGTTTTGAAAGAAACTTTTTACAAACAAGCATCTTTTCGCTGATGGGTGCCGCATGTACTTGGGGCCTCATTGGATCAGTGTAGGCTACTCATATTACCCATATTTGTCCAGTTCTCATAGAGAGGATTGTGATGAATTGCTTCGTACTACTGCTCTTATTGGTTTCTGGTGGCTTCATGGCTGCTTCGGGTGGTTGGTTGTGCTGACCTTCCTCGAAAATGCAACAGGCTTTCTGTTGTGGTACGGTACCGACTACTGTTATCGTAGAGATTGGCTAGCTTCATACCAGCGGGTCAGCACCCACAATCACTTGAACCTCACAGTGATTTTCGGCCAGAACGTCTCGCGAGAAAAATCTGAAAGGGATCTTCACACGAAATTAAACGATATTTCTACAAGAATCACTGACATCAAAAAGCGCCTTTATAGGTGCAATCTGGCTTGGAGGGCCATGGAAACAGCGACAAAGTACCTGAATTTCAGAGCTCGATCGATTACCTTAAAATCGAATGCACGCGCCAGCAAAAGAGTTATAAAAGTCTGACTGACGTTTTTGATGACATGAAAAATCTGTTCCTTCGGAAAAAACGTACTTTTCAATGGTCTACGGGAAAAGCACAAAGAGAGCTTCGAAACGTCAGAGGCCGTTTTGGTTGGTTTCTGCAAAGCCAATTTAACGTTGATATCTTTGATATCGAGCGCGCCCGTAGAATTGGCAGCCAAAGAAAAGAACATCCCATGCCACTGATTGTTAGGTTTGCAATCTTCAAAACTAAAACTAAAATTTTGGCAAATGATTTTAAGCGAAAAGACGTAACTGATAAGGTATGGATAGAGGAAGACTTGTCACCTCGAGTCCGATTCGTGGGAAAACTTCTCCGTAATTTCGCTCACGAAAATCGCACACATAAGAAAAAAATTAGATTTACATTTGAAAAACTTTTCGTGGGCAAGGAAAAGTACCCCTACGATTCTGTTAATAGCTGCGTTCGCCAGATATCAGCATAGGTAGAGAAGCCATGATGGCAGAAAGCGCCGTCACATCGAAACACCCAAGCCGCATTTTCCTTACTGAATGGGAATTTCGGAAGCATTTTGAATAAACAAGGTGATGGGGTAACCCTCAAACACAATTGAGGGACCGATAAAATTGCAGGCACAGAGACATGGCTTCTCCAAGATACAGAAGGCAAAGAAAGAGAGAGAGAGAAAGAGAGAGAAGGCAGAGAGGTTAACCAGGAAAGCTTCCGGTTTGCTACCCTGCACTGGGGAAGGGGAATGAGGAGTTTAAAGGAGAAAGATAGAAGAGAATGATATAAAAGGTAAGGCGGCGAGGAGCACAGTCACAGTTTCTCAATCAAGTTTGTGTCTCTCATAAAACACATAAGTGCTTTGAAGGCTTTGCCGTTAGACGCCTTCTGTGGCCATGGGCCGAGGATTTTCTCCTCTGTGAAAGGACGGCTGTCAAGATGGTCCAGAGCCGAACGCAGCGCATATCTTTCGCTTGAAAAAGCAGGGCACTCGCAAAGGAGATGCTGTGTGGTCTCTTCGCAGCCGCATCTTTCGCAGTTAGGGCTATCCGCCATTCTCATCACATAAGCGTATTTTTTGGTGAATGCAACACCGAGCCACATACGGCACATCAGTGTTGTTTCGCGCCGCCCTTTGTTAGGGGGAACACGAAGGCGCAGCCCAGGGTCTAGTTTCCTGAGGCGTCGATTGGAAAATTCTCCTTTGTTCCAGGCTGAAAGCGTTAGCTCCGCCGCTAAGGAACGAAGTCGACCAGCTGCGTCAACTTTAGATATAGGAATGTTCACTGTAGTTCCGTCGTTGTGTGCAGAACGGGCAACTTGGTCTGCCTGGCGGTTTCCCTCAATACCGCAATGTCCAGGTACCCACTGGAAAATTATATCATGACCTTTTGATGTAGCGTCGTGGTATAGCACGCTGATCTCTGCAGTTGCAAAGAAAGCTTTCTTTCAAAAGAAGTTTTCTTCTTGTCAAAAAGACCGCCAACGTAGACGAGATGGCGGCTTTCTAATCGGCGTGCGGAAAAATATCATCGCAAATGTTATTCAAATTGATAACGCATTGGAAATTTTGTTTGTTGACTATTACCTGCCATCCCACTACGCACGTGATTGATGCCAGTTATATAGACTTCCTGATTATTTTCTGAACTTCGCTGACGAACTATGTGACGCATTATGACATGTAGAAAAATAGTATGGAAATGCACCCATTTTGTTAGCCGGTAACTGCAACTTTCCTCATTTGCTGTGGCAAGATGCTCAGACCTTAGGCGAGCGCCTCACGAATGTAACTAAAAACTTTCTTAACTTATGATTACTGTCTGAACTGACACAGACTGTACTGGCTCCGACCGCGAAGATGCTATCATAGATTTCGTTCTTACAGCACACCGAGAAAGTATCAGTACGCAAATGATAGTGCATCAGCGACCATTATGCATTTCACTGTTCATTCAGGTCCTGTACACCTAAATTATCTGTAGACGAAAATATTATTTATGATTATGCTAATGCTGATTGTGGTGGTCTGAACAGCGAGTTTGAAATGTTTTGTCGTTCCTTTTGCAAAGCTATAAATGTTGTACTGCCTCTGAAAACTAGACTACATTTCGTGATTAAGTCAAAAGACTACAAAAAATATATAAAGAAAAGGTGCCTGCTCATTACAGATAACCAGCCATGGTTTTAGAGAGATATAAATCGCTTCCTCTTGATGGCTGCAGCTTTTAGGTGAGTACCACCTCTAGGTATAGTTGTAAATGACTGTAGTGCGAATGTCTCGAGGAACC
The DNA here is from genome assembly GCF_055883805.1 of Amblyomma maculatum. Taxonomy (NCBI): domain Eukaryota; kingdom Metazoa; phylum Arthropoda; class Arachnida; order Ixodida; family Ixodidae; genus Amblyomma; species Amblyomma maculatum. The sequence goes on from NC_139353.1 coordinate 78,784,906, forward strand.
GGAATGACACTGCCTTAGGGACAACATGGGACGGCGCACTGAACAGTCTTAAAATTTTAACTAATTTAAAAAACATCTCTGCCATGACCACTGAAAGCAAATAAACTGAGGGACGTATTTTGCTGTTTACAAGAAACTGTCATTTGCAGTGAATAAGAAGGTTATATAATATACACGACATGATACGCGCCAAACTTGTCCATTTCTATTGTTTTGCAAGGTTAGATTAGCACATTGAGGACTTTGGGGCTTTCTTCTTATTTAAATGTTGTCCTTATAGTAATGCTTCCTTTTGGTATTCCTTGAACTCCAGCAATCGTCTAAGTATTGTTTCGAGTATATCCGAGTTTTCCGACCCTATAGTCTTAAGAAATTGTTACGTTCCTCTTGGCAAGACGAAAGTAAATCACTTTAAGAAAGACACTCATTAACTTGAGCTATCTTTCATATTTTCTCGAGGTCTTCTGCAAGTTATATTTTGTTTGCTTCTACCGCATCGCATTTGCTCACAAGCACAGCAACAATTTCCGTCCAAATTTCTAGGCTCTACTTAAGTTGCTGCCCTGCACATCCCGAAAATGTATTTAATAATTTCGCGAAATACCCCCTAGTGTACATGTGGTTTGAGCGCAGTGGATATTTGTTCTGCATCCATAGATCCCTCGAAGCACTATTGGAGAACTCTACGAGAATAGGGGCTCATTTTCCTTGTTTCCCATTTTTCTGTACTCTATTTCAATGTCGTTTTCATACTGCAGACGAATACATGCAGTCTTTCAGCTAGATCTTGCACACCGCCAACAAAGGGCTGTTTGCTTTCCTCTGGTACCATGCATTTCTACGTGCTTTCTTTAGTACTGCTCCAAGTAATCAAGAAAGATTTGCAGCTCTTAGATGTCTTTGTCTTTATTAGCAAGCAATACCTACAAAACCGCAACGTTTTGAATCATATTTCAACTCTCTCAAATCAACGTTTTGCTGCCTTTCGCCACACATGTTTGAGAGCGTTAAAATATACTTTTCTATTTCCCTGCAGCGTTCAGTAGATCAGTCAATTTTTTCCTCCACATTTCATATATGTACTCATGATTTCCATGTTCAGTCTTTTCAACTGATTCTACTTTTTTGTTCAGTCGAGTAAATATTTCGACCCCGCTGAGGTGGCGAAGTGGTTAACGGCGCTCGACTACTGTTCCCAAGGCTGCGGGATCGGATCCTTGCCTCAGATGCCATAGTTCGGTGGAGGCGAAAAGCAAGGCTCTCGTGTGCTGTGCGATGTCAGTGTACATTAATGAACCCCAGTTGGACAAATTTTACGGAGTCTTCCACTACGGCATCATTCGTAGCCTGAGTAGCTTTGGGAACTTAAACCCCAGAAAGAAAACAAACCGACCACTTCCGTCACTTTCTTTATTACCTTAAAATTTCCAAAATAATTCATGTCTAGATGGTGTATCAGCTTACGCATACGTAAATTTTTCTTTTGAACCATCAGCAGCACAATAACAACAATCCTAAGCTGCAATCTGGCTAAGCGTTATTGACCGGAATGCGCATTCCTTCACGTCAGCACATTTTGTGTAATAATAAAAATTTACACATTCAGAACAATTGATAATCACGAAGTCCTGCGATAAGGTTTTCGCGCATAAGAACACTCAAAAGGAGGTAGATTTACAATCAGGGATTAGCGCCTCAGCAGTTCCGCGCTAAAACGCCTAGTATATGTTCAAGAACTCGCTGTATCCCAAGTGCCACCTTTATTTTTTCAATGCCTGCCGAACATGGCCATTCCTACCACCCATGACGCTCTCAGGGCGTCCTTTTCTTCTATGTGCGTTGGCTAGCCTTTGCGCCTGGTCCACCTTTGTGGGGAGTGATAGCAGCTGAGCGGCACTATGGGGAAAGGGGCGATAAGCAAGTTTTCGCAAATGCTCTTTTCGTGAGGTGGCGCTCTGCATCCCATATATTCATCAGGCAGCCTGTCAGGAATTATTGCATTTCTTGCCTCACCAGTCTCGAAGGCACAAAGTGACCGTCCGCAGATGTGTGACCAATTGGCAAATCCAAAGCCATTCCAATAAAATCAACACAAGAAGCAAGAAAAATAAAATACCAAGTCCAGTCATGATTACTTGGCTGTAATGCATTAATGACATTGCATAATGACTAGCCAGATTAGTCATAGCCGGAATCGAAGTCATGGGCAAAACTTCATCGTCAATTGAAATAATGAGCGAATACCGAATCCAGTCATAATTAATTGGGTATAATGCGTGATGACTAGCTATATTATGTGCAGCTCTAATTTAAGTCATAGCCACCAATGCAAACTAAAATCCTCATAATAAGCCAACATGGACAACGCCCCATTATGCTTTCACATTATCGCACCCTGAATTTACCATTACCAATGCAACATTACCGCAATTAAAATTTTTGAAAATCAAAGAGTGCGAGTTAGTGACGCTACTTGTCGTGGAACTGCTGCTATTGCTGGTTTTAAAAGCAGGCACAGAGAATTACATCAAACGTGTCCTTGAAGAGCTCCGTTATCACCAAGCGGAAATAATAACATGGTCATAGTCACAAGCAAGAGTTTCCCAGACATCGCCAACATAACTTCAAAGCTTGGCTTTAGATGGTGGGACACTTGCTGGGTGTTGCTTGTGCATAAATTTAATTACATAATTCAGAGGAACATAATCTGCTGTGTCAAGATAAGGCGCATAATTGTTTCACTTTCCGGACCCATTTTAGCATGCCTCTAGGAAATCAATAAAGAAAAAGCCTTTTCTTACCCCGCAGATAGAATGTTAACTGCCAGTGCATACCACTGTACTACCACGTACCCTTCTATGTGGCACATGCAGCGGTGTTGAGGTGGTTGCAGTATTCGACTGCTGTTCCCATGGATGCGGAATTGAAATCCGGCTGCCGTTCTTTGACGGAGGCGAAGGGCATGGTGACTGTGTGCTCCGCAATGTCAGTGCAGGGTAAAGAACTCAGGTGGTCGAATTCCTTCACTACAGCGTCTCATTGAGTTCAGCGCCCGTCCTGTTTGTTCTTCACCTCCGTCCACGTCTGTTGCGCTGTTTTTCCTTCATGTCTCATAGCCTTAGTGGCTTCATGATATTAAACTCCATAAACCAAGTCCAAATAAAAGCCTTTTATCTGGTTATTTGAAAGAAATATATTTGAGTCAAACTGCATACAATAGCCATAATTTTAATCACATTTTCTAATCGTTTTGATTGCATTTTATCCCCTTTCTACCGTAAAAACTGAGCAAAATCCAGCTACAGTTACCAGCAAGGACATGGCTTTGAACCTAATGCCGAAAAAACACGTTTAGTGCGCCTCTTGAGGCAGAGCCTTGTTCATGGCATTTGGCACCTGTTGGCATGTGAAATCTGTACCAGCATGCAGAAACCATGGTAAGATATAACGCACCTGAAGCGAGTAGGGCGTGCAAGAGTTTATGCGCACGGATGCAAGATGTTCTATACCTGCTGTATGCAATGCACAGTGCTATAGTGTGTTTTAGCCACCAAGTTAAGAGTTCGACTGTTGCGAGAACTACTTAGTTCCACACCAGTTTGCCAGCATAGATTTCTTGGGTCTAGTACTCTCTTCCAACAGCTTTCTTTTTGATCTAAAATCCCAGCAATCAGATAGACAAGCGTTAAATGGCAATTTCGGTCTCTATACGAAGTTTAACCACCGCTTTAAGACGGACTTTACCACTGTAACAGTGTCACTGTGTATTCAGAATAAAACGGAAGGCAACAACGAAGCGAGATGTACGACAGCAGATATTGGTAGCTAATTCGTACTGGCATTGTAACAGATCGAAGAGTATTGTGTTTTCTTTATATATTTGCATGACATACTGAGAGCGGGGGAATAAGTTCCAGTCGCTGATATTGTAGCCGGACAGCTCATTAAATAATAAATGACTGAAAAGGCTCTTTAGATTTTCTACACAATATCGAATATCACGTTCCTAATTAAAGTGCTTCCGCTGAGCCTGTCTTCCCTGTGGCAAGCAAGAGAAAACAGTAAGGGCAGACTTGATGTTCATCACATTGCATAAATTTTAAGAGTTGTTTTAGAAATAATTCACCTGTTCATATTTGTTACATTCTTCTCCTAACACGCAGAGATGCGATTACTGGTTTGTAACCGATAGGAGGTAAAACATACCCAAACCGATTTTGGTGTTCCTTTCTACTTAAGACACAACCACTGGGCAAACTTCGAAATTTATAAGTGACCTCGGAGCCGATTCTTCTTGTGGGATACACAGACGTGCTCGTTGCACAGGATCAACTTCTTTACTAATACTTAGACCGCCCGCAGGGGTGGTGCAGTGGTTATGGCGTTCGACTACTGTTCCCAAGAATGCGGGTTCGAATCCCGGCCTCGGTGGCCGCTTTTCGATGGAGGCGAAAAGCAAGGCGCCTGTGTGCTGTGCGTTTTCAGTGCATGTTAAAGAACCCCAGGTGGTCGAAATTTTTGAAGTCCTCCACTATGGCGTCTCTCATAGCCTGAGTCGCTTTGGGACGTTAAACCTGACAAACCAAACTAAATCTTACACACCTTTGGGGCCTAATGGTTACAGTGCGCAGCAGCTAGTTGCAACGAAGCTGGTGCAATCCCCACGATCGCCTCGGTGGCATTTCGGTGTCGACGAATAGCAAGGCTACTGTGTACTGTCAAACATCGGGGCTCAGTACGTAGCCCCATGGCATAGGAATTTCCTCAGACCTCCGCTGAGGCGTCCCGCAGTAACTGATTCACATTAGGGGGCTAAATGTTTCAGACCAAAGTAAACTGAATCTCTTGCACTTGAGTTTGGCTAGTCAGTTATCTGAAAATGAATTGAAGCTTATTGAACAACATTTAATGCGCTTTTAGTTTTAGAGAAATAAAGATGGTTATCCTTCATTTGCAACGTTTTATTTAGATGAAGTACGTCGAATTCGATACGACAGACGAAGCCAGAGAAAGCGACCTAGTCATGTCGTTTACTTCGTCTGTTTTTTTTCGTCTCCCGGGTTGCATTCAAACAATGAGTGCTCGATAATGTACAACTATCACAACCATGACTTTTGCCTGTTTTATTTATATCACTGAATACGTCTCCAAAAACAAATTTTCAGTGATATTAAAATGGCTCTTTCATGAAAGCCCTCAACGCAAGTTAGGATAATGAATAAGCTTGCAATTATGGTGCTCCGTTAACACAACACGCTACGTTAACAGGTTCCACACTCACTCAATGAACTTTAGATCATGTGCCTGGCACGGTAGAACCCTTTAACTTTCATAAAGTAGGGGCACCAGATGGTCAATTATTTCTCATGGCGATGTCACGCCACAACAAGCATCCTTCATAGCCAGTAGCACTACCTAGACCTTTTAACTCAAGCGGGGCTGCAGTTATAGAGCGTGAAGGTCTAGCAATCTGGAAACGTTTTCTTCTTCCACAAAAAGGCACAGAACGGCGTAGCGTGTTCACATCTGCTAAGTAAAAACATTTTCTGAAGATTGTAATCAACGCTGAAGTAAGAAAACAGGGACGCAAACAGAAACAACACAGCCTAACACCACTCGCTCGAAGTAACGTTTAACTGAACGCCTCTACGGTGCTATTTCCCGCCAATGGCACTGGTAAAGTCTAGTCAGCTCGTATAACCTGTATTGCTGCATTTTAACAACGAACTACAAGGGCGCTAGAGATAGGGAGCTTCAATTCAAAGTCATTGGGATTTGCAAGCTTTCGAGTGCGTTTCGTTTGTTGTTTTTAGATTCACACACTCTCTGTCACGCCAGTGTCACCGCTAACCGCTTATTTCCCTCCGAGCAACAGAACGATATTATCGAGTAAGGTTTATGTGGAAGCGCGTATCGGATGAAGTATGGCAGATGTCAGCAGGAAAAACGGCAGCGCCTCAAATTTCCCTTGCCCTCCGCTGCCGTATTTCCTTCGTCTTCACGACTGCTACTGTATAAATGCGAGACACGTACCCGGAAAATAATCCTCACACTTGGTCACGGTCTCAACAGCATCTTTACAGACTTCAACGGTTCGTGGCGTGCCTGCTCGTGCGAGATCGCTAAGTTACGGCCCTTCACTGACCGCAGTCCTAGCATTCGTTTCCAAGCACGCCGCTTTTCAACACACTGGAGTGTACGTATATCGGCCACCGTACTGCGGGAAAACTTCCTCTCTTTTATATTTCGAATATTAATCGCTTTTCGACGCACTGGAGTGTACTTATATTGGCCAGTGAACTGTGGCAAAACTTCTCTTCTATAATTCGAAGAACAATCGTTTATTAGCTTCTTGCACTAAACTCCTGGCCGGTGAATCCAGAGTAAATTGTGGGTGGCCGATGGCCGATGCCCTTCACTGTAGCCCTCTTAGGCGAGCTTGAAAATTCCGGACATCAAACAGGTTTTCAGAATACTGCTTTGAAGGTTCTGTAAGACAGTGAGCTGATCGTGCTAAAGGCGGTATAGTAACTGGCGGAGAAGGCATATTTGCCGAAATCTTTTCTAGGATTTCTTCAGACTCTGCTTTGTAAAAAGTTGATATTTATGCCCATAATCTATTCTACGCGCTTTGTGCAGTCTTAATTTCATCTTGATGTGCCTACACCAGACGACTAGTGAAACATCATTCGACCTGTAAGGTAAAACGGCTCTCCATTCGGCTTCACAGTTCAGCAATCCGGCTGAGAAAATTGTTGGTGCAATCTTCGGAGAGCCTACAATACACATTCATCGCATAAGAAGCGCCTCTGCTCTAATCGTGTAGGTGCAATTCAAGCAACTATATTTGCTCTCACTCTCTGCAAAAAAAGCGCATATTTCGGCATGACTACGGCGACTGTACTCGTGCCAGTGGTCCTGGTACTTTATTTGCTATTTCTTGTTGGCGCCAATGAAAACTACAGCACATTCGTTCTTGAGGCGCTCGATTTGCGTATCGGTAAAAAACATCATGTTGCCATAGCTACGTGCAAAAACTTCATAGCCTTCTCAGATTACAGCAGAGTGCAGCAACTTCCATGGCCGTCAAGTCGATGGGCACTGCCAAATCAACAATTTCTTGCCATGATCTACAGGAACATATACAACGGTGTCAAAACTACTGTCCTGGTACCGTATGTTTCAACATTTCATCCGACGTGTCTTGAAGGGATATTGAAGCAAGAAAAGTCACTTTACCTTGTTGATTGGGTACTTATGGAACATGCAGAACACTACACCAACAGCACGAATAATTCAGTATGGCTACCCAGCGGCAACAAATGTAAATGCATGCCGCCCGAGGCCTACTGCGGCCATTACAAGAATAACAGCCACCAAGGGTCACGAAGGAAACTCTCATTGTCCTTTTACGCCCAAGAATGCGCAACCTGGAATCGTAAACAAGAGAGAAAAATGAACTACGCTTCTTTCAAAAATACTGTGGTGCGTGCAGCCTGCTACTACCCAGCCATTACAAAAGAACCTCAAATCTGTACACGACACGAAGCGAGAGTCATTAAGGAGGCTTTAAGCTTTCATAATGTTACTGTTTCAGTGCGTTTGTACCGCGGTATATCGGACGTCGCTACTGCTACCTACAAAGGGGAAATCGATATTCTCTTGGAAATTAGTGGAGCGGCAATGTACACACCAAAGACGTTCAGCATTCCACCTGTGGTCCTGCACACATACGAATCGTTTTACACCAAAAGAGGTGAAATGCGACCGGTGTCGTTGTTCAGCATCGTTGTCGAATCTCACCACAGCCTCAAATTTGTTTTCATAGTTTTCGTGTTTTCTTCGCTTACGCTTGCAGTCGCAGATTTCGCGGAATTTCGCTTCTCCTCCTCCTCCACAACACTGGACTCGGTGATGTTTCTTGTCGCCTCCTTACTTGCCACTTCTGCTCCAATACCACCCACCAGGCGCTGGGCTCACACCAGAAAACTTATATATGGAGTGTGGCTACTCCTGATTCTCCCGCTGTCGAATTACATCAGGAGTGAAATGACGTCACGGCTCAATGTCCCATCGCTTCCAGACAATATTGACACCCTCGACAAACTGGAGGCCGCGCTCGACAGCGGAAGTATTTCTGTATGTGTGACATCAAATTCTGCCGTTGCCTACGACTTGGAGAAGGGTTTCACCGGCAGTACACTGCACACTAAGCTCAGCTCTCAGTTCTGGAAGCAGAAGGCTGAAAGAGGCTTCGAGGCGAAAACCTTCATAGACTGTCTCCGCTGCGCCGAAATGGAAGACCATGTTTGCTTAATCGATCATGTAAAGGAATGGGGGGTCAAAATGTTCGCGCCCCGAACCGTTGAGTCGGTTGAACCACTGAAGCTCATCTTGGGCATAACGCCTGTCAGAAAGAACTACCTATTTGTGAATGAGTATGCTGACTTGCTGCGAAGAGTACTCGAATCAGGCTTTCATATTAGTGAGAAACAGGACAGCCTCTGCGAGCTGCGGTACGGTACTCGCAATGAGAGTGCAGAAGGGATTTGGAACATGGAATTTCGCCTAATTTCTTTATGCTTACTTGTCATCCTGGGTGCTGCGGCAACAATCCTTCTTATAGAAATATTTCTTGGATGACATCGAAGGAACAAAACGGTGAGTATTAACTTTGTGTAAATGTCACACCTGGTAACGTTCCTCACGTTCTCGTATAGCATATTGTAGCATTGTATAATAGCGTATAGAGTAATATATATAATGTAATATACTATATATAACATAGCATATATTATCATAGTCCACTATATAATAGTAAGGTATAGTACAATGTTTACGTAGTACTAGAATGCCTTTCTTAAACGCTTTGAAAAAGCGATAGCTATAAAGTGTACTCTGGCCCAACGCAAGAAACATAATAATAGCATTAGAAATTACGGCTCAAGTTCATTACAGTGTCTGTAACAATGCTACAGTATTCCAAAGAATAAAATCCTTACGCGCAATGGTGGATCAGAAAAAACGCACCAATTATCAATCACCATGGTAGAGAATAGTTTAAAGTAATATGAAAGGGCCTACTAGAAACCGCAACGCTGTTATTTTCCATTTCAAATTACTTGTCATATCCTTTGCGTCGCTCTTGCAGGGTTGAAACAGCGCCAGTAATGACACCTTTTGCCCTCATTCCCAGCACATCTATTAATTTATAAATGATCGATAATACTCGAATATGCACATTTTGACTGTTTTTGCATAATACAATATTTTAGCGCAGTACGATCGCACATACGTTTCGCACATACCTCGAGCCGTGAAGCCCCACGACATAAATAGCATATTAGTGTTAGGGCAATTTTGCTTTATATTTAAATGAATGAAATGATCTGAGCCTGCTTGTTAGCATAACGTTATGTGTACTATTTTCAACTATCTGACGATCTGTGAATTTCATGAAATAAAGGCGAAACAATTTAGGTAGTCAAAATATGAAATGTTAAAGGGATAACAAAACAACCATGTATGCCATCTGCTAAAACATATTATTGATAAGTTGAATTATATCTCAAACGGACTTCCACTATACGACCACTTGCTGCAGTTGCTGTCGTAGTTGCTAAAAATAAATACCGTAATTTTATTTTCGACTGTTAATACTGTTGTCGTCATCGACATTAGCGACATCATTACAGATCTTACCTGCTTGCATCAAGGTTTCTAAACACAACATGAGAAATTTGTTGACGTGTATTTATTTCCTGCCTTTAATGGACTGCGGTGCTGAACCAGCTGGACCATCGCCTACAAGCGACCTCGAGTGCGCTTTGTATTTGCAGACGTTGCCAGATTGTGGAACGAGCAGCGAACAGCACCGGTCATCACCATAAAAGGGCTTCATAGGTGACTGCAATTCGTCCAGCTCCGCCTAAAATCTACCCTCGTAGCACGAGGATATCACCTGCGCAATTTCAATGAGGAGACGAACACTCAAGGCTACAGCGACGTCTGTTGGTGCGTTCAGCTCGAGGCGGTACAGCGATGGACAAGAGTGTCGGCAGTAACCTAACTATCAGTCGCTATTTGTGAATGTCTAGCCAGTGTTAACAGCTAGATAGTTGCAGTAATGCGACTAGTACGCGGCGATCAGCAGGGGCTTTTTAATTTGTCTCTGTTTAAAAGACGCGCAGCAGCTTAGAGACAATTGTTGAGAACGAGGCACGCGGCACTTCTCTTAATAAGCTTGCTTCTTAAGCAACCGGGAAATAGGAAAGAAAGAGAGCACAGTTTATTACTCTGTGTGATGTGACACTGAAATATTCTACCCATATAGTGGGACAGCCGCATGCATTACAGGCAGGTAAACGAGGCACAAAATCTTCAGGCTTGTGGGCTTCTTCTGCCTGCTGCAGTACTATGGTGTCTGATAGGATTGCAGGTATTCCCTTCGTCTCTAAACACAGAATAACAACGGGAATTCCTGCCTCAAACGCGTGAATTACACACATGAGCCTTGCATACACACAGGAGCCTGTTAATTACAAGCGTGAGTCTCCAATCAGCAACAGGGTGCACGTTTTTTGTTGGTGCCGAACCACACACTGATCCATCTAATATAGCCAGTGCTTTCTGCGATCATTTATATCCCTCAGGATTCACATAGAGCTTCAGTTTCGCTGATCATGTCTACTTGATATTATTTTCCATTCAGCTACATCTGTGAAGAACCCTACTCTATATTTCATGTTAAATGCACACCCCCCCCCCCTCCCCCCAGGAATCAATCTGACATCTCATTATTCATCGCGTAGATTTGATTGCCTCTTTACAAAAAGTTAGAACTATGCGTAATTCTAAAGGCCGTAAAATCAATTAATTTCTTCCTTGTGCAAGGAAAATGATCATAAATGCATTAGTAATATGGCCTACGACTATCATTATTGCTTTAGTAAAGTAATTCTAAGGAGTTGCATGAATAGTTGAAACAGTATTTGAAAAATTGTGAGCTATTTTCTAGACATTTATTCGGAATCTAGTCTTGGCATTGGACTGAAAAATGCGCAATACCTTCAATTAGGCTATTAAAGAGCGTTTTGTAGATAAATAATTTGTTGCACTTACGCTTAGTCATCTTATCATGCACTTCACAAACGTAACGATGCCGTTCTACCCTGCAAACTGTCGTTGTTTGAAATAATGGTTCCAGGTGTGCTGTTTATTGATTTATATTACGTTCAACATATTTATCCCGCACGAAATGAACAGCAATTTTTTCCGCAAAGCATGTTGCCCAGGCAGTTCCTCAGTGATCCACTCTAAGGCTGTCACTGCTACTATTATATATTGATTATTCGATCACTGATCTCTGCTGTTGTGCCTTTTGTTTGTGGAAGGCACGGTGATTATTACCTCTGACGTTGGCGTTTCAGAACGAGCTCAATACCGCACGAAGTAAAATTCTTGCCTGGTTTGGCATATTACACCGCGTATCAATAATATAATCCTCAAGCAAACAATACTTATTTAACGTCGTTATTTTGTTGTCGCGTATTACCGCTTCCTGGTCGCACTACATTTAGTTGTGTATTTCTCTATAACCATCTGTAACTTCACCAGCATGCGCAATAAAGGCCTTTCTAAAGCTTTTTTCGTAACCACGTGATTATGAAACATTTTTATAGGGGGCAATTTTGATCACTAAGCTGCGATAAGGCGAAAGCCTCTATCGCGCCGTCTTTTGGAGCCCTCCTCTGCGGCATCTCTTTCTCTCTATTTTCAATCCCACTTTGCTCCTTTTCCTTACGGCACGGTTAAGGTGACCTCAGAGACTAGTGACAGATACTGCGTATTTTCTATTGCGTATTGACAGATACTGCGAATTTGAAGCGCCGACGATGCTTGCCGTACTGTGCCTGCTTCTGTATGCTGTGTGCTGAGGCGTTCGAGCAAGCGAGACATGAAAGGCGCCGCATGATTGCCAACGGACACGATAATGTCACGGACACGACACTGCAAGTTACCAGCCAACACAGAAAACCCCGCTTTAATCGATCTGTATGAACTTGCCTGCGTGGCCTAGGGATAAAGTGAATGCAAGGGTCTTGCAGGCTGATTCTAAATTACTTCCCCATATTAAAGGAGAACCAAATCGGTGGTAAATAAACACAAAGGCGTATTCGCATTGCACTTCAAAAATACGAATACGGCTGAAATCAGGAATAATAAGTGATCAAAAAGTCGCCTGTCAGTCGGCAACTGATTGGCATGTTCGTTTAATCCTAAAATATTAAATGGAATAGGATTTAAACAATACCTTGACATTTGCGATATTTTATGATTGTATTTCTAGCGGTGGATCTTTAGCGGAGATGTAAATGTTTTCATATACGCTAGGAAAAAGCTGCTGATCTCAAAAGGTTACCTTGGGAAACTTTGGAATGTCTGGAGAGATAAACATAATGGCATACGCATTAAAACTAGCGCAACATTTGCGCTCGCTTCTTTACCTGAGATATTTGTATTCTAGAATAAAAAGTGCATTTTTGGATATTAGTGCCAGCTTTTGAGCAAATACCAGTTTTTCTTGCTGTTATAAATGATTGATTTGCGAAATTACAGCCCATATTAGGGCGTGTCGCAGTTCTGTTATTGCTCATGAAAATTGCGCTCTTACACTGTACTGCTGTTGACACACCGGACGCCCCAGATCTAGCCTAGTAGTTTTTGTAGGTCGGTTGACAATGCACAATATCTTACAGTGCAGATCTGACCATTAACGTAACAATTCAAGCATTGTACGTGTGCACAACATACGCCACAGTACACAATAGTTATCCTCAGGCACCCAGTTCTGAGGAAGCCGTTCATCTTATCTGAGAATTCACTCTGAAATGTGACCCCCAGTGTACTCGAACAAGAGAAGAAGGAACTGCATTCTTTTGGGTCAAGGCATGACTTGTAAAGGGATGGCTACCGCCAGCAGCAACACAACAAAGAAGCTCGAGATGCCACCGATGACCGGACCTTCTGTTCATTTCTATCGGGATTCCTCTTTGAATGTGCCGGCACTCATTTCCACTATGGCGCCTTCTTCATACATAAACCATTCGAGCATGTGACGGCTGCTTCTATGTAGCATCCTTAGGTGGCTAACAGCATTGAAAATCGAGGTCAAAGACCAGACGATGTCATGTTTCTTCGCCGTCGCATATATCATCCCATTCTCTGCTGGCGTGACCTGGATTAGGAGCGATGTTTGCATCTCCCTGGAGAGGGCGCATGACATAATGAAAAAGACCTGAATGTGCCACTGCTATGCAGTAAGAAGGGCTGTTGGTGTCAGCTGGTAGGCTTATTTGTCCAAGTATTATGTAGCACTGACATGCTCGCAAATGTGTTTTTGAGATTGGATCCCTCAATATGACTGCAGGCTGTCCAGTACCGAAGAGACAATGACAGTGCTTTGTGTTCCGAAAAAGGCAGGGTAAAAAAGCATAGGAAGACAGTAAGGTGAAAAAGTCCTTGTGACTAATGAATTGAGCAGCGTTCCACTTTTATGCTATGCGTTAATATTTAGTCCCTTCCAGAATGTTTTGCGTTTGATATACTTGCATTCCATCAGCCATATATCTGTCATAAGGCAATCCCTCTGCACATACAAATTTCCAAGCAATAACTTAACACTTCCACTCACCTCACAGCTGTAGGGCTGTACAGTTATAAATATATATATATATATATATATATATATATATATATATATATATATATATATATGTATATGTATATATATATATATATATATATATATATATATATATATATATATATATATATATATATATATATATATATATATATATATATATATATATATATATATACGGAAAAGAGATGACTCAAGGTAGTTTACAGTATTTGCCATGTGTCATCTCCTTAACGTTTATGCCCTACCGAACCCACTGAAGCTTCTACCCCCTGTTTATATATATATATATATATATATATATTGTGAAAGAAGGCAAGACAAGGTATGCTATGTAAGCCTTTAATTCGATCGTGAAGCCAGCGCGTGCTGAAGGCGGTGCCGCGGGACGATGACGGTGGTATTTACAGATGTAAAAAGAATATCATGGTATCTATGGACAAATGAAACAAGATCCACGGAGGAATCACACAATCTGCCCAGGGGGTCGGAAGCGGCCAGGCTGGCCGCTTCTAGCCAACCGATGCACCGCTGCACACAAACGGCTTTCAGCCAGAAACATGACCAATTTCAGTTCCAGGGTGGCGTCGATCGACTGGGGGATCAACAGCTGTGACTTGGTAGTTGACTGGGGAAGTTTGGTTGATTACCTTGTAGGAACCAAGGTAGCGGCGCTTAAATTTATCACTAAGGCCAGGGGTGCGCAGTGGTGTGTAAAGTAGTACTTCATCACCAGGACGAAAAGAAACAATACGATGCGTAGAATCGTAGCGACTCTTGCGGTCTTCCTGGCGCGCTTCTGTGTTAAGGCGGGCAAGATGACGGCATTTGGCCACACGGGATAAGAACTGGGCTGGTACTGATGCGGAGTAGTCGGGCGTAGAGAAGAAGGAAGTGTCGAGAATTGCAGTGGGAGGACGGTTAAAAACGAGGAAAGGTGAAAAGCAACAGGCAGTCCCCTGTACTGCTGCATTATAGACGAATGTTACAAATGGTAGTATAGCGTTCAAATTTTTCGATGATCCGATGTGATGTACATTGATGTCTATCCGATAGGGTGCGATGAAATCGCTCAGTCAGACCATTTGTTTGGAGATGGTAGATTGAGGTTGTCTTATGGCGGGTGGATGACGCATACAGAACTTTGGTAACGACCGTCGATAAGAAGGCCATCCCGCGGTTACTTGAAGCACCCGAGGAGCGCCAAGATGCAATACAATTGATCGCAAAAAGAAATTAGCTATCTCTTGAGCGAAACCAGTCGGTACAGGGGCTGTCTTAGCGTTGCGTGTAAGGTGATTGAAAGCTGTTACAATCCAATGGTTAACCTAATCGGAGAAAGGTAGGGAGCCATCTAAATCGATGCCAACTACGTCGAATGGCATGGCGGGACAGGGAAGGAAGGAGGCCAGCCAGGTGAAGAAGTCGGCCGCTTGTGACGTTAGCACAGATGGCAGGAAGCGACGTATTTAGCTACGGTGGAAGATAGGCCAGGCCAAAAGAATCGTCTTTTCACGCAGTCGTATGTTATGTCAAAGCCAAGGTGACCTGTGTCATCACGAATATGGACAAGATAGTCAAAGTAGCCGAGGAGTTCTATACAGATCTCTACAGCAGCCAAAGTAGTCAGGACCGTAACGAGATTGGCGGCAGGGAAAAACAGTCAGACGTTCCACGAGTGACGAAGGACGAGGTCAAGAAAGCATTAGAAGCTATAAAAAGGGGGAAATCAGCTCGAGAGGATCAGATAACTACAGATTTGCTAAACGACGCGGGGGATATCATGCTAGAAACACTGGCCACACTGGTGTCATCGATGGTACCGGAACCATGGAAGAATGCAAACATTATCCTCATTCATAAGAAAGGGGACTCTAAGGATCTTAAAAATTACAGACCAATCAGCTTACTGTCTGTGAAGTATAAGGTATTTACTAAGGTAATCACTAATTGAATCAGGACAGCCTTAGACTGCAATCAAGAAAAGGATCAAACAGGTTCTCGGAAACGGTACTCTACTATCGATCACATCCGTACCATCAATCAGGTGATAGAAAAATGCTCGGAATATAACCAGCCCTTATACATAGCATTCATTGATTACGAAAAACCATTTGACTCAGTTGAAACATTGGCGGTGATGCAGGCATTGCAAAATCAGGGGGTAGACGAGCCGTGCGTGAAACTGCTGGAAGATATATATATAGTGTCTGCACAGCAACCATAGTTCTGCATAAAGAAAGTAACAAAAGTCCCATAAAGAAAGGTGTTAGGCAAGCAGACACAATCTCCCCAGCACTGTTCACAGCTTGCTTAGAGGAAATATTTAGATACTTGGAATGGGAGCAGTTAGAGATAAGGGTAGATGGAGAATACCTCAGTAATCTGCGATTTGCTGATGGCATTGCCTTGCTAAGCAACTCAGGGGATGAACTGCAAATAATTATTGATGACCTAGACAGGAAAAGTAGAAAGGTAGGCTTGAAAATCAATATGCAGAAGACTAAGGTAATGTTCAACAGCCTCGGGAAGGAACTGCAGTTTACATTAGATAGCGAAGTACTGGAAGTAGTAGGCGATTATGTCTACTTAGGACAGGTAGTAACCGCAGATCCCGACCATGAAAAGGAAATAACAAGAAGAATAAGATTGGGATGGAACGTATTTGGCAAGCACTCGCAGATTATGACCAGCAGATTACCGGTATCGCTTAAGAGGAAAGTATACAACAGTTGCATCTTACCTGTTTTCACCTATGGGGCTGAAACGTGGAGGCTAACCAAGAGGGTTCTACTTAAGCTGAGGAGAACCCAGAGGGCTATGGAACGAAAAATGGTAGGGGTGCTAGAAAGCGTGCTGAGCGGGTCAGAGAAATGACTCAAGTTATCGACGTGCTAGTGGAACTTAAGAAGAAGAAATGGGCATGGGCAGGACGTGTAGAGCGAAGAAAGGATAACCGATGGTCGCTTAGGGTAGCAAACTGGATTCAAAGAGAAGGAAAGCGTAGCAGGGGGCGGCAGATAGTTAGGTGGGCAGATGAGGTTGAGAAGTTCGCGGGGGTCAAGTGGATGCAACCAGCACAGAACCGGCTTAAGTGGAGAAATATAGGAGAGGCCTTCGCCCTGCAGTGAGTATAGTGAGGATGAGGATGATGATGATGATGATGGTGATGATGAAGGTTACCTGAAGTAGCGCTATCGTGGGAAGCCGCCAGTATGCGTAGGCCAAGCACGCGCGGCATTACTGGGAGCCAGTGAGTTCTATCAGGGCAATACACGTAGCGGTGTAGTACGTTATTTTCGAGCTCTAAATTGCGAAGCTGTCGGCGAAGCCTAGCATTGGGCGGGTTCGAAGCGCCGATAAGGCGGCCGATGATGGACCGGCAGAAAGCATCGGCTAAATGCTGCGAGCAGAGCGCGTGCTTGTTCTCAGAGTCGTCAAAAGAACATGTTGTGATATACATCAGGGGAAGAGACGGTCGGCTGTGGTCAGAGGTGGGAATATATTACGAAGAAAACCAGCAGGCTGATTCCGAAAGTGAACAGCGAGAAAGAGTGGCAGCGCCTTGGTGTTGGCGACCCGATTTATAAATGACGTCAAATTGTATTCTTGAAGGCCTTGAATCCAATGGCCAAGTCGGCCTGTCAAGGTTTTCAGTGAAGACAACCAGCAAACAGAATGGTGTTTGGTCACAACTGTGAGGTGGCAACCATTAGATATGGGCGAAACTTTTGAACAGCCCAGACTACGGCAAGAATTTTCTGCTCGGTAATTGTGTAGTTTTTCTCAGCTGGAGTCATGGTCCGACTGGCGAAGGCAATCACTTTCTCACACGAAGTTGCATCGTGCTCCAGAAGGACAGCTCCAAGACCATGAACCCTGTCATCAGTGTGCAGGATGGTTGGAGCGCCATCACTGAAGTAGCCAAGAACGGGATCTGATGTCAGGGCGTGCTTTAGGTAGTTAAAAGCGGTGTTGCACTGTTCAGTTCAAACGAAAGGGCAGCGCGCTTGAAGTAGTTCATGAAGAGGTGCAGCAATAGTTGCAAAATTCCTTTTTAAACACCGACAAAAACTGCGCAAATCTGCAGTCCGTTGCGGACGAGGAAAGTTCAAAACCGCGATGATTTTTTCAGGGTCTGGGCGAATGCCGTCATGGCTAACCAGGTGTCCCAATATCTTAATTTCCTTGTACAAAAGGACACTTTTTGGTGTTGAGCTGAAGGCTCGCTGAAGCAAGACACGTGAGAACTTCATTCAGGCGCGTGAGATGGAAGGTAAAAGTTGTCGAAAAGATAACAATCTCGTCCAAGTAACATAAACAGGTTCTAGATTTTATGCGGCGAAGTACAATATCGATCATTTTTTCAAATGTCGCTGCTGTGTTACACAGGCCGAAGAGCATAACATTAAACTCGTAAAGTCCATCGGGAGTTACGAAAGCTGGCTTTTTCTTTGTCGCCCTCAGGCATAGGTATATGCCAATAACCTGACCGGACGTACAAGGTCGAAAAATACTCAGCGCCTTGGAAATAGTCAAAGGCGTCATCCATTCGCGGCATCGGGTAGACGTCTTCGCGGGTAATTTTGCTGAGTGTGTAATAACAAACACAAAATCGTAGCGATCCGCCCTTTTTTTTAAATAATAATGCTGGAGAGGACCATGGGGCTTGTTGATGGACGAATAATATCGCGACGTAGCCTGTCATTGACATTTTCTTCAATTACTTTTCGTTTCGAGAGAGAAACCCAATACGGTCTTCGGCATACGATCGAGTTACCTCAAGTAATGATGCGGTGGTGTGCAACATTAGTCCGTCCCAGTGGTGGGGAAGTGTATCAAAAATGGCTTGGTGGGCTTGAAGCAATTTCAGCAATTCTTGCCGTTGGTGCGGCACAATGTTCGATTTATTGTCTTCGACAACACGGGAAGAGAGACATCCGATGAATCACGTTGCTGAGGTAGCGGGGCGGTAAGCACCATCATGGACATTGGGTGAGCATCCACTGTGCATTGCAGGGAAGCTCCTTTAGTCAGCTCGAGGGATTTACGGGATGTGTTCGTTGCAGCTACTAACGCTGATCCGCAACGGAAAAGTGCAGGACTTGATGAGAAGGCGATTACACGTGCAAGATGACGATGAGATGGTGCTATGAGTACATCCCCGTCAGGGATGTGTTCCGAAACAACGGTAAGAAGTTTTTCGCGCTGTGGAGGCAATACAGTATCAGCTCTGACAATGAGCTCTGACAATGAGCTCTGACAATACAGTATCAGCTCTGACAGAAATATTATATGAAAAATCACTGTATCTCATATCGATGACACGATCGCCAAAGGAAAATAACGCTGAAGCGGTTGACACAAAATTCTACCCAAAAATCATCAGAACCGCACACGGTGAAAGCACAACAAACTGTACATGGTGGTGGGCGCCGTCTATAACAACGCGAAGAGTACACTTTGCTGAAGGGTGCAGAAGGACGTCATTTGCTCCAAGAAGTTCAGGTCCATTATATGGTGTCGTTACTTTCCGCAAACGGTGGCACAAATAAGCGTGAATTACAGAAATTGCAGCCCCTGTGTCAATCAAAGCTTTGACCGGTAATCCTTCAGCTAAAACGAAAAACTTATTGTACGGCAGATGAGGAGAACCGCTAAAACGGAAAACTTATTGTACGGCAGGTGAGGAGGACATTTAGTAAGTTTGTAAAGTGCAGTTTCACCTTCGGAAAATGCATCGCTTAGTTTTCTGAATCACGGACAGGGAGAGTTGTTGCTGGTCGAAGTGGAGAAACAGAGCGGCGGTGTGGGGAAGGGGACCGACGTCGGGATAGATGGGCCTCACATGGTTCACACAAGGATTCCGGCGGTGGAGAGGATCGAAGAGGTGGGCTGGAAAGAGGTCGTCGCTGATAAAATAAAGGTATATCACTTTTGAAGGCGTCGTAACCACGCCGCTCGTTTTGAATGCGTCGACTACCTTAGCGGGATATATGTCCTCGAATTCCACAATAGTAGCACACTGGGCGGGAGGGGCATCAAGGTGCGTAATAGGGTGGCGTAGGTTGAGCCGTCCGAAACATCGAAATAAATTTTTAAGTTTCTCAATGCGTCTCTTTGAACGTCTCTTTGAACATATCACTTTTATTCAGTTGCCTTGAAAACATTTGATATCGCTAATAGTACCGTCATGGCAGCTGAAAAAGACACGGCGAAGAACATCACGTGGAAGTTTCCAAGTACAGGAACTACTACGTTGGGGATCGGCAGCTCTCAATGTAAGCCCCTGCACAATCACTTCCATCCTGGACGCAGTGGGACCCCTGGATTCATTTGCCAAATCGGAGGGACTGTGGAAGACGCCGCCCATCTACTGGACTGTCCCTCCTACTGCCAGAAAGGTAATCCTGCATGTCGGTAACAACGGCATTCCAAAAAACTGAGCAAGTATCATGTTCGAGAAGAACAGACAGCTGAATGGTATTATGCGACAGAAGTGCCCAACCATACGCAAAATCTACGCGACGCTGCTCCTCCTCCGGGCTCCGAACCGGCGCACTGATCATCGCAATCGTCGATTCGTCGAGCGGTGCAACCGAGAGGCCTGCAGGTTCTACAGCCTCCTGCGACAGTACTGTCGCCGCACGAGAGGCATCTTTTATCTCTACCGTGAGTTTGAGTATATTCCAGCTGGCCGGGTAGTCACTGCAGATGGCCTCCGCCCGAGTTTTGAAGCCTTCGCACTAATTGCAAGACACCTCCACCAGATCGTCCTCCGAGACAAAGCCCGCAAACAGAACCTGTGGATGGATCACGCCTCGTGTGAAGTGACCAACAGTGCTGTGCATAGGAATACTACCTCGGGCATCCCAGTTCCACCAACAGCAGGACGGCGCTACAATCTTCGTCGCACGACTGTTTCTTATTCAGCCCGCCAAAGTACGTTGAACTGACGCCACAGTGTGCCAGGTGAACCTTCAAGCTTTGATTTGCCGAGAACGTTTTTGAAAGCTCGCAAAATTGTTGATAAAAGAATCAGATATGAGCATCATGTAAACATTTTAACTTCTAATAAGTGCCAGATTGTGCCACCGGAGGGTTTATCTTTATCTGTCAAACCAGCAGTGTCGGACCTCTCACCTGACCGCATGAAACGATGGAAAGATATATTAAGAAATGCGTCGATGCAGATTTTAGAGTTCGCAATTAAGCACGATGTAGCTCGTCTCCAAAGTTTGCAAGAACAAGATAAGGAAGGTTTGGACTCAAACTTGCTCACAGACTACGAGAAGCGCTCTTTAAGATCCTTTGAAGCAGAAAAAAGTAGCATATTATTGGCCAAAAAACATAAACCTCAGCCTAGATGGCATTAACCTTCCCAGCCACGGTTCAGTAACGAAAAATCCCCCCAAAAAAATCGCTGACTGTTACAAAATTTTTATAAATATGGGCACGTCTGGGGGAAAAACCATAGTGAATCTCTAAGACGTGATTCTTTCTAAGGAAGAGTGTGATATTTTATCGAAAGGTCTGAGTTTTTGTCCCGCCAGTGGAAACAGACGAATTTCAGCTTTATAATGACATGGATAATTTTGCCTGTCGCCTAAGGCTGCGCAAATACTATGACCACCAATCGCCAAACAAGGAAGCTGGCTCCTCATCTAAAGCTCTTCCGTCAGTAATCCATCGGACTCCTCCTCCACAGCGTGATAAATATTTAGATATCTACATTAGGGCTGTGCACAACGACAATCTCGAACATTACAGAAGGCAGTCACAATACAGGAAAAATCTCTCAAGACGAAATGGCTTTAAAATCTTTGGAACACTTTCTGATATCGTTATAAGGCCAGCGGACAAAGGAGGAGCAATTGTTGTCATGAATGCTCGTCACTACAAGAATAAGGCGCAACAAAGGCTAGGTAACAATTCTTTCCACAGGCCTGTAGATTCAGATTCAACTCTGATTTTAAAGACATAGTTCAAACGACGCTAGAAGACCTCTTGAAGGAGAACAAAATAACTCATAAAATCGCGAAGTTTTTGCTTCCGTTATCACCGGTCCCCGGTAGGTTCTACCTTCTATCGAAGATACATAAAGAGAACAACCCCGGTCGACCTATCAATTTGGGGATAGGAACCACTACAGAAAAAAAAACTCCAGTTTTGTCGGCAGTTTAATCTGCAATATCACACCCACTTTCCTTTTGTTTGTCAAGGACACAACTCAGTTCCTTTCAGACATAGTATTCATTCCAGAAATTAGCCTCCTTGTCATCCCCGACGTTGTGTCTTTATATACTAACACATCATACTCGGATTGTATCAGGGCAGCCGTACCTGCCTATAGAGATTCTAAAGTTGAGAAAGCAATCGACGATATGACCCTTGAAAAAATACTACGCTTAGTGTTAGAAATGAATAACTTCGAATTCGATGGTCACCATTATGTACAAATAAATCGAACGTCAATAGTTGTTCCCAATTATGCCAATATATTTATGGGCATTCTGGAAACTGAATTCCTTGAAAGTTGCCTCCTCAAGCCCCATTTTTTTTTATCGGAGTATTACAGACGAAAGTTTTCTTAAATGGTGTCATGGTGAAGAATAACTACTGAAGTTCATCGCTAAATTTTAAATATTCATCGCATTATTTCTTTCTGTCATACTTACTACGCCTCGGTAATTAGTTTCCTGGATATCACGCTTCATGTGTCGTATACCTAATTATAACATCAGTGTCTAAAAACCAACGGACAGACACCAGTACTTACATTTTGAAAGTAGCCATGTAAAGCACTGCAAGAAGGGCATCCCATATAGCGAGGCTCTCAGATTCAAGAGCATATGCTCTCGTGAGAAGGACTTCATTTCCAGCTGTAAGACGCTTAGCAAAGATTCGGCCCGAACGCTACACGCAGCGCATTATTGATGATGCTGTCAAATTTGCTGAAGCGCAAGATGCCGTGCCATCCTAAATCACAACAAGCCTTCGCCATCTGGTTTTAAAACTAACCTAACCTTAACCTACGCAGCATCAGCCCCAAACGTCAATACTCTCTAAAACAGCACCATAATATTCTCTCCAAAGCAAAAATTGAGGAGCCTACTTCCTGAACCACGCCGTGTCGGGTACAGAAGGGCGAAAAACA
The DNA here is from genome assembly GCF_055883805.1 of Amblyomma maculatum. NCBI lineage: Eukaryota > Metazoa > Arthropoda > Arachnida > Ixodida > Ixodidae > Amblyomma > Amblyomma maculatum. The sequence goes on from NC_139353.1 coordinate 78,807,768, forward strand.
TCAAAGACAAACTGACTTCATCTAAATTAAACAATGGCCAAGTCCCAGGAAGCACACCGTGCAAGAGACCTTGCTGTAAGGTTTGTCCATTGATTAAGGCAGCCACAACAGTCCGAAGCACAGCCTCTTCTTCTTCATTCAAAATTAAAGGAGACTTCTACTGTGATACCAATAATGCGGTCTATCTTCTTGAGTGCGGCGTTTGCCTTGAGCAATATATTGGGCAAACAGAAAAGCCTTTCGGATTAACAATAAACAACCACCGGGCACATACGATCACTTCCAAGTGTTCGCATCACGAGGCATGTAAGCACAAAAGGGCATTCGTTTGACTCATTCACAGTGACTATAATACAGTCAGGCTACCAAACACATTATGACAGGGTAGCTTGCGAGACTTAATTTACAAATTCAATACCTTGAACTCTGGAATAAATAAGAGTGCTGGCAAGCTCTTCAGCCTTTCCGCGTTAATTCCAATCGATGTGATCATTGTTTCTTGTGGTTGTTTATGTGCTTATGGTCTTCGTTTTTATACACAGTTATTGTTGCTTTTTCTATTTATTTAATATTTGGTGCTGAACACTGCCATTATTGTAGAGTGCACATGCATGTTTGTACAGTGGCAACTTCTTTTGATCTTGGCTGCTGCGCTAAAGAGTGAAATTCCATTTAAGTAAATGTGGTGCTTTCATTGAAATGTTTTCGGACACCTTCAATCAATCCCTCATGCCGTGCTTTCTTCAAGAAAGTTGTATAGACAGCACTTACAGCGATATGCTTGTCAATCCCTACGGCCTTAGTTTCTTTTTTTTGCCTTGTTCTCCTCCGTATTACTTACTGGATGCCTTTTACATGCTTTATCTGCCTTATGGTAGACCTGTGTCTTGTTGGTGCACTCCAAAAGCTCAAAGGCGCCGCAGCTACCTGCGCTCAATGCAAATGTCTACGCCCATCGAGACGCACCGTTTCCCTTTCGAGTTGTTTACCACCCACTCTAGTTGCTGATTGGTCGTTTTCACTTTTTTGTGCGTGCACGTCCAAATCAACCCCATATGGCGTGTTTTCTTCAATAAAGTATGAAAGACTGCATTTACAGTTTCTTTTTCCTTTATCCCTTCTACTTTACTTCTCTGCTTTCTGTTTTTCTCTCTCTCGTTTTCTCCTCTATTTTACTTCCTGAGTGCCTTTTACATGCTTTATCTTTTTTTATGGTACACCTATATCTTGTTGCTGAGCCCCACCAGCCGAAAGGCGGCGCAACTACATGCACTCAACGCGAATTGGTACACCCGTTAAGATGCGCCCTGTCTCTCTTTTGAGTCGTTGACCATCCATCCTGGTTGTTGACTGCTCGCTTCCCCCCTCCCCCTTTTTTTTTTGGCGCGCATCCAAATTAATACCATATAGCGTGCTTTTTCAAGAAAGTTGTATAGACAGCGTTTCCAGTGATATTTTCGTTTATGCCTACCGCTTTAGCCTCCTTTTTTTTCTTTTTTTTTCTGTCCTTGTTCTCCTATGTTTTACTTCATTGATGCCTTTTACATGCTTTACGTGTCTTACGATATACCTGTGTCTTGTTGCTGCACCCCACCAGCCCAAGGGCGCTGCCAATACCTGAACTTAAAGCAAATGTGTACATCGAAATGCCCCGTCTCCCTCTTGAATTGGTTACCACCTACCCTGGTTGTCGATTGCTTGTTCACCCCTTTATTGCGCGGGCATCAGCTTCTTTGTTGTGTTCGCCCCCTTTCTGCGTTCGCGTGGCGGCGAAATGCCCGTTAAGTTTTCTGCTTTTTTTGTGTATTTTTTCTCCCACCCCTCTTGCCTATTGTCCCCTTAATTTTCTCTTTCTCTGCCTTCTGTGGCTGTCAATGCGATGCATTTAAGAAGGAGCTTGAGTACACTGTAAACCATTCGTGAAAAAGGTGTATATATATATATATATATATATATATATATATATTAATATGCGTCATAATGGTAGATAGCAGGATTGAAAATTGACTTCTCTTGGAGCAAAGTTCCGGTGTTATCACTGAATCAGTCGCGGCAAGAAAAACGTCATATTAACACTCCAAAAAGTAAAGGTGTTGTAGATTTTTTTATGTTTAAAGAGAAACCCTAAGGCACGCACAAAACGTACTGAATAGGCAGAATCCCTCATAGCTTGAACCTTATTAAGTGGCAACGATGGCGTTTTTCACCTCTGGTGATATATGATTTTTTTCCGAGAAAACTACTGCGCAACTTGCAAAACAAAGGCTTATTCCTATGTATTGAGACATTGTCCCACAAAACAGACGCTTCATAGAAATAAATCTTGTCACATGGGTTCAGGATTACGGTCCATAGTAATACACCTCGCCCCTTTATATATATATATATATATATATATATTTATGACACATGCAAAAGCAAACCTCTTGGATTTTATTGTGGACTGTAATTCCCTGCACCCTTCAATCAAATTTACCCATTGTATTTCTGATTCAAGGATTAACTTTCTCGACTGAAGATATGAGTAGCCGGTAACTCCCTCGCGACTATCCTATACAAAAAGCCCACGGATAGACAGCGGTATATTCGCTTTCACAGCAGTCTCCCGAAACACCACAAAACAAGCATCCCGTACTCCCAGGCGCACAGGTACCGAAGGGTATGCTCCAAAGCTGAGGACTTTGTTCAACATACTCAAACCCTCAAAACCGCATTGTCACGACGAAAATACCTGGAAGAGATTGCCGATGATGCGATTGAGCGCGCCAGCAGCCTTGACCGGGCTTCTACTTTAGAAAAGAAATCAATTAAAGACGACGGTAGTGCAAAGACAATCCTAATTCTTACCTATTACTCGACAGCTCCCGGAGCGAACAACATAGTGAGCCGTCATTGTAACATAACAAGACAGAGCGTTCGGCTGTCATCAATATTCAAGGAGCCACCACGGGTTGTCTATGGCCAGGACAGGACCTTGACAGACCTACTTGTTCATGCCAAAACCAAAAGGACTGTTGGTCGGATTGGGTGTCATCTATGGGGACAATTCGCCGCAAAGTCTGTCCGCACATATCGGATACCAAAGTAGCATAGTCAAAGTCTGACATGTTCATGTTTCACATAAATGAGGTCCTCGACTGCGACTCAAGCAATGTTATTTATAAACTGCCGTGAGTTTTGTGTGCAGGACTACATTGGTCAGAAAAAGACATCATTTCGCTTCCGATTTAAACATCACAAAGCCCATGCGTCATTCTTACACGATTTGCCCCTATCTAAACACTTGAGAATAACGGCCTGGGGGGCGAGTTGGTGCATGATGGAATTGAACGACGGCGCAACACGGAAACGGACACAGACAAGAAGGGGACACCACATGCGCATGTGGCGTCCCGTTCTTGTCTGTGTCCGTTTCCGTGTTGCGCCGCCGTTAAATTCTAAACACTTGAGTCTGCCACTGCACAGTTTCGAACATATTTGTGTGATTCGTGTACAGTCCGGATTCCCTAACACACATTACAAGGAACAGAGTCATAAATCATTTATAAGTGACATTTTCATCCATGGCATCAGCGCTACTCCTGTTTAAAGGAAGTAACTTAGAACATAAGACCAAAAGACCTACAGACAATAAGAACGCGCGTGCGCTAAGCGTTGTTGTCAAGAAATTCAGCCCTGCGTTCACGCTACATGGGAGCCAGCCGGGGCTTTATTTAATATTTGACTATTAATATTATTATTGTTAGGCAACTTCTTTCGACCACTACCAGATCAATATCTACGTTATTCTCAGCAAAATACTAGTCATCATTAACCAAGTTATCAGTAAACCTTCTCTTTACCAAACATTTGTGTTTGTACTGACACTTTTATGTAACATTCAGTAGCTTGATTTATTTAAGATTTTTTTCTTCCTGTTCTTTATCACTTTTTTAGACGCATATCCTTTGAACATATCACTATGTTCTTTTCACCTTTATTAACATGTGCCAAAGATGAAAAAAATGGCACCATGGCTGTCTTAAGGCATTGCTAATAAGCCAAGCCTTTTCAAATACTGTAACTTTTAATTCATTTAGCCCCATGCGTTCTTTGGGCACGTCTCCGTCTTGCGCTGTGCTCTTTTTTTTCCTAATTTTTCTTGCATGGGCAGCACTTCTAGCACCCTGTTTTTTTTTTCTTTTTGGTGGGTTGCCGTTTCCTGTAGAAAAAGCGACGCCAGAGATTTACCAGCTCTGGTTTCACTTGGTTAGAAGTGGCTTAAATCGTTAGACATATTTGGGTGCATTTGGCCTGAGTTCGCACGTGTGGCGCAATAGAAATCCCCGCATTGAACAAGTAGTCTGAAGGCGCCAGAATAAAATAAACATGAGCACAGAGCCTTTAAGCTGAACAAGGTAAACTTCTGTTTGTGGAGAAGTTTAAAAGAAGAAACATCTGTTTTAGTTCAGAAGTTGTCTTTGTAGGATCCTAGCAGGAGATAAAGCTTGCAAATGGCGTCTTACTGGAATACTTTCATCGCCAAAACTTTCATGAGTTACATAAATGCTACACATAGAGCACTCATATGAGAAACCCTGAATATGCACGTGGAGCCCGCTTATTTGGAACGCTTTATTTTTGTACCATTCATTTCGCTACTGTTTTTGTATACAATAAAGCGTCTGGATCATATAAATGCGATATCTAGCGCCGGCCTCAAGCTCAAAACTAATAAATATTGGTTTGTCTCAAAATCAATTAGTCTTTAGCATATAATGGTACCAGGGATGGTTTGTTTTGCTTTGTGGGGTTTAACGTCCCAAAGCGACTCAGGCTACGAGAGACGCCGTAGTGGGGGACTGCAGAAATTTCGACCACCTGAGGTTCTTTAACGTGCACTGACATCGCACAGCACACGGGCGTCTTGCTTTTCGCCCGGATTTAGGTCTAATCCCGACCACATTGCTGCTGTTGTGCATTTTCTACGCCCCTCCTTCATCAAAATCTGCGTCGTTTCCTCAGACTAGCATATTATTTGGTTCGGTTCATTGACAATTTTTCGTTTATTGCATCCCCTCTAAAGCGGCTTCTTTCAATGCAGCCGCTGCTCGCAGAGCTAAAAGTTTGCCGAGTTGTACCTTCATGATAAAAACAAAGCGCGAAGGAAACAATGAGGAAAACGGGAAAACGAGTAGAGAAGGCAACGTCTGACATCTGATCAAACTCTCTGCCATTTTGATGAGCCCTCCAACTATTTTCCACACTGATGGTAGTGGGCACGGTACTACAACCACATTCATCCATTGAAAAGATTGTCGCTTACGCCTGCTAGTCTTTGGCTGCGGCTGAATAGAACAACACCATCACGGCGAACAGTTTATCATCATCATCATCATCATCATCATCATCATCATCATCATCATCATCATCAGCAGCAGCAGCAGCAGCAGCAGCAGCAGCAGCAGCAGCAGCAGCAGCAGCAGCAGCAGCAGCAGCAGCAGCAGCAGCAGCAGCAGCAGCAGCAGCAGCAGCAGCAGCAGCAGCAGCAGCCTGATTATACCCACTGCAGGGCGAAGGACTCTCCTGTATTTCTCCAATTAATCAAGTTCTGTGCTAGCTGCATCCGCTTAACTCCTGCGAACGTCTTAACCTCATCTGCCCACCTAACTTTCTGCCGCCCCCTGCTGCGCTTTCCTTCCCTTGGGATGCAGTTAGTAAACAAGAGTTACTTGTTCGCAAATTTCTCCCTTACTTTTCAGTCGGCATTTCGTGGTAGTTACTGACCACCACGTTTTGTGCTGGCTCTCATCCCTGAAACATTCAACCGGCCGGCTCGGGCGCAGCGTTCTCTGACTGCAAAAATTTCAGTTCGGAATTATTTACAAATATTGCAAGACGTAGCTCAATGCCGATGCCCTCTCTCGTTGCCCCCTTGTCTCCCTATCACCTATTCATTCTTGAAGATCTTCTGTCCCCGCTCATGTAATGATTACTGAGAGCAGGGTGTGAATACTGCATCATTGCTACCTTGTCCAACATACAGCATGAACTGAATTCCACCCAGCAATCGGACTCGTATTGTCGCATGCTGACAGATCGACTCGACAGTACTTTGATCGTTATCCCCGAAATCTGGATTGCGCCGTCGATTTGTCAACTTTAAAATGCAGGGTGGACTGCTTCACGGACATAACCACTACCCTTAACCACTACAAGTTGCTCCCAGTTCACTTCGCCATCAGACCTTGCACACTTTCCACGACGATCCGACAACTAGTCACCTTAAGTACCACTAGACCTATGATGGAATAAGAACTGCTTTTCCTGGCCCGGTCTCTCAACGTGTGTTGCCGGGAGCATTTTTTGTTTGTGCCATGAGAACACGGTAAAGGCCGACTTCACCACAAGTAGAACTAATTTAATCTCTTCCCGGCCATTTTATACTTTTAGAAGTTGTAGGCACTGACCTATACGGCCCTTTAACGTCCAGCGCGGCGGGAAATCATTGGATCGTGACAGCTGTGGACCACCTCACATGGTATGCCGCAACAGCAGCTATACCGCCTGGTTCAGCTGGAGAGATACAGGCTTCCCTTCGAGACATTGTTCTGCGACACGGAGCCCTTGGTTTTCGTACTGACCTACCGCGGCAAAACTTTCCTGAATACAATCATATCCCAACTTCTTCATGAGGCAAACCCTGTTCACAAGATAACATCCACCTACCAGCCGCAAATGAATGATCTTATCGCATGCTTTCATTGCACTCTGTACGATATGCCATCCACATACATTGACCCTCGTCACAGTAACTGCAATTCCTTGCTTCCTGTTGTTACCTTTGCATAGTAAACTGTAGTTGAACGAACGTTCTCTCTATCGTTATTTATAGCCTAAGTTGCTTTGTGAAATAAATAGAAAAACCACAACGCATCAAAATACCTTCAAATGTAATGAACTTTCCTTGCGTAATTTTGTCGTCTCCTGTCGGCTTCCAAATTATGCCCTTTCATTAATTTACACGACTCACTAAATTTTACAGGCCCTGGACGGTGATTTTCTCCCGAAAGGAAATTGGATACGTTTAGGTGTCATGTATTTTTTTAAAGTGCCCATAATATTTCTACAAATAGCCCTCTTACATCGAAATTCGCCTCAGGGAACCACCACATACAACTTGGTGAAAAAAGCGGGGAAAGGACTAAAAAAGGTTTGTTTAGCAATGTTAAATGCATTGCACACAAAATTTCTAGAAGTTTGCAACAATTTACCGAGCACATCATTAAGTAATTCCTTCCCGATTCCATACCTTCTCTCCTTTGAGAGATGCAAACGCTGAAAGATTTCAGCTGATGTCGAAATATTTATTTCCGGAGTAAGTAGATGGTGATTGCTGTGTTTTGGATGAAAAGAGTTCAAGCATAAGTAGGCCACATGATGGCGGTTGCCGCCTTGCCCTATCGTGGCATTCAAAAAATTTATTTTCATAACAGTGAACGTGTATAGCAGTTTGGGAATATAATATCTCAAAGCATAAGCAAATAAATAAAGCGGAAAGAAATCTGTTTCTTATTTGGCTACGATCTTGTATTAGTGGTTGGATCAGAATATCGCAGAAAATTACAAGTTCCATTTTGATAGAACACTAAAGCCACTATTGATGTTAATTTTAGCTTTGTTAAAAAGCATGTATATTCCACCTCTAGCACTTAATTTGCAAGTGAGGCCGCTAGACGTTTTGAGAGGGTGGGGGGGGGGGGGGGATAATAGAACATGTGCTAGTAACTTCTTGAATAAACAAATATGTATAGCTCTCCTGCAATATTTGCCAAAATCGCCTTCAGTGAACGAAATTTTGGGAAGCAGGATAGCAGGCTCAAAGCATGGCTTCTTGGGCAGGATGTCAGAAACTGCAATATTGATGAGAGAACAATTAAAGGATTGTTTTCAACCACAGAAATGAGTGACATATATTTAGTGACAAACATGAATTATAAGCAGGCTCAATGAATCATTTATGATATCATCGCATATCGGTGTTTCGCACTAGGAAATGAATATCCGAGTGCTTCATATTCGCGAATTAAATTGAGATCTTGATTTTTCCCATATATTGGTGTACGGCAGAAGACATAAGAAGGAGACACAGACTAAACTGACTTTAGTTTTTATTCGCATTTACTTTACGCTGGCATTTTCGAGTTTTTACGCTATTTTACGCATTTTCGAATTTTTACGGCATTTTACGCACGATATGTTTTAACTCTCGTGGCCCGACACTTGAAGGTGACGTAAAGTGATATTCGAGAGCAGTCATTTGGGCACCGATACAGGACCACCCGGGTACCTACTCAGACTTCACGAGATTTAGCACAACGAGTGCTCCACCCCCATAGAAAACGGCATGTTTTCTACGTCGAAAGTTCAACTCCTCTAAATTGAGGCACACTTCATGTCCAAAATAATTTAAAAATATTAAACGCAGCCTTTACTTCTAAATTTAGTTTGGCCATCCACAATATTTGGCATCCTTTTGCATTCTTCACGGGAGGAAACAATGGATTCTGATGCAAGCCGAGGTAGGAAGCTTGTTGAACGCGATCGTTATGCTAGATATATACCCCTGCAGAAAATTTATAGGCCATACTGACAACGCCATTACTAAGCTGGCGCTTGAGGAGAGAGAGAAAGAGAAAGGTAGAAAATGAGAGCAGCCTTAACGGCCGTCAAGGAGATTATGTCGGACTTACACTTACACTCTACTCCGGGGGAGGCAGTTATTGTTGTTAATTGCTTGGCTTACAGATACAAAACAAAATGCGGCGATTTCGGTTTATCGAACATTGCGAGGATTTGTGGTGCTCATTCGGGAGATATTTCTCAAAGCTTTGGGGTAGTTTTGTAGAGCCCTTAAGAGGTTTTTTTTCTTTTCTTTTCTTCTGGAGAATCTTCTGTTGCTCATCAATTTTCATCAGACGAGAAAATGCCGGTCGCCTATATATAGGCGATGATTTTTATCTCAAATATTCATACAGGGAGCCTTCGAGGAGCGCTGATTACAAAATGCACGCAAAGAAAGGTAATTGTTAGGTTATCTTGTGCATGCCTCGTGAACTCTTCTGCACCTTTCTTGCAGCTGTTTTATCTTCCGTCCTATTTACCCTATACATTTTATAGCCAGGATTATACTAAGAAACAAATAGTTAAAAGGAGACGAAACCCATATATTTTGCATTTGTGTTTTCTGTGACAATCGGTCCCAGTAAAGCTAAGCATATAACCAAAAGTTTTATCCATTTCACTTTCGAGAGAGAACTTTGATAGGTACCCCGCTTAGTCTCTTGCATGCCTCCTAAACCTTCGTCCTTCAATATCGATTCTCTCGCTCGAAGGCTTGGTGACAGTCGTCTCTGCCGTATCAGCAACACATAAGGCCAAGCCAAACGGAAAAAAAGGAAAAACAGATATGTTGATTGGGGTTTCGTCCTCTTGACTGCAAACGATAATGATGCTGAAAACGACATTACCCTATCCATGCTACGCGATCTTGAAGTCTAGGTACTTTTATGAACTGCGCTTAGGGCAGTCGTGCAAAAGAGCGGTACTGAACACTGCCAACCTTGAATTGACCATCACATTCCGAACCTTACAGACCTATTCTCTCGCTCCGTTGGTTGAGAAAATCATGGATGACATATTCGAATAAGTGTTTCGTTCGGATGGTTAAGCAAGCTTGAGAGGGACATTTATATTCTGCCTTTTACTGCTTTGGTAGGCTCGTTCATTCTTAACAATTTTGTATTTTTTTTCCTTCTTTTGTGATTATAATCTCCTCCAATGGCTTGCAAAAGAATGAAATTAGGGATTTCATTGTGCATTTCACGCTACGCATCATTCAATTCTCAGCAAATGTAATCAATGGCAACAAAAGGCCCATGTCAACGACGCAAATGCAGCACCTCTAGCGGTGTCTGGCAGCAACTGCTTTCTACATCACTTGTGTTTTAGAGCTATTGAAAGGTACACTAAATAATGAAGGGGACAGGCCGTGAACGAGCAACAAAGATATTCACTAAAGTCTAGTCTGAGAATAAGAAAATTATAATCATTTTCTTGAAAAAAAAAATTCATAAAATGTAAGTAAAAATAAAACAATATGTTGGTAGCAAGTCTTTCGACTTGTATTCTGGAAAAATAGGACGACTGCTGCAGTGACCTTTCGCCTCTGATGCACGGCGACTATCTTGATTAACAGAACACGATGCGCGTATAAAATATGTGTTCACACATATTGCTATTGGAGAATAGCTAGAATTGTTAGTTAGATCGAATGATGCAATTTGAGCAGTAACAACAAATAAACAGGCATAAAGTGGAACTATAGAGAGATCATTGACCAGTGCGTCATTAATGACCGCGTAAGAAAATAAAATTATTCATAAAATAACGGATTAGCCTTTCTCTGTTATTTCATTCAGTTTTCTTTCTTGGAATGCGTAATGTCCGGCATGCAGGCTTTTAGGCTGAGGATAAAATGTGCGATCGCTTTTCTCTCGTCTGTCTGAGGTGCGCGGAAAACACTTTATTTTTCACCGTTGCTTTATACTCTACGGCTTAGAATTCAAGTTCTTTTTTACTTTGTCTTTTTAGCTTTGCTGTAATGAAATATATCTTCTTGGAGGTACCTTCCTCCATCGTAAGATTAAACATTGTGATCCGCATAATTTAACGTCTCTTAAAACGGAAACGCGCTCTCCGGTAGCCTTGATAATATGTTATTACGTAAAGGTATTCTTGCGCTGGCAAACAAAGCTTTTTATAGGGGTGAGAGTCTGAGGATTTCCTTTTGCTATAAAAATGCCTTGAAATTTTTGAAAATTCCGTGAACCATTTGTTGGGACGTCACGTGTTCGTTTCTCATCAACCTTACTCACAATACATTAGGGTTGAATAGGAGAATACGACCCTAATAAACGAAATAATTTTATTTTTTATTTTACATTTGTCTACAAACAAGCGATTTCCACACTTTCCCTGTATTGCGCGAGATCATCTACTGTTCTATGTCAAGCTAAATGAGCTCTCCGTGTGAAATTGCTTTTACACTAATTCAACGCTTTCCAGATGCCTCATGTCAGGGCCAATAAATACAACGCAATATGCGTACGTACGATTCTTACGAAACTCGCATTTTACCCTAGCAGCAATAGGCTAGAAATGACAGGCTATTCAGAATGCGAAAATTAACTGTGCAAAATGGAGATTAATCGTCTATCCTTCTTGAGAAACATGCGCCTGGTCAGTTCACACAATTTTCTTGGCGATTCTTGTTAAACAGGGCTTCTCAGCTTTATTGCTGTCGAAGCCGCGCTTTTTTAGCATTAGATGGATGCCGTGTTTGCCCCTCTACTAATCTTCCATACAATTTTCTCCGCTGTTTGAACAAAACGAGAGAGGATGGGTTCAAACACGGGACCTCAACAGCCTTCACAAATAAACTGCTTCATAAGATATGACGCATTCCCACCTCTGCCGTTGTTAGCTTTGTTCTCATTCGTGTGTGGCTTGCCGCTTCTAAGGAGGGCCTGGGTTTGGCAGCGATGTGTTTGCAGAGCATTATGGCTGCGCTTTGTTCTCGCTAAAAGTGATGGTGCGTTGGTAGTTGCACACAGTAGATAAACCGCTGCTCTTTCCGTGAGAAAACTCCGTCATTAAGCCCTTCCTGGCTGAACAGTAGTGTCTTACAGAGTGTCTTAGAAGACACGCTGAACTACATGCTTGAAATCTGAACAAAAAGTTGTCACGCAAATATTTTTAACTCTACTTACAGAACATGGCTCGCGGACCCATCATTTGAAGGCAAGGTCATCAACTTTCCTTCTACTCTGCGTTCAATGCTATTACGTATAGCAAAAAAATGAAAAATGGTGGTCTAGCTCTACCGCCACATTGTGCATCACCTTGGGCAAGAAAATTGGGTGGCTTTCAATTTGTTGGGGGAAAATCGTGGGGTTCAATTAGTGTTTATTTCTCCTCAGCCTATAGTGTTCACATTGGACATTGAATTATTACGTATTGATACTCACTGCGTAGAGACGCAGTTTTAGTGGCAAATATCTTTTGAACGCTCCCCAGTTCAATGTTGCGTGAGTTTTAGAAATGTGAGTGTGAAGGCTTTACACGGTTCTCTCACACCTTCTAGTGGCTGCGATGGCTGTTTTTCTTGTCACAGCACAAAGAAAGCGAAAGTAGCTCATAATATCCGCAAAGTTAAAAATAATCTAAACACAGGAACATGAGTGTTGCTCCCCGATCAACTCCTTTAAGGCTGAAGTGTATATTCACTATGGTTGTGGCATCAAACCGCGTCGATCGAAAGAAATAACAGAGACATGGAACATAAATCAGCCTATTGTAACAAACTGAACACGATAAATGCTTGAGGCGCACATTAATCTAGCCCATTTATGCTGCTGAACACTCGTTCTTTACAACATCTATTTCAAAACACGAAAACGGACCCTTAAATTGGCTGAAATAAGCAGAAGCAAAGTAAAGACCCTTGTGGCGCGGAGTACATAAGGAATACATACAATAATAGGCAATTTAAATATTGAACCACAGTTTATTGTATTGTAACTAGGTTTGAGAGTACCTGAAAACAGCCGCAGAAAAATGAGGGGCGTTCTTATGAATTATATTAGACTGGAGTCAAGAGCAGCTGACACAAATTGAAACATGTATTTCTTATCAATGTGGATTATGCATTAAATGGGGATAGTAGACTGTAGAAAAATATTTAAAGGGTTCAACGCCGCTGAACCAAATATTGAGCAAAAGCATTAGCTGCGGGTGACCGACTGTTCTCTTTTTCTTCTTCTTTAGCCCACATATAAAGCCCCGCTTTAACCAAGCCGTGTGAACGTTCCTTAGTGGCCTATAGGGGTAACTTGAATGCTAGGGTCCTAGCAGGCTGATCCTCACATAACCGTTCCACGTGAAACGAGAGACCCAAGTTGGCTGCTCCTATCTGCTCACGTGGGGTGTGACGTCACAGCGTCACGTGGGTAAGACGTACTTGGCTACCGGCCACGCTACGCTGAAGGCTCGAAACCTAGAGTAGTATTGAAAAAAAGAAACACATGCCACAATTCCAATCCGTATCAACTACCTCCGTGTTTCTGGCCCGGCTTTCTACGTACTTAGGCACTGCGACGGCTATTTAACCTTCAACTTTAGAGTTTATATTGTGTGTAATCTAACCTAGAGATTATTCGCCAGCATAGCTCTCCTCCACATTGATGGACGTGGAAAATTCTCAATTAGTACGAATGGAGCGCTGAACGTAATGTAGCGGTTAGGAGGCACCTGTATAATAATCGTCTTAGGCTGGCTATGATGTTAAGGCCGTCAGATTCGAAGCACTCCATAAGCAAATCACCAAAATGCTGAGAACATAAGGAGATTCGTATGACGTTGATGCGAAGGGAGCTAGTAGCCATTTACACGAAGGAAGCATAGGGGATGTTTTTATCAATGTGCAGTGTTAAATAAACGTGAAGATTCTTCACTAGAAAGTAAGAGAGGAACCAACCACATGCCGCTAATCGGATCCTACCGACGACATTTCATGGCTTGTTTCTTCATCTATTTTTTAGCGATATATTTCCACGTTTATATAAGTCATTCTAATGATAAAAAAATCCCCTATGCTTCCGTTATCTCACCGGCTGTTTCCCTCCTAATGTGTTCCTAAGTTTGGGTGCAAAATATATAAACTAAGGTGTTTCGGCCCTAAGATCTACTGACTGGCTGTTCCTGCGGAGGGACTTGAGAAACTGTCCACGCCTCTAAGTACTAGAAAACGCACAAAGTTTTATACAATATATAGGGCTCAAATAGTCTTCAAATTTGCATTAGAGTTTATAAATCTTCATTAATGAACAATCTTTCATACAAAGAAAATTCTATCAGAGAGCTTCGCGGCAATGTAGAAGTTAAAAGTACGCTGATGTGCAAAGAATTGCAGAACCTCTTGTTCGAAGGAACTGCCACTTGTAGAATTAGTAACATAATGAAGCAAAATGAAAACGATATCCCATAGAAAGCCTTTTTCATTTTTGCACGGAAAAGTACTGAAGTGCCAGCAGTTCTGGGAGTGCCTTGTTGGCGACTTTAATTAAAGCTTTGTTCAAACTTCTATGTTTTCCCCACTTCTGACATGTCATAGCAAAAGCAAGCAAGAAACCGTGATTCTTGAAATACGGCGCACAGCGGACAAGTTCACTGGCCCCTGACCAAGAAAAAAATCGATGCTGTGTCGATAAGCTGACTTGGCTTGCGCCATATTACTTCAAATATAGGATGGTAGGCCGACCGGCCGATTCTTGCGCCACGTCCAAATATATCCCAGGTGAATTGATTCACCATTGCTTGTCTCGTTCATCCAAGGTATTCTCTCTTATTGGAAAGAATGGCGAACAAAGAATCACTCGGAAAGCCACCCAAAGCCTATCTTGTTAGACCGTTCTTTGCAGGGAGAAAACGTGGCCACGATTGCTTCATGCAGCGAGTGTCAAGAACCGAGGTACGCTGTGACAGCGATCCAGTTAGGAAGAGATAAAAGTTTCTATGGGGGTGAAGAAAATAGTTCAGCGATCCAGTTAGGAAGAGATAAAAGTTTCTATGGGGGTGAAGAAAATAGTTCAATTTTTTTTCGCTTCACTTCATTTAGTGATACAAGTATAGTGCAAACAGGCCTAACGTTATGACTTTAGATAATAAATATGTGTAATATACTAATATAAATTGCAGTGCTTTTCTCTCTTCATCAAAGGCTCGATATTGCGCCTTCCACGTTCCAGGAACTCTATCCACACGAGCACACAGAATACCGTTTTAAAATTAAAATATCGCTAGGCAGCTTCGAGATATAAACATTTCAAATAGACTCTCATTTTCACAAATCCCACTTGCTTAAGAGCAAGATGTGCCGAAATTAAAAAAGGACGCCTCTATCATGGCATTTAAACGCAGGACGCAGCTATGGCGCAATGCATAAATGTTGCGAAAATCGCACGCCCTACACAACACTCTGACATCAATTCTCTTTCTAACCCCAAGTCACTCATTCCTTCGGCCTCCGTGGAAATAATTATGCCCCGGTAGAATTGACTGAGGCTAGTTCAAAGCAACATAAATTCCCTGAACCTTACACATGCGGATAGTTCGTCAAACCCTTAAAAATACAGCACCTTATATAAAATATTTCAAAACAGGGGGGATAATGCCGAGAAAGTCTACTAAACTTCAAGCCATTTGAGAATTTTTGCTATTGAGATTTCGTTTAACGCTACCCACTGCTGAAGTTATATATCAGCTTGCTATAAGGTGGATGACACTTGGAAACCGATTGAGATAAATCAATTAATAGCCCTCTCAAGCTCTTCCTTCCGGTAGCGCCTCAAATGTGTTTATTCGAAAATATTTTCTTTAACTTTCGAAAACTAAGTAAAACACTGCCCATATTTAGGCTTCTGAAAAAAGTAGATGTAACGTATTTAAACAACTTTAGTTTAAAAAGTGTAGAATAAATCCTAAGCGAAATATTATTGAAACAATAAAAATTGCTTTCATGGTTGGAGGAAAAGTTGTCAACCTCCCGGTGTGAAGTTCGGACTATCACAACCTAAGTTAGTTCATGAAAAGGGCGTGTACCATATCCTACAAAGATGACATCATGTACTGCCTCTCCTGCGTTTTTTCTCCCCATGTGTGGAGTTACGATAAGGTTACTGGCAATGTGCAGTCCGTCCTGCTGACTAAGAGGAAAAGGCGTCTGCGATGCCAAATGGCCTTTTTCAATTCCATGTGATACCGTTTGTAGTTCAAAATGTGTGCGCGCCCTGTCAGATTTTTGTCCGCGTAATTGCATGGCAGCGGTGGCGTAGCGGTACAACATCCGCCTCGCATGCAAGAGGGCCGGGGTTCAAATCCCGGTGCCGCGCAATTCCCCACCGGATGAAAAAAAAATCCGCGTGTCGATGGAATTGCATAAACAGGTCTGGGGTGCGACCTGATGCCGGTGAACACCTCCGGAAACGCACTCCCTCACCAGAACAGGAGTTGGCCACCCTGGTGCAGTAATTGGCCACAACCTCCTATGATAAGCTCCATAAATCTCCGGCCCTCAGTCACCAGCGGCTGCGGAACAACTGACTACGGCGGCGGTCAGACCTGTGACGCAGCAGGGGGTGCTAAGAAAGCCTGGCTCAGCTGGACAGGTCGCCATTGGAAACTGACCCAGGCAACGTTTAATGCTAGAACCCTAGCTAGTGAAGCTAGTTTAGCACCCCTAGTTTAGCACCCCTAGCTAGTTTAGTTTAGGGCATGAAATGGGATGTCATAGGGCTTAGTGAGGTTAGGAGGCCGAATGAGGCATATACTGTACTGAAGGATGGGCATGTACCGTGTTATCGAGGTTTACCAGAGAGGCGACAACTAGGAGTACGTTTCCTTGTCAATAAGTATATAGCGGGCAATATAGATGAATTCTATAGTATTAATGAGAGGGTTGCAGGCATCGTAATTGGGCTTAATAAGTGGTATAAACTGAAGTTCTACAGGCCTATGCACCTACATGTAGTTATGATGACCAGGCAGTTGAAAGCTTCTATGAAGATGTAGAATCGGCAATGCGAAACGTAAAGACGGAGTATACTGTACTAATGGGTGACTTCAAATGCCAAGGTAGGGAAAAAACAGGCAGGAGACAAGGCAGTGGGTGACTATGGCATTGGTTCAAGGAATAGCAGGGGGGAGTTACTAGTTGAGTTTGCAGAGCGCAGTAACTTACGAATCATGAATACCTTCTTCACCAAACGGAAGAATCGGAAATGGACATGGGAAAGTCCTAACAGAGAAACTAAAAATGAAATCGACTTCATAATGTGTTGAACCCCCGCCATTGTGCAGAATGTAGAGGTAATCGGGAAAGTGCGATGCAGTGGCCACAGGATGTTGAGGTCCCGAATTAGCCTAAATCTGAAGGAATGCAACAGATTAGTAAGAAAGAAACCCATCAACGAATTAGCGGTGAGGGGGACGGCAGAAGAGTTCAGGATCTCGATACAGAATAGGTATTCAGCTCTAAGTGAGGATGGCGACATTACCCTAGAGGCAAGGAACAATAATTGCAGAGACATCATTACTGAGTGCGCGGTAGAAGTAGGCGGAAGGATAGTTAGAGAGGATACCGGTAAGCTGTCTAAGGAGACGAAAGATTTGATTAAGAAACGCCAGAGTATGAAAGCTTCCAATCAAACTGACCAGATCGAATTGGCCGAGATATCAAAGCTAATCAATAAGCGCAAGGTGGCCGATATAAGGAAGTATAACATGGATAAAATTGAGCATGCTGTAAAGAACGGGGGAAGCCTTAAAGCGGTAAAGAAGAAATTGGGCATAGGCAAAAACCAGATTTATGCTATAAGGGACAAGGCGGGCAACGTCATCACGACTATGGACAAGATAGTTAAAGTAGCCGAGGAGTTCTATACAGATCTCTACAGTAGCCAAAGTAGTCAGGACCGTAATGAGATTGGCGGAAGGGAAAAACAGTTAGACGTTCCACCAGTGACGAAGGACGAGGTCAAGAAATGATTAGAAACTATGAAAAGGGGGAAATCAGCTGGAGAGGATCAGATAACTGCGGATTTGCTGAAGGACGGGGGGGATATCGTGTTAGAAAAACTGGCCACCCTGTATACGCAGCGCCTGGTGTCATCGACGTTACCGGAACCATGAACGAATGCAAACATTATTCTCATTCACAATAAAGGGGACTCTAAGGAACTTAAAAATAACAGACCAATCAGCTTACTGTCTGTTACGTATAAGGTATTTACTAAGGTAATCGCTAATAGAATCAGGACAACCTTAGACTGCAACCAAGCAAAGGATCAAGCAGGGTTTCGGAAACGGTACTCTACTATCGATCATATCCATACCATCAATCAGGTGATAGAAATATGCTCGGAATATACCCAGCCCTTATACATAGCATTCATTGATTACGAAAAAGCATTTGACTCAGTTGAAACCTCGGCGGTGATGCAGGCATTGCGAAATCAGGGGGTAGACGAGCCGTATGTGAAAGTGCTGGAAGATATATATAGTGGCTGCACAGCAAACCTAGTTCTGCACAAAGAAAGTAACAAAATTCCCATAAAGAAAGGTGTTAGGCAAGGAGACACAATCTCCCCAGTATTATTCACAGCTTGTTTAGAGGAAGTATTCAGAGACTTGGAATGGGAGCAGTTAGGGATAAGGGTAGATGGAGAATACCTCAGTAATCTGCGATTTGCTGATGACATTGCCTTGCTAAGCAACTCGGGGGATGAACTGCAAATAATGATTGATGACCTAGACAGAGAGAGTAGAAAGGTAGGCTTGAAAATGAATATGCAGAAGACTAAGGTAATGTTCAACAGCATCGGGAAGGAACGGCAGTTTACATTAGGTAGCGAAATACTGGAAGTAGTAGGCGAATATGTCTACTTAGGACAGGTAGTAACCGCAGATCCGGACCATGAAAAGGAAATAACAAGAAGAATAAGATTGGGATGGAGCGCATTTGGCAAGCACTCGCAGATTATGTCTAGCAGCTTACCGGTATCGCTCAAGAAGAAAGTATACAACAGTTGCATCTTGCCTGTACTCACCTATGGGGCTGAAACGTGGAGGCTAACCAAGAGAGTTCTACTTAAGTTGAGGACAACCCAGAGGGCTATGGAACGAAAAATGGTAGGGGTAACATTAAGAGATAGAAAGCGTGCAGAGTGGGTCAGAGAAATAACTCAAGTTACCGACATTCTAGTGGAAATTAAGAAGAAGAAATGAACACGGGCAGGACATGTAGTTCGAAGAGAGGAAAACCGATGGTCGCTAAGGGTAACAAACTGGATTCCAAGGGAAGGAAAGCGTAGCAGGCGGCGGTAGAAAGTTAGGTGGGCGGATGAGATTAAGAAGTTCGCAGGGGTCAAGTGGATGCAGCCAGCACAGAACCGGGTTAAGTGGAGAGATATGGGAGAGGCCTTCGCCCTGCAGTGGGTATAATCAGGCTTATGATGATGATGATGATGATGATGATGATGATGATGATGATGATGATGATGATGAATTGCATGGCATAAAATTAGACATTTGTTCATGCTCTCTTCACGAAATTATCATTTTCGCAAACCAGTCGACAATCAGAAGGAATGCTTTGATTACGCGAATGATGTTTGCATAACGCCTGGTTAGTTTTGAATTCGAACTAGTTCCTCTGTGTTTAGCATCAAGTGTTGCAGGTCCTTCATGTTGCCGGTGGACAGGCTGTGAGGCCAGAGGCTCCGAAAACGGTTTCTGTTGTGTCCTTTCAAGCAACAAGGAGTCAAGAACATCCGAAGTTTCTTGAGGTTACGTTCCTATCCTTGTATTTTATTCATCACTTGGTGGATATGCCTATCTGCTGCCGCCACCACGACAAAGCAGCTTAGTTTGAAAGCAATCCCGAGTGTTATGGTTCATTCCGCCAGCTAATTCTTCTCTCAATAGCCCTCACATTCTAACCCGGTTGCGTTTTGTTCCTTGCAACCGAGGGACGTCTTTAGTGGCACTAGTGGGGGTGGCGTCGGCACTGTTCTCATTAGCACACTGGCGTCAAGGAGAAATTGATTGCATACCCACTCCACTAATTCAACCAACCAGCGACGACCTATACTGTTAAGGAACAAGAAGGCTTCGTTCTGATGTTCGACGTGGTGTGGGTTCGATCAGACTTTTGTGAATACACATCCGAAATTGTAAATTAGGAGCAGTCTTATCGCTTTTCAATACTTGAGGTCCCTACGGCTACCTCGAGTGATGAGCTCTCCGTCTACAGGACCACGGCCGCTTTACAGAGGCGCACTCCTTGAGGCCAGTCGCGTCACACGTCTAAGGCAGGGCAGGGAATGAGGAAGGAAGATGCAGTTTCCGCCGTCATTCTCCGCGAGATTGTCATTACTACGGACGAAATATCTTGCCTTAGCGCCGCAGATAGAGTCCATATAGGATTTCCTTGCACATGTTTTCATTGTATCTAATTTGCATGACCGTCGGTTTCTGCTAGTTCTGCCCGCGTGTATGATCGACGCGAACGTAATACCAATCATAAGCACATGCGTCTCAGCTCTTACCTTGGTCACGACGCAAAGAAAATACCTTCAACAGTTCTTCCCTGAATTTCTCCCGCATCGTTAGGGATGACCTGTGGTTTTATAGTACGTTGGATTTGCCCATTCCGTTATCGAGGAGCATAATTTTCAGCTTCAAGGCTTTATCCCAGCTGCTTAATACAGCAGCTCGTATATGTAGTAATCCAGCCAGTATTCTATATCTTATTCCTTGGCTACATTAAAAATGGGCCGCTGTCGAGGCTCCTAGAAAATCACCGGAATAAATTATGGGTTCCCTACCATTGTCGTTGTGCAGGCCTTTTTCCGAGGTCTAGTGGTGTCTTGCACTGTACCCTGTTAAGGCGATTGCCCTTGGCATCGTAGGCGATTCATCAGCCTGCATGTTTCTCCCCCGGGGTGACAGAAACAGGGTTGTTGTCTCGAAGTCTCGGGGACATTGGGAACACAAAAGGCCATGATATATCATGTGGTGGTGACAAAGCAGCAGGCAAAAAGCGCAGAGACTTGGATTTTACTGCTATCTTGCGCCCGCAAAACAACTATAAGCAATATGGCGAAGGAGAACAAGCCACAGTGCTTGACGGTCGTAGACCAACGAATGCCCGTTTCGCTCGTCGGCGCTAAGTTTAAAGTCGGTGTCGAAAGAACCAGAAAATGCCTCACAATGTGAAAGATCTAACTGGATTTTTATGGAAGCTCGCACGAGGTGCTGGAATCAGTCGAGATACATTTCGGTGTGTCTTCCGCAACGAAGCAAATTCTAAAGCCGTGCCTCGGGGATACTGAGCTCATATAAGAATGACCACAAAATCGTTTTGTGCGCTGCAGGCAAATTGAAATTAAAGCGCTCACTAGTGGCTGGCAGCTGCAAGAAACAAGGTTTCAGGGATTAGCGGCAATATAAGAGTCCTTTTTTTACCAAGACGTAAGAACGTATCTCCATGCCACGGAACTAACGAGTCTTAGTCGGCGTGAAAGAGCGCTTGAGGATTATTTCCTATTCCACCCTATCGCCTCCAGTCAGCGACACGAGTTGGCGGCGATGGTTGGAATTTTGTGACAACATGCGGTTTCGTTAAGTCAAACAACCGATCTAAGAATGAGTGACCAGCCATGTAATGCCAACTACCACATGGAGGAGCTTTGCTCAGGAGGTTTTCGATTACAACGCCAGATTTTCTACAGAAGACTGCCTTTAAAGCTATCGCGACAATACTTCCCCTTATCCCCTTCTTAGTCGCCTGTGCACAAGAGAGGTAATGGCGTATTTCAGCCCGAATAGCGCCACCTTTTTCACGGAAGCCGGCAGCATTTGAAAACACGGGGCTTCGCGGAAGAATCTTGAGCGTGAAAGCCTTAGGGGAATCGAGAACCATGGAGGAAACAGAGGTTTTGCACAGGGAGTGGAGGCAGAGTGCATGTAGTCTGGCACGCACTAAGCGCACCGCTTAGTGCGCTTAGTGCGCTTAGTCTGGCACTCGCTAAGCGCACTTCGCTCAATCTCTTCTGGTCTTCACCGCTTAGGCAAAATATGTCGTAAGCCAGCTTGTGATCCTGCTGTGAAAAGGAAGTCAAAGGGTATATTTTGTGCAAAGAAAAAAAATTACATTAGAAAGAGATTTTCAATAAATCAGAATTGCTGCAGAACAAGTAGGTTTATTTTAGAATACGTGATTCAGATTATTACATACTACATCACGGACTGAACTACCCGAAATGTGATGATAACCGCAATATAAAATTCCTTGTACAAGTGTAGAGGTCGACGAGAGGTGAAAACCATGCGTACGACTTGAGCTCAGGCCTGTAAAAACGGTACCCCCGAATTAAGTTTTGTCTGGCAAAGGTGACCTTCATATATTCCCCCCCCCCCCCCCGAATTGCGTTCCTACGAATATACTCTGGCTCAGTGGAAAGAAGTAACTTTCTAAGGTACAGAAAAGTATAGGTTAAATATGCCAAAGCCGCGTTATGGGGGGGGGGGGGGGGGGGGGCAGTGCATATGTTAACTGTGGCAGAATACTATGGTACGCGCAAGCAGAGCATTTTAACTACATATTGCAGCGCAGATATTCCCAAGGAAAAACAAATTTGGAAAAAATAGCTATAAGGGAAAGCTCTAAACACGGAGCACAATTCAAGGAGTAAATGCCCTCAAACCAAACGAGAGCAGCCGGAGCATGGTATCAAGAGAACCTCTCGTTTAGGGCCGCAAAAATTAAGCAAGGAGCAAATTCCTGGCAAAGAACTCGCAATAATTAAGATGGCCGCTTCGTTCTTAAGGTAGCAGTCCACTCTCAAAACCCCCAGAAGAACAAAGGTATTCATGTCTGTCCGTGGCATGTCCAAGTTACCTTCTTTTTCCGTCTTGCTGCAGGTACACACGTAAGTAACGATACCATTTGCGCAACTCTCTGCTTGACAGAAGTTGGTTGGTTGGTTGGTTTGTGGGGTTTAACGTCCCAAAGCAACTCAGGCTATGAGAGACGCCGTAGTGGAGGACTCCGGAAATTTCGACCACCTGGGGTTCTTTAACGTGCACTGACATCGCACAGCACACGGACGCCTTGCTTTTCGCCTCCACCGAAAAGCTGCCGCCGAGGCCGGGATTCGATCCCGCGTCCTTGGGAACAGTAGTCGAGCGTCGTAACCACTGCGCCACCCCGGCGGGTAATGGTGTTTCCATGCAGGGTCCGAGAAAGGCAATTTCGTATGTCCGGGGGCTCACTCGCACTGCAAATCAGATAGTGCCTAGCATTCTCACTTAAAGCATAGCAGCTTAACTATACCTTTTGAGCAACACACTTAACTATACACTGACTACCAGCTTATTTGGGCAGGTCGTGGAGCTCACTCCGAGTTACCAGCAACAGCAACACTAGCAATGGCGTTACATTTCCGAGGTTTTGGATTTTTCGTATTTTCTTGCGTGTGCTCAGGCTGGATGGTTAGAGCTAGTTAGAAGCTACAAAAAGCTGCTTGTAAGAAAAATACTTTTTATTTGTAGTTGTGTAGGGCCACTAAAGTTTAATGAGGAAACAAATTTATGAGGAAAATAGAGAGATGAGTAAGAACTGACCTTCTATTTCCCTCGTCACGCTTTCAGTACAATGTTTTATCCGTTGTTGTTAGAATAAGGTACGCATTCGGCGCATTTAGGCTTTTATCCTGGGATATAATAGAGTTTAAATAACACGTCTGAGTGTTCTTCCGAAGGAAGCTTTGTTACGAAAATGTTTAACGTCATTTCTTCCTGCCGTTCAATGCATTTGCGAACACCAGTTCAAAATGATGCTTTAGAGCGTGAAAAAAGCCAGATGCTACAAACGAAGCCCGCAGCTACTAGATATGGCTGCAAAAGCACATACTTTAAAAAAGTACTTTTTCTTGTACTTATCTTGTACTTTCTTGTAACACGCTGAAAACAGGCTAACTATCAAAGTAAGCATAAATATTTGTTGTTTTTTGTGTTTTTGAAAAGATAACTTTGACAACTGTGCATTATATGACAATGTACGCTGGCGCCTCCGTTCTGCATCTTAGATGTGATTAACGTTAGAAATCTGCATGCTCTTGAAATACAGTTGTATACCTTAAACTCTGCTACGTTGTTCTTTATTGAGGAGGCAACCTTTGCCCCATGTCTAACAATGCAGTCCGCAGGTTTCCTTCTCAAAGAATTCAGTAAGATTATTAAAGGATGCCTCTACAATGAATCTAGAAGTAACACAACGGCATACAATGCATGGAAGTTAACTAAGCTGGGTGAATTTATTTTTCGAGAGAAAAGCTACTGCGGTGAATCGTAGCTTGGACCAATTAAAACAATGCACATTCATTTGAAGGCGCCGAGGGCACCAGTTCTTAGCGACTAATAAAATGTAATGCCATAGTCGTTATTCACGGCGAATATCGCGATGTGACAGCATACTCGCAATGGAGACAGTATCAGTTTTTTTTAAGCAACTGACTTAATCACAATAAAGTAGTATACCCGCCATCTGCAAATACCACTGCGAATCTAAATGCTTTTTTCTACCAGACAACGAAGGACTGGAATCGCCTTCCTGCCGATCCAGCACACTCCAAAGCATTCAATAAAAGACTCGCCAATGAACCTTAACAGCCCACCCCTCATGTAATACCCCATAGGGTCATTTGAGGTATAAAAAAAAATATTAAGTTGTAGATACACTAGTACATTTTTATTGTATTGCAAGCAATTCCCGAACACATAAATCGTAACGTAACATCTGTGAAGATATATCTTTGAAATATCACTAAGCATATGGGTAAAGCAATGTCTACAGCATCAAATGTGTACATTTGTTGGATCTATCAAAGTAATCAGATCAATTAAGTTTTGCCGTGCACTTTGTCGTGGCCAGAGAACGGCTCAAAATTTCCTTCCAGTTTGGAACCAATAAAGAATTCAGTCATCTGTAGACATTGGGAATGCTAGCTGTTACTAAACAAAAACATTTCTAGTGCAAGAAGAAAACTTCTTTTGTGTCAATTCAGTTGCCGTGCACCGTGCTACATGCTCTCTCTTGTTACTTTGTAGCGATATTCAGTCGCTTCAATATAGTTGAACGTCTGCAGCTCTTAGCACAAAGGTAAGTAAAAATTTGCACGTAGCTTCGGGGATATACAACAAGGCATTGGGATATATTTTTAATTAGAAAAAGAACGGGTCTTTGGCTAATCACCCTCATAAAAAGCCGCTGTGACAGCCTCTGCAGGATCACAATTTGTGGAGAGGTGGCCATGCTCCTGCTCTCTGTGCGTTCGCTATCTCTAAACAGCGGATCGTAATTTCGAAAAGTAATAAACCGATAAATATGGCGCTAAGATGCGCACGTAGTGCCATGATGGTAGGGCGCGCTTGACTCTAAAGGCGCCGAGGGCACCAGATCTTAGCGACTAAAAAAATGTAATACCATAGTCATTATTCAAGCCGAGTATCGCGATGAGACCGGATGCTCGCAGTGGAGACGGCATAAGTTTTTTTTATACAACTGCCTTGATAAGTTACGGTCTCGAACATATATGTTAAAGAAAAATGAACTGAACAAAGAAACCAATCAATAAGTATGACAAATAAGAAAGCAAAAATTCTGGTGACTAGTACAGAAGCGAGAGCAATCTAGTTTGTGGTAATTGCTTGAATTTCCTCTCCGATACGATGATTCCCACCTTAACGTAGAGGCTCTCAGTCGAGTATATGCAATCTTGTCCTGATGGTACATTCTGAGTTTAATTTTTAACTCGTGTCTGCACAATTAATTAGGTCTGCCTAAAAGTCCATTTTTGCACTTGCAGCTCGTTCCACATACCGTTCGCTGGAACGTAAAGTTATAGCATATTGCTAGGATATATATTTCCGCAATAACAAATTAAAGCCTGAAAAAGATATTTCATTACGGGCCAGCCGAAAAAGAAGGAACAGCTTAAATGATTCGAAATGAATGTTCCTTTGGCATTGAATGAAAAAGCGCTCAAATTCGAAAGTTCATTAAGCTCCTTGAACTATTTTTATTTAGAAGGACCTGGCAGCACATGTTACAAAACGTTCTTTTCACTGGTTGGGCTCGTGGTCCCACTAAGCATCGGCATTGGGGAAATGAGCAGTTGAATGTACACTGCTTTCTGGAAAGGCGTAAGCTCAGTAGTTGGCCCCTTATTGTGGTATATCTGCTTGTCTATGCATCGTCGCAAAGCTTCCTGCTGCCTCCTAGCGTGAAGCTGCAAGAAAAAGAAGCCATCCGCAGAGGTCAAGAACACATACAAATAACAAAATGTATTTGCATGCAGAATGTACTTTTGTATTTCTGCATGCAGAATGTATTTGCAGAATGCTCAAAGCATCACAGTGTTTAAAGCAGTGAATTTAATCGGACAGAAGCTTTCGAGGTAATAAAGTTCCCCCATGTAGGTACTAAATCACCGAAGTCCAAAGATAACGCCGAAACTTTATGTTCGATAGTATGTGTAGATTGTGTCCCTCTAAATTCTGTCAGCAGCTGATTTATTAATATGACCGAGAAACATTTTTCATGAACAGCGTGGTGGGTAAAGAAATCTGTTTAACAGAATAAAATATTTTTAAAACATCATCATCACCAGCCTGACTATACCCACTGCAGGACGAAGGCCTCTGCCATATTCCTCCAATTAACCCGGTTCTTTGCTAGCTGCATCTACTTGACCCCTGCGAACTTCTTAACCTCATCCGCCTACCTAACTTTCTGCCGCCCCCTGCTACGCTTTACTTCCCTTGGAATCCAGTTTGTTACCCTAAGCGGCCATCGGTACCCTCTCTTCGCACTACGTGCCCTACCCATGCCAATTTCTTGATTAAAACATGCCAATACCGAAATGATTGGGCTCTCGTTACTGAAGAAAAGTGTACCATTTATGTCGGCAAAAATATTAACTTCGATTTTTGAATCGATCATTTCAGAACTGCTGAATTCCATACCGCCTAGTTTTTCAAACGGTTTCGTTCAAATGCATATAACACTCAGCATGTTGCTCAGCAGGCCTGTGCCAGAGCATCTGCTAAATCCTTTTGCTTATTCCACAAAGGAAATTCATTTCTTAATGAAAGACTGTGATCACGAGAAAGGAAAAGTGTGTCCAGAAAATACCAATACATTGTCTAGTGTTGATCTAGCGCTGTGTAATTTCATTTCCAGGTTTCTTGAGCGATATCTATTGTAAAGCCAGCAATGTGGCTATAAGAATGTACTAATCCAAATAGGGTACAGCTAGAGAATAACAGTCTAGCATCAAAGTCGACCTAGTGGGTACGATTACTGCTTCACCAACATAGAAAGACCACGCGATTATAAAAAAGCTTCATGCCAGTGTCTCCTGTCGGCACAATGGCTGTTTTCAGGATTTGCATATAATAGCCCTCTAATATACTTGTCCGCTTGCCGAAGTACTTTTCTTAGGCGCACATTTTTAAAACGAAATCATTTAACGGCCATACTTTCTTCCACGATTCTGTCACATACTTCAACCACACTATAGCCAATGTGACATCCCATCCGGTTAGGCGACAATTTCAAAATTTGCAGTCAAAGCGCGGGATTCTGCGAGATATCACGGGATTCCATTTTTCAGGCGTAGTGATTACGTCGTCAGAAAAACAAAAATCCTGCCTCCATTGAAAATCGAACCTCAATCCCTCTGATCCCCACCGAGCAATTTAAACCAACTCTGCCGTGCGCGGGATCGTGGAACGAGCATTGCAATTGTCCTTCACCACCGTGAGGATGATAGTAGCGATGACAATGAAGCTTCAATTAGTGATAATGACAGCGATGACAGTAGCAAAGATAATGCCGGCGCAATTTGTTGATAATGATAATTAGAGCGAACATGATGTACCATGTGCAGCAGCAGCACTCCGGCTTTCGCACTTCTGCCGTGTACATTCCACAGTCCTCTCCGAATATTTATGTACAAAGCGGAAATAGCAGCCAATAATGCGGTCTCTCTACTTGTGCGCAGCACTGCGCTCCTTCCTAACAAGCGGGGAAAGGGAAAACTGGATAGAAGAGCCTCCTATAATTTTACTGTGGTTGATTTCTTTGGTTATATTTTCACCTAGGTAGTATTTAGCTATTCGATAACAATAAAATAGCAGGTACCTTATCGCCATCAAAATCGAGATAACATTTTTTTTAATAACGTTCCTTATTGCCCAGGGAATAACGAAAATGTAAAAAAAAATAAATGGGTAATAAATCAAAGAAAAAGGTTGCTGTTCTAATAGTGTTTAAGTGGGAACAATAATAAGGCCCCTGCGTCCATGAAAGGCAACCAGATGGGTTGTTCGGCCACAGGCCCGCTGCTGCCAGGTGCAGAATTCCTGTCGGCTTCAGTGGCGGGCAAACCCATCAAGTGGCGATTATCTACCTCATTTCCTTGTAAACTGCAGACAGTGCACCCAGGACGTGTATAAAAATATCGGTATTGAGGCTATGTTGCTATGTTTGCGTTACGGCACCCCTGACCCAGATCCTCCGTAGTACAACCTAAACGCCCTGTGCGGGTAAGACCGCTGGAGAGGGTTGCCGATAACGGAAGGACAAGAGCACGTGTGCTGCACCGAAGGTGCTTTTTTCTTGTGAGAAGGAGGGTGCTATCACCAATGCTGAGGAAGCACGGAATGGATGAGGGCAGAGTCACCTGGCGGGTTGCCCAATCTGCAGAGATTTACGAACTGAATAAGCCATATCGGACCTGCTCAATTAGAACGGTTTGTTCGATGCGAGCCGCAACATGGTATTTATTATGGCAGGTTTCTGGGCAGCGACTAACGCGTCGGAGTAGATGTGTTATTTGAAGGGCAGTGGCATTTTTTTTAAAGCCAATAAAATGTAGCGGAATTCCGATTTTATAGAGGCGAACTCTGACGTTCAGGAGGTCAAATAGCACTACAAAGAGATAGGAATAGAAGCTACACAATAAATATTTCACAAAGTTCTTTTCCTTCTTTCTTTGACAAACGCGAAGCTCCTTATAAATTGCCACACGTTTTTCTTCCTCACAGGTGTACTAAAACATTTTCAGCTGCTATCTCTAAGCAGCGCATAGAATGATCGCATGAAATAGCTTTTATAATACAGAAACAGTCAAGTATAGTAGTCGTTTTCTTTTTACGTGGACCGCATGAAGGCCCTGAACGGTATCATATCATGTCGTACGTGAAGTGACCGATGCTCATGCGTGATTCAAGTCGTGCAACTCATTCAGATAAAAATGTTCAGGCCTCGACAACAGGCTTAACTTGCACTGGGGACTTGATTGAAGGGGGAAGTACCACGTGCTTTGAGTCATCTAGAAATATTAGGAAAAGAATCAGGAGGACTAGAGAGCAAATAAAAGCTGGTGGGACTTGGGGAATTAGTGTAAAGAAACCCGCTGGTTGCGTACTGAGTACTTAATAATATGATTATGTACGCTAATGCTGCTCTTGAAACTTTAAATGGTCTTTCGATCTCTGAATGGCTTGCGCAGATCGATAACCCAAGTGGAAACGTCAGTTCTGAAAATCCCGACAGTTTTTGTATAATCTACCAGGATTTAAGTAATATACGCTTGGAGGCAAATTAACTGGTAACTAACTTTGCTTACGACAGTATCCCACTATGCGCGATGAAGAGTTTTGATAAAAAATTTTAAATCGAATTGGTGATACCAATTACCAAGGTTTAGAATTTGTACCATTGACAGACAGTCAAGGCTTAAAAAAAATGAAAAGAGAAATGGTGAGATTATGAAGTCTAACTAAACCAGGGAACTACTTCATTCTCTGAGCGACTTCCCAACAAGCTCACACGTTTCTAATGTTTGCTTTAATTTATTCGGTACGGATCTGTAGCTTTAAAGAAAACTGTGTTATTGAGGCAATTTTTACAGAGAATGGCGTTTTCATAAAACATTTATATGGCGACGAATGCTGTAAGCTTCGCACAGCTCCGGAAAAACTATTCCGCGTGTTTCCCCTAATACATTTTATGATGTGACGTTCAGTGAGGTGAAATGTGCTTTAAGTTTGAACTCCTATTCTGAAATAAACATAAGCGGCAGTAGAAATTTCATTGTAGTAGCTCCTCGGCATACCCGAAAAAGTTCCTAGATGACACTGCTGCACGCTGAACGGCTTTTCAACAATGGAAAAAGGTTTACAAGTGTAAAGCGAACGTAAGCTATTCTACTAAGCAGTTGTCTTAAACACCAAAGAGCCTGGTTTCATGGAGCATTTCTTCCTCCGCGGCGCCTTTACTCGAACTCTAGTATGGCTGGTGCCATCTAGAATAGCTTCTTACTGCGAGACCTCCCATGAAAAATTGTTACCAAGAAAATCTTTTCTTTTACTTTAGCTGTTCAAGACACACCGTTGGATCAGAAAAATAGCATTGATAAGGCACTATGTCTTCGGGGTAAACTAAATCTATAAGTACTGAAAATAAACCTTTGAACAAGATTCGGGTAGTGGGGAATTTTCCTACCTGGCTTTGCATAAAAAAAAATATATCTTCACCGACTACATACGTAAGCACTGAATAGTCCTGAATTTCTCGGCTTCAAATTACACCTTCTGACTTTCATTCACTATACGTCCCTTGAAATATTGTTACGACGGAAATGTTTTCTTTGATTTTAGGGGTTCAAGGTACCAGTTGGATCAGGTATATAACGTTGACGATACACTATGTTTTCGAGAGAAATGGAATCTATAAGCGCAGGAAATATTCCTCCGAATAAACATGAGTTACTGTTCAATTTCCGTACCTGCCGCTGCTTCAGAAAAATATTTTCGCCTACAACGCATGCAATCACTGAAGAGTACAATTGCTTGGAAATAGATTATATATAACCACTGGCTTTTGTTTACTATCTGCTGAGTGGGAGTAACCAGACAGTTAGATTAGGCCTCATTGGTGCATGATAGGAGGGTCACTCGTTCGCTGAAGAGTTTTTCCAGGTGCGCGAAGCGAGATAAAAGAATAGCAATAGCAATAAATATTGTGCTTCATTTTTCTTGCCTTTTTGTCGAGTGGAAATATATCAGCATAATATGCGCCCAATCATGTAAAAGCTAGCTGTGGGAACACCCAGAAAACAAATTCCTGATATATTTAAAAATATTTTTTTCTGATGATTTATTCACAGCGAGGACATCGAACCGTGTATTCTTGGCTGAAAGCTAAATTGCACTTAAGCAATTGTTTATTAGGACGCTGCAAGTGAGCTGCTGCGAATAAAACAAGAGACGCGACAAGTAACGTGACTCAAAAGTTTTTACGCTCAGCCTTAAACGTTCAAGAACGCCCAGAATTGCCCTGTAATCGAGCGCAAGAATAATTTAATATGGACATTACGCAGCATTCTAACGCAGAAGTCGTTCCCTTTTTCTCTAGTCATAAGCTTTTGATATCCAACCTATCGTTCAAGATGCGCACATCAGAAGATTTTCACATCTCATGTACTACAAATCGATATTGTTTTTTGCATTTTAACACTTTGACGGGAGCCAGAAACTAAATAATTAATAATAATAATAATAATTGATTCACAGGAAGGGAAAGGCGCAGTATCTGTCACACTTGTGTCTGTGGACACCTCAACCGCGCCGTAAGGGAAGGGAGGAAGGCGGGAGTGAAAGTGGAAAGAGAGAAAGAGGAGCCGTAGTGGAGGGCTACGGAGTAATTTCGACCACCTGGGGATCTTTAACGTGCGCTGACATTGCACAGCACACGGACGCCTCTTTGTTTCGCCTCCATCAAAACGCAGCCGCCGAGGTCGGGTTCGAATCGGGGAACTCCGGACAGTAGTCGGGCGTCTTACCACTGCACCACCCCGGATCTAAATAATTTGCTATTTGAGGTAAATGGCCACTTCGCTTCCTTGGGGACTGATAATAAAAGGCGTTCAATATTGTGGTGCCGAATTACCTTACGTATCGCAACTGTTTAATATCCTCGAAAGCAATTATCTCTAGTGCGCCTACCTATTGTTGAAGCGCGCGGACATGCGCGTCCCGTGTTCATTAGCCGAAAATCTCGAAATACAGTGTAAACAAGATTCGTGTCTAATTTGTACTGCGTCGAAAGTAGTCCGCATGTTTTCTCCTGACAATAGCCGAAATACGGTTCATGAGAAGTTGGATTGGATAATGTTTACAGAAGAGAGCGGGAGATTGAATTGAAAGCTTTGCTCGATATCGCAATATGTGGGACCACGGGAACTCTATCCCGCGTTGTCTTGTAGATCATTGCGAATTAAAGATTCTCCGTTAAAGAGTAATCATTCGGTTCACATACGTTTAAAGCCGCTACATCACAGGCTCCCAATGTTTCTTTGCGGAAAGCTACTACTATTGAACCAGCTGTAGAGGGAGCAGTTTGGCATCACGGTCAATATTGAATATCTAAGTAATCTGCCATTTTCTGATGACATCGCCTTATTAATAAAATTGGGGCACCAACTCCAACTAATGATACATGATATAGACAGGACAAGAAGAAAGGTAGACCTAAAGATTAATATGCAGAGGACTAAGGTAATGCTGAACAGCCTAGGCTAGGAACAGCAGTTTAAACTAGATAGCTATGCGTTGTAAGGGCTAAGCAAATATATACTTAGGACAGGTAGAGACCTCAGATCCCAACTATGAAAGGGATACAACTAAGAGAATAAGATTGGATGGAGTGTACTTGGAAGATACTCAAATATTATGTCTAGTCTAGCCGCTAACCGGTATCACTCAAACGGAAACTGTATAACAGTTGCATCCTACCATTACTGACCTATGGGGCCAGGATATGGAGATTGCCTCTTAAGTTGAGAATAATGAAGAGGATCATGGAACGGAATAAGCTAGGTGTAACCTTAAGAAATAGGAAGCGTGCAGAGGGGGTATAAGAAATAACTCAAGTTACTGACATTCTAGTGGAAATTAAGAAGACGAAATGGGCATGTAGTTCAAAGAGGATAACCGATGATCCCTAAGAGTACCCAACTACATTCCAAGGGAAGTATCAGGGGTCAGCAGAAAATTAGGTGGGTGGATGAGATTAAGAAATTCGCAGGGGGCAAATGGATGCAGCTGGCACAGGACCGGGTTAATTAGAAGAAAATAGAAAGGCCTTCGCCCTGCAGTGGGTATAGTCCGGCTAATTAACATGAGGATGATGATCATGAATGTGATTGTGTTTTAGTTAAGTGCTACAGATATGGGTGTCCCTGCGATCCAGCTAGAGTCTGCTTCCATCACGTAAGCTGGCGCAGGCACAAAGAACTGACGAGGTGGCGCCCAAAGCGCCTCACGTGGGGTTAGCCGTACTCCTGCGTCAAGATAAAGCTAACTTATTGTTAAGGCGTGCTTGCTTCATCTTCCAGTTAGGATCATGCGCTCAGGCCAGTTCCAATGCGGGAACACATTTGCGTGTTTTGCCTTCCTTGTACAAAAGGCTCAATATTCTCAAAATAGAAGGAAAATAGTCCATTGGCATTTTAAAGAAAGAGAGGAAAAAATAAATGCACAGTGAGGAGGTTTGAAAAGCAAAACATTAACTACTAAGAGCTCTACGCAATAACCAGGAGTCTTTCGAACAAGTGAAACAAACCACAAGAAAAGTACTTTCTGACAACCTCAGCGTTATCATCCCATTTCAGTTTGACAGTGCAATGTTTATTCTCTTATCCCCCCAATGAATACAAAACTTCGCATAACGGTATAATTTTTGTAATGCAGGCGAGCCTGTCGCAAGTGCTCCGTCCCGCTGCCACTGCCCGATTCCTTTTATTCATCGTTCATGAAAACATGTCCATTCTATAGTATCGGCCCTTAACTTGATTCTTCCGGCACATGAAACGTTTATACAACTTAAATATATTCTGATTTGTAGTGCCTCATGAAATCTATGTCCTTGAAGAACTCATTAAAAGCAAATTTAAGTGCATGATCCTGATATATATTTTAATTTTAAGCCGGAAATTCGTTTTCCAGAT
This sequence comes from Amblyomma maculatum, assembly GCF_055883805.1. Taxonomy (NCBI): domain Eukaryota; kingdom Metazoa; phylum Arthropoda; class Arachnida; order Ixodida; family Ixodidae; genus Amblyomma; species Amblyomma maculatum. The sequence goes on from NC_139353.1 coordinate 78,841,505, forward strand.
GTCTTAAGCTATTCGGAAGTAATGGACTTATGGTGTAAGAAGATGATGCGGAGCCGGTCAGCCAAGGTAGCCGTGCATGAAAATAAGGAAGGTTCTGAGCAATGATTATAAAGCACAACATAAAAGCTAAGCGCTATTTCTTGTACATCGCTACGATTGGGCGCAACTCTGGGAAGCTTAGCTAACTTCGTTTTGCGGTGCAGTAGACAGCGAAGAGCTACGTTCGTGTCCCTAAAGGCATATGAGAAATTTCACGTAGCTGCGCGTAATTTTGTTTGTTATCCGCTATATAGCTTTTCTCGGGGGGTGGCGCGGTGTGGTAGCCATTGTTCACTTCTACGCTGTTTCCGAAATGTCTTTGCCGTTTTCTTGCATTTTTCACATTTTCAGCGCTTGATACATCTACGTTTTCTGGGCTCTAAACATCAAAATCAGGTTTACGTCTTTTTAGATCGTCGGTGCATCTCGCCATCTGAAGAATTGATGTTACAAAAAGCACCCGACACAGACTAAAACATCTTACGGTCATTCCCCTCATTTGCTGAAACAACAATATGAAGTAGCTTCGACGCGAAAAATTTGTGCGTCGCAGAACTCCACAGTCGAAATAAAAATCCACGGACCATGCATAAATATTGGATAGCTGTTCAATGATGGCAAGCTGGCCATCATTTGCAGAGCGTCCTTGTCTGGGCAAGTGAATTCTTAATGTAGACGTTATTTTCCTTTATAAATACACGGGAACGTATATTGCGTCTGGACATTAGTTTAAAACAGATAGCTGATGGTTCTGTGGCAGAACTACTTCTGAAGTTGTGTATCAGGTAGCTGCCTACGACATACGGTGATCTCGCCCTTCCTCACGCGTATGTGTGTGTGTGTGCGTGCGTGTACGTGTGCGAGTGTGTGTGTGTGCATGCGTGCGTGCGTTCGTGTGTGTGTGCGTGTATGTATGTGTGTGTGTGTGCGTGCGTGCGTTTGTGTGTGTGTGTGTGCGTGCGTGCGTGTGTGCGTGTGTGCGTGTGCGTGCGTGCATGTGTGTGTGTGTGTGTGTGTGTGTGTGTGTGTGTGTGTGTGTGTGTGTGTGTGTGTGTGTGTGTGTGTGTGTGTGTGTGTGTGTGTGTGTGTGTGTGTGTGTGTGTGTGGATTTTGCTGGAGCAGAACGAGTTTCGAAACGAGGAATCATTTAAGATTCGCGTATATCTCCCTGTTTGTTACTTCTCCCTGCTTCCAGCAGCCATAATAGCGAACCTAAAATCGTTGAATGCGTTAACGGTGTTTGTCTCATTCAAACGCATTTAGTCTTCGCCAGTGTTCGACGCACCGTAACTGCCCTGGATGGGTAATACATACTTTGGTGATGAGCTGCCAACCTGATGGGCACTACCGATCGCGGGCATGCGTTTGCATGAAAGCTAAAAGCAAGCATAGCAATAGGGTTCACATTGTTAATGCACGCCCAGAAAACACAAGGAATTTACACTGAATTAAAGCCCTTCGGAACCCATTCTTCGACATAAGAACAGGGCAATTAACATACCCTTACATGCATCTTCGATGGGAAGAGGTAACGTTTCAGGCATGAGCAGAGTAAGCGGCCTATTACTACTTTAACACAATTCACATTCATGCCATATAGAGTTAAAAGCCACCGCCTGTCTAAAGCGTTTATTAGACTCTCGCTTTATAATGCTGCCCTTCTAACACAAGCTAGGAGCGATCTTGAAAAGGGTACATTTTAAATCACCAGTGTGGTATAGCTCTAAAAATATCTATGTCGGACACATTCCACTGATGTCATTCTGTTGTAAATCCAATTAGAAAGGATCTTTGTGCTGGGCTGTCGATAATTGGCTTTTTGAGATATAGCGGCATTATAAATTCCTTAATTTATTACTTACCACGAGCTGCAAATATAAGGCGAGCAAATAGCAACTCCGAACACCGAAGTTCTGTTGCGCTCTCTCCAGTTGTGTTTTCTTTCTAACTCTGCATTTTATAAGTATCCTTGTCTTGGAGCACTTTATTGTATGTTGTAATGGAATGTATTCTTGAGATGGGTGGAAACTGTAACACCATTCGAGTATAATGCATTTTGGAATGTTTTCCGGCCGTGACATCGCGACTACATAAAATCAATTTTAAGCTGGTAGCGAGCAAAAAACCGTTCTTTATATTCACACTGTGAAAAAATAAACGTCTTCCGTTATAATGCTTCAACAGCACATTAAACATGTGGAAAAAGCTGTATAAACACAAAGGGTTCCAAGCTGATGTTAAGGCAAATTTAAGATCAAAAATACATAATAGCAAAGCGCCTCTTCATAAGACTTCTGGTGTATATGCTTGCAAGTTAAAAACAAAAAAACTGTGGTTTGAAATGCACAGTAATGAGATTAATATTTATTTAGTGTATTTTATTTGGGGCTCCAAGTAGTCTGTTAGATGAAACATCAATTCAGTCTTTGGAGTAACTTCAATAACTAGCGCAGCTTAAACTAGCCACCAATATTGCCGCGAATAATTATTATCGTCTATGCAAGAATAAAAATTTAGTAAACTGCAAGAGAAGAAGTAAAATATTTCACTAAATCTATTCTATTTATTCACTAATGTTATTTTTTTTTCAATAATTAATCATTATGGGCGAAAAAAGGAATACGGGAGATTTACGCCTATTGAATGACATTTAGAGTTATCTAAGCTGTTAGTAGAGTTTGCACAATGTATGGTTAAAGTATAGAGGAGTCTTTAGGTGCCGTTGTATCACCGGGTGCTTTTGTTAGCTTTTTGCGGCCTTTTTGCCTTCAACTCAATTTAATGTGGGGAGGGCAATACGCAATTTCTATCTAGACAATAATTATAATAAGGCAGTCGAAATGTGAGATGTGACGAAAAATGGAAATATTAGCAGCTGGAACGCTCAGTCTGTGCGCTCCTAAAATACGTCCTAGCGGTTATCGTTTCTTTTAGTATTTTATATGCCTCATGCCTCAGTGGTTACGGCACAAGATAGCTGTACCCAAAGGTGCGCGATTGAATCCAGGCCATGACTGCCGGTTTTAGATGGAGGCGAAAAGCATCGCGACCGAGTGCTTTGCGATGTCAGTGCACGTCAAAGAACTCCAGGTGTTCTGCCATTCGGAGACCTCCAATAAGAACTTTTCGTACCGTAAGTAACTTTGGAACGTTAAACCCCATAAGCCAAGGTAATCAGCGGCTAGCAAGACGGGGTTGCTTTTGCGAACTGTACGCTTTCACATTTCCTTCTTTTTTGTACAGTGAGGCTGCGTGCTGGCTTATAAGCTGATTCGTCTCCTTTGAGAGCTGTCATGCAAGGCGTGGCTCCATGATAGCCACTTCTGGCTTGTGGCACAAAGCGTCACCAGAACAATGAGAAATTAGCTTGGAACAGCCAGTGCTTTAAGAGAGCACGCATGTCGGTGGGTTCGACAGGAAACGCTGGTGCACTGTTTCATCTAATGGGCGTGCTACGAGAAAAGTTGGACACACCCAAAATATTAAATTGCAGAAAGTGCATGTGATTTAACAAAGCGAGCGGCTACAGAAGGCGAATTGCAGACTTGGTTAGTCAGGTCTTGAACTGCACGTTTCCTATCTTTAACAATCACAACGCCAGCATTCTTCGCCATTGTTGATAAATTAAGCCCGTTCAAAAACCAACGTTACAGAGAATAATCAGCTGGGTAACAAATAAAAATCACTGATGTGTCGAGATCCGAAGTGATAAGACACAAAATGTACTGACTTCTGGGGAATTAGAGGTGGAAACCGCAAAATGACGCCACAAGGTCACTTTATGTGAAAACCTGAATTGGCATGTCGTGACATTGAAGGTACTGCAAAAAGCAAAATCACTTCTTGTCTCCAAGCGGGATTTTATTCACTGGTGGCGTCGCATGTTTCGTGGACCGCAGTAAAAGACTCCTTCTTATCGCTGTATCCTCGTCTTTAAAACAATACATTTCGTTCCTTAATGAAAGATTTTATCTTGCGAAGCTATTTGTAGTCTTCACGAAGTGGTTTGAAATACATCAGGTCAGCACACGAAACAAGCAAATGCTACCAAATAGGAGACGCTCATCGTTATGACTAGTCTGTTTCCACAGTTCATAAAGAAGGTTTTATGTTGAATATAGTAGATTGTTTAGATCCTTCTTCCGCCCGTTCACCGTTAAAACAGGTCCGCGAGACTATGGCTCGCGGATGTGTTAAATCTAAAAGGCGAGGCCTTCAAAACGCGCGTTACGTAACGACAATGGAAAAAGAGACTGAGTTGTTTTGGTTCACTATGTTGGTTCGAAAGGCTGGTTTTGTTGTCCTGCTCGAGAAACATAAGGGAACAATGAACCGATCAAGCTCATGACACGTATCCTTTTCCTGTTTTTGTCACCACATATTTCTGGTACAATATGCATTACATGTGTCGTGGAATAAATTAAAAATTTAGACCTGGTATGGTCAAATATTTGTAATAATGTTTTATTTGCACCTTTGCAACTCCATAAGACTTTTGCAGCAATCATAACGATATGACACATATGTTGTTCTGTGAACGCCTAAAAGATTGTGGAATAAACGCTTACTATTATTACTCAGCGATATCTTTCGCGTATCTGCGAAAGTATGCAATCGGTAAAACATAATAATACCTAAAACTGCGAAGTCCTCACCGCCCTCTGACGACGGTGGGAGGAATGTCTTGCTTTAGGACCTCCTATCATTCATTTTAGCAGTCCTAAGGTTTGTGTTTTCGCATACTCTTCTGTGGACTGCTTCGCCGATCAGTGAGAATATTTAATTGTCGCGATTATCAGGCTTTTGCGAAGCTTCTGTCGAGTTCGAACCTGTAATAAATGGACTGAATCAGGATAAGGAGATCTTGCTTAAACTCAGACCTCTAGGACTAGCCTTCAAATACCAAATTTGTAGCATAGCAACTTCATAGCCAGTTCAGATCCACGCTAAAGAACGGACTTCTTGGCTCAAGTTTTCAAAAACGTTACAAATTTATCCTACAAACTATAAAAAGCCCTTAGAGTCATGCCTCGCTTAGTGTCTCTGTTTTTAAGGAAGGTGGGTAATCGAATATGAACACGCTTTTGTAGATATTTTCTATGCCTCGCTACACTATGCCTCCTTATCAGCTTTGAACTGACACTTGTACCATCCACAGCGCATCCGCGCTATATTAGCTAGTTTGACTTCACGTGTGGATGTGTTTTGTTCGCCAACTTCCACCAAGATTGAAGCTCACACTACTCACACTGGATCTAGGCTTCGGATAAAAGAGCAGAGGCCAACCACACTTGAATACAGAAAAAGAGTCGGGTAAATGTTGCGAGATAGAGTGAAACACAGTAAGCGTGACCGGAAAGCAGATAACGTACACAGGTGAAAATGTTATGTTTCCTTGGAAAAGGGGTTGTCCTTTTTGTGGTCGGCACATACCACAATTCAACTGTCGCAGATAGTTTTATTTTGTTTCAGCCTACAGGCGGTCTGGGGGATAGAATAACGCAGCCATTGGCTCTGAAATCACTTATTGAACGCTGTAGCCCGGCAGAGGCAAGACCTCGAAACAGCGTACCCGGCAGCGATATGTTTTGTTTTCGCCGAAGTGCTTTGTCCTCTCTACTCAGACATGTTGTTTGGAAACCTGCGGTCTCTCTGATACCTTCGGCGCTTGCAAAATACCATATTTGTCTCCTGCTCTTTGCGAAACCATTGTTTTCCCTAGGCATGAAGAACAGGGTTTCCGAATTTTTTTGGCCGAACAATGAAGTTCTAGGTAGTGTTCAATGATGTCAGTTGAATTTTGTATGCATTATTGAATATCTCCATCAATACTCTCGTTTATCTATATAATGTTAAGTAGTCAGTATATATAGTTGGGTTCAGATTCACAATTTCCATAAACTTTATTCGGCGAGTCTCAACTTTGTAATGTTAAAAGGGGTTGGTGATAATAAGGAGCCCTGTGGCGTCCCAGTGTTACCCAGTTTAATGTCATCGAAGGAGTCTTCCCTTATCTTGATAGTGACTTCCCTGCCCGTAAGAAAGTCCTTGACAATTGTGCTCTGTCTTCCTGTCATTAAGAGAGTTTATATTCTCCAACATTATCCCGTGCCTCACATCGTCGAGGTGGAATTTGGCCACCTCCAAATTCACAATCACTTTAATTTGTGTATATTGTGTATAGTTTGCTTTCATATAATTATGCCCCAGAGCGGTTGCGTGCGTCACATATTGGCAGCTTTGGTCCCAAATCGATCACGGTGCGAAATTTCCTGTTGTGCTGTATCGTCCCCTTCTCTCGGTACTGCTGCATGCATGTTGCGATGTTCGCGATGGACGTGTAGCCTAAATTACGCAGCATTCTGTTGCTCACTCTATCTGGTCCTCCTGCTGACTTCGTATTCAGGCGATTATTCTCTGCCCTGACTCCTGCCAAGAAATAGAAGAAAAAAAGTTTTCGGTCTATTCACTTTGTTCGCTTCGCACTACAGTTGAATTGTAGGGGACTGATACCCCCTACCCAACAGAATTTGGGGACCAGGGCTTTTATGGAGGCTCGTAACGCCGCACGGGAGCGGCGCCGGGTCCCAAAACAGGCTAAAAAAAATGGCTGTCGAGAATATCCCCAGCGAGCATGTTCAGCAGCCGCCATTTTTCCTTGGTTCCATGGTTCCATGGTTAGCACAAATTGATGCTGTGTTCGACCTTTGACGCATCACTTCACAACTTCTGAAGTGTTCTCACATCGTGTCGACCTTACGCAGCTAGATTTATGCTTGTGTGGCTTTATATACCATTAACCTTATTGTTTCATTTTTAAAGTATTTTCAAATATCTAATCTTCCTATCAACCTCTTGGCTCATCCACATGCAAGTTCAAACTCAAATTCATCGCCGGCGTTTCGAGGGAGGCGAAACGGAGAAGCGTCCGTGTGCTTTATGATGTCAGCGGACATTTTAAAGATCCCCAGGAGGTCGAAGTTACTCCGTAGCCCTCCAGTACGGCTTCTCCTTCTCTTTTTCTCTCTTTACACTTCCACTCCCACCTACCTCCCTTCCTCTACGGCACGGCTCAGGTGTTACAAGTGTGACAGATGCTGCGTCTTTCCCTTTCTGTAAACCAATTATTAATAATATTAATATCAACATTATTATTCATGTGAAATCATTACTTTGCTATGTTCAAAGATTTCTGTCCGGAGACCGCGCCCGCAGACCGTGTCAGGAAAATTGTGTCCGCAGCAGCGGTAAGCAACTGAGAAGTCGTAGAAGTTAATGAGGGGTGTCAATTGATAGAGGGTGACGTAATGTTGTGTCCGAAAAATAATTCGGCCAATAAGTAAATTAGGTAAATATTACTGGTGAAAAATATAAAAGTTGTCCTCAGCATTTGGGAGGCATTGTGAAGTGGTAGAGGTTAATGAGTGGTGTCATTCAATATAGGGTGACGTAATGTTTTGTCCAAAACGATAAATAGGCCAATAAGATAATTTTGCGATTATTAGAGGAAAAACACACGAAATTGTGTTCTCAGCAGTTGTGCCTAATTGAGCAGTGGTAGAGGTTAATGCGTGGTGTTAGTCGATAGAGGGTGACGTAATATTATGTTCCAAAACTTATTAGGGCAATTAAGTAATTAGGTAGTTATTTAGAGGCCGAAAATCTCAATGTAAATGCGAAAATGGTTTTATTAGCCAATGGCTGGGTACCATAATCAAATTTAATGAATTCTAAAATACTTAATTAAATCAAAGGAATTAAGGTGACGTCAAGGATGTGACGTCACGCAACCTGATGTCGAGCCAAAAAAAGTCATAGGAATGAATTGACGCGAAATATGAGAGCACCAAAGACTAAAGTAGTTGAGGCAGTCAGTTAGGGCGACGTCAAGAATGTGACGTCACACAACCGGAAGTAGAGCCGAGAAAGGGCATTGGAAGTGATTGGCGCGCAATGTGAAAGTACCGACGACTAAATTGGGTTAACAAGAAGTGTATTATTGAGATGTAAAAGACGTGACGTCACGCATCCGGAGGTAGAGCCGAAAAGGGCTGAAGAAGTAATTGGAGCGCAATTTGAAAGTATCAAAAAACTAAAATGGGTAAACAAGAAGTGAATTATTGTTATATATAGGATGTGATGTCATGCAACCGGAAGTAGAACCGAAAAAGAGCATAGGAAGTGATTGGCGCGCAATTTCGCAATCAGTGTCGACCGGATATCGACCGGTTACAGATAACGAACACCGTAGCCGTCACTCCAATCTGATTGTACATGGAATTCCTGAAGACGATAATGAAAGTGAAAAAAGCCTCAAAGCTAAAGTTTTTCATAGATATATTTCAGGAAAATTTGGGTGTGCAAACATCCCCCGTGGCTGGTATTCACAGGCTTGGAAAAAAAAGCGATAAAGGTCGCCTGGTCATTCTTTATTTCCAGGACTATGTCGAGAAGCAAAATGTATTGGCAAACGTGAGCAAACTAAAGGGGTCAAAATGTTTAATCACGAATGGCTACCCTGGTAAAAAAATTGTATGAGACAATAACCTCCCATTTTCTCACACAATCTCACTCAATTCTTATAAGAAATCACATGAAAGTCGCATATAATTGCATAGAGTCTCATAACTTCTTGCACATAATGATAAATTATGTACGATATTTTATGATAATGATGTGAACCGTATGTGAGTCTATGCGATTCGTTGAGGTTTTATGAGGTTATTCCCACGTAGAGCCTTTGGTTTTTAAGTAGGGTATTCCAAAGAAACACTAAGAAACCATAGGTTACTATGGGAATCTACCGAAACAGAGCGACAAAATGGTCGCGAAGCAAAGCTCGGGAATGACAAACTTACAGTTGATAATAAGACACAATGGAATGATGTTACAAGCGAACGGATTCAGCTCTCTTCTTGTCCTACACCGGGCACTGAGGCCTCAGACTGAAACATTACCTCGGAATATCACCGTCCTTCTCACATCGTTATGTTAAATACAAATGCCGAAAGCATAGTTAACAAAACTGAAGCGCTTGAAATAGCTTTACTTACGCATAGTCCGCAAGTAGCCGTCATAACTGAGACCTGGTTACACCATGATATTAGTGATGGCTGCGTCTTGCCTCCATTGTAGTCGGTTTTCAGATGTGATCCAGGCTCACGTGGGGAAGGTGTCGCAGTATACTGAAACGGAACATTGTGGCTACACTTCTAGATCAGATTGAAAACCATAAAAGCCGGTTTCTGAAGATCACCTACCATGACCCCACTTTTGTACAAGGCGCATTATATAGGCCTCCAAATTCTGATATCGGTTGAATGCGCAAGCTGCACGACTATCTGTATTTGTCTGGAAAGAAAAACATAATCCTTTCGGGTGACTTCAATATCCCTGGCATTGATTCGCGCAATGAACATTTTGGATCTACACATGACTCCGACGTTCTTTGGGATATAATGTTTGCCCATATTCTGATACAAGTGGTCGGGGAACAAACTAGGGTACGTTGGTCTGCCAGCTGTATTCTAGCCCTACTGTTTATAAACAATTATCTTTCTAATTCCTCTACCACAGTACACGAAGGAATATCTGACCGTAAGATAGTTGTATCTTTCCAGTTTCTTTCCCCGTGTTGCACCTTTCCGCCTTTAAGGGTATGGCGCTATAGCGTAAGCTACCAGTCCACATATAAAGTCTCGCTTTAAACAAACTGCATAAATATGACTTTATGCATATTTATTCATAATTATGCATATGTATAAATAAATATTTATAAATATGGGTAATTCCGTTTTCACGTACAAATCATGGCCTACACAGACTACAATACCTTAAAGCAGTATCGATATACTTAACACTTCAAAGAAAAAATTGAAAGAACACCTGATATTAGGAAGAACGTAAACCTACCATTTGTTTACTTTTTTAGTTTTTGTTTTTTACTTTTTTTCACAGTGAATACCAAACAATCATTTCGTGCAAAGTGTGCATTTCAATGTCCTGTATTTTCTTTTTTTATTTCTGTTGTTAATCTGATTTTCCAAGCAAGTGCATAATTACGCGATGCTGTGTTTGAGTGTGTGTGTGTGATCTTAAAGCATTGTCAATTCTGTTTTGTGCATAAGTGCCTGTTTGTTTTTGTCTTCCACCCATGCTAAGACAGGGGCAGGAACCCCGTCAAGTTACTAGTACAGTAGCTTTTTTGTTTCTGCCCTAGTATTTTTTGTAAAAAAAAAAAAATACTGAATAAAGGATTTGGATTTGAATTTGAATTTGATGTCCTAGGAATGAAATTAATGCTGAGCCCCTGACAGACTGATTCTGGTATCACTCTCCCATATTAAAATGGAGCCCTGAGTATGCAGAGTCTGGCAAAAGTAATATAAGGCAATCTTCTGAGGCCAGACAGTGCGCGGATATATCCGCTGCCAGCGCGCTTTTCCCACACAACCGCGATATCGAATTTTCTGGTGGAGGGAACCGTCATCACTACCACGTTAATAAAGCTTCGTACATAACCTTATTCGAGGAATGCGACGATTAAGCAGAACAAATGCTGTAATTTGAACGGTAGCAACAAATATTTAACGAGGAAAGCCGGGCGAGTTGGTAGTGGGATTCAATAGACATAGTTCTAGCGCATATGACCGGGATGAAGGGAGACACTGATACCCCAAACACTAGACTTCAAATAAGTTTATGTAGGCAATCAAGTCTTTATGTAGGAAAACACGGTCGAGCTTCGAAATAATCAGCGAAATAAGCGTCAGTAAACTCAGGTGATGTCTGGCGGTTGTGCTGTCAGTGTTCTCTCTTCGTCACTGTGATATATGGGCTATAGCTTTGTCTGTTAAAGCTCCAAATATACCTGCACATAATATAACTGTAGTAAGACCATGAGGCGTTGCTACACTAATTATCAGAACTCTACAAACCAAACCAAATCAAACGAATGAAAAACACTAAATATTAACAAGGGAGCATTTCTCTATTATTTCTTCGGATCTGCTTCTCCTAGCGAGCAATAACCTTTGTATTTTCTGGTTAGCGATAGAAACGTTGGGTCGTTTTTACTTTCTGAGCTATATGATATTCGCAGAAGAAACATTTTTCTAGAATGTTTTATAAGGTGTAGAATTCTACAGCTTTTTTTTTTGTATAGCTGTTTACTTTACTTTGTTGCAATAAAGTTTGGTTCAGAGGCATGTCTACCAATTTTAAGTTCAAAAATAGCGTTTCGAGTAGCTATCTATCAATTTGAAAAAAACAAAAACTCTTGAAAAGGGCCGTTCTTGTTTAGCAGCAAGCACAGGGCCCTGATTTTGGGCACTTCGAAGATGCGCTGTCTCGATAACGTCTGTGAGTGTGTGAGTAGTGCAAAACGGACGCCACATTACATCGCCGAAAGAACGATTTTTCTATTTTTCGACAGATCGTAAAAAAAATGGAGCATTAAAAATATTTCTGCCTAACTAATCAAGTAATGGTTATATAACCTAAACCATTTTGTGGGCAGAAAGTGAGAAGAAATGAATTTCGTTAGTAAAGTTTTTATTATTTTAAGAAAAACATAGCAAGCGGCTATTCATTTATGGCGCAATGTTTTTATTCGTTACGAAAATATGGTGCTTATAAAGATTTCAAAAATTCAGATTTCAATTTAGGAAATATTATTAAGCAACAATTTATATTACTAATTTAATCCTAATACAAAGCTTGTTGACATTAGAGTTCAAAGTATTGTGATGTAGAAAGAATAGCCGAACCGAAGGTTGGGAGAAAGTATCATTTGGAAAATGGTGATATATTTCAGCCCAATTAAAAAAAAAAAGCACAGGGGCCAGTGAACCTGATTAGTCAAGTTCACCGGTCCCAGACCGTGAAAAGGTCGAGGCTTTGTCGATAAGCTGACTTGGCTTGCGCCACATTGCTTCATATATAAGACGGCAGGTCGACAGGTCGATTCTTACCACATCGCCAAATATCCCCCAGGTGAATTGATGCACCCTTGTTTGTCTCGTACATTCAAGATTTTCTCCTTTATTGAAAAGAATGGTGAACAATGAATTCGTCCGAGAGCCGCGCAGAGCATATCTTATTAGAGTGCTCTAGGCTCTAAGAAAACATGGCCACGATTGCTGCATTCAGCAGGTGTCAAGAAGCGAGCCAAGTTGTGACGACAATCCTTTTGGGGGACTTAAAATTTTCTTTGGGTAGGGGAAGAAAATAGTTTCCTTTTTTTTACTCCACCTAATTTAGTGACCCTTGAATAATGCAAAAGGGAGTAACTTTATGAAGCAGGTGGAAAATATGTGTATTATATCTTTATAAATTGCAGTGCTTCTCTGTGATTTTCGAAGGCTCGATTTTTCGGCTTCCGTAGTGCAACAGAAATCTTCGGACTTCGTGCAAAAAGAACACATTATCAAGCTTTGAGATGTGCGATATTGTTACGAACGAGAATCGACTCTTAATTTCACAATGCCAGCTTAGTAAAGATGACAATGGGCCAAAATAAATCAAGGGCCTTTTATAGGACTGCTGAAAGGTAAGCCGCAGCTGTGCTGCAAAGCACTGGTGTAGTGTAAGGCGGCGCGCGCCGAGGAGCGCTGCGCCATAAAAAGAAGAGGCGGGGGACGAGCGCGAGACGAGCGCGGCGCCAGCGCGAGGGTTAGAGAACAAAAGAAGAGCGCCGGGACAAGTGGTGTTTGCCGGGTGTCCTCCATTCTTCTGTGCCTACCTCTAGGCGGGCACAGGGTCCCACAACAATATATATACGTCAATTCTCTAATCCCTACTCATTCTTTCGACCGCCGTGGAAATAATTACGCTGCAGAAGCATCGCCTAAGCACAGTTCCTTTTCCGCAGTAACCTTTTCCGCAGGTTACAATTTCGGATAGGGCCCACCGCAACGGTATTGCAGTGAGGGTTCCAGACTGCTCTTCCCAAGGATGCGGGATCGAAAATGGAGGCAAAAAGCAAGGCTCAAGTAAGCTTTGCGATGTCAGTGCACGTTAAACCAATCCAGGTGGTTGACATTTCCGGTGCACTCCACTACAGCCTCTCTCATAGTCTAAGCGCTTTGCGGCGTTAAACCCGATAAACAAATTATTGCGGATAGTTAGCCGGGGAATGAAATCTACGCTTGATTAAATTTTCTGAAATGTTGGCAAATGCTCAAAAGAGATCTTAACCTTATTTCATTTCTCGACAATTGTTGGTTTTGACATTTCTTTTGCCGCTATCTCCTGTTGTATTTCTATTTGCTATTGAGCTGGTAGATAATAAGGAAGAGACTAAAATAAATCAATTAAAAGCGCCCTTAAGCTCCTTCTGCCGGTGACATGTAAAGGCGAGTAATGGAAATATGCTTTCTCTACCTTTTGAAACCTAAAGCAAGCGATTCCAAGAAAGGTGAAAAAGATTAGAAGTGGTTAATTTATAAAACTGTGGTTTAAATTCGGCCAGATAAAGCTCGAGCCAGTGACGTCATAATATTTCTCATTGCGTATAGGATATTTACGCAAGTCCAGTTGAAAGCTTTCACGTGACAGGGATTCGAACAGCAAATGGCGCGTTTTAAAACAAAGGTTCCGGCGAATGCGACTTGCACATGGCGCGTCATGCGTTGCAGTCTCGGTAGAACGCGCAAACAAAACGTCAAACCAGGACAAAATACAAAAAAAAATGTGAAAAAACTTCAAAAGCATATACTACTCTTGACTATAGTTTTTTCTCATCCCACACGTGAACAACCATCAGTGTCTGCGCTGCATTTTGGTAAGTGTGACAATCAAACCTCAGCGTGGCTTTCCAGCTCCGATTCCCGCTAAATACACAAAGAAATGAACGTATTCCGTAGTACGACGTCACCTCTTGAATTTTGAATAAAAAGCTAAATGGCTCTCCAAATTCGTTTTCGACTACGTCTTTTTCTGTTATTAACACAGCATACGGAATGTGTGTTTTTGAGTACATTTTCCTTATATGAAACTTCTTGGGTTGTTAACCACAGCTCACTGAAATGTGTGGTTTAAGCACCACTCGGTGCGGCTGCAGCAGGCGCTTTGTTGACGCTGTAGGAGCCTCCACACATATTAGACCTTGACTTCTTGTTCAAGCCCTAGCGTTAGTTTTTTAAATGCTAAACAACATGAAACAACAACAACCAACAACGACTTCATATTACTACTCATCATCATTATCAGCCTGACTATACCGACTGCAGGGCGAAGGCCTTTCCATATTTCTCCAATTAGCCCGGTTCTCTGCTAGCTGCATCCACTTGACCCCTGCGAACTTCTTAACCTCTTCCGCCCACCTAACTATTTGCCGCCCCCTGCTACGCTTTTCTGCACTTGGAATCCACTTTGTTACCCTAAGCGACCATTGGTTATCCTCTTTTCGCACTACATGTCGTGCCCATGCCCATTTCTTCTTCTTAATTTCCACTACAATGTCGGTAACTAGGGTTATTTCTCTGAGCCACTCTGCACGCTTCCTATCTCTTAATGTTACCCCTACCATTTTTCGTTCCATAGCCCTCTGGGTGGTCCTCAACTTAAATAGAACTCTCTTGGTTAGCCTCCACGTTTCATCCCCACAGGTGAGTACAGGTAAGATTCAAGTGTTGTATACTTTCCTCTTGAGTGATACCGGCAAGCTGCTAGTCATAATCTGCGAGTGCTTGTCAAATGCGCTCCATCCCAATCGTATTCTTCTTGTTATTTCTTTTTCATGGTCCGGACCTGCGGTTACTACCGGTCTTAAGTACACATATTCGTCTACTACTTCCAGTATTTCGCTACCTAATGTAAACTGCTGTTCCTTCCCGAGGCTGTTGAATTTTACCTTAGTCTTCTGCATATTGATTTTCAAGTCTACCTTTCTACTTTTCCTGTCTAGGTCATCAATAATTATTTGCAGTTGATCCCACCGGTGTCATAGCAAGGCAATGTCTTCAGCAAATCGCAGATTACTGAGGTATTCTCCATCTACCCTTATCCCTAACTGCTCCCATTCCAAGTCTCTGAATACGTCCTCTAAGCAAGCTGTGAATAGTACTGGGGTGATTGTGTCTCCTTGCCTAACGCCTTTATTTATAGGAATTTTGTTACTTTCTTTATGCAGAACTATGGTTGCTGTGCAGCCACAATATATATCTTCCAGCACTTTCCCGTACGGCTCGTCTACCCCCTTATTTTGCAATGCCTGCATTACCGCCGATGTTTCAACAGGGTCAAATGCTTTTTCTTAATCAATTCTATGTATAAGGGCTGGTTATATTCCGAGCATTTTTCTATCACCTGATTGATGGTATGGATATGATCGATAGTTGAGTACCGTTTCCGAAAACCTGCTCGATCCTTTGCTTGATTGCAGTCTAAGGTTGTCCTGATTCTGTCAGCGATTAGCTTAGTAAATACCTTGTACGTAACTGACAGTAGGCATATTGGTCTGTAATATTTAAGGTCCTTAGAGTCTCCTTTCTTATGAATGAGGATAATGTTTGCATTTTTTTATGGTTCCGGTACCGTCGATGACACCAGGCACTGCGTATACAGGGTGGCCAGCATTTCTAGCACGATATCCCCCCGTCCTTTAGCAAATCTGTAGTTATCTGATCCTCTCCAGCCGATTTACCCCTTTTAATAGTTTCTAATGCTTTCTTGACCTCGTCCTTCGTCACTGG
Organism: Amblyomma maculatum; assembly: GCF_055883805.1. Lineage (NCBI taxonomy): Eukaryota > Metazoa > Arthropoda > Arachnida > Ixodida > Ixodidae > Amblyomma > Amblyomma maculatum. The sequence continues at coordinate 78,857,239 of NC_139353.1, forward strand.
TGGAAAGTCTGACGGTTTTCCCTGCCGCTAATCTCGTTACGGTCCTGACTACTTTGGCTACTGTAGAGATATGTATAGAACTCCTCGGCAACTTTGACTATCTTGTCCATATTGGGGATGACGGTGCCCGTCTTGTCCCTTATCGCATACATCTGGTTTTTGCATATGCCCAATTTCTTCTTTACCGCTGTCAGGCTTCGCCCGTTCTTTACAGCATGCTCAATTTTCTCCATGTTATACTTTTTATATCGGCCACCTTGCGTTTATTGATTAGCTGCGATATCTCGGGCAATTCGATCTGGTCTGTTGGATTGGAAGCTTTCACAGTCTGGCGTTTCTTAAACAAATATTTCGACTCCTTAGACAGCTTACCGGTATCCTCTCTAACTATCCTACCGCCTACTTCTACCGCACACTCAGTAATGATATCTCTGAAATAATTGTGCATTGCTTCTAGGGTAATGTCGCCATCCTCGGTTAGAGCTGATAACTATTCTGTAGCGAGATCCTGAATTCTTCTGCCCTCCACCTCACCGCTAATTCGTTGATGGGTTTCTTACTAAACTGTTGCGTTCCTTCTTCAGATTTAGGCTAATTCGGGACCTCACCATCCTGTGGTCACTGCATCCCACTTTCCCGATTCCCTCTACATGTTGCAGAATAGCGGGGTTTGAACACATTATGAAGTCAATTTCATTTTTAGTCTCCCCGTTAGGACTTTTCCATGTCCATTTCTGATTCTTCCGTTTGCTGAAGAAGGTATTCATGATTCTTAAGGGTTTGCGCTCTGCAAACGCAACTAGTAACTCCCCCCTGATATTCCTATAACCACTGCTATAATCACCTACTGCCCGGTCTCCTGCCTGCTTGTTCCCTACCTTGGCATTGAAGTCGCCCATTAGTACAGTACACTGCGCCTTTACTTTTCGCATTGCCGATTCTACATCTTCGTAGAACCTCCAGTTCATACCGCTTATTAGGCCTAATTACGATGAGTGCACCCTCGCTGCACATGCCCACCTCCCACCTCCCCCGACGGATTGAGCTCATCAGGGTGCCTGCGCACTCGGGAAATCCCGGCAACGAGGCTGCCGACTCCTTAGCCCGAGGGTCTAGAAACCGGGCACAGGCGGACCTCATGGGGGATTTCTCGAAGGATCGTATGCACTCGTTTGCTGAGTTCACCGCAAACTCCCGCGCTGAGCGCCTATCTATCCGTCACCCCACCCATCCCTCACTATCAGAGAGCAGTCAATCTGGCGTCGTCTGCAGACACGAACTCTACCGACACCAGCTCTACTTTCTAAATTTAGGCCGGTATCCCCCATATGCACTTTGTGCTCCCACCCCAAGGCCACTCTTACCTACATTCTTTTATCCTGCCCTGCGTCTCCTCCCCCCGCCGGGCCGGTGCCTCTCCGAACCTGGGAGGACTGGGAGACCTCACTGCGATGAGCGGACCCGGCCAGGCAGAAGATCGTCGTCAGCCGGGCAGCATACGTCATGGATAAACATAATATGAACGTTTAGATCGTGAGTGGAGTCGTGCGGAGACCCAGGAGGCCGGCGTGCCACGAATTCTTCTGCAAATAAAGTTTTTTTCCTCCTCCTCCTCCTCCTCCTCCTCCTCCTCCTCCTCCTCCTCCTCCTCCTCCTCCTCCTCCTCAATAATACTATAGAATTCATCAATATTACCCGCTATATACTTATTGACAAGGAAACCTACCCCTAGTTGTCGCCTCTCTGGTAAACCTCGATAACACAGTACATGCCCATCCTTCAGTACAGTATATGCCTCATTCGGCCTCCTAACCTCACTAATCTCTATGACATCCCATTTCATACCCTCTAGTTCCTCTAACAGTACTGCTAAACTAGCTTCACGAGCTAGGGTTCTAACGTTAAACGTTGCCAGGGTCAGTTTCTAATGGCGACCTGTCCAGCTGAGCCTTAAGTTCTTAGCACCCCCTGCTGCGTCACAGGTCTGACCGCCGCCCTGGTCAGTTGTTCCGCAGCCGCTGGTGACTGAGGGCCGGGGTTTAATGGAGCTTATCATGAGAGGTTGCGGCCACTTACTACACCAGGGTGGCCAACTCCTGTTCTGGTGAGGAAGTGCGGTGCCGGAGGTGTCACCGGCATCACGTCGCACCCCAAACCTGTTTATGCAATTCCATCGACACGCGGATCTTTTTTTTTAATTCCGGCGGAGAATTGCGTGGCACCGGCATTTGAGCCCCAGTCCTCTTGCATATAAGGCAGATGTTCTACCGCTACGCCACCGCTGCACCCGTTGCACGCACCGCTCCACGAATACTATAGTAGAATACAATTTAAAAAATGACAGTCACTAATTATGGGCAAGTCAAAGCTATGATATGGAGTCTGTGTATTACTCCGCTTAACAATAAACCAATTTGAATTGTACCACTTTAATATATTTGACAAATTATTGTCTGTTCACGTGCACGAACACAATTAATGAGGTCATGCACGCATCTAATGCGCAATAGATGTATGGATGACTTCGTTTCATTCCAATGCGTGTCACTAAAAAATGAACAAAGCAAATTTAGTAGCTGCCTAATTTTCAGCGAGTGTAATACCATAAATTTACACTAAGGTGCTCCATCTGCAGTCATGTAACCTAGCAAGTGAAGTGGGTGGGATAACTGAGAACAAATTAAACAATAACAATGATCTGTATTTAGCTTTTGCGCTGTCTTTGTGAGTTTATCGTTTTCTTTATTTACCGTTCCAACCGCAAGGCATAAATTTTCGGGCGGTACCAAATTGCGAGTTTCCGTACCAGTGATTCAAATTAATCGATCGATTTCAATATAGAAATCACTTTTAATGCGCACCTAAAAAAAAAGCAAAGCTCTATGTGTAGGCGAAATAATTCATAAGCCATAAAATTATTTGGACAATAAAATAAATGATGACGCTCGGAGCAACAAGAAAGTGTTGGACAGATAGTAATGGGAGGAATGTAATGCGGTGACTAAACAACCCCAATAGCAAGAGGTCCAGCACTTATAAGAATAGACAATGAAATTATGCCCATTTATATAGGGTGAATGCATCAGTTCCAGTGATGCAGCTTTTTTTTTTTCACTACAGTAATTGCAATAAATATTACGAAGATTGCTAGACATTTCAGGTGCCACCATTGATAACGCCATCCAAGGTACCCAGCATCTGTGGCATGGTATTTGCCGCTGTAAACAGAAAGACAGCCTGACCTTTAACTAGATGCACATTTCCTTCTTTTAGTACCTTTACTAAAAGGGACTGAACAGTGAATGCCGCAATGCTTGCAACAATAGGATGATGCCCTGCCTTCTCACAAACAGCTGTAAGCAACGTTTCCCTGCTAGTTGGTTCTTTTGGATGGGATTGCTTAATGCTCAGAGAAATCTCAGTAATATATATAGCTACGGGAACGACTTGATGGCTACGGAGTAATTTCTACCACCTGGGGATATTTAACGTGCGCTGACAACGCACAGCACACGGACGCTTCTCCATTTCGAGGCAAAATTCTTTCTAGTCCTCCACTACAGCGTCTCTCATAGCCTTAGTCGCTTTGGGACGTTAAACCCCACAACACCTAAACCAATCTTTCTAGCTCGTGCAACGGAATCCCGTGCGCAAGAGTTATTTCGCGAGATCTGTCATATTCCGCAAGATGTGTTCTTTAACGTTCCTTTTTAATTTAATTAAATTGGTTCACAGGAAGGGAAAGGCGCAGAAACTGTCACATTTGCTCTGTGGACACCCGAACCGCGCCGTAAGGGAAGGGAGGGAGGTGGGAATGAGAGTGGAAAGAGAGAAAGCCATCTACAATCCCGCACTTGAACACGCGCTAAGGAACGCCACGCGACAGGAGGTATGGTGTAGCGTCAGCACACTTGCGGTAGATAGTGGGACATACTGCGGCTTTCCGTTATGTGAACCAACAGTAATCATATTTAGCACTACCACGAAAGCCGATAAGAGAAAATGATGAGATGATTGGTTGGTTGGTTCACAGGAAGGGAAATGCGCAGTATCTGTCACACTTGCTCTGTGGACACCTGAACCGTGCTGTAGGGGAAGGAATGAAGTGGGGGAGTGAAAGTGGAAAGAGAGAAAGGGGAGCCGTAGTGGAGGGCTACGGAGTAATTTGGACCAACTGGGGATCATTAACGTGCGCTGACAAGAAGCAAAGAATATGAGAGGAAAGCTATATATAGGCTTTTGCCATTCTACTCTTGACAGACATCTAACAGACAATGTTTCATAGATCTCTCTCTATTGTTACAGATATTGTGAGCCTTCTGTGGACGTTCTTTAATTTGTACATGCCATCATCTTCCTTTCATTTGTACATACCATCATCATCGTCCCGCGGCTCCGGCTCCGGCACGCGCCTCGGCTTTGTCATCGGAGTAAAACTATAGTGCCTAGAATATACTCTAGGCACTGTAGTAAAACGCCAGACACGGCATCCCTTGCCTTGCCGTCTCGACCTGGCCTTCTTCCACATCTTTAATGATGTTGCGGAGACCGGCGTCATTAGAAGGTACCGAAGAATGATCGCACCCGTGTCGACAGACAAGTTTGAGAGCTTGGAGCTCCTCCCGGATGATGGCTCGAATCAGTGCCCGCAGATCCAGGTCAGCAGAGGTCGGGCCAGTAGCAATGCTGGGCTGCAATCTCTAGGACTGCAGCTGGTCGATACGTTGGCAGGTCGCAATAATGGCGTCAACAGTAGAAGGATTCTGGGCAATCAGGGTGTTATATGCCACTGAATTAAATCCTTTCAAGATGTGGTGTACGCGTTCAGGTTCCGGCATGGTGGGACTAATACGCCGGCAAAGTGCAAGTATGGCCTCTATGTAAGACGCGTACGACTCATCGGGACCTTGGAGGCGAGAGGCGAGCTTATTCTTCGCGACCTCAGTCCTAACTGCTGGGTCCGCAAAATATTGGCGGAACTGCTGCTTGAACGTGGTTCCGTTAGTGTTGTGGGGTTCGCGGTTAATAAACCAGGTTCTGGCGACCTCGATAAGGTAGAAAGAAACATTCAGAAATTTTAGCGCATCGTCCCACCGGTTGTAGTTACTGCAGCGTTCATAAGTGTCCAGCCAGTCATCGACGTCTTCATCGCGACGACCAGCGAACAGCGGTGGGTCGCGTTGTCGTGTGGGCACAGTCGGAGGGGGTGGTGCAGCCCAGGTAGAGGGTGCTGCCGATTCGTGGGTACTCTCGGTAGACATAACGATGGTGGCAGGCGGTAAACAGCGACCGGAACGTAGCTCCAGCGAGAGGCAGGGCACAAAACAGCAAGGGGATCTAGTCTCACCTCCACCACGTGTGGAAGAAGGCCAGGTCGAGACGGCAAGGCAAGGGATGCCGTGTCTGGCGTTTTACTCCGATGACAAAGCCCAGGCGCGTGCCCGAGCCGGAGCCGCGGGACGATGATGATGGTATGTACAAATGAAAGGAAGATGATGGCATGTACAAATTAAAGAACGTCCACAGAAGGCTCACAATATTTTGTTAATATCTCAGATGTCCATAAAGAATTTCTTAGTAACCAATACACGATCGCTGATAACAGCTGCGAGTAGGGACACAAACACAACTCTCTGGTGGCGTATTGGACTATAGGAAAGAAACATTGGTGAGTACTGAACATATTTTTCAATAGGCTGAGGCATTAAACTGTGTTTCGTTCTATGGCATCCGGCGGTAAGGGTTTGGTGATTAAATCGTTAGAGCTGTTTTGTGGCTGATATGTATTCATCGCATGAGTCCGTCACTTCGCTGTATTTTTTTACTCTTTTGGTGCTGTTGTAGGGTTTTCCGTCTATTTATTTATCATGATCAAATTTCGCTTTCCTTCTTGTAATGTACTAGGTATCCGCAAGCACCGATAAGCAACGGGAAGTTCTCCATCTTGCGCGTTTACACCATATTCAGCCTCGTCGGGGTGGTGCAATGGTAAGGCGCCTGACTACTGCGCCGGAGTACGCGGGTTCGACCCGACCTCGGCGGCTGCGTTTCGATGGAGGCGAAACGAAGAGGCGTCCGTGTGCTGTGCGATGTCAGCGCACGTTAAAGATCCCCAAATTACTCCGTAGCGCTCCACTACGACTTCTCTTTCTCTCTTTCTACTTTCACTCCCACCTTCTCCCCTTCCCTTACGGCGCGGTTGAGATGTCCGCAAAAAACAAGCGAGACAGTTACCGCGCCTTTCCCTTCCTATAAGTCAATCAGTTTTTTTACACCATATTGATGTTTTGTTTCTGTAGGAGTGCAAATTTAGGCTTTCTGCAGATGTTATCTCCTCTCGCACTCAGTTCAATCTAGATGCATTTTTTTGTGTGAAGGACTCGCGTAGTTGCGGTGTGGGGTGGTCTTTCTCAACCCAGCATTCAGACAAGCGCGCATTACACGTTCGGGGTGAATGACCGAGTGGTGGTAGTAGACATTTTTCTCGATGGTCCAAGGAACAGATTTGTTAATGTCTACGCACCGGTTACGTGCGCCTTGACAAACCAGTTCTCTCGTTCGATGGAACCGCACATGTACGAAGACGTAGCCTATGTCTTTTTGGGTGATTTAAATGGCACGCTAGACACCATGTGCCATAATAGAGGGCTGAAGCTTCCAGCTATCACGCAAAAGATTTCGCAAAAATTATTCGCGGCTTAAGGCTGCAAGATGCATGGATGCTCCTGCACGGGAACCTGTTTATTGCTACTCGCACTAGAGGCCAGAGTGCCAACAGAATAGGTAGGGCTTATTTGCCTCCTGCTCTGGCACCTCGCTTGGTGGCATAAACTGTGTTGCTCCTCCCCTGGGGACTAAGCGATCATCATCCTTCCACTCGGACACTGCGCATCTCTCCCTATTGCATCAACGGTATTCTCACATGGCGAATGGATATCTCGGTCTTACATAACAATCAGGGCCTTGCAGGCATTCGGAAGAGCTAAAAGCCTCTATTTTTGGGACCAATCAGGGACCAGTTGAAAAAGTCACGGAGAGAGACACTGATAAATGCCGGCAGATCACGGCGCGCTCTAACCACAGGCGCACTCAATTAAGTATTGCTCCGCATGGGCATTTTCAAGGGCGCTGACAAACAAACGTTCGCATTACGCGAATATCTAGAAATGCTCCGTGGCCGGCACGAACAAATCCTAGAAGATAGCGCGCGCTCAGCGCGTAGGGGCTCGCTCCTGCTGCTTGAGGGTCCTACCGAACTAAGCTACGCGTAGATGGTTGGTTGGTTCATAGGAAGGGAAAGGAGCAGTATCTGTCACACTTGCTCTGTGGACACCTGAACCACGCCGTAAGGGAAGGGATTAAGGTGGAAGTGAAAGTGGATAGAGAGAAAGGGGAGTCGTATTGGAGGGCTACGGAGTAATTTCGACCACCTGGGGATGTTTAACGTGCGCTGACATCGCACAGCACATGGACGCCACTTCGTTTCGCCTCCATCGAAACGCAGCCGCCGTGGTCGGGTTCGAACCCGGGAACTCCGGCACAGTAGTCGGGCTTCTTACCACTGCACCACCTCGGCGGGACAAGCCGCGCATAGAGGAAGTGATTTTGGCAGACAGCAAGGTTTCATCGGACCCCACAGTTGTTCGAAAAGAGTAATCAGCCTATTTTACGGAATCTTTTACGTAAAAGGAACCGGAGAAGCAGGATAACTTTCAGGAAGCTCTCGCGGCCTTTTGCTGCACTCTTCCGCAGTTGCGAGAAGAGGCCGGTTGTGCCAGTATGTGCGCCAGCTAAATTCGCAGAAGTTCAACATGCGCTTAAGGTAATGAGCTAGGCTATTGCGCCCGGACCTAATGATTTGGTAATGGTTTTTATGGCACGTTCTTTGATATCCTCGGAGGCGCGCTCCTTGATGTTATCAATAGTGTTATCCCATCCGGGAGAATACCTGCCGACTCAGCACCGGCCGATTGCTGTTCATGAATAAGAAATCGCCATCAGATCCTACCTTTTGAATGCCTATAACTCTCCTCAATTGCGATTATAAGTTTGGCTACTATCTTAGTCAAGCGGTTACATTTTTTGCATGAGTTGGTCAGCCCCATACCAATCAAGCGCGCTACTAGAGCGATATTTTTTTGCTTCCTTCATCCTCACAAGGGATGTATTTGAATACGCCAGCGCAGAGCACGTGAAAGGAGTGTTTATTGCACTGGACCAGGAAATGCGTTCGACAGTGTCGAACATTCCTATATGGTCGCGGTACTTCGTGGTTTTGGCCTGCCATATTTCATTGATCTCCTACGTGCGCTGCACAGCGGCATGCAAAGCCAGTTATTATTAGATGGTGCCATTGTCAAAGAGATTCAGGTGACTCGACGAGTGCGCCAAGGATGCCCTCTGTCACCAGCCCTTTTCGTGTTGTCGCTTGACCGACTCCTATGCCGCGTGCTTATGACCGCAGTATCTGAGGGTTTCCCATCCAGGTCAGGAAACTATTTCAATTCCCGACCTATGCGGACGGTATTTCTTTGTTTTCCTGCGATACGGAAAGCGTTTTAACATTTCTCCGCATTTTTGACACCTGCCGCAAGCATCTCTGAAGCTGCCCCTAACGTTGAAGAAAGCAAAGTCCTCATTGTTGGCGGTTTTCTAGACGCGCTCCCAGTACGCATTCCTTTTGTGAACGCTGTACGAGTACTCGGTGCTCTTTTTGACCCAATAGGATCTTCTCCACGTGTTTAATATGAAGTAGTGTCCCGAGAAACTTGTATTTTAGCCGAAGCAGGGACGCAAAACCTATCGCTAGCCGCCAAAGTGATCACAGCGAGAACTTGAATGTGCGCGTAGGCATTCTATGTTGCTTTAAGAAAAATAATGTCATTGCGCACGGTGAGCCATTTGGAGTCGTTCGCAGGCACCTTTGTTTGGAATTGTTTTTCTCCGCGTGTTGCCCGCCACCTCTTACACCTCCCATTGGACCGAGGAGGCTTTAATCTTCCCTGCGTTTCAACAACAGCACGCACTTTAGTGTTGAAGCTGGTCAGCTAACTCCCAGCGTCTGAAGCATACCTAGGGCGCTCCTTACTGCTATACTCGCTAGGGACAGTACGGCGAGCGTTTACCCCCGATAGCCATCTAGGTCCATAAGCCGAGCGTCCGTCACCCTCTTATAGGGCGGAGGTCGGAATGAAAGCAACGCTTGACAATGGTTTCCCAGATGCTGACATTAAAACCACGCCCCCAACACGTTTTAGCCAGTTGCTTGCAGCCCTCCAAGCTTATACCGGAACAAATTACAACCTCGGCGCCAAAGTGGCGCACTTGGGCTCGCGCACGAGTACCGAACAAAGTACGCGAATTTGATTGGGAAATACGACGGGGTGTCCTCCAAACGCGGCAACGCCTTGCCGCGCGGAGAATTCTGCCAAACGACCAGTGCGGCAACTGCGGCGCAATAGAAACACTGAAGAATGTGTTATTTCAGTGCTCGTTACCACGAATATTGTGGCACCTGGTAGGTCGTACTTTAAACGTGCGCCCGGGCACAAATGCTAGTCGCAAGCGCGACGCGTTTGGCAACCTCATTTTCATGGCCACATTGTTTTATGACCACGACGCTGCCTGAAGGAGGCACGCCGCACTCCGGTAAGGACAATGTACCCAGCGCTGCAGAATCAGAATCAGAAACTGCAGAAGCTGCGCTTTCTCAAACGGAAATACCTTGCGCAACAGATGCAGATGGGGAGGCGCAGTCTCTTCGACGCTCGCACACGCGATACTTTGTCATCCGCCGGCCGGACTGGTTATGCCGGGACCTTCATATTGAAATGTGATTGTTTGAACTGTATTGTGTTGTATTATAAATTTATTGTTTTGTGCAACCATAATGAATTTAGTTGTGTAACGTGCTAAGACTGTACGGCACTGCAGAATTGGAGTCAATTGTAATGAACTAGAGCCTGCGATATCTAGCACATTTGGGTGCTTGTATCCTTTCAAGAAAGTGCTGGAAGATATATGTATATATAGTGAATGCACAGTAACCATAGTTCTGCATAAAGAAAGTAACAAAATTCCCATAAAATAAGCTGTTAGGCAAGGAGACACGATATCCCCAGTACTATTGACAGCTTGCTTAGAGGAAGTATTCGGAGACTTGGAATGGGAGCAGTTATTGATAAGGTTAGATGGAGAATACCTCAGTAATCTGCGATTTGCTGATGACATTGCCTTGCTAAGTAATTCAGTAGATGAACTGCAAAAAATAATTGGTGACCTAGACAGGAAAACTAAAAAAGTAGGCTTGAAAATCAATATGCAGACGACTAAGCTCATGTTCAACAGCCTCGGGAATGAACAGCAGATTACATTAGGTAGCCAAATACTGAAAATAGTAGGCGAATATGTCTACTTAGGGCAGGTATTAGCCGCAGATCTGGACCATGAAATGGAAATAACAAAAAATATAAGATTAGGATGGAGCGCGTTTGGCAAGCACTCGAAGATTATGACTACCAGCTTACCGGTATCGCTCAAGAGGAAAGTGTAAAACCGTTGCATCTTACCTGTACTCACCTATGGGGCTGAAACGCGGAGGCTAATCAAGAGGGTTCTGTTTAAGTTGAGGACAACGCAGAGGGCTATGGAACGAAAAATGGTAGGGGCAACATTAAGAGATAGGAAGCGTTCAGAGTGGGTCAGAGAAATAACCTAAGTTACTGACATTCTAGTGGAAATCAAGAAGAAATGGGCATGGGCAGGACATGTAGTACGAAGAGAGGACAACGGATGGTCGCTTAGGATAACAAACTGTATTCCAAAGGATAGGAAGCGTAACAGGGGGCGGAAGAAAGTTAGGTGGGCGTATGAGGTTAAGAAGTTCGCAGGAGTCAAGAGGACGCAGCTAGCACAGAACCAGGTTAATTGGAGAAATATGAGAGAGGCCTTCGCCCTGCTTTGGGTATAGTTAGGCTCCTGCTGCTAATGAATATGATGATGATTCTTTCAAGAACCTTTGTGCACGTGTTATTTTGTGTAAATAAAACTGCTGTTTGTGTGCAGCATGTCTAAACTGTAGATATATACGTAGTTTCTCTCTCCAAGATCAGGGTGAGGTGACAGTTTCAGCTTATGCTGATGACATTCTCTCATCATTAGAAGTATTGGCAGTTGTAGGGCAATTTCGAGCATATTTTACCCATCGAACTTCTTGTCAGGTGCCCACTTCAATCAGCAGAAAGCAAAGCACCCTTTCAACGAAGACATTCCTTATTGTGGCGTCTGGTTAGAGGGCATGAAAGTATAAGGAGTACTTTCAAAACACAAATGTGAAAAACGGATCGAGGTAGCCAAGGCATTCCACGTACCTTTTTATGAGCGAGCATTCCTAATTCCGAGCAGTATTTTTACGCCCCTTGTTTGCATAGCCAAACTAGTTTCTCCTCCTTGTAGCGTTCTTACAGCTGTTAGCTATTGCTTGTGGGTCGTTCCTTTAGAACAAGAATAATGTTTAGAGGTCCACTTGCCTACAAAAATGGGCGGTTTAATTACCCCAGAAATTTAAATAATATGCCGCGTGTTGGCCTTAAAATCACTCGGGACAAAATCGTGGATGTAGCATAGCGTGGCAAGGAACTTATTGAGTATCTGATGGGGACCTCAAAAATCAAAAATCAATTCATTCTCAATGTATATATCCCGCCTCGACAAAAACGTCAATGTGGCGTCGATCAACTACGTTACTAGAATAGAAATAAAAATATATCCCAGTCGGGAAAAATTACAGAAAATTTTCTGTTGTTACGACAAAATTTCTGTGCGGTGTTTGACGGAAAACTTGTGACAACAAAACGTTCGGTATTAACATCAGAAATTTCTGTAGTTACAACAGAAAAGTGCTACATACCTACAAACAAGAGAAATATACTACAGAAAAACTACAGAACTACAGAAAAGTACTACAGAACTACAGAAAAATCTGACGTTTACGACAGCACTACAGAATATTTTGTCATAGTTTTGACACAGTTCTGTAGTTTTTTTTCGACTGGGATTCTACAGTGTTAATGCAGCAATGCGTGATTTTGCTTCCACGTTTCTTGAGAACGATGTAGAGTTGCTAACAGAGTGGCCTTGGGAATGTTTTAAGCAAAAGAAAGATGGACCTAGTGGATAAGTATTCGTTGCTAAACAGCGCGGAAGCGCTACACCGGGATCCAGAACCCTACAATATTTTTGTTGTAGCAAGGATACTTGGTTGTGTCATTACCACTTTTATAGTTAAGTGTTCGAAAACCACGAAATAACCTTCTACGTTCACAAATAACGTTCTACGGAGTATATTGTATTGAGATCTCCAGAACTGCAAACTAAAGACATTGTAAGTCTAAGGGTATAGAAAGACCTCCAAACATTTAGGAGGGCAACGCGTAGTTCATAGGTTTAAGAATAGAAACTAGACCTTTCATATTTCATGAAGACCTTTTCCTTGTTCTGTGACAAATGTGAGGATGCTTATAAATTGGCAATAATTTTTGTATTTCACAGCTGCCTGGAAATATTTTTGTCGGCTATCTTGAAGGAGTGCATAGAATAATAAAAAAGAGCTGCTTGTAACAGGCAGAAACGGTTCAAGTATATCGCTCCATTTATTGGAACACCTGAGGCACTGAACACGTTCATATCATGCTGCACGTGAAGTAGCCGATGCTCATGCAAGATCCAGGTTTTGCCTGTCACTCAGAAAAAACTGTTCAGTCCTGGAAAGCCTTAGGGCTTCTCCTTTGAAAGAAGAATGGTCACGTGCTTTGGAGCATCTCGGGATAGCCGAAAAAGAAGCAGGCGAACGAGAGAGCAAGTAGAACATGGTGGGACTTAAGGAACTATCATTTTCCCCAATGTTACCAAACACGCCAGTTGCGTACTCAGAACTTAACCGTATTCTTATGTAACCAGGTGCCGGTCGGGATTTTTGAAATGTTTCCCCGAGCTCTGAATGACTTGCGCAGAACGATAACCCAACGGCAACTATTAGCTTTTCAAAACTTGCTCGTTTTTTTTCTCCACTATAGAACCTAAGTAAAACACGCTTGCAGCAAAATGAGCTTAAAAAAATTGACTACCTCTTCATGCCGCTAGGTCTGGTGAAGGTTTTAGATAAAAATTTCGAAATCATATCGCAGGTAACAACTTGCCAGTTTCAAAACTGGTTACTGTTGACACAGAGTCGAGATTCTAAGAAGTAATGAAAAGAAATGAATAGAACTTAGCAAATCAGAACTAACCACGCATGTAGATGCAAGATTATTTCCCGGGGTGGCTTTGCAACAGGCTCACGCAGGTTTGTTATGTTTACTTTGTACTACCTGAGCACGTGCAGTTTTTCGCTAAGTCATGATAGAGTACGCGCTGGTCAAATATGAACAGTATAAGGTATTTTATATTGCAGGGTATATGATCAGGCCTCGCCCTCCAAGATCACTTAAGAATACTACCACGGCTAACTTTCACAACTTGCATTTCTACCACTGGGCTGCCAATAAGCCCACGGCACTCGGCTTTAGATGGAAGAATTTGTTTATATTAACGGAAGAACCATTTCTATCCGTTATGATAAATTTTAATGATGGCTTGTCTCCATTAAGCACTTTAATAAAAATTTGTTGAGATTTCATGGCATTAGTCATATACAATCGATATGTTTAGATGGCATATAGGCGAACATATATTCTGTAGATCTGAAAGAAATATTTAAAACAAGGAATTTCCCCTTCATGTTTGTTTTGTATATTGTATCTTATTGGTGAACACTATTTTCTAATACTGAGCAAAACTTTCTTAATTTGATATATCTCACCTAACTGCCAACTGGACAACTATAGGTGAGTATACCTGCACTTTTCTTAGCTGTGAATATCGAAATACTCGTATATATTTTATCAATACTTCAACGCGTTTGCTTCAATAATTCCACAAAAAATTGCTGCACATCTTGGGGTTTATTTTGGCATGTTTCTGTAGAATTCCATAAAACCGTCTCACTGAGCCACATTCCATACAGAATTTCTTTGCATGAATTTCACACACGACGACAAATGCTATTCTTTGCACAGCTCAGACAATACTGCTCGGCCTGATTCCACCTCCGGTGAGGTGAAAGTTTGCTTACATTTTGAAGCCCGACTCTGTGTTAAACATAAGCGGTAGTACAACGTTGGTTGGTTGGTTGGTTCATAGGAAAGGAAAGGCGCAGTATCTGTCACACTTGCTCTGTGGACACCTGAACCGCGCCGTAAGGGAAGGGATGAAGGTGGAAGTGAAAGTGGATAGAGAGAAAGGGGGGCCGTAGTGGAGGGCTACGGAGTAATTTCGACCACCTGGGGATCTTTAACGTGCGCTGACATCGCACAGCACACGGACGCCACTTCGTTTCGCCTCCATCGAAACGCAGCCGCCGAGGCCGGGATTCGATCCCGGGAACTCCGGCACAGTAGTCGGGCGTCTTACCACTGCACCACCCCGGCGGGGCATTACAATTTTTTGGGACATTTATGAAAAGGTAATAGATGATGCTGCGTTCTGAGTGACTTATCGCCAAAGAAAGCAGAGTTACCAGGGCAAACAGAATGAAAGCTCTTTGTTCTACAAAACAGTTCTTGTGGCTAAAACCTCCTCTAACACGAGAAAAAGGATAGAGGGGGGGAGGGGATGGGCGTCGTGTCCTTTCTCTTTATCTTTGCTCTCGTGTTAGCGAAGTCTTAGAACGCAGCTCTTTGGCGCCCGTCCGTCGTAGTCGGTGTCGCCGTTGGCGTTGTCCCTCGTAACCAGCTCCACTTTCCTTCCTTCCTTCCTTCCTTCCTTCCTTCCTTCCTTCCTTCCTTCCTTCCTTCCTTCCTTCCTTCCTTCCTTCCTTCCTTCCTTCCTTCCCTTTCTTACTTTTGTCCTTCATTCCTTCATTCCTTCCCTTACGGCACCAGTCAGGTGCCAACAGACACAGGTGTGATAGATGCAGCGTCTTTAAATTCCTGTGCATGATTCAGGTGTCCACAGAAACAGGTATGACAGAGACTGCGCCTTTCCATTCCAGGGAACCAATTATGAAAGGCAGGCTTCTAAGCTCAAATAGAAGAGGTGACCACACATGCCACACACTGCAAAGATAAGTGGAAGACCTGAAAACACATGATACACGCTGCAAAGATAACAAATCTGGACTGTCAAACTAGCTGTATATTCGGAAACTACATCAGAATATGATGCTTTTTTGTGTGTGCGTGCGTGTTCGCCCGCGCGTCTGCGTGTGTGTGTGTGTGTGTGTGTGTGTGTGTGTGTGTGTGTGTGTGTGTGTGTGTGTGTGTGTGTGTGCGTGCGTGCGTGCGTGCGTGCGTGCGTGCGTGCGTGCGTGCGTGCGTGCGTGCGTGCGTGTGTGTGTGTGTGTGTGTGTGTGTGTGTGTGTGTGTGTGTGTGTGTGTGTGTGTGTGTGTGTGTGTGTGTGTGTGTGTGTGTGTGTGTGTGTGTGTGTGTGTGTGTGTGTGTGTGTGTGTGTGTGTGTGTGTGTGTGTGTGTGTGTGTGTGTGTGTGTGTGTGTGTGTGTGTGTGTGTGTGTGTGTGTGTGTGTGTGTGTGTGTGTGTGTGTGTGTGTGTGTGTGTGTGTGTGTGTGTGTGTGTGTGTGTGTGTGTGTGTGTGTGTGTGTGTGTGTGTGTGTGTGTGTGTGTGTGTGTGTGTGTGTGTGTGTGTGTGTGTGTGTGTGTGTGTGTGTGTGTGTGTGTGTGTGTGTGTGTGTGTGTGTGTGTGTGTGTGTGTGTGTGTGTGTGTGTGTGTGTGTGTGTGTGTGTGTGTGTGTGTGTGTGTGTGTGTGTGTGTGTGTGTGTGTGTGTGTGTGTGTGTGTGTGTGTGTGTGTGTGTGTGTGTGTGTGTGTGTGTGTGTGTGTGTGTGTGTGTGTGTGTGTGTGTGTGTGTGTGTGTGTGTGTGTGTGTGTGTGTGTGTGTGTGTGTGTGTGTGTGTGTGTGTGTGTGTGTGTGTGTGTGTGTGTGTGTGTGTGTGTGTGTGTGTGTGTGTGTGTGTGTGTGTGTCAATACTCGGTTACTGCACATGCTACCCTGCAGTTCCGTGTGGACGCTCAGTCACAAAAAAAGAATCATATTTTGATGTAGTTCGCGTATATAGTTACTTCAATTGTCCAATTCTCTAACCTATCGTTCTCGGCTTTCGATGAATGCCTGGCCCGGATGTAGCCCGTCCTCATTTTTCTTTAAAACATACTGCTATAAATTCGATGAAAGGCTTGCTAACTTCGGCTACAGCGTTTTCAAGCCGATTTAAGATATTTGCGAAGGTTCTATCTTCTCGCCTGCAGCTTGTGGCATTAGTCTTTTTGCCGCGCAACGTTTCTATGGGCCCCAGGCGCTGCCTCCCGCAACATCCCTATAGCTTAATTGATCTCTTCATTTCTTGGACCGCAAAGCTTCCTTCATGACAGTGAAGAACTGTTAGTGGAGTGTTTCTTGAAGGAATATGTGTGAAAAATAAAATTGTTGTCTGAAATTGTACATGTCTTGCTTGAAGTATTTGCCTCAATCTATCAAAAAGATGAACCAACTAATGAGCTGCGCTCAAATTTCACATTCGGAAATAACGTAATTATTGGCAAATTTTATAGCTACAAGATCATGCACAAACTAGCCCAACTTTCCTCCCTGTTAAAGTACAAATCACTTCTCTTACACAAGTGCGCCTGGCCTCGGGGTTCATTGCATTATTCTCTGCGGCATCTTTCCTCTAGGGCTAGTTTAGCTTGCGAAATCTAGAACAGCTTCTTGATACCAGATGTCCCTCTAAAAATTGTTAGGAAGAAAATGTTTTCTTTGAATTTAACGGTAAAAGGTATTGAGTTGAATAAAGCAATAGCAACTCTAAGTACTGAAAACATTTTTTTCAATAAGACCCAGATAGTGTTGAATCTCCACACCTGGTGCCGCATAACAAAAGAATATTTTCCCTAAGCACACGCGCTAGCAGTTAGTGGTCCTGAATTACTCGGTCTCAGATTATAGGTTCTGACTTCCGTTCACAATCTGCGAAGCGGGAGCAAGCAGAAATTTGGATTGAACCTGTTTGGTGCTTGATAGAGATGTCGCTTGTTCTCTAACGAGTACTTCATGTAGCGCACATCGAAGAAGCGGAAATAGCATTAAAATAATTTTTTGCGCTTTACTTCTTTCTTTCTCCTCTCGTCAACTGGAAATATGGCCTTTACGGCGTTTTTCTAGAAAAAGTTCACAATGCTTATATAGTGCATTGAGTGGTTGGCAGCGCTCATTTTGTGCAAGAACATTTTGTATAAAGCCTACTCAGCAAGCCAAAATGTCAGCATATTATGTTCGTAATCACGGTGAAGCAAGCTGCAGAAACACCTCAGCATTAGCAAATAAAATATTTTTTATGTATTATTTTCGGTACATTTGACCCTTAAAGCTGTGCCTTTCTAAATCAGTGCGAGAACATTGAGAAGAGTATTCTTGTCTGTGTGCTAAAACGCATTAAGGCAGTATTAATTAGCGCACATGCAGTGAGAAGCTGCCATCCAAACACGAGGAGCAACCATTAACAAGATGCAAGCTATATCATATGGTTCGTTTATTTGGTACACTTCATTCCTGAAAAGTGAGGGTGGAAGGAGCGTTATCTTAGCTTTGGCATTATCATATAATGTGGCGATTGCTAAGACTCATTCCCTTGTGGTAACAGATTTTATTCTGAAGACTAAATGTTCAAAAACGACTGAAGTTGCCCTTCAAACTGCTCAGTCTTAGATATTGCGCGCAAAGAACACATTGTGATGGATATTTTATTGCATTCTAACGCAACGATCGTCATCTTGTTCTTTGCTCAAAATTTTGTACATCCAACTCTTTGTTCGTGATGAAAAATATCGAAATATTTTCACATCAAGTACTTCATGATTAATTATCTTGGCGATTTGCCTCATTGAAATGTGCCAGCATCTATGAAAACGGCTG
Source organism: Amblyomma maculatum (assembly GCF_055883805.1). NCBI lineage: Eukaryota > Metazoa > Arthropoda > Arachnida > Ixodida > Ixodidae > Amblyomma > Amblyomma maculatum. Next base: position 78,875,261 of record NC_139353.1, read on the forward strand.
GTTTTTCTTTGCGGAAGATGGCAGCCGCACTTCCTTGGGGACCAATACTAAAAGGCTTTCTTAATAGTAGGGGCGAATTACATTAACGTTGAAAACTGTTTGAGGTCCTGGAAAGCAATTAGTTCTTGGGCACCTAGCTAACATTAAAGCGTGCGGAGATTACGTACTGTGTTCACTAGCCCGAAATATTTAAATTATATCTGAACAAGATTCGTGATTACACAGGTCTGGCAGAAACAAGCCCGCATGTATTGTACTCATAATAGGCGCAATACACGTGATAACCAGCGGCATTTGATAACTTTGACATAAAGCAGCGGCAGATATAATTGAAAGCCTTGCTAGGTTGCTTCAACATGTGGGACCACAAGAACTCGGTCCCGCCTTCTGTCTTGCTGGCTGTTTCGAATGAAAATATGTACGTTAGGAAGTAATCATTCGGTTCACTGAAGTTTAAATTCGCTCTATGACAGGTCACAGGTCCCTAATGTTTGCCGAACGCTACTTCTATTGAATCTGCTAGTGATCGCAGGCTGCTATGTGCTCCGTGTGTTTCAGATAGTAGTACTAAAGAAATGTGTGGCCCGGCGCTCCAGCTAGATTCCGCTTCGCGGGGTTACGCAAGCTGGCAAAGGGAGAACTCACGAGGGGTCACCCAAAGCGCGTCGCGCTGCGTTGCCGTGCTTCTGTTTCGAGATAAAGCCCATTCATCTCCTTTTTCATACATGCTTTATCATGGTCGTACTTTATGGGTAGTTCGAAAAGTACTCACTTGCACGTTTTTCCTTCTAGGTGACGAAATACTAAAGACCTAATTGTAAAGCGAAATAAAGAGGGTCTATGGCATTAATGAAAGGATAACTACATAAACAAAAGGTTTTCAGACGAAAACAACAACTGGTAAAAACTTTTCACCGCCTGTCAAGGCATATGGCTTCTTTCGAATAAGTGAAAGAGAGCACAAGAAAAAATCATTTTTTTATTGTCCATTGAAACATTGTCATCTCAGTAAAGCCTGAAAATGCAATGTTTATTCACGTATCACGAAAAGTCGATAAATACAAAACTTCACAAATTGTAACGATTTATTTTTAACAGAGGCTAGCCTGTCGAAAGCGCTCCACTTCGCTGACATTGCCTGCTTCTTCATACTAATTGTTTGGGACAACTTTACATTCTATATTAAAGGCCCTAAATTTCATTTGAAGAGAACATCAAATTTTCGTACAATATATTATATTAAAGTTTGTAGAACATGATGGTCTTTGTGTTCCCCAAAAAACCCCACAAAAATGGAAGTTAACCCACAAATTACGAATATCTGTAGTCTTTTTGAGGCACACTTTCGTTTTTGGCAGTATTTTAAGCTCTTCGATGGCCAGCGACCTTATCTGTAAAACGAAGATAGTGGTTCCGCTTAGCCAGCGTAGCCGTACAGGAAAACAACGAGGTTGTCAGCAATTAAAAATGACAACGTAAAAGCTAACCCATCTACCTTGTACATCGCTATGACTGGGCGCAACTCTCGGAATTTGAGATAACTTCAATTCGAGGTATAAAAAATGGCGGAGAGCTACTTTCGGTTCCCGGAGGGCATATTATTGCTCCAAGTGATTTTGTTTGTTATCTGCGGTATGTTTTTTTTTTCTCATTGGCCGTGGGCGGAGTGGAAGGCATTTGTCATTTCCATGGTATTTCCGAAAGGCTTTGCAGTTTTCCTGCGTTCTTTAATTTTCAGCGGTTGATACCTCTGCGTGTTCTCTGCGTCAAATACCGAGATCAAGGCTTCTTTTTTGTGATCACCGGTGGAGTTTGCTGATTGAAGAACTGATGTTACAAAATGCGCGCGATCCAGATTAAAAGGTCTTCCAATCATTCCCCCCCTCCCCTCTCTCTATTTAAACAACAATATGAAGTAGCTTCAGCGGGAAGCACTCTTGCTCTACAGAGATCCATGGTTGAAATAGAAATCTGAAACCTGTGGCATAAATGTTTTAATGTCTAATAAAGATGGGAAATGACTGAAAACCTTGGAAAGCTGACCGTATATTGCAGCGTGTCCTTGTAGGGCCCCCCGCATTGCAAGTGTAGACAGTCTTTTATTTTATTAATATTTGGGGACATATATTGCGACTTGTACTTAGTTTCAATTTCATAGTTTATGGCTGTTAAGGCGGGACTATTTACAGCGATAGGTACGGCAGCCGAAAATAGGGACTGCAGAGAAATTATGTGCATAGGAATATCTGTTTGCAACATAGAGCGACATTGCTCTCCCTCATGTTGTGGGTGTCTGTGTGTGCGTGCCTGCGTGCCTGCGTTGTTGGCCTACGCACAAATGATTTCGCTGGTACAGAATCAGACACTAGATACAATCGAGCTTAAGATGATTCGCACATGTCTGCCTGTTTGTTCCTTCTTCCGGTATTCCGCAGCCATAATCGAGGAGCGAAAATCTTTGGACGGATAATTGGTGTCTCTCTTATTCGAGCTGAAATGGTGCTCGCCCGTGTTCGATGCACCACAATTCCCCAGTAAGGGCAAATGCTTTGGTGCTGGGCTGCCAATACTATGTTGCTGGATCGAAAACTGATCACTGGCTCTGTGTTTTCATGAAAGCGAAAAGTAAACATTCCAATGCGATGCACGTTCTTAGCGCACATTCAGCAAACACAAGCATGTAAGCTTTGTTAAACCCCTCCGGAAACCATTCTTCGCTTATGGAGAGAGCTATTCACGCACGATGGGAAGTGGTAACTTTTGAGACGTTAGAAAGCAGTGTTCTTGCCTATTATCATTTTAGTACAAATCATATTGATGCCGTATAGAGTTAAACCTCACGCCGGGCTAAAATGTATATGAGAGTTTCGATTTAAAATTTTGTTACTAGTGTTAACATGTTATGATCTCCTAGAACAGGCACTATAATAAAATGCAAGTGGAATCAGCAAAGGAGTGCAACGCGAAAATGTCTGTATGGTGAAAGCATTTCACTAATGCAGTTTTATAAAAAGCCCCTACAGAAAGAATCTCTGTGATCGGTATTCGATAAATTCGTTTTTGATATATATTCACATTGTGAAATTTCTGAATTTATTACTTATCGTGAGCTGCAATATAAGACGACCAAGGATCAATCCAGGTTGTCAAAGGTCATTCGTGCGCTTTTTAGTTTGCTTTGCTTTCTAAGGCGGCATTTAAAGGGTATTTTTCAGTTTGAGCACTTTAGGGTATGTTTTTTTGAAATGTACTCTGGAGGTCGCTGCAAACTATGAACGCCATTTGTGTATAATGCATTTTTAAATGTCCACTAGCCGTAATATCCCGACTGCTGAAAATTTATTTCAAGCCTAGAGAGAGAAATGAAAATGTTGTTTCTGTTCACAGCGTGAATAATAAAGGTCATTGGTTATAAAGCTTAAAAATGTAGGAATAAGCTGTAAAAAAACAAAAGTGACCCCAACTTACGTTGTACCAGCGATACATTCAAAATATATTATATCAAAACGTCTGTTCACTCTGTTTTACTGACGTGTATATTTCCAAAAGATATAACAAAGAATGTGGTCGGAAATGCACAGTCATTACGCGTGATTTTTTTCGGTTCTTTTTAGGGAGTTCAGGACGGTCAGTAACTCTGACCATCAATTTTAAAGACTATGAAGTATCCTGATTAACCGGCTCAGCATAAACTAGCAACAATGAAAAAAGCCAACAATTATTTTCAGCTAGGGAACCTGAATTATCGTAAACAACACGAGAACATGAAAAAAGTTCAATTCAGTTTGTTTTCATTTAATCACAAAAAGTTCTTGTTTGTTTCAAATACGTGATCTTTTGTTGAAACAAAAAACAGCGTCACCAATTGAATGGGCATTCAAAGTTACCTAAGCTGTTATTGGAGTGCTTGAACTGTTCATGACTACAGTAGAGATGCGTCTTGTGGTGCCGCGGTGAATCAGGGTGCTTTTTTCGGTCTTAGCTTTTTTCGGTCTTAGCACTTCCAAGGCTCTAGATGCGTGGAGGCCTATCACAATACGCAATCCTTGTTTCGTCTCAATGTTTAATATGAATTGCGGCAAGGGGCCTACAGACAGACTGCATGTGATGAAAAGTGAAAAAATGGGCAGGTGGAACATTTCATTTTTGAGCTCCTCATATGCATCCAGGAGATTATCCCTTCTTTCAATTTTTCATATCTGATGGCTCGTGGTTAGGGTACTCGACTGCTGTTTCCAAATATGCGGGATCAAATCCTGGCCACGCAGTCTGCTTTTCGAAGGGGATGAAAACCAAGGCGCCAATGTGCTGTGCAATACCATTACACATGAAAAGAACTCCAAGTGGTCTGTACTTTCGAACACCTCCGCGAGGGCAACTCTCATAGCCTAAGCCACTTTGGTACGCTGAACCCCCAAAAACAAACAAATTATCGTCTCGTAAGACTGGGCTGTTTCGGGGCGCTGTATGCTGTCGTGTTTATTTTACGCCATAATATTACGCGCTGGATTCTACGCTGATTGGTCTCCTCAGAGAATTCTTATGGATGGCGTGGCTCCATGCAGTCCAAACAGAATGTTACTCCACGTGCTGATATGGTAGTCGTTTTTGATTTGTAGCAACAGACGCCAACGGCGCAACTGTCTGAAATTTTTTTTGAACAGCTAACGCTGTAAAAGAGTACGCATGTGGGAGTTTGGCAAAGAATGCTAGTGAAATGAGAAAATTTAAAAAAGAAAATGAAAGGGCAAAAACAGCATGCAATTCTACTACAGCGAGTGGCTCAACAACACTAAATACAGGTTTGGTTAGTACGGTCTTGACGGTATTGTCTTTTTGGTTCAACAATCAAAATTCCAGCATTGTTCGCATTTAAGATAATATTGCGTGCCAGCTCAACAGGCATTATTATCGAAAAAAAAAAAACAGCGTGATAACAGAGGAAAAGCACTGCTTTCGCGAGATTCGGCCTGATTAGACCTAAAAGTTAACGTCTGGGGAAAATTAAATTCGGAAATCATAAAAACATGCTCATTCGGCGCAATCCTGATGAGGCCACATAAAAAACGAGATGTCAGAAAACTTGACTCACAAGTCAAGACAGTAAAAATGTCAGAAGAGTGCATAAGATCAGCTTTTGTTTGATTGGTGGAAACGACATAAGACTAATCTGGTGTCACTGAGGTACTGCAAAAAAAACAAAACACTTCTTCGCAGCGAGCGGGATTTATTTAGTGGCGGCGCGACATGTTTCATGGATTGCCGTAATAAGCCCCTACGGTACCGCCGTATCGTCGTCTTTAAAACACAGAATTTAATCTAGTCAAGACATTTTTACTACCAATAAGCTATTTGAAAAGTCTTGATAGTTAGCTCCAAGGCAGCAAATGCCACCAAATGTGGGATGCTCATTAGTTATCAGTATTCTGGGCATACTGTCGTTAAAAATGAAGGCCTTTTCTCGGAGATATAATCGATCGTTTAAACTCTTTTCTTGCGCCTTCTATCGTTCACTGTGTTCTGTATTGTCTGCGTAGGACGAATTGCTATACGTGAATAATATATGAGCATCACTGTAAGCTGATGCTTTCTTTTGCACACTTCAAACGGCGGCATATCTCATAAAAAATATGTCTTCAAGAAAAAAGAAACAAGGTTACAGAGCCTAATTTTAAAGCTGCAAAAAGCTGTGGATTGCATCTGTGAATTGAAAGAAGCAGTATTACATGGGGTAGGGATAGAGCAGACATTGAAGAAGCAAGTTTGGCTTCTCATAGTCTCGTGTATCAAGCTTCCTTTCTATGTGGCGAATCATATCCAGAGGGGCTGTTTTTAAACATCCTACCGAAGCTTAAAGAAGACTTCCGTAACCACCCGAAATTTTCAACCTAAATATTTAAACATTTTTTTTACTTTATAGATGCAAGACAACATCGTACAAGGTCCACTATCAAATCCTATTACTGTGCTTCAGATGTCGTCAGTCAACTTCAATTCGCCATGAGTCAAGAACTAAGGACAGGAGGGCAGCAGCAGCTGCGTTCTGATCGATTAGTGTTAATTACGCGAACGTGAGTTATTTTCTCGAAGAAAAATGTCCAGGCTAGTGTTAGCCATTTTCTTTCCGGTCTTAGCTTTTTTTTTACATTCAAGGTTAAAACCATACTGAGATAGTCTTCAGCACTGCTATACAAGTGAAACTTAACGACATAAGGGCGTCTCGTACAAGACAGGTTGACAAAATTGACGTGCGAAATTTTGTAAACGACTTTTGGGACTTAACGCGGCGAGAAAAAAACCTTGTGAAGGAGAAAGGAATTCCCTGCTGAGGTGGTCTCTCTCTGAAGCTGACTTACGGTCCCCCTGAAGAGTAATGTTAAAAATGCCTTGAACGCTAGAAGGATGGTATACAATGTCTTGTATTGCTATATATAATGTTTGAAATTATCGAACGAGGCAAATGTTCGATCAAAACAATAAGCTTGGCATTATACGTATAGAATGTCCCTATCGCGATAATAAAAAAAATACTAGGGACACCTGAGGGCTTGAAGTGATAGCGTAGGTGTCCACACGAGATATACAGCCCCGATGTAACCAATCTGTAGGAACGTACCTGCTTGGCTAAGTTGCACAAAATATCGGTTAATCAATGTAGGCTGCGAGCTAGCGCCATGACCATGATTTGGCGAAACATTGTGAGAGTAATGTTATATTTAACGCTGGCGCGTTTATTGTCCAGGCTAAAACATTTAACGTGTATCGCAAGAAATATGACTTCTGTTTGTAGCAGCCTTGTAACCGTCCTTTAATGTATAAGTCACAAATTTGAAATAGACATGTAAACACACATAATTCTGTGGAACGTGCAACTGTTCCCACTCTCATTGGAACAGATATTTTTCCACTAGCAGTTCACTGCAACTAGATCCCTCATTTGCTGCTTCTCGTACACTGCAAGCAGCCACCATTATTTGTTACAAACCTTTGCTTATGTAAGGATGCGTTGAAGCTCAGGTCGGTGTTCAGGTCGACCGTTTAACTAGCGCGTCAGTCTCTTGCGTCTTCGTCTTTTGTCTGCCGTCTTCTTTCTTTAGCACGCGCCTTTCCACATACGCTCGTCGTCTTTGTCATCGTCGACAATCACCGAGCGTTGGTGTGACACTACAATTATCCCCAGGAGAAAAAAGAGGCATCCTGCCGACTCATGGTGTGGACACAACAGGCGGGTCGTAACAAGGCTTGAGGCGGTCAACGTGCACTGTTTCACGCCCGCGGCGACGCATATCCGGTGTCGGTACAAGCGGTTCTATAACGTAGTTCACCGGAGAGGTCTGGCAAATAATCCGATATGGGCCATGGTATTTGGAAGCAAGTTTGGTAGAGAGGCCGGAAGGGGTGGCAGGAACCCAAAGCCACACGAGGGAGTCTGCGGTGTATGAAGGAGCTGGACAAGACGGTGCGCGAAGGAACTGCTGGTGACCTTGGTTCTGCGTTGTAAATGAGCGGGCCAACTGGCGACATTCTTCTGCATATGCTGCTGCTTGAGAGACAGTGGTCGCTTCGGAGGTGTCAGGGCGATAAGGAAGTATCGTGTCCATAGTTGAGGTGGGTTCACGGCCGTATAGAAGGAAAAAGGGGGAGAAGCCGGTCGTGCTTTGTATGGCAGTATTATAAGCGTACGTGACGAATGGGAGAAGCCGGTCCCAGTTTGAGTGGTCGGACGCGACATACATGGCCAGCATGTCACTTAAGGTGCGGTTAAAACGTTCCGTCATGCCATTTGTCTGCGGATGGTAGGCCGAGGTAGAACGGTGGACAATGCGGCACTGCTGAAGAAGGGCTTCAATGGTCTCAGAAAGAAAAACACGGCCACGGTCACTGAGCAATTCTTTAGGTGAACCATGGCGCAGAACGAGGTGGTGCAGGACGAAAGACGCAACGTCTGGAGCCGACGCAGAAGGTAAGGAAGGTGTTTCTGCGTAGCGGGTAAGGTGGTCAACAGCCACGATGACCCAACGGTTACCAGCTGGAGTGACTGGTAGTGGCCCGTAAAGATCAATACCAACACGATCGAATGGTCGGCTGGGGCAGGGCAAGGGCTGCATCGGAACGGTGGAGTGGTGTGGAGGGTTTTTGCGGCGTTGGCATTCCTGGCATGCGCGAACGTAATGACGCACGAAGCGGTACATACCCTGCCAGTAATAGCGGAGGCGAAGACGAGTGTAAGTTTTCAACACTCCGGCGTGGGCACACTGAGGATCGGCGTGAAAAGCGGCGCATAATTCCGAACGGAGATGCTGAGGAATGACAAGGAGCCACTTGCGTCTGTCGGAAAGGTAGTTTCGGTGGTAAAGCATGCCGTCGCGGATGGAAAAGTGACGAGCTTGGCGGTGAAGCGTTCGTGAAGCTGGGCGCAGAGAAGGTGTAGATAAAAGCGTGAGAAGAGAAGCGATCCAAGGGTCTTGCCTTTGTTCATTGGGCATGTCGGCAATTTCTAGCGAAAATGAGTCACTTATGGTGATAGCTGTCGAGTCAGAGCCGCATTGAAGAGGTGACCTAGACAGGGCGTCGGCATCAGAATTCTTACGGCCAGACCGGTAGCTTCTAACTCATTTTTGGGTTAGAAGTCATACTTCAATGCAGATGTGCTAGCGTGGAATAGTTTCCTCCATCTAGTCGCCCACAAAAGCTTGTATATGCATTATAATTCTGCGAAGGATGGGCAATAGTAACTACTTTACTACCCGAAATGGGCAATATATCCTGCTTCCATTGTTTTCCTTCCGCGCGAAGAGTTTCGGTACTCTAAAGAAGAAATTTCATCACGTTTGCAATTCAAGATGCAGCAAAGTGCACGCGCTAGCGGCACTTTGGTAAAAAGGCTCCTTAACTATTTGCTTGCGCAATATGATACATACCCCCCTGTATCCAGCGTTGTGCACATGTACCACTTGAAGGCGAACGTCTCTAATGACGTAATATATACTGTTGGTTGCGGTAGTGGACGCCTTATAATACCACTTTCTTCTCAGATTCATAACTACGCACATTAAGCATTGCTGTTCCAATTATGTCACTGATTCCTGATGAAATTGGTGATTTATGAACTTAAAAATGATAACCTTTTTTTAGAATTGCGTGCTAGGTTATGCACGATAAAGTATGGTTTACATCATATCGAGAAGTTTTGTTCTAATTTCGTCATATAGCAGTGAATAACCAACGCCATTCTTTGCTCTCAAAGTAAAACATTATTTCAAGCATTCGGCGCTTTTATAAAGCTGTAAGCTGGTGCAAGTAATGATTGACTAACATTTGTAAGCGCACGAAGAGGGACAAGTTGCAGGCGCAAGAAAACGTTTGAATACGGAAAGTGCTTTTGGCGCTGAATCTCGACACGGGCATTTCGTAACAATTCTGACAGCGTTTTCGTATCACAACAATGGCTTCATAACTTTCAAAATTCAGTATAGAGTTTTGTGTTTGCGTCTAGACACATATCTTTTCTACTCGCCCATTAACTTGTCACGCCAGAATATTTCTTGTACATTCCTTTTTGAAAGCTATTTTCAAAGACGTCCGCACACGCAGTTTCAGTGTATGAACGCAAGCTAAACATAAGGACATCGGATATAGAGGCTAAGTTGTTTCAATCCAATATGTTGGTTCGCAAGTATGCCTTGTGGTAGATCTCAGATATTGTATTGATGACCTAGGCAGTATACTAAACACACTTAGTAACGATCCTTAGACACGCTATACTTACAAGGGACGGCTATCTAAAGTTGGCACTTTTCTTTCTGCAGTGCCCGGATTTCCTTTTTTTTTTTTGCAGCGCGAGCTACAGTTTGTCTATTTGGGGGAAAATAATGAAGTACTGACGCCAATATCAAATCCGTTGAAGGCCGATTGTGTGTTTTGCTCGTGCGCGACGTCATAGCGCATGCCCAGCATGAAAGATCGCGAGCCAGCGAATTTGCGGTATAAAGCCTCATGGCCCTGAAACTAATCTACCGTCGTCACAGTATGACGTCACACACTATGTTGTAACATCAAAACATCAAACACATTGTACTACAACGCCGCTAACGTTATTCGAGCCCATGGCGGAGCGTGCAAGTGAGCTTTCTTGGCTGCTGAATGATACAACGTAGCCATAGCCGCTGTCTGTCAAAGTCGTCATTAGCCTGACTATATTCACTACAGGGCTATTCCCTCTCCTATATTGCTTCATTTACCGTGTTCTTGTGCAAGCTTCATCCACTTGACCTCTGCAAACTTTCTAACTTCATCAAACCATCTCATTTTCTGCAGGCCTCGGTACGCTTTCCTTTTTTTTGGAATGCAATTCGTGTACCTTTAGCCGCAGTCGAATATCCTGTCTATCCACATTGTCGTGGCCACGGCAATTTCTTTTTTATTTCGTCCATAATTCCAATACCTCGATCTATTTCTCTGAACCACTATGCATGCTCCCTATCTCTCATTACAAGTTCAGTTTTCTGTTATAGAGCTGTTTGTCCTGTTTTCAAGTTACGTAAAACCATTTCGTTAGCCTCGACACATCAGTCCCAGAGATGAGTACCGGTAGAATGCAACTGCTATGTACGTTTCTCTTGCGTGATGCCCGTAAGCTTTAAGTCGTGTTCTTCAAGTGCTTGCTAAAATACGCTCCATTTCTTTATCCTATTCTGCTAGTTATTACCTCTTTGTGATCCAGATTGACAGCTAATACCTTTTCCAAGCAAACATAGTCTCCTGCTGAATAGTCTGTCCTCAAAAGTCACTTTCTCGCGCTGTATATCGCCGTCTTTATTCTACTCACAATCATGCGCTGGCCAGGTCCAAAGCGTTGAAACCAGTACTTGAGCATACATGCCGAAATTTGAACGTGTTCCTACTTTATAAAACTGGGTCGCACTTCTCCTGGAATATGTTACATGAATAACATAGGGCAGCAAATTTGCAATAAAGAAATAGTTGCTCATTAGCATTCATCCAGTGGCTGCCGTACGACTACCAGGAAACATTTGCAGCTTTCTCAAGAACTCAATTTCTGAAAAAGCTACAAGGCTTTCTTAGTCGTATGGCTGCTCGTCGATGTATGATTATGAGGAATTCACCCAAATTACATCGACATTTTAGCTGATATTGGATAAGAGAAAGGCAGTTGGTTGCACTGAATAGTTAAAAAGAGCGAATCGGTAACACGAAAAGCTTTTAAAGTCATGGCGGGGCCCAAGCGTTAGCGACTTTTTCGACTGCTTTACACTGTTACTGTAGGGAAGAGCAGGGATAGAGATCAAAGCCTGCCTACATTCTCGCCTAGATCCAGAGCTTTCGATTAATCCACATCATTTAGTTTCGAATGCCGTTCAGCTCACTTAGAATAACGCACTGATCTTGTATAGTTAGCTCATCCAATTCTTCATTTCGTACGTTTAACTATGTTTCGCCATCATGCCAAATCAATCTTTTTTGAAAGAAAACAAAAAATATCCTGCTCAATGGTTAACATCGATGCGTTTTTTTTAGAATTTTAGCGATCACATTTTGCCGCTGCTCTCCGCGTCTGTGAGACGCTGCTTCCTGGGAGGCACTTTTCCTGCCATTCTGAGGCGTAACTTGGCGCAGCATAAGCGAATCACGCAAGCGGAACGCGATGGAGCTATGCCAAACTTAAAGAGAACTGACACAGCGCAATCTCCTACCCTGATCCGCCTACCCTAGGAGTGGAACCGGACTGCAGTAGAGAGACAGAGATGTAGTGATAAATAGCTCTACCGGCATTTCATTACACCGCGCGAACACTGTAGTGGTAGGGTGGTTGCTCCTGGCCCTGACGGGGCTGGGACTGGTCGGTCACTGCCGCTTGCGGCAGGGACTAGCCGACCACCATAATTTTATCTGTTGTAGGCCGTCATTGCACCCGCTACCGTTTCGGTGGTGGACGACTGCTGTTGGGACACGCGTATTTTTCGCTCTTCTTTCTTTCTTCTCTATTTTCTCTTCTGTCCGCACGAGACCGCGGAGGTGGCTCAGCTACAGAGCCAGTAGCAGGCCCGTGCATTTTCGTTTCTTTCTTCAGTCCCAACAACAAAAACATGAGCTGCTTCCACAACCTGTTTGGAGGGGCTCTAGCTGCGCGACGGTGGCGATGCCTGCACAAAATAAACGTGCACGAGTTCGGAGACTTCTTCAGAGAAGGGCAGGTGATCCATAATATGCAAGTCGTTATTTTCATTCTCAATGAACCCACAACACCGCTGTGTTTAGAATCGTTCTGGTAAACGGAAGCCTTAAAGTAAAATCAGGTCCCGAGGTGAAGCAACCTTTTTAGCAGCTTAGTACTATTAAAGAACACGCCTAACATATTTGTACCACCTTCTTATATGCTATATTTCCTTTCGGCAAGTCAGTTACGGCTATTGTGTAGGTTCGAGCCCAAACAATTGCCACGAGGTAGCCTACCTTGGCTATACCGTGAAATCCCGCAAATTTGCACGTTGCATTTTCCGAACCCGTTGACCGAACCATTTTGTTCCTTTTTTTCGAGGATGGGGGTTAACTGGATCCCAGTTGAAAGCGCGAGCTTCTAACGCTGAAGCACTGGCCTTATATGGATGTGCACTGTGTGTGTTATTTGATCGATAGCCACAAATAGCTACGAACAGTTAAGTACTTTGCGCTGAAACGGTATCTGTCGGCTGATTGCCAATATACCTAAATATCAGAAAAGCCTTGTTATCTCATTCTAAGAGCGTTTGTCTATCGCAAAGCTACTCGTCATTTTAGCGCGTGTTTGGATATGTGCTACGTATAATAATGCTTTTGCTCACACCTGTACTACTCTATACGCCATGTGCAGCAATCCTAACGAAATAATTGATTTGCGAAACCATATGCGGCTACGGAATAAGTATTTAATGTTTTTACTGAGATATTCACTTTTGCGCAATATGTGGAAGTGAGCGCTTTATAAGATCTCTCACAAAAGCTATAAATGTGAAGAGCCTTTACAATTTTCTCGGCAAAGATGGAGTGGGATGTCTTACTTTGCTCTGCAAAAAGTAGTCTGTGGACTATTTGGCTACTGAGTTGAAATTTCTAGGTTTCGCAAGTAATATTAGGTTTGTTAGCAAACCATCTGATTTGGTTCGGTTTGTTTGGTTTAACGTCCCAAAGTAATTCAGGGTATGAAGAGGCGCCGTAGTGGAGGGCTGTGGAAATTTTAACCACCTGGGATTCTTTAACATTCACTGACCTGGCGCAGCACCCCGGGAGCCTTGATTTTCTCCTCCATCGAAAAGCGACCTCCGAGGCTTGGATTCTATCCCGCTTCCTTGGACAGAGTAGCCGACTGCCCTAACCTCCGCACCATCATGGTGGGCCACCCGTTGATTTTAAATCTTTCATGCACGGAATGAACCGGAATACGGAGATCATGCTTAATCTCAAATGCCTTCATACGCTTCTGCAACAATTCACGTCCAGAGCAAGTTATTTCCTAAATTAATCTACCTCTAGGCACAAGTTGTCAAAAATGTCGGCAATACATCCAGCCTAAAAGGCAGAGGAAACCGCAGAGTCATGAGTCTCTCAATGCCACCGTGCATTAAAGAGGTGAAAATTCCAATATGGCAGATATTTTTAGACATTACGTTTTAGAAGAGCGTGCTTCTAGATAATCTCCAAGCCTTATCGCATGTCATCCACCGTGCACCCCTACCGTATGTACGCGCAATTTTGAAATCGTATGTAAAAGTGTTTTTTTTTTATTCACAAATATTCTATAATATTACTGCACCCGCTGAGCATACTAAAATCTGATATCAAACAAATCACGGCTACTAGGAGAATGTTGTGCAATGAAATGGTAATTCTTGGTCATGGTCATTTTCAGGAGAAGCTTCAGCTGGTCAAGCTTCATTGCAGAAGGAAAGCGTCTATAAGGAGTATTCAGCTTCTGCTTACTGAGAACATTTTTCAGCATTCGGCGTAAGAAATGCTATACAGAAAATGAGAACAAAGGCTTTGGGTCTTGAGACAAAGAAACAGAAGACAACTACAGTTGAATCGGAAAGAGGAATGTGGTAAATGTTGTGAAATAGACAATGAAAGCACGGTAAGCATGACCGGAAAGCAAAGAAAGTGCGATGGTGAAAGTATTCGCTTACCTTAGAAAGGGAGTTGTCGTGTTGGTTGTCGGCACATACCGCGATTCAACTGTCGCGGATACATTTATTTTGTTTCAGCCTAGAGGTGGGCTGTTGGCTAAGAACAACGCAACGATTCGCTCCGAAATGACTTATTGAGCGGTCCAGTCCAGCGATGCCAAGTCTCCGAAACAGCGTATCGTGTGGCGATATTTTTTGGTGTTGCCGCAGAAGTGCTTTGTCCTGCCCACTCAGGCGTGTTGTTGGGAAGCCTGTGGTACCTCTGATACTTTCGCCGCTTGTGAAATGAGCTCCGCTTTCTCTTTTTTGCTTATACTTCTCGATACTGTGATAGCTTGTGTAATGATTCGGCTTGAAGTCGGATACATTAATCATGTCCAGAGCGCTCTGTTTTCGAGTCCTGTTTTCGACAAGATGTTTAAAAGCTTATTCCAAAGCAAATGCCTATAATAACAAACCCTGGTACAGAGGGAGCACGATTTTTCTAATATAGCTCAACAATGACTGTCGTAAGTGACTTGTTCATAGAGAATTCTGGAAGAGGCAAAAAATTGTCCAACTGAATCGATGCGATCAGAGGTCTCATTATCCAAGACACTGCTACTCATGTGGTTTAAAATTATTTTCTTGAAGTGGTTTTTGATGGCTAAGTCAAATTTAAGATCTCATCGTGGAGTGCAGCTGCAAAGTAGGGAATGGCTTTATCCCTCAGTCTATTCACGTTATAATTTCAAATTATAGCCGTCCAGCAGGCCCGCGGGGTGCGCTCAGAAAGCACAAGCCTCACAACCCACCTCAAACGGGACAAATGAGGTAGTGAGAGTAGGGCTTAACCCCGGGTAAACGCTTGGCCAGCGTCACGACGCTTTAACCCGTCGTTTGCCGGCTCCCTAGTAAAGTTATATATACATATGGTTGATGTTCAACGAGAAAACATGTAATGCACTCTGAAGAGGCCGATAGAAGACACGCAACATTTAACTTCATATTTGCCACTTATTCTAGCTAAGTACGGTAAATGGCGCAGTAAGCAACATGAAATGCAGGGTCTGTAATGTAGTGATGTCTTGAATGCATTTCAAGGAGAGTGAAGATAGAAAGAAACAAAAAATTGGCGACAAAGGTTAAGACGGAATGCTCAGCTATCAAGACTCTCTCGAGACCACAAATATTCATGCTTTTAAGTCAAGCGATTGGAATATCACCGTTTAAGGGGGCAGCAGGATATTGGTGAGCTGCTTCAGGCAATGTCTTGATTAGCAAACCCTAATTATAGAGCTTTCGACTCTATTTACAGGATAGAGGTGGTGAATGTGAACTCAATCAAAAATTAAAACATATACGCTACAAAAATAACTGAGCAGGCTTTAAAAACACATATCGCAAAAATCCCGCCATGAGAAATTATTTGTAGGCAAACGTCGCATGCGCACACTAACCGAAAACTGTGCAGATAGCTGTGCAATAAGTGAGATAAATATCACATGAAAAACTTCTAAAGCAGTCTTCTGTACTTCCTGGTAGCTTCATGAAGAAAATATAAGCTATTACGAGGCAGCTTATTTTTTAAGATAGGAAACTAAATGCTCTTAATTCCGTGCAACTATTTCAGAGCAGCTAAAGATGAGGAAGGCAGCGGCGCCCAAAGCGCAGCGGAAAGACTGGTACCATAGGACGCAATGAAACTAGCTGCTCCCATTTCTGTTGTGGCCAAAGCATTGCTTCGTTGAGAACACAGCGGGACTTTGTGTTTGAAGCGTGGCTGTAAAAATAACTTTTTTTTTGTCTGGAAGATCCACTGTTTACTGTGCGACAAGATAAACTATTACCGTGTCTACTTAGATAGTTGCGATGCATTCGTTTCTCTAACGTCTTTCAAATGACCCCACAAAGGAGTTACCGTAGTGAACCCCGGCGGATAAAAAGTTCAGTAGAAGTTTTCAAGGAAAGGCTGAAAATATGTCGAAAAAAAACGGCTGTGGTCTGACCAATGATCTTCCCGAGTTGGATTGCGGAAGTAACATCTGCGGCGGACCGCGCCGCAAAGGATTCGGTGATGACCCCGGCGCGCCGGCTGTGCACTGTGTGAAGTCACTCCCTCCTGCCGCATTCGCAGCTGGCTTAGTGGTTGCGGAGGCACCGTGAGTCACCGCGCCGCGGAGGAGTCGGTGGTGGTCTCGGCGCGCCGGCTGTGCACCATGGACGACACTCCCTCCTGCTACATGAGCAGCTGGCTCAGCGGTGGCGGCGGCACCTCTGAGTAACCCGCGCAGCGGAGAAGTCGTCGGCAGCTCTGACGCGGCTCTCCAGCTGTGCTCCTCGCGCATGCGCAGTTTGGCTGATCGGGGGCTCCGCGAAATGGGTCTGCTACCAGCGTAGTGTTGCTTCCGCTAAAAAAGAACACTGGAGTACGTGTACCCACCAACATTCGGACAGAACCACTCGTTTTTCAGGATTAGAGGTGTCATACCATTTCGACTCACATTTAGCATTCTCTACTAGTCAAGTTGCAGGCTGGTTTGCGATAGGGACACAAATCGGCGACATATACATTTATTAAAGTATGTCGTTAAATATAAGTGACGGTACTCATCTTGATGTGACACAGCTCTTGCGCCTTCCTTCTACCCAGAAATGCTTCAGCAAAATTAAAAGAAAATTCGGCAATGAAAACCCTGTTTTAAAGAGACCACTATTATGGCGAAACTTGAGAGTCCCCATAACTTCATCACTTGAAAACTCGGTACATCAAGTATCTCCAGACTGAGAACGAGTACAGTATTGCTCGAGAGCCTAGTAGTGAAACAATGTTGCCACCGTCACACCACAAAAATAATTTCTGGCAGAAAATTTCACATTGTTTGCAATGTGTCTGAAAGAAGCACGCACGATTATGTATCAAACTTCCCCCTAAACATTTCTTATTCCGCATTCGCGATGGTATCATAGCATTTCCGTTCCCATTTAGCATCAGTCTGCTAGCCATGCTGCAAGGCTAGGTTTGTGACAGAGATTGGAACCTACCACATATTGACCTCCAATCAAACGACTTTAATACTGTGTGTAGGTGCCCCCCCCCCCCTCCAAAAAAAAAAAGTGCTACATTTACTGATTCATTCTTTTTTAACACGAAAAGAAAAATGACAGTATGAAAAGGCAATGTTAAGTGAGCTAATGCGTCAACTCTTAAGGTAAAACTTGAACCTCTGTCTAATTTTTTTTTTACGGGATTGTATATTAAATAAGCTTGGTTGTAGTCCAGTTGCTCGGATGTCGCATAGAACAAAACCGCATAAAACAATGGACAGAGGCAAAGAGGCAACATTGACTGGTAAGGATCGTGTGTCCGCCCCAGCAACGATTTTGCAAAGAACCCCTGTGGTGTGCGACGTCAGTGCACGTAACGAACACAACCTGGTTTAAATTTCCGCAGACCTTGACATTCTGATGCCTTTGGTCCTGCACAGTATATGAAAGTGCAGGATGAAGGGGCGTTGTGCAAATCTTGAAGTATCATTATTTATACAATAAATTAATGAAGCCGCTTTACAATATATTGGCGTAATCATGGAATGTACCCGGCACGCGACGGGCTCCTGCAGAATAAATACCTAAAACCAATAAAATAACTTTAGCTACATTATGTGCCTAAAATGTGGCTTCCAATTTGTGTGTAAATTTTGTATTAGATTTGCTAAAATGAAAAACGGAATGGCACAGTGACCCGCAAATTTCATTAATTTTCTTCGGCTTGTATTTAAACCAGCAAGGTATTTTTCAGTAGTTGCTTGAAGGCCGTTCGTGAGCCACGGTGGATAAATGTAAAAATGCCAGCGTACCAATTCTCCGTAGTTAACTCTACTGTGTTTTATTAGTAATTAGAAACTAAAACAGAAGCCCGCAGTGGGCGCTAGCCTCTAAAACTGCATTCTAATATCTAAGAAAAAATCGTTAACAGAGTCCTTCTGACCCGTATATTGCTCAGCCACCTCATGGCCCGCAGTGACGACTCACTGGGTAAGGCGATCGGCTACTGAACCAGATCTCCCGGATTCGAACCCAGCTTCCTACGGCTGTTTTAGATGTAGGCGAAATGTACAGGCGTCTGTGTGCAGTGCGATGACAGTCCACATTAATGATACATAAGTGGTCGACGGTGCTCCGTAGTCCTTCACCATGGAAACCACTTTCACTCTGCTTTAACTACCACCAGCCCGCCGGTGTGGCGCAGTGGTTAGAGCACTCAGCTACTGTACCCAAGAATGCGGGATCGAATACCAGCCTCGGCGGCTTCTTTACCGCCGAGGCGAAAAGCTAGGTGCTTGTGTCTTGTGCATAAATGTTGTTTGTTGTCCGTAAGTGGAAATGAGAGTCATTACTTGGTGAAAGTCCAGCTTTTTGTAGAATGGTGTAGCGCATATGCACAAGACACAAGACACATGCACAAGCAGTTTGTGTGACTTCTTGCACATGGCTGCCCTCCACACATTCCTGTGACGCTATACCACCACCTTTTATGCCGTGTGGCAAACTCAGCGCCATAAATAAATAAATAAATTGTGTCTTGTGCGGTCGGTGCTTGTTTTAAAAACCCCAATTGGATAGTTCGACCCAATTGGTCGAGACTTCTCAACTACGGCGTCTCTCGTAGCCTGAACTGCTTTCGGACCTTAAACCCTAAAACCAAAGCAACCCTTTATTACCCCCCTCTCTCCCTTCGTGTACGGCGCGGCCAGGAGACCACGAAGACGGTGTGACAGATACAGAGTTTTTTCTTTTCTATAGTAAAGGAAAGAAATCACCAGTTCCTGACCAGCCAGGTTGCACGAAAATGCCTTGCAGACAAGGCGAATGCGGTTGGAAAGACAGCGATGCATCACTGGTGTTGCATGAAAAGCGTCGAGAGGGAGCCAGGAGAAGCGAGGAGTACAAGTATACGCCGGTGGATTCTCCCTAGCAGCTCCGGGAAGTTGGCATTAGCATGGAATAGCCGGGCCTACTGCAGGCGATCCGAGGGTGCCTGTTGGCAACACGGACACAGCCAGTCAATTGCGACTTCCATGTATGAATACCTGTTCCGCTCCTCTGTCTCCCTTCACACCTCAGTTTTTACACATGTTCACAGAAAACGTGTGACATACACTGCACCTTTTCATTCCTGTGAACCAATAAATGTTACTATCAGCTCTCCGCTCCTCGTGCGCGGCATTCTTCGTCACCGTCGCCTTGCCACTATCACCGCGCGTGCACACGCGCAACACTGGGCTTGCACGTGCAGTGCTCTGCTATCGACGCACCACACCCACAAACGCCCTTACAATTCTGTGTGCACCTCACACGTAAAAACCAATTTACATCTGTAGGTACCTCATGCTGAAGTGTGGTCCCAGGACAGCTTTCAAGAAGTAATTTTGCGACAAATACTCAAATAATGGTAATTATGTAACGCATTCCGTCTTGCGTGAGCACAAAGAGAGAACAAGTCACCATTTTAAAGTAACTGGCTAACTAACCAACCAGGGAAGAGTGAGATGACGGAGTGGAGATTAACGAAAGACAATGAAGGATAAGTTCCTTAACGCGGCTTGGAGAATGGAGTTTATTTTCCTAAAATTTCACCTCGTGGGACGTACTTGCGTTACTGAATGGTAGTATTATTGCACTATAAAAATTAGTTCCTCATGTAAGAACTTTCTGGTGACGCCCTACTTGCACTATCCCCTCTTCGTGAACATCCAATTAAAAGTAACGGCTCTTTCGATAGCCTTGACGTAAGAGCTGATAAGGGTCTGCGAGGAGCACCACTACTGCAGCATTGGGCACAATTGGTGCGCTTTGGGGAACATGCGTCTTTGGCAAATCATTTTCAGGAATGCTTTACCTGCATAGCCTGTGGATCTTACTAAATCCTATTAGCCGATTTAATTTCTTTTTTTAGAACCGTTTTCACGATTCTTACGCAGTAAATTCCTAGACCAAAGCCTCACCTTTTCCCATGGGGGCAATGGTCATCACGGTTTTGAATATGGCCGCCTATTGTGTCAAGATCTCATTTCTTGTTTTGAGTAATGAAACATTATAGTTCAAAAACATGTTAATGCATTGAAAGCAAAATTAGCTCCATATAAACTCAGTCCATGTTAGGTAAAATTCTATGCGTTATTGATCATTTTGCTGTCGTGTACAAGGCACGACTTTTTACTTCTTCATTAGAACAAGAAACCGCCTCAATAATCCCAAAGCGTAATTCTAAGCCATGTAATCATAACCGTTCAGGGAAACATAATGATCATTTGCTGGGGCTAAATTAATCGTGAGTAGTATTTATATCAAGTTTTAAATTTCACAAGAATGTCACTCTTTACCCTGCGGCGGGATAAATTTAGGCCCGCAGTGCTGTGGTAAAAAAGGTGAACAGGCGAAAACACCGATAGCCACAGCACCGACAGCGCGTCCAATAGCGGCACATCTATAACCTTGTTAGCAGCTGGTCAGCCGCACCGGAACATTTCAAAAAGTCACCATAGCATCAGACGTGAGCGCGGCTAGCGCTTTCTGAGGCTGCTCCCTTTCTCTTTTGCCCAAGTACAGATCTCAAACTCCCCGGGCTGTAGCGGCGACGATACAGTTGCTATTTAAAAGCGGAACATGGTATATATTAATTAAGGTGGGCTGCAGACATCTGTTAAAATTTGAACCCACAAGTAAACAGAAACAGAACGTAAACCCTTTAAAACAAGTATAAAGAATTCTAATTACAGTGCCTTAGCTATATTCTGATGAACACCGCCAGTGCCAACGCTAGGCTGAGGAGTACGCTTTGTGAACTCGAAAGTTCTGTCTTTTAAGTTTGAAATTGCGATAAATCTCATAGTAAACACACTGTTACCCCAGTATTGGACTCTCACAAGGGTTACAGCTCAGAAGTTTAAATATTATCTTATCGTAGCATCATTGACAAAAGAGTACCCAACATCTAAGATTGCAAGCTTTACTGCAAGAAGCCACGCCACGGTGACTTGAAATAAGACTCTTGATCGCAAAACTTCAGCCATCAAGTAAAGTTATTGCCGCAAGACACGGCGAAAAGCCAACAATTTCTTTCGTCAGGGAACTCGACCAGGGTGCGCAAAGAAACATGGAACAACATTACCTACATGGTAAGGAGATTTTGTAATTTTTTTCTTGACAACGAAAAGCTCAGAAACAGTCTTTCTTTTGTTTCTACGCATGGCAGACCAGCAGAAAGAAAAATCATATCAGGTGCGCCGTCTCTTCCAAACGACTTATTGAACGGTCAGGTTCAGCGACCCTCGGACATCAAAGGGTGCACTTCTATGTTACTGCGTTTGTTCCCGCGTTCTACCGTTCTACCTTTTTTTCATCCGTTCAGTGGGAAGAAGAATAGTTTTCTAATTGTCTGTTTTTTTTTTTTTTTTTTCGTTCTTAGTCTTCTCGCTCAGATTTTTCTTGCGCCACATGCCAAACTCCAGACTCTTTGGTACCTATGTTCTTGAGTTCTTACTTCCTCTTTTCAGAGTAGTCAGCATGCTTGAGGTGCCCGGCGTGAGTTAAAGTTATGACAGGCCTAATCATTTGCTCCCGGTTTCTTGAAGTGGGCTTTTTTTACGGCCTTTCTCCTCCGTCTTCCGCTTGCACTGGTGAACATTGGTATGCAGGAGGCTAGTGAAATAAGCTAATCTTTAGCTGCGCATTTTTACGACTAAGCAAAGGAGGGTGCAACATCAACGTAAAATCGCTTACCCATCGCTCACGAAGGCGAAAATAATAATAATATTTATTCACCCACTCCGCCTTCCCAAATTGGTATTTTATAATACGCAAAGGGTTTGCAACTATTCAGAAGGCTCGTTTGTATTAAACGGCCATACCTGTTCTCTTACTGCGCCCATTTTGAGCACTAATTTGCTTCTGTCTCGTCTAAAGGACCACCGAGGTGTTCCTTTGTGTTCACTTTTCCATTATGAGCACCTTTGCCCACTAGTCCTGAGACTATTTGTGCTTGCACTTGAGACGAAAAATGCCACCTTACAACATCCAAGTAGGTATAAGATTAGGAACACAAAAGTTTCTCCTTGAGGTTCTTTGTTTCCCAGGTCCGGACTGAGTGTTTGGCTTCCACGACAGGATGGATATTTCTAGCGCTGCTATCATCTAATGACACGCTCACCCTCTTCTTCCTGTTTTCTTGAACTTTATATCATTTCATCCTTTTTCTACTAGTGCAGAATAGAGAATATGTCTCTTTTACAGGTTAACTTGCCCGCTTCTCTCTCACCTCCCAGGCCACCCCTCCGGCTGACAAGGAAGCAAATTGCCCACAACTTTAGGCATATTGCAGAATAAAGGTCAATTTCAATTCTCTCATTTGGGGAGCTTTGCTGAAACTGCTTTAAGCGTCCCATCTTAACTTTTTGCAGCTCACGCATACACATTGTATCAAAGAGGCGTTCTAATGCAAAGCTTAAAAAGGAAAAGAAATCTCTAGAACTTTGAGCATATTGCCTAATAAAGTTCCTTTTCCATTTTCTCAGCTTCGGGCGCTTCGTTATAGCTGGTTTAATCGTCGTATCTAAAGTTTAGTAGCTGACGCATACGCTTTGTATCAGAGGCGCTTCAATTACAGGACTGAATAAAAATGAAACATCCACAACTTTTGGCATATCGTCCATAAAAGTTCGTTTTCTCAACTTCGAGCGCTTTGTTAGGATTGGTTTAAGCGCTTTTCTTATATTCAGTTTAGTAGCTGATTCGTACGGTTTGCCTCAAAAAGTTGCTGAAATACAAGCTAGAGAGGAAAAGAAATGTGCACAACGTTCGACATATTGCCCAAAAAAGTTCGTTTTTTATTCTCTGAACTTCGAGCGCTTTGTTAGGAATGGTTTAAGCGTCTTAGCTTAAATTCAGGCGCTGAAATACAGGGCTTGAACGAAAACGAAATGTGCACAACGTTCGACATATTGCCGAACAAAAAACAAAGAGTTATCCTCAGGCATTTTGTTAAAGCTGATTTAACGCCCAGCTTAACTTTAGTAGCTATCGCGTACGCTTTTTACCAAAGAGGCGAGATATTGAATCCTTCTAATACCAAGGACCGATCGGCTCCCCACAATATCAGTCTTTTACCTGATATACGGTTCGGCTTATCTAAGACAAAACTTTTCGATAAGCAGTCTCTTAGTGTGCTTTGCGCGGAAAAAATTGCATTACCATAGCGGAACTATCCTGCTAAAGTTAGTGCTATAGGAATAAAAATAATTACCTCTACAAAATGGAGAAGATAATTTCGTATATTGGTTATTATTCTTGAACTGGGACGTGTCAGTACAAATATTGTTCGTTTAAGCTAACAGTTACAACAGCGTCTACAAATGTAAAGAAAATCATTGTGTTCGTGCTAAATGCTGGACAATAAAGCTGCAGCTGCGTGAGCATCTCTTCAGATCAGAGTGTCTAGCTCTTATGCTCCATCTCCCCTTCTGGGATCACCTCAGTACGTCAGGTTATATAATGGCGGTTCTCGACAATAAACATACTGTTCACAGTCGACCATCATCCATGCTGCTGCTGAGTTCGTACGCGCGTTATACCAAAAATAAGAAAAAAAAATTATCTTAGCAAATCTCAGCCCAGTCTTATGTAATTCCCTACTAGCTCTGCTAATCACACAGCGAATTCAATGAGAATAGCTGATTGACTTTTATATTTTTCCATTTAGGTGGTTAAAGCCTATTGGTAGTTCGAAGCTCAGGAAAATGCAATGTTAAAAAAATTTTGAAATAAGGACACTATTGTTCTAAAGCCCTGGCTAACATTTAACAATTTTCACCCCACAATCTCTAACCGAACGTTTCGGCCCGTGGAGGCTCAATGGAAACACGACATCCACTGATGGAGTGATGCATTGGCTCCCATTAGGCACGGCATGCGCTATTGTGTAATTTAATATACATATTGTTTTGATTCTACTCTGGTTGAAATAAAATTGGCGGCAATTGCCAACTATTTAGCCGTTATTCTGCGTGCGTCGACGGAAAATAAAGTTCATAACGGTGTAAAATAGAGCTGGCAGTTCGACTTAGATGCAACTGTCTATACAACACGTCATCAACAAGCGTGCTGTTTTACGAAGGCTTTCTGCTCTCCCATTGCGCTCGGTTTCGGTTTTGTGCGCAAGAAAACCTGTTTAGTTTTACGCGGAAAGGCTTTAAAATTGAGCTCTTCCTATAGCATTCTGTATTCAAATTCCCTTATTCCGAGCTTTGAAGTCCTTTTATAACAGTACTCCTTCACACAGTACAAAAGTCTGTATGAAAGCTGATGAGTAAACTTTAGTGATTTGTAAAGTAAAACTAAGAGCTTTTTGTTTTCAAAATATCCGGTGCGGTGACCGTAAGTTTTTCTATTGCTCAATCTATATATCGATGTTTAAGGAATTTTGGATGCGTTCTTTGACACGCTGTATTTAAGCATCTCTTAACTCCTGAATCGCTTTGTGACTTTAAACCATAAAATCAAGCAACCCTGTATAAAAGAAAGCTGTGTTGATCTATAGCTGCATTGCAGATTAATTGGCCGCCCCATTGCCGGTGGCAGGTTTCCCCAATAAACTGTGCATGCAACAACCTCTTAACAACTAATGCATGGGACACCAGATAACAATATTCTAGAGCGAAGACATGAGGTGTGTGCCACCTACGCGGAACAATTATACTAGCAAATCTGATATTCATAGGAAGATATAAAGTTTTATATAATATATATTGAACTGTCTATTCTTAATACGTACACGCCTTTTCTTGCTTTCAGTTAGCAACACCTCAGGGAATCTATCACGAATTTCACCACTTCTTTATAATTTACATATAAAATGCCAGCAAAAAAAGTTGAAATATAAGTCTCTAAGCTCTCTCTACGGCAATATCTCTACTGCCGTAAATATGAGCACTACTTACTTTTGCTATGCTGGCGAGTACTGCGTTAAAACACTCTACAAAAACGTTATAAAGAAAGCGCTGTCTCACCTACAACATCGACAGTTAAAGTGATATTGTTATCAAGAGAGCCATTACGGCATAGCGCCATTGGGTAATAGCTACAAACGTTGGGAACGACAACGTGAAATGCAAGCCAGTTTCAGTTTCGCACTGGACTCACTATTTGCGATGGTGAGACAGCGTGGCGGAACCTGATGTGACCAATGACAACAGCTCTCCCTAGTAGGCAGGTTAGGCCAACACTGAATATAAACAGTTCTGAATTAAAAGAAGAGAGGTAGTTTTCTGTGCAAAATTTCCTCACGTTTTCGAACATGCGAAACATGAACATGACATTTTGTTTCCATGCGGCCCCAAAGCATAGTAAGAGAAACAAGCATAAAAGATGAACTTTCTAGACATAACAATTTTTTTGCACTAATAAAACACAGTGCTCCTTCCTATGATGATGGCCTTGGCGCATTGGTTGCGACAAGCTCGTATATAGCTAGGTGGTTGCAAGTATATTACAAGAACGCTATTTTAATGAACATTTAAATTTTAACACGCAAGAAATGTTCCTGTCTCTGTCACTAATTACAAAGTGCGTGCATTCTGGAACCTGAGCAGAATGTATATCCGTAAGAAACTGCCAAAAGTCTACGAGGCGGGGTGTGATGATTGCCAGCCAATGTAAAACGTGAATCACATTACTTAGACGCTCCCCATGTAGTTACGATTGCGGAAAGGACCAATCCATGTTGAACGCTAGTGAAGCGCAATATTGCGTCCAGAAACGCTACATCTTGGCAACCAATTTCTGCCTAGTTTGTACAGCTTAGTAGCGCACCCATCCGACGCAGCTGTAATGGCGTTGGGCACACCACGTTGCAACGACCAAGCGTTATTACCCGTGAGGCCTGCCTCGTGCCGTTTCATGACGCTCAGCAATCAGGGTTCTTGTCGCCTTTCGAACGACGTGCCTGTAGCAAAGAATGCAAAGCCGCAAGTTGTCAGCGTCAACGATGCTATGTTATTTCAAAGCGAGGACGGGAGTCGTTTATGAAGGGCAGTACGTCATAATTATGTCAAAGCCCTTATGGCAGCTTCCAGCCAGCGAGACGGACTTGTGGCATGTAAATGGCTCAGGGCTTTCAGGAAATGTCGTTCCGGGAATCAACATTACTGGGAAAGCAAGAAATGTATATAAACTGGAGCAAGACACTTTATAAACACACCCTAAGTGCCATCAAGCGCTGCACTGGTATTAGCGTAGCTACTGTTTCGGCACCGCAACGACTCGGGGAAGTTGTAAAGACAAGTTATACCGGCAACGCGCTCGTAACTTTTCGTCCCTAAGCACGCGATAAGAATTTTATATATCGCGCAGATTTTTCATGGACGTCCACTATTCCTTCTTTGTTTTGTTTTTCACAAATGTTCTGCTTCTCTTTGCACGACGCACTCGTCCACCGTTTCGACTCGTTCGATTCGTACGAAAGTCGACACAATAAGGGCACTGTACATTATACAAACATAGTGCATTTAAAAGCGCTTCAACATTAGCTGCGTTATTGACATTTTTGCGTTGCTACCTTCATGAGCCTTAACCCTTACTATAGGCGTGTATATGTTGTAAATCCACCTATAAAGGGTTCCAAGGTTATCTACCGTAACCCATTATTTATATTACCATTGCCATGATATTATCATTGGAATATTGGGTTTATCTGGGTCAGTCAGGATGAGCGAGATTGCGCACGTTTTACCTCATTCTATACGTCTAAGCACCGTAACAAAGAAAAGTTTTTAGAAACTTCTTTCTGCACGATGAAGCCTTCTGCTATGCGCGTTTATATATTTTATTGGAGTACTTTGTTTGGCTGCTTTCGTGCAGCACTTATGAAGTACAGGCTATAGAATGGCGAAAAAGCAAAAGGCATGATTTTACAGAATATGCAGAAGCCGTCTACGCTAACATTCATGTCGATATCTCCCGTCTTGGCAAACGGTCATTTTCAATCAGCATGATAGTAGCGTTAACGTTGATACAGTTCTCTGCAACAGTATAGGGACGACCGTGATTCATCTTCACTGAAATCAGACAAATAAAATATAAACACGACAAGAATATAGTTTTTAATCTGTCACAAAATACATATTAACTACAGAGAAATTACATTGACGGAGCATGAACGGAACATTCACTATAGAACTTATCCTCTCAAAGCGTCCGAAACCTTAATACAATGTTTTAAGTTGTTTTCACTTCATCTTACAAAAACAAAAAAGGGATGAAAAAGGGGTCATGTCAGTTTCCGTAAAAAAACTGAATAACTAATAAACATAATAAGCTGACCTCCTAAAATGTTCAAGTAGAAATACATAATATGTGTTAAACATTTTGGTCACGTTTTGTCTGTTATGTTTGGATACATGTAGGCTAGAAAATGTTTTGCCTTTTTACATTAATATGCCACTTCTAGCGACACTCTCTCGTCTGTTACAGCCTGTGAAATTAGTGCTCTCGGAAGAGCAAGCACCTTGTAAATTCTTCGACATCGAGGGCGATTGTAAGGATTTAGAACCTGCAGTAGTATCTTGAAACACAAAATAATCTTAACATATCTAAAATAAGTGGACGCTTCTGGCATACATCTCTGGGTTTATAGTGAGTGAGTAATGTCTCACTCTCTCTCTATCTTTCTCCATATAAATATATATTTATATATAGAGGTAAACGTTTAGTTGAAAATATCGGCCTTGGTTGAGGGACGAAACTATGAGAAAGGAAAAATTTGGGAATACGCTACGAGATTCTTACCCTGATTGTTCTATAAAAAACGTAAGACAATTGCTTTTTACTATATTTAACAAAATACTTTATAAATTATGGCCGCCATAATAACTTCGGTGAAGTTTTCTTTGCTTCGTTCCAACTAAGCACAATAATCAAGTAAAGAATATGCAATTATTCGCGTTTATCAATCACTCTTTTCCTCTCGCTATGGTTGATGAACGTTCCTTCAATGTGTTGATGTTTATACTAATCAATTATTATGTATTAATTATTAGTGTTCTCTCCATCACAATTTAACTGAAATCTTTTATATTTATAAATAATTGTGCAGCATCAGTGCATTAGACAGGGTGCCTACAAGTGACCGGTTACGCGAAAAGCATTAACTGTCCACGATAGACGCTGAGATGCATAAAATATCGTATAAATTTGATTATTGCACCAATTTAAAATAGCTAAGTATATTTGTTAATAAGCTACTGCAACATTAACTAGAACGAATTTGGGAATTTATTATTTCATGTCAATTTTATTTAGAAAGTGAAGCTGGAGCATTGTGCACTGACACTGAAAACATAGCTCATATCTGTATGCCTGTAAACACTTTGCGCGTTCTTTATTTATGCCGGGGTGTGCATTAAATATACTAAGAGAACTTTCCAGACTGAGTGTCGGAGCAAGCTCTACTTTTCTATACGCCCTTCAACCAGAATCAAAGAAAATATCTTCTGCAAGGTATTTCCGCCTAACACAGTAGTGCTTTTTACTGGGGGTCATTTTTCAAGACTACTGCGTGGAATTTTTTATTACGGTGCATTCTCAACTGTCTGTTCATTTGCGCGGCTTAAGGCTAGTTGGTGACCTAAATGGCGATTCTTTCATGTATTTTTGACTACAATAGTATCCAGAGGTATCTCCCACTTCCAACTATAGACGAAATATGGATTATGCCAAGACCACCCGGTCAATGACATGCCCTTTTTTCCAAGATCTGAAGGTTTATTATTTTCCATTAGATTTTTTTAGGGGGGGGGGGGGGGGGGGGGGGGTGCAGTGCAGCATATGCATTTTGCTCCCGCATTTTACGGATTCAGTCAATGTGAACAGTTGTAAATAAATTAGAAAATACTTTCTGCTAAACCGATACTACGCACGCATTTTGCATCGTTTCAGGTACGCTGTCTGTATTTGTATAATGGTAATGAGAATAGATTTGAGACGCGATATTTGAAACATTTGGCATCAAAATATTTCCTAATGTGAACTTGAACTGCTCAATATTTGTATGAACATATAAAACTGCATCAAGAGCAAATGCAGTGCGGCTCTGTTGATCTGACAAAGCCGCAATTTCGAGAAACATGGGGCCATTTAAGGCCTCGAAAGCGCTGCATTATGAAGCGTTTCTAACATTACAAAGAGAACTGATGTCATTAAACTGCAATCTATAGTTTTTTTTTCAGTTTACATAATTCTCCCCTCCCTCTCCCTGATCAATGAGAACTGGTTTATTTCTCTGCCCTCCCCCTGCCTGATAAATGCGAATAGGTTTAATTCTGGAACGGGCTGCTCTACACCTATTGTGTGCCGGCAACGACCTTAATTATAAAAATCTGTTCCGGTAATGGGCTGCGATATCGCTCTCTGTCAGCTGTCCTTCAAAATCATTTGATGATAGTGAGGACAGTATGAGGACAATAAGATCAAAATAAACTGATCGAATAAAAACTGTCACTTACATCATCGCCAAAAAAACTGCGAATTTTCTCGGGGGGTTTTCTAACTAAACAAGTCAACAAAACTCAATTCATTTGAACGTGCCAGGATTCTGTCCGCAAAGACCGCGAAAGAATTTAAATTGATTAGGCCAAAAGCACACTGTTTTCAGCGTCAAGGCTTTTTTTTATTGTTTCCCCAAATTCTATTATACGTCCCCGACCCGTACTTCTCTCATCGAGAGACCCGGAAGAGAAGCACTGCGACTCGTTAGATTAGAGGAATGTAAATGCCGGCGTCTGACTAATGGAAAAGACTCGTCGCTCGAGAATTGGGAAGTAGCTGCGGCAAGTATTTGACTGCATACAAGATAAGCTCTAATTTTCAGCACAAAGGACGTGGTGGCGACGTTCCTTTTTTTGTTTGCTTCTGGCTCTTGGAAGAAGATTACATATAAAAATTCTTATTCTTTTTTGCCGTTTCATTGCTATACGTCTTCCCGGCACTCCCATAGCTGAACACGGAAGTATTCATTTTTGTGAAGTAAACACTAAATCACTGTGTTCATTCAAAGACATCAGTTTAAACCCAAAACAATCTCACTGCTACATCCTTAAAGCTGTTTCAATATAAAACGAAGCACGTCTTTGCCGCAGGGTTTCGCTACAGAATGGATATTCAGCTCTAACCGAGGATAGCGGCATTACCCTAGCAGCAATGAACAATAATTTCAGACATATTATTAATCAGTGCGCTTTAGAAGTAGGCGGTAGGACAGTTAGAGAGGATATCGGTAAGCTGTGGAAAAAGACAAAGCATTTGATGACGAAACGGCAGAGAATTAAAGCTTCCAGTCCCACAGACTAGATAAAACTGGCCGAGAAAACAAAACTAATCTATAAGCGCAAGGTGGCCGATATACAGAAGTATAACATAGAAAAAATTGATCTTGCTCTAAAGAACGGGTGAAGCCTTAAAGTAGTAAAGAAAAAAATGGGCCTAGGCAAATACCAGATCTATACGATAAGAGACATGCGGGCAACGTCTTCACGAATATGGACAAGATAGTCAAAGCAGCCGAGGAGTTCTATACAAATCTCTGCAGTAGCCAAAGTAGTCAGGACCGTAATGAGATTGGCGGTAGGGAGAAACAGTCAAACGTTTCACCAGTGACGAAGGACGAGGTCAAGAAAGCATAACAAACTATGAAGGGGGAAATCAGCTGGAGAGGATCAGATAACTACATATTTGGTAAAGGATGGGGGGGATATCGTGCCAGAAAACCTGGCCACCCTGTTTACGCAGTGCCTGATGTCATCGACGGTACCGGAACCATGGAAGAACGCTAACATCATCTTCATTCATAAGAAAGGAGACTGTAAGGATATTAATATTACAGACCAATCAGCTTACTGTCTGTTACGTATAAGGTATTTACTAATCGATCAGGACAACGTTAGACTGCTATCAAGCAAAGGAGGAAGCAGATTTTTGGGAACGGAACTCTACTATTGATCATATCCGTACCATCAACAAGGTGATAGAAAGATGCTCGGAATATAGCCAGCCCTTATACATAGCATTCATTGATTACGGAAACCCATTTGACTCAGTTGAAACATCGGCGGTGATGCAGGCATTGCGAAATCGGGGGGTGGACGAGCCGTACGTGAAACTATATATATATATATATATATATATATATATATATATATATATATATATATATATATATATATATATATATATATATATATATATATATATATATATATATATATATATATATATATATATATATATATATATATAATAGTGGTGGCTGCACAGCAACCACAGTTCTGCATAAAGAAAGTAACAAAATTCCCATAAAGAAATATGTTACGCAACGAGACACGATCTACCCAGTAGTATTCACAGCTTGCTTAGAAGAAGTATTCAGAGACTTGGAATGGGAGAACTTAGGGATAAGGGTAGATGGAGAATACCTCTGTAAACTGCGATTTGCTCATGACATTGCCTTGCAAAGTAATTCGGGGGATGAACTGCGAATAATGATTGATGCCCTAGACAGGAAAAGTAGAAAGGTAGGCTTAAAAATCAATATGCAGAAGACTAAGGTAAAATTTAACAGCCTCGGGAAGGAACAGCAGTTTACGTTAGGTAGGGGAGCACTGGAAGTAGTAGGCGAATATGTCTACTTAGGACAGGTAGTAACCGCAGGTCCGGGCCATGAAAAGGAAAGAACAATAATAAGATTGGGATGGAGCGCATTTGGCAAGAACTCGCAGATTATGACTAGCAGCTTACCGGTACCGCTCAAGAGGAAAGTATAGACCAGTTGCATCTTACCGGTACTCACCTATGGGGCTGAAACGTGGAGGATAACCAAGAGGGTTCTACGTAAGTTGAGGACTACTGAGAGGGCTATGGATCGAATATGGTAGGGGTAACATTAAGAGATAGGAAGCGTGCAGAGTGGGTCAGGAAATAACTCAAGTTACTGACATTCTAGTGGAAGTTAAGAACAAGAAATGGGCATGGGCAGGACAAGTAATGCGAAGAGAGGATAACCAATGGTCGCTTAGGGTAACAAACTGGATTCCAAGGGAAGGAAAGCGTAGCAGGGGCTGGCAGAACGTTAAGTGGGCGGATGAGGTTAAGAAGTTCGCAGGGGTTAAGTGCATGCAGCTAGTACAGAACCGGGTTAATTGAAGTAATATGGGAGAGGCCTTCGCCCCGCAGTGGGTATAGTCAGTCTGATGATGATGATGATTATGATGATGATAATGATGCAGTGTGAGTGTCAAAGAAACGTGAATAGAGAAAACATTTTGGGGGCTGTGTTCTTCATATTCTTCAAAATAATCTTCACATTCAAAATATTTAAAATATATGTGTTGATATTATTTTTCATTTCCGCCCGTTCAAACTACCAGGTTAAATAATACATTTATTCAAGCTATGGCGTCATGCCAAAATTGTCCTTGCTCAATTTAAAAAAAGAATATTTATGAAATGCTTTCCGTTCTAATTTGGTCGAAATGGCGCTTTCACGGGGGAACCGGCTGCATTTCACGCCTCGGTCATATTTCATGCATCGCGCATTCAACGTCTGATTAGACTCCACATTTCAATTCTTAAAGAAGTGACATGATTTTCGGAATATTGAATCATATACTCTGACAGCCGCATTTTGCATCAACGATGTACAAAGGGAATGCCACACTGCGAAGAGGGGAGGGGGGGAGAGGAGAGGCAGTAGCTTGCCTACTTGGCCATCAAATGGTCAAAGCTTAATATCTGTCATACCCACATTAAATATTTTTAGAGTTGTGACCCCATTCGGTGTCGTCCCAGCATCGCAGGCATCCTGACGAATTTTATGCCACGTATAGACAAAGACAAGTTTTATACTGAGCGAGACCTTTAAACCTGGTCCTTTCTGCCGTGGGACCTTCCCGAGCATGAGTCTTTCAACCGACTGGATGTCCATTGTAGAGAACTCATCAACGGGAGCAGCCTGCTTTTAGGTGAATAATTTTGCAATGCTGTAAATATACAGATCGGAATTAGTTGAACAATTGGGGAATAGTATAAAATCGGCGTCCTTGCTAATGAAACGCAGTGACAGGTAAGGATAATAATGCGAGCTCAGCTTGGCCGGAATCATAGTGTGTCTTGGTTCAGTATAAAATAATAATCGTACTTTTATGATAAGCGCCGAAAAATATCCACCAGTCATATTGATTTTTCAGCGTGTAAAACTACTAGAGGATCTCGCATTGATCAGATTAAATACGTTTTGTCTCTCGTTTTATTACACAAATAATAATCATAATTTCACAATGCGCTACGAAAACATCAGTCACTCACAGTTAATAGTCGGTGCCTAAACGAAGAAAAAGTAAATTATTTTCGGAACAGTACTGAAATATTACGCCGGCCTACGTTTTTTTAAAGCAAAGGCGCCAGAGAGAAGTGTTTTAAAACCTTTTCAATTAGCACACGCTTCATAAAGAAAGCCAGGCGAGGACCAAATTTATATTTGATGATGAGCATATTGTACCTTCTAAAGAGCAGCCAAGATAGCCGCATCAGAACCATTACAGGAATAGAAAATGGGATTATGTTTATGGTGCATTCACTAATTTTCATGCTCGGACGATAGCGAGGTGAAGTGACTGAGAATAAAATGCGGCATATAATAAGGCCATCCGGGCGGCTCACTTTACTTCAGCGGCTTGCCTAACGAGCCACTACCTTCTTATTTTCAATGTTTATCGGCCACCTGGCTATCCGACTTCGTTTACTATAGTATATCTGCTTTCGTACGGCAACAGCAAGACGAGGGGAGCGATTACGGTGCTGGAACGAAGAGAATTAAGTGCCCACCATCGACCGGTGTCGTGAAGATTGCAGCAGAAGCGCCAAAAGCATCTCCTTTAGGATCGCATAATGAGCTCGCATAATAGGATCTTTTACTCGACGGCCTCACATTATACTTCTGGAGAGACTCTTTTCTGGCTCCGTACAGTAGCTAGCGGATACTTATCGTAACTGCTGGGTCTCAGGTTGCCTTCTTTGTTTTGCCGCTTGCCAAGAGAGGCTACTGCAAAAGAAGAAGCATATTGAGAGTTGCCGGAAAAACGAAGAAAAAGTTTGGAGCTGATTAGCCCCCTTCTTTAAAACACCTCTGCTTGCAGCAGATTGCAAAATTCCTAAGCAGAACCGCATCAGCAAAATGTCGAAGCATTGCTTTATAACTACGCTTCTCTGTGTTGCATAAGCAAAAATGAAGCGTAAACAACATTGTCCCTGCTAGGTTTGCTTTTATTTTTCAGTTTCATAAAGAGCTCTCTCTTAAGCCTTGGAAATTATGGGTTTCTTTACAAAGGTTAAACCATTTGTACTTTCAGGTAAAGTAAAAGACATATTTTCTTCCCTTCATGATATGCAGCGACGTTGATAACAATTGTTCGATTTTAGACATCCTACAAGGTATATGTTGATGTGAAATCTTTAGTGCAACTGCTTGTAGAAAATGAATAATTAGGCACAATAACTTGACAAAGGCAGCTCTCCAGACTAAGGCCATTTAATCAGGTGTCTACTTGCTTTAACCTCTCCTATATGTAGAATGTTTCGAAGTCAGGTACACCGTCGTTACGCCGGAACCAAAAATCAAAGTTATGCTCGCTTTCAAATACAAAGTACGAATTGGCGCGCGTTTAATCCTAATTAAACTATGTTTAACACACGAAGCTATACACCGCGGTGGATCAGTGGATTAGAGAATCGGCTGCTGAAACCAAGTACACCAGCTTGAAGCGGACTGGTTCGAGTCTGCTTTGCCAAGATGTTGTTTTCTTTAAGTATGAAAGTGCGCATACGAAATAGCTAAATGAGCGCCAAAATTACAGATCCTGGGTATGATTTTGCGAGGGTTTCAAGGTGATTCTAGGCACCTGGCGAACTCAGCAGTTTCATCCCTGAGCTCAGTTTAGTTCAGTTGTTCAGTCGTGTCCGACTCTTCGTGACCCTATGGACCATGTCACGCCATGCTTTCCGGTCTCTCACTATCTTCCTAACATCACATAACGTCATCTGCAGTGCCCCGAGGATGCCATCTAACCATCGCGTTCGTTGCCTACCCCTTCTCCGACTACCCTCAACCTTTCCCAACATCAAATATTTCTCCAGCATATATATATCTCTTCTCATCAGATGAACAAAGCAGCTGAGCTTTAACTTTAGAATTTGGCCCTCCAATGAGCAGTCAGGGTTTATGGTCGACAATATCGACTGATTTGATATTCTGGCAGTCCAAGGAACTCTCAAGAGTCTTCGCCAGCACCACAATTCAAACGCGTCAATTCTTCGGCGGTCAGCCTTTTTTCACAGTCCAAATCTCGCATCCATACATCACAACTGGAAAGACCATAGCACGAGTTATACGCATCTTGGTTGGCAGACTAATGTCTCTGCTCTTTACTAGGCGGTCAAGGCTAACAATTGTTCTCTTTCCCAGAAGCAGGCGTCTCCTAATTTTAAGGCTGCAGTCTCCTTCCGAGGTAATGTTGGAGCCCAAGAAGAGAAAATATGTCACAGCTTCCACTTCTTGTCCATTGATGCTCCGGGACATGATAGGGCAAGACGCCATGATCTTTGTCTTTTTAATGTTCAGTTTAAACCCAAACTTCTCACTCTCTTCTTGTACGCGCATCAGAAGTCTCTTGAGTTCCACTTCACTTTCTACCATTAAAGTGGTATCATCCGCATATCTAAGGTTGTTGATACGTTTTCCAGCAATCTTCACTCCAGCTGAAGACTCGTCCAGACCGGCCTTCCTCATGATGCACTCTGCATATAGGTTAAATAGGCAGGGCGACAGTATGCAGCCTTGCCTCACTCCTTTCTCGATCGGAAACCAATCAGTAAGACCAAGCCCAGTTCTTACTGTGGCCTCTTGCCCTTCATACAGGTTCCTGAGGAGACAGATGAGGTGAATTGGAAATCCCATCTCTTGGAGAGCTTGCCATAATCTGTTGTGATCTACGCAGTCAAACGCTTTCGCATAATCAATAAAGCAGAAGTAGATGGGTTTCTGGAACTCTCTTGCTTTTTCCATGATCCAGCGAAGGTTGGCAATTTGGTCTCTAGTTCCTCTGCCCTTGTGAAACCCAGCTTGCACGTCCGGAAGCTCCCGATCCACATACTGCTGCAGCCTACCTTGGAGGATTTTCAACATCACCTTGCTAGCATGCGAAATAAGCGCGATCGTGCGGTAGTTGGAACAATCCTTGGCACTGCCTTTCTTTGGAATGGGGATGTAAACTGACCTCCTCCAATCCTGTGGCCACTGCAGGGTTGTCCAAATCTTCTGACATAATGTATTCATAATGTTAACAGCGTCATGGTTGAGGTCTTGAAGCAACTCAGCTACCACCCCACCTGAGCTATCACCCCAATAATTAGAAGGTCTCTAAAAGGGCCCATGAAAAGGGGGCTACCAAATATCCCATTAGTCGTCTCCGCAAAGCAAATATTCTTAAGCTACGTTTATTAGCCCTGGTCAAAACTGATGTTCCCCCCTCTCCCTCCTATACTCAGCCAAAGCCGACACACATGAAAAAAAGAAGTAAACAGCTCGCGATGGCGCCCCACCATGCCCCATCCCGCCAGCGTAAATTCGGAGCGTCCAATGAGAAAGCGCACCCAGCAAGCCCATGCGACGTCACATGGGGGGTTTGCGCGCAGTGATGTGTCGCCCATTTCAGTCACTAACGGTCGCCAAAAACACTTCTATCCGTTATTTGTAACGCTCCACGCATAGCTCTCATACTTGCTTCGAATACGCATAAACCACCCTTATGGATGTGTTGCTTTAAAATATTACCTTCGTGCGTGCACTAAATGCGAAAGTCGATTGTGTATGTGTGTGTGTGTGTGTGTGTGTGTGTGTGTGTGTGTGTGTGTGTGTGTGTGTGTGTGTGTGTGTGTGTGTGTGTGTGTGTGTGTGTGTGTGTGTGTGTGTGTGTGTGTGTGTGTGTGTGTGTGTGTGTGTGTGTGTGTGTGTGTGTGTGTGTGTGTGTGTGTGTGTGTGTGTGTGTGTGTGTGTGTGAGTGTGTGTGTGTGTGTGTGTGTGTGTGTGTGTGTGTGTGTGTGTGTGTGTGTGTGTGTGTGTGTGTGTGTGTGTGTGTGTGTGTGTGTGTGTGTGTGTGTGTGTGTGTGTGTGTGTGTGTGTGTGTGTGTGTGTGTGTTGATACATATTTTTTAGCCTATATACTGACTGGTGTTTGCTTAAAATGCGTGTGCAGGTATTTTTCATTAGTATTCTGATTTATCAGACCGTAAGCTCTAATCTTCAAACTGAAACTCCCAAGGTCACGCAGCACACCAAATTCGACATTGAGCCGAGAGGCCCGTAGTCGCGGCTCGGTAAATTACTCTTCTTCGCAATGCAAATTCCAAGGTTGCACATTTGATCTTCAGACTAGAGGCGCCGTAGTGGAGTGTTCTGGAAATTTCGACTTTGTGAAAACGAACGTTTTTCATTCATAGGCTCAGTGTCATTAGGTGGCGTGTCTCAATTTGAACCGAGAGATACCATCATGGAGTGCTCCAAGAATATCGACAACCCGGAACCCTTTGACAAGCAGTGACCACGTGACTAGGTAGGCAAAGGGAATTAACAAGTGCTTCACCGGCGCTTGGTTGCTCAGTCTCGCCAATGTTTAGTTACGTCCCGCTCGATGTGGTGTAACACTTCGGCGCAGGCATCAGACTGATGTGTATCCATGCGTAATAGAGCATACGCTTATTATCACGGGGAGCGGCGCTTCCTCCCTCAGTTCCGTGAACTGACAGGCTGCGCGCCTCATTCGAATGTAGGATTGCTCTGAAGATTAAATTTGAGCAGTGATTTGCGCATAGGTGTGCCTCGCTGTCTATGACTCGCAGAAGAAAAGCCGCAAATATTGTTTTCTTGTGCATGCGGACCCTGAAATCTGGGTTATGTTCTGTTTTAAGGCATCTTTGGGATAAAAGGCACCATTTATGTATTCACGTGAATATTTTAGGATTCATATTAAACATTTCCTCATTGAAATTTTTCTATGCTTATAGCTAGAATTCTCATCGGCAAAGAAAATCCGTTGACTGCATTCTTATAAATAATTTACAGGAAACAGCATACTTTTATCGTCCAACTTTATGAGAATATCAATACAGATAGTCTAAGGTTGCAAGTGCGCCACAAGTTTGTTTTCGTTCACGCAAAAGAAGGAGGATGCGACGCTACCCTTGATAATTTTTACCTAAAGCCAGAGCAGCTTTGGCTGATCAAACAACTGTCGCATTCCCCTGAGGGACAAAGCAAAGCATTATGAACCACAACATTATAACACTGAACAATTTCCCATCTTGCACACTGTAAATACTTATAAGAAATTTTAAAGTGGGTGCTAAATGCAATAAAATTATTGTCCAAAATATAAGCCATAATAAATAACACCCACATTGGAACAGTAAACAAATAAAAATGCATCTTAGTTGCGATACCGTGAATCGCGCTTTTATGAGTGGCCACGCTTATTAGCAGACGCCCTTATTTACCGATCAAAGACTAAGGGGGTGTCAAAGCGCAGTGAGCGTCTCAGTTTCGCTAAACTCGGGATACCCTTCGCAGCCCTCCGTTATTGCAGAGAAATCCGACTGCTTTTTGGATTTTTGGATCTATTACATTGACGCATATTTTGAAAGGAAAAAACCGGCGACCGATTCCCCTTCGTAAAGAAGCTGGCTTTCTTTTCGGGATTACTGTATGCCTCGTTTTCTAGGCTCACTTTGGAAACCATAACCACAATTGGTTTCTTTGTCAACGATGTCCGTAAAATAATAACGAGGACATAGTCATACTGTTTAGAAAATGAGCCATCCTCCTTCGTGTCAATATCTCTCAATTCCTGACACAAACATCTTTTAGCTTTCTAGAACTCCAAAGAAACGTCTACTGTAGTTTTAAATATAAAAAATTGTGTGTATGGCAGCAGCGGAACGACCACAAAATATGTTTTTCAAACCCGGCCGCAGGGTCCTGCTAAAATAACCACCGAATAATGCTTATAAGACAATAAAACATGAGTCAACCTCCCGTCGTTGTCCATACAGACAAGAAACGCCGGTTGCTCGTCGTGTCGTAAAAATGTATATCGAATGACCATCGCCTAGAAAGACAACAAGCATAACACCCAAAGAAAAACAGTACTTCACGCAGAAGCCGATCCGTCAAGCCCATGTCATCACTTATCCCGAGTACTCTATGCCATCGATTTATTTCGGAATATAAGTTAACATAACATGCCAGTCCATGTTTTCATACTCATTACTCAGTTCGCAAGTCGAGCCACAATTCGACAAGTAGACACGCCATCGTCTGCGCAGCCCTATCACTACTGGCAGGGATTTAAATACTATTTTTCTTATTTATAACCCTGCCTGGGATGATCGCGCCGCCCGTACGAAGGCACGTATCTGCGAACTCGGGCTCCATTTGTCTACAGTTGTTCTTTCATACTGTGCAGCAATTGTCTTCCCTCGTTCTACCCTGTACGCTGTCTACGAGAGGGCAGTGGCCTAATTTAGATCCCATTGGAGTGCAAAGCACCCGGGTACTTTATCTTTTAGTTGTCAATAAAATGGAATTTTCGGCATCTGCAACCCTTTCTGAAACTTCGGCTTCGTATCCGAATGTAATTGCAGCATAATAACTGTGGAGGATGGATAACTTTCCCTTTTTGTATGCTTCACATTCAAATCATTTTGTCTCACCCCTCTGAGCAGTGCGAGTTTACAGATTATTGATTTTGACGCTGCCATCGTCTATTTTTAATACTCTGTATAAGCGTAAGCACAAATAGTCATGCGGAGCGAAGTGGTGGCTGTTTTAAAAATTTGTAGTCCTATGGCTCGGCTAGTTCTATGTCTGAATCTTCGAGAACGGGAGCTCGAGAGAAAAAGCGATGCAGCTAAAGTTGTCGCCTGTACTTCATAGTAAGGCTGGACCTTGTGGAGCTTTATTCGTGCCAACAATTATAATCAGGAAACGCAGAGCTAACTCTCACCAGAACGAACAAAAAAAAATGTCTGAAGGAAAAAAGAACATGAAGGACGCTTTCAGGTTGTCGGCTATATCTGTTGCCCACTTGCAAGATTCTTTTTAATTCACGATGGAGAAGTCAGAGCCACGCTTCGTGAAGCCACTAGGGTTTCGATTGGTAACGAGGGCACGAGGATACAGTCCCTGCGGCCCCGCGTGAGTAGGTCCTCCTCACTTCTTCGATTGCAATGCTGGCTGCTATCAAGCTTTCTTCAATAGTTAGAGGAGGACCCCGCGGGCAGCTAAGGCGATGCAGAGAGGAAGTCCTCAAAGAGTGTGAGAACAAAAAAAAATGCTTTCAGCTAGACTCCGCCAACGCCAGATGACGCTTCGAATTCCGCACTCGAGGGGCGCCTCGATACCGTCTAACGAGGCTCCTTACTTTCTTATGGTGTCCCTCTAGGGCCTCCCTTCTGCGCTTTGAGTTTCTCTGTGTTATTTTCTAAAGTCGAGGTTTTAGATATATTTTCTTTGATAGGGCTTGATTGTTACCGTCTTGTGAAGAAAAATAAAGGAGCTTTATCAACGTCTTAAGGGCAGAAACCAGGAACACCTCAAGCACATTCCTTAAGCTTCATTTTTTTTTGTCAGCCAAACTAGCAGACACCTTCAATAGCATTAACTCTCTTCCGATAGATTCATTTACTGCCAGACGTCAAGTGCTGAAAAAGAATAAACGGTAATTTTTTTTGTTCAAATGCTACCATAAACCTTGATGTCCTAGGAAACGAAGTAATTAACAAGTGTCACAAGCTGCCTCTGCCGTGACGCTGGGAATAAATCGGCGCGGCCTTCACGTGGTAGCGTGCAGAGACTCCGGGTTGAAGAAGGATTGAATCTTCTAAGTTGGTAAAATATATACAAGTAGGTTTAATGGCACTTCGAGAAAACTTATTTACGTGAAAAAGAAGGGTATATCAACAAAATGGCAAGCGTTAAGAGTTCATAGCGAGAAGCGTCTGGATGAGCCGTTTACTCAGGGCTCAGAGCGTCATTTCGTGCTCTGCAACGTCCTTAAAACCCCCTATGTCCAGCCCCTCTCTGAAGATGCTGACCAACCAGTACCACGGCACGCCCCTCAGATATCGGCATCCAATCGAACACATCACTGCACTGATGGTTTGATGCACTGACTGGTCCGGTGTTGTTTCGTTGGGCGTGGTCACTTGTTGGCGGGTAGAGCTTGGGAACGGCGAGGAGGTACATTTCTATTCTTCTGCAAAGATCTGATATGGTGGTTCTGGCAAGTGGATTTCCTTCTCAGAAACCCAAGTGCACGTGCGCGCCACATACTGCTCCCAGCATTGTCCCTTTCCGGCAATTGCAAATCTTTCCTGCATTCCCGGGAATTCCTCTAATGGCCGTATTCGTCATGCTCCTTTCTTGTCCTGTACGTCAGCGGACGTGTCACTCTGTCGTCTCCTTTGGACAATAGGCATTCCTCACTTGACAATAGCGCTTCTCGATGGGAAGGGTGAACAATTGAACAAAAACACATCCGGCTATTTCTCACAGGGCGACGTTTCTTTGTATTTTTCTTGACGTTCCCTTGACAGGGCCAATTTGGCATTTGCAGGGTCTCGACAAAGCAAAGCAGGCTCACACAAAAAGATTCATGGAAACAGGCTCACTTAGAGCCCTTGCACCAACAGCACATATCCACAGCACATATCCATGCCCACAGGCGAACAATAGAGCGCGCAAGTGCGGACCATGCACGGTCATAACACCTCACATATAAAGCGGAAGTTACGGTATCTCCTGCCTCACATATAGAGTGGAAGTTTCATGATCTGCCTCACATATTGAAAGGAAGTTACGTGATCTGCTCGCTCCTCCGAGCAAGCTTCGACATGGTTATCTGGGGTAGCGACCGGCCAGCGTGCGTCCGTGATAATGGGCCGTAGCACAACCAGCCGATAGTTTAAAAAGGCAGACCGCAGCACGCCCGCGGCAGTGGGCTGTGCGCAGATGTCTCGAGCAACTCACCTGGCGGCCCGCTCTGGGAAAGTGTCTTGTTTTTCCCCAAGCCCGCGACAAACTCATCGTTTCTCCTCATCTTGTACGGCCGCCTCTAGCGATCAACTTTGTAACAACGATGCTTCATCGAATAAAAAAGCCGTGAGAATTCATTTTAACCACAGACTGTCGGTTATTTGAATATCGTATTTATTGCGAAAGCAATACTACGACAGGTCTAGCCTCTCGTCGCTGTGTGCCATGTCCGTGTATGTGTCCTTGTACGAGTCCGTGTCCGTGGTCCGCTGGCAGGAGCTGCCAACTTGGGTATCTCGTTTCACAACGAACGATTATGTCAGAATCAGCCTGTCAGGACCCTGGCATTCACGCTACCCCTATAGGCTGCTAAGGCCCGTTCATAAGGTTTGATTAAAGCGGAAGTTTATATGTGGGCTGCGGAATAAGAAGAGGGAGGAGAAGAAGCACAACAACAAGAAGAAGAACGCTCGGTCACTTGCAGATAATTATTTCGCTCCATATTCCGTTCAGCAGCGTTGAACAGTTCTAATCTGTTTTTCTCCTTGGCTTTCCTCTTTATATTCCTCCTCCCTCCTCTAAATATTTTTGCCTTTTTTTAAACCTTTGATTGGCTTCGTATTTTACACTGCGTTTTTTGTGTAATTCTTGCCCCTAGTTACTATATCTGGAATACTTCCGTTGTTATCGTTATACTCTTTTTTTTTCGCATTTTTCGTTCATTGTTGGATTTTAAATCTTGTCATTTACCGAGTCGGCTCTTATGACTATTGTGCAGGGGCGTTAATTGTTTGTTCTAATATCATTGTGCAGTGTATTTGGACTACTAGCTATAAATATCCAATTGAGGAAAATGGTCTTCATGAGTGCCGCGTGAAAAATGGCCCCTTTCACTGAGTCTTTGCCTTACGAAGAAGCTCTGACTGCTATTGGCTGCGCTGGAGTACAGTCAGCTCAAGGCAGCGCTTTTACAGCGGTTCAGCTTCACCGCGGAAGCAAATCGGGAGAAATGTCGTACAACTAAGCCGGAAGATAACGAATCAGAGCTTCAATACTCGGCACGACTGGCAGGCTATTTCGATCACTGGCAAGAAATGGCCAAAACAGAAAAGAGCTACGAAAGCTTAAGAGATATTATGATCGCCGAAATATTTATGGCTGGGTGCTACCCGTCTATACGCGTTCTCCTTAAGGAACACCCTAAAAGCACTTTCAGAAGCGGCGAATTAGTTCCTCGAAGCTCAAAGTTTGCCAAATCAAGACAAGGACAAAACTCCTAAGGAGGCGGTGTCTGTTCCTGTGTCGAAAGTAGAGTCGTTCGGAAAGGAGGGTAAGGGGAAAAATCGCTGCTTTCATTGCGGATAGGCAAGACACCGTGCTTCCGAGGTTAGTCTCGGACCGGGAACGTTCTGGCTGGGACTTGCTGGCAATGTCAAACGTATAGCCATCGCGCAGACTCATGACCGATGAAACGAGGGGTTAAAGGTCAAGCTTACTGTATATTGGCTCCGGAGAACAGAAATATTGCGTCAGAAGGTACAGCTGAATATGTTGTTCTTCAGAATGGTGAACGCATTCATATTGTCAATGCGGCTCGCCGCAGCGAGCTTTTCATCAATTCACTCAGTCAATCATGGAGATTCATGACGCTTCATATATGCCTATAAGTTCTTTTTAACCCCAACAAAAGACGCGGACATAGCGCCTGGACAGCAACATCGTCGAGACATCACAACGCACATTCATCTATTTTGAATGTAAAGTAGAAGCATCACTCTAGAAAATTCCTGCAAACCCATAGACATAGAGAGGATAGCCCTACTATTGCAACTTGATTCCAAATGTGTTTAGATACAAATTGGTGCTTGTAACCTAAAGCTGCAAATAATGCCTTTTTGCCTCTGAGCCCGTGAGAGTGATGACTTGGGTAAAATATTCGCGCCTTGCTTCTTGACTACATCGCACACCAAAGCGCTGCACTTCAAATCTTTGGGTAAGTACCGTACTGAGAAATGTGCCATGAATTTTGTATAGGTCCACATATACAAGTTTC
Organism: Amblyomma maculatum; assembly: GCF_055883805.1. Lineage (NCBI taxonomy): Eukaryota > Metazoa > Arthropoda > Arachnida > Ixodida > Ixodidae > Amblyomma > Amblyomma maculatum. The sequence goes on from NC_139353.1 coordinate 78,919,662, forward strand.
CATAGAGGAAGGAATGGCGGAAACCAGGGTAGAACTGTCGCAGAGCGTGTCCTTAAGGAACTGGCCTGGGACAAAAAGCGGACCAGGGATGGACAAAAGTTTGGAACTGTACAGTAACACAGCGCATGTATAAAGAAGAAAAGAAAACGGAGTAAAAAAGTTTACATGCATGGGCTCGAACCAACATCCTTTGTAGCGTCATTCATTTGTGCCAACCGCTACTCTACAATTTTCGTCCCCCTAGTCTACGGCGATAAGGAATAATCTCCACCATTTGAGGGGAAGGCAAGCCTAGCAGCAAGTGTCAGAAAGTTAAACGGGAGATAAGGCAAATAAGCTTTCCGAGATACGAGGGCTGCAATGGGCGTATGTGACCGTGGTAATTGGGTGATTATGAGAGTTCCATTTGCCCAGCTGTGGGTGTAGTGTCGAGCTGATATTGCCCTTAGTCCATCGGGAAAGTGCTGTTTTACTCTTCGTATCTTTTTTCCTAAATGAAGAAACTGTACTCGTAATTAGACTTTTGGGGCCTAAAAGTGCTGATTGTTTACCTTTCTATCATAATACTCCATCGGTGTCCCACATCCTCATTATGCAACGGTTTCTATACGCGCATCTCAGAATATCTTAATTTATTAATAGTCGCTGTTTTGTCGCGGTCTTGGACCACATCTAATTCTCGTCATATACAGGGATATCGGGCTCGAAAATAGTATTGCTTTACATGTATGCTGCCATCAGAGTAGCGACGCCAATAGTTGATTCCTGACTTAACCTTTACAAGTGTAAACGCTCAATGAACCGAACATACGATCTGGAATGGGTTGTATTACGAATACATACATTAAAATAAATAGTGTAAATTTTGCAAAGAATTCTGTGTTTTTATTAGTTCACAATGGATAGTTGATCTCCAACAATTTTTGCAGTTCTCTGTCCACTTGGCCTCTTTAAAAAGTGCATTCGCCTCACCTACTTTCTGCACTAGGGTACCTAACATGAACTATAAGTGCTTATTTCGGTGGTCACCTATGTGATTTAGCTTTGTTGGAGCACATGTTTCCTAACTGTGGCTTGCGAAAGGCTACCTTCTTAGTGCCCTTTCGCTTTACTAGCTTTACTTGAGTCATTTATATCAGTACACTCTACTGGATACGATGTGGTTTAGCGATTATTATGGCTTGCAATTAACGCAAATATGCCCACAGTGCAGAACGTAATTAAAACTGGGGTTGGGAGACATCGGCCCTAGGTCTCTATGCACAGCTCCTAAGCTAGACGGAACTTAGCGTGGCACGGCAGAGAGTCAGGAGAACCGGCAAGGGTTAAAGGACAGCTTAGCGAGAGCTTATTCATGACAGCTCGCAAGCGGTAGTTTTTCAGAAGTGGTTTCTAATTTTATGGTATTATGACGTGGCGCTGGTAACTTCCCTTCGTCGCTGGGAAAATGACCCAGGGTAAAGTGGACACAAACGAAATAAAACAATAGTTAATGAGCTCGGTATAAACACAGTTCTTGCCGAGTCGGCGCTCAGTGATCTGTCTGTCGTTGTCAGATGTGAACGCGCCGACAGCAATGCATTCTCGAAAAGTAGGGCGCAAAGAACCTTCGCCGCAGAAAATTATTAACGGCGCACATGTGGGAAACTCTTGATCACCCATCCCTTTGAAAGCACCGCCCAGGAGCAACAACGCGTAAAAAGAAATGCGAACTAGCATACGCGGAAGCTAGGACGCAGTTCAACAGCCGCACAAGTTATTCGTGAGCAAAGCTCATACGCCACATACAAACAAAAACTGTCATGTATAGTTCAGGTACTTGAAATCTTACAAATGCGCTGCCTTGTGAAAATCACCTGCAACCGCCTGCAAAGCATTGTAGACCAAGATAACTCACCCGGTACATCACTATGAAGAGGACTGGATCGTCTGATTTAGTTTCAAACCGGACTGACATTCCCCGTTTAGCTGCAAACCGGATATGACCTGTCCCATTCAATATCCATACTGGACAATCCTGTTCATAATAACTTTTAGAGGGACGCGCAGCGCTGGCAGTAAGTGAATACCTGACTCGTATGTTCCGGAAAAATTGGTTTGGCACTGTAAACAATAATTTACTGTAACACTGAGGGAAGCAGTTGCAAATGACAAAAATGTGAAACTGAGACAAAGGCAATCAAGAATATAACCATCTATAAGATGAGGCAAAGTGCTGTTTCCAAGTTAATGGCGACTGACCTGAAAAATGACTTAGGAAGCAAAAACTATGAAACGCATACGATGAGGTGAACCGATGCCCGCTAGATCACGACTAAGGGCAAACCTTATGACAGGGAGAACAAATCTCGTCTACAGCCGTAGTGCTGAATGTATCATGATTTTGCCGCATCCTAAATTTTGACGCGAGCAAAAAGATAAAGTTACTGTGTGTAGCGAGATTGAAATTAATTCTAAAAGAGAAGCGAATATGATCAAAAATAGGCAAGAGACATTGAATATGCGACTTTAATTTGTGCCCCACCTACAACTTAAAAAAGAGAGAATAAAAAAAAATGCTTTCTATTTCTCTCAAACGTGTACATTCCTTTTCCCAAGTTATAACATGTGGAGGATAGTGAGCAATATAGTAATTATGGTAGCTGAATTATGAGCATGGCCTATTTTATAAATTGACTCTAAGCGAATAACAATCAACACGGATGCGGAGAAAGAAAGTGGAAAAGTAATTGTGAAATGATCGCCTCTCTTCTGATTAAATAGTGCAACCGGCTAAACAAAAGAAACCTAGCTAATGTGGAATTCTAAACTAAATCGCTTAGCAGAAAATGAGGGATAATGCAGCACTTCAAAATTTGCTGGGTGAAAAAAAGGACACTATCTCCACGTATGAGTCCATAGAATCAGCCGCAAGCTAAGTTAGCGTGAACGCTTCCACTGTCCGCTGTGCTCAGCGGGAACTCCAATAAAACAATAAAGAAGGAAATCGAATTCCTGTTTGGAATGAGTTATTGAACGGTCAAGTTCAGTGACCTCTATTTCATGAACACTAGGTTTCTTGTCGGATCCTTGCATTTTTCTTCGCTTGGATACTTCATTGCCGCCAGAGCGCGTTCAAAAACTCCCTTGCGGGCTCATTTCTGGCTGCGTCGCTGGCGCAATGCCTCTTAGGGATTGTTTTCAAGAGGCTGCTAGATTACGTCCATTGTTTCATCGAGTCGACTGGAGTATTTTGAAATCATCCCCTCTGTTTTCATGAGTGTTTTGGCTTGTTCGAAATGAAAGGATACCGTGGATCCTCATTAGTGTTTTGCACACTGCTTCTTGCAAGTATGAGCAGTTACTACGAACTGGAACCGATGCAGAAGAGGAGAAATTAGTAATAATTGAAAATTCTGGACGAGTGCAGATAATACGTATGAAGAACAAGTTAGCGTGATGAAAAAAAAAAAAAAACAGCAAAGGGGCAGTGTCGAAATTGGACGCCGTTTCTGTGAAAATCCATGCAGACAATTTACAACCACCCAGACAGTGTTTTCATTCAGTGGCAATTTATTCGCTTTTATTTATGACAGTGCCACAAAACAACTTCAGCGCGCCAAGGTTCAATGCGTACCAGTAGCTTGCTCTTCTGCCCAATAGCACCTATGGTTTCGTACTGGATTTTACAGGCTCTAAGAAGACTAGTTGTTGCTTGATTTCAAAGCTCCAAGCATAAAATTCCTGAAGTCTCTTAGTTAACCTCCGCTGGCTGGGATTACTTGGCAGGACTGAACAATAGGGAGCTTTAGAATAGGGGGGCCCTACCGGTTAGGGGGATAGGGTAATAGCAGGGCACGAGTGCGCATGCCCCGAACTCAAGCGTGCCTTGGGTTTTGGAGTCAGCGGAAGACGGTGACCTTATTTCGGCGAAATAGCGTGGACCCTAGCGCCGGATAGGGTTCGGGAGCATGGCGGCGTCCTGCCAAGCGGCAGCCGCTCGCCTCGGCACACATTCGTCGTTACCGCTCCATGGTGTCACGCGTTCAAGGCAAACGAAAGCCCAACGAAGCTTGTGCTATGTCTCATGATGCCCGCACCACCAAATTTAAGCGATAAAATGCACCATATTTTCTGATTGCTTCCGGGTTTACCGAGCTGATAGGCTTAGCGAGTTCGGCTCGTTTGATTGCCGTGGGGACCAGACGTCGGAAAGCGCGGAAGGTTCAGATAAGGTTTCCCGGCTCAGGCTGTATGTGTTAAGATTGGCCGATTTCGTCTTGTCTGAAGAAAACAGTTTATATAACTGGTATTTTCAAGATACTTTTGTAGTAGCTTCTGTTTATTAAAATAGCGTTGCTCGCTTTTATATATTTAAAGGGACACTAAAGAGAGAAAGGAAGTGGGTTTGCATCGATAGAATGCCAGTTCCTGATTACAAAAAGACCACTCTTACTGAAAACAGAGCTGTTATAAGGTAGTAAAGAAGAATAACAGAAATACAGGTATCGCCACCACAGCCAAACGGCCGAGGCTCGCAACTACAAATCACGTGACGCGCTAGGGATCCCGGAGGCTGACAAATGCGAATTACTTTGCATGTTTGAATGCGGTAGTACGTTTTTTCTCAAACATGATAACACGCTTTTATCATACGTAAACGACGGCGAAAAGGCAACGTAAACGTTGCAAGGCAAATACAAAAATATACTTGGTGACGCCACAGGCGGCCACTTCAGTTTTGGTTATGTTTCGGCTCAGGCATTTCGTGCGCACTCGGATAGTTTGTTTGTACCTGCAGCGCCTGAATTACGAGCTTGGAGCAGCAGATGCGCCTTGATGGTTCCCATTTGAGCATTCGGAGGCACGAGCGAGTGAAATCCGCTACCGCCGACACAGTCCTTCGTTCACACTTCTGCGCCAACATATCGCCGCCGTTGCCGCTTCGACTGCGACCTGACCGCTTGACTGCAGCTACGTACGCCACGAAAAGCATACATATGCTAAGTACCGAAGGAAAAACGCATTATCATTCAATTGGTCACTAAATCATGACACATCTGACCAACATATACTGCGTCAACAAGACCTTCAACGTGCTATTTGCAGGCGTCGTAAACAAAAGGGGCATACGTGCCGCTCATACCATGGAGAGCGTCGATATATTGCGCTCGTCGCCCGGCGAAAAAAAGGGCCTCGGGTAAAAAGTAAAAACTAAAAATAACGAAGCACCAGAAATACATTACAAAAGGTTAAAAAAATCGATTTGTAAAAAAAATAAAAAAAAAGTGCCAGACGCGGTAAGACTCGAACTCGCTACTGCTTGCTCCGAAACGTGCGACGCTAACCGCTCGGCTACGCCGCGCCACAAGAGCCTTGAAAATATTTTTAGTTTTTATGTCATGGCCGCATTTACAATAAAGTGTTTCTGCTGCCGGTCTAAAAATTACAGCTTCTTGATCATCGGCGCATGCTGCCTGCTCTCACGTCTTGCAACGAATGTTCTGGATGCCTATGCGCACTATATTGTGCACTGGATCCATTTTAACATGTGGAATTTCACAGCGCTGGCAAATGTAGTGGCGCCGGCACTTCGGTCATGTTCTGCTACCGTGGACGTAATTTTCGCTGAACACGGAGCTGTAGCACAAACCTTGAAGGAAAAAAGTGCGACGAAGCTTCAAAACTGACAAGCGCAGCAGCGAGGACACTATTTTGCTGGTAACTAAATCTTGATTTGTATGTAAACATGTCAGGAAGCGTTGCGATGACCAAGGGCTCGGTTTGTTTATACACAGTGCAAGAAGGAGCGCAAAAGCTTGAGAAACATGTAAAGTATTGTGCATTACAAGCGCTCTATGCTTTTTTTTCTTCCTTTATGGGCCCATCGCTCGGTATATTACTCTCTTCATCGTTTTATTTATTTCGGCTGAGGCCGTCATTGCGAGTACGCTGTTGCCAAGTTGGCCCTTGAGGGATGCGACGCCGTGGGCCGCGCCGGCTCGCTAGCTATCACGGAGTCTCCGCTTACGTCATAGTGTGCGTCACTCAACTCCAACTACGTAGTTGGAGGCCACAGTTTGAATTCGACCGGCGGGAACAAGAAAAAACCTCAACTTCTTATCGCAATATCTCAGCAATTATTCGATTTTTTGCTGCCGGATATGCGACGACAGTGTCACCAAATGTAGTTTATTAGATTTTCATACCATCTTTGGCTGTCTTTAGTGTCCCTTTAAATACTGTTCACGATTTACCGTGTGGGCGCTGCAATCGACGAATGCAAGCCCCGCTCCGCTGCGTCGGGAAAACCCGCATTCTAAAACTCGCCGGCCGGCTCGAACGTAGCGCCGCGGCGTGCTATTTTCTTGAGGGCCCGAAGCCTTAGGTTCCCCTATTCTAAAGCTCTCTGACGTCACCTCCCGTGCTCCCTTCAGTTATAAAGGAGGCGGATAAAGGTCTACATAAAATGCCTGAAGGTCTCTTCCTAAACCTCATCTGCTTGGCATAACTTAGCTGGAGGAAACAGTGACACATCTCATCCCTACCCTGAAATTTGTTCTATATCGAGTAGTGACGACAGGCCTGCAATAGCATGGCTTTGAAATGCGGCCCTGGGGGTTTTGCTTGGTGTGCGAAAATAGCAGCGATTGCGCAGCTGGCATTCAGGGGCATTGCTACCAGCTTTGTCACGTTCAAATGATTCCCCCGAGCCGCATTGTCGCCTTCGTGTAAAATAAAAAAAAAACGCACGAGGGAAGAGGAGAAAAGCATGTTCGGCATCGACGCTGACGACATTTGGAACCGGCATTTTCTCCCACCAGGGATAATGGATAGCGGCGACCCGACAGCCGTTTAGGCGGTCCGGTGGCCGAGACGTCCGCAGCCGCGGGCCTCTGGTTCAGTTGTTCGTTCGGCGCGTGGGGATAACAGGAAGGAGAGAAATTCGCAGCCTAGCCGCTGACTTGAAGGTGACAAACGATCTTTCGCTTCCCTTACCCCCTCATTCCGGCGTTTCTTGTTTTTGCGACGTTCGTTTCGTTTCGCAGAAAGGTTGGGGCGCGGAAGCGTCGACAGAAAACGCGAAGCGGACCGGCCTGTCCGCCCACGGCTGCTGCGGAAATACAAAAAGCGCAAATTGAGTTCTTTTCGCGATTAATGGGGCACAATAAAAAAAAAATAACCAGGAATATATATACTTTGGCTTTAAGCCTGCCTTGAAAAACAGCGTTAACATTCCATGTGCTCGAACTAAGAACTGCGTTTGACCGAGTTGACTAACGTTTATATCTTCAGCAAAATTATGTTTATTTACAATATATTGACCAACAGCTGTGTTTGACAGACTCGACTAACATTTATATCTTCAGCAAATTTCTGTATATTTACAGTATATTGACTACCATTTACAAATGCGTTTAACCGACGCGACTAACGTTTATATCCTCAGTGAAAATCAGTTTATTTAAAATATATTGACTACCTCATATGTTGTGGCAACAGGGCCGCATGTAGAACAGTAACAGAAGCATAGAAGCGATACTGAATTCATTCTAAAAAAAATGCGCCTGCAGCCCTGCATAAATAGGATATACTTTTACCCTTGTAGTGTGAACGACTCTACTTTAAAGAACGTTACGGCACAAACAAACCAAAAGGTTTAGGGAGCAGAAGCCTGTCATATAGTTCTCAAGTCTTTTATTTGGCGCATAAAAACAGTCTATTGAAGAATATCAAAGAGAGGCTACTGATATACCCTTTACCTGGCGAATCCATTTCGTTCAGAGTATATGCGTACTGGCATGCAAACACTGGTTTCGTTTGCTTTGGAGTTTTTCAAATCCCAATGCATCTCAGGCTATGATACACGTTGGAGGTGAGAGCTCTACAAATGTCTACCCCATCGCGTCCCCTAATATGCTTTGACATTGCTCAGCACATGGGCGTCGGGCTTTTAGCTTTCATCGAAAAGCGGCCGCTGCGACTGTAATGAAAAAAGCTCCCAGGCGAATGTGTTCTGCGTAATTGTACACTGTTGGAGGTAAACATGAGGAAAATCGATCCTGCTTACACGAACGATATCCTTAAAGTGGCGAAAAAGAAATAGCATAGAGAAAAATCACATGTATGTGCGAAGGGATTAGCCTGGTATTGGAATGAGATTGCCAGTAGTAAGACCAGTCAGACGTTCCGCCCGCAACAAAGTACGACGTTAATGTGCCTATAGAAGCAGTGAAAGCGGAAGGGCAGCTGGGGATGGTCGCATAAGTAGAGAGCTTTTGAAGGATCCTGGGGATATCGTGCTTAAAAACCTAGCGCCCGCATACGCAATTCCTGATGACATCGACAGTACAGGAATGTTGGAACAACACTAATATTATTTTATTTCATAAGGACGGAGACGCTACGATGTGCACATTTGTAGGCCAATCAGCTTACTAACCGTTACATTCAAGCCATTTTCTAAAGTAATTGCTAAATAGGATTAAAACCTTGTATTCAATCAACCAACACATAAAGCAGGTGTTCAGAAACGGTTCAAATATCGATTGTATTCATTCTATCAACATGGTAAAGCACAATGCCCGCAATGTAAATAGCTCTTATGCTTGCCTATAATTGATTTAGAGGAGGCATTCGACTCACTAGAAACGTTAGCAGCCATAAGAGCACTGCGAAATCTAAATGTGTAGATATATGTGAATATACTAAAAGATATATAGCGGCTGCAAAGCAATTCTTAGATATGTGCAGATATTATACCAACAATTCAACAGTACAAAGAATGCACAGAACAGGAGCGGGCGACTCTGTATGAACAGGAATGTCCTACACACTGCTATTTGCAGCCCAGTAGATGAGGACGAAACAATAATTAAAATAGGGCCCGTTGCAAGGAGGATATCGTAAGAGAACAGCCTAAAAAGTAAACAAAATGGGTGTACAGTTGCCGAGTGCCAAACTGGGGGTGCGCACCAAGCGACTACAGCAGGCGATTTCTTCTCAGTGTCACAGACTAGTGCTGTATAGGCAGGAGTCATCAGTTTTTGAAACGGGGTAAAAGGTCGGATCTCATCACTGATAGCAATGACCGAGCATTCAGGACTGCGGTGACGGTGATTCCATGGACGACGATGCCGAGCATAGTTGTTTGTTAATGCAGAGCTTAGCGAGACATTACTAACAGGTAGTGTATAAAGTATTCTTTACAGACGCTGCAGTGACTGATTTTCCATCTCGGTGCGTTAATAAGGGATCGAGATAGAGGGGAATGAGGCGGGCCTTGCGGAGCGGGAAACTGAATAGGGAATGTGGTCGTCGGTGGCAAGCTCTGCAGAGTAGAGCCGGACGACCAATACGAGGACTTTCACCTGTATGGCAAGATGTGATGGATATGAAGATATAAGGAAGGAACCATTGATTTTGACATTTGCAGGCAGTGCGTCCACCGTGGAAACAATAGAAACACAGAGAGGTCTTCGCGGGAGCTTCCCGGCAGATCTGTTCCGGCAGCTCCGGGCGAGATATATGGTGCGCGAAGCAGAAAACAATCCGTATCCTTAGTTACGTAAGGGACATGGCTTCTGCGAGAGATGCTGAGGCATTGATGGTCGATGTGTGGTAGGCTGCTGGAAAGTATATTACATAACTTTGGGTTTTAGGCGGATGATGCAAGTTTTCGGAGTATAAAGAACAGGTGGGGCTGGTTGTTATGAGAGCAGCAGGTATCTTCGTAACGAAATGGAAGTAGTATTTGGAATCCATTATAAATGCTGACTAATGTAACCACTTTTCGATTCCTCCAAGAACCGAAATTATTCTATGGACACGTCAAAAGTATGTTTTCGTTTTTCGCAGGTGTAAGACGTGGACCGCTGTGAGTGTCAATTATTAAATAAGGCTGTGATTTGGGCGAGTTGGTATTTTTTATGCTATTACCGTTCAAAATACGCACAACACACAGAATGAGAACACATGACATAAGCGCTGACTCAGAAGAGTGCATTTAAATCTAAAAAAACTAATTGTGCATGCCTTTGCTTCAATGAACAAAACAAAACAAAAAAAAAAACATCAAACGACGTTTGTCAACGTAGAAACACTTGCCAAGGCATATAACTATACTACATTACTATTTAATCTCCTAACGATTGAGTGTAATCATGGATTACGATTGCAATGGGCTATGTCATCATAAATAAGAAGAGATTCTAAAATTTCACGTATTAGTGAAGCTTTCTGCATGACAAAGATGATGGTCGTAGAAAACTGTGGAGTGCACTGAGCTCTCTTCTAATGATAGAAAAATTGCATTGAACATAATTGAAAGGTGAACTTAGCACATAGTCGAATATTTGTACATCGTCCGCTGTTCCTGATATGTGACTCTCAAATAAAATGAAATTATCTACATAAGTATGCCAACATTTTCGGGCACAAAGCGGCCTTTATGAATTAGTTAGCACACCCTCATTTCTTCTGAGAAGGGTTTCCATTCCATTTTGCGTCCACTTGCCTGCGCATGCCATGAAGCTGCTCTGGAGCTGAAACTACAATAACATTGTAGCTTCAAGACGCTTTTTATACCTTGTGCTAACTATGTACTAATGTCAATACTACTTCCTTTTTTTCGTTTTCCTGTTTTGATGTATCGTCTCTTCACTAGGAGCTGCTAACTTTGAAACAATGAACCTAATAGAACACACGTTCATTGATTCCTTTATATCTGCATTCGTTTACTCCACATATTAGCATTTCAAATAGTGCCATTTTTGGCCAATTACGAAGTCGATTGTCAATTGCTCTTTGCCAATTCCGAATGCGGTTCACTTAGACGTAGTCAATTGATGGTATGTATATAGTAACTGTTTTATGACAATAGTATTGTTAAATATAAAATGAAACAGCATCTCTTTTAGGCGTACTCGGGACGAAGACCTAGCGCGCTTTTGTAAAATCTTTCACTCCATATACTAACCATCTCGTGATGTCCCATAACCTCAACTCAACTCCTAGTTGATATAAGACGGAGCACTTGTAAATATGCCGCAATACGCAATCAAGCCGTCGGTGCAACTACATCAAATAGAAATGTACAAAAAAGGTGAGATACGCCCAATTATTTCAAAGAATACTTTTTGCCATGTAATGATTGAGCAGTGTACCACATACCTTGTACCTGAGGGAGGTCTTAAATAGTCCAGGCGGGAAGATGCTATACTACGACTGGTTAAGCGCACAAATTATGGTCGTCTAATTTATTATTTAGTCATGGCCGGCACTGGACTAAAGGCCAAATTAACACTACGTTTTCAAGTATTGTCGTCCATGCCAGTCATAAAGACAATATCGGTCGTGAGAGCGTAGGTAAAATCAAGCACCATTGATAAAGACAGACATATATGGTTCTTGTCACGTGTATACTATTGCCTTTCACTGAGCTTAGACAGTCAACATATCAAACCAACTCACCCAAACACTGCCAATAAACACCTTATAATTCATAAACTTTGACGAGCCATCTACAGTCGTAATAAAAATCACCTCGGCGCAAATTATCCATCCAGTACACTTACTGTCACGGAGATCAGCTACTCATCCAGCTAAAGTATATACTTTCCTTACGTGCTACGACGTTTCTGAAACATGTCTGCTTTTTTTTTTTGGCTTTTGCTATTCGGGGTAAAAACTGAATTGTATGAGAATCATTTAATTTATTAGCATGTGCCATATAGGAGTCAGCGCATATGACGCGTTTATTTAAGGTGTGTTCTTTTTTTCTCATGCTGTTAAAAGATGTAGTATGAAGGTAAGGTATATTTTCAGTTTATTACGCATCGCAGTGCATGTCGTGCCACACGATCAAGAGATCACGATTGTGTAAAATGATAGGGCCTTCCGAGGTCCGAACCTGATAAAAAATGGTGGCACATTTTTCAGCCAGATGCTTTAGTGTCTTTCAAAACCTCGCAAGCAACTCTGGATGCACCCTTTCAAGTAAAATATACCTTTTTTGAGACTAATATTATTTTAGCACTGTCAACTGAAACTGAAGCAGTTTCGAGCGAGCGTTGACAAGTGCATAAAGTTCTAAGGCAGATTTCAGAGTTGTGAGAATATAGACTGCGCATTCTGCTGTTCCTAGTGTGGTGTTCCGCAATGCAAAAGTTACCCTGCGAAACATTCGCCAATATTTCTTTCTGTTTTGAGCTTCTCATTGTTTGCGACCGTGCGTGAATCTTATTCTCTCATATCTTCCCGTACCCACAAAATTACATGCATTTGACGATAATCATTACACTTTTGGTATTGGTTTCGGAAATCCAAATATTGTGCCTCAGATGCAGGTCAGTAATTGAAGCCTCATTTTTTATTTTTTGATTCCTGGCGTATGGGATTCCCTTGCAAGTACGTACCAGAAGCAGTTATAAAATATCGAATTTAATATATTACCAAAGTAAATGTCATGCAGAAAATAGTCCATTTCTCTTCTCTGAAGCGCAAAGTAAAACGCCGAGAGTAACTTGCACAGAGAAGAGTGATCACTGCTTTCAAAAGGGCTAAAGGAGTAAGAGAAGCTGACCTTATAAATTCCTTGTCACTGCAGAGGATTCGACGTCAAGGAGTTGTTCCCGTTCTCGAGCGGCACCAGGATTAAAGTCCTACTATCACGCAATTCTCCTCATATCACACTCTAACCGAGCTCTCACGATTGAGTCCAAAGGCACCAAGCGAAATAAATTGAAAGACGGATGACAACAGAACAATGTAAGACAGGAATAAGAACAACAGAACGAAATTTGCTATACACAAAGGTTCTCAATTGTTGCAACTCGCTAGCCGCAATTGAACAGTTGCTCAGTAAAGGGCGCTCTACAGCATCTGTTGACACGCAGATGTAAGAAAGATGGATATCTTTAGCATTATTCTAATATTTCACTTCGTATCTTACAAGTACAAAATTTACCGAATATTTATCTTAAAAGAATAAAGCACCGGCTATTGCATATAGCAAGCAAGGAAAAAACTGTGGTTCAAGTTTAATGCAAAAAAAGAGCACCGTAAAGAAGGCATCGCAATTATCAGCCCAAGCCCCCAACATTGCAAATAATGATCAACCGGCACTCCACTCCAGCTACAATCTGATGAGAGAGGTGTTTAGAAGCACATGTTTTGTCAATTATTCACTGGGGCGAATATTTTGCCAATAAGGCGACTTAGCGAACATATCTTCTCTAGGGTCACTCATAGCGCTTTCTCCAACCTATCGATATCGATTGAGGCTATGACCTTTACTCCTATTTCCTCCGCGCCGTATAATCGGATCCTTTGGCATGCCTCCCCATCACTTCGGAGAACCGAAAGGAGTAGGTCAAGCGTAGAGCGAACAAGAACAGGGCCGTAAAATTAACGATGCACAAAAAAAAATTGCACAAAAGGACTGCCTTAACGAAGTACGCGAAACAAGTACTCAGGAGGGAAAAACAGCATTCATTTTCTCTCTGCCTTCTTCTTATCTGACCAAAGTCTTCACAGCTCTAATAGTTAATGCACCGTGAAAATGCGTTCCTCCTCCTTCGTTTCGCCGGTGACGGCCTACCCCGATCAGCATCACATTACGGGAAGCACGCCGTATAAGGTGGTTCTTAGCCTGTGCCCCTCGCAAAGGCCTATAAGGGCTTTGAACGTAGCGCTCTTATCTCTAAAGCTCTTTCGCACGCTTCAGCGGACACGCATCCTTACTGAGACGTCGTTACGCATGCCTGGACCCTTCGTAGCAGAAGGAGAATTGAAAGGATCATTTTTTGTGTATTTCATTTTTTTTTGCCTAGTAGCTTCGATGCCACAGTTGCTCGGACCGGTACTCCATCCTCCTCAACATTTGACTGACAACACATTCTTTCTTGTTTCCTTAAACTGATAAAGTATAATAATGGAGTCGAACATTGAGCTTTTTGGTCACACAGTTCTTGGACGAAGCAGAGCAGGTAACAACACAAAGCATAAGGAGCACACAAAAACACAAGCACAACGCTGCACTGACAACTATATTGACAAGAAGCCGCACATCTTCTCTCTTCACTTCACGCCTACAGCCAACTTCTTCCTTGTCTTTAACATCTTGCCGATTTGCGCAGAAATTCTAATTCCTTCTTCAACAAAACCATTGATGGCATATTGACACATCGGTCTCCCAAGTAACAGATTTCATATGCTTCATAAATTTCTCTTGCTAACTTATCCTTCATCTTTTTTGTAACCTTAACATTGTGAAGGTCAGCCGGACATGTTTGGTCTCTACAACCAACGCAGTCTTTGCAGTGCACCGCAAGATCAGTTGTCAGTGCAGCGTTGTCCTTGTGTTAGTGTGTGCTTATGCTTTGTGTTGTTACCTGCTCTGCTGCATTCTTCCAAGAAATGGTAGAGTATAGTCGTGCAGTCGCTTTCCAAATCGACGTAGATTTCAAACCTGAACTTTGGTGGTTTGCAATGTGATGCTTTTGTCTGGAAGAAGGTACAGTTTCTCCTCATCTATAGCTTGAAGCTTGACTGTACGCCTACGCAGAAGCTAACTTCAGTCGCCGTCAAGCAACCCATAAATATGCCTCCTGTTTTGTATAAAACGTGCATTAATGCTTAAAAATATGTTTTTCGATGGATGAATGTGGCTTCTGCAGTATTTTATTCTAATGTTGCAGACATAAAAAAAGGTCACTGGCGCTAAGTAGTGTACCAGGAAACTAACTTCGCATGTAACTCCTAAATCTTGCTGTTTGACGGCAGGTTGACATTATGAATTTGTAGCCAGCGTTAAGAAATAATATAATTTTTCAGGATTGCCGAAACGTGATTTCCATGGGTGCCTATATCAACAAATTTTGGCCTTTGGTTACAATGAAGAGTGCTTTAAAAATACCCATGATCTAAATGCAGCGCCTTGAGTAGTAAGTCAGTGGCAGCGTTATGCTATTTACCCCTGCTTTGCGTGGGCTTGAGATGAGTAGAGACCAGAAGTGTGCATGGTAGATCAGCCTGGACAGAGACGCCTGTCGGTGCCACTGACTGACGCCGCTTATGGACTGATTTCATTACGCGGGCTTTTAGAGAGATAGAGATAGCTCTACAGCGTTCTTTTGCAAGTTTCGCGATATTCCTTCCCCTAGTACCTCAGATGTTACACAAATGGTGATGCGTGTTGTTTCATTTCGTGGTGTGGAGCAAACATCGCTCTCTTCTTCGTACTGATCAAAAAACATCGGCGCGTCTTTATCGTCGTGCTGAGACATGAGATCATTGTGCTGTCGCCGAGGTCGATACCGTCTCGTGTAAATCCTACACTCACTCTGCCACTGTGCTACTAACACCGCAGTCACCATCAATTTCAAACTTCGAAACAGTCGCGCACTCTGCATTGAACATTGTCGTCTTCATGAAGTTCCATTTGCGCCGTTCCTTCACTTAGCCTAGGTAAATACGTCATGCACATAAGCCATGCCCTAAACACATACAGAGACTTGAACCACGTCAGACTACAGAGTCCACCGATCAACGAGAAGCCAGATTAGTGCGTTGTCAACAATCCTAACAAACGCGGAAGCGAGTCGATATCAAAGCGGCAGCAGCGAGTGCGACTGCAGCCGATGTCTAACGCCAGCAAAACCTGATTCAAGGATGGTTGAAATCCAACGTTATTTTTGAACACACCTCTCTGTAGTCAGATAGTGAAATTTTGTCGAGCCATGTCGCTAACATAACTAACCACTTTGATTTACTACAAACTGCTATGCCATTAACAACGGCCGGCTGAAAACTCCTTATTCATAACAAAGCGACTAACAAAGCTAGAGTTGGTTATGAGCAATTATTCAAATGTGTCACTAGTTAACATTATTAGCATATAGTGTTGATGACCAGCAGTACTCACATTATTTTTCTGAAGAGTTAGTCTTGATAAATGAAAAGTCTATATTATTAATTAGTATCTGTCTTCCCCAAAAGATCAGTTAGAGTCTAATGCAGCCGTTACTATATAGATTGGTTCCTTTTTCCTGCGTGTATTTGTACGAAGTCATCAGAAGAGTTAGAACTAATTTTGTACTGTAATGTTTGGATGCTAGAACTAATGCAGAGCACGCACGAGCTGTACTGTACTGTAAACGTACTGTCAACGTCGTGAAAGGTCTGACATCAGTTTCAATGTGAGATCTCGGTAAATAGTAGAGCTGAGGTACTGACGGTAAGTAAAATTTAGAGAAGTTTCAAAATATTCATTTTATCCTCAGGTATATGGCTATTTTACAGTCCTAAAAGAATAAATGTGATGTCATTCGCATATGGATAACATCTTGTTCATCGTACCTTCTACCAAACCTGCGTCTATACTTGAATACATCTAACGGGTTTACTAACACGAAGACACCGCAGAAAGTCTTGAATATGTGGTGCACGTTTTTTCGGACACTTTTCAAAACTCCAGGAATTATTTTTCGAAAGCCGTTATATTGTTTCTCTTTTCTTTGCAGCTTAATCGGTGGTCATGTTTGTTAAATACACACCTTTTTTTTTTCAAAACTTAAACCACAAGTGGTTTTGCCTCTATACAACGTGGTTCTCATCTTGCAGCTTCCCTGGAAGTAATAACGTTCAGAGGAAGGAGGCTCTTAACTGATCATTTGAAATGTTGGGAACCTATTACGTGCCCTGAGGAATAGTCAATAAGCACATTCTCCTAGGGGCTAATTTATTTATCAAGATTGCGCGTCTTAGAAGCTAAAAAGCAAAACTCAGTGGGACGTTTTATAGCTTCACGCCCTTATCGGGATTCATGTTCATATTGTTAAGGAACCATAATGTTTCAAATGACCACTCTGACGTAGAATGTTTGCGCTGTTATATCAGAAAGCTGGACACCAGAACGTGAGAGGCATTGAGTATAGGTTGCCTTTCTGTGAACGTAATAACGTCTTGATATATAAGTACATATATACATTTTTAGGAGTATCAATCCTGTCTTCTGGCATACTCATCTTTGATGTTTCTGCTTTTATGAACACAGATTCATTTAAAGGGAAACATTACCAACTGTTCGAGTAGTCTAACTGATGTTAAGCACGTCAAGGTTGATGCTGTGGATGTTTCTACAAATGATACACGCTTTAGACTAGAAACAACGTTTAGCGCACTAGAAACAGTAACGCGGAGTCCTCTACAAAGGGTAATCAATGTGCTGTGACTGCGTGCCACACCTGACGTATAGTGACAAATGTAATCGGCGAAGCATATTATAGACTATAAAAGACACAAAGTCTAACAAAAATTCCTGGCGCCGCTAGCGATTCCATGGCTCTCATGAAAGGTAGATTTCCTTAGCGGCACCATTGAAGCAAAACACAAAAACGCACCAGGTGTCGAAGCTGAGAGAGGAAAAGGCTGTGAAGCAACCAAGAAATGTGAACCATTTGTTGCGCTGCAGTAGCGCCTCCAGCTACAGTGCATTTTTTCTTCTGAACTCCATCATTGTTCACTTTTTCTTTTTTTATTTGTCAAGATGAGCGACCCATACAAAGACTCACTACCTGCCTGGCTGAAATGAGTTATTGAAACGTCTATTTCGGTGACCCACAGACTTCCCTGGGAGCAGAGATGGAATAAGCTCTTTCTTAGTTGCATGCGGTTTTGTGGTTTTTGTGCATGTTAGAAAATGTTTGCGCCCTGCTCTTACCATTTGCGAAACGCGATTGTTGGCGGAGCGTTTTCAG
Organism: Amblyomma maculatum; assembly: GCF_055883805.1. Classification (NCBI taxonomy): domain Eukaryota; kingdom Metazoa; phylum Arthropoda; class Arachnida; order Ixodida; family Ixodidae; genus Amblyomma; species Amblyomma maculatum. The sequence goes on from NC_139353.1 coordinate 78,937,400, forward strand.
CCATATTCTAAACATCCTCACCTTTTCTTTGATACGCTGATATTGTAACGGCTAGTAAGAGGCAGCTGCTTCGTTAAGCAAGACACGTAATATGTGCACACAGACATGGCAGTTCCTTTGAGACTTGCCTAATTGTTCTTGGCCCATTGCCGGCACTATACACGCTCCCTCACGAAATAGGTCCGATGGTGTCAAGAGAGACGCATTTCTGTTACAAAAGTCCAGTACTTTCACGCAATCGTTTTTCACGAAGAAGTCATTTATCTGATCAAAAGTATATGAATAATATTTTAATGGCAAAACATTCATAGACATCTGGCTATCAATAGAAACATTCGAATGTTGGAGAAGCTACAAAAACAATGTAAAGGTTCTACGTTGCAATGTGCTTAGCAAAATTTATAACAGACATATTTTAAGTTGGTTACTAAAGCAGTAGCACGGGATATCTGGACATTTCATGTCTTCGAATACCAACTCCCGTAAGTCCGGAGAGTGACGGTGTTATGATAGCGGAAAATGTCGAGGCGTTACAGGAGAGAAGATCAATAGAGATATCTTGTAGAAAAATGGGCGCATCGTAATAGTGCGAGCATTCTTTAGGTTCTATTTTTCCGCGACCGACACATACTGATAAAGTAGACGAGAGCGCTAACTTCATTGTATTTAGCTTGATGACACAAAGACTAATGTTAAGGTTTGGGTGAGATTTTTATGCTCTCTTTTGCTTTTTAAAAGGACAGGAAAAATACGCAGTGAAAAACGAACACCGCTCCACATTGAGTGGAGCTGTGGTGTTTCTTCGCGTAATTTTCAAACATATCTGGAAGGAAAGCTTTGGAAGTATTAAACGTCACTAGCATTTATTTTGAATTGCAAACAACATTGCTCCTTGGATCAACGTGAAGCGTTCATAGAGAAAGCACTGCCACAAGGGATTCATTATTCATAAAAACTTAGTAATTGTTTCAAGCCATTCGGTGTTTGCGGTGGTTCCAAGAGTACTATTATATAAAAAAACTGAAAACAATGGGAATGATACGAAAAATAGATGTGCATCAGACTTGATCAGACTTGCTACCTTACAAGTTGGAATGGCAATAAATAAAGAGAACGAAAGAAGACAGGAATTCAAGATAGCTTTAAATGTGTCTATAGGCAATGCTGCTTAGAGTAAACAGGGTGCACACTTGAAGGCAGCACTCTTGAACTTTGCTCTCAGTTCTCTAGAAGTGTTAATTGCGCGTTGACTGCTTCTCTCTGAGTGTAACTTACATACACATGTATACAATAAGGGGCGAAGTGTGGCAACCAAGCGCACATATCCTCAAGCCGAGTACAGTCACAAAGCAAGTGTCTATTTCTTTCATCCACCCGCAGCTCTTACACGCGTGGTAGTATGCTATGCGATGATTTGGCAGTTGTCATTTTTGAACGCCACTCTCAGCCACAGGAAACATACAGCTTGGAATAACATCGGGAGAAGTCGAAATGCATATTCAGTTGATGTACAAGGTCAAGGTTGTGCAGGGTGCATCAAGACCACTAAACTCGTATTTCAGCCAGCCACTCCTGACTGCCTTCCTGAGTCGTCTCATGTCAGTGGCATCACGGCAACGCTGGAAAATTTTTTAACATAAAACACAAACGCTACCGCGAATCCTTGTATTGGTTTGCACGATGTAAACTGTCATAACGTTGAGGATGTATGGCTTCAACAAGAGTATGTATGTATGTATGTATGTATGTATGTATGTATGTATGTATGTATGTATGTATGTATGTATGTATGTATGTATGTATGTATGTATGTATGTATGTATGTATGTATGTATGTATGTATGTATGTATGTATGTATGTATGTATGTATGTATGTATGTATGTATGTATGTATGTATGTATGTATGTAAGTATGTATGTATGTATGTATGTATGTATGTATGTATGTATGTATGTATGTATGTATGTATGTATGTATGTATGTATGTATGTATGTATGTATGTATGTATGTATGTATGTATGTATGCTATACTGTATGCTATACTAAACTATATAAAAAAAATCCGCGTGTCGATGGAATTGCATAAACAGGTTCGGGGTGCGACCTGATGCCGGTGAACACCTCCGGCAACGCACTCCCTCACCAGAACAGGAGTTGGCTACCCTGGGGCAGTAATTGGCCGCAACTTCTCATGATACCCAGTCGGAAAAAACTACAGAAAATTTTCTGATGTTACGACAGAATGTCTGTGCGGTTTTTGACGGGAAACCTGTTGTGACAACAGAAAATTCTGTAGTAACGTCAGAAATTTCTGTAGTTACAACACAAAAATGTGCTACAGAACTACAGACAATAGAAATATACTACAGAAAAACTACAGAACTACAGAAAAGTACTACAGAACAACAGAAAAATCTGATGGTTACGACAGAACTACAGGATATTTTGTCGTATTTTTGACACAGTTCTGTAGTTTTTTTCGACTGGGTAAGCTCCACAAAACCCCGGCCCTCAGTCACCAGCGGCTGCGGAACAACTGACCACGGCGGCGGTCAGACCTGTGACGCAGAAGGGGGTGCTACGAACTTCTGGCTCAGCTGGACAGGCCGCCATTGGAAACTGACCCTGGCAACCTTTAATGCTAGAACCATAGCTAGTGAAGCTAGTTTAGTAGTGCTCTTACAGGAACTAGAAGGTATGAAATAGGAAGGATGTCATAGGGCTTAGTGAGGTTAGGAGGCCGAATGAGGCATATACTGTACTGAAGGATGGGCATGTACTGTGTTATCGAGGTTTACCGAAGGGGCGAGAACTAGGAGTAGGTTTCCTTGTCAATACGTATTTAGCGGGTAATATCAATGAATTCTATATTAGTAATGAGAGGGTGGCAGGTATCGTAATTAGGCTTAATAAGCGGTATAAACTGAAGGTTGTACAGGCCTATGCACCTACATGTAGTTATGATGACCAGGCAGTTGAAAGCTTCTACGAATATGTAGAATCGGCAACGCGAAAAATAAAGACGCAGTATACTGTACTAATGGGCGACTTCAATGCCCCGGTAGGCAGGAGACAAGGCAGTAGGTGACTATAGCATTGGTTCTAGAAATAGCAGGGGGGACTTACTAGTTGAGTTTGCAGAGCGCAATAACTTACGAATCATTAATACCTTCTTCAACAAACGGAAGAACCGCAAATGGATATGGAAAAGTCCGAACGGGGAGACTAAAAATGAAATAGACTTCATAATGTGTTAAACCCCCCCCCCCCCCCCCCCCATTATGCAAGATGTAGAGGTAATCGGGAAAGTGCGATGCAGTGACCACAGGATGGTTAGGTCCCGAATTAGCCTAAATCTGAAGAAGGAACGCAACAGATTAGTAAGAAAGAAACCCATCAACGAATTAGCGGTGAGGGGAGGGCAGAAGAGTTCAGGATCTCGCTACAGAATAGGTATTCAGCTCTAACAGAGGATAGCGACACTACCCTAGAAGTAAGGAACAATAATTTCAGAGATATCATTACTGAGTGCGCGGTAGAAGTAAGCGGGTAAGATAGTTAGAGATGATACCGGTAAGCTGTCTAAGAGACGAAAGATTTGATTAACAAAAGCCACAGTATGAAAGCTTCCAATCCAACAGACCGGATCGAATTGGTCGAGATATGAAAGCTAATCAATAAGCGCAAGGTGGCTATAAGGAAGGATATAAGGAAGTATAACAAGGAGAAAATTGAGCATGCTGTAAGGAGCAGGGGAAGCCTTAAAGCGGTAAAGAAGAAATTGGGAAGAGGCAAAAACCAGATGTATGCGATAAGGGACAAAGCAGGCAACGTCATCACGAATATCGATAAGATAGTCAAAGTAGCCGAGGAATTCTATACAAATCTCTACAGTAGCCAAAGTAGTCAGGACCGTAATGAGATTGGCGGTAGGGAAAAACAGTCAGACGTTCCGCCAGTAACGAAGGACGAGGTCAAGAAAGCTTTAGAAACTATGAAAATGGGGAAATCAGCTGGAGAGGATCGGATAACTACGGATTTACTGAAGGACGGGGAGGGGGGGGGGGGGGGGGATATCGTGTTAGAAAAACTGGCCACCCTGTATACGCAGTGCCTGGTGTCATCGACGGTACCGGAACAATGGAAGAATGCAAACATTCTCCTCATTCATAAGAAAGGGAACTCTAAGGACCTTAAAAATTACAGACCAATCAGCTTACTGTCTGTTACGTGTAAGGTATTGACTAAGGTAATCGCTAATAGAATCAGGACAACCTTAGACTTCAATCAAGCAAATGATCAAGCAGGGTTTCGGAAACGGTACTCTACTATCGATCATATCCATACCATCAATCAGGTGATTGAAAAATGCTCGGAGTATAACCGGCCCTTATACATAGCATTCATTGATTACGAAAAAAGCATTTGACTTAGTTGAAACCTCGGCGGTGATGCAGGCATTGCGAAATCAGGGGGTAGACGAGCCGTACGTGAAAGTGCTGGAAGATATATACAGTGGCTGCACAGCAACCACAGTTCTGCACAAAGAAAGTAACAAAATTCCCATAAAGAAAGGTGTTAGGCAAGGAGACACAATCTCCCCAGTACTATTCACAGCTTGCTTAGAGGAAGTATTCAGAGACATGGAATGGGAGCAGTTAGGGATAAGGGTAGATGGAGAATACCTCAGTAATCTGCGATTTGCTGATAACATTGCCTTGCTATGCAACTCGGGAGATGAACTGCAAAAAATGATTGATGATCTAGACAGGAAACGTAGAAAGGTAGGCTTGAAAATCAATATGTAGAAGACTAAGGATATGTTCAACAGCTTCGGGAAGGAACAGCAGTTTACATTAGGGACCGAAGTACTGGAAGTAGTAGGCCAATATGTCTACTTAGGTCAGGTAGTAACCGCAGATCCGGACCATGAAAAGGAAATAACAAGAAGAATAAGATTGCGATGGAGCGCATTTCGCAAGCCCTCGCAGATTATGTCTAGCAGCTTACCGGCATCGCTAAAGAGGAAAGTATATAACAGTTGCATCTTGTCTGTACTCGCCTATGGCGCTGAAACATGGAGGATAACCAAGAGAGTTCTACTTAAGTTTAGGACAACCCAGAGGGCTATGGAACGATAAATGGTAGGGTTAACATTAATATGTAGGAAGCGTGCAGAGTGGGTCAGAGAAATAACTCAGGTTATCGACATTCTAGTAGAAATTAAGAAGAAATGGACATGGGCAGGACATCTAGTGCGAAGAGAGGATACCCGATGGTCGCTTAGGGTAACAAACTTGATTCCAAGGGAAGGAAAGCGTAGCAGGGGGCGGCAGAAAGTTAGGTGGGCGGATGAGATTAAGAAGTTGGCAGGGGTCAAGTGGATGCAGCTAGCACAGAACCGGGTTAAGTGGAGAAATATGGGAGAGGCCTTCGCCCTGCAGTGGGTATAGTCAGGCTAATGATGATATATATATATATATATATATATATATATATATATATATATATATATATATATATATATATATATATATATATATATATATATATATATTTATATATATATATATATATATATATATATATATATATATATATATATATATATATATATATATATATATATATATATATATATATATATATATTTTTTTTTATATATATACTGTGAGAAAGGAGAATGCGGCAGGCCCACCTTTATCCTGCTAGATCCGCTGAAACAGCAGCTATCATCTAGCCGCACTTCAACATTTTGTCTTCTCTTTGGCGCCAGATCACCTCTGATATGTTGAATATGTACAGATGAAGAACACGTTAATTCACAGTACCTATAATATATCCAGAGCATTCAGGCAAGATAAAGTGGATGAATGTGTCTAATGTATATATTTGAGAATGTTCTTCAGCGCAAACCTCGTTCATACATGTTCTTGTGAACTCCGGATTGATCGCTCACACGCCACATAGATACATAATAAAGTTGAAGATTGAACAGCAGTCTCCATAGCGGAGTAGTTGGTTTAACGTGGTAGCTTCAGAACATTGTGGGCGTAATATCCAGCGGCTTCCTGCTTCTATCTAAAGTGATGACTAGAGGTTCTGATAATGCAACCAACACTTTCGGTGAGCGTCTAAACACAGTCCATTGTTATGGGGGATTTCGTCCAATTGGGTCTCTCATAAAATATAGGTGCTTCTGTAAATATAGAAGCGCAGGTGTTGGTGTTAGACAATCAATCAAGGTCTTCTGCGTAGAGATCAAGCTAGCTACTGATGGACCACAAAAAAAAGATCATTTATCGAAGCGTTTTTAAACAGTGTTTAGAAAATATTTTGTTGTCTTGCGTGACATACTACTATAGGTAAGAGTACTACAATAGATTTGAATAAAGGAAAATAAGAAAATGATGATAGATGCTCTCTTTTTTTGTTCAAAGTGAAAGCTAAAGTGACTTTCAATAATGTTTCTTCTTGATTTGGGCTCGAATGCCTTTGTTATCGCATATTTATTGTCCGTTGATCAAAATAGAAACAGATTGTATTTCCTAGACTCCTTTTTGTTTGGCCGCGGGAACCCTTATTACGTGTCCCGTATACCGGCCCTCATTTTCCTTTGCGCCATTGGCGATTAGCCTTCGGTATACTATGTTTTTCTGCGAAAGCTTTTTAATAAATGCTATATGAAAGTTTCCCTCGCTGATACGAGAACGTAATTCTCAAACAGCAGTTCCGCATCGCCTCCACAGCCAGGCTTCCTCAGGGCTTCCGTAGATGTAACATTTACCGAGTTATATAGTTAGCCTAATCTACAGTATATTTTCTTGCCCCAAATGTGTTTTTCTTTAAAAGAGGCTATCTGAAATTTTCAGCCATTGATTTTAGTACGTCATTGTCAGAATCAAACTTCCTAGTTGACTTCAATGCAGCCTTTTAAGAGATCCATCAATGTAAATTTTATGCAGCTTTATTATTAGTATTTATTGTTATTCAGCTTTAGGAAAAGAAAAAAAGAGACAGTAGTAGGCAACATTGTTGTCAACAGCCTCCAGTAGATTTCAGCAGGGCAGGGCACACCGTGTTTGTTAAAATATCGGATGCATTCAGCTTGGACTGCCGTTAAATGCAGTATACGCGTGCACGGCTGCATGCTTGTGCGTGTGCGTGCGTGCGTGTGTCTGTGCGTGCGTGCGTGCGTGCGTGTGTTTGTGTGTGTGTGTGTGCGCGCGTGTGTCTGTGTGTGCGTGCGTGCGTGTGTCTGTGCGTGCGTGCGTGCGTGCGTGCGTGTGTTTGTGTGTGTGTGTGTGTGTGTGTGTGTGTGCGTGCGTGCGTGCGCGCGTGCGCGTGTGGGTGTGTGCGTGTGTGTGTGTGTGGGCTTCTGCGCACACGTGCGTAAGCGCAGATAATAAAAATATACTTCCAGCTAAGCTTAACTCTACTTGATGTGAGCGTGCCTGCTGATTACTTTGCGTGCCCTATTTACATAACGAGGAAGTGTTCGAGATTCACAAACTACTAAAGAAACTTATCTGAATTTGCTTTACCTTTCCAGGCAAAGTTTCCAGGTAAGAAATTTTACCTGGAAACTTACCGGCATTTCTCTGCTCCGTTAATGAGCAATTACGACAAAGTTGTGCATGCAGGCATACAGGTACGTAGAGAATAGAAATTACATGGTCCGCGTGCTGTGATAGCTTTTGCTTTACGAGAGGCTGAACGTCATAGCTCAAGAGTCGTTTCCATACCTTTATTATATGTTTCTGCTATGCCAAAAGAAGAATCGAAATTAATTAAAATATTACCAAGGTTTCGTGCATATGTTCCTTCAGTTTTCTACTCATCCAGGAGATTGGGACAAAACATTAAATGATAAAATCGTAGCACACGTGATTTAAGAGCGAAATAACTGCAACTTTTATTACAGACTAGAAAATATGTTTGTACCACTCTATTGCTTTCATACTGGTTTTCGTTAGCTGATGTACCTTCTTGATGAAAAGGTTTCCTCTTTAACCACGTTACAGCCCCAGCATTGCCGAGCTTCGCTATACAAGAAGCTAAAGGCCACGTTTAAACCAACCAGTTCACTAAGGCAAGCCTAGACGTTATTCAGTTACTCCACTTCACATAGGCTTGAGTGCCCCACACAGATTGCATATAATATTCTTTCTCCATGTTTTCTGCAGATTGGCATTGGCTTTCAGAATGATCAGGCTATTAAACCCACAAGACTATCAGCAGCGTTCTCTCCGCTTCAGCTTAGGGGAAGGCATTCGTTTTGAGCAAATATGCTTCTTTTATTTACGCGCATGAAGGATAATGATGGATGCTACGCGATGGCAGGGTTGGCCGTGTAGACAGCATATAACTACAAAAAAAGCATCTAGAATGCAGTGCAGCGTCTACTTAACGATTCCTTTGAACACTCGACAGCACATTTTGACCAGATGTCGATCATAGTTGGTACTGATTCTTTTGTCTGCATAGTCCTATGTATTAGCACGAAAGGCCTAACAGTATACGGACCTAGTGCGTCTAGGTCTGTTTACTGATAGTACTTGCTGTACACGCCTAAAAATAGATGGCGCCAGAGGCAAGCTTTCGTGCAATGGTTGAGTTAAAACATACCATAATTTTTTTATGCTTGCTAATAATGTTGCGCGTTCCTGTAGCTGCAGCCGTTCAATAAAGAGCACAGCACTGCTTTGCTCACAAAACAATTCCGGAACAAACTACTGGCTTTTTTCTGTTGTCAGCCATTTTCATAACGACAACCACAAGCCAAATATTATGACGGCTTTGCGCTTAAAGCGCTCGAGCAAGCTACCTGTAAAGCTTAGCAATTCCAAGACCGATATCAGTGGCTGAGGATTATGGCAAGCACTCGCAGATTATGACTAGCAGCTTGCCCGTATCGCTCAAGAGGAACGTATACAACAGTTGAATCTTACCTGTACTCACCTATGAGGCTGAAACGTGGAGGCTAACAAAGAGGTTTCTACTCATGTTGAGGAAAACCAAGAGGGCTATGGAACGAAAAATGGTAAGAATAACATTAAGAGATAGGAAGCGTGCAGAGTGGGTCAGAGAAACAACTCAAGTTACCGACATTCTAGTGGAAATTAAGAAGCGGGCATGGGCGGGACAAGTAGTGCGAAGAGAGGATAACCGATGGTCGCTTAGTGCAACAAACTGGATTCCAAGGGAAGGAAAGCGTAGCAGGGGGCGGCAGAAAGTTAGGTGAGCGGATAAGGTTAAGAAGTGCGCCGGGGTCTAGTGGATGCAGCTTGCACAGAACCGCGTTAAGTGGAGAAATATGGGAGAGGCCTTCGCCCTGCAGTGGGCACAGTCAGGCTGATGATGATGATGATCATGACAGAAATTATGGAATTTGTTATGAGACAGAAACTTCTGGTAAGATACTATCGAAACGACGTTGATGATCACCGATATTCATATTCCTTGCCGGGCACTGAGGTCGGAAATGCAGGGATAAAAAAAGTAATGACCAAGCAGATGCAGTTGGCCTCTAGGGCACTGAAGGTAGTTTTTATTTAGAGACTACCATTCTGATTCTCAACTGTGTGATAGGTCGCGAAGTTATCACCCCTATAGTTGGTTTCCCCTGAGCACTTAGCTTTGTCTCCACTTACAGTGTATCTCAGTCTTGAGCGACTAGAGAACGGTTCCAATCAGGGCCAAAATTTTTTGTTTTTAGGAGGGCGCCGGTCTTTATCTTGGTGTTCATAATTTGTGTGGGTTTCTTTCTTCGCTGCGCAACATCTCAAAGCGACTGCTTCGAGTGCAGCTTGCCGTAAAAATGTGAAAATCTCGCTATAGGTGTGCGTTATACTTCAGCCGTTGCTGTTTTAAAAAGCAAATAATTAAAATTATCTTACTTTTCGTGATATGCTGAAAATATTGTCAACCACTGGCCCAGCTTTATACAATAATCTTGTTTCGCTAGAATTATATATTGAGTGCCTGGATTCCTGCTCTGTAATTATTATGATATTGCTCCAGAAGAGCATCGTTTTGTTCCCACAGCAAAATATATATATATATAGGAACCCTTACAAAAATGCATGTAGGGTTTCTATAGAAATTCGAAAGCGTTGTGTCAATACACGCTGTTGAAAGTCTGTCGATAATCGGCAACATCTTGGATGATGCAGTGTTGACCTCTTGTTGAGCGCTTATGAAATAGTGGCCCATGTGTTTCTTAAGAGCGCTTTTGGAATTCGCGCAACTGAAATTCTGTTGATTTCAGGCTCAAATGCTTCAGAAACTCTGCAAGTGAGGCTTTTTGATTTTCTGCTACCTTTCCACTCCTGAACAACAGAAAATAGTACACGACCATCGGTTTGCCAGGAGGTGATTTTCATTAATGCAGAAGTAGTACAGTACATCTCCTAGCTGCGATAAGTCACCACATTCTATGTTCTGCCCGACCAATCAACAATCCTGTCTGATCAGTGCTGGTTAATGATAAGCATAGTGAGGCATAAAAGAACAAAACAGATCTTGATCTTTTAAGCCCCATTATACTTACTCACTCATTAACCTACACTAAACTGACTAAATTGTTGATTGGTCGAGCAGAACATAGAATGTGTTGACTGACAGCAGCAAGGATATGTGCTGTGCTACTTTTGCATTAATGTAAACCACCTCGTGCCTGCTCCTGGCTAACCGTTGATCATGCAGCATTTTCTGTTAATCCGCAGCGGAAAGGGAACACAGAATAAAAATGCGCGTTAAGGAGAAAGAAAAAATATGCATCTTTGGTGAACCCATAACATGAGCTGGGTTGTTTATTTGCTTTATTTCAATTCATGTGCGAGGTATGACGCCAGGCTGTTCTTTGCGTAAAATGCTGATATGTCCGGGAACTCCTCGCATGTGATGCTGAAATAAACAATATAAATCATAATTAAGCTGTGGTATATACTAACCTAAAAATAGAGCAAAGGCATTTGTGCGCTGCTCCACGTCATAGCTAAAGAAATTTCTTGTCTAAAATGAGTTGTCACTGTCTTTCACTGCTTAGACGGCATCGACCGCCGCCTCCACAGCTCGGCAGCACTACCACATCGTTCATTTCTCCCTGATAAACAATATATGCTGCCGTCAAAGATCCCATTGTGAATATAAATAGCAAAGCGCAGGTCACAAGCATTACTACCCAGAAAACCTGAAGCAAAATTACCAACTATAGGCACTAAAATGAGTGGAAACAAAAACAAACACTGCAAAAATGGCGGAGCTGCACAGATTCAATAATCCACAATGTGTGACAGAGGCATATTATGATCTCGATAATGTGTCCGTCTCTGCGCGGGTAGCGTATCGAAAGAGTACAGCACTGTGCCGAACAATCCGTCAGAAATGGTCACCGGTTAAAAAAAAGAAAGAAAATGTCGTCATTCCAGCTGGCGTTCCATCGGCCCCAGCGTCCGCATAGAGACAAGCCTCGTTCTCTCTCTCTCCCCCTCCTTTTTTTTCCGACGAGGCTGGTTTTTCTGCTAGAAATATTTACATGCGGGCTTCACCTTGTAACAAACACTGTACAAGACTGGCACAAACACGAATAGGAAAAAGTAAAACACTCACCAAAGTGCAGACGCTCCCTCCGCCCGCGCCGGCTTTTCGCCTAGAATACAAAACGCCTGCGACTGTTGAACTTCTTAAACACGTCCTCCTTGCGCAGAAGCTGCCGCCCAAGAGCGGAGTCCTCAGAAGGCTTAAATTCGTACGTTCAAACCACGGAGAAGGCAGAGAGCGGGGAGCACCCCTCCCCCCCCCTTTTTTTTTTCCCCCCAGCCGACAGGGAGAGACCCCTCCGGACATGCTGGCGCCGTTCGCGGGGCACGGGGAAAGTGGGTACGGACAGGAGCAAGGCGGCGGCCGAATGCTTTTTTGAAAAGAAGAGTCGCCGATAGAAGACGCGTGCAATCCTGTTTTTGTTTTTCTTTTTATTTCATACGCGAATGTTTTTGCTATGCGTGTTAACTCTATAGTATGCGTGGGATCAATCCGTGATTATTAGAACCCCTCAATGTTTAAACTGACTTCATTTTAGCATGGTGTCCACTAAGAAAGGAAGGAAAAGAAAAAAATAACAGTAAAATTCTCCAGACATACAGCGGTGGAGGATTCCAATACAGACTGCACCTCATTTTGCGGCAAAAAGCTACGGGCAAAAGTACCTATGCTTGGGCAGAATGTCACACCCTGAAGCATATATATAGTGAACTTTGGAACTGGTTTAAAAAAGCTCTCTCCTGCCCTACATGGTAGGTTCAATCTAGGATCCTGTTTGTTAGTATGATGACTCACTGAACTTGTTTTATGATAAATATAAAATATGTCCTACCACTAAAGTCACCTTCTGCGACATACAGAAGCTGATCCATTACGGATTCTGATTGACATTCAACGATGTATTTGCATTATTAGTGGAGGCTTTGCCATCATGAAGTTTTTAGGGTATATTTTCACTGTATTGCGAAGCTTGAGCTAAGTGTGCACCGTTAATATGTACTTTTTTATAATATGAACGAGCACGGAACTGCATGCTGCTTTTATATTTCCCTTTGCAGAATGTGGCCAACAGTTGATTACAAGTGAGACCAAAAATTCATAACGAAATTGTCACATCATGCTCTTATCATTTGTGCCTAAAACTACTTAAAAACATGGGTCAGCATGAACAGTACACGCTAATTGTTCGTGAACGTTGAAAACTGACAACAAAAAGCACATCGAAAAAATTGCACAAAAAATCTGTTGGGTAGAACACAATGAAAATTCTGTTGGCCCTGTAAAGATTGCATTCAGCGGGGGTTCAATGTCTATCGATATTCAGTAAATTCAAAAGGCGGTCAATAGTCCAACAATAGAGTTTCAAAACTCATTTTTGTAAGGGAATGGCGTCCATTGTAGTTTGGCAAGAGAATGGTATGTGTTGATGTTCATTATTTAAACAGTCGACTTCACCAATGACATATTCCCGATGAAGGTATGAATTTTTATGCATGCCGTAGCTTCTTCAGCTGTTCCTGAGTGGAGACAAAACCAACACCTTTGAAGTTTTACAATTGCTTTTGAGGATCATAAATTGCAAGCAATATTCTCCGCCTTTACTCGAATAGATGCAGCTGTCACGCAGTTGACACATATCAATCGGGTCCCTTGCCTGAATTTTGGTCGTCCTAGAGGAGCACGTGCTTTTCAAAGCAGATTCGTTCCCTTCAATATTTATGGGGTTTATTTTTCTCCTCACAGCGCAATATTTCGGATCATCTGTGTCGATTTTCTACAGAATTCGAATTAAGCCAGCGTGGCTACAGTTTATTTGCCAGTAATTCACATTTAGCCAATACCTCAGCTTTTGTGGCAAGCTCTCCAAGAGATGAGAGTTCCAATTCACCTCATATGTCTCCTCAGGAACCTGTATGAAGGGCAAGAGGCCAGAGTCAAAACTGGGCATGGTCTTACTCATTGGTTGTCGATTGAGAGAGGAGTGAGACAAGGCTGCATACTGTCCCACTGCCTATTTAACCTATATGCTGAGTGCATCATGAGGAAGGCTGGTCAGGACGAGTCTTCAGCTGGAATGAAGATTTCTTGGAAACGTATCAACAACCTTAGATATGCGGATGATACCATTTTAATGGCAAAAAGTGAAGTGGAACTCAAGAGACTTCTGATGCGCGTACAAGAAGAGAGTGAGAAGTTTGGGCTTAAACTGAACATTAAAAAGACAAAAATCATGGCGCCTTGCCCTATCAGGTCCTGGAGCATCAAGAGACAAGAAGTGGAAGCTGCGACAGATTTTCTCTTCTTGGGCTCCAAGATTACCTCGGAAGGAGATTGCAGCCATGAAATTAGGAGACGCCTGCTTCTGGGAAAGAGAGCCATGGCTAGCCTTGACCGCCTAGTAAAGAGCACAGACATTAGACTGCCAATCAAGATCCGTATAACTGGTGCTATGGTCTTTCCAGTTATGATGTATGGATGTGAGAGTTGGACTGTGAAGAAGGCTGACCGCCGAAGAATTGACGATTTTGAATTGTGGTGCTGGTGTAGACTCTTGAGAGTTCCTTGGACGGCCAGAAGATCAAATCAGTCGATATTGTCTACCATAAACCCTGACTGCTCATTGGAGGGTCAAATTCTAAAGTGAAATCTCAGCTACTTTGGTCATCTGATGAGAAGAGAGGAGTCGCTGGAGAAAGATTTGATGTTGGGAAAGGTTGAAGGTCACCGGAGAAGGGGTAGGCAGCGAACGCGATGGTTATATGGCATCCTCGAGGCGCTGCAGATGGAGTTATGTGATGTTAGCAAGATAGCGAGAGACCGGAAAGCTTGGCGTGATATGGTCCATAGGGTCACGAAGAGTCGGACACGACTGAACGACTGAACTGAACTGATTCTTTATCCACTTCAAAGTTCAGTTACCCCCTAAATTCATCCCTCAAACTCATCCAAACTGACAGGTCAAGCTTACTGCCAGAAGCCGGAATAAATGTCAGCCTCCCCCACCATAGACATAATGAAGGCCACCCAACTCCTGCTTTTGTCGCCTGGGGTCACACCTCTTACTGTGTTTCCTTCCATGTGCTGTCTTTCATTCTCCTTTTTTTTCACTGCCCACCTGCACATGTTTTTTACTCTCAGCCACGTAGTGGCTCCGCGATCCCGTGCTGCCGCCCCCGCACCTGAAGTTCGTTGACTGGCTACACGCAGTGTCGGTTCCCCCTCGTCGCGTCGTGCGCAATGCTGCGAAGTGTGGAATGCTGCCCACGAGGAAGGTCAAGGGGGACGAGTACGGAGGGCGCCTATTGTGGACAATTGTTTGCGCGCATGTAGGGAACGAAGAATTGTGCGCATGAACAGGAGCTGCAAAACAAAAAAGCAGGTCAGTCCCTGCGCTTTGTCAGTACTACGGGGGAAAGGAAAAGTAAACAGGTGCGACCTGCCACAATGGGGGTAGTCGTGACGTGATATCCGGTTTTGTCAGATCTTTCATAGGAGCCCGCTAGGTGCGGCGATTTGAAAAATATTCATTGAAAAACTTACCCTCCCGCTCATTTATGTTTATACAGTGGATTGTTTTGGTCCCTGAATGCGATAGCGCTGGAAATCACGGCGGCAATTTTTTTATTCACTATACCTTTAAAGCGTACATTTCTCTCTCTCTCTCTCTCTCTCTCTCTCTCTCTCTCTCTCTCTCTCTCTCTTTATATATATATATATTATATATATATATATATATATATACAGGGTGTTACAATGAAGACATTAAGTCATTTTAAAAACAGACTTTAAGAGGTAAAATTATTTTTGTTGCACGAAGTTATCAAGGGTCTGGCCGGGTTCTATAAAAAGGGTTAGATGTGTTCTTCAGTGGAATAATTAACTAAAATTCGTTAATTAACTTTTTAAGTATTGCAATTGGGTGCCTGATTGTAATTTGGAAATTGTAGAGAATCACGAGTCAACCCGATATCCATCGTTAGATTTACGAAAACTTTATTGTGTGGACAACTGCAGCGCTCAGAAACTCAGCTCTCCAGACGTGCGCAACGGGCTCCGCGTGGCAACTGAGCGCCGCAAAGTCACGCCCCCGCGTTGACGTCACTTACAGTTGTACACATCGCACGCGCGCCGCGCTTTATCTGTGGTTCCAAAGAAAAGTGGCTCGCAGCTGCACTGCCCAAGATAACGCGCGGCTAGCCTGTGATTTGTACAGCTGTGATTGGCGTCAACGCGCGGCTGGCTTCTTTCCCACTGTGTTTTGCTCCGTCATTCCAAGTATTGTGCACACCTATGAACGCTTTTGTAAAGCGCGCTCCGAGAAACTTTGTAGCAAAGTGCATGCTGGGCTGCTAGACTAAATTACGGGGATTTAATGATAATGACACGTGTAGATAAGTGCAATAAGTGCAGAGGAGCTCGTCTTCAACAGTTTATTCGATGCTAGGAATGATACAGTATTTACCAGATGAGACTTCCATTGTGAGAGGCCATTTGAACTTTTCCTGCTTAAACTACAAAAGCGAAAGGCAGAAACTTCTTGCCCGAAATAGCAGACTGTAAAGCCTTAGATAAAATTCACTTCTAATCGGTGGGTAAGACATACATTAATGGAGGGGTGTTCATTTATGGAGAGCTGGTAAGATGCCGCCGGAAATGCCGTTTGCGGTGCGTCGCAACCTGAACACAGTGAAAATGCAAGGCTCGGGGCTCCTGCCTTGCTGTGCGCATCTTGAATACAAATTGCACCCTTTGGAACTCAGCAAGCACGTTTCTTCAAACTTCGTGCCATTACTGCCACATGCTGCTTTGGTAACAACGCTTCCTGTATTTTCTTTATTTTGCACAACGCTTCATACTCTATTTTCTCTATTTTGCATCAAGACATCGTGCAAAAGAAACAAAAAGAAAAATCCGGAGAAAGTCACAATTGCGTAACTGTTCCGCCCTAGGCGGCAGAAAAAGCCTCAACACAAAAAAACGAGCACCCGAAACCTCTTACCCTTCTCAGCTCTGAAGGAAACTTGAACGTGAAAAGAAAGCAAAAGATTATTCGATAGAAGAAGAAACAACACTTTTGGAAAGCTTCGCATTATTCATTCCGCCGTTTTTTTTTTTTGACGCAATGTTTATGATTTCTTTCTTTCACAGAAAACAAATACAGCCGATTAAATGGAATGTGCGTTAGCAAACGTTCATTCGGAGAAAATGCGCTCTTTTATTTGCTACTGGACCGAAAGCCAAATATCTCCCTTCCACATGATTAGGGAAGAATATTCATGACACCACGAGCATCAAAAAAAGATTCAAAAGTTGGAAGAAATTCATAATGCCCTCTTGGATCTTTGCTACCAGCACGAATGGTGTATGCGAAGGGGTATATTCCGCAAAAAGCGAGGGTCCGATTGAGACTGGTAGACTATCGACAGACAATGCGCGTACTTTCTCTATTGACGAATCCGTAACTGCGCCAATAGTTTTGCGTCAAAGTCTTACAATAGAGCCGTTTACGGTATTTTACTGACCAATGTCACTTAAGCTTAAAAGTCACTTAAAGGGCGCTTCAGCTCCGCCATTGAGGATACGGCCGACAGCACTTAATGACTCTCGTCGGCGGGGGGTTCCTTTCTTGGGGTTCCTTTCTCTCCTCCCTTTCCATTTCCGTTTATTGCTTCTTTTTAGTATTCCCTAAATTTTCTCAAACATAATATGAAGCATGGAGTCTTAATATCAACGGAGAAGCTCGCACACACGACGGATAGGAAAAGGACAGACACATACGCAAGCGCCTTGGTGTGTTCCGCTTTCTCGTCCGTCATCTGCGCGTGCGGTTCCGTTATTATAAATATTTACCAACTAGACAATTTACCCGTTTACAAAGTCTGAAGCTCTAAATAATGTTGACTATCACCCAGTATTACGACCCGCTTAACAAAACCGTGACCACATGACTGCGTGCCCTGAAGGTAAACTGTCTAGCTCGGAATCCAAAAGCCACGGTTGGAGCTCTTACGTCCAAATCTCTAGATTGATCCTGCGAGCTTGGCCACGCAATATTGCACTCTAACATCTCATCGCCAACGATGAATTCGGGTGCGGCCAAGCCGCTTGTAAACTACCACCTATCAGAATATTGGTTAAGATTTTTTAGTGAGAGCTACGCCTTTTGGTCGTCATCGCACTTTCGTCGTGGTCGCACTGACATTGAGGTAAAAAAGAAGAAAAGACAGATCAATCGGTAGTTGGTAGAGGCGAACGACAGCAGCGAGTTGCTGGGACAGAAGGTTCGTTGAAACGTTGTGACCCCGGTGTGCCCCGGAGTTTTACGTAGAGACGTTGTCATACAACTAGAAGTCTTCTACACCCTAATGAGAATGGTCAACGACGAGAGGCAAAAGGTGCTTATACGTGAAGTGGTTCCGAAGCTGAAACCATAGAGTAATTTACCATGTTCAAAAGCCATTTCTTTACTGTCAAACATAACCTTAGCGTAGCCATGCAGATTGCTCTCGGGTAACTGCATGTCTGCCCCCAAGCTAAACCACAGCTAATTGTTTTGCTTCAACGCCGACTACAACACCGACTCCGGATTTTCTACAGTACAAGGCCTTTAATATTGCCCCGTTAAAGTCTAGTGAAATGAAATAAGAAGATGTTTACCACATTCAGATTAAAAGCCTGCAGGGTAGCACAAGCCTCACATTCCGAGGCTAAGAATCCAATCGTTTACCTTACTATTTTTCAGCGGGTCTCACGCGCCAACGGTAAGCAATATATTCAGTCAAACCGGCTTATAAGAACATTGAAGCGCCAAAAAAATATTGTGGGTAAGCTGTACTTTTTCTAACTTGTTTATGCTAAAACAAATGAAATGAGCTGTAATTACAGCCATTGGCTAACAGTGTTGCTTTCTTTGCAGGAAAAACAATATTATATCAGTCAACTTTGACCGGTTCATGGCCTGGTCCTCCTTTAGGGTGTCCAACTATACTGCGCATGCGCAAGTGGGGGCCTTAGGCAAAAATAAAAAAAAAACGTTGGGACCCTTTTTAAAAGTCTTTTTTTTTGCGCATACTTCTATTCGTCGTTGTCATCACACGGCGTAGCGGAGAGGGGCTGCTCGTCGTTGAAATTTTTAATTTTCGTGACTGCATCATCAACATAAAATAAAGACAATATAAACGCCTGTGATCATCACACCGGTGAGAACATCGCGGATCCCGCTTTCCAGCAGCAATTCTTGATCGACAATTCCAAGAGCTTGCAGGATCGAGGGAAGGGTCATGACGGATAAGGTAAATACAACTCCAGTCTCAAGATGTGGGCAGTGCACCTGATTTGAATGTTGCACTTACATATGGTGCATTAGGCATATGCAGGTATTCTGGATCGTTTCTACAATTGGCACAATTTTACGAATTGTAGCAGTTTAATGCTCCACCGACGGAGACTCTACAAAGTCTTAGCCTTTTTTCCTCCTCTGCTCTGGTGTCGTTAAGTAAGTACTCCGGCACTCACGATGTCTGTGTGCGAGATCACGTCAGGTTTTCGCTTTCACGGGGCCAGGTGGAACCGTCGTGTGGCTCCGAGATTTCCTTATGCACGTGGTTTTCACTCTGAACATGGCTTGGCCGGTTATTTTAGCCAGTGTCACTTTAGGTTCAGTTGGTTTTGGTCTTTTATAAGGCTGGTTCTCAATGACAAGTTTTAATACTTACAACCTATAATGCTCTATGACAGTATTATTATAAGTAGCTTTTTTTGCTATAGAAACTAGGTAAACGCTTACTGTGCTACG
Source organism: Amblyomma maculatum (assembly GCF_055883805.1). NCBI lineage: Eukaryota > Metazoa > Arthropoda > Arachnida > Ixodida > Ixodidae > Amblyomma > Amblyomma maculatum. The sequence goes on from NC_139353.1 coordinate 78,956,742, forward strand.
GTAGAGAATGGTTGCAGCTGATACGCAGTTCCGAATGGTATTGGTATAATTGGAGCTATTTTTATGTACATGGAGCGCAAATACAACGCACTTATAGAGCTTTTTCACGTGACGTCATTGAAGCTTTACTGGAAACAATGGCAGGCGCAACTCAGCATCGGATGACACGGCATCGGTGAAATCCGAGCTCTGGTTGGACGACGTTGCAAGCGGCGTCTCAAGTGTCCGACAAATGAACGGCGCGCAACAGAGAGGTCGCCGGTAGACCGGCACCGACGCGTCGGAACCTCCTTTTGTGTGCTTTTAGTATCGAACCGCCCAACCTTATGGAATCTACACAATTAGGGTTGCACAACGGCCGCCTGCTAAATCTGATAATGAACAGGGTCTATACCGAGTATACCTTTCAAATCACTCTATCTACAACTAGTGCATAACTTGTAAAGTGACGTTTTTGAACTCTCTCTGAAAAAGTGCTAATGTCATACTATTATGACTGGCTTCCTGTGCTTCCTGGAAGATCCAACGTGAACACATTGATTTTAAAGATCACTATTTCATCACTGCTGCACATAATGGTCTCTGAAGCACTTCGCACTCAGACGATCTCTGACCGCCATCAAATTGGATGTTTTAGCGCCGCTAGACATTTGGCGCAGCGGTGCTGAGAAGAATCGTTTCTCCACGTTTTCTAGGCTTTGCAGCAATTGAGGTGTCATGGGCAGCTGTTGTAAGAGCACTGTAAATGAAGAACAACCAGAAGACAAAACAACACAGCGAAGAAAACAGTTTATGTACTATCCCTTCATTATTGCCATTAAATGCTGATTGCTTTCTCTCTCCTGTGATAATACATCGCTTATGTGAAGCTCCGTTTAATAGCAAGCCACCTCTGCACATCTCTGTTATAACTCCGCATAAAAAAAGACTTCCATGCGTTCATCCCCCTCCTATGTCGAGTCAGCAGTCGCCACCAGCCAGACGCGGTCAGCCACCGAGCTACGACTCGTAAAGCTGCGTCGAAGACATTGCGAACGCTGGACAGATGGGTCGCTTTATTAAGGGTCGTACGTCATACTTACGTTATGACCCGCCTAACGGCCGTCCGCCCAAGTGGCGCTCTCGGCACCCCAGCAGCGTTTCAAGAAAGTGTAAATGCCACAAATATAAAGAAAGAAACTGAGTTAGGTACAAATATGTTTTACATAGGCAGCCTCTATTTTATACAGCTTAGTTGTTCTCCTTGGTAGCCGGACGGAAGGAGCTGTAAAGCGGAGTTATAGTCATTACGCTCTTGACATCCCCCAGCTCGTTGGTCTTGTCGCCCCGCCTCACCATTTCCAGCGTGTTCTCGGGTCCACTGGGCTTGACCCCCATACTATGTCCTCGCAATAAGTTTCGGTTATTTGTCACTGCCTGACGCCATTCCTTGCTGCTGCGATGTGCGTGAATGCTTTAATGAAAGCCTTTGCGCTACTTCGTCGGGAGCAGCACTAACGGAACGACGGCGGCGGAAAAGACAGGTTTTATACGCGTACGCCGCTGTATTTTCTATATTTTACAGTTTGGTAGTTGTAAACCTGTCAACAAAGAAGCCTCTGGCAATAGTCGTTATGAGGAAATTGATGTTTTCAACACATGTTCATGAATACTATAAAATTTACACTAAGCTCATATGTAATTCTTCACTGTGAATATAAGGTTAGCGTCTTATAGTGCTTCGTTTTCTCTCCGTAAAAAACAAACACACTGCCTCGTGAGCCTCTGTTTGGGGGCTTTTGCTTTTGCAGCCATGCTGAGATACCGTCGCGGACTGTCTCATTTTCCTGGCAAAATTGCTGGTATACTTTGTTTCCAGTAAAGGTGCGTTACTTTGTGGTACTTGAAGCCATTTTGCTTCCAAGCCTTCCGTTTCGTTTTGAAATGCAGAAAATGAGTATACTGATTCGGAGCAGAAGGCTAGCACAGAAACCACAGCAGGTGAAGGGCAAGCGTCCCCAGCACAGTAGAGCAAGTGTTCAGGCAAGTCTCTACGGTTTCTTTAGCTTCGTCTTCCTTTCGCGGCACTACTGTTAATCATCCTCTTCTTCAACATCCAGCAACGCGCAGGTCATATATGTAACATTACCCCCCCCCCCCTTCACGAAAAGCACAGTCTCGGTGGGCATTATGTCGACTACTGCAGGTGTAGTACGGCTTCATTCGGGCTACTTGAACGATCTCGGTACGTGGCATAGCGGACTGTTGCGACGGATGCACAGGGGTGATCTCATATGTCACAGGAGTGACTGGCCGTAAGACACGGTAGGGTCCTGCGTAGCGTGGCATGAGCTTCTCACACAGCCCAACTCTACGAGCGGGAGTCCAGAGCAAGACTAGAGAACCCGGAGAGTAGAGGACGTCGCGGTGACGAGAATCATGGCGGCGTTTCTGGGAATTTTGGGAGGAAGCTAGTCGGCGGCGAGCAATAACCCGGGCGGCCCGCCGGGGTGGCGCAGTGGTTAGGGCGCTCGACTACTGTTCCCAAGGACGCGGGATCGAATCCCGGCCTCGGCGGCCGCTTTTCGATGGAGGCGAAAAGCCAGGCGCCCGTGTGCTGTGCGATGTCAGTGCACGTTAAAGAACCCCAGGTGGTCGAAATTTCCGGAGTCCTCCACTACGGCGTCTCTCATAGCCTGAGTCGCTTTGGGACGTTAAACCCCACAAACCAAACCAACCAATAACCCGGGCGGCGTCAGCTCGAGATGTGGCGTCACGAACATAGGAGCTGGCATTTACGGTGGGAGGCAGTACGCTGTCAAACGGAAGGGGAGGGTCGCGGCCGTATAGGAGATAGAAGGGGGAGTAGCCCATTGTGTCGTGACAGGAGGAATTATATGCGAATGTTACAAATGGCAAAGTAACATCCAAGTCACTGTGATCATCCGATATATACATTGACAAGATGTCCGTGAGCGTGCGGTTGAGGCGTTCGGTGAGGCCGTTCGTTTGTGGATGGTAAGCGGTGGTGAAATAGTGATTAATGGAGCAGAACCGGAGAATTTCGTCGACTACCCGAGCAAGAAAGCAACGGCCACGGTCAGTGAGCAGCTGGCGTGGAGCACCATGGAGCAGGATGACGTCGTGGAGAATAAACGCAGCCACGTCAGTTGCACCGCTTGTAGGTATCGCTAGGGTGACAGCGTAGCGCGTAGTATAATCCGTGGCCACAGCAATCCATTTATTCCCCGACGAAGAGAGTGGGAAAGGCCCGAGGAGATCAAGGCCAACTCGGGAAAACGGCTGTACTAGAATGTCGATCGGCTGCAGGTATCCAGCAGGCACCACCGATGGCTTCTTCCGTCGGTGACACCGGTCACAAGAAGCCACGTAACGACGAACAGAGCGATAGAGGCCCGGCCAAAAGAAACGGCGGCGGACGCTGTCATACGTGCGAGATAGACCAAGATGACCCGCAGTGGGCACGTCGTGCAGTTGCTGTAGAACGGTGGCGCGCAGGTGTTCGGGGACTACGAGCAGAAGCTCGGCGCCATCTGGTCGCATATTCCGCCGGTATAAGGTGCCGTTGTGGAGCACGAACAAAGCAAGGGTTACATCAAGGTGATTAGTGCTGAGGCGATTGATAATAGTGCAAAGCTTGGGGTCTAAGCGCTGTTCATGGCGAATGTTTAAAAGGTCAGAGATCGCCAATACACTTGTGTCATCGTCACACTCGCTGGTTGGTGGTGGATCTACCGGGTTGCGGGAGAGGCAGTCGGCGTCAGCGTGCAATCGGCCGGACTTGTGGAAAACAGAAAAAGTGTATTCCTGAAGGCGGAGGGCCCAACGCCCCAGGCGACCAGTAGGGTCCTTCAGCGTAGAAAGCCAACATAAGGCATGGTGGTCGGGGATGACGGAGAACGGGCCGCCTAACAAGTAAGGGCGAAACTTTGTGGTGGCCCACACGAGGGCTAAGCACTCACGTTCTGTGATCGAGTAATTCCTCTCAGCCGCAGAAAGGAGGCGACTGGCATAAGCAATGACGCGAGTGCGATCCATCTGCTGTTGGGCAAGAATGGCACCAATACCGTGACCACTGGCATCGGTGCGTACCTCCGTTGGTGCTGAGGGATTGAAGTGTGCCAGGATGGGTGGGTTGGTGAGGGCCGCAATGAGCGCAGAAAATGCTGGAGACTGTTCTTGGTTCCAGCAAAATGGAGCGTCGTTATTCAGAAGATTGGTGAGTGGGCGAGCAGTCTCCGCAAAGTTGGGGACAAACCGCCGAAAATAGGAGCAAAGGCCTAGAAAACTACGCACGTCACTGGTACAGCGGGGTGTAGGAAATGCTCTTACAGCACGTATTTTGTCTAGGTCGGGTCGAACGCCACGTGCGTCGACCACGTGACCGAACACCTTGAGTTCACGTCGGCCGAAGCTACACTTCTTCGAGTTAAGCTGAAGGCCAGCTCTTCGGAAGACTCCAAGAATGGCCTCAAGGTGATGGAGATGGCTCTCGAAGGTCGAGGAAAAGACAATAACGTCATCGAGATAACATAAACACGTCGTCCATTTGAACCCGCGCAAAAGAGAATCCATCATGCGCTCGAATGTTGCGGGTGCATTACACAGTCCAAATGGCATCACCTTGAATTGGTACAGGCCATCAGGTGTGACGAAAGCGGTGACGAGGAAGCAGGTGTGAGGACTTTGTTGAGGCGTCGACGGAGCGAGGAGCTGAGAACAGAAATGTGGGCTCCAGTATCAATAAGGGCAGAAACGGAGACTCCGTCCACAAGAATATCAACGAGATTTCGTCTATGTGCGGGGGTCAGTTCCGAGTTGACAGTCCGGGTCGGGAATGCAGCGTCACTCCAGGGCGCTGCACTCGCTAGTTTCCCGAGTAGGTACCGGCGTGTGATGGGGAGGAGCTGCGGCGAGATACCGGTGAACGGGATCGACGAGCCAGTGGGGATGGAGATCGGCTGGTGCGACGGGCAGGGGGAGCGGTTTCGTTTCGAGTCTCATCTTGTTGAGAAAGATAATGTCCTGGTCCATCGTAGACTGGTCGGAGCTCCTCTGGTTGGACAGGGAAGCGTCGGGGTCCTTGGTAGTATCGGCGGTCGGCGTTGTAATAGGAGCGAGGAGCGAAGATGGTACGGCTACGGCAATAACGCGATGTGTGACCGGCGCGACAGCAAATGAAGCAAATTAGCCTGTCGTCTGAGGTGTGCCACTCTGCAGGATTGCGACTAAGGTAGCGACATGGGGAAGGTGGGCTGGCAGTAGCAGCAGCCACTAAAGGAACAGAGTGGGATGGTGGCGTGGGCGACACGGGGCTGGAGGACAGGCCGACGTTTGCAAGTTCTTGGCGAACTACAGCCTGTATCGTGGCCGCGGTGTCAGGTAGCGGAGACATGAGTGGTGTAGGAGCTAAGGCCTCGAGTTCTCTCCGGACGATACGAGTCATGTTCGTGGGATGGGAAGGTTGTTGCAAAGGGGCCAGATCATCGCAGGATGATGTAGCCGCGGTGTTTGGAAGGCGCTCAAAGCGATGTACGAGGCGTCGTTGTTTAGCCTGCTCGAATTTTCGACAGACTTGAAGCACTGAGTCGACGGTGGAGCAATTCATGCAGAACAGGATGTTGAACGCATCATCCGCAATGCCCTTGAGGATATGGCCTACCTTGTCATTTTCCGTCATTGAGCAGTTGACCTTGCGACACAACGCAAGCACGTCTTGAATATACGCAAGGTAGGACTCCGTAGAGGATTGGATGCGAGATGAAAGTTCTGTTTTTGCTGCGACAGCTCGACCAATGGGCTTCCCGAACAGGTCCTGAAGCTTTTGCTTACAGATTGCCCACGTCACCAGCTCTTGTTCGTGATTTTGGAACCACGTGCGAGCGGTTCCCGCCAAATAGAAAATGATGTTGGCCAGCATAATGGTCGCGTCCCAGTGGTTGTTCTTGCTGCAACGCTCGTACTCAACCAGCCAATCTTCCACGTCTGTCTTGTCTTCGCCATTAAATATGGGAGGGTGGCGGATTTTTGTGAGCACGACTGGCTGAGCCGAAGTTGCCGCGGTGGTAGGGGCCGCCTCGGATGTCATAGTGGTAGTTGTTGACGTCGTTGAAAGCCCAGGTAGATAACGGCCACTGTGCAAATCCAGGTTTTGGCAGCGCAAGGGGTAATCTGTGCGCACGGGGATCTTTGGTCACCTACACCAAGATGATACGGGGCAGAAGGCTAGCACAGAAACCACAGCAGGTGAAGGGCAAACGTCCACAGCACAGTAGAGCAAGTGTTCAGGCAAGTCTTTACGGTTTCTTCAGCTTCGTCTTCCTTTCGCGGCACTACTGTTAATCGTCCTCTTCTTCAACATCCAGCAACGCGCATGTCATATATGTAACAATATTTTGAATCTTAAGGTCACCAATGAAGGCCTGTCGTTATGCTTTTTTATCGCATCCAAGCTAGCAAGAAACTATAGACGCATATAAATGTGGTAATATACTTTCGCTTCGATGTTTCGACAGTTTTTGCGCTGTTGGTTGCTTTGACTTTTTTTTGTGTTACAACGCTTTTAAAGTAATCCTGTTTTGGATTGAATGCTAAGATACCGCTTTTGCGTAAATGGTTCCTTTCGTTTTTAGTTTTTTGGTTAGAAACGGAGCCTCGTGTCCGCTGATTCGGCGGTTGTGGGTTTGTAGCAGCTTTTTCTCCGAATTGTTATTCTTTCTTGTTGGTGTTTTCAAGTTTTACTTTTGGCTTCACTTTTGCATTGAATATATTGGTTCTGGTCGTGCTGCCGTCTTATTTTTGGTTTGCTTCTAGGTGCCTCCCCCTTTTCTGTTCTTTTGCTTCCTGCTGTTCATTGGCTCCGGATACTTTGAGCTGGGCGATTCTTTCCAATTCGTGCAGCTAAAGGTTAATGTGCTTTTCAGAAATACATGGATGACAGCATATTTGATAATTTTATGTTATGTCATGCCTGGTTTCTTGATGTCACGTGGCGTGTGTATAGGGTATAAAAGCAGCTCCCAACATTCAGTAAACTTTTGGTAGTACGGCCACATCTTGTTGTTTTGTGTTCGTCCTTGTCTGGTCTCGCTGCATCTTATTTTTATTCATTTTGGCCAATAGGCCCAAACCAAGGTGCTAGTTGAGCGACAGACTGCCTACATTATGCTTTCTACGTCATGTGTAGTAGCATTTTACATTCCGTTAAGACAGAAGTTTTGATAAGGAGGAGACGCTTGAAATAGTAAATAATTTGAAAGTCTTAGGGTAGGTATTGCTTACAGCGAAAACGGCAAGCATTCGACTGCCACAACCGGATCATGAATCGCTGTTTACCAGTATCCCTAAACAAGAATACATGCAACAGCTCTAAGCTGATGGCACTCACCTACTGGGCATAAACGCAGAAGGTAACGGCAATGTTTCAAACTATACTGAAGAGAGCAAAGTGCTCCTTGGAAATGTAATACCTGGGTAAAGGTTTTCACAGGTAATTAAGTACGTGGGTCACAAAACAATCTTCCAATTAAGACATGGCAGCCACAGTCAAGGAGAATGGAGCATGGGCAAAGCACGTAATGGAAATACCATGACGTTCAGCATATCTAAACGTGGTTAAATCAGTGATTGAGTTAATGTAGGCAAGGTGATAATACTGTCAATTAGTGGTGACAAGCCCAGTAGCCACGAAATCAAGACACTGCCTTCATACGTGACTGAAATTCTTAATTGGGCTGACCTGCGTTCGTCGAACTAAGAACGCCCGTTTATCTCATCAGAGCTAAATTTAAAAGCGGGGAAGAAACATACAGATAAAACCAGGAACAGTGACTAGTAATCCTGAAACATTTCAGAAAGAGAACGCGTGGCTGGAATCCTACGATATACATCGCGAATCAACTGCTACCACAAAGGAAATGATAAAGCCGCGTCTCGCGACAGCAAGCACGAACAAAGAATATAGAAGTGATCCGTGCACTATATTCGCATTGATAAGACCACATACTGGTGGCTGTGAAAAAAAACAATAAAGATCCAAATACACCGCGGCAATATCGTAGAGCACGAGGCGACATTTATCATGAGCGTCCATTCATTTATATGGCACCGTTTATTGCTATCAAGTCAAGGACAATCAAAAGTGTTCATTAAGACAAGCTTTCGAGTTACGGGGAGCTGTATCTTGTTGTTACCAAATAACCGAACGCAAATACTCACACAGGCGGATCGGCCAACAATTGAACAGCAGAGAAAGTTTTTGGTGTATACTTATATGTCCACAAAGAAATAGAACGGAGGAGTAGATGGGAAGAAACGAAGTAGTACATGAAATAAAAAAATTGAAAGTTATAACACCGTGAGATTGGCACTTGGAATTGTAGAAAAATGCGATATCAGATAAATTAGTAAGGCAAAAGATTTGATTCTAGTAACATATTTTGCATGGCGGTAAAAACAAACCTCTCATTGTGGCCAAGGATGATGTCTCCAAATGATAATAATCACCATCATCATCATCAGCCTGACTATACTCACTGCAGGGCGAAGGCCTCTCCCATAATTCTCCAATTAACCCGGTTCTGTGCTAGCTGAATTCACTTGACCTCCGCTAACTTCTTAGCCTAATCCGCCCACCTAATTTTCTTTCACCTACTGCTACACTTTCCTTCCCTTGGAATCCAGGTTGTTACCCTAAGTGACCATCGGTTATCCTCTCTTCGCACTACATGATCTGCCCATGCCCATTTCTTCTTCATTTCCACTAGAATGTCAGTAACTTGAGATATTTCTCTGACCGACTCTGCACGCTTCCTATCTATTAATGTTACCCCTACCATTTTTCGTTCCATAGCCTTCTGCGTTGTCCTCAGCTTATGTAGAGCCCTCCCGATTTGCGTCCACGTTTCAGCCCCATAGGTGAGTACAGGTAAGATGCAACTGTTGTATACTTTCCTCTTGAGCGATACCGGTTAGCTGCTAGTCATATTCTGTGAGTGCTTGCCAAATGCGCTCCAAACCAATCTTATTCTTCTTCTTTCCTTTTCATGGTCCGGATCTGCAGTTATTACCGAGTGTGGTTTACTGTTATAACTGTTTTCGGGCAGGGCACATGCGCAAATCTTGCCCCTTTGCTACTGCCGATGAAGGTGCGTCTGAAGGAAACGTTGCGTACCGATGCGGCCTCTGCAAATCGGACGACCACGAGACAACATCTCCAAGTTGTCCGACAAAGCAAAAGGCAACGCAGAAGGCTCGTCTTTGGAACACTAAGCGTTGGCAAATAGAGGACATGACACCGGTGCAGTCATCCAATCGCTTTGCAGCTCTTCAGTATGATGATGACGAGTGGCCAGAGCTTCCTGAGACCGCTTCGAATGCACCTCCAGCTATGACAAAGTTTAATGATACGGTGCTCAAGAAACGCCGTCGACAACAGCCAATGCAGCAGCGTACTGATCTACCAGACGACGATATGGCTGTAGTGGATCAGCAAATCAATCGTCTCTTAGCAGAAGTCTCTAAGCTCCGACAACACCGCGAAATGCTTGCTGGACGTCGGCGAGCTGCAGAAGTAACCGCAAAATCTAGTAATTGCTCAACACAACCGCCTTCATCCCGCGCAACAGGGCCATTTGCTGCCTCTTCCCAGAGTACCACAACGCCCAATGATAACTCTGCAACATCGCTCCTCCGCTATATGTTCAACCAGTTGTCCAACCTGACATCCGTGATACTACAGCACTTGGACTAGCACACAAAAATGGCGAAATCCGGTCGTCCTGGTGTACTACAGTGGAACTGTAGAGGCATTTCCACGAAAGTGGCCGAGCTCAAGACCCGACTGAGATTCAACAAGCTTCGGGTGTGGGCTATGTTACTTCAGAAAACGAACGCCTTGCCATCTATTCCTGGCTTCAGCGGCTACGTGTCTCCTTCAATGACCGACCGTCACGTGCAGACTGAAAAGCGGCGATATATGCTGCAACGCGTATTCCTCATGTACGCCTTTCTCTCGAAAACTGGTGCACATCATACCAAGAGGTAGTAGCAGTTGCTGCGAAATTTCTGAAAGGAACCATTGTTCTTGTTTCTTATTACGTTCGACCAGCTGGAGGCGCCTCTTCCCGTATTAATCTTGGCTGGTTATTAAGTGTTCGTCGGCAATACCCCGGGTGTCCAATTTTAGTCGGAGGCAACTTTAACGCCCCTCACCCAGATTGGGGGTATCCGACTGCAAGCCCTCGTGGTAGGCGTGTGCGGGACGCCTTCACTGATGCCCTGTTTGTTCTGCTTAATCACCCTGGGACAGCAACACGGCCTGTGCGTCACATACGTAGGGCTGCCTATGCTCCAGACTTGACGTGGTGGTTGGGCGCAGGAACTCCCTCATGGCACATGGAGCCGGACTCCTGGGGAAGTGATCACCACCCTATCCTCATCGGTCTCCATCCCTCCCGTCTGCGCCCTTTACGCAGCAAATGTTCTGGGATAAACTGGGACAGCTTTCGCTCATGTCTCGACAGTATGTCTTCAGATTCGCCGTCACTCCTTGTTGACCGCATACAGAGAGCACTAACAGCGCTACGACTACTACCTGGATTGATGTAGGTCGACCGGCACCAGATCTCGGCCTGCTTAACTTGTGGGCGGCCCGCCGTCAAGCTGAGCTGGCTGCTACGCGAGACCCTACTTCGGCACAGGCACGTACACGTTTGAATTATCTTACCGCGAAGGCTCGGAGATATGAACGCGATCTCTCGCGACGCCAGTGGCATGCATGGTGTGAACAATTTTCTGATAAATCATCGAATGCCTCACTCTGGCGAACGTTTCGTGCAATGGAACACGGTCGTCGTTCTACTGATGCAGCAGCAACAGCATGCTTTGCGGCTAATCTGTCGCCGGGCGATTTCGCCAAAGAAGCTGCTCGAAAATGTTTCCCAAAATACGATATACTGCCTCCTTCAGCTGTAAACCTTAATTTGGCAGGTATCCCTGCAGACGCATGGAAACTACCATCTGCTGCCGACGCTGATGGAATTGCGAGCCCCTTTTCGATGTGCGAGCTACTGGCTGCAGTTGACGATGCGAAACGGAAAACAGCGCTCGGCCTGGACAAAATTCAGTATGAGGTTTACAAGAACCTCAGTACTGCTGCACTTCCTCAACTACTAGACACCATAAACAAAGTGTGGCTTGATGGTGTCGTACTCGAGCTGGAAAACCGCTGTCGTGATCCCTATTCCCAAACCTGGGAAGCCTCCAACGGACCTCACCAACTTACGACCAATCTCCTTAACATCAACGCTTTGCAAGCTCGCAGAGAAAATGCTAGCCACACGACTTTCTTGGTGGCTTGAACAGCACGTTTTTTATCACCCTGCTCAAATTGTATTTCGTCCATACATAGGTACAGAGGACGGGTTGGCTGTCTTGGCATCAGCAGTTCTATCATCTACCCGCAGCCGCAATGTACGTACCATATTAGCAATAGATGTTGAAAAGGCATATGACAACATCAGTCATGCTGCAATCCTGAATGCCATTGACATGCTTCATCTCCCTCCGAGAGTACGCACTTTTGTCGCATCATTTTTGGACGGAAGAAAATTTGCAATACGCCTCAGCGGTGAGACTGTTGGTTAATTCGTTTCACTACGTGGCGTGCCCCAGGGATCAGTATTGTCTCCGACGTTGTTCAATATTACTTTCATCCCATTGGCGTGGCGCTTACATGATATCCCTGAAATCAAGTTTTTGCAGTACGCAGATGATATCACGGTATGGATCTTCATGATCCATACCATGATCTTCTCACTCAAGAGGCTGCCCTTCAGTCAGCATTAGACGTAACCTCTGATTACGCATCCTCCATTGGCCTTCAACTTTCTGTGTGTAAACCTTCATACACGTCAGTCGCCAACCGCTGGGGACGCCGTAAACTTGCCTCAAATCCAATTCGTCTCTCTCTATCAGGCACCCCAATACAAGAAAGTTCGAGCCTGAAAATTCTGGGCTTAACAATTCCCCAATCAGGATCAGCGACTGCTTGGCTCTCTCAGGCAAAAAAGCAAGCACTTCAAACTATAAGTTTAATCAGAAGAATTGCACCTAAAACGGGTGGCGCTGGCTCGTCTGTTGCACGCCAGTTAGTGAGGGCGGTTCTGCAGCCCCGTATTGTTTATCAGGCCCAGTTCCAGCATCTTACAAGGGCACAATGGCATCGCCTTGAAACCGTAAATCGAGAAGCTATGAGGACCATAACATGCCTCCCACGAATCACACCGGTCGTAGCGTTGCAGGAGAATGCGCAGCTCAACACCATCGATGAACTGGTGCAGCAGCGTCTTGATGCTCGCAGACTCAAGGCCACTTTGTCACATTCCACGCAAGCACTGAGGGCGTATGCAACGTCACACATTATTCTTCAGCCACCTGCGCCAGTTCTCTCTCCCTGGAAATTTATACAGTTAGGAGACAACAAGCCAACTGACATCCGCAGACCGACGTCTGCCAACTCTGCATCGTTGCTACGCCAGAGATTTGAAGAGCAAGATACTAACCTGCCTCAAGATTCCATAGTAGTGTACGTAGATGGAAGCCTGCAAGGCTGTGAAGCCAAAACGGCAATCTATTGTCCACGGAGACCTAGCCTGAATAAGACAACTACGTTTCAGCTTTCGGAACCACTTACATCTTTCTGCGCTGAGCTTGTGGCAGTTCAGGAGGCACTCTGCTTCGTGACTTCTATAACCATGCTCCCTACAGCCCACGTTGTCATCCGCACTGACGCACTTCAAGCAGTACGTCTGCTCCGACGTATCAGCCGCTGCCCTAAAATTTGCCAGGACATCCACCAGCTTGCGGCGCGAATCCCACAATCAATACGCATTGAGTTGGTCCCACGCGATCTGCTGCATTCCCAAAGTCAAGCTGATTTTGCAACCCTCCTCGTGAACCAAGATGCATCAATCCCACGGCTTCTCGAAGTCGACGACGCTACCCTCCTTTTGTCAAGAAAGGAGCACCTCCGGCGCCGCACACGTGCACTTATCCCTCCGTGTGCGATATCCCTTCCCCGCGGTCTCACCCGTGCAGAGGAGGTTGCGCTTAGGAGGATCCGGGTCGGTGTTGCCCTTACACCAGCTGTAACTAGGACGTGGTCATACTTCCAACACTTATATCCTAGCCCAGGATGCCCGATCTGTAACAACGAAGATGTCGAGGCCAACATCCACCACTTGCTGTGGGACTGCCCAGCACTCAAGCCAACACGAATCCGGCACCTGAGCATAGCTGGCCTTTCAGCAACCAATCCTGCCTCATACGTCACTTGGACGCAGGGACCTCATCATCGCTCACTTCTGGACTTCATAAAATCAGCCAACCTTTTTCCATTCATTTAATCATTTATTCATCCTTCATCTCATAACCTATTGATGCCCTGAGGCAATAAATATCGACTAAAAAAACACATATTCGCCTACTACTTCCAGTGCTTCGCTACCTAATGTAAACTGCTGTTCCTTCCCGAGGCTGTTGAACATTACCTTAGTCCTCTGCATATTGATTTTCACCCGCCGGGGTGGCGCAGTGGTTACGGCGCTCGACTACTGTTCCCAAGGACGCGGGATCGAATCCCGGCCTCGGCGGCCGCTTTTTCGTTGGAGGCGAAAAGCAAGGCGTCCGTGTACTGTGCGATGTCAGTGCACGTTAAAGATCCCCAGGTGGTCGAAATTTCCGGAGTCCTCCACTACGGCGTCTCTCATAGCCTGAGTTGCTTTGGGACGTTAAACCCCACGAACCAACCAACCAACCAGCATATTGATTTTCAAGCCTACCTTTCTACATTTCCTGTCTTCAGCAATCACTGTTTGCAGTTCACCTCCTAAGTTACTTAGCGAGGCAATGGGACCAGCAAATCGCAGATTACTGGGGTATTATCCATCTACCCTTATCCCTAACTGCTCCCGTTCCAAGTCACTGAATAATTAATTCTAAGCAAGCGGTGAATAGTACTGGGGAGATCGTGTCTTCTTGCCTAACACCTTTCTTTATGGGAATTTTTTACTTTCTTTATGCAGAACTATGATTGCTGTGCAGCCACTATATTTCCACAATGTTATCTTACTGGCGCCGCCATGTGGCGAGCTCGGGAGACTGGCACGCGCTCGTCTTTTTCGCCCTCGCTGCTCTCCCGCCAGTTGGTTCCGTGCCTTCTTTTGCCGGTGCCTTTACGTAGCTGAAGGTAAATCAGCCAACCCAGTTTACTGGCTTCTGTGACAATATATATCTTCCAGCACTTTCACGCACGGCTCGTCTATCCCTTGATTTCGCAATCCTGCATCACCGCCGAGGTTTCTACTGAGTCAAATGCTTTTTCGTAATCAATGAATGCTATATATAAGGGCTGATTATATTCCGAGCATTTTTCTATCACCTGGTTGACGGTATGGATATGATCGATAGTTTCCGAAACCCTGCTTGATGCTTTGTATGATTGCCGTCTAAGGTTGTCCTGATTTTATTAGCGATTATCTTAGTAAATACCTTATACGTAACAGACAGTAAGCTAAATGGTCTGAAATTTTTAAGGTCATTAGCAGTCCCTTTTGTGTGAATGAGGATAATGTTTGTGTGCTTCCATGGTTCCGGTACCGTCGATGACACCAGGCACTGCGTATAAAGGGTGGTCAATTTTTCTAGCACGATATTCCCCCGTCCTTTAACCAATCTATAGTTATCCGATCCTCTCCGGCTCCTTTCCCCCTTTTCATAGTTTTTATTACTTTCTTAACCTCGTCCTTTGTCACCAGTGGAACGTCTGACTGTTGTCCCTACCGCCAATCTCATTACGGTCCTGACTACATTGGCTACTGTAGAGATCAGAATGGAACTCCTCAGCTACTTTGACTATCTGGTCCATATTCGTGATGACGTTGCCCGCCTTTTCCCTTAGAGCATACATCTAATTTTCGCCTATGCACAATTTCTTCTTCACCGCTTTAAGGCTTCCCTCGTTCTTTAAGCATGCTCATCCAACAACCGTTTCCGACAACCGTCTGCTCAAAGTGCTGAAGCGGCGGCAAAAGAATAAAAAATATTCTAACGTTTCGTATTCACCGCAAATCGCGTAGGCTGGAGAAAGTGCCAAACCAGGCCTGCGAAAAGATAAATTTAGGTGTGGGATATGACAGGGTATAATGCACTACTCCAAGAATATTTCGGATGCAGGTAATCATCAGATCCTAAATGGTGCTGAATTCACATGTTAATTAATATGCTTCTTCGAAACCTGGCTGCTTTGATTTACGCTATCGCCGGGAGGATAGGTAGTAAAGGGCCATTGAGGAACGCTTTTGCCAATCTATCTGCAAATGCATTTAAATTCGCACTACTGTGACCTGGTAACCATACCATCTGTACAAGTCTAAGCTGTCCAGGGATCACTGAGAGGAAGATTGTTTCGATTGAAGAACCCCAGGTGGTCTAAATTTCCGGAGTCCTCCACTACGACGTCTCTCATAGCCTGAGTCGCTCTGGGACGTTAAACCCCACAAACCAAACCAACCCAAGCAGAATCCACGGAAGAAAAGAGGATGAGCACAAGGATAGAGTCGGTAATGACACACACGGCAGAAAACGAGGAATCTAGTTTTCGGGGAGCAAGTACGACAGTATAAAATTTCGCTTGACAAATTGGCATTACGTTCGGGAGACGCACAGAAAGAGACAAGCCAAGATGCGGACAACATATGCCCACACCTGCCGTTTCATTACGTCAGTTACTGTTGCTAAACTACTACGATGGCTTCGTAAATGATCTTCTAAAAGCTATTCAGAATAAAGGATTATAAATATTTCGCATTATTAGGGAAAATACAATTTCAACTGAAGACACGCTGGTTTGCATTAGGAAGAATGCCTGGAAGGATCACATTCAAAGAATATAATGCAACAAAAGTGGATACTTCACCTCACCTTTATGTCCCCGTTTTCCTCTCTTCGCTGCGATGATGGATGTGCCACAATGCAGCATTGCTATGGAAGCGTCGCTATGCACAGCGAGGCACCGGCAGATATATTGCGTTCTGCATTGAGTAGAGATTTCGCTCCAAAACCGTTGGTCGTTTAAGGCAAGGTTGCTGTTTACATGACGCAAATGTAGCATGCGCTAGAAAGGTAATTCTTTTGTTTAAAAGGATTAACATCTCAAAGCGACCTTTGTTTTTACTGTTCTCCCTTTGTCGAAAAGAGGCGGATACTAAACCTGATTCTTTAAATATATGAGGTAACAACATTATTGGATCCAGATTGCATCCTGCTCTTGCGGATCCTTGTTAGAGCGCATACTTTTCCATGCTGGTCAATCGCTAAACTTCGGATCTGTGACCATGTTATCTCTCACATACTGGATTCAATACTGTCTGGATTTCAATTTCGTGCACCCATCTCAAAGACGAAGCAGTAGTCGGCAGCACCCGCAATACCCACATCACGAAGTCTCGTGACGTCATACAAGCCGAATATCACATATTGCGAGGACATATGTAGCCTGCCAACTGCCACCTGCCAAATTCAGTAGCACAATTTTTCGCTACCATGCTGACTCCAGATTTTCTAGAATAGAAGAATTTCAGGCTATTACATTAGTTAGAATTCAGGTACTTAAATATGCGTAATCAATTCCGGAACGCGTTTAAATGAAGTGAAAAGTTAAAATAATTGTTTTCTTCCTAGTGCTGTATTCAAAGCTGCGTATATGCCGATTGTTGCGACAAAACATCCTGTCTTTAAAAAACACCCGAAATCAAGCAACACTTATAAATTATTCTTCAGCCTCAGGAAAAAACTTGTTACATGAAGTCTAATTCGTAGGAACTGTTAGAAGAATGGTACTGAAGACAGAAACCCACAAGCGAATGTAGGTTGCGTAAAATGATTGGACCTTCACTGGCACACAAACAGGAGGCGGACTAAAACTTGCTGTTGAAACAAATGCTATGAGTATGTAATTTTCTATGACTGGAGGCATTCTGCTTATTCGAATGAGGCTGCCGACTTGCCTGTAACAGAGCTATGAACTAAGCATACGGAAAAGTTAATATGTGGTCGTTCCCGTAAGAGCTCAGTAGTCGAGATTTTTCGCATTATAGGGGAAGACCGTTTAAGAATGGGATTAATTTTATGCTGTGTATAAACAAATTGCTTTTCGCATTACTGACGTCCTGAAATAACGTTTGTAAAAACATTGCTGTTTAACATGCCGTAATTATAGAGAGCCCGTTTTGTAGCGTCTGCCAGGGTGGATAAATATTTGCTATCTAGTATAGGCGAAGGAATGACAGTCACTTGGCAAATTCCTTTGTTCAAATACTACCCACAAATCAAATCAACCAAAGACAAGTAATCGTGGAGCATAGCCGCAAAGATGGCTGATTGAGTCCGTGAAGTTTACCCGTTTTGTGCGTTCTTACCAATACTAACATTCGATTCTGCGCTCAAATATTACCAACCCAGTTTACGAGAAGGAATTTCGCCATTTCTGGTTCGTTTCCAATTACAGGAATAATTATTATGGCTTTACAAAAATTCAGTAAAGGTAAGTTACTTCTCTCAATGTCGAAAAGCTTTAGAATTGTAAGAACAAAAGAAGGTAAGATTGCAGGTTGAGTTGCACAACCGAGTGCGAATTCAAGGGAGCCTGGTGTTCTATTTAAGCGTGTCCTTTATTAATTTTCAGAAAGTTTATCTTAAAATCGGCGGAGATATATGGATATGGCCCTCTTAGGTTGGTAGTAAAACACAGAGTATATTATATACTACACAACCTTTAAAATTTGACCAATATGAGTTTGGTTTCATTTATGGTGATTGACGTCCGAAAGCGACTCAGGCTATGACAAACGCAGTACTGGGGACTACGGAAACGTCGATCACCTGATTTTTGCCCCCAATTCGGCTTAATAGTGACTTGAAAGTGGGCTCAGCTGTTTGGAGTTTGGTATGATGGATGGGGTTTAACCTACTAAGGAAACACAGGCTATGCGGAACTACGTAGCTAAGGCCTGAGGATAATTGCGACCACTTTGGGTTCTTTAACGCTCGCTGACATCACCCAGTTTCTGTAATTTGTTCGGCAAAATTATATTGCGAAATTGACGGTTGTCGTCATTGCCGAGGATTCGAGATTTGCAAACATTTATTTAGCAGCAGTATAGTTCAAAATAAAGAGCGTCAAAAAAAAAACCCCTTCGATCTTGAGTTATACTTTTTTACAGAGCGCATAATGATGAAATTCTGTCGGTTACACTTTACATGCATGATATGCAGGCGCTTCATGTATTTATTTATGGCGAAGAGATTAGCTTAATTTAAGCAGTATTAGCACGCGCAACGATGTCATTGCATATATATGCCAAGGATCAAAGCTAGCAGGACAGGTTTCAATATGCGCCATTGTATTATTTTAAATTAGGAGTCATCTTACCGATTAAACTCATTTAAATTCGAAATTCAAAATTCCTTGTTTTTTTTACATTAACGACTGTATAATTTTTCAGCTCTCTCATGTAACTAATTTCCCTTTAGAAATGCTATCCATCTGCCCTTCCAGCGATGATGTATTTTGCGCTCAATAAAACAAGTCTGCATGGTTGAAGTGCCTTCGAGTAATTGTGCTTAGTAAAATAATGTTACATGTCTTGTACCATATGGCCAGCAGTAAAGCTTAACGTTTCAAATTTGGTCCATCAATATAATAAATTTTGCCATCCAATAATAACGAAAGGTGCTTTATTTCATAGTATGACATGTTATAGTATGACATGGTATGGTATGGTATGATACGGTATAGTATAGTATGATATGATGTGGTGTGGTATGGTAAGGTATGGTATGGTACGGTATGGTACGGTAAGACAGGGTGCTAACCCATGCGACTCTCTTGTTCTGCGGCGCCCGCAGCTCGGATGTACAGCGCTTCGTTCCAGACTGGTGGTGCTGCCTCATAGGTAGACGGCGGTAACGGTAAACTTTAACATCACATCGCCGACCAGATAATATGTGGGACGCGACCTGCCGCACGAGGTGAGTTTAGATTGAGCGACCGTGTCACACCTCAACATACCTTAGCAATGTACCCTACCCTGCTATACGGTATGGTAGGGTTCAGGGGGTTCGGATTGAGCCGGGGTGATCGGCTGCTTTATTACGGTGAACAACCTCGAGATATACAGGACTATCTTCGATGCTCTTCAGCACCGATGCAACCCGATGATTGTGCATCCCGCTCGCAACTCGCCCCCCCCCCCCCTGCCACCCTCCCTAGAGAAAAAACGTAGGAGTCAAAATAGCCTCCTACAGATTTTTCATACTAAACTCATACAAATCTCATGCAATATCATATTCCTGATACGTTGAATGATATTCGTATGTGATTATAAAAAATTTATACGAGTTTAGTATGAATTTAGTATGAGAAACCTGTATGAGGTTATTGTGACTGAAAGGGTTTTTTCGCTAGGGTCCCACGCTTCCTCACGGGTCTCGCCCTGAGCGCTTGTCTCCTCTTCCTCGTCCGGAAAACTGAGTACTGCAACGCCTGGAGTGGGCGTTACCGGATTGGGCGGAAAGAAAGAGCCTGCTCGTAAGTTAGCGTCTGACACTAAAAACAATGACTAACTCGGAAAGGAAAACAGTTTTGCGGCCTCTAGTAATGTCAGCTTTATAATCGACGGTCACGCAGTCTCTGCGCTCGTTCACATTGGCACCGATTACTCGGTCTTCAGCAGAAAGTTATGTGTCGCCAACTTCAAAAGGTGACCACCCAGTGGGATGCGCGTCCGATACGAACCGCAGGAGGTCACCTCGTAATTTCTTTTGGAAAATGCACCGCTCGCATCGAAATTCACGGTGAGACGTGTCCCGTCAAATTTGGGATCTTAGAAAATGGTTTCAAGAATGTTATTCTCGGAATAGACTTTCTTCGTAAATATGGCGCAGTCATTGATGTAGGGCAGAATACGTTGACCTTCCGAGCATATTCCTCATGGCCGAGGCTTCGTAGAGGCACCCCAATTGCGCTTAAATTTGATGCCGAGCATGTGAACTTGTTTCCGCTCTCGATAGTATTTCTACTTGTTTGAGCCGAGTTTTGGGATGTGGCGAAGGCGTCCTAGAAGGAAGAGTGCAAATGGAAGAGTGCAAATTTGAGGGGTATTGGTGTTGCGAGGGGAATAGCTTATATGCAGGAAGGACTTGCCTATATCTTCGTGGCGAACTTCAGAAACGAGCTCCAGGACGTGACAAAAGGGGCCATTATAGCCCATATAGAAGAGATAACAGACACTCCTGAGGCTGTTGTGTTGACTGAGAGGGACATTCCGCCCGAACCGGGTGAGAAAAAACCTTTGCAACAGAACATTGAGACAAAACTCGAGTCGTCCCGGACACGCGAGTTACTTGAACTTTTGTATCGTTACCACGATTGGTTTTCAACGTAACTTAGGGATCATCATACACCTGTCGCGAAGCATAGAATTATTCTCGATGGCACGGCCCATCCGATTCGCCAGCCACCGTACCGAGGTTCTCTGAAGAAAAGGCGTGCAATACAGGAACAAGTGTGAGAAATGCTACACGACGACGTCATACAGGCTTCAAACAGTCTGTGGGCCGCACCTGTTGTGCTGTTAAAGAAAAAAGAAACAGCGCTTTGCTTCTTTTTAAACTACAGCTGACTCGACATTGTGACAAACAAGGATGTATATCCATTGCCCCAAATCGACGACACCCTTGGTCAGCTCCGTCACGCCCGCTATTTTTCGTCAATCAATTTGCAAAGTGGATACTGGCAGATGGAAGTGGATGAACGGGACCGCGAGAAAACCGCATTTAAAATACTGGATGGCCTTTATGAGTTCAAGGTGAGGCCGTTCGGCTATGTACATCACCCGCGACATTTCAATGCGTCATGGATATTGTGCTCGCCGTACTGAAGTGGCAGACGTGTCTCGTTTATGTGGATGTTATCTTTTCGAGCACCTTCGCTCACCATCTTGTGCGCCTGAATGCTATACGAAACGTCGGACTCAAACTCAAATGTCGATTTGCATCCGATGTGTTGAAGTTTCTAGAGCACATCGTTATCCACAGAGCCGTTAAACCAGTTCACGAAAAAACAGCAGCCATGGTGTCCTTCCCACCACCATTGAACAACAAAAGTGTCAGAATCTTTCTCTGTTTCATCACCTACTTCAGACGTTTTGTTCGCAATTTCTCCCACATCGCAGCACCACTTAGGCACCTTACGACAGTCAGCGTCAACTTTGTGTGAAATGAGGAGCAAGAGCCAGCATTCAGCCAACTAAAGCAGGCCCTTTTATCCGTGCCTATATTAGGCAATTTCAATCAAGATGCCGACAATCAACTCCACACGGACACCAGCAAGAACGGACTAGTGGCAGTGCTTGTCAAGTGGCAAGATAGCGCTCAGCGGATTGTTGCATACGCAAGCCGAGCTCTTTCCAAGGCGGAAGGCAATTACTCGACCACAGAAAAAGGTCTCTCGCCCTCATCTGTACCATAACCAAGTTCCGGCCCTATCTGTACGGCCACCCGTTTCGTGTGGTGACCGACCACCATTCGCTGTGCTGAATGACCAATATTAATGTTCCCGCGGGCTGGCTTGCAAGGTGGAGCCTTCGGCAACAGGAGTATGAAGTCACTATCGTGCATAAATCCGGAAGAAAGCATCATGACGCTGATTGCTTGTGTCGAGCACCCGTGGCACCGTCGCCAGGAGACGGAGATCATAAGGAAGGCCGCTTTCTTTTGGCCTTGAATCCTGACGAAATGCAGATCAGCAACGACAACTTCGTCAACTGATGGCGTGTTTTCCATTAGGCGAAGATGCGGTACCTCTGGTTTTCCTGGGCATATCCTACCTGTATTTAGGATTCGGAATGGTTTCGTGTACAAAAAGAATTTCGACAGCAGCCAGTGATCGTGGCCTCTTGTCGTGCCGGAACTCCTGAGCAGTCAGGCCACTGAAAAGTGCCACGACGATCCTAGCACTGGTTATCTACGGTACAGCCGAACACTTTCGCGTATTTGAGAAAAACATTAATAGCCGAGACCTACAAAGTACTTGCGCCGATAAACAAGAACCTGCCGCGAGTGCCAAAGGCAAAATCACCTCCTACGCGACCGGCAGGTCTTCTCCAGCCAATCGAACCACCGAATGCTCCATTTCATATCATAGGAATGGATTTTCTGGACCCATTTCCGACGTCCCTATCAGGCAGCAAGTACATCATCATAGCGAGAGGCTATCTAAAGCGCTACACGGAAGCCCGCGCACTTCCTTCGGGAACGGCGGTTGAGGAAGCCAAATATTTCATAGAGAACACTTTACTCCGGCACGTTGCCTCAGCAGTGCTGATTACTTACCGTGGCGCCATGTTTGTAGCACAACTTACTGAGGAGATCTGTCGTCTAAGCTGCACCAGCCACTGCCGACCTACAGCGTATCCAAAATAATGGAATAACGGATAAGCTCAATAGAACTATATTTGATATAAACGTCATGTCCGTGTTCGTCGACCATCGGAACTTGGACAAGGTACTGCCCTATGTCACGTTCGCTTACAATGCCGCAGTCCAGAAGACCACCCGTATGTTGACCTTCCAGCTAGTGCATGGAGGGCACGTCATCACCATGCTTGATGCTATACTGCCTCACGCACCGCTAGACGACGTAGTTTATGATACCCGGTTAGTATGAGAACGCGCGGAGGAGGCTCGGCAGCTGGCCAGACTCGAAATACGGCACCAACAGCGTACCAATGCTCGTCACTACACCCTCCGGAGACGTGACGTCCATTTCTCGCCTGGAGATCAGTGTGGACACCGGTTCGCCGTTGAGGGCTTTCAGAAAAGCTCATGAAGCGGCAATTTTGGCCGTACACAGTTTTTGGTCGCGCCGGTGAACTTAATGACGATGTGCTTCCCTGTGTAACGCAACCGTCGTCCCACCGTTCCTCGCGTCCTGACATTATGTACGTAGTGCGGCTTAAGCCGTATTACCAGGGATCATCAAAAACATTTTCTTCTACTAACCAACGTTCCGAGAAAGTTCAGTTTAGCATTAGGATGATGGCTCTTTACGTAGGGAGGCAGTGTAGCTGAAGAAGAAGTGCGAGCGTTTGAGAGAGGAAAGAAGGCGCTGAGTGCTAGCGATCCTTGCAGGCGATTCTGGTGCTCCCCGCCGTCACGCTGGCTCCTGGTGCGGCCCTGCTGACTTGCGGTCTCTGCTGTCGTCCTGTCCTCAGGCTAGGACGTGACGGTATCATACAGAACACGGTCGTTATTTTCCATAGCTAGGAAATAAATTCCATGAAGGTTTAAAGGGGCATCCCTGAGCAAAGTTAGCTGTAGTATATCCTAAAAAAATACAAATTCCAACAATCTCTATACACATGTTCAACACTGTCTGACTTTCTGCACAAAATACATTTTACACCACATGGCAGAAAGATTTATTTTCCGCCATCCATGACTTCACACGCAGAACCCAACCCAATATATATTTTCGTTTGAGACCCATAAAGGTAATTCGCAAGGATATTTATTTTCGTCTGCATCCCAGCCCTTCTGCAACAAGCGCGCTCATGTTTGCAGAACTAAAAAATAGGCAAAACATTAAACAAAAATGTTCTCCAAAAAAGATAAATATTGAAAAAAAAACTGTGTTGTTTAGTAATTGTTTGATTATATATTTAAAGGGTGCATTCATCGTGGTTGTGAATAATATAATTTGGGAAGATGATTGAAGATCTTGATGGCTAGCGAGGATGTAAAAACATTTTTTTTGTATACGTTGCTTTGAGCAAAGTAAACATTCTTCTTTTGGTCACAGGAATATTATGCGTACATAAATATAGGCCGTATAAGCAACCATACGTGCAGTGGAGTCCGCTATATTACGAAGCTACAGATAGACGGAACAATACTCATTAAAAATCAAATTATTGGCTCTCTTTTCTGCAATTTCAGTACATGTCTTCCAATATAATGTAATGTAGTGCAAGTCTAATCAAATATGTTAAAAATATTATGATGAAGCACCTATACTTGTCAGATTAAGTTTAGATTGCTAATTGCAATGTGTCGCTTCAATCTGACATGTCTGACATTGATCTACTACAGCACAGGTTCCAGTCTGTAGCACTCAAAGAGCAAAGTATGGCTCCTGTTATAAAGCTCTGAACAGACCGTGGACAATATTCCCTAAGAAGTAAGTCTTGATCTAAAAACCAGCAGGCATTATACAACAACACCAAGCTAGTTTAAAGGTTTGCTTTCATGAAGCTTGTTCCACATCTACCTTTTATATTTTATTTAAAAAAAAAACAATAAATGTGGGAGAGAGATTATGAACCAGTAGAATTTTGCTAGTCTTAAAGCAAACACCAAAATACAAAAAATGTTAGCATTTTATACCTATAAGTATAAACTTTAATTGCAGGAATTATGTCATGGCAATGCACCCATTACTGATAGGTTACACTGCACAAACAGATTCATGATGCTGTCTGCTCATATTCAAGCCGCACTCCTTCAAAAACAGATGAAATCTGGTGCAAAAACAGTGTGACGATTCAATTGTATTGGCTAGAAAGCAGGCATTATTGACGAAGAACCCATACATGCTGTAAAAGAAAGACTTAAATAAATCCACGCTTCTAAAACGTTGTCATAACTTACCATTAGTTTCCCTATATTTCCCAAGAAAAGTGGTCTCAAGAAATGAACTCCTATCAGCTCTAGTTTACACATGTCAGAAGCCAACAAACATTCCATCACATTATCTAGTTTCAGTTCTGACCTCTTTAATCTTGCTCAAAAACAATAATGGAATTAACTTCAGTAGTTGAATCCCTTAATTCTCAGCCAATGTTTAGCTTTACCAGCAAAACTTGCCAGAATTTGGCCTCTACGTCTCCGTGAAGAAAAAAAAAAAAAAAAAAAAAAAAGCTTTGGACCTGTACAACCTAAAAAGTAATACCACCTGACCTACAGCGGATATAAATATAACCTTTACTGATTTCGATTCTGCAAATTGTTATGTACAAAATGATGTATCACAATCTGTGCTTACAAAAAAAAATGCTTAGAAAACGGTATAGACTTACGCGAAAAAAGTCCGTGCTAATAGACTATTCCAATAAACCTCGAATTAAGGGCTCTAGGTGCACATAGCTCCCGAAATAAATGATATGATAGCTATCGTCAGATGGCACATATCTCAGGGAATGTAAAAATATCAGGTTAATGCGTCTACAATGATTTTACACTTTACAAAGCCTCCTTGAATATTGGAAGTTGATAGTTATGGCTGCGAAGTCAGGCGTTTCTTTAGCTTTGTATTGTTCGTAATAGCCGCGCAAAAAAAAAATGCCTTATTGATCTGAACTATGTTGCAAAATGATTTTAAAGAGGATGCAGACAATCGAGAACCACTTTGTAAAAGTTCACCAGGAGATAAAAACGCTAAACGGTGAGAAAACTTCCTAGCACACTAGCACATTGGTCGTGCAAATTGTGCTGCAAATTGAAAAATGCGCCAAAACTTGTAATTTAGGCCCCGTTCAATTGAGAAACCTAAACTTTTACTTGTGCATTCGCGAAAGGTTTATAAGAAAGCAGTGGGAAAATTTGGCAACTTACATTGAAGGTTTCTTGCAGAAAGAACTTCTTCCACGCCTGGCGCTCTCGACCGCCGTCTCAACGTCGAGACATGGCATGCTTCAGTGAATTAATGGAAAAAATACAGGTAGCCTCGCTTTTAAAGCGAGGTGGTAGCAACTGCCACCATGTTCAGCATTCCTCTCATGTTTAGTTCGCTTTAGAAACAAAAGTGGGCTTTGAGTCTCTGTGTTTTGAAGCTAAACCTTGTCTACGCTAGGAAGACTCGGTCTTCCATGTTGCACTGAATTGGACCTTCAAGTGGCCATGACCCAAATATTTGTGGGCGTCTACGATTCCGTTAGTGTACGCCCAATACTGCACTACGTCTTCCTTTCTCCATAACCAAACATAAACAGAAACGACGCCCGGTGTTGTGCTATGTCAGTGCACGTTAAAGAGCCCCAGGTGGCCGATATTATTCCGTAACCCTCCTTACGAGACCTCTTTCACTCTTCCCATTTATACTTCCCCCTCCTTCCCTAATGTATGAGAAATACTGCATTTTTCCTTTCTTATCGAGACATTTAAAATTTACTAGAGAAAATGGGAAAATGTAACCATGAACATGAAATGGTTAATTGAAGTTGTCCACCATACAGTGGTGTCAACCCAAACGTATAAGACGCCTTACTTTTCGCAAAACCTAACTTGAAGAAAAATTATGAAAATCTCGCTGATTGTTTCAAGCCGTGCTAAATCCCCCACAATTATTTAACCCATCAGAACTATGCCTAGCCAGGTCATGTCATTCGTGCGGCCTTTCTTTGTGTGTTTCACTGTTCTATTTCAGAAACACTGCTCTATGGTATGCTGACGTGATGAGGCTTTGCATATTCTGACGTAGGTCTTAGAGCGACATTGAGTTTCAGAGCAGCCGTCTTAGAAGACGGTGGTCTAATTCCAATCACTCTAGGTTCTTTTACCTGCGCTGGCACCGTGCAGCAGACAAGAATTATTTATGAAATCAATAAAAAAGGTTACTTTGCCTGAAACTCTATACTCGCCAAATTTCTACGAATCGCGAAAAGGCGTTTGAGGTTTTCTCCACAACATAAACATGATGTAGCGGAATTTGTGTTATTGCGTGTTCCAGATGAAGTCCTCTCCGTAGAAGACCACTTGTCACTGCGTGGGCCAAGAGTGGGACAAGTCCTGTCAAAATATTAAAAATTCGAGGACACTAAGGCGAAAGCCTGAGTGCTGCATTCTGCTACGCGACTGTTGCGCATGTAGCGATGAATGCTACTACGAGTAAATACGAGCAACTACTCTTTCACATTCTGCGAGTGCATTTATTCAGCGAATTCTACATGGCAGCGATGAGATCGCGCACCTTGTATCCTCGCATTTGTTCTACGTTTACTGTTGTGTGGTTGATTTTGCCGATTGCGCGGCATTGATTAATAATTGATTAGGAAATTGCGCTAATTTCACTAAATAATAATATTAATGAGATATGTTGAAAATGTAATTTATCATTAATTAGCAATCAGTATGTTTATTGCATCATTAATAATATTAGTAATCAGTAATTATAAGTAATTGATCATTGATTGGCATATGGCCATATAAGGCAGGCATTCGCGCATAGTGTGGTGGTGCTCTGTGATTGGTCGAGACCTTCATGATGTCATCCCGTCTCGACCAATCAGAGCCGCCGCAAAAGCGTGACGCTTTTGGAGACGACAACGATAAGGCAATAAAGGCATTCGCCTTAATACGTAAAATAATGCTCCCGCTCTAACTTATTAAACTCATTTTGTTCTTTCTATGACAAAAGTAACACGGGTAATTTTGAACTGCGCAACATGAGTTACTTAAAAATGCTGAACTACGCTGGCCCATGCGCAGCCGCACATTTGCAGGCCTACAATCGCTTTGATTAAGCCTATGTGCACAAACCAGCACAAAACAAAAGCTGTATGAAAATTACTGCAGTGGCCGTTTCCACTTTCTGCCGGTGTTTACTCGTTTCTTGCCTAATCTCAAGGCGTTGCCTTCGTCTCCAGAGCCATTATCGTGCGCTTGGCCGACACATACAAAGAAAGGCGGCCTCGCATTAGCGCAGAGGATCTCCAAAGGAACGTGAGGACGGCTGGCTGGGACATTGCGCGTCATTTTTCTTCCGAGGCGCCCAACCCGCCTCCTTCTCAGCGCGACCACTCCATGTCGTCTGGTTCGTGTTCGGCCTTGGCGAGCACGTTGCATCTAAAGAGACAGAACATCCTTCGCTGACGACAGGCGAGATTCTGAGGACACTTCTTCCTTTGTCTCTGTTCGCCTGCTACTGTGCGCCTCACGTGCCGAAGTCCACGCTTGTCGTATGCACACAACCTTGTTTTTTTTTTTTTTTGGGGGGGGGGGGAGGGGGGAACGAAGTCAATACATATACCTCCTGTGCGTTGCAAAACTTGTCCCGGCAGGTCCGACTTTTTCTTCGTTAACCTTCTATTCTTGTACTCAGCCGGCTTTATTGTGAGACTTGTGCCAACAGCCTTCAATTTTTCTTCGTTAACCTGCTATTCCTTTCTTCACGTCAGTGCGTCCTACTGGCCCTGCAATGTAATCCTTTAGTGGGCTTTGTGAACGAAGTTGTTCGCCAGTGTTGCAGTTTTACTAGAAACAAGTGTCAAGCATAGAGCACGTGACATGCATTATCATCGGTGCTGGTCCGGCACTCATTATTCATTTGATTATACCTTCAACGCACGACTATATTTGACATGTGCAGGTTGTTTGCTTTGTTGCCTTGACACTATCAATGACGCTGAAGATTTCTTTCCATTACATCATTATTACTGCGAATGGCAATTGGAAACCATCAGGTAGAATCCCAATATGAAGCGACGAGAGGTTTCATTGTTCTAACTATATAGGCTCCCAAGGCGCCTTATTATTATAAACGATTCCGAAATGTCGTTATTTTGGCTTATTTTGGCGAATGGGATTGAAAGTCACAAAGCGACTCTGGCTATAAGGGAGGATTACAAATATTTCGGTCACTCACTTCTCATTGTTTTACGTACACCGCCATAGATTACCAAAGGTAACCCTCGGACCTGACTTCATTTAAAAGCGGTCGAAGTTGTAGTGATTGAACTCCCGTCCGTCGATTTAAGAGGAGCCGAGTGCCATAATCCCTAAACCATCGCGGCGGTGTTCTCCTTTCCCTAGGTTTCAGATATCCGGTAGGTACAGCGAATTTCAGCTAATACGTATTTTGTTTCAGTCATTTTCTGCGCCCACTCTAGCTGTCCCTTCCGAAACCGACAATATTATAAGGCACATCATTGCAGTGACCTCACGCTGACTTTCTCTCGCCATGTGCCGCACAACTGCGTTTTCATGAATCGACAGCGTTAAAAAATTTAGCGCTAACCCGCGCTCCTCTCTTACTTCTGACGTGCGTTCTTGCCTGAACCTGAAGTAAACTTTAAAGGCCTATAGGCACCAAAGTTTGGCTGCATTTTTTTTCCTGTTAATGATGCGTAAGCCATTCCTGAATATCGATCCGCATGCACTTTTTTCGCATACGACAAGTAAATAATTTATAATTGATTGTTCTTTTCTCACCTGTTTCGGTTTCAGCATCCGAGCGGTGGCTTTGACGTCACAGGCAAGTGTTTCGGGTGGCATGAAAAACGGAGATATAATCACCAGTTTTGGTTTTGCAGAGGTTTCTGTTCTTGACGCGCGGCCTAGACTTGACTTTGACGTCACATTCATCTATCGGCCATTGACACCGAAAGAAAAACAAGTAAAAAAAGAAATTAGATTAATAACTACTCAGCAGTCGTAGGCGAATATGGCATGGTGATCCGTGTATATAATGTGTTAGACAGCATTACAAGCAATAAAAGACGAACCTAAAATATAGATGTCCATACTCCTTTAACAATGTAACGTTGATCTTAGATATTCAGAGTGCAAATGATGCACGAGATGCGACTCGCGAATGAATCGTACAGCCTTTGTCAAAAGTTTAGATTCCAGAAGTTTTGCTTTTAGGCCGTGTTATGTGGCTTGTATAACAATCATGGAGTTTCTAGCCATTGGCAAGAATGGGACGAAACATCTTCCCTTCAGCAAGTTTGGAAACCCGGGAATGCATTGGTATGACTTAGAAGGAGAGCCCCTTGTCTTTAAATATCGACAGACGGTACATACTTAAAGAAACAAATAAACTCAATTATTTTTTGAAGTTGGTGTATTACTTCAATCGTGGGCAAGATACCATTGGTATCTTTCGATAAATTGGTAAATATATTGATATACTGGTAGACTTTTTTATGTGGTTTTGCCTAATATACACCTCCACATAAACGTGTTTTGGTATCATTACCTGCAGGAATATTCAGGATTTAACGTTTTTCGTTCGGGCCGACTCAACATATCATTAACCCGCAGAATGCGCCCACTTTATTTTTATAATTCGGCTACATCTTGCAAGCGTGCGATGTTGAAAGCAAAATATTATTTAAAGATTGGTACTCAGTGTCTCAGTGTAAATCAGTGTCTGCTCCTGCATTATGCAAGCATGATCACGATCATGTCAGAGTCAACCAAGGGCATTAGTGGCACAAGTGGATCTAAATGTGCCAAGGTAGAAAACAGTATCAACATTGTTGAACTACGCAAACCATTCATCCACTACTGAGAAATACAGAGTTGCTGGGCAGAATATGGGCCCTGCGTCAGCAGTCATAGTCTTTTCATACTTACTTGGTGAAGAATACACTATTGCGTGAGGCATATGCAAGTAATGTTTACTTTTTCCACCACTCATAAAGGCCGCAAACACTTCTATCTCTGTTAAACAAGGTGAGAAAAGATTTGCATGTCAAGTTTGGTCCATATTATTCTGTTCAGGGGGTGCAGCGGTGGCGTAGCGGTAGAACATCCGCCTCGCATGCAAGAGGACCGGGGTTCAAATCCCGGTGCCGCGCAATTCTCCACCGGATGAAAAAAAAAAAAAAATCCGCGTGTCGATGGAATTGCATAAACAGGTTTGGGGTGCGACCTGACGCCGGTGAACACCTCCGGCAACGCACTCCCTCACCAGAACAGGAGTTGGCCACCCTGGTGCAGTAATTGGCCACAACCTCCTATGATAAGCTCCATAAAACCCCGGCCCTCAGTCACCAGCGGCTGCGGAACAACTGACCACGGCGGCGGTCAGACCTGTGACGCAGCAGGGGGTGCTAAGAAAGCCTGGCTCCGCTGGACAGGCCGCCATTGGAAACTGACCCTGGCAACGTTTAATGCTAGAACCCTAGCTAGTGAAGCTAGTTTAGCAGTGCTGTTAGAGGAACTAGAGGGCATGAAATGGGATGTCATAGGGCTTAGTGAGGTTAGGAGGCCGAATGAGGCATATACTGTACTGAAGGATGGGCATGTACTGTGTTATCGAGGTTTACCAGAGAGGCGACAACTAGGAGTAGGTTTCCTTGTCAGTAAGTATATACCGGGTAATATAGATGAACTCTATAGTATTAATGAGAGGGCTGCAGGCATCGTAATTAGGCTGAATAAGCGGTATAAACTGAAGATTGTACAGGCGTATGCACCTACATGTAGTTATGATGACCAGGCAGTTGAAAGCTATGAAGATGTAGAATCGGCAATGCGAATAGTAAAGACGCAGTATACTGTACTAATGGGCGACTTCAATGCCAAGGTAGGGAAAAAACAGGCAGGAGACAAGGCAGTAGGTGACTATGGCATTGGTTCTAGGAATAGCAGGGGGGAGTTACTAGTTGAGTTTGCAGAGCGCAATAACTTACGAATCATGAATACCTTCTTCAGCAAACGGAAGAACCGGAAATGGACATGGAAAAGTCCTAACGGAGAGACTAAAAATGAAATCGACTTCATATTGTGTTCAACCCCCGCCATTGTGCAGGATGTAGAGGTAATCGGGAAAGTGCGATGCAGTGACCACGGGATGGTGAGGTCCCGAATTAGCCTAAATCTGAAGAAGGAACGCAACAGATTGGTAAGAAAGAAACCCATCAACGAATTAGCGGTGAGGGGGAGGGCAGAAGAGTTCAGGATCTCGCTACAGAATAGGTACTCAGCTCTAACTGAGGATGGCGACATTACCCTAGAAGCAAGGAACAATAATTTCAGGGATATCATTACTGAGTGCGCGGTAGAAATAGGCGGTAGGATAGTTAGAGAGGATACCGGTAAGCTGTCTAAGGAGACGAAAGATTTGATTAAGAAACGCCAGAGTATGAAAGCTTCTAATCCAACAGACCAGATCGAATTGGCCGAGATATCAAAGCTAATCAATAAGCGCAAGGTGGCCGATATAAGGAAGTATAACATGGAGAAAATTGAGCATGCTGTAAAGAACGGGGGAAGCCTTAAAGCGGTAAACAAGAAATTGGCCATAGGCAAAAACCAGATGTATGCGATAAAGGACAAGGCGGGCAATGTCATCACTAATATGGACAAGATAGTCAGAGTAGCCGAGGAGTTCTATACAGATCTCTACAGTAGCCAAAGTAGTCAGGACCGTAATGAGATTGGCGGTAGGGAAAAACAGTCAGACGTTCCACCAGTGACGAAAGACGAGGTCAAGAAAGCACTAGAAACTATGAAAAGGGGGAAATCAGCTGGAGAGGATCAAATAACTACAGATTTGCTGAAGGACGGGGGGGATATCGTGCTAGAAAAACTGGCCACCCTGTATACGCAGTGCCTGGTATCATTGACGGTACCGGAACCATGGAAGAATGCAAACATTATCCTCATTCACAAGAAAGGGGACTCTAAGGACCTTAAAAATTACAGACCAATCAGCTTACTGTCTGTTACGTACAAGGTATTTACTAAGGTAATCGCTAATAGAATCAGGACAACCTTAGACTTCAATCAAGCAAAGGATCAAGCAGGGTTTCGGAAACAGTACTCTACTATCGATCATATTCATACCATCAATCAGGTGATAGAAAAATGCTCGGAATATAACCAGCCCTTATACATAGCATTCATTGATTACGAAAAAGCATTTGACTCAGTTGAAACATCGGCGGTGATGCAGGCATTGCGAAATCAGGGGGTAGACGAGCCGTACGTGAAAGTACTGGAATATATATACAGTGGCTGCACAGCAACCATATTTCTGTATAAAGAAAGTAACAAAATTCCCATAAAGAAAGGTGTTAGGCAAGGAGACACAATCTCCCCAGTACTATTCACGGCGTGTTTAGAGGAAGTATTCAGAGACTTGGAATGGGAGCAGTTAGGGATAAGGGTAGATGGAGAATACCTCAGTAATCTGCGATTTGCTGATGACATTGCCTTGCTAAGCAGCTCGGGGGATGAACTGCAAATAATGATTGATGACCTAGACAGGAAAAGTAGAAAGGTAGGCTTGAAAATCAATATGCAGAAGACTAAGATAATGTTCAACAGCCTCGGGAAGGAACAGCAGTTTACATTAGGTAGCGAAATACTGGAAGTAGTAGGGGAATATGTCTACTTAGGACAGGTAGTAACCGCAGATCCGGACCATGAAAAGGAAATAACAAGAAGAATAAGATTGGGATGGAGCGCATTTGGCAAGCACTCGCAGATTATGACTAGCAGCTTACCGGTATCGCTCAAGAGGAAAATATACAACAGTTGCATCTTGCCTGTACTCACCTATGGGGCTGAAACGTGGAGGCTCACCAAGAGAGTTCTACATAAGTTGAGGACAACCCAGAGGGCTATGGAACGAAAAATGGTAGGGGTAACATTAAGAGATAGAAAGCGTGCAGAGTGGGTCAGAGAAATAACTCAAGTTACCGACATTCTAGTGGAAATTAAGAAGAAGAAATGGACATTGGCAGGACATGTAGTGCGAAGAGAGGATAACCGATGGTCGCTGAGGGTAACAAACTGGATTCCAAGGGAAAGAAAGCGTAGCAGGGGGCGACAGAAAGTTAGGTGGGCGGATGAGATTAAGAAGTTCGCAGGGGTCAAGTGGATGCAGCTAGCACAGAACCGGGTTAAGTGGAGAAATATGGGAGAGGCCTTCGCCCTGCAGTGGGTATAATCAGGCTGATGATGATGATGATGATGACTGACAAAACCGGTTCACAGTGTAAGCTTTCGAAGGAAATCTCTTTCCGTTGCTCATCTTCAGTATACCTCTGCGTTCGAGGAATATTTGAACTTTCTAAACATACACAGAAAATATAGGCCCCTAATTGGCCCTCTAATGCTAGCCAGATGAGAGAACAATCAGAGGTATTTTTGGAATAAGTAGCACCATCCGTTGTTAACCCCAGTTAAAGCAGGTTCCTACAATCATCAATAGGCATATCGGACAGAATAAAATATGGCGATCGCTCCTATGGTGAATTAGTGTAGTCCTGGTATATATGAAACTGAAAGTGTTGGAAAGATTTTGTTTCTTATTATACAAGTGTTCCAGGACATTCGCTCTGAAATGATGGTCTCTGTTAGTCTTCAGTATCAATTGCTGCAAGCTACCGTGATGAAGTATGGGCTGTTGGATAATAAGTTGAAATTTTCGAGAGCCAAATTGGAGGAGCGCTAATTAATCCAAAGTGAATATTGCTCTTTTTTTCTGCTCTTTTTCTGCTGCGTACTTTACCGGGCATGTTTATACACAAAGGTGGGCGGATTTATGGCTGTTGCTTTCACCAACAACGTACCTTTCAGGAATATCTCTGTAAGTGAGAAATACGCTTTGTAGTGTAGGGCAAAGTGGCGCAACCGTGGTCAATACAAAAAGCCAGGGTCAGTTATTCTCTAGTAACGGGGAAAAGCCATTATGTGGCGCTCCAGGCGTTTGCTCAGATGTGCACTGGAGTTCCTCCAGTACTGGGCTCGGACCATAAAATGACGCCAGGATATCAAAGCTGAAAACTCAGGAAAACGAACATGATAACAGGTAACTTATTTCTCTGCCCACTTTCCGCACCTACTTCTGATTGTCTTTTGCCAAAAAGCTTCCTCTCCTTCAGCCCCCTTCACACTCGGACGGGTAGTGCAATGTCCACTCGCGTTCGGTGCATACTAACGCAACTCCGAGTTTCCACAGTGTGCACCATTGTCTTCACGTGAGCACATCCGTACCAAGCGAAGCCAGGCACGACCTTGTGGAGCAAACACTGAGGGACGAAGCGAACGGCACGCGGAGAGCAGCCGTTTCGTGTTACGCCAAGCTAACGTATGCCGCTTGATAGACGATATTCCCCAGAGTGTAACTGTGAACAAGACTGCGTGGAGAGGTCACGCAGAGCAGAATGGCTGCCGACATGCTGTCACGGAAGAGAAATGAATTGTTCTTGTGTCCCGGTCCCACTGTCGCACTGTTCTTGCAACAGCCCTTGCTAATGCCGAGCCCGTCTTTGTGAGCGTCGACCGAACAAGAACGAATGGTACTCGACCCGGAGACAGTGCTGATGGCTTAAGCACGGCCCATGTAAACAAAGGAGAAGCGATAGGCCCATTGCAATAGTTCATTTGTTTTGCTCTGCCCCCCCCCCCCCCCCTCCCCCCTCCCGTGCCGCTCTCACTTCGCTTGTTTTGCCTGGCACTTGCTGCGGCTGCGCTCCCTTTACCAGATCAGACGTGACCCCGCTAGAGGACGTGAGCCTCGTTCGGAATTGGAAGGTTTGGATGGAGGCTATGCGGCGTTAGGCGCTTCCGGTTATAAGTTCATGACGCCCCGTCTCGACGCGTCTACTTCATTATCAAGCCAACACAACAGATTCTATTGCGAGTACCATCTGCCCTCTAATACCAAATTTCCACTTTTTTTTCAATATCATGGGAAATGTCTGGCGCTGCCCCAGCCTCTCGAAACAACTTATACACAACGTTAGGGATCGATATCTACATAGTCGCTTTCATGTGAAGCAAACCAGTTAAGGATTTTGATGAAAGATTACGTTAGAACTGAAAGATATTGCAATAGCAATAAAAGATATCTGTTTAACCAATCGGAATGGCCGAACAGAACGCTCTTTGCAGGCGCTCGGCACACTGAAGCGAGTCCTGGTTATGTGACGGTTTTAAAGTTCGACACAATATTGTTCCCTTAAATTCTTCATCGTTTTCTGGTTTTGTGTCAATAATTACGGTGCAAGCGATGTTGCTATATAGGCCCTCTTGTTGTGAAGCAGCTGGTTGGAAGACGGAAAAGGGAAAAAAAATTGTGGGGCTTTAAGGATGGCTTGAACCTAGTGATAGGGCGAAACGAGTGTGTAGCTGTGATAGCCTCTTCTACAGTGGATTTTAAATCCACAGCGTTCTCATAGTTTTTACTTAAATTATGTATTGGGTAAAAGAGAGAGCCCTATACTTTTGAGTGGATGGCACAGAATTGTTGACATACACCTAAGCGGGTAAAGATCATGTTTTCCTTTCTTTTCTTGTATATTGTACATTGCTTTATAAGAGAGAAAATGCGCAGTATGCCTTTCATCACTATTGTTCAAGGTAAAAACCTCTGTGACGCTGATTGATTGATTTGTAGGAAAGGAAAGGCGCGGCAGCTGTCTCAGTTGTTATTTGCGGACACCTCAACAGCGCCGCGTAAGGGAAGGGAGGAAGGTGGGAGTGAAAGTAGAAAGAGAGAAACAGGTGCCGTAATGAAGAAATACGGAGTAATTTCGACCACCTGAGGATCTTTAGCGTGGGCTGACATCGCACAGCACACGACGCCTCTTCGTTTCGCCTCCATCGAAGCGCGGGTGCCGAGGTCGGGTTCGAATCCGCGTGCTCCGGCACAGTAGTCGGGCGTCTTACCACTGCATCACACCGGCGGGCACTGTGACGCTGACGGTTAATAACAATAATTGGTTCACAGAAAGGAATGCCACAGTATCTGTCACAATTGTTCTGTGGACGCCTGTACAGCGCCGTAAGGGAAGTTGATTGATTTATACGAAGGGAAAGGCGTGGTACTGTCTCACTTGTTTTCTGTGGACACCTCAACTACGCCGTAACGGAAAAGAGGGTGGGAGTGAATGTGGAAGGAGAGAAAGAGGAGCCGTAGCGCCACCTGGGGATCTTTAACGCGCGCTGACATCGCACAGCACACGGACGCCTCTTCGTTTTCCGCCATCGAAACTCAGCCGCCGAGGGCGGGTTCGAACCCGGGTACTCCGACACAGTAGTCCGGCGTCTCACCACTCCACCACCCCGGCGGTGCGTGCCGTTAGAGAAGGAAGGAAGTGGAAGGAGAGTATAAAGAAGAGCCGTCGTGGAGGGCTCCAGATAAACTTCGACCAGATGGAGATCTGTAATCTGCGCTGTTATCGCCCAGCACGCGGACGTCTCTCCGTTTTGCCTCCATCGAAATGTAGCCGCCAGCAGTCGGGTTCAAATCCGGGTACTCGAACTCAACCTCATAAATTTGGTTTGGGGATAGGAAGGAGCCTGATACTTGTGCTACACGAGTATCTTAGAATGACATTCGAATCAATTGAAATTCGAGGTTTCGAATGATATTCGGACATAGGGGGCTCCCGTGGTGCTACACGAGAGTTTTCAAACACATTCCAGAGCTTCAGCCTTCACTCGCGGTATCGCAATGGCGCTGCTGCATCCAGTTTTCTCGATGACTGTCACCTCGTCTCGAATTTTGCTTCTTCATGTTCGCTTGCTTTAGGTTTGTGCAAAGTACCACGGTAACGCTAGACCGAAAGCAACACCAGCATGTCAAACGGCCACATATTATTGTACTGCGGCCTGTTTTTTTCATGCCATCAATCGATACTGGGGCGGTGGTCCTTCATGTCCTCGACACATTGCGGCAGCTTCACGAATACTTAGGGTGACGAGGCGACTGCGTGGACAGCGCTTGTGTCTGCGTTATACATATTGAATATTCATGCGAATGGATTACACTTTTTTTGATTGCAGCGGCGCCTCCCCTTCCCCTTAAAGGCAGGGCTTGCTCTTTCGAAGATTCTTCATGAGCCAATCTACAAGTTTTAGTGAATGCAAATGGGCCATCGAGTGTAATTTTGGCAATAGTGCTATGAAAACTACTATTGCTTACATGGCAGGACGCGCATGCAATGAACAGAAACGTCGATGTGAGACTGACTGCCGAGCAGGCGGGCAGCAAAGGTCGTAAACGGCACTTATGAATGACAAACCAGGCCGTTGAAGTGAATGCGAGCGGTAACTGCACATGCTTCTGACTAAAGCGATCTATATTAAGTATTGCATGGTCACGTTAGAGAAAGGGAAAATCAAGGAAAGCGCCGGTTGTACGCGACACCACCAACCCGTCTGTAAAGCGTTTTCAAGGTAGGCGATCGCATCAGCGTTTCATACAGAGTTTTACTGTGTAAACAAGGAATTGTACGATTCGATCAAAAGAAATTATTCTATGGCAGTTAAACACAACCTGCGCTCCATGTTATGTAAACGAGAACTGGCTTTCTGTGCACGTCGATGTAAATAAGCGTACGGGGGTACGCTTATTTCGTCGTCATCGGCTCATTCGCGTGCAAATTTTGCGCACACGTGGTTAACGCCAAGGTGTGCAATATTATCTTCAAGCAATCATTTAGCAAGTACATGAGCTATTCGATAAATAAACAGCAGAAGAGAGCGAGCAGCAGATATTGAAATTATCTACAACAAAACCGAAGCGGTCGCGATACCTCGCCACCATAGTCGCGCGGCACGGTTGTGGGCGGAGCAAAGCAATGGCGACCTGCTATTGGTCGGTGCTTCCTCTGTTCGCGTTTCGAAGACATTCCAAAATCTCAAATGACTTCGCGTAGCCCATTCGACTCGAATGACATTCCAGTAGAATGCTTTCGAAACACTTCGTATACTAGCGCAGGTTTGGCATTCGAGTCGAATGACATTCGGTTCGAAGGTATTCGAAACGCCGTGTAGCAGGGGTATGAGAGCCACAGAATTATGAACACATAGACCTAAACAGATCAAGATGGTGTTTTTATATTTTTTCTTGTATATTGCACATTGGTTTATAAAACATTTCTGTGGTTTAGCTCTGGTTAAACCTGGTTGTGTTGCGAAAACAACTTCTGCATGGCTACGCTTAGGATAGCCTAGGCTACGCGCTGAGCAGCAGCCGATCTTTCCTTCTCTATAGCTGGCCGATTCTGTTGTTGTGGCTGTAGGAAGAAGGAAAAGAAAGTGTACGGGCCTGCTACTGGCTCTGTAGCTGAGCCACCTCCACTGCCTCGTGCGGAGAGAAGAGAGAGAAAAAAGAGAAGGTTGGTTGGTTTGTGGGGTTTAACGTCCCAAAGCGAAAAAAGAGAAGGAAAAGAAGAGGGAGAGAAAGGCGCGCACCGCAACAGCCGTCGTCCAGCTTCGGGGTGGCGGGTGCAATGATGACCTACAACAGATAAATATTTGGTGGCAGGCTAACCCACGCCGCAAGCGGCGGAGGGTGGACAGGTAGGTTACCTCATCACCCCGTTCGGGCCAGGAGCAGGTGAACTCCTAGCTATATATACACCACCTATGTATATAGGCCACCTGACCCGCGCCGTAATCGAAAGCAGGAAGGTGGTGGTGGTGGTGAAAAACTTTATAAAGTGGTTGGTTGGTTGGTTGGTTGGTTCATAGGAAGGGAAAGGCGCAGTATCTGTCACACTTGCTCTGTAGCCGCGAAATACTCGTTACAAGGGCTGGGCCGGCTCCTGATCACGGGTGGTGGCCAGCAGGCAGTGCCTGACGGCGACCGCTTCAGCCCAGTCGACCAGTCTCCTTTGTGGAGCCGGTTCTGAGCTGGAGACCGCGATCTCCCAAGCCTCGTTGTCCGTAAGGCGCCATTCGGCCGGTGGTTGAAACTCCGGGCATCTGAACATAATATGTTCGAATGTAGCTCTCGGGGCCTCGCAGAGGGAACATTCGGACTGATGAGTAGAGGGGGAGAAGAGTGCCAGCAGTGCTGGGGAGGGAAAGGTGCGGGCTTGAAGGTGTCTTCATGTTATTTGTTGTGGTTTAGTTAAGGAGGGGTGTGGGGGAGGGTAGTGAAGTCTTTCAGACCGGTAGTATGTGTAATGTCGTTGTAGGTGATCAGCCGATCTCTGGCACTGCCTAGGTCCTCGGTATCTGTTGCTCGGTCGACGTATGCTCGAGCAGCAGAATTGGCCGCTTCGTTACCGGGGTTGCCCGAATGGGCTGGTACCCAGACAAGGTCTATTGGTCGGGGTGTTTGAACGTTGGTAGTTAAGATTTTGTGAGAGGCGGCATGTAGCTGGCCTCGGGCGAAATTTTGTATGGCAGTTTTAGAATCGCTGAGGATAAGGGTGGCAGTGGAAGAGACTATCGCGATGGCTATAGCGGATTCTTCCGCTTCTACGGACGTTCGGGTAATGATAGAGGCTGATGTGATGTGTTCGAAGCGGCTGGCTACCGCGCATATCGCATAAGCTGAGCGGTGTGGATATTCTGCGGCGTCCACGTACACCGTGTCGGGTTCGTTCGCATGTGCTCTGTGTAGGGCACGTGCTATCGCTTTTCGTCTGGCCTGGTTATGAAGGGGATGCATGTTTTTCGGAAGTGGGTGGACAGTGAGGTGATCGCGGACTGTCTTTGGAACTGCATAAGTTTCTACTGGAGGGGGACCTAACGGTCTAAGTTGGAGCAAGGAAAGAATTTGGCGACCAGTTGGGGTAGTGGAGAGCCGCCCTAGTTGGGCGATGCGGTGGGCTTCCACCACTTCGCTGAGGGTGTTATGAACTCCCATGCCTAACAGTCGATATGTTGGGGTGCGCTTAGGTAAGCCGAGAGCTGCCTTATAAGCGTGTCTGATGAGAGCATCCACCTTGTCTGTCTCTGTTTTTGTTAGATATAAATACGGAATCGAGTAAAGAATGCGGCTTATAATAAATGCCTGTACTAAGCGTCTGAGGTCATGCTCGCGCATTCCACAGTGCTTGTTGGCTATACGTTTGATTAGGCGGGTGATCTGATGTGTTGTGTTAGTCAGTCTGGAGAGTGTATCCGTGTTAAGGCCGTTGTCTTGTATGAACATACCTAGTATTCGAAGTTTGTGAACTTGTGGTACTGGCTGACCATCTACGGTGATGAGCATAGGGGGTTGGTGGTGTTTCCGCGGGCTTGGGTGGAGTATCAGGAGCTCGGATTTGGTGGAGGAACATGCAAGGCCTATTGAAGCTGCGCATCTTGACACCATGTCTGCCCCCTCCTGAAGAGTTTCTTCCATGCTACCTGCATTCCCAGTGGTGGTCCACAGGGTGATATCATCTGCATATAGAGAATGGGAGAGGTTTGGAATCTGTGACAGCTTTTTAGCCATGGGGATGAGTGTGATGTTAAATAAAAAAGGGGAAAGGACTGATCCCTGCGGGGTGCCTCTATTACCGAGGGTAAAAGTGGGGGATTTTAGGGGACCGAACCGAATTTCTGCTGTGCGATCCCGGAGAAAGGCTGAAATGTAAGCATGTGTTCGGTTTTCCACATTCAGAGTGGATAGTGCATCCAATATAGAGGAGTGATAGACATTGTCAAATGCCTTTTGCAAGTCTAGAGCCAGCAATGCTCTTGTGCGTTTGCAGTGTCGTGGATGGAGAATTTCTTCTGATATCTGTAGCATGACATCTTGGGTGCATAGGTGGCTGCGGAAACCCAGCATTGTGTGAGGAAAAAGGTCGCGGGTTTGCATGTGTGTATGTAGCCGATTCAAGACAACATGTTCAAAAAGTTTACCAAGACATGAAGTTAGCGAAATGGGCCTAAGGTTTGAAAGAGTGAGCGGTTTGCCGGGTTTAGGTATAAAGGTAACCTGAGCGTGCGTCCACTCTGAGGGAAGTGTTCCCTCTTGCCAGTGTTTGTTAAAGAGTTCTGTTATTGCCTGGATGGAGTTTTCATCGAGGTTTCTAAGTGTTTTGTTCATGACCTGATCGGCTCCTGGAGCAGACGTAGTGCGGAGTTGGAGCATGGCTGCTCTGACTTCATACTTTGTGATGTCTTCGTCTAGCTCATGGTTTTGGGTTCCAAGGTACTGTGGTAAGGGTGTCTTCGGTGTGGTTGTGAGGTATGTATCTTTTAAGGATTGAATAATGTTGTCGTTGTCCATGTCTATGCCATGGATAAGACGCGTCACATTTTTTTGCTGTACATTCTTGGCGTGATAGGGTTCAAGAAGGCATCGTAGCAACCGCCACGTGTCCTTAAGTCCTAGGTTTCCAGCAAGGCGGTCGCATACTTGACCCCATTGCTGGTGACTGAGCTGTGCCGCGTGCGTCTCCATTTCCCTTATGAGAGCGGAGATGCGTAGCTTCAGGGCGCGATTGTGTTTGTTTTTAAGCCATCGCTTCTGTAAGCTTGAGTAAGCTTCCCACATGTGGAGTAATCGGCTGTCAATCACCTCCGAGGTTTGAGTGCACGGCATTTCCGATGTGGCCATGTTCACGTCCTTGTTGAGGTTAGCCAGCCAATTTGTAAGGTGGTCTATCTGCTTCGGGGCCGCGGTACGAAGATCGCGAAAGCGATCCCAGTTGGTGATTTTGAGTTTCCTCTTTACACGGGGGGTTATGGAGGATAGTGAGAAAGAGGTCTCAATTATATAGTGATCGCTACCAAGAGAGGTTTGCGTGTTTGTCCAATAGCATTGTGTTATGTTTTTCGCGAGTGTAAGATCGGGGGTGGTGTTGTTCTGTACACTGTTGCCGATGCGCGTGTACTGTTGTGTATCATTGACAAGGGTTATGCCCTCGTTTTGGAGAAGTGTCCAGAGTCGGGCGCCTTTACTGCAAGTCGTTTTGTATCCCCATGTGATATGGCGGGCATTAAAGTCTCCTGCAACTATCAATGGTTGGTTAGCGCTGATTTGAAGGGCTTTTTTCATGGCCGCCATTAGAGGAGCAGTTTCCCCTTTCGGGAGCTGTAGATATTCAGAATGAATAGACTCGTTCCTTTCCGCTCTTTGGGAAGCAGCTCTATCAAATGGAAGTCGATATCTGCAACGTCCATGTTGTGATCAGTTTCTGTGTAGTTGCGGTGAACCAGCGTCGCCACTCTGTACTGAGGACAGTTTGTTGGTGTATGAGGAGTGTAATTGAGCAGTTTTACAGGGGAGTTTGTTTCCTGCAGTGCGATTACCGCTGGTGTTTCATCGGCCGGAAGGGATCGAATGTAGAGCTGCAGATTACTACGCTTGGAACGAAAGCCTCTGCAGTTCCACTGCCACACCTTAATGTCCTGTCGACGTCCTGCCATCTTGGGGCTGAGATTCGGGTGGGATCATTTGAGATACTGTGGTAGAGCGTAGCTTTTCTAGAGCAGTTTGAATCTGGATCTGTTGCTGCTGCATCTGCTGCTCGAGCATCGCTATCCGCGCGTCTACTCCAGCTGCCCATGCGTTCGTGCTGGTGGTCATAGATTCAAATTTTTCCGCAAGCTTCTCTTCGAGTAAAGCTATGGAGGCGACCAGATAAGGCTTTTGGGAGTCGACCACTGTATGAATGTCTTGGTGAGGTGCCTTCCGTTTGGCGAGTGTATGAGTTTTAGTAGTAGATGCTGTGTTGTTGCATGTGGGAGGAGGAGGCGGAAGTGGGGTGGAATGACCTGGGAGGGGAGTGCAAGAAATTTCCATTCCCTCTGCGGGGGAGAGCCTGTGAATTAGCGTTTGCATTTGCTGAGTGAGCTTTTCAATATGATTATTGAGTTTTTTTATTTGATCATTCTGTTGTTGAATTTGCTTGCCCTGAGTTTCTAGCTTTTCTTTAAGTTGCTTATTTTCTCGGACAAGGGAGGAAGATCGTGGGCCCCAGCTCACCTTATTTTCCGGCGGAGGCTGGTCGGTCAGGGGCGGGAAAGATGGCGAGCGGTTCCTGGCGTTGGTCGAAGCGGCGGACGCGGCAGACCTGGAGCGGACGCGGTTAGTGGAACTCGTCCGGTGCTTGCTTCGGGATTGCCGGGTTGTTTGCTCGGCGTCTCCACCAGCTGTCGAGCGTGTCAGTCTCTTGTTGCCCGGTCTGTTGAATCGCTCCGAGCAATCGCGGGAGCCCGTAAAATGGGGGCCGCCGCATAGAATGCACTGGGGTGGACACGTTGGAGGGTCGGTCGGTACATGGGTCTCCCCACATCGTTGGCATAAGTCCTTTTTGGGTGCCGTGCACACGTCACTGCGATGTCCCGGACGACGGCAGTTGAAGCAGGCTTCTGCTTTGGCGATGAATGGATGGCAGTGGTAGACCGCTTCATAGAAGCGCAGCTGTTTAGGTACTGATTCGGTATTTATGAAGGTGACCAGAATTGATTTGGTGTGGCCGAGTCGGCGTGCATCGGTGATGAGATAGGAGGGGCTTTGGTTGAACGTTTTTAGCTCTGTAAAAATTTCTTCAGAGGTCTGGTCGTAGATAGCATTATAAAGGATGCCTCGAATGGCGTTGTCCGGAGGAGCGATATACGTTTTCATTGGGTAGACTTGGTCGATTATCTTTATAGATTCTAGTTGTACATATCTGCGGGCACGGTCTTCGGCTGGCGTGCTGATAGTGAATGAATTGTGCCTGGGGTTGATTCGGATGGCGTCTTGTGTTCGCAC
This sequence comes from Amblyomma maculatum, assembly GCF_055883805.1. Taxonomy (NCBI): domain Eukaryota; kingdom Metazoa; phylum Arthropoda; class Arachnida; order Ixodida; family Ixodidae; genus Amblyomma; species Amblyomma maculatum. The sequence continues at coordinate 79,001,029 of NC_139353.1, forward strand.
TGCGTCTATCGGTAGCTGCAGAGCGCTGGTGACTAGAGACAGTATGTAGCCCCCGTTGTGTTTACTTAGGTCGAGGCCTCCACCGAGGCGGAACACGATTTTAAGGTCTCGTGTCGGGAGCTTGGGCAACGGTGGCAGACGCTTTAGAACGGTGGAAGACTTGCCTTGCGTAGGCTGCGTTGGTGTGGCTGTGCCGGCCGGGGGCTGATGAGTAGAGCTCGTGGGGGCTTGCTGGACAGAGAGGACATCGGGGTGAGCCATACGTCGAGCCTCCATGGCCCGGTCCCATCTTGATGCAGTATCAGTAGCCCCATCTTCAGTGCGCACCATGCCGCTGTTGGTGGCCCGTGAAGTCGGGGGAGTGAAGGGTTAGGCCTAGGCCTAATGTGGCGGTGGCCGGCTCCCAGAGCAATGTCAAAGTTTATCAGCAAATTCGGGAAGACGGACCCGAAGAGAGGGTGGACAGGTGCTTAACACCTTCATGCGTCGATTGCGGCTATTCGAAACATGAACAGTCAAGAATTCCGCACTCACGGTCGAAAATTGGAGGAGCTGATGCGAACACCAAGCGTCCGTGTCAAGCTCCAAGCCGTCATTTCCAAGCAGGAAGGTGGGAGTGAAAGTGGAAATGCATAAAGAGGAGCGTAATATAGATGTACGGTGGTATTTCGACAACCTGTGGATCTTAACGTGCGCTGACATCGCACAGCACACAGACGCATCTCTGTGGCGCCTCCATCGAAACGCAGCCGCCGGTGGGCTGGATCGATCCCAGGTACTCCGGCAAAGTAGTCGGGCGCCTTACCACTGCACCCCCGCGGCGTTTTTTTAAAATATTGATTGCGTTTAAGGTGGTAGAGTACAATATAAGAAAACAGTACAATAATACTATAGACTGCAATATAATGTACAATATAACACACTAAAGCAAACTGCGACATAATACATGTATAATATATTGCAATAAATGCATGCCACGTTTCCACACACCTGTAGCACTCCTCACTGGCAGTGTGTATTTTAACTTCATTATGTGCTTGTGTTTTTAAAAGAGGACCGCAGTTTTTTTGTAGCTGTCTCTTTCTATTAGAACTTCATGAATTTTTGTAACGCTGTCCACAAAATATTCGTGGACAGATCTGGCCCCAGGATCGCAGTGCAGAAAGGCCATTACACTGCACGACACTGCATGCAAACCTAGGAAGATTGTTTCGTATGGTACTTCTGCGCCCGTCTAACGTATATACCTAATACCCGTGTGGTGTGAGCTGGAGATCTTTCTTCAGTGTGCGTTGCAGCACATCCCAGAAGAATGCGGCATTATTGCATTAAATAAAGACATGTTCTACGTTGACGAAACATTGCGTGCCCCATGGTACATAATTCCCTTTTCGTTCAGCCAGGTTTTTACTGGCACAGTGTGTGGAGGTGAAAGATAAAGTTAGTTGTGCTTAAGATCTGTATAACCGTACTTGAATTGCGAAAGTAATGGCGAAAGTTTCTTTTGTATGCTACATTATTCCCCTGTCACGCCCTATCAGGGTAAGGTGCTACATTACATGGGACACTTAAGCTCATCTTTTAAGGCTATGATGCGAGAGCGTAAGCTACCCGTCGACATTTGTTTTCATAATTTGTCACGCTTCAATCAAGCCGTATGGACGTCCCTGTGTGTCGTAGGGACAACGAGAATGCAAATGGTTCTGGCAGGCTGATTCTGATATCACCATTCCATATGAAAGCAGCGACCTGAGTGGGTAGCTCCTGCCCGTGGCATATGAGTAACGCCAATTCAAATGTCATAGCGGCATGATTTTTTATGAGCGTTAGACGGTAGCTACGCCTCTTCACGGCGTAGCTGCGGTCTCCCGAGGTCTCACTTTTGCTGCCACCGTATTGCTTTCGCAATAAAAAACGTTTTTGTCGCAGGTGTGACCCACATCTTTTTCACTCGCTATAACACGTTTCACGCGCATGCTGCCAAGAAAGGAGAACGATACAAGGGGAAGGGGAAAATTGTGTCAACTGAAGTCTTCATCAGGTCTTTTCTCTTGACTGATGACAGATATTCCCTCGCTAAATGCGTGACAGGGAAGCAATAAGACCACCTCGCGGAGGTAACGAGATTTTCCGTTACTTTCACCTTCAACAGATGACATAGCATAGTCCGGCTATGCATTGCACAACATAACATGGACAAACTATTGTAGGAAATGGTGTCTTCGGTCGCGGAGAAACATGAACCCTAGCACCACTTCACGCAGAAACAAATTAGGCAGGCGGAGGGCCCTTCACCGAAACATCGAAAGATATAATCTCTGACGAACTCTTACAACTGGAGCCCTACACGAGTGTTCCAAATACACGGTGGAAATTTTGTATAATCATCTCGCGTACGGTACAGGGCCTACAAGATATACATTACTTTTGCAGCCAGAAACACATTGAAGACTTTAGCACGCGCAAATATAGAGGTCGCGTCCACCCCACCGGGTGGTTAGCTATTGCATTTCATCTGTCTTGCTGGCCTAAACCGACTCGCTTTCACGATAGCTGCCGAGTGCCACACCAAGGTATGTTTTTGGTGTAGTGGACCGGTGTACATTCTCGAAAACGGCTGGTCTGGTGTTCCACGACCATGCCACAAACCAAAACTTTCTTTTGTCCAAGTTTATTCAACTTCTACTTTGAGCACAAAATTCCTGAGTTATTTTCAGGACAGTGGTCACACTTTCGCTGTGAGATACAAAACAGGCAACATCACTACGTAGGCAAGCGCACAGGCCTCGCACATTTGGAGCCTAAAACATTGGGGCTTTTCTGCAGAAATTAAAGAAATCAAACTAAAACCACAGAAGCTCGATGAAGATAAATAACCACCGAGGTGGACCCTGCCTCTCCGTTTTAATTCGGGTTTCCGGAAAGGAAGGCGCAGTACATATACACTTCGGTGGACAGCACGAAATCGGTAACACCCATATTTGATTTGGCCAAGGCCATTTACACGTCAAAATCAGTGTCACCCAAACCGCTGCCATACCTAGCTTAGTGAAGGTTTCGCTTCCATTATAAATTGGCTTACAAAAAAGGAAAAGCGCAGCATATGTGAAGGTCACTTGAAGGTGATAACCGGCGCTACGGCGAAGGCTCCAATTACCTGCGATTATGAAGCTTTCGCTTGGATATACCAATCTTACACTTCTCGTTGCTGCAGCGTCCGTGGCACTAAAGTAACGAGAGGACGATGGATATGCGCAACAGGCCGGCTTGATGAGGAGTGCGAAATATCAGGGTATACCTCGATGATATCCGTTCTGTGTTTGCCGTCTTGTAAGGTGCCCCAGATGACGATTGAAGTGAAGCGCGCAGTGTTCTCATTGTATTTGATTATACACCAGCAACTGTGGCTTGAAGAGGGTTTTCAAATTGAGTCACTGATGCGAATGCCTTATGTTTGCGTCATCTCAGAGTCAGCAAAACAATTAGTGAATTTTTAAATGTCTCAAAAGGGAAACGGCGAACGCTTGCCCTTTCTATTCTATCATTTGCATCTGATCGTTTTCCTCTTATCAGCGTTCGTTGCAGTACTAATATAATTATAATTGGTTTGCAGGAAAGGAAAGGTGCAGTATCTGTTTTTTTCTCCGGCAAGGGTGTTTGGACCACCGTGGTTTAGACAGTGTACCATCGCCAGTGCACCATCGCTTGAGGGGTGGCCGTTCCTGGCCCTACGGGGCTGGGATGGTATGTCAACACCGCTTGCGGCGGGGGCTTGGCAGCCACCGATTTTTTTCTGTTGTAGGTCGTCATTGCACCCGCCACTGCTTCGGTGGTGGACGACGGTTGTTCATGCGGCGCGCAGTGGTAAGACGCCCGACTACTGTGCTGGAGTACCCGTGTTCGAACCCGACCTCGGCGGATGCGTTTCGATGGAGGCGAAACGAACAGGCGTCCGTGTGCTGTGCGATGTCAGTGCACGGTAAATCTCTCCAGGTGGTCGAAATTACTCCGTAGCCCTCCACTACGGCTCCTCTTTCTCTCTTTCCACTTTCACTCCCATCTTCCTCCCTTCCCTTACGGCGTGGTTGAGGTGTCCACAGAAAACAAGTGACACAGTTATCGCGCCTTTCTCTTCCTATAAATAAATCAGTTTTCACCTTTCTCTCGCTCTTTTTTTTTTCTTTCTCTGTTTTCTCTTCTGTCCGCCCGAGGCAGCGAAGGTGGCTTATCTACAGAGTCAGTAGCAGGCTAGTGCATTTTCTTTTCCTTCTTTCTACAGCCACAACAACAGCAAAAACCATTGCTTCTGTCACGTGGCATTTCTTGACAAGCGTTCAAGTTTGACATGGTAGATAGCCGGTACGCTAGACAAGAACTAATCTCGTGGAGTCTCGCGAAATATGACACATCTCGCGCGCAACCCTCACGCACGAAATTTCGTTTTATGAGCCTAGAAAGGTTTTCGCCTTAAATGTTCCGAGAGCCCTGCAGAATCCACTGTGAATTACAATAGCCTTAGTGTTGCTGCTGCACACGGTCGATCGCCCGCCCCATGTCGAACCCAAGCAGAGCTCCGTTGAATGCATCAAATTTCACCAGCGTTCAATAATTGAATTACAGAAAAGGAAAGAAGCAGTAATAATAATAATATTTGGTTCAAAGGAAAGGAAAGGCACCTTAGCTGTTAAAGGTCACACTTTTTTGTACGCCTGGACCTCGCCGTAAGGAAAAGGAGGCATGTGCGAGTGGAAGTGGAAAGACAGAATGGAATGCCGTTGTGGAGGGCTCCGGAGTAATTTCACTAACGGAGTTTTGCAAACATATCTCGCGGAGAAATCTCGCCTTGTCACTGTAATTATTATCACTCATAACTAAGCATTTTCACTCGTTTCCAGTCAGTTGCGTTTCTTCCAGTTGTCGTTTGCTATATTGGTCGTCTCATGTGATGATGAGTCATGGCTACCATTGAAGTAATTATCACTCATAGCTGAGCATTTGTACTCATTTCCAATCAGTCGCGGTCAATTCAAGTAGTCGTATGACATACATTGTTCGTTTCATAGTCATTAGCAGTCACGATGTGTCATTACTATTCATCGCTTAGCTTTTTTACTCATTTCAAATCAATCGCTAGTTTGACAGATTGCTGATAAATATTTTTAGTCAGTACTGACCGCCATTATTCATTAGCATTAGTCATTCAGTTTCATAATCATCATCCCCCGGCCATGCCCTCGCAGGGCGAAGGCCTCTCCCATTTTCCTTCAATTAACCCTGTCCTGTGGGAGCTGCATCCACGTGACCCCTGCAAATTTCTTAATCTGATCTACCCACCTCATTTTCAGCCGCCACCTGCTACTCATAGCTTCCCTTGGAATCTAACTGGTTACTCGTAGAGATCATCGGCTGTCCTCTCTACGCACTAGATGTCCTACTCATGCCCATTTCTTCTTAATTTTTACTAGAATGTCAGTAACTTGAGTTATTTCTCAGACCCACTCTTCCACGCTGCTTATCTCTTAACGTTACACTTATTTTCCGTTTCGTGGTCCTCTGCGTTGTCGTCAACTTCATACACTCTAACGATGCCTAAAACTTTGGTTCATTACCTACCACCACCAATCGTTTTCATCCTTAATCTCTCTCCTCCCACATCCGCTTATCGAGTGATATATCAATGCACAGTTTCGCCGCACAGATACGACGCATAGATGACGCGCACAGCTCCAGTGCACAGGTGTTCGCTCATTAAGCCTAGATAGGCTGTAGCCTTAAAATATTGTTCTATTATGCAAGCTTCTGAAGTCTAATAGGCGTGGTGTCGGGATCGCTCTCGGAGTACTATAACTGCCTGAGATTCTCGGTGAGATCTTGGCTTTGTGAGGAGAGTTCGGCGATCAAAATACTCCTTTAGGACAGCGCCGAAAATAGATGGCAAGATTAGCGGGTATTCATTCATTTTTCCAAATCGAGTTACCATTGAAGTCAAACATGACTAGGAAAACGGACATTTCACGGCTGATGACACCAGATTTAACCATAAATGATGCTTTCTTATCTAGATGAAAGCGAAATTATTCCGAAAACAGCTTCATGATATGAACTGGTGTCTATTCGTGCAATTTCAAAGCAGAGCAATTATGATAACAGAAAACCATCACTTAGGTCTACGGAGGCAATTTGTAGTGAAAGTAAATGGCATGCCGGAGCTGGATTCGCGATCTGAAACAACAAAAATAAATGTTAGAGTGCGATATGCAGCTCCTCGTACGCTGAGGATAAAAGCATTTGGCCATCACTCCAAGCAGTTATTGTTCGTTAGAAGACAACCGCTTTTTTTTTTCGAATTAGGTCATGGCCAAAAATTTCTCAATATTCAACTTGTCAAAGTGATACTAAGGCCGGCACCGAGGCCATGTAAAAAAGCGACGATGCGCGACGCAGGACCTGATGCCTAAGCAATGCGCTTGAAATATATCCGCGTAATTGAGGATCATCATAACATTCGGAAAACATCTGTGAAGCAGAGGTTCTTATCCTAGGGACTGCGCAGCATTAGGCATCCTTTACTTCAAACGCATCTATCCATATGAAAGGGCCCTAAGTAAGATTCATACACACCACGTGTTCACGAATCCTGGCCGGATTCCTCGCCTGCACAAAATATGTGTGGAAATAAAAAATCTGACAAAATTCACAGAAAAAAATGAACAGGAAATACTAAACGAAAAGGAAAGCAAGCGAGGTGCGGGCACGAATGAGAAATGAGGGTGCTGCGAAAGAGGCGCTCGATTTCGACAGCTCTGACTGATGGCGATTCGAGCATCCCGTGTGAGCTCTAAGCATTGCTGGCCCGGTTCGCACGCAGCATACGTTAGACTGATGTCTATTTTTATTTCTTTGTGCTGCAGAGGCTGCGAAATCCACGAGGCGCAAGAAATGAGACTGACGCTTGCTTCCTCCATTCTTTATTATCGGCGTGAAACACCTTTCAAGAGCGTCTACGTTCTGTTCGCCATATTCTTTTTATAATAGCTAAGTGGAATATTTTCTCATGCGTTTTAGTTTGTGCTTGTGTATTTGGTTCGCTTCAGCTTTTCATTCTTCACCCTTCCTTCTTTTCAGTCGTGCATTCTTTTTTTATTTTGTCTTCTTATCTTTCCTTTTCAGATCCCAAAGGAGCGGATGGTTGTTGGAAAATTTTTACTACACTGACAAACGGGGTTTATCTTCCTCGCATAAAATGCAGAAAGGATAGCAGATGGAAAAAGCCAAGTTGATGAGGCCGGTCAAAGTATAAGTCATTAAAAACCGCTGGGTGCCATTGCCAATGACAAAATAAATATCGTGCTCGCAAAAGGTTCTTCTGTGATTGCATATTTCTTCTCACCCTAAAAAAAAGGAGTTAACAAATGGTGCGAGGTCACCCTTCGTGATAAGCATCTCACTTGTTTTTTTTTTGTAATGGAGGAATTCGAAAATTAGAGTTACATGACTCTAACACTAGAACAACTTGTAGTTCCAGTAATGCTTCCAAAACATGGCGAGTTTTCAAATACGGTGATTTCAAACTAGAATGCAAGAAGGAAAAGTAAACATAAACGAAAAAGTGAAATGTACCGAGAAATACTGCAGAGCATGCGATGTCAGATGGTGCTCAGATGATCTTACAACTATGGCAATAATACTGTAGTATACAAGATAACTGACAAAGAGACCAAACATGATGATTGAACGAAATACTGTGGAGTGAAGGGTCGGCATATGTCTTTTAGCCAGGTTTTGGCAAAGCAGCAATAACTAAACATTGCTGTCAGTAAAATTGTCACCCTGGATTTAAACGAATTGCTTCTCACAAAATCATAAAAGCACGCATATATTAAGGTCGTACTTTGGGCTTGTTGGTAACACACATCAACAACGCATATATACTGCTGGTTTTATTGTATCTTTTCGCGAGGAGGCCAATTGTTTTTTATTGCTCCAAGAAGGGTTTGATACCTAGCTTTTTCTAAACCAGTAATTGCAAAATATACCTGCGCTTGAATTGTAACATCACAACGTTATTGCAAGTTTTTCGCAAAGCGGTCGAACATTCCTTATGGACCTTTTGCTCCGAGGATGGTTTACATAAGTTTGCTCTTTTCAGACAAGTTCATTGAAATAGTTTCTACTCCTCAGCAGTCACAGCATAAAAAGTGTGAAACTGATTTGTGCATTGCTTACAAAATTGGGTTTTAAAACTCTATTGTCGGAGTATTGATATAGTGCCAGCGATGGCGTGAATGTTTAAAATGCACTTGGTTGTAAAAGGACTGTGGTCAGAATCTCGGTGCATTGCAATTCTCTAGCGGACATGAACTATCTGAGTGTGTGTCATAGGAATTACCCAAGCAACTCTATGGTGAGGTCTTATCTCGAAGACTATAGCCGAAAACACAATCAGTATGCATAACAAAATTTGGGCACACTATAGCAGTACTTCGGCATCACCTCGTATATGATTTTATTATTACGTGCTTTGTACGCACGGGGGGTTAATTTACAGGGATCGGTCCAAACAGGACTGGGGTGAAGCGTACCCTCTGCCCTTGCTCTTCTTTCTTCTTCACCGATCTACCCGACCATTCTTCTTTCACTTCATTTCATTTCGTTTTATTACCTTAAAGACCCCTCGCGGGGTATTACATAAGGGGTGGGATGAGCAGAAAAGGTACAAGACAATGCAATATATGTGATCATATACAAAAAATGTTGTTTAGATTGCTAGCAAACGATAAAGGGCAGGGGATGTCGACGATATGCTGGGGAAGGCCGTTCCAATCTTTAGCTGCACGTGGGAAAAAGGAGGCTGAAAAAGTAACAGTTCGGGCGCGTGGGCGAAACACTTGAAGCGTGTGGCTAGTGCGTGATGTAGGGGGCACGGTTAAGTGATGGGTGAAAGAATTTGTGGTACAGTGATAGCGTGGCTATGCGACGACGAACGAAAAGAGGCGACAGTGCTGATTTAGCTTTAAGGGCTGAAACACTGACGTCGTACCAGTAAGAAGAATTATTGAACCTTGTAGCACCGTTTTGAACGGCTTCTAGATCGTTTATGAGGTTAATATGATGCGGGTCCCATATGGCGGATGCATATTCAACTTTAGGTCTAATGAGTGACTTGTAGGCGAGCAATTTCACGTGATGCGAGGTGAGGCGAAGGTGACGTTTAAGAAATCCCAGAGTTTTGTTGGCAGATATCACCGTCGACGTTCTATGAAGGCGCGTGACATTTCCCTCCTCGCAGATGAAGCCCGTCGAGCGAGTTACAGAGAACCTCTGGAATGAAATCGCTTGAGGCGGGCTAGATGCACCACCTGAGACTGCCGTGACCGTCGACCATTCGCAGTTATGCGTGCTATGACGTAATTCAGCTCACTGATGCTTTCTAACACAACAAACGGTCCGCTGTAGTGTGACAGCAGTTTTTGACAAAGACCACGCTTACGGAGAGGTGTCCGCAACCACACATAGTCACCAGGAGCATAAGAAACTTGTTGGTGTCGAGCGTCGTAGCGGTTCTTAGAACGTTCTTGTGAAGATAAAATTCGAACTCTGGCCAGCTGGCGGACTTCTTCAGCTGTGCAGAGTGTGGTAGCAAGAAAAGGTTTGTCATGAATGAAAAATGGCAGTATGGTGTCGAGGGCACAGCGAGGCGTGCGAGCATAGAGAAGGTAGAAGGGACTGTAGCCTGTTGTCTCATGTTGCGCTGTGTTATATGCATGAGTAATGAACGGTAGAACGCCATCCCAGTCCTTATGGTCTGCAGCGACGTACATAGCCAACATTGTGGTAAGCGTCCTATTAGTTCGTTCTACCACACTGTTAGTTTGGGGATAATATGGCATGGAGTGGCGAAAACTGCAGGCGCTGAGGCGAAGAAGTTCTTCGATAATGTCCGCTGTGAATTGGCGTCCACGGTCACTAATGATGACTGCAGGAGGGCCGTGCCGAAGAATGACGAGTCGAAGTAAGAAATTTGATAATTCAAATGCAATAGCGGATGATATTGCGGCTGTCTCACAGTAGCGGGTTAAATAATCAGCGCGCACAAGAATCTATTGGTTTTCTTTAGAGGACCGTGGAAAGGTCCAAGAAGGTCAATGCCAACTTGCTCAATTGGGGCTGTTGGAGGGGTGACTGGCTGCAGGTTTCCATTTGGGCTTGAAGTCGACAGCTTAAAGCGCTGGCATTGCACACAGCTGGCTACATATTGCTTGATCGTTGAACGCATCTTCGGCCAGTAAAATTGCTGCTGTGTGCGGTGGAGTGTTCGGGCCACTCCCAGATGATCAGACGTGGCGTCATCATGCATCATTTCTAGAACTGTGATACGTAGTCTTTCCAGAACGACAAGAAGCATACGTGCTATCCCAGAGGCGAAATTGTTCTTGTAAAGCACTCTTTCGCGAATGCTAAATGTGTTCTTCATAGGATCGTTGGCGGAATGAAACAGTGAAGTTAATGTTTTGTGTTTGCGTTGCTCGGTTCGGAAAACTCGGAGATCGGGGAAGGTTTGTGAAATTGGAGCCAAATATTCACCGAAATTGTCTGAGTCGTTATCAGTGGTTTGAAGCGGCAAACGCGAAAGACAATCAGCATCTGAGTGTGTATGGCCGCTTTTATGCACCACAGTAAAATTAAACTCTTGTAGGCGTAGAGCCCATCTAGCGAGCCGCCCACAGGGATCACGAAGACTCACGAGCCAGCAAAGGGAATGGTGGTCGGTCACAATCGTGAAATCATTCCCGTACAGAAAAGAACAAAAGCGCTGTACAGCGAAAACAACGGCGAGACATTCTTGCTCCGTAACCGTGTAATTTCTATCACATTTACTCGACGAGCGGCTGGCATACGCTATCACGTGCTGATCGCGTGTCCATGGCGTAGCGCCGATACCGATACCACTTGGGTCAGTGTGTGCTTCAATTGGAGCTGATGGGCAGAAGTGGCGGAGGATTGGGCCCGAGGTCGAAAGAAACTTCAGATGGCGGAAAGCTGAGTCACATTCGCTGGTCCAACTGAATGGTGCATTTTTATGCAGTAGACAGGTTAGTGGGTAATCGATTTCTGCAAACCTCGGTATAAAGCGTCGAAAGTACGAGCATAGCCCCAAAAAGCTCTGCAGCTCTATTACTGATTTGGGCACGGTAAAACTTTTGACAGCTTCAATGTTTCGGGGATCTGGTCGAACACCTTCTTTTTCAACTAAGTGACCGAGGACAGTTGTTTCACGATCGCCAAAATGACATTTCTTTGCATTCAGTACAAGACCAGCTCGTTCCATGCAATTAAGTACGATATCCAGGCGGCTGTTGTGCTCACTAAACAGTTTTGCCAAAATTTACAACGTCGTCCAAATAACATAAAGAAATTTGCCATTTTAGTCCACGGAGAACTGTACCCATGAACCACTCGAATGTGGCAGGTGCATTACATAATCCAAAAGGCATAACGTTAAATTCATAAAGTTCGTCTGGTGTTACGAATGCAGTTTTTTCTTTATCTGCAATGCGCATGGGAATTTGCCAGTAACCGGACCTCAAGTCAGTAGAAGAAAAGTATGAAGCTGAGTACAGACAGTCAATTGCGTCATCTATACGTGGAAGTGGGTAGACATCTTTCTTCGTGACTGTATTTAAACGGCGATAGTCAACACAAAACATTCATGTGTCATCTTTCTTTCTAACAAGGATAACTGGAGCTGCCCAAGGACTACAGGACTTTCGAATAATGCCGCGCTTTAGCATGTCTTGAACTTGCTCATATATTACCTTACGTTCAGTTGTTGAGACTCGATAGGGCTTCTGACGTAGTGGAGGTGCGGACCCAGTGTTGATCGTGTGATGAATACGACTGATAGGCAGTGGCATTGACATATCCTTGGCAAAGTCGAACACTGTCATGTGTTTCAGTAGTAGTTCCGCTAGAATGCGACGCTCAGTTGTAGAAAGAGATTTACTAATCATAGCCGTAACTTGGGTCTCCATGCCTAGTCGCACCTCCTGCTGCTCAGTGACAGAGCTGTTTAACGCCGCGACGGAACCGGATATGCCGTCCTCGAAACGGGCGAGTTTTAGGCCCCGAAGCAACACAGTTGGCTCTTCGGAGTGGATCACTGTCCACAGCTCAGTGCGGCCTCTAGTCACAGGAATGACGCAACGAGGCACAAGGATACTCTTCTTAGAGCAGGTGAATCTCGTAGGTTCTACTATAGCCTCAAAAGATACACACTGGTTGCGAATAGAGAACATCCGCACGAATGCTGCAGATAACGCTGGCACAATTGTGTCTTCTTCCACAGCAAATACTCCAAATTCAGGTGTCGAGTCATCCACAAAAACCGAAAGTAGTGAAGGCATCAAAGCAATCTCTCCCGTACCGCAGTCTAAAGTTGCACCACATTCTTGCAGAAAATGAATCCCAAGAATCACATCATGCGTTGACCGAGGCAGTACTGCTAATTCTACTGTAAACTTAAGGCCGCCAATAACAACATCCGAAGCACACACACCAATAGGAACTAAAGGTTCACCACCGACACCACGGAATAACACTGCACGGTCACCACTGAACATTACTTTTCTACCTAAACGGTTCTTAAAACTCAAACTCATAACAGATACTGTAGCACCAGTGTCCACAAGAGCCATTGTTATCACACTATCAACAAACATTTCCAATTTGTTCTTTAACATAAACACGGGTAGAGGTATGGACGTCATCAACTCGCCGGCGGCCTCATCTCCATCGGCCGCGCCTCCTAGTTTCCCTGAGGCGGAGGGGAAGAACGACGTCGAGGCGAAGGTATCCTGCGCGGGCGCTGGGGTGGCGGCGTCACACTACGGTCAGATGCAGGACATGAATTCTGCAAATATATCGAATGGTATGAGTCCCCAGTAGGCATAGTCGAGGATCACTGTTGTTCGGTGTGCAGCCGTCCGTAAATGCTCGCGTGGGATCGGTAATCTTGGACAGTTGGTAAACGGCGGATGCAGTATCTAGCGATATGCTCTGCAATGCCACACCTGTAGCACACTGGTTGAGGGCGCCAGCGATCAGCATAAGAGTCCTCATTAACAAAGTCGCGACGGTGGTTGTAGTGAGGCTCTCGCTGCTGACGAACCACATGTTCAAAGTAGGCAGGCCTCTCTTCCATCGGTTGGTGGTCATAACTTTGAGTACAGCTGCGCTGATCGTCCATATGTGAAGCGCCGCTAGGTTGAACCCACGGAGTGGACAGTGCGGCAACATTTGCCCCCGGTGCACAACTCTTCTGCCCATATTCTCCACTACAGATGGCGTCCCTAGATCGACAATTCCTCGCGTGCAATCTCTCGTATCATAGCCATGGAAACTGAAGGACAGGCTTCAATACTGGCTACTGAGGTGACATTGGCCAGTCTTCCGAATTTAGGTGCAATTCGTCTCAGCTTGAGAGCCTCAAATGTTCTACAATGCTTTATAACATCAGCGGTGCTGCTCAGGTTCTCTTTGCTAATAAGAAAATTATAAACATCTTCTGCTATTCCTTTCAGGAGGTGACCGACTTTGCCTTCTTCAAGCATACTGTGGTTGACGAGCTGGCATAGCTTTAAGATGGCTTCGATATACGCTGTACTAGTTTCTACGGGTACTTGCGGCCGGTGAAGCAAAGTTTGTTCAGCGCGCTTCTTTTTTGCAGGTTCATCTCCAACATTTTTCTTGATTTCGCTTGTAAAGATAGCCCATGTACTTAATGAATCCTCGTGATTATCGAACCGGTCAAATACAGTGGCGGCAAGGAAGAACACCACGTTAGCCAGCTTAGTAGCGGCGTTCCAGCGATTGTATTTTCTCACTCTTTCGTAGTGTTTCAGACACTCATCAACGTCCTCTTCAGGTTTTCCAGAAAACGTACGCGGCTCTCGATAATGGGGCCAGTTGTTCGCCGTGGATGATCCTGGCTGCTCGGCACGGCCGTCTTCGTGTCATGTCTGATGGCATTGGTGGTAGGCCAGCAAGTCTACGGATTCTTCGGTAGATGAAACGCTCCGTGCTCGCTACCCAAGCTCCTCTCACCAAGATGTTACGTGCTTTGTACGCACGGGAGGCTTATTTACAGGGATCGGTCCAAACAGGACTGCGGCGTAGCGTACAAACTTCCCTCTGCCCTTGCTCTTCTTTCTTCTTCACCGATCTACCCGACCGTTCTTCTTCATCTTCCGTCGACGTTCTACGAAGGCGCGTGACAATATTGCCGCGAAACCTTCAAAACTGTATTTGTTGTTTTTTAACAGCCGCCGGCATACAGGCTTATCACTCTGATTCTGGACCGCGTATCGGTTCCGTAATCTTTGTTTGTTAATGCTCGATGTCGCGAGTCACACCTTTATCAGTTTTGTTGTAGCACAAGATGCACCGAGATCTGTCTCGAAGGTTCCGGCCACTCGGGTGTCTTTCCACAATGTTCCCGCCCGTGCTGGTAACTGTTTGCGACGTTATCTAGATTGTTCTGTGCAGCCTTTAAATTGAGCGTTGCCGAGTGTGACGAGCATTCTTTGTTCGACGATCGACGAGCACGTTTGTTTCTATCGCCGCCGCCGAGTTGCTTAGTTCTTTTGCGGGCGCAAGTCAGCCCCAATCAAGAGTTACTTCAGTACCATCACGTCTGTGTCTTCTTTTGACGTGTACGGCTTTGTCACAACTACGTGACATCTGGTGGAGGTGCTGCCTTTGATCCTTCAAGCGAAGACCCAAACCGTGTTCCTGTCGCCCTGGAAGATCAGCCTACATGTAACCGAGCCTGTCAAACGGCTTTTTCTTTTGGGGGATAGTTTCCACACCTTGATGTGCGTGTGAGTTTTATTTCCTTTAAGCGAAGAGAGGCCATACGGACAGCTTTGGCTACGGTTATTATTACCCTTTGTTTGAGCACAGTGAATAGCGTGTATTATTGACGACTGTATAAACATCGCACCCACGATCGTCTGTGGTTTCAAATGTACGTTCAAGGTACCAAATAAACTTCTCTTTCTATCGCCGCCGCCGATTTGCTTAGTTCTTTTGCGGGCGCAAGTCAGCCCAAATAAACAGTTTCTTTAGTGCAATCATCGACCCTTCAATTGTGTCGTCGACCTCGTCACCACTACGTGACATCTGGTGGAGGTGCTGCCTCTGATCCTTCAAGCGAAGACCCCAGCCTTGTTCCTGTCGCCCTGGAAAACCAACCTACAAGTCACCGATCCAGCCGCCGACTCCAAGGCCTACAACCCGAACACGGTCTACTTCCTGATCCCCTTCGATCTCGGAAGGCATCGACGCTGACAATGGCCCAGCCTACAGCACCGGTTGTTTTCGTCCAACCCCGTGAGCCCCCCTGCTTCCATGGACGACCGGATGAAGATGCGGGAGACTGGATGGACCTTTTCGACCGTGTGGCCGAATTCAACGGTTGGAACGACGCTGCGAAACTCAGGCAGGTCTACTTTGTTCTTCAAGGACATGCCCGAGTTTGGTTTGAAAATCACGAGACTTCTTTCAAGGATTGGGAGATATTCAAAGCACAGTTCTTGATGGCCTTCACAAGTTCTGTTCGAAAAGAAAGAGCTCAGGCCCTCCTCCAGTCAAGAATTCAACTACCAAACGAGCCCGTCCTGGCCTACGTAGAGGAGATGAAACGCCTGTTTCGCCGCGCCGACCCTAACATGACCGAAGATGACAGAGTGAAATTCTTAATGCGAGGCGTTAAAGAGTCGCTTTTTGCGGGGCTTGTCCGGAACCCACCGAAAACTGTTGAAGAATTTGAGAGTGAAGCATCGACCATCGAGAAGACGTTGGATACCCGGATGCGCCACTACGAGCGACCACTTCAACCAAACTACTCATGCCACTACCTCAGCACATCTGCAAGCGGAGAGAACCTTCGGGACCTAATCCGGGAGATCGTGCGAGAGGAGCTCCGCCGAATGTTGCCATCATCGCAACAACCCCAGGTGGCGACGCTCGCGGACGTCGTCCGTGAAGAAGTTCAGCAGGCGCTGGGCGTTCCTGAAGCGACGGCTGCGACTGTTCCAGCACAAGAAGCAACAGCGATGAATTACGCTGGTGCATTACGTCGCCCTCCGCCCCGACGTGATGACTTTCCCAGCCCTCGCCGCTACCGTCCTGTTACTGAAAACCGCCCCTTGGCCCCCGCCCGCCAAGCCTACCAACGACCCCCAAACCCCAGGAAGTGCGACGCCTGGAGGACTGCAAACAACCGGCCATTATGATTCCACTGCGGTGAGGCCGGCCACATTCTACGCCACTGCCCGTACCGACGAATCGGTCTCCGCGGATTTGCAGTCGACGCTCCACGACCACGCCCAGGTGAACGGCCACAAGAAATTTACAACTACCTGCGTAGCGGTGAGATTGCACCACCAAGCCGTCGGTTCAGATCTCCATCGCCGTACAGGGCCCGCTTTGCGTCGCCAGGCCGTAACTATGATGAGAGTATGCGCGGAAGGTCCCCAAGCCCGCGCAGGGGAAACTAAAGGCAGCAACCTTTGGAGGTGAGGTTGCTCAACGGCGAAAAGACGAAGATCCTCCGCCGCCGACGACCACTAACGACGACGCAACCATTTCATCGCCGCTCCACACGACGACATCGACGACAACACGACCAGAGTGTAAGCAGACACCGCCGCCCAGCGAAGTAACAACGGTATGCCCCAGCCATGACCTGAAGAAACGACGCAGCCGAGATCGGGCGCCAAGGCCCACGTGCAATGCGAGGACGCGAACAAGTGACCTTGAAGTTGATATCGACGGTCGCCGAGTCACTGCCCTTGTAGACACCGGAGCTGACTATTCAGTCATCAGTGGACCGTTAGCCTCCCATCTCAGGAAAGTTACAACCGCTTGGGATGGCCCGCTGATTCGCACCGCAGGTGGCAACCTGATTACTCCATCGGGACGGTGTACTGCAAGAATAACCGTAAATGGGCGTACTTACCCCACCAGCTTTGTGGTCTTGCAGCAGTGCTCCCGCGACGTGATTTTAGGCATGGACTTCCTAAATGAAAATAGGGCTATCATCGACCTCCGATCCAAGCTCATCAAGCTCTCTGCAAACAATGCCATACCTGCAACGACGACTTCGACGCAACACGTCGCTCTAAACGTCCTCGACGGAGAATTGACCGTGCCGCCCCGATCAAGCGTCGCCGTCAGCGTAGGTAGCACAGACATTGAAACCGCTGAAGGCATCGTCGAAGTAAATATCCAATTGCTCTTGGAACGAGGTATCGGCATCGCAAGAGGCATCGCGAAATTCCGGAAAGGACAAGCTCAGGTGCTGGTAACAAACTTCACTGAAGAATACCGGCATCTAAACAAGGGCACGACCATCGCTTTTCTCGACGAATTAGCGGACCTCAAAGACGTATTCACCCTCCACGACCAACCACTGGAAGACGCACCGGACCAATTCCGTCAGCCCACATTTGACATCAATCCAGTATTGACCCACAGCAGGAAAAACCAGATTCGCAGTCTTCTTCGAAACTACAGGGAGTGCTTCTCGTCATCATCGAAGGTACGACAAACACCACTGGCCAAGCACCGCATTATAACGGACGAACACGACCGACCTCTGCGCCAAAGCCCTTATCGTGTATCGCCACGAGAACGGCAGGCCATTCGCGATCAAGTTGAGGAAATGCTGCGTGATGACGTAATCCAGCCATCGAACAGCCCCTGGGCGGCGCCAGTCGTTTTGGTCAAGAAGAAAGACAGCACACTTCGCTTCTGCGTTGATTACCGCCGCTTGAATAGCATAACGAAGAAGGATGTCTACCCGCTTCCCCGCATCGACGACACTCTCGACCGACTTTGCAATGCAAGGTACTTCTCATCGATGGACCTAAAGAGCGGATATTGGCAAATTGAGGTCGACGAAAGAGATCGCGAGAAGACCGCATTCATCACACCGGACGGCCTTTATGAGTTCAAGGTGATGCCATTTGGCCTCTGCTCCGCACCAGCCACGTTTCAACGAGTAATGGACACAGTCCTGGCAGGGTTGAAGTGGCAAATTTGTTTGGTATATTTGGACGACGTTGTTGTCTTCTCGTCCAACTTTGAAGACCACCTAAAACGACTACAGACAGTGTTGGAAGCCATCAAGTCATCGGGACTAACGCTAAAAGCAGAGAAGTGTCACTTCGCCTACGAAGAACTCTGGTTCCTAGGTCACATCGTTAGCAAGGACGGTATTCGCCCAGACCCGGAGAAAACAGCTGCAATCGCACAATTCCCACCGCCTGCCGACAAGAAAGCTGTGCGCCGATTCCTTGGGCTGTGCGCTTATTATCGACGATTTGTCAGAAACTTTTCGCGGATCGCCGAACCGTTGACGCAGCTTACAAAGGCTGACGTACCTTTTAAATGGGAAGCGCCGCAAGGAGAAGCCTTCGACGAACTCAAGCGCCGCCTGCAATGCCCTCCCGTACTTGGTCACTTTGATGAAAACGCCGAGACCGAAATTCACACCGACGCGAGCAGTGTGGGCCTAGGAGCCGTTCTCGTCCAGAAGAGTGCCGGACAGGAGAAAGTAATCGCCTACGCTAGCAGGTCACTCACAAAAGCCGATGTCAATTACTCGACGACCGAGAAGGAGTGCCTTGCAATCATCTGGGCCACTTCTAAGTTTCGTCCATACCTATACGGCCGACCATTCAAGGTGGTAAGCGACCATCACGCGCTCTGCTGGCTGGCTAATTTGAAAGATCCTTCCGGCCGCCTTGCCAGATGGAGCCTACGACTTCAAGAATTTGACATGACTGTAGTCTATAAGTCGGGCCGAAAGCATTCCGACGCAGACTGCTTATCCCGCGCTCCCGTCGATGCTCCCCCGAAGGACGATGACGACGACGCCTTTTTGGGACCGGTAAGCGCCAGCAGTTTCGCAGAACAACAGCGATCAGACCCTGAGCTGAAAGCGCTAGCCGATTACTTGGAAGGAAAGACCGCTTCCCCTCCTGGTGTGTTCAGGCGACATTTATCATCCTTCACGTTAAGCAATGGCCTCCTCGTGAAGAAGAACTTCGCACCCAACAAGACCGCGCAGCTTCTCGTAGTGCCTAAAACCCTTCGGCAAGAAATTCTGCAGGCGTTGCACGATGAGCCCACAGCAGGCCACCTCGGATTTGCGCGCACGTTGCGTCGAATCCAAGAGAAGTATTACTGGCCGCGACTGCCTGCCGAAGTTGCCCACTACGTGAAGACGTGTCGTGAGTGCCAACGACGCAAGACGCCACCGATCAGACCAGCAGGACTACTAAACCCGATTCCGCCCCCAATCCTGCCCTTTCAGCAAATTGGGATGGATCTCCTCGGCCCCTTTCCATCTTCGTCTATGGGTAACAAGTGGATCATCGTGGCCACTGACTACCTTACCCGTTACGCCGAAGCAAGAGCACTACCAAATGGTACCGCGGCAGAAGTCGCCAAATTTTTTGTCGAACAAATTCTCTTGCGACACGGCGCCCCAGAAGTGCTCATCACGGACAGGGGAACGGCGTTTACGGCAGAGTTGACGCAAGCCATCCTGGAATACAGTCACACAAGCCATCGACGAACAACTGCGTACCATCCCCAGACCAATGGCCTCACGGAGCGCCTGAACAAAACGATCGCGGACATGATCGCTATGTACGTCGACGCTGAACACAAGACCTGGGACACCATCTTGCCGTACGTGATCTTCGCGTATAACACGGCAGTCCAGGAGACGACCAGAGCGACCCCGTTTAAGCTTGTGTACGGCAGGGAGCCCACGACGACGCTCGATGCAATGCTGCCGCACGTAACCAGCGAAGACAACCTTGACGTCGCCGCCTACCTGCAGCGTGCAGAGGAAGCCCGACGACTCGCACGGCTGCGTATTAAAGACCAACAGCGCACCGACAGCCGACGATACAATTTACGACGACGCCATGCAGAGTACAATCCAGGAGACCAAGTATGGGTTTGGACACCAATTCGCCGTCGCGGATTAAGTGAAAAGTTGTTGCGTCGATATTTTGGGCCATACAAAATCCTTCGCCGCGTCGGACCACTGGACTATGAAGTCATTCCCGACGGAACGTCAGCATCACAACGGCGACGCGCACGCCCAGAAATTGTACATGTTGTACGACTGAAGCCATATTACGCGCGTTAAAGAATCTGTGGTGTTTAAACTTTGCAGTGTTTATGTTTAAGTTTCTTTGTTTTGGAACATCGAGACGATGTTTTTTTAAGGGGGGAGTAATGCCGCGAAACCTTCAAAACAGTATTTGTTGTTTTTTAACAGCCGCCGGCATACAGGCTTATCACTCTGATTCTGGACCGCGTATCGGTTCCGTAATCTTTGTTTGTTAATGCTCGATGTCGCGAGTCACACCTTTATCAGTTTTGTTGCAGCACAAGATGCACCGAGATCTGTCTCGAAGGTTCCGGCCACTCGGGTGTCTTTCCACAATGTTCCCGCCCGTGCTGGTAACTGTTTGCGACGTTATCTAGATTGTTCTGTGCAGCCTTTAAATTGAGCGTTGCCGAGTGTGACGAGCATTCTTTGTTCGACGATCGACGAGCACGTTTGTTTCTATCGCCGCCGCCGATTTGCTTAGTTCTTTTGCGGGCGCAAGTCAGCCCAAATAAACAGTTTCTTTAGTGCAATCATCGACCCTTCAATTGTGTCGTCGACCTCGTCACCACTACGTGACAATATCAATGAAGCCATGACCCCAACCGGCTTAATGGATACGGTGGCCAGATCTGCGACACAGCGAACGACGTTACGAACATGTTGCGCCGAACAGGTGTCCCTTGGAAACAACCTGGCCACGTGTAACGCATGAAGCTCATCTACCGATTAAAAAAAAAACAATGCGCAAAACAAACGACACAGAGGGAAGAAAGACGAACACATGCGCGAAAGACTAAAAATTCCCATGTGCTCTTCTTTCTTCCCTCCGTGTCGTCTGTTTTGCGCACTGTGTTGATTTGGAATCATGCGCCAACTAGCACCCAAGCGCGTATTATTAAATCATCTACCGATGTTAGTCTAGTATTTCCGTTTGCGGACTTCGCAGTGTATAAATGAAATATCGTAATGCTTAGTGAGGTTGGAAGGCCAAATGAAGAACACATTAAGAAAGGTTGCAAAGAGGGCAGGTACGCCCTTCCAAGTCTATAATAATGACCTCAAGTGTCGCATTGCTAAATGTAACGTGTATATTGCGTCCCTGGGCTATATTGAACTAACAAACGAAGTCCTACTTAGAGGTCCCTGTTTTTCTGATACCATGCTACCAGCTTCACTCTGTCAGAAATAACCTAAACTCGCACCGTCTCTGCGATCTATAAAGCCTAATAAGCTACATACATAGAAAAGGTTCTAGAGGCGCATCTGCCCTAAAATAACTTGCCAAATAAATTCGTTGGCACTTCCAGTTTTAGATCGATTTTTTAACCAAATTAAGCCAAATTGATGCCACTGCTGCATATACTGCTTGAGTTGGCTCTTTGCCGCAGCAAAATATGGTAATTCTTAGTTAATTTGGATGGAATCAAGCACACACCTAATTCTAACTTGTTATTATAGTAACAGGATCATTCATTACTACTCCATTCGTGGAAGGTTTGTACGAATGAAGAACCTGCAAAGCTGAAAGAAGCATTTTACATATTGCAGTTAGGGAGGCAACACTTGATATTTGATGAAATCGGGCGGGTTTACAGAATGCGCTATCCTGAATTCTGGCCAATAAGCCTATAGGTTGAAACCTACGGAACTCTGTACCATGAAGGAGATGATGGCAAGAATTGTATATAGCTATTGTATATAGCAACTAATAAGAAGCGTCTGTAAAGAAGGAAGAGGAGGAGAAGGAGGAGAAGGAGAAGGAAATGCAGCGAGGTTAATCGGAAGCAGACACCTGTATTGTACTCTGCACTGTAGGAAGGGGGTGTGTGGATATTAAGGTGAAGATTAAATGGATGTCACAGGCCAGGAACATGAACACAGTATTGTATGAGGCAAAAGCAGAGCCTATCATGCAGGCCTGTGTTTCTTATGAAGCGAAGCAGTGCCTGTCAGGCCTTTACCGCCGACAATCACCGCGGCCAGAGGCCTATAGAATCTTGATTTCTGTCTGCTGGCGCCCATCTAGACGATCTAGCGCAGGGCTGAGAGACAGTCTTTGGGCACTGCATTGTGGGGAACGTACAAAGAATGTGGTCTATCGTCTAGTCGCGCCACAAGAGTTGCATTTAGCGCAATTATTCATATCTATCAAACATAAATAATAGTTGGTGAATGCTACACCAACTCGGAATAAAAATTATTAATGGGAAAAGTAAACAAAATCAGTATACTGTACTGAATGGTATGTTAAATGCAGAGGTAGGCAAGAAGCATGCTGTAACCGGGGAAAGAAAGTAAAATACAGTTTTCAAATTCCCCTTAAATTCAGGTTCATTAGGGTTTACGTTAAAGCAAAACGAATTGCACTTACATTGAAAAATACAATTCAGTGCATCAGGTGCAATCTAAATTTCCAGATATTTGAAGACCGATGACACCTAGTGCAATGTCTTGCTTTTCCATAAAACTCGGAGTTTGACATTCCTTACTTATGTGGAGTAACTAACATCCCCGCTACCAAGGTTTTTCCCAAGTCTGTGTGACAGTGTCTCAACCTGTCATTTTGTGCTATGTCCTTCTCTGTGTGTTCGTTCGTTGTTTGCGCTTTTTTATTTCATATGGCAGCCTGATGCTGGGGATAGGCGAATAAAGATGGTGCCGTCTCAAGACATCGACCTGTACAATGTTATGACACTGAGTGCAATGTCTGTTTTTTTTTCATAAAAACTGCAACGCGGCATTTTGGGTTAATGTGGAGTGCGTGATGCTTCCTCACTCCTTCCTAATACCTTTCAATAGTGATCACGTCATTGTTATAATCAATATCATGTTATTGTGCGGGGTAGTGAATAAAGTTCGCATCAGGTGCTGGAAAAGATGGTCATTAGAAAGCCGGTGAGAAAAAAAAATACTTATATATTGCTATGCTGCAGAATATCAGAAAAGTAGAGGTCAATTTGTAGAAGAGAAAATAAGTTATCTACATTATCTAAGAAAAGAAGTTTTACCTCGTTGAACAGTTCGGTGTAAAGGAAATCTGCAGGGAGGGAAGAGAAGTGAAATGAAGAGAATGCGGTGTCAACGAAACACAGCTTTTGTCCCAAGCGAAAACTAAGAGTGGGCTACGTTTTGCAGTTATTCTTTACATCTGCGTTTTCTTTTAGCTTTGCCCAACCAGCACTCTCTGGATAGGACGAGAACTGCATGTCAGGAAATCACTCCTTGCTAAAATGCCGTCGGAGCAATACGCCATCGCTACGGGCGAAAGTCAAACACAAAATGAAGGACTATGAAACGATGAAGGTAAGTCTTCATTTGCTGTATTGTTTTTTCAGTCTTGCAAACTGCCGGAAGTTGTCGGGAGCGCTCAACAATGAATGCCGGTGAAAAAAGAAAAGCTCGAATGGAAGGCTCTTCAAAACTTACAGGCATGCCACTTGCTCGGCACTCAGTACCTGGTCACGACAGAGAGGCTGACTAAGCGATAAGTAAATGCCTTTGGACGATAAAAGCTTAAGGCGCAGCAGGAAAATCAGGAAATTTTAAAGTGAGCTCCGAGGACTGCAGTAATGCGAATTCGTGGCAGTGAAACGTGCTTTTTTAATGGACCCTTGCTAGAAAGTGCGTGAACCTCCGTTCACATCAAACAGATGATTTTGCGCAGCGAACAAAAGCAAGGTGCAAATGTTATGCACCGGCACTTTAGGACATCTGCGGCCTGACAGACTCCTTTTTGCGTCTGCTTAAAAAAAAAGGGAGACCAAAATATTTATGACTGTCATAAGCAAATGAATCCTGAAGAAGATGTCGAAAGACTGCCGGCTCAAGGTGAGTTACAGCATACTCATGTTGTCACAGCTATTTGATGCGCTCAAATGCACGAGCTGGGCTTTACGCTTCAGTCGTGTGTATTTCCTTATTTTAAAAACGTATTTTGTACTCGTCGGAAAAAAGGGCACTCTTCATTCGCTGTAAGAGCAGTAGAATAAAAAAAGCAAGCAATCGTTGAAGAGAATGGCTGTGTGAGCTATGCTACACTTAGAATAACACACTGCAGCAGTCTGTGCGTGCTTTTCGAAGGGATGATCCCCACAACAACTGTTCATCGCGACATTTGTACGCATTCCCATGGCATCAGCATTAACGTAACATGAACCATATAGAATCCTCGCCACTTGTAGGCGTTTAAGTGGAACCATTGCGTTTTCATTTCATTTGCTTTTTAATTTTGTACTTGTTCTATAAGGGCAGAATTGGCAGGCACGAGCAATGTTGTTCCTATTGCGCTGACACAGGTGCACGCACAATCGTTTTGTGGACGCGATGTACCGTTCCACCACACAGAAACAATCGCTCACATAAAAAAAAAACACGGTTTTGCAAGCGGGCGTAAAAGTGGACAAAGCAGGCACGGGAAAGATTACTACAAACATTTGCTCAAACCTAACACAGTGCATTATCGAAAACTACACCCTTAACTCTTCAAAATGGTGAAATGCAGTGCTTTCAATTCGCTTCTCCCTAGTATTGTCGCAATCATTTGGCATCAGTTTGAGCATTTGTATCTCTGTTTACTTGACAAAGTTTCATTATCTTGCTGGGCGCACGAAGGAGCAAAAAAAAAAAAGCTGAAATGTGTGGGGGCCCACGCTACATATCTCTAGCGCCCGTGGCGCGCCGCGCTTCCAACGGCCGCACCACCTTCCCAAGGCTCCTTGCGCGCTGCCGGTTTCCCTCTCCCCGCTCGTTCGGGGATAACCGGTCCCGCGCGAGGGGTCTATAAAGGAAGGCTCGTGCCGCCGTCTGGCCTTCTTGGTTCCTGGCTCGTCACTCCCGCTTCTCCCCTGGCTCTCTCCACGAGCACGACCCGCAGCCACCCGGACGACGACCCCGGACGGCCTCGACGACCCCCGCGCGTAACGTGAGATAAAGAATGTTTGTTACACGGCCCACTGTGTGTTTTGTCGTGCGCATGCCTGTGGCAGAGGAATCGCCCACAACTGGCGCCCAACGTGGGGCTGAATTAGCACCCATGTGGACGATTTTTCTGCCAACGTGGCAGCGCACGGCAACACGACGGGCCGGTCCTTTGTGTGTTAGGTACGACGCCATTTTGAGTTTAGGGCTAGCGTGTGTGCATATGAGGCGGAGTGTAGTATAGTAGTGTTTGTACAGTGTTTTATTTTGTTTTCGGTTATGTGCGTGTTTGTTAGTGTCGGGCGGTTTGTGTTTTAATTTTTTTTTGTGCATATGTTAGTTTTATGAAGTGTTTAGCCTTTGTGACTAGCCTCTTGATGCGGGCTAGGTGGTAGTCGTGCGCGTTTAGGCTCCCGACCGGCCTTAGTTGTTGAGTGAAATGCCTCCGAGAAAAGACGTGCCAGATAGGGCCGCCGCTTCGGACGCCAGTGCGTCCGGAAGTGAGGTAAAGGACGCGGTAGAGTCTGTGCAGGTTACCGATGCGGCCGCCTTGATGAGGCAGATGAACGAGGTGTTGTCGGTGTTCGCCCTTCAGCTCGGTTCGGTGGCTAGCGCCAACCAAGCCACAGCTGCGGCGGCAGTCTCGCGTCCGCGGATAAATGTAGAGGTTCCCTCCTTTTCCGGTTACACGGACGTAAAGTCAGTCCACGAGTTCCTGCAAGAACTCGAGGATTATCAGACGGCACTGGGTTCCCCAGACGACGTGGTGCTAGCGCAGGTAATCCCCGTGGCACTTGTTGAGAGCGCGGCGCGGTGGAGACGCTGCCAGCCGGCCTTCCAGTCGATGGCAGACTTCACAGATCGCTTCCGCGCCGAGTTCTTGCCGCCCGATTACGAACGCCGGATGCTTGAGGAGCTAGCGTTGCGCACACAGCACCCAGAGGAGAGTCTCCTCGAATATGTACGCGCAATGCAGGAGCTCTACAAGAGGGCAGATCCCACGGCAACCGATCTTGAACAGGTCGCGCGCGTGATGAGGCAATGCCATCCGCGCTTCAAGCCGTATTTGCGGGGACGTGGTTTTGCAAACCTCGAGGCCCTAGCACAGGAAGCGAAGGTAGTACAGGCGGATTTACTCGCTGAATTGCGCTACCAGCCACCCCCCAGGCCAGCCGAATCGCTAGAGCCGCGATGCGCCTGGGCCGGAGGCCAGGACTCCGCGCCGCGCGCCAGGGGCGCAGACGTAATGACGATTGGGCAGGAAAGGCCAGCGGAAGGCTCCGATATTCCTCGCGCTCTTGACCCGTACGCGTTCGAGCAGCGGCGTCGAGCTGGGCTCGCCAGCGACGTCCGCACAGGCGCGGAGAGAGGGGAAAGACGTCCCCAACCGCTTCGTGGAACGCGGCATCCCCCGACCGCGCGGCAGGTGAACGATCGGCTTTGCTGGAATTGCAACCAGCCGGGCCACGTGGCACGAGAGTGTCAAGCAAGGCGTACGCAGGGAAACGCGGACCGCCGGCGGCCATAATTGGTGACACCAGCCTGTCGCCGTCGGCGGGAGAATTTCGTGGTAACCACGGCGGACAATGGGAAATGTACTCCCACGCCGCGTCACCGGGCGACCGCCCCGGGGGCGCAGAGGCTTTTGTCCCCCTTGCCTGTAGAGCGCAAGGAATGTTGTCGCGCTCGAGCCCTTTTATGCTAGTGCGGTTAGTTGGTCAAAGCTACTCGGCACTCGTTGACACGGGCTCAACTCTGTCATTGGTCGGTGATGATGTTTTCGAGGCCTGCCGTAGATGTAACATCCGTGTAAGGCCAGCAGAAACCCCTTTGAGCTTAGCAGCAGGGACAACAAAAGCAGAGGGAGCGGTGCGTCTGGTCCTGCGTTTTGACGGCAGGAAGCGGAGGCATCGTTTCGTCTATCTGCCCGGCTTAGCCATACCAGTTATTCTGGGAAGAGATTTTCTTTCGAGTGAAGGCATTGTGCTTGACATGGGGGAGAACGGCTATCGCTACAGCCCCTTCACCCCTCTCATTCCCTTTGTTAGCGCGCCCAAACAGGAATGCGTCGCTGAGCGAGCGAGCGTTCACGCTTTTGTGGCAGAGGGCTCCCCCGCGACACTAAATGGTAGCCCATTAGAAGCAATTATCGCGTCCTTCTCAGGAACCGGTAGTCAGCGCCGAAGGCTTGTGGAAACTTTACTCCCGTTTTCGGATTGCTTCACAGAGAAACCCGGCAGAACCGACTTGCTTCAGCACGAGATCGAAACGGGTGATGCGCGTCCTTTCAGATGTAACCCGCGGCCGTTAAGCGCGCATAAGAGACAGCTTCTCGACAGCGCCCTTGACGAGATGATAGATACCGGCGCGGTGAGACCCTCACAAAGTCCCTGGGCGTCCCCAGTGGTTCTAGGGCCAAAGAAAGATGGTTCGGTCAGGCTGTGTGTCGATTATCGAAAGCTCAACTCACTGACGCCTACGGTTGCGTACCCTTTCCAGTCGATCGAGGCTGTGATGTACGCGTTAGGGAACGCAAGGTTCTTCACAGTCCTGGATGCAAGCAGAGGGTACCTGCAGATTGAGGTGGCGGAAGGTGACATTCAGAAAACCGCATTCACCTGTCACCGCGGGCTCTTCGAATTTACTCGACTCCCGTTTGGTTTGTCTAATGCACCGAGCACGTTCATGCGATTGATGGACATCGTGCTGGGCGATGCAAGGTTCAACTACGCGATGGCGTACCTCGACGACGTCGTGATATTCTCACAGTCGTTCGAAGAGCATCTCATTCACTTGAATTCCGTTCTTGAAAGAATGAGACGTGCGGGTATAACGATCAACCCAAAGAAAGTGCAGTTGGCATCGAAGAGAGTGAACCTCTTGGGATTTGTGGTTGATGATGGCACTTTGAGACCGAACGATGACAAACTGCAGGCAATTTTGAACTACCCCTGCCCGACGGACGTGAAAAGCTTGCAGAGGTTTTTGGGAATGGTTGCCTTCTACAGACAATTCATCCCTAGTTGTTCAGAGCTCGCTAGGCCGTTGAACCAGCTGTTGCGAAAAGGCTCGAAGTGGGTCTGGGGCAAGGAACAGAACGACGCTTTTGTTGCCTTGGCTCGCGCGATAGCGAACACCGCTAGTTTGCGCCTCCCCGACCTGAACAAGCCGTTTGTCTTGCAGACAGATGCTAGTGATGCCGGTGTAGGAGCTGTTTTGTTGCAGGAACACGAGGGCAAGCTGCGCCCTGTCGCGTTCGCTAGCCGCACGCTCACATCAGCGGAGCGGAATTACTCCGTGACCGAAAAGGAATGCCTGGCGATAATGTTCGCATTGTCAAAGTTCGACATGTACCTAGACGGAGCGGTTTTCACCGTGCAGACAGATCACCAGGCACTTTCGTGGTTAAAGAGGCTGAAAAACCCCGCAGGCAGACTCGCGAGATGGGCGCTGACGTTGCAACGTTACGCGTACGCCATTGAGTACCGCCGGGGCAGCATGAATAAGGTGGCCGATGCGTTATCGCGCGCACCGTTGAAGGCTGGCAGAAGCGCAGAAGAGGCGCAGACCAGCATTACTGGAAGCGGCGTCGCCGCTAGTGGAGAGGAGGAGAGGGCGGACGCGAGTGTCGCGCCCTGCGTAGTTAAAGAGAGAAAGGAGGTGGACAGAGTTGCCGCGCTGTGCTGCGAGAGAGAGAAGGCGCAGCAGCTGGTGGCGGCGACTACTCGCCTGCCAAGAAGCGAGGCAGAGAGAAATCTGTCATGGGGAGTAGCGGTCAGTAGGGAAGAGCTAATTGAGGCCCAGAAAGCAGACGGTCTATGCCAGCGGGTGCTGAAAGAGCTAGCGAGTAGTGCAGCTTGCACCGGGAACGCTGAGGGCAAGTACGACGCGTATCTGCTGGGCGATGACGGCTTACTGCTCCGCTACATCCCCCAACTTGACGAGGAAGAGGCGATTGCATCCCCCTTCCGAGTCGTGGTCCCGAGGAAGTTGCGGAAACGATTCCTCCAGTACTTCCATGACTCAGCGCTGGCAGGCCATGGCAGCGGCAGTAAGACTTATGACAAGTTATGCCGTGTCGCGACCTGGCCAGGTATGAGAAAGGATGTGCTGGGTTACGCCCGTACATGTCCTGTTTGCCAGGTAGCCAAGCCTCGGGCGGGGAAACCCGCTGGCATGATGAAGCCGGTAGTTAGCAACTATCCGTGGCAAGTGGTCGCGTGCGATATCATGGGACCCCTCCCTCGCTCCGCGCGCGGACACCAATATATCCTGGTAATAACGGACCACTATTCCAAGTGGGTTGAGGTTTTCCCCCTTAGGAAGCTGGTGTCAGAACGGATTTGGGAGAAACTGTTGGAGACATTCACTCGTTTCGGTTTCCCTTCCGACTTGATTACAGACAATGCTTCGTATTTCACAAGCAAAGTCTTTGTTGATTCCTGTCGGGCGCTTCAAATCCGCCACAGGAAAACGAGTCCCTACCACGCTCAGAGCAACATAACCGAGAGAGTGAATCGGAATGTTAAGAGTATGCTGGTTGCGACGACCGAGCAGCACAGAGATTGGGACGCACGGCTGTCCGAACTGGCTTTCGCCACTAGAACAACCGTGAACAGGTCGGTGGGTATGACACCTGCTTACTTGAATTTTGGGAAAGAGATCGCTTTTCCGCTAGAGAACGCCCTACTTGACGCGGCGGGGCCCGCGCCCCCTCCGCTTACGCAGTACGCGGCAAAGCTTCGCGAGCGCCTTGAGGCAGCGCAGCGCGCGGCTCGTGAAAACCTCGATGTCGCGCGCATGGAGCAAGCGGATCAGTACAACAAAGGTCGTCGTCACGTCGTTTTCAACACGGGCGACTTGGTACTCAAAAGAACGCACCCGCTTAGTAACGCAGCGCGTGGTTTCGCCGCGTCGCTAGCGCACAAGTGGGTTGGACCGTTCGAAGTTACGGCACGGACTACGCCACTCACCTACCAGCTGCGGTTGTTGGCGAGCGGTGAAACCGCTGGTCCGGTGCACGTCGCAGACTTGAAAGCTTACCACCTTCGCAAGGACGATAACTGCGAAACGGTGGAAGCTCAAGGCGATTCAGCGATCTCTCCCCCGGGAAGGCGAGCACGTAGTGGCACGGTTTGCAACCGACGCTACAACCTGAGGACCAGGTAAAACCCGTGCTTCTCGTCTAACCCCTCTCTGCCCCTCACAGCATGCCACCCAGGCGGTATCCCGGCGCCCGGATCGAGGGCACCCACCAGGTGCACAAGCAACAGAGGCTGCGCCAGCGGCCTGGAACGAGTGGGCGCGGTGCCCATCGTCACCGGCCTACCGGCCCGGAGAAGCACTGGAGAAGCCCCCCCAGTGATTTGGGACACGGAAAGCGTTCGGGGGGCCCACCCCCAGGCCTGGAGCCGCAATCCAAGCGGCACAGGACTGTGCGGCACACCGCCACCTGGACCACGGTCGCCGACGGGGCGGCGGTCTCCTACTGCGCGGGGTCCAGGTGGCGAGACCAGGCCCGGCCTCTCCGCGGAGAGGCCGCGCAGTCGGTGCCCCTGCCGTTCCGGGGCCTTACCTTAGAGGACCGGGACAACGAGCCCCCGGCCCACTATACAGAAGAGGAGCGCGCAGGCCTGTGCGGTCTCTGCGGCACCCTGCTTGTGTGCCGCGCCGTCCACGAGGCCGGGGCGCTGCATAGGAGCCGTGCAGAGGCGGCGGAGCGGCTGCACCGGGCAGTGGTCGCAGCGACCGCTTTGGCAGCCGGACGGCCCGTCCAGAGGGGCAGCCCGGAGGAGGCAGCCTTACGCCTCCTTCAATCGAGCCGGCCTGAGCTGTTGTCTCCGGCGGCGGAGGCCATCATCGCCCAGGCGCGGGCAGGGTCCCCAGCGCCCCCTTCGGTCTCCACGGACGTCAGCCCGGACCCGGACGATTTGGATCGCCTGCTGGCGGACTCCGGGTCGGACGCTGAGGGGGGGGGAAGATGTGGGGGCCCACGCTACATATCTCTAGCGCCCGTGGCGCGCCGCGCTTCCAACGGCCGCACCACCTTCCCAAGGCTCCTTGCGCGCTGCCGGTTTCCCTCTCCCCGCTCGTTCGGGGATAACCGGTCCCGCGCGAGGGGTCTATAAAGGAAGGCTCGTGCCGCCGTCTGGCCTTCTTGGTTCCTGGCTCGTCACTCCCGCTTCTCCCCTGGCTCTCTCCACGAGCACGACCCGCAGCCACCCGGACGACGACCCCGGACGGCCTCGACGACCCCCGCGCGTAACGTGAGATAAAGAATGTTTGTTACACGGCCCACTGTGTGTTTTGTCGTGCGCATGCCTGTGGCAGAGGAATCGCCCACAAATGTTGCAGTCAAATTTATCACGGCGTTACAGTTTATCTAAAGTAATGCGCGAACTGACTGCTCCTGTCTCCCTGTTGCCACGATCATGTCACCGATTCACAGGAACAGGAAACGTGTACTTGTTGCAACATTTCATAGTGTGCTGTGCTTTGTTTATCATTTGTTTTCCTCACGAATTCACTATCGCTGTGCAAAGAGATAAGCGTGCTGAGGTTGCGGGAAATATTTGCTCGGAGTTGGCACCAACACACATATTACTTGTCCGAAAGCCGTCAATCTATGAAATTAAATGTATGTTGTATTTATCACTAAATCGATTGAGCGATAGGGCGGAGCTACAAAAAGCGATTTTGTGACAGCTCGCGTCCTGTAAACTATTAAATACAACAACATCTAATAGACGTGAGAAACTAATATACTTTCATCAAAGCCGTTCCTGCCGCCTGAGGAATCGCTTATATCCTATCAGCAGAACACGAAATCGAAGAATAAAAGGCAGTGGAAATAGACGATGTTACACGACTACCTATGGGGAGCAAACTATAGTAATATTATTACTCTATTAAAATAATATTCGGTACTATGTAATACTCTTGAACGGGAAGAGATGGAATAAAACAGCATATATAGCAGAGCGTAGGCATGAAATTATTTATTAGTAAGAAAAGACAAAGGAATCTTATGCGAAAATATAAAAAAATAAACATCGTGGAGCCGTTTTTTGAGGCGCCGCCATGATCATTGTCTCCCAAGATTGCATTCAGACCGCCATGAAAGATATTTTTTGGAACTTCGAAAAGTACAAATATTCGCTTTCAATTGATTACGACAGCTCCGAATACCAAGGCGGAAATGCAGATGTAAACAACCCAGAAACGGGTGTGGTGCCAGTGAAACTCCGCTATGTTATCACTAATAAATCTCACATTACATGTGCTCCGTCGGGGCGGCGAAGCGGTTACGGGGCTCGTCTACTGTGCCCTAGGATGCGGAATCAAATCCCGTCCTCGGCGCAGGTTTCCGAGTGAGCGAAAAGCAGGGCACCCGTCCGCTGTGCGATGTCAGTACAGGTTAGAGAACCCTAGGTGGTCGAAATTTCCGGAGTCCTCCACTACGGTGTCTCTCATAGCACGAGTCTCCTTGGGACGCTAAACCACTCAAAGGGAACCAAATCACATTATATTTAAGCGGCTACGTTCTTCCTTGCGTAATTTGAACCCCTGGTAGAAAGAATACGTTTGCGGCAATTTTGCGCACGGCCTTAAAATGCTGTTGAGGTAGAGATTAAGAAATTGTAATTTCTTCTGAAGAAAAGATGCTCAAACTATCGCCTATATTGTGATAAAATCCAAATTATTACGCTTCACAGGACAATCAGTGCTCTTACGCAAGCTTCGCGGCAGAAAGCCATCTCATAGATTTGAGTGTAAAATGTTTTGCTTTCCCGCTTCAAAATCAAGAATATTTTTTAACTTACACGTGCTATTAGCAAATATATCTCCACAAAACTAAGGTTTCGGCGTTTCCGTCATCATCCAGTCACACATTTTTCTCCAATATCGCTAGCCTCAACAAATTTCATGCTGCATACTAACGCGTGTGGGTGTTAAACCGTTTTTTTTGATCCGGTACCAGATAGTGTTTCCAGAGTTTCGCACCGTGGTGCACGGGTCTGAGGGTGTTTGAAGCTTTTCCTCTTTTTTGTTTTTCCAAACCTATTCCGGCCGACGTTACAGAGGACCTAACAGCGGCGAAAACGGAGGAGCGAAATTCTATTTCCGAAACTTCGTGTCTCCATACAAACTTACCAAAACCAAGTAACAACCGAAGGAAAAATAAAAAAAAAATTAATATGACCCCCGTGAACAGAACCAGCCGTCGTCGCTGTCTCTAAAATCGAAGTGAGAGCTTAGGCTACGGCTGATGCAGACCTAGAGCGCGGAGAAGGGGGAGGGGGGGGGGGGTGAGGGACGTGTCGTGGGACGGAGAATCTCCAGTCTTTAATTATATCACCGCGAGCGCTGACGCATGTATAAGAGCGCAGGAAAAAAAAAAAATATTCGATGAGCGGAGGCGGAGGCTGGCCACCAATGAATGGGAAGGCCGCAGGAAGAAGAGGGTGGCACCACAGGTCCGAAAGGGAAAAAAGGAACAGCGCAGTCGCGAAGGTGTAAAGAGGAGGAAAGCTGAACGCAAGCCAAGAGCAAACCGTTTCCAGCGAACGGAGGGATCCCTAAAAAAGGAAACAACGTCGCGTGCGAGAACTAGTCCGAGAAGAATTACAACACATATGCAGAAAACCAATTAATTGTGAAGTAAGATTCTGAAAAAGAAAAGTATAAAATAAGCGGTTCCAGAATGCATGCTTTTCTCCGAAATGAAGCATAGCTAGAGAATGGAATAAAGATAAAATGTTAGTGGCTAGAATAACGAAAACATAAGAGAAATGCTTATACCCCTTACATAAAGTGAACGATGAATAGGTATGAAGAGAAGAAGAATGTTTCTGGCCTTCTAGATGAAAGAGCTTCGTCCTTTAACGGACGTTTCACAAGGCGCAGTAATCCTTTAGAAAAGGCAGGTCGCATTATTCCTGCGAGTGCCTTCTATTGCTTTGCTTCGTTTCTTTTGTGCCCTCTAACTTCTTTCCTCTGGGATGCATCGTCTCATTGGCTGGTTCAAACAGTAACTCCTCTTCATTTTGGCGCATTTCATTCATCTGAGTATTTGTTGTTTCTCCATTTACTCCTCCCGCAAGCCTTCCTGCTACACACACCCTGCTCCATCTCCCGCTGACCCTTTTGCATTTATAATCTCCTTTCTACTATTCCACTCGTGGAATGTAGTCCCCTTGCCCGTAGGCAGCCTTATATTCCATCCACGCACGCACCATTTCCCACCCCTTCTTTCCCACCATCCCTTCAATGTCCCGCAGCCTCCGCCATTTTGAGCTAAAAGCTTTGCTATCTCCGAGTCCATACCCGAATGCTTGCCCCTTTGGATGCTGACGTTCTTGTTTTCTTATTGCGGGAAGAAGAGAACCGCACAGTGACGACGGCGAAATGAAAGGCGCGAGAGCGCCGCAAATCATCGCTGCGGGGTGTTTCCTGAAGCCAAGGGCAAAAACGAAAAGAAAGAAAAAAGTGTTGTCAGGACTCAGTAGGAAAGAATGGCGCTTCTTTCACACATGAGCGGCCGTTAACACGAGGGCAATGGTGCGTGAAATTGCAGCTTTCTTCCCTTATAAGGAAGTTAAAATGACTAAAGACAACATTTTCCTCTGCAGCCTCCTTAGGCAATAAGTGTTGTTCACACAATTCTCCCAATGCGCTTCTTAATTTTGACAACGCCGCTCTGCGTTTGCGTACCCTCTCGCTGCAGGCGCTTAAGCGTGTGAACTTTGTGCGCCTATGTATATTTCAAAGAGTTCAGCTAATCTTTTTAACGCCATGCTGCAGCAAACATTTCCACCTTTCGTAGGGCAAAATTAAGATCTTCGGCTTTGTCCACTTCGATAATCGACAGACTGCATTCGCTTCGAGAATACATTAATACTGTGAAAAGAACTAAATGCATTTTGTATTTTTTAGTGCCTTCCTTTCGGCTCCTACTCTGAAAAAAAAAACAACAGAAAGAAAACACATTTCCGTCAAGGTGTACGCAGCATGGCGTAGGGATAAAATTATATCGCTTACTGAAGCAGAAATATTGTTTGTCTGCATGATATTTACACTTGCATAATAAGGATGAACAGATAAGTGTTTGCCAGATGGGGATCTTGAATTTGTTGAGAAATATGTCTACATGTGGACCTTATATCGTCGCACCGAAAGTACATCACCACGACTTCCATTTGAAGAATATGTCTTTGATGTAGTCTCAGGCGTTTAACGTTATCGGGGAGGATGCGATGCGGTTATCCTTAACCTTGAACTATGTTCTTATATCGGCGCTCCTGCCTTCTTTATGTGTAGACCAAAATGACAAGTTGCCACCAAGAAACCTCAAACATGGCTGTGAAAGGCAGTGGTCATAAATAAATACGTAATCCCCTATTATCGTGTTTACTCAACAAAATGGTAGGGGTAACATTAAGAGATAGGAAACGTAGAGATTGGGTCAGAGAAATAACTCAATTTACTGACATTCTAGTGGAAATCAAGAAGAAGAATTGGGCATGAGCGGGACACGTAGTGCGAAGATAGAATAACCGATGGTCGCTTAGGATAACAAACTGTATTCCAAAGGATAGGAAGCGTAACAGGGGGCGGAAGAAAGTTAGGTGGGCGTATGAGGTTAAGAAGTTTGCAGAGGTCAAGTGGTTGCAGCCAGCACAGAACCAAGTTATTTGGAGAAATATGGGAGAGGCCTTCGCCCTGCAGTGGGTATAGTCAGGCTGATGATGATGATGATAGTGGCCCCAATTTTTTTTTCTTTGTATTTCACTGATGCTTTACCTAGAAATGCGCCCCTACGATCCGCCAACCTTAAAACGAGGGTAAAGCATTGCTGGCAGCGCAAAGATGGGAACATGACACAAACTACAAAAATGGGGAAGGGCGACAGGAAGGGGACATCGGGCGCCATCTAACGGTTGTGCCGAAAACTGCAGAGAGCTGCGAGCGGCTTTTTTTTCTCTCTCTTTCACTCTCATTTCCTCATTTCTTCTTTCTCGCTTTTGTTCTCTTCCCTGTTTGCTCCCGCTCTCTCTATCTCGCCCTTTCCCGAGCGGAGGGGAGCGCTCGGGGGAAGCTCTTTGCCTCCTGACCGGCCGCTCAGTGGGAGCAGTGCGGTGAAGCCATTCGCACGGTTCACACGCGCCACGCTAGTTCACCGTTTCATCGGAGTCTGCCGGAGCACTCTTGCCTTTGTTGCTCAGCGGCAAACGTTGCGGCTGTACCGTGTTTGCCATCCTTGCTCCCTCTTTCGACCACGGTCTCTTTTCGTCCTTTTTTTTTTCTTCATCCAAGCGGAAGTTATCGACGCTGAGAAGCCTCGCCCGAACTTCGAGAGTGACGACGCGTCGCCGCCGCCAATGCCGCCTCCGTGACGGCGACACTTGAAGCGATCTTGGCTTCATCGCTGCTGCCCGTCGTTGCCTTCTTTGCACTTCTGCGTGGTCTTCGCAGAAGCTCCGTTTCTCCTGTTCCGGTCTAGCAGGCAACGCGAAGCAGCGGGACAACTTCAAAGGGAAAGAGGGGCCCTTGTCACCGTGCCCTCGCACTCTCCTCTGCGCGTTCTGAGGAGGCGTCTCTTCATCTTTGCACGTCTACCCAGGAAGGAAAGGCGCCAAGAGGACCCCTTTCGTGAAACTCGCATTTCTGTGTACTGTACAGTGTGTTTGAGACCGGGAACTGACTAGGTGCTCTTGGCGGCGGAAGTGCAGAGCTGCTTTTCTGGAAGAACAACTTAACTTCCCCTGCGAGCAATTACCTTTTAAACCTGTGAAGTGTCTGTTGTGCAGTCGCAGTGATTGCAAGTTTATGCTTTAATCACCGGTGCTCTTCATCGCATTGGAACTATTTTCTTGAATGCCTTTCCGTTCTGTCACGCCTGGCTTTCTGCAGCTTGTTCTTGTGCTTCATGATGTGAGGACAGGGGAAGGAAAACGCCGAATTTCTTCGTCTCCCTTTGCTGCGCCTAACTGAAAACTCCTTTGGATAAATTCTCAAGCTGGTGTTTTCACAGATTGCTCCGAGGACAAATTTGCAGCACTAATATTCCCTAGCATATCCGGTGCAAAACTAAGACGGAGAAAAGGACTGCCTTCCTAATTTACAGTGGTGGCGGCATTTGCTGATAAGAAGGCAGCGATTCAATGGCAGAGTGATTGGCTATAACCGAAGGATTAAATAACTCTGGAAAAAAAACGCTTGGGCTGTTACCTTTGATCCTTATCTAATTTTGTGGTAGACGTGTTTGTGCAGTTGTTCCTTCGTCGTCGATGCGTTGGCTTGCAACGGACGCTGCAAGGAACGTGACAATGCGATAAGCGGGACGAAAGGATACACCTGGGGCTGAAGTTGATGCTTGTGACGAGATTGTTTCTAAAACAGTGAGAATTTGTACGTTCCACCGATTATAATAGAGCAAACGAAAGCAAAGGTAGGACTGCGGATCTCAGTGACTCCAACTAGGAGCGTGGCTATCCGTGGAGTACGCTAGGATTTGAAGGCCTTCTTGATTCCTCCAACTGGATACTCACAGAGGTAAGTGTGGACACTTATCTGTCATCTCTGATCTATAAAGTGTTAGCGTGTTGCTTTACGACCAATGTGAGCCCATCTTCTGACACTTTGCGCGAGGCATTTTCTAAAAGAAAGTTTCTAACAACACAGCTTCTTGAATGTTGAAAGATATCAACTAACAAGTCAATATTATCGCTTGATTGATAATAAGGACGCCAATTTTTGTCCTTAACAGGGTGAAAATACCACTCACCGAATTTCTATGACAGCCCTTAGCATCACTCTGGGCGTAGGCCAACGTTTAGAGGCAAGGTTTTGGCATGCGCCGGAACGTTAAACCATTCCACTTGCTAGAGACTTTCACAGTTGACACAAATATTATGAAGTTCGCAACAAAACTGAATTTGAATAAAAACAAATATTCGGAGATAGTTGTAAATACTTTGCTTGTAAATTTGCTTATGCAAAAATCGTGCAAATATATTTACAAACTAACTAGAAATAAAACGCTCTTTTGAATAAATCTGCAGTCAATATTCGAAGTGTGCATTGCTGAAGTATTACTATATTAAGGATGATTGCATCTAAATCGTAGCGCTTACAATTATTTTACCCTTATGGCATGAACCTAAACGAAAAATTATTTTCCGTTAAATAGCCGTTTATATTAATGAAATGTTGAACACGTAAATACGAGAGCAAATTTACTGGAGGAAATGCATTCCCAGAGTGAAGCAGTGTTAAAAAGTGTGATCAACTGTGTAAGTGTACAATTAAGCAGAAATTTAGTGTAGTAAGGCAGATATTGTTGGGGAAAGAGGTGTATTTGGTGAAGGCTCTTGCTGCCAATAAGCTGTGCGCACAGATGCACCAGACGCAGAACAGGAAGGAAACATCACGGAGACAACAGGAAACACGCAGGTGGAAGTTCACTCCATCTTCAGTACACTTTTTTCAGCAGTGCTGAAAAAAGTAAATGCAGCATCGACTTCTTACACTGTGATGATATACAGAATTCATGACGATAACAAAAATTGACGTCTCAAAGTGAGCAGTTGAATTTCGAGAAACCAAAAACGGCTAGAGTTTCGACATGTACGAGCGTACACCTGCGTACATTCTCAGATATACATATTGCTAGACAGAAGGAAGCTAGGAAGAAATGGCATGATGCTCTTTATTAATGAAATCAGTACACCACAGAGAAGCAGAAGCCCGAAATATGTTATTCTGAAAAACAAAAATCACAAATTTCCCTCTCTAAAAGAGCTATTGACATATTTTGAAAATCTGGGGTTTGCTACGCAGGGATACTTTATTGTCTAACGGCACCTTTAATATCAGTCACCTGACGTACCTCGCAGCACGTGAATGATACCTGGGCTGACTGGCCTGTGCAATCCTAACACATCGAAGTATCTGTATAATGTGTTAAGGTGTGGATATAAGAAGACGCATTTTTTTTTTAAATTTGATCAAGGTAGAATATCTTTGAAATAGGTGAAACATAGTATTCGGTGCATACTTAGTACCTTCTAATGTAGCCCTTCTGTTATTTTATCTTTCGTTAACGCATCAATTACCCCCAACTGAATCGCTGAGGGGCAACTTATTCCGATGTGAATAAAGCATTGAAAACAATTTTTATTCACTCGACTTTTAACAATTCAATCAACCCGCAATGAGATACTCTTTTTTGCAGTGCGCTCGCTTTCTGCTGGAAAGCGCACTTCACAGAAATGGTAAGAGAAGAAAAAGAGAAAGTTATTATATGGTGGTATATTTTCAGAACCCATTCTAGGAATTGTTATATTTGGAGCGGAACCAAAATAAAATTGAATTTTGTTTTTTCGAGGGAAAGAGTGAAATTACTTTATTATAAAATGCGTAGAGGTTCGAAACCCTAAAGTGATGCTCCTCTTCTTTTTGTTTCGACTGGAAAAATGCTGAGACAGATAATTATTAGCGACACAATATTCGTTTTTTAGCTTGCCTCAAAAATAACTGGGGTGCAGTCATTAGCTCCTTTATTGATTATTATGCAAAAGCATCTTAGTACGACAAATATTGAAACATACGCGGCACCATATTTAACCACCATCTGTTGCTAAAACTTCCGCATATCTGCCCCTCCTCTACCCTTTCACCGTTAGAACTATAACGAAGACCGCTTTTCGTTACTCTCACGTAACTTGATATTGCCAGCCTTCTTAAAGAGTGCAACTATGATGCTAAGGGCACGTGAACGTTTATAGTCGGGCTCTGAAGCGCCGCTGTTTGTACGACCTCTCATCGAATCGCAAGCGCATTGAGCTCGTAGCATATTTTGTCAATTGCAAAAGTTTCGTTTCAACTGATTTAGGCAACTGAAGGCTTGATGTTCGAAGCGTTGTAAAGAGGTTGTTCGAAATCCTTTTGATCATGAGGATGCATGCAGTTGAAGAATACCTGCGAAGTGCGGGAAAGTGATGCATCTTTTAGTCTGCAGGTGGCGGCTGTGCTCTAATACTACGGAGACTAATACTTAAATAGTTTGTTTATAAGGTTTTGTGTAGCACATTTAGTACAACATAATTTGGGAGAATATGCGTTTCTTTTTATTGCAAGTTTTGTAGTGGAATGTGCAATGTTGGTCACATTATTGCTTCTGTTTTGCGGTATTTTCTGTGTAGACCGCATCATTTGCCTAATTTATTGTGTACTAGAGGTTTGTTCTTATTTATGATGTTTCTCCCCTACAATAATGCCCCAGTGAGGGCGCTGTAGGTACTGTGTAAAAATAAATAAATACAGACTCCAAGGATATTAGTCTAGATAC
This sequence comes from Amblyomma maculatum, assembly GCF_055883805.1. Taxonomy (NCBI): domain Eukaryota; kingdom Metazoa; phylum Arthropoda; class Arachnida; order Ixodida; family Ixodidae; genus Amblyomma; species Amblyomma maculatum. Next base: position 79,041,495 of record NC_139353.1, read on the forward strand.
TTGCTATCAATCGGGGTCCATATTTTGTTGTTTTCCACTGTCTTTTGTCTCCAGTGCATAGTTTAGTGCGGCGGACTCTCTTCACGCTTAAACCTGTGTTCTCGCATTGCGGAGCAGTTTAACCGCCAATATTGTGTTTTTTTAATAGCTCCTCTTGTGTTTATTCACTTTGATTCTTTCTTATAAAGACCGAATTTCAGGTGAAAACATATCGAGGCTGAAATGTTTGTCCTTAAATCGTTATAGAACTCTTGTAAGGCACTGCTGTGAAGGTTCACGCTGTGTGCACTCCATACTGCAGTGGCTAAAGTATTGAAAGCTTTTAGCCTAAGAAAGCAGTGTGTAGAAATTGTTTTTCCTTAGCATATGGCAAAAACCCCTGATCTATTTTACTTTCATATCATAGACCGACAGACAACCTCGACGACTGGAATATGGTTTAGCTTTGTCTGTCGGTCCTATCAGACAGTTTCTGCTCAGTATGAAGTATGTAATCGTTTTTATTATTTACTGAAAGTAATTAGTAAAATATCAGCATTCAATGTTTTTCAGAAGATAATTTTCAGTTGATATTGCAGAATTTTCTTTTCCTTTCACTTCAATTCTCTGTAAACCCTGCAAAGCATTTCGTGATTTGCCCATTGGTACGCTGTCTGCCATTGCAACTGTGCAGACAAAGATAACTTAGTATTTTTAGCTATGCGCTCCCAAAAAAAGAAACATTACCATTGACGATCGATGCTATTGATGACCCAAAGTGTGCTTAAGCATTTATAGAAAGCTATAACATAGCACTTAGTCCGCTGGCATGCTCAGTTTCAAGGGAGTGCTAGGGCACATGTGCATATCGCATTTAAAAAACAAGATGGCGCCACGTACTATGTGGCAGCACATGCATCTACCACATAGGAACTAACAAGCGGGTGCGCTAGAGTTGTACGAAAGGAAATCGTTGTTGCAGTTCATCGATCGCGCAGTGGTACAAGCCTTTATTGCTCCCCACGAAATATGGAGCAGGTGCCGCTGACATGTTCAGGCCTAGGCAAGCGTGGTCATTGCTTGAGTCCATAAGTCATCATGTTAAACTCGCACCCCTACTCCGCTCTCTCGATTTAATACAGTATTCACCGAGCAACTTTCCGGATTCCTAGACATGAAATCTGATTGGCGACTAATATTTTGCACATAGCCTCCCGTCGATTCCCAAACTCTCGTGCTCTCTCTCTCTCTCTCGTTTGTCTCCGGAAAAAGAAGAGAGGCATTTTTCTTTTTATTCTTTAGCTTCATCATATCTTGCTATCAATGCCGGATATTTCCTGTGATAATAGGCTTTGAGCGGCTAACTCGCTGAAAAGCGCTCCAGACAACAAATCAAGTGGTCCAACGTATAACCCGTTAATATCAATAATGAATCATACATCCTCACAAGTTTACCTGTCCGCTATTTGTGCTCAAGCTTAAAGGAAATCATGTTGTTGAGATGTGCAGCGTTCTCCGAATTGTTTTCATTTTTGTGTGACGGAGAATATGACTAATGTATTTGCATGCTTTTTTCTTGCACATCAAACCTCTCTCCGCTTCAGCATTTTGCGCGCGGGCATATTGCTTTTTTTTTTTTTACTTCTTGCAACATAGATGAGTTGGTGCCGACAAGATCGTGTCATAAATGCTACGGAAGCACAGTTCTCCAACTTTACAGAGAGTACCTTCACGAAAAAAACACCAACCTGCTTACCTAAGTTGGCAAATGCAAAGTACCCGCGCTACTACTTCCAATTTCAATTCGCTTTCGCTTCGAGGCTAGGTCCACATTTATAGAGTTATCGCAAAGATAGCGAAAATCGATGAGTGTGAACCCCAATGGTAGCGCAATGTCAAAGTTTCTGAACGCATGACACACCTTAAAAGTAAACGCTATAAAGTGGTGCGTTGCGTATCCATCGCGCACGGCTGGAAGTTGAGGAACTCGACGCCACACAATGTGCAGCGTGAGAGAGTGGTCGTTTAACACATACGGTTATTGTATGCAGCGTTAGCATATTGCTCTTGTTCAGTCGAAAAATAGTCCAGTTGGTTTGTACTTATATATAAACCAGCGCATGAGAAAAACATACTAGCAAGAAGGAGGGACAACCGCTTAACTTACAACAAATTTTTGTTTAGGAGCGCGTCAGAATACCTATGGTGAAACGGCACAACAAGCACAATCAAGGTCGGATAAGATACGGACCCACAGGCACTCTTATTATTCACAGGTTACCTGCAATTTTGTAGCTTTTTGAAAAATAGCCCGAATTTCTTGATGAGCAAAGTTAACTTAAATGAACGAAGGTACGGCAAAGGGAAAACGTGAAGATTATGTTGCCGGCAAGCAAATAACGAGCAAGCGATACCATCCCCAATATCCTCGCGATGATGGTCCATAAAATTTATTATTGATTTGACGAACGCATAAACCTCTAGAATTTTAGACGTTGTCAGGGGAGTATTTGAACATTTGTTTTTCAGGTATTGCACACATCAAACATAAGGATCAATGTATCTACCAATTTGCATAGTGAGAGTTTTAATGTTTGCTCTCATATTCCACATATTGCCGCACAGCTTTTCGATGACAGGCTGAACTTTTGTATTGCCGCCGGGGAAACTAGAGAAGTTAAAATAACGGCCTGGGGGGCGAGTTGATGCATGATGGAATTGAACGGCGGCGCAACACGGAAACGGACACAGACAAGAAGGGGACACCACATGCGCATGTGGTGTCCCCTTCTTGTCTGTCCGTTTCCGTGTTGCGCCGCCGTTCAATTCCATTATAGAAGTCAAATTTTGCTAAGCAGTGGAAGCTTAAGCTATTCCCCTAAACACCTGAATAACATAGTTCTAAAGCTTTAAAAAGTTGGCTCAAAATTCAATGTCCAAGATATAAGATTCACAGCCGTGTGCATCCTACACTGATTCGGAGGAAGTGCCGTGACTTGATGTTGTATTCTATATATGGTTCACTCCAGCTGCAGCTTGAACCCAAATGGAGAGAAGCACCTCCATATAATTTGAGTCAGCAAAGTTCTCAAGTGATATTACGGCTTCACTGCAACCTCCTAGAGTCCGGTATACTTTTTCGTTTATTAGCGACACATTATATAATTGCTCCTGCCTCAAAAGTAATAAAATATAGACCAAAAGGTCGCCCGTTAACATGGCAGTTTAAGGTATACCCATTATTGTGATAAAGAAAAATCTAGTGCCACTAAAGGCAACCTTTTCCCACTTCTCTGGTATTCACGTTCACTACTATATTACCTGCCTGCTGATGACTAGAGAAAAAATTTTTTTTGAGGATGGCACCTTCATCGCACACCAAGTGCTGCCCATATGATTCCCTTCCATTGCTGTCAAAAAAGAAAAGCATTACGCCTTCACCTGGGGGCGAATCTTTATCTTCAATATGATCACTAAATGCAACTACTGGGAAACAAAGTGTACACGTATTATATGAAACTTTGATTTTGTCGGTAAAATAAAGATTGTTACACCGAAAGCAGTGAAAACAAAAGAAAAATTGCCTGTGTCTTAGTGCGCCTCGCTCGTTAGCCTGGTATTGCGGAATTGGCACCGCGCACATGATATCCGTACAATGAAAAAAATTTACTGCATGAATGGTGGCCCCACTACGACCATCCCTCAAGAAATGCATAGCTTTCCATTCTCTAAAGTTGCCGTGCTCGCCAGACAGCCCGTGAGAGGAGAGCGTGGTTTAGTCATCGATCATTTACCTTCACTCGCCTTCAATACCCTCTTGTTCTCCATTGCCTTTGATTATGGTTCAAGGGAAGCAGTTGTGAATAATCTATAAACACCCCCGAAATTTTTCTTTTTTTTCTTAGATTTAATCCGGAGTCATCAATTCTCCGTTAGCGCTATCCTAACTGGGATATACTCGTCTCGCATTCTCTCGCTTATACGTTATATAATTATGTTACGTTTCAGATGATCGTTCTTTCCATTCCTGCACACTGTCGATTCTTTACGGGGAGCACTTGGTGCTTGTCTCGGGCTATAAATTGTTTACTATCTAATAAGCATGCCAGAAAACTGGAACAGCCAACGTTTAAGATTCAGAGAGGGCATATCGAGATTTTGGAAAAAAATTTAATGCCAGTCATCTGTTTGCACAGCTTTGTCTTAGATGAATGGCATGAAACTGGGTTCCGAATATCATTTTTTTTTTCTCTTTTCGTATTCATTTTACCCTGCAGCGGGTTTTTTTACCAAGATACATCCCACCTGATTTAATGCAATAAAGTTCACAGTCGTATACATGAAATACTAAACATGCTTAGGCAATATCAGGATGTCTAATATATGCCAATATTCCAATATCGTGCTTCTTCAAAATTTTGAGCAGCCTATAGCGGCGAATTCGCTGCAGTTCTACTCATAGCGCGCGATGCTTGGATTTCAACAAAGCAGCACATCACCGCCACAGACCGCAAACAGCCAAGTGTTAGTAGGCCCTCTTCAGAGCCACGTGCCCAAGTATCCGCACGAGCATACGGAAACCAATTTATTCTGCACTTGAATGGGCACTTTACGAATTTCGAAACGTATGCCCCGCGCAGAACGCCGGCAGCTGATGCAAGAGCTGACTGGATGGCAGACTGCATTACCCAGCGCGCCACTCTTTAGGATCTTCCATAATCTCTCTGCAGAGCTTTTCGCATTCAGAAGAAGGTTTGAGAGGCACTAGCTTTGCTGGATTGCGACTCGAGATAAAAATATGCTCAATGACTACGGTGGGAAAAAAAATCCCATTTTTCAAAACTGTTATAGCCTCCGGTTAGTATCTTTTTTACCTTCAGCTTTGCGGCAGTGGGCTGAATTTTGTTTGCAGGTTTTTGTTCGCTTTAAATATGCCACGGAGTCGCAAGGCTAGATATCCCTTTCATTTATTTCTCGGTCGCATCAGCGATCCGCTATCTTGTGGTGTCCGGAAAATTCTATCCAGTCTTTATTCTCGAGGTATCGGAAATTACATCTCGCGAAATCGAGTTAGAACTGGAAAACGTCTCGGGCTTTGGAGAAGATGCATCATGCAAAAATGCAACATCCTTTCAGAAAGCTTTTGCGGCAACTGCGGCGCCTTAGCAGCAATTCAAAGTTCTCTTTGAGTTTCATGTTCCAAATATTTGTATTTTGAGCTTGCTTCAGTTCAGCTTGACAAGTAAGGAAATGAATTAGAAGGTGCGAAAACTTAGTGTGGTTGCTGTTGAGAAGAATTGAAGCTGAGCGTTTCAAGACGCGAAGCATATGACGTCATGAATTGTCCCCCATCTTCTGAGAAACATAGAATCTTCTAGACTCAGAAATGTAAATTTTTATTCGTAGTTTCGTAGTCAAAATAAGAAAGAAAACAGGGTTTTTCTGCTGGCCAATCTTCGCATGCAATGCAACGTTAGACGAAAGAAGAGTTTGAGTTTGCTTAACGAAAATGAAAACGCTTGCTTCAATAACTCGGGAATAAAGCGAGATGCATTTACATAAAATAGGGATGATTTTGAAAAATGACCTCATGCAACGCAGAGGTAATGATCCAGTCATTAATGCAAAGTGGTCTAATTACTGAGAGGAAACTAAATCTCCTACAGCAGAGTTAAATATTACTATTCTCTGATCCATTTGAGCACTAAGATGTAGCCTTCCTCGCCCATCTTCGTCGTAAAGAGTTCGCTAGCACGGTGAATATACAACGAAATAGACCCATAAAACAAGGATGGATAAAAGTGGCAGCCTGATAAGCTTACTAGGAACGAGACTACAGTATCCATGCTCTTTATATGCAAGTATTTTTTGCTTTCAACGAATACATTAGTGGACTAATAGGATGTGGAATCTAACTGACCTGGGGTTCCTTTTTGTTGGAAGGGGGGGGGGGGGGGGGGGGGAATTAATCTAGATACAGCGAAGAGCGCCCGTTTTATATTTAGTCTGGCATTGTCCCTTTTTGTACTTATTGTCTTTTTTTGAGGGTAGGGGTTAGCGGTCATTGTGCTCCGAACTACAGTGTTCATATTCAGGCATACCGAGAAATGTAATATCAAAATTTTTAATTGTGAAGGAGAGAACACGCTTAACAAAGGCCAAAATAGTGGTGAAGAAACTGGATAATATTGCAAAAGCTCAGAGATTAGGCTGAAAAGAAATCGGAAGTTTTTCCAAGAGGTTTTATCTTAAATGGGAGTTCCTACCGCCCCATGCACCAAAAAAAAAAATAGTACTTCTTAGACAGAAGTAAGTTTTTTGTGGAAATATTTTGCAAGCCCTTGTATCTAAAAATCGCGGGTCGCGTTTGTAGCGTTCTGCGGGAAAATTTATTCGCACACCTCAGGCAGCTTGCAGTGGGCCAGTACCATATGACAAGGGTTTTCTTAATCGGTGGGTTGTGTCAAGGCTCAAGGTCGTTTGAAACAGCTGAAAAGCTTTGTTTAAAAGAATGACTTTAAACGACGTTCTAAAGACGTACAAGACGTACTCTGTTTAACAGGGGCTATATATCTGTGTAGAGATGCATTTAAAATAGCGTGGTAGCTTGCTAAAGTTTTCAGATTAATATTTGTAAGACAATCAAGCATGTTTTAGTGTTTTGAAATAATAGAGGTAGTAATAATTAAAAATTTAAAGAACATACGAATATCAAAAATGCACATGACCTGTTACTAGGATCAGCAACCTTGATGAAAATTCTGTGAGGCAATAATTTCGCAAAAGTTTCTCAAACTCGTACAAATCGCCAAAATATAATCAAATCTCAGAAATTATAAATCACGGAATATATTATAAGAATTATTAAAGAATATTACACATTATGATCAATTATAAAATATATTTTACGATAATTATCCGAAGTAGCACACATTACGTGGCCCACGTGCCTCGGACCCGTATGGGAAAATTGGGCTTGGGCAACCACAATAACACCTATGAGGGCCCCCTTTGGGATAAAGCGAGCAAGCCCAAATTGGGCTTGCCCCTGCTTGTTAAATCTGGGCATCATATAGGCGTGGAAAGGGCTAACGGAGTACATATTCCCACATCTTGCCCTCAAGGGTCCCGCTTGGGGAAATTTAGGGCCGATGCAAAGAAAATTTGGGCTAGTGTAGAAAAAGCCTGGGCTAATCTAAATGGGGTTGCCCACTCAAAAGCCGAATAGGTCCCGCATGGGCCGCGGCGGGGCTAAATACGGGTATGCCCGCACATTGCCTACACGGGACCCTTGAGGGGTACTTGAGGGAAGGTCAGAGGAAAATGTGGGATTCATGCAGAAAATTTCTGGCCTGCCCTAAATAGGGCTGCCCACCAAAACCTTGATAATTTCCGCATGGCCGTTAGCGGGGCAGGAAAGTGCTCTTTCCCGCTTCTGCCCGCATCGGTCTCTTGCGGGGCAATTTAGTGCAGATCCGATGCAAATGTGGGCCTAAAGCAAATAGATGACGGGCTAGTTCAATTGGGGCTGCCCACGCAAAAGCCGTATAGGTCCCGCATGGTTTGCAGCCTACTGAAAAGCGAGCACGCCCCCACGCGGCGTACACGGGTATTTCTTGGGGTACTTGCGGGAAAATGCAACATATAATCGTAGTCCATGCGGAAAAAATAAGATCAGCTCAATTGGGGCGGCCCATGAAAGGCCGCAGTGGGCCCCAAATTGGCCGTAGGCGGGCTTACCGCCCTGAAACGTCTCCCCCCTATCTTTAAGGCACCATTTTATTTATGTAAATGATGTTATACCAGTTTCTAGTTGCCTCTTCTTGAGGTTTTACGTAACTGTCCTAAGCATATTCATGCCATGAATAAAGACTATCTATTTTTATTCTGAAAACTACATTAGTTATGCAGTATTGACAGAAAATATGCAACAATAACTGTATCGCTTTACGAGTACGTACTGAACGACCTCCAAATGCTTCCTTTGGCATTACTATTCTACACACACCACCGAAATATTCAGACCAACATTTTGGGGGTGATGTAGGCTAGCCCACATTATTGCAGTGTTGGGAATAATTTCTCTCATGTTACTGAGTGTCGCATACAATGCCAAAAAATTGTGCTGAATGTTTCACACTTGCTTATTGGAACGAGGGCAGCCCCGAAAAGGCCAGATTAAACCCATGAGGGCAGAACGTGGGTCAGCGCGAAACGGACTGGCCTCCGCAAATCCCGCGCTTGTAGAATTCATGTATTGGAGGGATTAATCTGCTTAAAAATTAAAACCTCGATCAATGGGACAGCACTGCCTGCAAAAACGTGGGACCCATTCATGATTTTGGTGTGCTGCCCACATTCGTCTACCTGGACTGAATGCGGGCAGACCTATTTGGGCTGCCCACACGGATACAGATTGGGACCAATCGCGGCAAAATTGGGCAGCCCACGCGGGGCCCCTCCGGGTATGCGTTGAAAATCCTGCATGGGGCCCGTATGGGCTGCCCCCACGGGCCCAACGCGGGTCTCCACGTCATAGCCCACTTTGTGCTACTTGGGATGGCACCGTATTAGATTTTATGCAGTTTGCATGAGATATAAGTGAGGAAATTATCTGAGGTTTTCGCATCAAAAAACGTTTTTATATACGGAAGGCAAGCCGCATACTGGAATCATTTACGTTCTTAAGTCGTGCCCTCAACGGCGCAGGTTGAGTGTTGCCAAAGTTTTAGCTTTTGTTTTTACCCCTTCAGTTTTGAGTAACAGCATGAGAAAATGCTTTAGACTAGGCAGTTTGCAACATAAGCACATGACCGCGTTGGTTGGATATCGTTGAAATGCCGAGTGTATACTCTAAAGCCAGACTGCTACTTACGACGATGACCTTACCACATTCCTACTAAGGGACCAAATGACTGTTAGTGTTCTCAACACTTAATGTTTTGCAGTAGAAAACCACGCCAACAAAGAGATAAGACTTGCTCTCTTAAGCACATGATGAAATAGCCTACTGCTGCAGTTGCTTTAGTACACTGTAATGAGCAGGTGGGCTGCCTTTTTTGTGACCAGTACTATAAACGCGTTAAATTAATATGTTCAGAATTCGATTCGGCATACAACGATGTATGTTAAATGTAGACAAAATACCCTTGTGGACACTTGGTGAGAACCTTAAGGCTTGGTGAAAGCATGCAGCCGACAGTGTGCCCAGTGGCAGCGTTTACAATTGTGAACATTGCTATTGTCACTCAGAGCTACGTTAGGAGGCCGTGATGGGTCCTGTCGTGGAAACCAAAATGTGTGTACCTCGTTGCTAAAACTCTCTCAGTGATCTCGAGCGCTGATGCCGTGCTGCATCTTTAGCACTAGCTTTTGCATGCTTGTAAGTGCTACAATACGGTATTGATACATCGTTATACGAGATACACAAGTGATTCAAAACAAAATGTCCCGAAGTTATTCTGTGATGCGTAGAAAATACAACCGCTAAATGAGCATAGCTTCCCAGTCGGAAAAAACTACAGAAACTTTTCTGTTGTTACGACAGAATTTCTACGCGCTTTTTTGACGGGAGACCTGTTGTGACAACAGAACGCTCTGTAGTTACATCAGAGCTTTCTGTAGTTACAACAAAAAATGCTGCAGAAATACAGACAACAGAAATATATACTACAGGAAAACTACAGAACTACAAAAAAATTTGACGTTTACGACAGAACTACAGAATATTTTGTCGTATTTTTGACATGGTTCTGTAGTTTTTTTCGACTGGATTTTTACTATGTATTTTACTGGGGCAACAAAAACAACAACTAAATATTATACAAAATTCTGTGCTATGTGCCTATAAGCGCATAGCGGAACTAAACTATCCAGGACAGAGAAAGAGTAGCAATGTATTTTAACGTTCCGCTCCTCAGTAAAGTTAACCTGTTCTTTGTGACTCTTCCCAGATAATATTTATTTATGCATTAAACTTAAACCTGCGTTAATAATGTTTAAAATGTGATGCATTTTGGGAAACGCGCAAGCTTGAAAACGCATGATTGCATGAGATCGTCACCTACTAACTTCATTAGTTTACTGTGCCTGCATTTGGCAGGAAATTAGTAACATTGCCCCGCGCGGAAGCGTTGAAAAGTACTTGTATTCTTTGCCGACACGTGTCGTCAACATGGCTATCCTCTGTGCATCCACGAGCAAAGACAGACTGAATTGTAGCTGTGTTGCACAATGACCACGGTGCAGCAAAGTATGAAGAAATACCTTACTGCAGATCCTATAAAATAAATCAAATGTAAACTTCCGTTGTAGGTATTGAATCACATTACCTGAAACTCGGTGTGTTCCTAATTATTCCCCTGCTGCTTCAATTTTGAGCATTTGACAATGAGGTTTCCGCTCTCTTTACAAGACTACTAAATTATCAATTTATTACAACTGACATCCTCTTGCTTATAAACTTTTTTCCCCACACTGAGTAGGACACTGAATAAGTGTGGTCCGGAAGACTGCTTTATTCTAAATTTACGAGGCGACGTCCGAAGACCCTCCAGCGTGACGGCCTGTCTTGCTTTATTCACGAGCTTGCTTGGTGCTACGGCATTGAAATGACCGGGGAGACACTGGAACTGATTCGCCGTCAGCTCCTGCGAAATCTTCCTGTGATTAGGAAGCGCCAGTGGGTGCCCGAAATTTCCAGCCTAAGGGCGACGTCGTCGCCAGCGAAGAACGCGCACGGTGACATCGTTAAATATGTAGTGACGTGCAGCCTGGCCGAGGTTCGCACATGCGCACTCGGACGGAGAGAGAGCACAGATAAATGAGTCGGTTGGCACAGAATAACTTGATTTTTTTTTTGTTTTGCTGGGCGCGTACGGAAGATTTGGTGCCGGCACCACAATGGTGACAACTAACGCAGACACGCTGAAATGTCAGGTAATAAATCTGAATTAACTTGCAGGAACTGTAGGTGGAAATTCTTCACAGTTGCGTTATTAAGTTATGGCTCTATAATTTGTCGTCGCTCGCGCATTTCTCGGAGAAACTTTGTTGGCAATATTAGGAAAGTCAGGAAATGGAACGAATTTACACTTCGCTCATCGAAGTGCATGTGTCGCAAACTGCCCATTTCTTTCAAAAGATTTAAGCATCAAAGAGGGCTTCCTCACGATATTGAACAACCAATAGACAAATTGGCATACGTGGAAAAGAAAAAAAACATAAATGTTTCAGGAGTTTCTTTACAGAATAAATGATGAAACGTTCCCATTGATAATAAGGATGACAGTAATCTGTATTATATTTGTATTTCCTTACTTCTTCAAAAAATTTAAAGCATCAAAGAGGGCCCGCCACGAAATTGAATAACCGATAGACAAATTGACATAGGTGGAAAAGAGGAAATCATGGAATCTTTGAGGAGTTTCTTTAGAAAACGAAATGATGAAACGTTCTCATTAATAATACGGAAGGCCGTAATCTGTAATATTTTTGTATCTGCTTACTTTCTCTTCAAAAGGTTAAAGCATGAAAGAGGGCCTCGCAACAGAATTGAATAACTGATATACGTGGAAAAGAGAAAAACATTAAAATTTTCAGGAGTTTCTTTACAAAAGGAAGGGATGAAACGCTCCTATTGATAATAAAAAAAGACTGTAATCTGTAATATAATTGAATGTGCTTACTCTCTCTAGTGCTCACTTTCCTGTACTTGTGCGAGTAAAAAAGCTGGAGCTGGAGTTTCTTTGATGAGAGTTCGCCAAATTATATCTTAAGAGCAAAGTCTGGGAAAGACGTTACACAGACGTTGCTGGGTGCATTACGGTTTCATTTACATAATGATGTTATCAAAGCCTTGGCACGCTCTCGCACATTAGCATATTTGCGATGAAGTCACACGCTCCCGGGGCGTATCGGAAGCTTTTTTTAGAACGCACAAACTCGCCCTTAGACTAATGAATCTTCGGTTGGTACCAAAATATAGAAAAATAAGGAACTGTCGCGGCTGGTAAAAAAAACATAATTGAATATCCTGGTGAACATAAAAATTCGTCATATGGCGCTAAGGGTAACATAAAACGTTGAAATTCAATTGCAGCCAGTGTGAAATACTACCTAATAAGGGCAGTCGGGTTCATTAATCTAGCTGAGCTTGACATTAACGCGACGATGAATTCGGTCGTAAGCTGCCTGACATTAGAGAATATTAACGCATGCAAGAGTAATTTCGAGAATGAAATAAAAATTTAAAAGCAAATCGGATGGACACCGGAAACCGGGAGGGAGATAAAATGCCCTTTCATTAATCTCCGGGGTGCAATAAGCGTTTCCTCATTACCTGAGTGAGTCGCTAATGAACGTGTGATTTTGCCGCGTGATCTTTACCGGGGCAGCTGCCGTCGCCGTTAAGCTCTTGTCGAAGCGAAGCAGCTGAAGTGTATTAGAATCTATAAGAGCTTAAGCGAGAAAGTACCCTCTGATTGAAATACGCTTCATTTATTGGCAATAATGAAACACTGACCTTCTCTCATTTATTTTGAAATGTTTAGTCCCTTCATTTCGCATACCAGCCAGTCAATCTAGACAAAGTATATGTTTAGTAATCGTTAATCTTAAGGAGTTTGAAGAACACTTTTGTACTGCGTCACTGCAAAGGAATCCTTTATGTACAGTTCTCAGTAATTGTTTCTCGAAGGAAAGTGCTCACCCGTTTGCGTCATAATAAAAGACAGCCCCAGTGTGTCGTCAGAACCATACCTCAAGTAAAGGCAAGGGCTGAGCTGTCATGGACAAGGCCAAGAGAAACTAGATTTTTGGACGATGCGCCGTTCTAAGAGACGCGACTAAATAAAAATGTTTATGTGAATAATAGTTTACAGCACCTGGGGATCAAGAAACGCTGCCTAGTTTTGCCCCTAGGTTTTTTATTGACCCTAAAGGATCATTAACCGAAAGAAAGAAATTGTTTTGACTAAATTATAATGAAGACTGAAATGTTTTTCAAGTGAGTCTCAAGGATTAGTGCCTTTCATATGTATTCCTTATCTGCCCCACTAAATTTACGATATTCATAATTTTTCCACAATATGCTTCTGGACTACCTGAATCTGAGCTTCAGGTAGAACGAAAGGAAGAAGATGGTTTGCACGGTATAAAAAAGAACAGAACAGGGTAAATGGGGTACGCCTCAGGTCGCAGATGAGCCAACGTTTCGACAAGTGGACAAGTGTCTTCGTCTGGACATAGCGATCATCACTGGCAGGGGTTTAAATACGCTTTTGCTTCCGAAGAAGAAAAGCTAGGGAGGGGAAAGTGGGTGCGAAAGAGAGGGGAGGAGAGGATGGGTGAGAAGAAAGTGGGTCATAAAGTTGAAAAAAAAAGCATCTTGAGTATGTACTTATCAGCCATGGAACCAGGGATTCTGTAGCCTGCAAAAGAAGTAAAAGCGGCAGTACCAGGAAAAACTACAATGCCGGTTAGGTGATTAATCACAACTAAAGACGGTTTGGTGAAGATACACCTTCAAAGGGAGGCTATGCAAAGGGCCCTGATAAGGCATATATCTAGGGGGACAATTCTTAAAAGGAGGGGGTAGGGCGGGGAGTACATAGTCACAGGATAATAACCGTATAGTGAAAAATAATAATAACCTTATGTATGTATCTCAACCTGGAACCGGAGATCCTGTGGCCTACAAAAGAAGTAAAAATGGCAGTACCAGGAAAAAAAAAATCACAGTACCCGGTAGATGATTAGTCACCACTTAGGCGGGTTTGGTGCAGATACACCATACAAAGGGAGGGTTTGCGAAGGGCCCTGATAAGGCATATATCTAAGGGGGACAATTCTTAAAACTTTCTGCAAAGGGGGGGAAATACAAAGTCACAGGATAATAAGCGCACAGGGAACCACAACTGACATGAGAAAAAAAAAAATGTTTGAGGACAAATTCAAGCAACAAGTGATAAGGAGGAAATGTGTTTGAGGAACGTGTAGGGTTATGCTATTGCGGAAGGGAATAGGGTGTACATGCGTTGTGAATAAACTGTACAATTAGGGCTATGTGAGATTGTTTTCCCGAATAGTTATGATGGAGAGGGAAAATACCTAAGGGATTCTAACGCTCCCTTAGATATATTTATTCCTGCTGGTTCCAATGTTCTAAATTTATGAATTAGGTACGCCTCTCTATATTTTCTGTCCCTTGAGCTAGTTATCTGAGCTAGTTATATCAGAGGTGAATCTGCACTCTAACAGAAAAGCACACTTCCTCTGGAGCAGTTCACATGGTTCTTAATTGAAGAAGTAGTGAATCATTTTGTGTTGCTTATTTCGAAGAAGTCTGTTTCTGTTTTTATTTCTGCTCGGTGTCATAGACTTCTGTCGGTTTTGTAATTCAGAGATTTGTTCTGCGCACCCAGCATACCTTTCCTGTGCTGCTTTCAAGGGGTGACAAAACGAATTTTATTCGTCATTTTCGTGCTATTGCAAAATTATTTATCCGCAATTAGAACATTTTCTCGGACGGAGAGCAATTTATGGGTTCTTCTCGCATTCAACAAGCCTTTCGGCAGAAATCGAGAAACTTGGATGGTTTAAGTGCGTCATGGTTAGAGACGGTGCAAAAGTACATTTGAATTGAAGGGAAGCAGTTGAAGGTACCCGTATAGTGATTAAAACCAACCGCTTGATTAGTTCAAGATCAGTCAAAACGAATAAAGCTCTATACCATCGTACGAATCGCAAGGCTCGATACTTCATCCTCAACTCGTAATTAGCGATGTTCAACAACTCGCTCGTGCGTGCATAAGTTACATCAGGCCACTGGAAAATGCTATCCCGAAAAGCAAATATAAACGAAGGAGAGCTAAAGTGTGAATAAATTATAATCTTCCGATGATGCATAAAATCATGTGAGGGCGTCCGCTAAAAGAGCCAGTAAAAATCACCTCAGTGAGCACCTATTCTTCATAAATGATGTTTTTGGCTTTGCATAAGATAGCCCTAAGAGAGAACAATAACAAAATCCCCGTAACTATACATGCTATATGCCATGATTATAGCTACCATAGCATTATAATGAGAAGCACAGGTGGATGCATGTTTTTCTGTTTCATAATAAAGTGAAAAATTTAATATATGCGCAACCATAAGCACAGCTTTGCACAGCATTCCTCCGGGCTTTTTAAAGAACAATCCAGGGAAACCAAATGGCTGCATTTCCTGAGGACCGAAATGAGCAGTTAAATACCTTATTGAAAGGAAAACTGACTTGCTCGTTTGCATTCCTAAAACGAGCAACCCAAGGTGATAAAATTTCTGGATAAAAGGCAGAGCAAAATAACTATTTGCCTAAGGTCAACTGCAGTATATTGAGATTGTTGAACGAAATGAAGGTGTCGACATTTGCGCACGCAGCTCTTGAGAGCTGTATAGTACTGATATTTTTCTTTTTTCCAGCATTTTTTTGGAGAAATAACATACAAATAAAATAATAAAATAGAAACTAAGATACCACTGGGTGCAGATTTATTTATCCTTGATTGCTCAGACGTAAACGCCATAAACCATGGCAGATAATGAACATCCTCTATATTTGACTTCTGCATGGCAGTCTCATGGTTATATGTTGTTTTTTTTTTTTGTCGGGTGTTCTTAAAATACTTCAGACGAGTCATCATCGAGCGGGAGCATCGAGCTCAAAGGTCTTCTCCCTCGGCGTACACACGTTTCCCAACTGCTCTGATCAGCAGCTTCAAATTTTCTTCTCGAAATCAGGGACGCGAACATTCGTGCCATCTGCTCCCGCCCATAGCGACCTAAACCGCGTCCCTGTCGGCACTACATCAGAGAATTCCCCCTCTCAATTCGAAAAATAAACTAAAAACGAAAGATGGGCCTCGGACTTCGCAATTGATCTCGTCTCGTCTCGGAAGGGCCGCCAGATGGAAAAGTCATAAATACGTTTCGGCTTTCCCTTTCCGCTGCCGCTGCACTGAGGCGTGCCGATTTTCCAGCTCTCTCTCTCTCTCTCTCTCTCTCTATATATATATATATATATATGCCTTCTGACTTCTCATGCGGCGTACTTCTTACTTTGAAATATATATATATATATATATATATATATATATATATATATATATATATATATATATATATATATATATTTGTATATATATATATATACTACACACACACATGAAAGTTGCGCAGAGAAGCGAGAATGATCACTGCAGGTTGGCAAACATCCATACGAAACGTGGGACGTCGACTGCTGCCAATGCGTTTTCTGCTGGTGGATGATTTTCTTGCACTTGTGTGCCTTTTGGTGAGGCGTGCTGCTTGTATTGATTAATACGGGTTTACTTATTCATAGCAATTATTGGTTGCTCGTGGTGGATATCGCTGCCAGTTTTTATGAACTAGTCTGTGCACGTCCATGGCAGCAATATCTGAGCGAACTAGTGTAATTAGCCTACTATAAGTTAATATGCACGAGCAGTAGCATGCAATCTCCTCTGCTGACGTGCGCTGCAAGTTAAAGGTCTTTATTCTTTCCTTGTCGTTACGCTCCAAAATTCTGCAGGGGGACAAGTTCTGTCGGAGCTGTGGTTATTTCAAACCAGAATTTCTCTGCAACAACCACGAATGCTCAGAAATTGGAGGAAAACGAGATTCTGGTTCTGTGAAGGAAATTATGTGCAATTATCCCTGCGCCTTTCCTTGTGAGACAGGTTGCGGGAGGTCCTACCCTAGACGCAAAAATGAAATTGACAGAAAAAGTTGTTTGTTTACACAATGTCGGAGAAGGGGAGTGCCGACTTCACAACCCCTAAAAGGGCGATGTAATAGAATCTACAGATATATTTCAATGCAGACGCATCAGCACAGAATCGTTCTCTGATGTCACTGCGTTGCTGTTGCCTATCCACTGGACTTCCAGCTCTTGTTTCACGATCTGTGCTGGTAACGTGTTAGTCCAGTTACCTTGCTCATGCGTTGCCTACCAAATGATGCATTTGCCCAAATCTTCCGATAAACCGGTAGGGCAAAGGTCTCTCCCATATTTACCCAATTAACCCGGTTCTGTGCTAGCTGCATCCCCTTGACCCTTGCGAACTTCTTAACCTCATCCACCCCCCTCACGTTTTGCCGCCCCCTACTACGCTTTCCTTCCCTTGGAATCCAGTTTGTTACCCTAAGCGACCATCGGTTATCCTCTCTTCGCACTACATGTCCTGCCCATGCCCATTTCGTCTTAAATTCCACTACAATGTCGGTAACTTTATGGCTATTTTATCAGCCTCCATATTCAAGGCTTTCGGACAGTGCCTTTCGCTTGCATGGTGACACCGGCTCTCATCGGTAACACAAAAGGCTAGCAAAAATGATATTTTTAAGCTTTTAGTAAAACTTCAAATGGAATGGCAGTGCGTTTTCTCAGTTGAAACTGCAGTATATGCAGTTTCATTTGGACAAATAAAACTAGATTCATTCATTCATCGTATTCTTTTGATATCAGCATATCATCCTTAAAATCACAGTCCAACCTATCTACCCTTGCTCATCGTCGCTACATTGCTAGTTTATGTTTGTTTCACAAGTTTTTTTACTCCGAGCTACGACAGGAACCTTACATCTGCGCACCCCCACCATGTATCTCCCTCCGCACCGGTCATCAGCAGCAAGTGTTCCGACATCGCGCCCGCACCACTACATTTTCTTCATCATTCTTCCCCCGGACTGCCAACGACTGGAACGGCCTTCCCCGAGAACTTGCTGCTATCACATGTCCATCTTTATTTCTTGAACAAATCACACGTGTACTTGCGCAGTGAAAATCTTGTATTGTTATAACTTACTTACGCATATATGTTACCAATTCTGTTTTTCATTTCTGTGCGCCCCGCCCCTTATGTAATACCCTCTAATGAGGGTCTTTAAGGTATTAAAGTGATGGTGATGGTGATGGTCAGGTATTGTGCCTGGATTTTTGGAGACTGGTCTGAATGCTGTGGCGGCATATTTAAGCAATGTGTAACCAATTGGGCTGGCATTAATGCTTGCGAAAAGCTGCTGGTAATGAAAATG
This sequence comes from Amblyomma maculatum, assembly GCF_055883805.1. Lineage (NCBI taxonomy): Eukaryota > Metazoa > Arthropoda > Arachnida > Ixodida > Ixodidae > Amblyomma > Amblyomma maculatum. Next base: position 79,059,570 of record NC_139353.1, read on the forward strand.
ATAACTCTTCTTTCTAGTCCCGCTTCACTGTGCGGCAAAATACTCGCTTGTCAAGCAGAATTAGGTTTTAAGGCATGCCAATTAACCTATCAGACCAGAAAGACCGCCTCAAAAGCAATCAATGGTTTGAAGTTGGGAATTTTATGTAATATTGTGTACTGTGTGCAATGCGTGTCTTGTACGTTGCAGTTGCAATTTTTATAGTTCAAATCTCTGAGCCATTGAACTTTGGTGTTTACGGCGGCAAGCAGCAGTGCCCCTCCGGCTGAAGCAGTTTTCTTGGGGGGCTAACTGACGTATAAAGCGACCTCAAATTTATGCTTCTCGGTGGTACTGAAAGCACTTAAACATCCGCGGTACCTCCGTGTGACTGAGTAGCTGTAGGAGCTCAGCTTTTAGACGTGACGTAACTCTTCTTCCACCGACGTCGAAGTGTGTGTAATATACCCTAGTCCAGAGCAAGATCAGCAATGCATTTTGCCCAGACCGGCCTAGGATGACGTGAATGTGAACAGGAATTAGTACACGAAGGTTTGGTTTGGTTTATGACATGTAACGTCCCAAAGCGACTTAGGATATGAGAGATGCCGTAGGGGGGGCTCCGGAAATTTCGACCACCGCAGGCTCTTTAACATGCACTGAAAACGCACACCACACAGGCGCCTTGCTTTTTACTTCCATCGAAAAGTGGCCGCTGCAGCCGGCATTCGATTCTGCATCCTTGGGAACAACAGCAGAGTGCCGTAACCACAGCAGCACCACGGCTGGTAGACAAAGGAGTGGACACATTTGCTTCATTAAAGTGTTCAACAAATTGACTTATGTCACCGTGGGTCGTCAGACAAGACTGTTTAAATCCCCCCGTTGGTATTCCCAGTAAAGCATGCCGTTTCGGTGATATCTTTCACTTCGCTACCAGACCGGACAAATTAACTTCTAGCCTGAAAAACAGCTTCCAGGACCTAATGCTTTGGCAGCAAGGAAGAATTTCTGTTTACTCGCCTAACTAAGCAGGCCTGCAGAGAAGCAGCAGCAGAAAACTCGCATCAGAGAGAATAATTTTGCGTATGCAAATTTGGCTACGCTTGCCTTCCCGATAGGGGAGAAAACCTGGGCCAGGGGGCGCTGCGCCGCTCTGTGCGTCAGCGCCCTCCATGGAGATCCCGTCAAAACCTACGCGCAGTGCGGCCGCGTCGTCTGCTCCCCGCCGCATAGAAAAGCATGCTGTCGTCTGCTCCGCGCTGCTCTCCAGCACGTGTTTGCGCGCGCGCGCTCGGTTGTTTCTCTCCTCCTCCGGCCGCATTCTGGCCGCCGTCGCGCTCCAACAAAGGGGGCAAGAAAAAAAAACTGGAATAAAAAAGTGACGGCGCGCTTTTTCGCAAAACTCGTGAAAGTGTTTTTCTCTCCTCTCTTTCGTGTTAAAACGATGGTCGTCGGTTTTTTTTTTTTTTTTAGGTATCTCGTACTGCTCGTATCTCGCACCTCTGTTTGTAACTGGCGGTGCCGCAGCAGCCATCGCAGAACTAAGTCGGCCTCAAGAAACAGATATATGTCATTAATGCCATCACTCGGCGCTTATAAAGGGAAAACACATACGTTAATCGTCCTATCCTCATACGCGATCCTGCTTCGGGAGCTCAAAACTGCGCATTCGCTAGAGGAGATAACTGAACTAGAGATTGCACAGCGTAGCTGTGGAATTAAGAAGACAAAGGTTTACTTGGAGAGATGTCCCCGCCTGCATGAAAAGTCGTCAGGCATTTCCTCGCTCTTCGTCTCACGGAAAGAGGAAACAGCCGAAAGAATGGCATGCCTCGACTTCTCGTCAGTGATCCAGGTCGTTAAGAAACCTCTCATCGTTAAAGGTAGATAAGTCATTGATTTCGGATGGCAGCGCCACAGCAGCGAACTCCCCCTGACCGCTGTCAGCAGGAACCAAATGGTAAGGCGGCATGCTTTGTGCCTTTGTAGGGAACGCGTCCTAAACGCGCCGAAAGCAGGCACCACGGCTCCGGCAGCATCGCCTAAAACGTCTGTCCCCAAAGAGTTGAATAGGCCCCTTTCAAGTGAGCAGTCACAAATGGAAAGGAAGCTCCCCAACCAGCGCCCGGAGCACTCGTCGCTGTGTACACGCGTATCAATTCTCAACGAGAAGGCTGGACCCTTCATTCTCTGAACAACATGGAAGAGACATCAAGAGGTGCCGCCTCAAGTCCTTCAAAATACCTGTCGCTTGCCTCTGCCTTCGAGTACCGAATTCGCGTTTGTTTTTTTGTTTTTTTTTTTTTGTCTGAGCCTGCCAACAGGCTCTCTTTGAAAACAATGTCCGCGGCGAACAATTAATCATAATTTCTCACATTCGAAAGCACCGATAAAAAGCGTGCCTCCAGCCAGCCTCTATGTCAGCCGGGGCACAGAAAAAAGCAAAAATAAGAAACACCACTGGCAAAGAGCGCCGGCTTTGCGCGCACAGACGCACGACCATCCCCCCTCGTCCCACTCTCCTTCTCCCGTTCCGCTTGCACGTGCGGCTGCCTGTAGCACGCGCTTCCGAGCGAGCGGGCTGCGCAGACTCCGCAGACAGCCGCGCGCAGCGCGGGCGCGGATGCGCGTAGGTTTTGTAGTTCCTCTCCGCTCCGCTGGAAACCGAGCGCTGGCGTCGCGGAGCAAACTCCAGCTTCGGTTCCCTATACCAAAGAAAAAATGCGCACGTTGCTGGAGACATTTTCAAGACCTTTCGACTCCTCAGATTGCTCCGAGCGTAAGGAAAATAAAATACTGCCGAAAGAGCCAGAAGTCTTGGAAATGCAAGCTGCGATCAGCGTAGGTACATGAATACACATTAGGCGACATTCCGCTCTCCTGTACATTTGTGCGTTGTTCTGTTTATAGCAATATATGCTTTGCACTGCCGTCTTCATTTGGTAACTGCAGTCGGAAATATTCGCACTGAAAAGAAAATGAAATCATCTCTAAAAATGAAGACCTTGATACAGTTGTACAGAAATTTGCAGCCCATATTTCGCGCAAAACTGTGCCATTTTGTTCTCCTTGCTGCCGAATGCGCTGAGTCTCCACATAATATTTGAAAATAATGCTTTTATATCTGTACAGGTTACCTGCAGATTAGCTCCAAATTTAGTGGGAGTTGTTTTCACAGTGCCAGAAAGGCAATCAACAAATATGTTCTTTATAATGAAATAAAACAGTGCAAGGAACGGGACGAAACACTAAGGAAAAGAAACACTGACACGGGCGCTTTCTTTTCCTTCAAGTTTCGTGTTGTTCCTTGCTCTGTTTTATTTCATTATGCAGTACCAACTAGCCCGGCATCTTGCATTTCTGAAATATGTTCTTTAGATTACCTTTTACATAGCTTAAAACACAAAACTCATTGCATTACAAAAACTCAATAGGAGCTCTTAATGACAAATATCATGTCCAAAAAAAAAATGATCCTAAGGTCATATTGTCACTGGATGCATTTCATGCTCAGAATTCAATAACAGCTGTGGAGCGCGCCGCTTCTCGATCATACCACGCACGGCTTAGTTTAAAGTATATATCTTGCACTCGACTGTCTTCCTCCGTTATGGGCTACCAAGTATGTATTTGCCTATGGTCATATCAAGTCAAATAGTACGTTTTGAAGGCATATAATGACCATAAACTGAGGATGCCTCCCATGTGCCAATGAATAAGAGAATGCTTGTTTCTCTACTTCGGGAATGATGTCGCCCCGTACTCTTTTCCCGCCAAGGCGCTGCACTTTTCACCAGTCTGAGTAGCAGTGAGAGCCACGCCTAGAAGATCCAGAATCCCGCCGGTTCCGTCCAAGTCGTATATGGCGATGAGTCACGGCCGCCGCAGAACAAGTCGATACTGCGGAAGGCAAAGAAGCAAGATAAGGCCGGAGTCATTGAGTGTTAGTGTTTGTTATTTTGCTTCTCTTCACGCTAAAGACTCTCCTCCAAGTCCTGCACTCCCTACAGAAAAGAAAGTATATATAAATAAGGAAACGCAAACAATGTGCACAAGAAATCACTGCGAAAAAAGCCTCCTCAAACTTGCCTAAGTCTTCCCGACAACAACCACTCCCTGAAATTGACTCAAAACTCAAGTAGGAAAGTATCATTGCTCAAGCACAAAATAGGCAATAAACAGGTAAAAAATGAATGAACAATGATCCTTTCATGGGAAGGCGACTCGTAGTTTCAGTCGCCGAAACTGCGATCATCAAGACGACCTCAGTGCGTGCATTAGGGGGCGTCTCGCTCCCTTTTGTCTTTTTCCTTTCCCCTGCATCGCCGCCGGCCTCCTTTTTTCTCTCTTTGCTTCCCAACGTGTGCGCATACATGGCGGAGATGACAGTGTGGGAGTTGTTTACTGAGCGAGGCTAGCGGCAGTTTCTGTTTGTATTTTTTCTGGCGGAGACGTTAAATGGCATTGAGGGGAAAGCGGCCCGAAAGCTTCGTTTGAGGCACGGATTCTTAAAGATAAGGATCATAACGCTGTTCGAAATGGTAACGGAAGAAATGCGGACGTCATTGCTACTATTCGATAGAAGAAGTAAGCAAAACAAAGGAAATGTGCTTATTGAACATTTTGCCAGGACGGAGTTAAAAACAGTGTACGAGTTGAAGGGGAATAAAATAATCCATCTCCTGTGAAGAAATTAATTTGTGCAATTTCTTGAAAACTAAATAATTTGTGTTCATATTTCCACCTATAGAGTTTTTGACATCTTCCCATCTCCATACCACTTACAAAATAGACAATGTCACGAATATTGTATTCTAATAAACGATGGCATCATGGGCTTGACTCTTCATGAGAATTTTTGTTTGTTTAATAGAAGTGGAGGGATAGTTTAATATCCTGTGTCAAAGCTTTCTCTCTAACAGAAACTTACTATTTGAAGAAGGAAAAAGTTCAAAAAAACATACATTTGAATAACTAGCAGCATTTTTGGCATTAGTGTAGGAACCTGGCCACTGTACCGTTCTAGTGGTGCATCTAACTAGGTCATCGAATTGGTTTCAGTAGCCTAAATACATACTATTCAATCCATAATAGCTCGTCAAAATAGCACATAAAGCACACGCTACTCCGGACAGCGTAGGAATGTCATTAACAAATGAAGGCTAGATATATAATATACCCAGCTACTGCGTAATCTTTCTTCTACGGTCACAACAGCGTACAACTCACATCACTCAATTTTGAGCATAGCTAAATTTGAGGACAAAGCTACAAGTCGGTATCATTCGAGTGATGTTTATTCGACATTCTTAGCTGCTTGAAGGAACACCTTATTATAAAAGAAGGATACGAATGCCGTAAATTTCCAGACAATGTGAATGAAGCTCTCCACATATCCGTTGCCTCGGGCGCGGCGGATGGACCGCCTGGAGGAAACTGGCTCTTATGTTTTTTGTCCCTAGGCTTAGTGTGTAGGGTCTCACACTCCGCTCGCAAGTTTCTGGCAAAAACGCGTTCAAATTGTTTAAAAGAATTTATGCCTTCGATGCAATGCATAACATCTGCCCTATACGTACAGCGCTCTAATAGGGCTCGAATTCCTTTCGTTTACCAATTTCTTCTATATGGAAGTTTTTATTTTTTTTTATTTCCTTGGAGAAATTGATCGAAAAATTGTTCTGGAAGCATGATCAGCGAAATTTATTGTTTTTCTGCTCCTTGAGAGTGAAATGCTTTTGAGTGCTACCGTTTACGACAGGTTAAGCCAAGAATTAATACTTATTATTTTATTATTTTCTTGAAACACGTTGGGCATTGGCGCAGCCGAAGCAGTACCAACACTCTGCGCTACTCAAGCGCGAGTGATTTATGCTGTATCGAAGGTCACCCCGGAGGAGAAAACTTCGTTTGTGGTGGCAGTGTATGCAGGGAACAACGATAGGAGTAACCCGTAGGGGCGCTGCCATGCGACTACCCTCTGAAGCCCTTTCCGACATGATATGCGCTGCTGCTCCAAAAGATGGCGCGCTACTTGGGTGCGAGCTCGGTTTGAAGCGGGACACTCTTCCATTACACTCATCCATCCTTCCGCATTTCTCAGCCACTTGCCGCTTGCGCGCGCATCGAGGCTGCTTCTTTCCTGTTCGAGGAACTAGCGAGCATCAAATGAGATTCATAGGGTTTATTGAGGTTGGAGGTCAAACGAGGCACACACGTTATTGATTGGTGGACATGTATTGTGCAATCGAGGTTTACTGAAAAGACCAGCACTAAAAATAGGGTTTCTTGTCTATAATCATATAGCTGGTAACATGGCTCAATTCTATAGCATTGATGAGAGAGCGAGTGGCAGGTGTCGTAATAAAACCTAATAAGTTTTTCAGGCGTACGTGCCTACATGTTGCCACGACCACGTAATCGAAAGCTTTTATGCAATGGGGAAAGTAAAAACGCAGTATACTGTACAGATGGGCAACTTGAATGCTATACCAGGCAAAAAGCAGCCTGAAGACCAGTTAGTGTGGGAATATACCATAACAGGGGGCAGTTATTAGTTTAGTTGGTATAGCCTAATAATTCAAGAATCTTGAATACCTTCTTCAGCAAACGAAAGAACCAGAAGTGTACATGAAAAGAGGGACACTAAAAAGAAAGAAGACCTTATGCTGTGTTCTCACATTGCCATGGCGCACGATTCTGTGGTGATCGGAAAAGTGCGATGAAGTAACCACAGGATGGTAATGTCTAAAATCAGTCTAGGCGTGAAAAACCCTCGGCAGTCATGCAGAAAATGCAAAATAATGGTGTAAACGAGCCACATGTGAAAGTACTGGAAAATATCTATAGTGGCTGTACAGCAACCATAGTTATGCATGAAGAAAGTAACAAAATGCCCGTAAAGAAAGGTGTTAGTCAAGGAGACAACATCTCCCCAGTATTATTCACAGCTTCCTTAGAGGAATGTGTCCAAAGACCTGAATTGGGAGCATAAGGAATAAGGGCTGTTGCAGAAATCTCAGTAATCGGAGATTCGCGGATTACATTATCATGCTAAGAACTCTGAGACGAACAGCGAAATTTGATTGAACACCTAGATAGGAAACGCAGTAAGGTGTGCCTAAACATCAATATGCAGAAGACTAAGGAATAGCGGTGTACAATAGGTAGCGGACCACTTGAAGTTTTTGGCGACTATTTCTATTTTGGATGCCGCAAACTCAGACCATGACACAAATGATTAGGAGAATAATATTAGGATAGAGCGCATATGGCAAGAACTCGCAGAATATGACAAGCAGCTTGCCTTTATCGCTGAAGGAGAAAGTATATAACAGTTTTATGTTAGTTACCTGTAGTGACCTATTGGACAGAAACGTGAAGGCTTAAGAAAACGGCTCTACTTACATTGAGGACACCGCAGAGAGATATGGAACGTAAAATGGTAGGTGTAACGTTAAGTAATAGGAGGCATGCAGAAGGGATGAGAGAAATAACTCTTGTTAATGGCACTGTAGTCAAAACCAAGAAAATATTAGCATAGCGACGGCATGTAATCCGAAGAGAGGATAACCGATTATTATTATTTGATGATGGGGGACCGGATTACTTAGAGGAATATGGAAGAGGCCCTTGCCTGCAGTGGGTATATTCCATGTGATCATGATGAGGATGAGAACAAATATGATACTCCTACTGAATTGAATGCACTAAGAAAAATGGCAGCATGAGAAAGTGTTGAACCACACACTAATGAGAAAAAAAAATAATGTAACCTTAGCAAATAGTCAATACGTTTGAGTGAAAATCTTATTTCTTTTGTTTAACCTCCTTTCTATATTTCCGCCCAAGCAGCGTGCAAGCAGATAATCGTTTTTTTTTCGTAGAGCATAGAGCAACATAGCAATCACATCTTGCAGTAATATTGTTTTGCAACTTTATATCTATACATCTATGAATGCGTAAAGCAGGTGATGTTTCCAAATCAATAAAATATTCACGGTCAGTGCAACTGGAAGTAAAATTTAAAACCAACCATCTACAGCGCTTGCCTGTGTCTGCTCCATCATGTCCTTGATACATTTGCAAGGGAAATGGAAAGGTTGAATCGCCACAAATATACAGAATGGACGCCCCGCCTAAAGAATCCAGAAAAAAAGTTATCGACAGTAAACGAAACGGTCGGATAATATTCAATATGTGCACAGTTGCTGTCCAGGCGAAATAGAAGTTTAGAAGTTATTTCGTTTTAATTTGGGAACACTTGTTCAGACGTAGGCCCGAACACATAGAAATTGAGTTGCTATCTTAGAATGACACTTTTCTGTTCCTCAGCATGAAACCTTACTATAACTGCTTCTAAACGGTAATTTTTGATTATAATAACCACACCAAACATCAAAGAGGAGTATTTTACCTAAACCTCATTCAACGAAAGTATCATCACTCATGTTGCTGTATGTAAAGCGGCTGGAAAATTAAAAAAAAAAAGAAACTTGTACGAAAAATCAATTTTGTTTTTCATAACAAACCGAGGCTACATACTGACAGAGTTGCGTTCAGCATTATATGGCAATTTGAATATAAAATGTATTTCATTTTTTTCCTAGTCATTCAAGTATTATTGAGAACAATTTTATCACCCATTATAACGTTACAGTGTAACTAAAGCTTCAGTGCCAAAATTTAAAAAAGAAAAACGTCTTTTAAGATTGCTAATTATATTTTGATATCGAGACTGCTCTCGAGCTAGTCCTGGTTTTGAAACACTACTGCTGTCACGTAACCTACTCGTCAAGGGCGCGGTAACTGTTAGCCAGGCGTAATGTTTTTCAGCTGAAATTGATCAAAAATATAGGGTTTTATTGTTATGTGCTGGAGCAGGTATTGAAAATGAAGCAATAATAAAACGTTGGTCATAATGATAAAACAAAATCGTGAATAGAAGTGCTTTTATAGGCTGCCAATATGCCAGATTAAGTGACATTCCGATAGAATTTCCTGATAATCTCACAGTCGCCTCTTATTTTTACCTCAGTACGCGCCGGACCAAGGTTTTGGTGTCTGTCAATCGAGCCACTCGCAATAACCCAGCAGCCGTTCTTTTACGAACATTAAGACGACTCCTCCAAACGCCGAGAGGTTTAAGGGCGGGTGTCAGTGGCGATGGCGTCTTCACAAAGAACATGGACTTTATGAAGCCCTTTCTGCGGCGTGTGAAACTGGTAAAAATGGGTGCGCTGAAAAGCTTGATGCCGGGGATTTATGCTTTCCGTCCTCCTGCATTTCGGCCGCAGTATTGTTCTTCTTAGTGAAAGAATTCAACGAAGTATAATTGGGAAGTTTCCACCTAATTGACGTTGCACAGAAAGAAGATTCGAGAAATTTTCCTGGTGAATGTGACTAATGCGTTTCAACGTTTAAAGTGCGTCTAAAAACGTTGTGCATTGGGCTGGTTCTCAATGCCCGGTGTTAAGGGCAGCCTTTTGTTAACTCAATGTTTTCACAAGTTGTTTGACAAAATTGCGCCGAAACGAAGCGGGGAAGTGATGGAAACACACGTCTTGTCCTCAACGTTAGCGCTATGGCCATCCTCATTGTACAATAATATGACAACTGAAGCATCATGGATGACCATTTTATTGAAAGTGGTATACCGGATATAGTACAGGATATAGCATTATTATAAGATATAGCAGATACCGTTGGAGTAGCATCTGGAGAAAGACCACTTGACTTGACACATTCTTAAAGGCGCTATCAAATTGTGCACATCTAATTCAAACAAAATTGCGAGCAAATTAGACCTTCAGGTAATTACACCACATCCAACGCATCCAGGAAATGATACATTAAACACCATCAATCATTTTTACTAAATTAAAAAAAAAAGAAGCTATGGGCTCTGCCACTTTTTATTGGCATGTCTAGTAAGTACCTGTAGACCTAACGTTTGTTCCGAAACTGGGAATGACTCTATTATGCTTCAAGTTATGAACAAACCTTCCGCAACCCTTGTGGCCGACCTTTTGTGCTTTGAGCTGTGTCGCAGGCCCACACACTCCTCCTCTATAGTGAACCGCAGTTTTTGTGAAGAAGCAATGCCACGGCGTTGTTCTGATTACAGCGAAGGCTTCGTCCTCATAAAGCTTGTAAATACGTCATATATTGGCCGCATTGACAATCAACGAAAGATGGATGAATTCAGACATTCGAACTACATACATTACGAATGAGCTTGCCGAAACAGTGCCATAAGCTCACGAACAGGCAGCAGGCATAACAAGCTCTAAGGCACAAGCAGGTAACAAACTCTTCTCCAGCGGTGCACCTGGGAGCATATCTACATGCCGTACACACAAAAAGAAGGACCGCACTGCAGTTTTTTTATCTATCAGCGACGGGGTAAAAAGCGCTGGTAGAAGAAACCTCCTAGTGATGTTTATAAAATAACTCTGCACAGAGGAGGAAGAGGAACTGGCACTGCCAAGGGGAAAAATAAATCAAAAGAGCATAGCCTTCCTCGATATGAACATATGTGCCACGCGTTTTTCCAAAGGCATCTGTTTCGGTGTGTCTTCTGTTCAGACGTGCCTGTCCGATCAAGCTGCTCTTTTTGCTTTGGAAGTAAGTGTTGCTGCCAGACTGCTCTCTTGCGTCTGCCTCCTCCTCTGGTGGTGTCTTGTTACTAACGCGGCTTGCAGCGCAAGCGTGTCTTCCTCGTGAAGTGAATTCAGCCAGGCACCGGCTACTCGCGTGTGCACTTCCTTGTTGGCTGCTTTCAGCTTCTTTGTATCTGTAGTTGTCCCTTTGTTCTTACGTATCGATAACTCGCTGCCGAATCTTGCCCAGCATCCCCGGGGGTATAAACATTGCATGGTGTAGCAACGACGTGCGTCTGCATGCTACGTGAATGGATCGCGGCTTTAGCCTGCCCTTGAAGTGCTCGTTAAACTTTATGTTTTCAATTCGGACCAAGGCTTTGTGAAGCGACGTTTCTTTTTTCGCAGAAACAATGACTTTTTTTGAAATGCCAAGCAAAGTAAGTGTTATCATTCTACTTCGCTGGTACAGTCACAGCTTTTAGGACTTTGCATTTATGGTTACATTTGGTGCTTCTTTAACTTAGCGAAGCGTTTCAACCGGGGTCGGGTTCAAGACGAATAGAACCTAGCCGCTTCGGTCACTGTCAGTTTCCAGTGAACCCTGAAAGTGTTTCAGAAAAAAACGTAAGGTGCAGTATAGGAGGTTTACCTCTCTAGGTATAAGGATTTCACTCGTGCAAGTGATAAGAGGGTATCTATATACGTTGAAGAAAAAAGTGATGACATGTGAAATTTGAAATTACTATGCTGGGAATTAATAACATTTGCATCTCACCTGCCTGTATGGAATCGGACGGAACCACATGCTTCATCCTGAAAATGTTTTTTTTTTTTAATAAAAGATGTATAAGAAAATATAAAGGCGGTTGTTCATATGTTGATAGCTCACTACCATTTCTCGAGCATTATGTTTCTTCGTTGTAAAATGAAACTTTATGAATATAGGGTATTTATTGGTGGGCTCTATGAATAATATGGCCAATGTTTTATAATACATTCTAGAAGAGGACTTCAAATGGTTTACAGTACACAGGATAGAATTATGTGTTCAAGTGACTCATCATCCAAGCATAAATGTTTGCCTGAGTATGCACCTATATAACAAAAATTTATAGTTGTGTGTACAGGGAGAAAATGGTTATAGTGCGAAATGAAAATTCGTCATAAACAGGGTTCCAGTACTGTGATAAAAAGATTTTAAAAACATGCATCGCCGCAACTAGATGTTCAGTGAGTTACGTTAGGATTGTCAAAGCTGAAGTGTACGTAGTGTTGAATTTATTTTTCCCGAATTTTAAAAGTTACTGCTCATAGTATATTGCATCGACACAGTCGATGAAGGTCGTAGTTGCTTGTGAACGGAATATTATAACTTGTTGAAGTTAGTAGGCGGTCCAGAGTGTGGCATTTTTTGCTGAATCTATACTTTCTTCACTTCCACCTGATTTGCATTGATTTTAAATCGATAGTTTATTCCGTATCCGAACCAAAACGAAGCTTATTGACTGTAACAATGTGGAAGGCAAAAGTGAAAGCTTATTCTGAACAAAAATGGCTAACCAAAAGTTGCAATGAGCTCAAAATGTGAAAGGCCTTTATAAATGCTTGTATAGTTATCAAAACTAGGGTACGTGTGGGCCGCAAAGTTCTGAAATAGTTCTAAATAAAATAAAGTTCCTTCCAGATTCTGCCTTTCACCCATCATGTTTAAGATGCGCATGACTGCTATTATTCATGTGTTCAGCATTTAACTTTCCTGAACCTTCGTGCACGGATTTGAAACCGTAGCAGTACTGCTACGTTAAACTTATCCTTGAAGGAACGATACGAAGTATTTCCTGCTATAAAACGCTATGATTCGACACACGCCAGTCGTAATAGTTATGTTTTAGTTTGGCGCTTAGTGAGCTGCGGCTTAGATTGAGGGCCCCTTCCACAACAGTACTATGTCGTCAGAATGCGTAACTTGAGCCCACTAATTAAGGGAATCGGGAAGGTTTACTGAGGTCAAGTAACTCAAACCTTGCGTCTTTTTAGCGGGCCCACTGTCAGTAGTCGCAAATAGGCTGGCCCCCAAGGCATACACTCGAAAGAAATACTGGGCGCTTACTGAGGTGCTGCTCAGAATAGGGCCCCTTCCGCAACAGTACGATGTCGCCAGAATGCGTAACTTGAGCCCACTAATTAAGCGAATCGGGAAGGTTTACTTAGGTCTAGTAACTCACACCTTGCTTCTTTTTACCGGGTTCAGTGTCAGTGGTCGTCAAATAGACTGGCCCCCAAGGCATAGACTCGAAAGGAATACCCAGACTTGCGTCATTATGACTAGGCTGACTGTCTTGTAAATGCTCCGTCGAGCGTACAAGAGCTCTCCAAGTAGAGATCATAACACGCTCTTTAGAGACAAGAGAAAAACATAAAGGAAAGGCAGCCTCACAAAAAGGGAAAGCTGTCTGGATTCCTAAGGATGGGAACCAGTTATCTAAGCAGGAAACAAAAAATGTGGAAGTGCAGCCGAAATGACCTGCTCTTGAAACAATACAGGCACCGATATGCTCTGTTTCAAACGAGTTCGAAAGGGGGGGGGGGGGGGGGGGGGGCTATTAAGTGGCGAAGTAAGGCTCTGGCAAAAAACAATGAATAGAGAGGACTGAGGAAAGTGATGAGATCCGGGTGGACGCTCAACTTTGTGGCTTCGTAATTTATCTTGCGCCAGCGCGTGTGTTTACTTCCGTTCAGGTTTTCCCACAGGTACGCAGTATAGAAAAAAGCAATACCGACCGCCTCTCGCGAAACAAAACCCAGAGCATCCTGGCGTGCCGGAAAGGAGCTTACCATCGTCAAGACCGCTTAACACAAAACTCAATTATTTCAGGTGGGTTCGAGGGTTCTCGAAAAAAAGACACATAGGTTCCATGGAGGCGCGTGGCTTGCTTTCAGAGATTATTGACCGCGCGCCAAAAATAAATTATGTTGCGTCCCTTTTCAGCAAATGAAGCGAATCGCAAACAGCTTTCACTAAATGATACTTGGGGTTATTATATACAAAAACAAGCTAGAAGCATTTTGCGGTTCGTGAAAAGGCACAAGTGAATTCGATAACTAGAGGAAGAAGTTAGTTCAGCTTGTATATCATTGTGAGAGGTGGTGAAAAGACAGTCTAAAGTTCGAGTGATCTGCGAGGAAATGTAATCAAGTAATGTAAAACGCTTAGAAATATAAACTTATAGCTTGCCAAGTACTCATGAAAGCAGTTATAAAACTTCGCGTATAGACAACTTTTGAAAAAACAGTATGAGAACAAAATTGATCTAACTAAGAACAGCTTAATGTCAGGAGGCTCCGTGAATAAGCCCCGCTTCGAGCAAATTTATTTTTGCAATCATAGATAACAGGAACATTCAACACAAAATTTTCTTTCCGATCTAAAATTTTTAACTTGACCGTCACTATAAAAGCTTAGCTAATTAAAATCACACAACTAAGTACCGGCCAAAATGCTAATATTAGAAATATTTATGGTGTCTGTTTTCGTAATCAGTGCGCCTTGAAGAAGCAATACTAATATATTTAACAATCGCAAAAAGTGGTTTCAATGCAACGCCGACCAGGAAAATCCCTCCATCGTTGAGAAAACAGTCTTTCGTGAACCACGGGTTCCGTCTTTACCTCCCCGCCTGTTTAAAACTGTGGGATCAGGATTTTCCGGAACGACACCGAAAGGGCGGGGTGCTGCTTAGGGATCAGTTAAGGCAGAAAAAAATTAAGCTCGGAGAGTAACCGATCTGCGTGACTTCATCCAAGGTAAACTAAATCATCAAAAAGTCATTGTCGGAGTATTTTTCGCAAAGATGGAGCTCACAGACACACAAAATCCACTGAGGAGAATACAGCACCGAATATTTGTGGTGGACATTTGAAGCGAGACATTCCCGATGGGTGATCCTCGCGTCAAGGAAAGGACAAAAGCAAATGGAAGCTTAATGCTGGGTATCGGAGAGCAGGAAGACACTGCGCTTCTAGTGCATAAATAATTAGAAAAAAAAACACAGGATGTACTGGCAGTAAAAAAGCGTTCGCGAGCAGAAGACCTTAACGAAGTTAATGACACACGGCGGAAAGAAAAGTAAGCTTATTGCTATGTTGGTTGGTTTGTGGGGTTTAACGTCCCAAAGCAACTCAGGCTATGAGAGACGCCGTAGTGGAGGACTCCGGAAATTTCGACCACCTGGGGTTCTTTAACGTGCACTGACATCGCACAGCACACGGACGCCTTGCTTTTCGCCTCCACCGAAAAGCTGCCGCCGAGGCCGGGATTCGATCCCGCGTCCTTGGGAACAGTAGTCGAGCGTCGTAACCACTGTAAAGTTGTAGTTTCTTCTATGCAATACTTGGGATGCACCTTACACCACACCTAACTTTGATGATGATGGCTTGATTATATTGGCGCAACGACATCTTGGACCAAGGAGCGCCAAACAAAACTGCATCTAACTTTATGGTGCACCGAATTTGTGATTGTGCATTTTACCTTTTCTTCTTTCTGAACGGAAGACCTGGAGACCAGACTGGCAATATTTTTAACCTATGCTGTAATACCACGGTCTTTGATAGCGTCTATACGAAATACCCATTCAGGAAGAAAGATATAATATGGTTACATATTTTGTTACTGTACAGCTCCGCTTCTCTTGTCATCAGCACACTGATGACAGAAAGGCTTCAGAAGGCTAACTTCAGAAAGGCTAACTCGCATCAGCCATTGCTTTAATCGCGGTTATACAGTGGTGGCTCGCTTCGGCTGGGAAGAGAATATTCGATCAGGCAAAGCTGGTATTAGTATGGCTTTATATTCAAAATTTTGTTTATAAAAAAATATCGCAACTCATAAAGCGGGCAGCAATGCTTACAAATATATTTAGACCCTGTAACTAGGCCTCTAATTAAACCTCATTTGGAATTGTAACCTACCCTAACATAGCTACCTGAGGAAAAATCAAATTTTTTCTTGCCGTGCTTACTTTAGTGTTTTACACGTTAAAGCTACTCGGGGAATGTCATACGCCACACTGTAGCAATCCACATGTTTCGGCTGCCTGGGATTCTTTAAAACGTATAGACAAATGCCTTTTTAGTGCATTTTCGCAATAATCAAAAATTTTACATGGTGTGATTGATGTTTGACTTCTGCCATAGCACTCGAACAAGCAGGAAGCAGGGTACTATGCAACACCAACTTGCCCCTCAAGCTGTTATTTTCAGGAAGCTGTACTTACTAAAACAAAAGAAGCGGTTAAGACGTAAAGCGTAGATATGTGCATGTGTCCTTTTCTGAGCCCTAGGGAATGCTTCCCTGTTTCTTCTGTCCTGAAGTGCCTGCCCGGTAGAGTTGCCTCTTCTTGCTGTCGATGAGAGCATTCCTGCCAGCGTGCTCCCCAGTGTCTGTGCCCTTCCCTCTGGCGTCTTGTTTCAGACGTGCCCTGGAGCGCAATACATCTTCTAACGCCAGTAAAAATCGCAACTTGGTTTCTACCACTGCTTTGTACTGTTTTAGTTTTGGCGCATTCGTTATTTCGCTGAAGATTTTTTTTTTTTCTGTTTCTCTACCTGACTTACTGTCCAAACGACTCCAGCACCCCTGAGGGAGTTTAGTTCTGCCGGGTGTGGAGATGAGGTGTGACTGCAGTGTACGTGAATGGATTGCTGCACAGGCGGCCCTTTTAGATTCTTTTTTTTTTCTTCATTTGCTACCTGAAACATGTGGAGAATACCATTTCGTGCCCCTTTTCCTTTTCTTAAACGGAAAGAAAGAGGTGCGCTAAGATAAAAAAAATTTAAAAACTGTTTCACGCTCCGCCCTCGAGGGAGACACATAGAGTCACCCGAATTCTCCAGTGATCGTGGAATTCGATGCCCCTTTAACTTTGCGTCGCTTGTGGGCTTCGGCAGACTACTCACTTGTCTTCAAGCTGGAACAAGATTTTTTTTATCTTTACAATGTTGCGCTTACATCCCTTAAAAATCCAGTTCTGCTTAACCCAGCCGCTCTAGCGCAGGAGAAACAACTTCACTTTATTGCTTTCTCTTCAAGTCACTTGAAACCTGTGTACATCATAAATCAAAACACGCTCAAAAACAGATCTTGGCATTTTTGAGCTCAAAGTAAGAAGGTTCTGAAGTCAGTCCTCTGAATGTACTTGCCTTCTACAGTTAAATGATCTGCGTACTTGGACGTCATATATGCATATACTATGTATATGTATGTATCACGCCCTCCATATGTTTTTATATATCCCACACTTAGGCACGAACTCTAAGACGACTCTTTTTACATGTCGAGTCCTCGTAATGCAGCATTTGCAATTTTTATTTGGCACCTGTAATTTTAAACAAATCACAGCACGAACAAAATTATTCGAGGCTTTTGCAACGCGCGCTCGAGAAAATAACGCAATGTAATACAAAATGTACTTTATGAAATGCAATTCATGCAGCACAAAAATAACCAGCTCATGATTAACTTTTGCAATGAAAAAGTTTTCATATTTCTGCTGCCCAAAGATAAAATCTAGGGCTGTACTGGAAGAGACAGTTTTCTTGCTTATCAACAATGTTTTCCTGTTTAATTCGAAAGCTCCGCCTCAAAATTAACGAATGCCCGTTCGGCGGAGCTGAGAGATATGGCAGAAAAAAATATTAAACTTAATATTTTCATATGGTTGTCTCCTTTTCTCAACTGCATACCGCGACTGGAAACACTAACGTCGTGGACACGACAAATGATTAGATATAAACTCTATATGTAGCTTGATGAGCATAGCAACTGCCGCGCCGTCTAAGTCACGAGCAGAAAATGTCACTAACTATGATGCAGATCTTCCTAAACTATGACCGAGAGTGCTAAAAAAGCTTTAAGTAGAACGAAATCCATAAGTGTACTAAATACATTATGTAACACCTACCTCAGATACTAAAAACAATTTTTGCCTGTAGCAGCGCTGCTGATGGAAGCGCCCCGATAAGTATAGCAGCGTCTTTGGGTGTGTGATTTTAGGTATTAAACGCATTTTGAAAACGATCAACCAAGACAAAAGAAAGAAGCGGCTGTAATTTATTGAAAGAGAAAAATTATAGGCTGTACTGGATTAACCTTCACACAAATCCCCGTCTGTATGATGCTGTGGCATAGTCATAAAATGTAGTATATTTTACTTCACGCTGTAAACAGGTGCTATGTGAATGGCAACGAAAAGACTCAATATGGCGCCATGATTCGCTGAAACCTAACATTTTTTGATAAATTGAATGCATATGTTCCCGGTTAATTAACGTGTTGCTCACTCGCTAGTGTGACCAGGTTGTGAGATATATCAAGTATGCCGATATTCGGTATATTCCAGAATGCGCTGGTTATAAAAGCCGATAATTTAATTTTTTTTCTTCCTTCTTAGATATTAGAATTTTATGTTAATGTCCTTTGCTTTTTTGTAAGTTTGTGCTTAGAGTTTCCCATTATGATTTGATGAATCATATTCCTCGCTAACTTGAAAAGGCGACAAGCTGATTCTTTGCTGCAAGGAGAGGTCAGAAAAACAGGACAAGTATCCGATAAAATTATTTCACCAAACGTTATTAATAACTCGGAATGTGTACCTGCCTGCTTGCTCTAAAGAGCTGTAAGGAAGGCTGCTGTTAATGAGAATACTGGTCATAAAAAATGTTTCCAGGCGCCTGCTTCGAAAAAGGATTGTCTTTTTCAGTTTTTAACTCGCGTCAGCTTATATTTTTACTCGCATGGAAATTATTTGCGTTGAAGGGGATTTTTTTTTTCTTTCTTTCATAGCAGGTCATTCCGTTCGATTAACACTGCTTTCTCAGCGCTTTGGCATAATGGCATTGATATGCATACTTCCAAAACGCAAGTTTGATGAATCTGGACAGAGAGATTAATGAATAGAACTTCGTTTGCCAGATTGAAACCTCTATTATTTTCAGGAAAATATGCTTGTTTGGCTTTGCCCTGCTTCCAAACCAGAGTTTTCAAGGAGACAGTGCGGCAGTGAAGCGTCTAAAGAAGCGTAACTTCCACCTACACACACAAAAAGCAATGTACGATAGTGTACCAGGAACGGGACAAGACACCTACGCAACCATATGTGAAAGAAGTCACAATCATCATCCTTCAGTTCTCGAGTTTCCAACATTCCTCCGTCCAGTTGTGCGACAAGCTACCAAGGATAATAATTCCACACAATAAGTATAGCGTATTTCATTGCTTCGCCATTTATCTCGGTCAGAAAAGTCAAAGCAAAGTAAGGCCGTAAGAAACATTGCACACCGAAGCAAAAGATGAGCGAGCAGGTTTAGACAAAAACTAATGGGAATGATTCTAGGTTTAAAAAGAAACAGTTATGGTTTAGACACGGCCAAGAAACGCGTAATAATTAAGAGCGGTAATATATTAGGGACCTGACACAAGCTCAACGTTTCGGTTAGGCCATTTTGTAAGGCAACCACGCTTCAGCTCCGTTCTTTTCTTCCATACTCTACCGGAACACGGCAGCGTGCAAAATGACGCTGGTGGTCTCCAAAAAGAAAGGCGAATTTTCGCGTGCTGACATCTAATTTCGGTGGCTGTACGACATAATCTTACAGAGGAAAAACTAAGCCTGATGGATTAACGCCGCTTCTTTTTTTCTTTATTGAGCACTAGCCTAGTTTCTCCGGTAAAAAAAGTGGTGGCTGTAGAAATGATACATGTGAATTACTTTGGAAAGAACGTTCTAAGCCTTTAAGGCTAGTGATAATGCGTTTAGGAAGAATTCTTTCTTTAACCTTACCATACAAGAGCGCAACGTTGCTTTTAGGTTTGTGATCAATGAGTCAAAACAATGGAGCAAAATTGTTTCTCTGGGCTCTTGTTTTCACAACTGTAAGTGATCATTAAAAAACAAATTGCCTCAAGAAATGTGGGGGCAGACAATACCGTAGGTAGCCAGTACCTTATAAAATTTCCCCAGGTCTACTCCGACAAGGAATTTTGCCGGTGAACGTTTCATCTCGTGGCATGGGTGGTGGCTGTCAAACGTTCTGTCACAACTGTTCTTACGCGTTGCATCATTTCCATGACATAAAGCTTAGGCCACCTGTTGGCATTAAAGGGCGCCGCGCGTGCAAATCAGACAACATAAACGTGCTTACACAAGGTAACCAATTTCAAGCTCCAAAACGCTAAACAATTTTACTTAAATGTTTACGGCTCAGAAGCCAGTTGATTATTGTTTGCTTAACGCATAAGCGAAGAATTCGCGCAAAAACATCGAGTACGTTTTACAGTAATGTCTATGCATTAGGGAGGCCAAAGTCGCTGCAGCAGTTAGTCTGAATGCTCTCAGGAAAGAAATCGATGTCACCAGAGGTCAAGAACAGGAACACTTCCGTTCGGCCAAATGGTGATGTTTGCTGTGCGGCATTTCGCTCGCTGTAGAGACTTATATGTATCAGTTCTTTGCTCACTGCATTAATGAAACCCAGTAGAAACCAAGAAGCATTGCAAACGCACCGTGAGAAGTAAAGAAACCGCAAAAATATGCGGCATTTTTCCGCAGTGAAACTATTCTGGAAAATGAAACTGAAGATCCAAGCTGGAATTAATAACTTAAAGTACCCAATTCGAAAAGGATGTGATAAGTTGTGCAGAGGCTTAGAAGAGATTAGTGATATTGAATTAGAGCACCGGGGTGGCCTTAAGGCATGCAGAAAGGTAGTCGCACATACCCTCCTTGCGACTGCTCGATTGCTGCCCGACATTACGGACCCCCTCGGTATTTTACACTGAAAAAGGTAATTTCTCGGTGACGTGTGAGTCCTTGCATATTCTTACGGTGCTTCGCTATGTTACGTAGGAGTAGGTAATTTCTGATATTTTGTAGAGAACAGCGTGCGCATTCTGCCTTAGTGTTTAAAATCAGAAAAAAAAATGTTATTCTTTTCTTAGAAACTCTTCGTGATATATAAATAAAGGGCAAAGCAGTATTTATTACAAATATATAATAGTTGAGGCATCAGTCGCGCAGGCCTAAAAGGTTTCCGTACTGGTCCTTGTTCATATCCACGCTGATTTGAGAATTTTTCAGATGCTTGGTAATGTTGTTAGTAGTTTCCTATTGAAAAAATTGCTTGCTTTGCAAAGAAAATGAAGGTTGTCTAGAAGTCGCTGTAAATTTTTCTTTTTTCAAATGCGGAATTGCGTTTTAACATTACGCTAAGAAGCAATCATTCAAACAAATGACTACAAAAGCAGCGCTCATGGGTCATCGGAGTGTATGGCATGTCGAGGCTACATGACGTCGGTGACTTCGCAGGTGTCCTGCCGTTTGGTAAGTCGCGGTTGGTCGCCGGTGAGTGTGGCGTCACAAAAGCGCGTGACATGACTGAGGTGGCAGGTGGCAGGCCCGAGCACTATATGGTCAGTGTACTTATCTTCAGAGCACTTGACTGACCGCCGGTGCGCTGCTCACGTAATGCGGTCAAACCTGGTAACAGTTGGTCGGAATGGTCAAAACCTAGAAGTGCTGAAAAAGCAGTGGACAAAACGACATAGGGCACATAGCACGAACTTGACAGTAACATGTGCTACCAGGGTTGCTTCTAGTGACGTCTAATTACCCATTTAAGTTCATTTAAGCGGCCCCTAATTTATGACTTGAGCCTTCGAACGGTTCAAGCCATGTACCGTCGCGTGGCTGATGTCCGTACAAGGCAACCCAATGAAGAGGGTTTTGAGAAAGAGCATGAGGAAACGAGGAGGAAATAGAACGGCTCAACATCTCGGACTAAAGGGCTCCCTGACAGCGATAAGAGAATGGAAAGAAAAGAACATGCTTTAGCACCTGTCAACGCACCAGCCAGGAAAAAACACGAATAAAAAGATAAGAGAATTCATGGATAAAAGGCACATATCGACACTCCGCATCAAAACGCCTAAATAAATAACCAAGACAAGGATGAAAGTTTTTATCTGAACGAAAACCTAACAATACAATTTAGAAAGACACAGCTTAGTTATTACACTTGTCGAGAGGGCCAGCTGGGGCTGTTTAGTCGTCGCATGGTAAAGACCATGCACCCTTTGTTGCACAGGCCTAAAACCATCAAATAATAGTTTATATTAACAACTAGCAGCGGTGATATTAAACGGCGTTTTTCTAATTAAGCTGACTCTTTTTATCTCACCTCTACGCCAGGCACATGCGGCACTGTGAAACGTAAAAGATTCAATAACCTTCTCCCCCCCCCCCCCCCCCCTGAGGTACATGACTCAAGAAATTCGGCCCAAGCCGCAAACACATGAACGAAACACTGGCGGCAATTCAGTATACTATATGCAGTCCACAAATAACATTAACGTGAACACAAAGAGACCTCGCCCACAGTAAGGGGGGTCGCCAACTTTAAAAGCCACCTTTGATCTGAAGGATGGAAAACTTGGCGAGTTGATTTGCATATAAATAAGACCCAGTTTAACAGCGGGAAAACAACGACAAAAAAGAGGCAGGTGAAAAAACACAGCGTTGACTGCCAAGTCAATTAACAGCGGGAAAACAACGACAAAATAGAGGCAGGTGAGAAAACGCAGCGTTGACTGCGAAGTCAATTTTTATTCACAGCATGCCCTTTTATGCAACAGAATAAACAGAAAAACACAAAGTATGCGGCGAGAACTCGTGGAAGCAAGGGATTAAACAGATTGCAGTATGTGATTAAAGTTTTTCTTACCCACATGGGGAGTGCGTGTAATGCAGGCGAAAAATCGAAAAACAATTGTTCTTGGTGGACACCTACTTCCTTTCTTAACAAGTTGTGTTGCTTTAATTTTTACTGTTACTTTTATTTAACGTTTATTAACTAGGCGTCGAAAAATCTATCGCATCGTGTTTTCATTCTCAAACGCTGCAATCTTTAGTCCAATGCAGTTTACCTGAACTCAGCAAATTCTAAAATATAGGAGTAAATAGCATAATTATCCATCAAAGTGTAGCTTTGGCAGTCCGAGAAAAGCTACACAGCTTTTTATGTTTTATTTATCCACAACGTCATCTGGAATTATAGTGGGAGATTATAATGCACGATGTGCAAAAAGAGATATTATGGCGTAGGCTTCGACATCCACGGAACGAATCAGCATCGTATTACGAAACAATGACAAAGCAGAAAGACACGTATCCTCGCAACACCACAGTATTGAAATGATCTCTGCAAGATAGAAAAGAAAACATCATTAGACAAAATGAAAGGAGTGTTTGAAGGAAATTTCTTCCAATCGCGTATTCATGCGAACTTTGAAGTTGCAAAAATCATTCTTCGCTAATGCACGATAATAGAACGTGTATAATATGTAGAGTGATGGCACAAACGTTTTCTGCAATTCATGAATTTGGCTTGAAATTGTAAATTACAGCCCGGTTTTCAAACATGCACGGTGCTCATTACACAACCTGCGCCCTTTTCACCGTCATTTTGAGGCGTGAATACACTCCAGTGGTATCTGAAAAGTATATATCTACTGTTTCGTAGGAGCTTTTTGTATGCTCTTTAAACGTGTACTCTTAACAAAATTGTCGGTTGATGAAGTCTGCGGGTGATGTTCTCTTACTGGCTATAAATGTCTTGCTTATTTTTGGGAGCATTATTTTAAGAATAAAAGCGGATTTCCCCGTCTGTTATTGCACTCTGATCAGCAGGACCTCCTATAGCCGTCATGATTTGTTTTCCAATTCCTTGTTAAAATCTTCGGATATTGGTTATTAGGCACTTTCTCCGGTCAGCGTCAGCGTAGAGCTGATGCCCAACGATCACAGCAACTTTCGAGAACGATTTTTCCGGGTTCCGGCCTAAAGGCAGGGGTATATTTGAGATTAGAAATAAGGCAGCGAGCTCTTGGGCGATTATCACTAGGTGCACACGGCAAAATGACGAACAATACTGTACATGGTGATATGGGAAGGGCATCTTTCGAAGCGCGGGAAGCTAAGAGTAAAATACTATATATAGAACGCCAGGGGAAAATGGACAATAACAAATGGGAAGCTTAAGTATTTAAATACCTGTACTAAAAACGTTTACTCAAAATGGAGGAAAAGAACACAATTGCGGAGTAGAGCATTAAATGGCAGGTAAAAACACTGAGGATAAAAATTTTATAATTCGTACGGAAAGCAGCAAAGTGTATAAATAAATTGAAACAGAAAAAGGTAGATCAGGAAGAAATCTTTCTTTTATAACTCAATAGACAGTGGAATACTTATTGAAGCTAGATCAGGGTGGCATAGAACTGGAAGCTAGGAATGAAACTTGACTGAGAAGGTGACACATGTGCAGTGTGGGATAAATCCGTATAAACAGCTGAACATCTTATACTCGAATGCAATGGTATTCATCCGAATCTCGATGCAGGCGAGGTCATTCTTCCTGAGACCTTAGAGTTTAGAGGCAAAAGCGGTTAAAAAAGCACATGGAATATATGCGACTGAAAAGCAGAAAGATGACGTAAGTGTAGGATAAAATTTCAAGTTCTAAATGACGAAACAGTTTAGGGGTTCATAATAGCATTCTAAATAGGGGAAAAAGAAAAAACGTCGAACACGGTGAAAACTGCAAGCACCCCGTTTCAAAGTGGACGCACTTATATTCCATACGTCCATACACCCTTCCTTCAACCACTCCGTCCGTCCATCCCCATCCATCTACCTAACTATTCACTTACATACGTACGTACATACATACATACATACATACATACATGCATACATACATACATACATACATACATACATACATACATACATACATACATACATACATACATACATACATACATACATACATACATACATACATACATACATACATACATACATACATACATACATACATACATACATACATACATACATACATACATACATACATACACACACACATACATACATACATACATACATACATACATACATACATACATACATACATACATACATACATACATACATACATACATACATACATACATACATACATACATACATACATACATACATACATACATACATACATACATACATACATACATACATACATACATACATACATACATACATACATACATACATACATACATACATACATACATACATACATACATACATACATACATACAAGTCACCAGGTCTTGCTTATATGGAGTTCGAAGTATGGCTTATTTGGCAGAAAGCACGAAAATGAGTTTTACACTCGAAGGATGACAGCAGCTGGAATTTTGTAGGCATGCCTACAAAATTCCAGCGAAAGGACGCCGAAATCGGTATATGCATATACCGATTTCGGCGTCCTTTCGCTCCTATACCTCATTTTTAGGGCTCTAAGTTTATCATGTTTAGGACCAAACGCCTTGCACTTAGCAAACTGATGCTCCAATAGTGCTATCTTTAACAGTGCCAAGATTTCGCTTCATGGCATCGAGTGTACCAGATCATGGTGGCATGGTAAAACTGTATAGTTATTCACTAAAAATGAATATTAAACGAAGGATAGTTCAGGCTGAATAATTGTATCCTATATATGCAACGTACGTGCTCCCATTTTCTCTAAGAGAACGTGAGAAACCTTGTGCTTCAACGAAACCAAATAGAGGACATATTTTCCTTGAATGATTCTCAGTAATAGGTAGTGTAGACACAAAACATTCCCGTAATAGAAAGATATTGAAAATATAGCCGATACCGTCCTGTAATACTCTTAGGATATGAGGAAGTATTTCGTTTAATCGAACAAAACCTAGTAATGAAGCGAATTGATATACCAAATATTGAAAAGACATACCACAGAAAAACTGAATATTACGAAGCTTGCCATTCAGTGGTAAGGGTCTCTCGCCCATTCATTTTTATTCGCAATTATTCCAAGTTTTATTACCATATATAAGAAAAAAATGCAGTGAAGTTATTCCGGGATTCTATAAACGGCACTATAAAAACACATGCGTAATGCGTATGCCATATGGCTACCCCTAAAAATATAAGAGCTGCTTTGATAAAAAGGCTTGAAGACGAGTAAAGGGGTGGAAAGAATAACGACGAATGTTGAAACCGAATATAAGCGAAATAGCAACTGCATAAAAGATAATTTGTATGTTCGCAGGAGGAGATAAACAGCATAAACACAACCAATTTGAGCATACTTATCTACGCGAAGCGCCAAAGCAAAATTTCATATGAATATGTTTTCTGCCTGCTGCCTATGCAAAGAAACGTCCGTGTTCTAGCGACTGGAAGTACGAGCTACATAAGCAGAAAAGTCGCAAAGAATGCGCGAGAAATATTTCCTAAGTCACCGGGCTCTTTCGTTGCACTTTGTGCGGTATATGCAGTGAATTCCGTTCTGTTTGATCTCATGATCCAGCTGGACTGCGTTATTCCCTGCTTTCCATTTCTTTGGCGACGGAGGAACAAGTTGCACTGACAGGCTAAGCTCGGCCTGTCTAGTGATGAGGCGCAACTGAAGGAGTTTCTTGCTTTTGCAACGGGAGCAGCTTCTCTTCGCTACCTCTCGTGGCGCCGCACTGTGGGCTTAAGCTTCAGTGGACGATTCAGGTTTAGCTCTGGTTTCTTCACTTCGAGAAGGTATCTGGTATCGTCGTTTGAATAGAAAAGCCCTCAACTAGTTGGTTCCCTTGAACTAGCTAGCTAGCAGCTATTGCATTTCATTGCGAAAAAAATCATTACGAGCAACGAGAAACATTCAAGGCATAATAAAAAACAAAAACGCTTATCATTTAGGAATGAAACATTTTCCATCTTCGTAAGCTACGGTTTAACGACATGTATAAGATGCCAATTTTAACACTTTTATTCAGCTGGTTCTCTTCCCACAGAAGCGCTGTTTATTGCTTCCTATAACCTCATTACTAAGCTCCACTTAGCCAATGTGACAACACACATACACATACACACGCACACACACGCTAGCGCTGCGTCGCAATTATTCAACAACGGAACAGAAACGGACCGGTTTCCGGGCAAATCCAGGTATGTTTCTTTAGGAGTTTGCGAATCCCGAACACTTTTTGGTTATGTAAAAGGGCATACAAGGTAATCAGCAGGCACGCTCACATAAACAGTAATTAGGGTTAGATGAAGGTGCATTTTTGCTCCCTTACTCACATGTACGAAGAAGCACGCACTCTTGCACACGAGGGCGCGCACGCACGTACACACACACACACACACACACACACACACACACACACACACACACACACACACACACACACGCACGCACGCACGCACACACACACACACACGCGCACTCACGCACAAGCACACGTGCGCGCGCACACACACAGACCCACACACACACACTCACGCACACACATACATACACGCGCGAGTGCACGCACACACACACGCGCATGCACGCGCTGCGTCGCAATTACTCAACAACGCATCAGAGAAGGACCGGTTTCCGGGCAAATCCAGGTATGTTTATTTAGGAGTTTGTGAATCCCGAGCACTTCCTGGTTATGTAAAAGGGTATAAAAAGTAATCAGCAGGCACGCTCACATCAACACGATTTAGGGTTAGCTGAACGTGCATTTTTAATCTCAACGCTTACTCACGTGCACGCAGAAGCATGCACTCCTGCACACGAGGGCGCGCACGCACGTACACGCGGACGCACGCACAAATACACACACAGACGCAGCACGCGCTGCGTGGCAATTACTCAGCAACGGAACAGAGAAGGACCGGTTTCCGGGCAAATCCGGGTATGCTTCTTTAGGAGTTTGTGAATCCCGAACACTTCGCGGGTGTGTAAAAGAGCATACAAAGTGATCAGCAGGCACGCTCACATCAACAGGAGTTAGGGTTAGCTGGAAGTGCATTTTCACTCTCTACGCTTACTCACGTGTACGCAGAAGCACGCAATCCTGCACACGAGGGCGCGCACGTACAAGCACACACACACACACACACACACACACACACACACACACACACACACACACACACACACACACACACACACACACACACACACACACACACACACACACACACACACACACACACACACACACACACACACACACACACACACACACACACACACACACACACACACACACACACACACACACACACACACACACACACACACACACACACACACACACACACACACACACACATTGTTTCCAATTCTCAGCACCGAATAGCATTGTAATCGAATCAGCGACACAAGACAAGCTTCGCAGCAGCGCATTGTCACAATACTTTCTGATGAATACCCAAGAACGAATTTAGCACGGCGGAATTGAAGCATTCACTGCGCAAATTTCCACAAAATTGAACATCAGAAGACGCAAACTCCTGAACTCAATAGAGGGATGCAATCCAGTATGCCTAGGAGACTATAGTTTGACATGATCTGAGCAGCAACCGACAGTACTTTAGTACGCACTGATGATATAGGTGGTAGTGGCCAGGAACTACCCCGGTCTGGTGAGGTAACGTTTTGCTCAAATTATGCTTTGTTGACTTTATTTCCAATGATGAACGCCTGATTCGTAATTGTCGTTAACATGACCATTTTGGCTCAATTAACGCAACGCTGAATTATGGCAGCTCAAAGGTATATATCGCCGTTCTCTAGCAAGCAAGGCCTAAAAACTGCTCTTCAAGCCATCATTTATAATCGATCGCCGTTAATAGTATGAACAAATTTCTAATTATTACAAGTATTGTAGAGGGCAGTGAAGAGTCATGGGGACGGGCAAAATCAGGAAGCTGGCGAAGATAACAAAGCGACAGCTTGCTCGTGGAATGATATTTGGAGAGATATGAAGGGGCATTCATTTACAAGATAAGGTTATAGTAACGCACAAGGACAATACTAAAAAGATTCACTTATTTGCAAATATAAAAACGGGCTATTGTAGGCAACGCATTAGCTTTAACTGAGATATACTTGTTCAACAAATAAAACGAACCACAATCCTCGAGCACAGTTTAAACAATGCTTCAGTGTGAGCAGCACGCGTATCTTTAACTATAGTAACTACAATTGCCGTCTTAAAATGTTTACAAGGAATGAAAACAGCCCGAAAAGACAACAAGAAAAGGACAAAGTGCATTGTATCTATGTTCCGCATTTACACTATTTAGACTTGAATACTACGAGGTACAATGATCTATCGACAGAGAATAAAATACGCAGTCTAGAGCTCGAGTCACACTTTTAACAAGAGCTGTAGAGGTTTTAGAATTCAACGAGTTTAATGAGAACGAATGCATACAATTTGTAGGTAAAGCATGAAATTCATTTTGTACTAGCAATTGAACTGACTATGTAATCGTTGAGTTAATTTACTTAGAGGTTGACTTCTCCGTAGAGCCCTGCACCACGCTGGAACGACCACGATGAAGTCATTTACAGCGGCGGTACGTTTCATTCAAAGAAATTGTTGTTTGAAATTAGAACACCAAACCACTGGATATATACAGCTTATGGAGAGTTGCTTGGTAACAACGAACGTTTGAGAAAAGCATGTGGGCGAAGCGAGCAAAAATCTTAAAATTCGACGCCATTTACGTCGTTACGAGTTTTTCTACACTCCTCTGGTGTATTTAGGAGAAGACGTGGATTACGTACTGTGATCACACTCTTCTTCCGAATGCTAGCGCAATACAAGTTCGCACACTTTATCTAAACCCTTCGTGCATTCAAATCTTTGCATATCGTTCAAATCTAAAAACACCACTTCAGCTTCCCAAAAAGTTCCAAGGACTGAAAACAAATTTCCGGGCCGATCAGAATGGCCCTGAAACCTAATGACACTTGAAAAGAACAAAATGATCTTTGATGTCAATTGAAGCTAGCTTTGTGAAAAACTTATCCTCAACGTTCCTCTGTGGCTAACAACGTTAGTACTGCATCCAGTGCGCACGTCTTCTGTCAGGTTACCAGAACACTTGCCCAACCATGCACCCTCTTTCCTCCCACTTCTCCCTTTTTTCCTCCATAGTACACCTGTCTTGAGGAAGCAGCGGCACGTTGGTACTCTGATGATAGGATCACAAAAACGCGGTAATATGGATTTAAACTTAACGCACTACTCTGCTCTGGCAACGGCACTTGTCATGAATGTGTAAAGAGAGGACCAGGAGAGTACGAGCATATGCATGTTCACGCTTTTCTCTTCTTGTTATCTCCTACGCGGTCTAAGAGCCCCTTGAAGTTGTTTCCGAAGAAACAACAAATACACTGCTGTTTTGAGGGCTTTCAGTACGCACTCACAAATGTCTAAAATTAGTGTTCTGAAGGGAATTCGAAGACAACACAGCGGCAAAGGCGTAGCGGCAGTGCCCAGAAAATCAACAAAGCCCGAATACAAACCGCGGACATACATTCGAGTCTTGTGGTGCACCTCAGAAAGCATGTGTCAGTTTTTTACAGCTCTTAGGCCCCATTTCTAACTAAGCTTCCTTTTCTCTCTCTTGAACAAGACGTCTTTCGAAAAATTCGGTGTCGCTTTTTCGCCTGCTGGCAGTGTCTAGGTTTGGACGTGGTCCAAAGCGGTATCTGTTTTTAGCAGGTAACATTACTCAATGCTGAACAAAAAAACGCCTACATTCATTCTGCTCCATTCTTAACTTGGTTCATTTTCTATCGTGCTTTTTTTTTTTTTTTTCGCTATCATTCTGTTCAAAAACCCAAATATTACCGCAAAGAGGCGCAAACCGGTTCTTTTGCTGAAATTATGCTTTTTTACCGGAGATGCAAGTAAATTGCGGTTTCTCGCCTTGTTTTGGTCTTTTCAATTCGCTAAAGGCTACGCAACGCGCTATTTTGCTTTCGTGTTTATTTTCCTGTTTTTTTTTTTTTCACCAGTTTCTGAGCAAGAAAAAAATAGTCAAGACGACTTTCTCACTAAACGCCTAGCGAACTAGAATAGATTCTTGCTGTTGCTCCTGTGGTCATGCAATTTTACACAAACTTCACCATGCCTCTGTTGTGTCTTTATGGCAAGAATTCACTTTTGTTCTCGGCGGAGAAAGTCGCCACCACTCTCCACATTTTCTTTCTTTCTTTCTTGTTGTAAATTTATGCTCCCTACTGAGCGTGCGTTTCCGCGCATGGGGCTGACTCGCACTACTTGACTTCATCTGCATGGAGTGTAGGGAGTGGCACTTTTTCTTAGTTCTGAAAGAAAGCAAATATAGTTCTTTCCTTGAAAGAAAAGTTACCACGCTATCATCAAACCACCGCAGTTGGCTTTAAGTTGTGAATGTTTTCCATGTTTATGAAGGAATAATAGGGTTGCTGATTCATATTACAGAGTACAATCAAAAAACCTTAATGTGTTGATCTGGCTATTCATGTTCATATACTGCGTTTTTTTAGGATTTTTATTGACACTCTGAGAATGCACTTCGTAGTCATGGTTTATGCCTGGGCTAATATACGTTTAAGCAATACGCATTCAACTGGTAGTCATTGTATTTACACACTATACAACGAAGGCACAACAAAAATAAGCAACTTGCGATTGGGTCTGTTGATAACTCCAATTCTATAATAATACGTTACACTTTAACGTGGAGCAGGAGATGCTGCTTAATATTTTTCTTTGTGACTGGAAATACACAGGTGAAAAGCCGAACACAAAGTTTCACGTCACTACAACTTTTAGGTAGCATTTTTTTAACGTTTCGTAATAACGAAATTATTAAGAAAACGACTGGAATTCTACACGAAAACATCTTGTTACAGCGACACAAGAAGCACGTGTTTGGGACAGGGTTCCATATCCTTTTTGTTTTGAAAGAAAGCTTCTCGCGCCATCTTTTGGTCGTCACTTGGGATAAGTGGGGATGACTATAATTTGCGCGAGGTTTTGAGCAAGGATATCTCTTTTAGGTCTCACTATACGGTTTATTAGCTCCGCCAAGTTTCTTGTAATTCTCCTGTTATGTTGTGAATATTTTGTTAGCTTTGTTGCCCTTCCTGTAATGTTGCCACAGAGCGATCTATACGCATGCGATGAAAAGAATAATACTTGTTTGACGTTTTCTGAACGTCCAAATACATGTTTTACTGACACAAATTTTATATTTTCTTGCTTTATTTGAGAAACCACGCATTTCGCCCTATCTTTGCTGTCTTGAAATGATATCTCAGTTTTCATACCTTTAAAATAAAGAATTGATATTTTTTTGCTAATTTGCAGAGAGTTGGCTAGGCTTTGTCATTGGCAGCAAAATTGAGAAATGAAATGAAAGTATGCGTAAATTTACCTGTAAAGATCTGCATATAGTTGTAAACGAGATAGGTTGTATGCTGACGTGAGCTTCAAGCAGCAAACACTGTTTATTAGTGAACCAATACATATATCAATGATTCTCTGAAATAAGAAGCTTCGCCGGGGTGGCGAAGTGGTTACGGGGCTCGACTACTCTTCCCAAGGATGCGGAATCGGATCCTGGCCTCAGCGGCCGCTTTTCGGTGGGGGCGAAAAGCAAAGCACCCGTGTGCTGCGCGATGTCAGCGCACGTTGAAGAACCCCAGGTAGTCGAAATTTCTGGAGTCATCCACTACGGCGTCTCCCGTAGCCTGGGACGTTAAACCCACCAAACCAAATCTAAAATAAAAAAAAAAAATCCCCAGAGCGCTACCAAAAGCTAAGGAATTATTTGCTGGCATAAAGAATTCTTCTGCTAAGCTCTTTTTTCCTACCAAGTTCACGATCTGGTCACTGGTGGCTTTTGGCAGTTTCAACCAACAGCATCTTCAAGACATGTGCTGAAAATAAACCAAACGCGATTTTTCCGATACAAGTTTGCAATGACAAGGTTGTCCATCATAGGCACATGCATTATAATAATATTTAATTTCCGCATATATAGGACTCTAAAAAGCTCATGTCGTTATTCTTCTACTTGGTTAGGTTACTGTTCAGAACGAGGTTTACGGAAATGAAGTGCAGAATCAGGAGTATCTAGACAACAAAGAAATAACCCAGGCTGGAACAGAGACAGGGCTGCACGGCCTGCAAATAAGAGGTTAAGGCCTAACAGGTTTTTGCTTGTTACGCGAGGACTGCACAGTTTCCTTGTCCAGGTGGGAGAAACAAGAAAGGACAGGAAGGTCGATAACAAAGGAAACCTGCTCAGCTGTCCGGATACCTTAAGGTGGGCAACCACTTACCTCAGAGACAAAGAGTAAGAGAGAAAATAGCGCCAAAAATCAGAAGCAAGCGAGGGAAGACAACGGTCGGTAGGCACTGATGAAAACAAATGGGAAAGTTTCAGCAGTAAAAGGGCGCAATGAGATCTTCATTCTCTGCCAGGAAGTGAGGTGAAATTCCGGCGGCAACCCATGTAACTGCTTTATCTTGTTTGCCTTGTTTTTCTCCTCACCGATACGCGACTGATGGAAAACAGCGACGGAAGTCTCGAGAGATAGACTCCATATGACTCCTGGATGCTGGAAAGATGTTATAGCATAGGAACGAGGTAGTATTTATTGCATGCCTTCAGTTGCTCTTGCGATAGTGCTCCTAAGAGATACAAATGACTTTGGAGGTAATGCGTACGCAGAAGTGCGTGAGGTTGGTAGCTGTGAGTGCAGTATGGCTCTATGAAAAGCAGGGTAACGGGAGTTTGTCCGGGACTTGCCCTCACCTGGTGCCGGAAATAAAATGAAATGAAAGATGTCATTTGTTGTGCCCTCCCACGCAGAAATATATGTATGCTGAAATAAAGTGCTATCAAGGAGGAGATGGAGACTCTTACCGAAATACATGGGGGGACAGATGTTTTTCCAAATTACAATTCAAGTGTTTAAAATGAGCGCTTTAAGCTCGGCACCTAGCCAGGGGCGAGAACTACAATTTTACAATAAAGCGATTTCTTCGAAAACGGCAGAAAAATGACAGAATATAGATTTTCAGCTTTTGCGGGATATAAGAACTTAAAAGCAACAGCTTGAAGTAAACTTGCATTCTTTTCCTGCTAATATTAGCGTTAGGGTGCATAATCCAAGGCTGCATTTTGTTTTTGGTCCTCTATAGCTGCTTTCCCTCCCAAAGATATTTCCCACCAAAGATATTGGAATCTTCAGGGCCAGACTTTTGTTCCCTGGTTTCCTTTAATTAGATTCTTCTGTACTTTTTTTCTTGTTATCGGGAACTTCTAAGGAGGGGGTACAATGAGGACAGTTCGCTCTTTTGTCCGTGTCCTGCAGCGCTCTTCGCTTGACAGCAGCACACAGCACTGCCAATGGCGCCTTCTTTAGAAGCAGCGTCTTTGTTGTGCTATGGCGTTGTCATGGCAACGCCAGCAGTGCAGCTATTCTTTTCGAGACCGCAAAACCATGCAGCGAGCAACAAGCACTCATGGGCGTTTTTAAGACTATCTTTAACCTTGATGGAAGGTTCATTATTTTAACTGCCAGGAAGTATAAGGAAAGGAAAAGTCCTTTTTGCATGGAGTAAATATAAAAGAGCGCCGTCTTCACCTCGATTGGCCACGTTTGTCACTATCACCACTTATTTGTTTTATTTAGTTTCAAACTTCATACATCTTTGTATTTCATTCCTGCAATTTTGGTATATTTTCTTCGTACAATTTTATGGAGCGGCATCTTTGGCAGATGGAGGGCTAGTCCCACTTTTGAGCCATCTAGAGCTAGGTGAATGTTGAAGGAAAATACTCTAGCCATAAATTTGTCTGATAATTTCAGGAACGTTCCACCATATTAAACAAAATGGTGCATTTACTTCATTTCCATATATATTAACTTGAAATCACTAAAGCTTTTGTCTGGGCGTGGGTACCAACGTAACTTATGGCATAACGATATTAATCCAGCACAATAGCTACGAGATCGCAGAATACGAGAACAGTCTTTCACTGTCCAGATAATTTGCAAGGCACTTCATTGTGCCACACGTATTGCCCAAATATCAACCTCTGAGAATATGATTGCTACATAAGCACATCAGGCGGTTAGAATAATGTAATTCTTAACCAATGCTACCCTATTCTCAGCTTTCAGCGAGGTGTCCTTGAAACCTCCTTCAAAGAATAGCTAGCATTAGACTCTGGGACAATTGATTTCAAACACAAGCAGAGGGAAGTAGCTCAGCTTCGCTGCCGATGGTATTAGACAACCAGGCCATCTCGATAGCAGGTTTCTATGTATACGTACTAAGATTCCAGTCTTTTACGATGCGCTGGAGTGAAAATCTCAGAGGAGAATGTTTTAGGCGAAATCTTTTATTATTTTAGGCGCAAAAATATCAGACTAAACATTTTTATTGAGCAAAAGCCGAGGTAGTTAGGCTCATTTTTAACTAACAAAATAATAGATAAAAGTAACACCCAAGGCATGTTCATGTATAGTAGTACATAATAAAGAACACAATATGTACTTCTTTTTGTCCTGCTGTCTGCGCTAAAACTTTAGAAGCGCTGCACAGTGACATCATATAGAACTTCCGGAAGGAAGAGTATTTTTTTTTTGTCAAAGTACTTTAAGGCCTTCATGCATAACTAATGCATTATAAAAAAGAGCAAGACTGCCTTTCTATGGGAAATAGTGGGCGCCAAAAGATAATAGAAGGCTTTCTAGAACAAGCAATGTCTCGTTGACCGTCAAATAATATTTGTTCTAGAGCCCGGGGAACTATTGAAATATACGAAATAAGAATAAGTCTTTTTATATCCCGTCCACTGTTGTCTGCGTTACATAAACTGGGCATTTAATAAAATCAAGAATATGGTTCCATACAGTTATTATAAAAGCGATTGGTCTCATGTTATTTCAATAGATTAATGATATTGAAAATGATGCCAGGCTTAATGCTACTTAGGCGTGTGCTTTATACTTTGGAAATAATTAACGCTTTTTTCGAGACAGAGGTTAGAAAAGAAGCTTGGACACGTACGATACATAATTAGCCTGCGTTCTTGGTTTGGATTGTTCGACTGGTTTCTTTTAGACATATAGGTTTATTCACTGATGATTGTTGACAGCACTTCCTTAAAATAGAGATTGCAATCATCTGCGATTGCAGGAAGCTTATTTATTTGTACAACTACCTACCGGTTTTGTAGAAATTGTACTGCAATCGTATATAAAACGCTTTTAAATAGAGGCTCGAAAAAAAGGTGTAGTTCCCACGAATGACAAAAAAAAAAAAAGAAAGTTCTGAGTGAGGCACAAAATTCAAAAATTCCTCGTTCCAATTGAAATCAAAAGCCTTGCTTTTGGTTGCTTTTAGTCACGTGCGCCTACCACAGCGACGAGTAATTCAACAGCATGAATTCGTTGTGTTGAAAAACAGCAGGGTGGAGAAGGAATACAGTTTACTTCAGTGAACACATTTTTATTGAAGAAAGCAGGCTGGCTTGATATTATATTTTGCCAGCTCTACAAAAGCGTCGACACCATTCTCCATTTTCCACAGAACTGGTTTGGTTTGTGCGGTTTAACGTCCCAAAGCGGCTCAGGCTATACGGGACGCCGTAGTGGAGGACTCCGGAAATTTCGCCCACCTGGGGTACTTCAACGTCCACTGACAACGCACAGCACACGGGCGCCTTGCTTTTTGCCAAATACAGAAAAGTACTACAGAACTATAGAAAAAATTGATGTTTACTACAGAACTGCAGAATATCTTGTCTCATTTTGAAACTGTTCTGCAGTTTTTTTCAACTGGAAAATTATAAAATATTCCTCAAGTATTGAGAAATAATATGATATATAGGTTTAACATGTTGAAGTGTCTCAGTATTGTGGGATGGATATGCTGCGGAGTAATTTGACCATACGAGTATGCATGTATATTTTACAGTACGTGGACACCTTTTGAGTTTCACTTCGATCGATACGCTGCTGCAGCGGAGGATTTACATGCCAGTGTTCCGACTTAGCAGCCGAGCTCGTAATGACTGATCCACCGCGGTCAGTATCCGTTCTGTGAAGTTTGACTCGTGCTAAAGATATTCCTCCTGAAGACATATATACCTATATACCTCGCCAGGGGCGCTAATCTATGTCAATACACCAGCAACTTACGCCATAATGTCAACGCTTGTCTTTAATGAGTCCCATAGCCAGACAACTATTGAAACCTGATAAAATTCCACGTCAAATTACTTATTCTATTTCGGCATTACGAGAGTGGCACTTTGCCTCTGTATTTTGAGCATGCTGATTTTGACGTGTTCAATAAACAAACTGTGCCGGTTTCTTTTAACAGAAAACTTCGTTAGTAGACGTAACAATTGGGAAAGGTAGCGAAAGCAATAACGTGCGAAAGCGGTAGTCGAAGGTCATTTTTTTCGAAAAACGTGACAGCTTCATTGGCAACGTCCCAGGAATCTGATAGATTACAATTCGATGGCAGCCTAATCGAATTGAGTCAAAGGAAAAATCAGACATTGCTTTATATCTTCATTTACGCCTGCCTGCCTTCTTTACAGCGTTTTTCAGGTGTCCAAAGAGAAGACGTGACAGATATGGCACCTGTCCTTTCCTACAAATCAATTTACATTTTTTCCCTCATCAAACAAATACAGCAAAGCGTTTCCCTCATGCAGTAAGTCGTCATGCAGCGCTCCATAGCAGAAGCCCTAGCCATATTGACAGCCACAAACAAAGGGATGCAGCATCGATCCGATTTCGATTCCGTGGAAGTCACTTACTGCTTTGAGTGACTCGTAATCAGAGTAAATCGATGCGGTGGAGAAGGAGAATAGCGGTGTCTCCCGATCGTTGAAACCTGTTCATCTTTGTTTATTTGAACAGAAACTTTGTCCTCCCTTCATGACAGCCAGTGAATGCATGAGATGAAAAGAGCAATGAACCAACACAGAAGCACACTCCTGCATATATATTTGTGTGTGAAGAAGCAAAAAACAATATGATAAAAAAGAGCATAGAGCTTGCAGCGAAACAGTACTATGGAAGCTAAAATACCGGGTGTGGTATGGGGGGACAATCATATATCAACATAAAGACGTCTCTGGAAGGAGGCGGCTTTAAAATTATAGTCGGAGAACTGTCAAAATGTAATTATTGTAATAAAAGGCAGACAGAAGCGTTACGTTAGTGGGAACAAAGTGGGAAAACGAGCATGCAATTATTACCTCTAAACGCTGATGAAGACCGAAATAAAATACAAAAGAGAAGCTTAATGAAGAGTGAACAGAGTATTATTATTTGGAAGCAGCGATTTGCAAAGAAAAACGGTAGGTATTATTTATATAAATGTTTAAGGCACTCTTGATTTCGTCGCTTTCAGGCATCGCCTGACTTCGTAATGAATGACAACTTAATAAACACTCGTTGTGTACTGAATACGAAGCAAATGGGATGTGTGCCGAGATGTGAAAAACTGTTGATTTGGAGTAAAATGGAGGTTAGAAGCATAAAATGGTTTTAGTCCTGACTGTCGGGACGTAGGTGACGTCGAGCCAGCGTCAAGGACAAAAATCCGGTTATCAATTTTTTGTTTTACTCGGGCGCGCCGAACGAGATTTAACGAGACGAGTTCTCCGCTCTCTAACGCTTCTTTCCTCGTCATATATGACGCCACGGTGCCAATCGCCGGCTATTGAGGCGGGAGCCGATCGAAGCGGCATCAAGCGGCATGAATGCAGTCTAATTCGAAGCGGCATCAAGCGGCATGAATGCAGTCTAATTCTGCCTAGAATAATCATACAAAAAGACACGACAGACGTTAGGCCATAAATCTGAAGTAACCACAGATACCATGTGCCTGTGAACCTGCGAAGCGAGCAAATCATGCAATGCGTAAAATACAAATAGTGAATAAGCTAGAGCTGCCAAAAGGAAAGCATGTGAGTGATGATCTGGTTCTCAAATTCCACCAGGTAACTACCGGTTTTCTAAATGAATTAAAAACCAGGTGCGTTGTATTCTGAGTATAATTGTTGGAGTTGGGCAAATGATCTTAGACAATTCTCTTCTGAACTTGCTCGGTCATTAGCGACGTTCAAACACAAATAAATAACAACTAGACCACATGTAACATACAAAGCGCGCATAACGCCCATACTGTCAAAGGAGTATGAAAATTTGGTAGAACTATTGCAAAGGACTAGGTAAATAACATTTAAAGGTTAAAATAAGAGGTTGAAAATACAATATTGATGTCCGGCAAGCCCAGCTTCTTCCCATTTCTGGGAGCTAGCATTTGTGTACATTGACCTGCTGGTTAGCCAGCCACCTCCACCAGTAAATTTATACTGAGGCTTCGTCCTGCCCCCAGGAAACTATTTGCGTTCGATTATTGGGACGATTTCTTTCCATAGTTTCTCCATCCATAATCAGGATTAGAAGAAAATACTATGGTTTGCCAGACCCTGTTTCAGGTAAGGATGTGAACAAAGGCAAAAGAGAAAAAGACAGGGCAGGAGAAAATATGT
This sequence comes from Amblyomma maculatum, assembly GCF_055883805.1. Lineage (NCBI taxonomy): Eukaryota > Metazoa > Arthropoda > Arachnida > Ixodida > Ixodidae > Amblyomma > Amblyomma maculatum. The sequence continues at coordinate 79,098,670 of NC_139353.1, forward strand.
AATCATCGTGCATTATTATGTAGTTTAATGCATGTTCGTTTGAAAATTTTACCTATTTAATAACAGTTATTGGTTGCAAGAAAAATGAGTTGATCTGCTGGTAAAGAATAGAAACAGCAACCAATTGCCTGTATAGATGCTATTCCTTTTTATATTCCGTGCCTGTAATTTGTTAAGACTAATTTACGTATGGACTTTGAAAGTAATGGACGGAGGGAAAATTAACTATTCTACAGGTGATAAATTGTTGCAGCAGAAGGTATCCTCTTCATCCACATATTGCTTGATTTTATTGGTTGTTGGATATCTAAAGGTTTTTGGCATGAGACTATGAACCTCATGTAAATCATCGCATGCTGCGTTACTTTAAGTTTGTCCGTGTATTTGCTCTACCTTCTTGTATACAATGCAGAACTAACTAGACTCAGGAAATTCACTTTCTATGCCAGTTCGCTATCCTTTTCTGCTGATGATTTAATATATTTATCTATTTATTGAAACACACTGCTGGCCTTGCATTTTAGGCCATATCAGGAATGTAGTATTTATTATATTATGTTCTGTCGTCTTCTGCTCTCTACACTAAAATTATCTCCATTTACCGAACCTTCGCATCTCTCTAAATACACATTTGTATTTAGAGAGAGGCCTTGTGGTAGATCATCCGCCTCGCATTCGGCAGGTACCGGGTTCGATCCCTGGTGCCGCCGGTTACCCACCGGTTTTTAGGTGGGTACAAGCTTTCCTCCGGCCTGGTGCTCGGCTCTTCTGGGGTGAAATGCTTGGGAAAAGGGGTCACGGCCCAAATGGTTGCGCCGATATAACAGTGATTCGTTCCGCCATCGGACAACAATAAGTCCGCCTTGCACGGCAACAGCCCATTATGTGGCCCTTTTTTTACACATACAAAAAAAAAAATGGAACACTAAGAACAAGGGCTCTCCCTCCAAAAGTAGTTATCACAGCTCCATTGTCTTCACTGCAAAGGTCTAATGGTGGCTTTCCAAAAAGGAGGGATGAAAATTTCTACACCACTTCTTTTTAAAAAAATATTTATAAATATCGCAACGCCTTAGAAGGCGGCATGGAAGGACATGAAAGGCAACATTTTCCAGTCTTTACGCCACCATATTACTCAACTAAATACTCTGCTTGCAGAATTGTATTGATATATGCGCCCGTACATAAGTAGTATAATTATTACGCTTGGAATTTGTGTCCCAAGTCTCACTTTTGTGAAATAGACGGTGTTCTGAGAAGACGTTCGGAGCTAAAGGTAAGCTGCGGCAGTAATGTCCAATAATGCAAAAGTATATCTCATCTATAAGGCAGTTCAAATATAGTAAAGGTTAAATAATTTTCGGCGTGGCTTTCGGCCTTAATATGATGACTTCTCCACATGAAGGCTAAACGCAGATTTTTCACACGAAAATACCGAAGGTCCGCTAAAATGGGTGGTAAACTTAGTTGATAACGGAATGGCCGACACTAGCCTATGCTTTGCAAGTCCTGTTCTGCACTTTATATCCTCTGCGAGGAGTACGCAATGCGTTTCACTGATTCAAAATACGTTTTTTGCGATGCGCACCAACACGTTCATAGTTAGAAAATTTGTTTTTGTGCTAACTTGTTCGAATGAACTTTCACATTAACGAAACCGAATAATTGTGGTGAGTGCATGCTCTCTGCTAAGTTGCTTACTATAAATGTTTGGCCGAAACTTTGTCTGGTTAGGCCTTTGGATTAAATTAATCATGGTCACTGATCAAGTATGAAAAGTTGTATTGCGCGTGAAATAATAATATTCAAGTCATTTTACTAGTTCGCAGTATTTTAAGTGAAGAACATGAGTTCCTTTTTATCCGATTATACCATGCGATATATGTTTCCTAAACTTGCACTCTGCCCTGGCGACGACGAAAAGTGAGAAGGCACAGGTTGTCAACCTGGGCCTCCAAGATAAGCGTTCGTCAAAAAACGAATAGATTGCTTGGTACCAAAGACTGAAACTGTCACTGCTGAGGTTTATTTGAATAAAATACAGAACATGTGTGGGTTAGATTAGGATCGTTTAAGTTTGGAAACAATTTTATTGCGTTATACTGCATAAGTATAGCAGTATGATTTTAAATGTTACTCTAAGCTCACACCACACCTTTTCTTTTATGTATGCATGAATGGGCTCGACACCAATTGCCATTATTTATTGTGGTTGCAAAATGTAAAGAAAACCTGAAAATGGAATTTATTCACTCGCACCCAAATTAAGAAAACGCGTGTATAATATGACGCCTGACTTAATTTTTGAACCATGCGAGATGATAGAATAAGCAAAGAATGCATTTAACATGGAGCGTTTTCTCGTCATGAGGGTAAAAAAAATAGCAGACAAAGCCTTTTTGCTAAAACAAAGTTGATGGAACATTTATCGACCTGCGTCAGCTCTCTTATAACGGTAGTAAAAGTAGTAAGCTATGCTTTGAATAGAATTGCCACTCAAAAAGTAAGCGCCTTTCTTGACGGCTGTCAAGAACTTGCGGGAGTGTCATCCCTAAAGCTTTTCAGATCGTCTTAGTGTTTTGAGTAGGGCTTTCTTTTTCATTTCGGTGGGCGTCGAGCCAAACCTTTCAAGCTGTCAGTCCAACCTGTCGCTGTTCAGCAAGCAGCTTCATTCTGGAAACATACAGAGGAAACTGACAAGAGAGGGCGGAGGGTGTGTTTTACCGAACGCTGAGAATTTAGTGAAATACTTTTGGCTGTTGTCTTCTACACGGGAAGAGATGTCGGCATAAACGTTTGGAGAACGGTCATTTACCCTGTTTCTGCCCCCCAACGAAGCGAGTTCAGCAGATTGGGGAAAAGCAGTTTATCAAAAAAATCCATCAGTGAACGGTTCGTTCATGTTCAGGTGGGGCGTCTGCTCTGTATTCGTCTAATGAATTCTTGCGGGAAGAATGTTTCCAGAGCTCGCGTTTAATGAATAAATCAATGCTGTTATCAATTTTAGAAAAGCGTTCCTCCGCAAAAGGACACACATGCTAAAAATTATATGTGGTTTAAAAAATCGTAAAAACTATGCTATTGCTATTCTTTCACTTTGGTAATGAGAAGCGGTCAGAGATAATAGATTCAAGAAGCACATTGGTAAACACTACAGAAACGGCAATAGAGAAATGCGAAAGCCTGATCATAGCTGCTGCGCACTGTAAATTGCGCACCTCTTGTATAGTTTTGCCTAGCAACACCAGAGCTGTTGCCGCGCAGTTGGCTGGCTGACTGAAACCCTTTATTGAGAGATAAGAGAGGGGGTAGTGTGGGTGGCGTTCCTAGCCAGGGACGCCAGTGAATGCCGCTGCTATTCTTGTGCGTGTCACGAGGGCACTTTGGGCCTCGAGTCCGGAGCTGGATAGGGCAGTCTTTCACCTCTCAACGGTTGGCACTGCGTTTGGGCGCATCAGGTGGATTGTTTGGACAGATCCATACCATGGGATGCAGGCCGCTCCTCAAAGCGACAGTAAGAATGCTATAAACGAATATCGCCAAATAAAGTTTTTCACCACCAATATCGCACGTGGCATGTTAGTCACCCCCATATTCTCATTCCACCATCCGAAATTCTAATCAAAATAGCTGTTTACTCCACTTTGTGGAGCAATCGGAAAATCCAGAAGCCTAAATTATTCAGCAACGTTTTTCTAATTTAAAAAGACAATTTATAAAGCAATAGCGACTAAATTTCACGCCTTTCTACCAATGTCTTCCTGGGGTGTTCAGATTGGTCATGATGGAGCGGGAATATTTGTTAACTTGCAGAATAGAAAAAGGGGGTGCTCTGCCGCTTTTTGCGGGGGGGGGGGGGGGGGGGGGGGGGGGGGGGGGGGGGGGGGGGGGGGGGGGCTGGCCTGGGACCGAATTTTTATCTGTTGTAGGCCTTCATTGCACACGCCACCGCTGGTGGTGGACGACGGCTGTTGTTGCGGCGCGCGTCTTTCTTTCCCTCTTGCTTTTCTTTCTTGTCTATATCCTCTTCTATCTGCACGAGGCAGTGGAGGCGGCTCAGCTACAGAGCCAGTAGCAGGCCCGTGCATTTTCTTTTCCTTCTTCCTACAGCCACAACAACAACAACAACAACAACAATAGAAAAGTCAACGTTTACGGATGCTTCTATATGCAATCCGACTTAAATAATTAGGCAAAGTAAGGATGCGATTCAGATTATTTATTCAGATACCTGTGTCAGTGGCGACATTTCATCTTATTTCCTTTTTTCCAGGGATATTTTTTCTTTTCAACCGCATTATGACCTTATTGTTATAGAAAATGAGTTTTCTTGAGCAGGACCCCAGGTAAAAGGGATGTCTTTCTTAAGGCGGTCGTTGAGGGGATGGGCGAGTGCAGCAAAATTTTTGTTGAAACATCAGAAATAGGAGCACAAGCTGATAAAGCTTCGCACATCCGTAGAAGACCGAGACAGAGGGAAGTCCTTGACAGCCTGAAGTTTAGCAGGATCTGGACGGACACCAGAAACATCGACAAGATGCCCGAGAATTGTAAGTTGGCGGCGTCCGAATTGGCATTTCGACGATTTGAGCTACTACCCGGCTCTACGGAAGACGGAAAGAATGCTCGTCCGTCTTTCGAAGTGCTCGGAAAATGTGGAGGAAACATTCTACAATGTCGTCGAGTTAACACAGGCATGTAGTCCATTTAAAGCCTCGAAGCAAGGAGTCCATCATTCCGTGTGTCCCCGGTACTTGGTTCTGGACGTATGTACTACGCGCGCCGAAGCTGCAACCCAGATGAGTGGCGAACACCTGACAACAGGCCTATGTGCTTTAACTGCTCCCGAGTCGGTCACAACTCTCGACACTGCCGAACTCGTCCCCCATCGACCTTTCGCCGCTACTCGGATTATGTCTATTCCTGCCGATCTTCATCACCCTCTGAACAGCAATTCTCAACCTCTGACACACAGACTCTACCCACGAACCGTTCGTCGCCGCCCTACCGCCGTCGTTCTCCATCGCCCCGATCTCACCGCCCGTCATCTCCTGAGCCGTATGCTCAATGTCGTTCGGAAAACTAATGGCCGCAGAGTCTGGAGGTGTCGCAGCTCGGACGACCCGACCTGAAAACCATCCCATTCTCCAGGTCCGAAGGAACATGCTTAGCGTCGACGTAGATGGGATCACTGTTACAGCTCTGACCCACACGGGAGCGAATGTCTCCGTTATGATTTCCCTTCTCCGCCATCGCTTAAGGAAAGTGCTCACTCCTGCCCCCTCAGCTGTCATCCGTGCCGCTAATGGTGGAACTTCTGCTGTCGTTAGAATGTGCACAGCTCGTGTATCAGTCGCCGTCCGTCATACTTCTGTTCTCTTCACTGTCCTTGAAGACTGCCCTCATGACCTAATCTTCGGTCTTGACTTTCTCTCTGAACATTTTGCCTTCATCGATTGCGCCACAAGTGTTGTTCAGCTCGCTCTACCTTTTCAGGAGGAGCCGCCGGATCCATTTGTGCACCGCCTACGTACTGTCAATTTTCCCCGCCTGGACCCCGAAGCCGTCACTTATGTATTGTTCTTGTCCTTCCCACCAGTCTCGGAAGGCCAGTACATCATTACTCCAGCCCTTGATGTACATACCTCTCGCACGGAACATTTCCATTGCTCATACAGTGGTCCTTATGTCTGCCAATCAAGTATTCCTTCCGGTCCTCAACTTCGCATCGCACGTTCAGACTCTTCTCCAAAGCATGTCGTTAGCTACGCTGCGCCCTGCTTCTCAATACATTGTATCAGCAGTTACAGGTTGTGTACCCTCCTCAGCGAACTGCCGTGTGTCATTTGTCACACCATCTGACGAATACACAACGATGATTGCTCCTGACCTTTCACCAGCACAACACTCACAATCTCGGATGTCTTCTTTCCTCATTTCGCGACATCTTTGACAACCATCCTTTGGCTCGGACCTCTGTGGTTACGCATCGCATAAACACCGGTGACGCCGCTCCCATTCACAGACATCTGTATACAGTGTCCAGTACAGAACGCAACATCACTCCCCCGCCGGGGTGGCGCATTGGTTACGGCGCTCGACTACTGTTCCCAAGGACGCGGGATCGAATCCCTGCCTCTGCGGCCGCTTTTCGATGGAGGCGAAAAGCAAGGCGCCGGTGTGCTGTGCAATGTCAGTGCACGTTAAAGAACCCCAGGTGGTCGAAATTTCCGGAGTCCTGCACTACGGTGCCTCTAATAGCCTGAGTCGCTTTGGGACGTTAAACCCCACAAACCAAACCAAACCAAACATCACTCAGCTGGAGGTGGACAAGATGCTCATTAAAGACATCATAGAACCCTCGTCGAGCCCATGGGCCTCACCAGTTGTCCTTGTTAAAAGGAAGGATGGGAGTTAGCGCTTTGCGTTGATCACCCCGCACCTCCACCAATAATGTAACGCAGATACACGGATGTATTTACAGATATTTACAAAGGGGTAGCTGCCCAGACGAACAACTTCATGTCAGCGGCGCCCAGCACGATTCATACACACTTCGTCGTTCTCCACCTTCGACAGGTGAACGCAGCACTTTGTCATCGTCGTCCCTTTACAATATTAAAAAAAAAAAACCGTTTTGAACTAGTTTAAACAAATTCAAACTGGATTATAGGAAGGAAGGACACAGTATCGTTCACCTCTTTCCGTAGAATGAACCGTTTCATGAGAGAAGGGAAGAAGGTGGTAATGGACATGGGAAAGAAATAAATAGCTTTGGTAAAGAGGGCCGCAGTGGTGACTCAGGACTTATGACGCCTGGCTACTAAATAGGAGTACCCGGGTTCAATCCCGATTGACGGCGGTTCCGTATGAATGCAGGCTAAATGGGGAGACGACCAGATATGATGCGATGCCAATAATAATAATAATAATAATAATAATAATAATAATAATAATAATAATAATAATAATAATAATAATAATAATAATAATAATAATAATAATAATAATAATAATAATAATAATAATAATAATAATAATAATAATAATTTGTTCAGAGGAAAGGTAAGGCGCAGTATTTGCCATACTTCTTTGTGAAACTTCCTCTGGTAGTCAAAATAACAACGAAGCCTTTTTCTAGTCATGTGTAAACTATTACATCATTCAACCACGGCTACGCTGAAGCCGTGGCGCTCGTTGTGTCCGGATCGCCTCCGCTGCCTATTAGCCGTTCCAACGAATCGCAACTGTTCTATACAATTTAACGAAAGCATTTGTCATGGATGGTTCATGCGAGATGCCTCCTACACAGTCTCCGTCTCAGACGCTGCGAAGACAACAAGCCTAATCCGATGATCCAGTGTACATAGATCGCCGAGAGGCTGCCAGACAGGGTGGAAGAGTGGGCGGCGAGCGAAGCGTGCCGCCGAGAGCTCGGAATAACGTGAAGCCCATCTCGTCAAAAGCCGCAATGACGATGCCAAACACCGCCGAAAAGGAGCCGAAACAGTTGCCTTGCCGCAGTCATCCCCATCAAGCAACAACAAAGTTTAGCCAAGCCAGGCTCAACTTCCAACTTTTCGCTTTAGTTACTTAGGCCTAGCGGGGTTAAACCTTTCCTTCATTTTCCATGCTCACCTTTCAACAAAGGTGCTGTAGAGGATCTTCCAGAACTCTTCGTAGCAATTTAAACAGAAAACAAAAACCACCTCGCAGCTGTTTCGTGTCCTTTTACCGACTACTGAAAAGCAAAGACAGGTTTTCCGCGCGTATGCAAAAAAATATTTAAGTAAAGAGAGAACAATCGTTTCCTACAAAAGAAGAGTACAGCGGAAATTGCGTGGCTTTCAAATGTACAACGGGCCTTCGCGCGGTACGTGTTTCTTTTTTTCTTCTCTTCGTATCCCTTAGTGTCATTGTTCTGCCTTTTCGTGCCTCTTTACGCCTCTCTTTCCTTTCCTGTCGGTGTCTCGTTTCTCACATGACGAAGACAGTACTTCGGCTTGCTCTTACAGCAAACGCAACCCAGTGCTTTTCCCCAACTTCGTTCCTATGTCGGCTTTATAATCTTTGAAATTCTTTTGTTTGGAGTCGCGAAAGCAGTTGCCGAGTGCTCTCCATCCCCTTGAGGAACCCAAAGTTCGCCTGGTGCGCAAATAATGTATAAAATCCCGCCAGTGGAATGAATATATGTGTTGGGCTGCACTTGAAAGTTGACTTATGAATAGCCCTTTTTTTTCATTTATATATGAATTTCTGAACATTAGTACATTTTAATTTGTTGCCGTTTTGGTTGCACTGAATCAATAAGTGTTATAAACAAGAAATATAAGCAGAGGCTTTGCGTTCACACCTTCGGAAAAAAAACAGGGCACTCCCCAATCTCTCAAGTGATCGTGAAAGGATCCTGCCTTTAGCTTCTTGGCTACAGCTCCTCTTTCTTCAATTTGAAATGACTATTTTCGGCGCCTCTTTCTCTCTTTCGCCGTACACCGTTTCGACCTGCTAACTAAAGAAAGCGTTAAATCCAGCTCAGGCAACTGAAATACTGCGACTTGAACAGTTCAAGCCCAAAGGTTATAAATTGGGTCGATAACGTAAAGTATTTTGACAGAAAACAAGCGGGCGCTGTGGTATTGATGTAACGATAGTGTTAATCGTGGACTCGGTATCTCTTTCGAAACTTTATGTGGTGCGTATCAATGACGGGGTTAACGGTTTCCAAAAAATTACAAGTGTTCAACGCTGCTGAACCAAATATTGAGCGAAAGCATCAGCTGCGGGTGACCGAGCGTTCTTCTTCTTCTCTTTTTGTTCTTCCTCAGCCCACATATAAAGCTCTGCTTTAACCAACCCATATGAACCTGCCTTAGTGGCCTATAGGGGTAAGGTTAATGGCAGTGTCCTAGCAGGCTGATTCTGACATAACCGTCCCACGTGAAACGAGAGACCCAAGTTGACAGCTCCTGCCAGCCCGTGTGTCACGTGGGGAGTGACGTCACAGCGTCACGTGGATAAAACGTAACTGCGGCCGGGTTACGCGAAGGCTTAAAAGTGCGAGTAGTACGGCTTTCGCACAAAAAATGAAGGCCCTTGTCACTTTATATTTTACGATATATATTAGAATATGTAGGCGCAGTTTGTGAATTACTGCGCCCACTGCACGTGGGCCTAAATCCTTCTTATTGTCTTGAAATTATAACTGTGCTGTCCTACCCTTACTCCTCGGTGAGATTTTGGGTCACTGTAACTTAAGAGGAGGTAATATCAATGTGTATTTGTTACATTTATACCGCATAATTAGATAGGTGGGGAACAACACGAACGGAAGCTGCTCTATTTTACTGACGTGTAGACCTGTGAGAAAATGTAAACATAATTTGTAAAGAAATTTGCCTTCTGTTTTGAGAATGAACGTGCACGTGACAATGCTTTTCTAGAAACCATATATATATAACTTCTCCGGTGGTACGTCGACGATTATTGGCAGCTCGTGAGCATTCCTTCCATACACTATGCCATACCTTGATGTCTTGGGCGTAACTCTGTGCGCGTTGCCTAATTATTGTTTTCATTCTCGTAGCCGCAAACAGCTGCTAGAGGGCATGCAACATTACATATCAGCATTGTCATCTACAAAAAGGCCTGAAAGTGATGAGCTGTCGGAAGCTTTGGGCATCGTTTAGCAATATTTTGCTAACAAGCCATCTAATATCTCATTGTTACCGAGATTTGAGTAAAAACAAAACGTTTCCCCAAACATGCTTCATCTCTCCACCAGCTCATTTATTTCCGTCGTACAACATGTTATTGTTTCTCGCTTATAGTTCCTGCAGTTTTTCCTTCGAGGCTTGCATTAAAAAGTAATAAAGCCCCAACCAGCCCCGCCGCGAGTGTTAATCAGATTTCCGTCCCCAAATATTTTCCTCCCAAAGTAGGTGTTGCCTACTTATACAATAGAGAATAGGTTAGGGAGGACAAATTTCTTCTCCTTGAGAGTTAATAACGACGTGCGGACCTCGTTTTCTGCCTTGTTTTTATTGTCTTAGGCATAATAGTTCGCAAAGAGGCTAGGTGGCAAGAATCCTGGTAAAAGGGTTTCTTTAACAGATTAATGTTCCGAAATGGATCCAAATAACAGGCCACAGCGCCGGGGAAGCAACAACTGACATGCTCATATGTTGAAGTACGCCAAGCTTAAAATCTGTTTTTGTCGCGGTATCAAATAATATCAAATAAAATATCTATTCGTCGCGCAAAACAACTGATTGATTTATAGGAAGGGAAAGGCGCAGCAACTCTCACTTGTTCTCTACGGACACCTCAACCGCGCCGTAAGGGATGAGAGGAAGGTGGAGTGAAAGTGGAAAGAGAGAAAGAAGAGCTGTAGTGGAGGGCTACGGAATAATTTCGACTACGCGCAACGTTCCTATAAGTCCACGCGCTGCCTCCCGCAACCTCCCGATAACTTCTCTCGTCATTTCTCCGACCGCAAAGCTTCTTCCATGACAGCCAAGAACTGTTAGTGGAGTGTTTCTTGAACGAATACGTGAAAAACATTTAAAAAAAAAATGTCTGTAATTGTGCGTACGTGTCTTGCTCGAAATCTTTGACTAAATCTATCGAAAAGGTTAAACAGCTGATGAGCTGCGCTCAAACTTAGCATCAGGAAGTAAAATAATCGTCGGCAATTTTTTTCCTTCTCCCTACAGCTACAACAACCGTCGGAACGCAGCTTCCAGAATTTGAATTCAGATCCGGAAACCCTGTAAATTAATCAGCCATTTAATTGTACAAACTCGGCTGAACAGCGCGTTGCCTTATCTTTAAACTAATTATCTATAAGATGAAGGCATTGAGTAAAAACAGGAACTCAAAATTCGCCCGCACAAATGTAGTCATAAACTTCAACCGCATTTCGCAAACTGGTCTAGATGAGAAAACAATTCAGCGGAGACAGAGAACAAAGATGCAACTGATTACATAAATGACCATTATTGATTAAATGCGCGCCATATTTCTTAGACAGTTCGTTTAATGATTGTTTAGGTTAGCATGTTTGTTTCTGCAGAATGGCGCTCTTAGCAATATGCGTGTCTTGTTTCATAGCATACTATAATAAGTCACTGTAATCGTAGTGTAATTACACGAATTGATGTTTTATTTTGCAAGAGTGCAATTTACTTACTCCATCTGATGTATTATCTTTTCGTTCCCGCTTTTATGTTCATGCATTATTTTCGCTATTTCGTATCTCCCGCGTTTCGCAATGGAGCGCATTGCACATACGGTCCTGACGGGCGGGTTATTGCGGTGGATTTGTTCTCAGAGGGGCGGAAGACTCGATTCGTGAACGTGTACGCTCCGGTTACAAGGGCACTCACCAACGACTTCTCTAAATCCATCTCACCCTTCTTCCTGGATTCCACCCCTCACGTTTTGTTGGGAGATTTTAGCTGCGTCCTAGACTCGGAGCGGGACATTAGAGGACCAGGTCAGGGCTCATCCTGCTACCTCGCAAAAGAGCTACGAAAACTCGTGCGCCAGGTCCACCTCTCGGATGCGTGGATGGAACTTCATGGAGACGAATTTGTTGCCACTCGCACGAGCAGACGTAGCTCTAGCCGTATAGACAGAGTCTACGTCTCCCCTTCTCTGACGCCCCTCCTGGTCTCCTGCGAGGTGTTAATTCTCCCGCAAGATATGTCAAAGCTGAGTGACCACGTACCTGTCATGGCCACATTGAGGTGTTCAGCAGGCCGCCCGACGCGCCCGAATCTGTGGCGTATGGACGCATCGTTAATGCTGGATGCCAAGAGCGTCAGCGACATTTGGGCGGAGGTGTCGAACTCTATTGCTGACATTAACCAGCTGTCACCCGAGGGGTGGGACAACCTGATGACGGAATGGCGGGCAATTCTCGTGCGGGCAGGAAATGAGAAAAGTGCACGGCGTACCGCTGCACTGAACGATGTACTAAGAAGGATGAAGATAATTCAAAGTGCCGACGAGTTAACGTTCGCCATGCGAGAATACCTGGACATCTTGAGAACCAGATATCATCGCATTCTGCAAGATGGGTATCAGGATACACAAAACAGGGATGTGTCGCTCACAACTTAGTGCTCGGCTGATTTCATGCACAGCCGAAGCACGCGCAGGCACGATGACCGAACGGCGCGGGTGAAGAGGGTAGACGTGGGCGAGGGCACAATGTCTGAGGATCCGGCCGTGATCGCGCAAGTCTTTCGTGAACCCTTTGCAGCGCGATTTACGCCGGCCCTCCGAAATGAAGCCGACGGAGAGACAGGTATTGCCCCCTTCTGTGACAACTTACCGGCTCTACCCGAAGCCGAGGGTGCGGCACTCAGTGCCCCAGCGTCACGTACACAAGTGTTTGAAGCCTTACGAGACATGACACACTCATCCGCGCCTGGTACGGACGGCATTATGGCGGCCTTCTACTGAAAGTTCTTTGACGTTCTTGGCAGCCTGATAACTACTTTGGTAAAAATGGTCATCAGGGATGGACGGACACCTGCCTCCTTCTCAGCAGGACGTATCATCTTGATCCCCAAAGAAGGAACATCGCCGTCATCTCCAGAGGCATGGAGACCGATAACGTTATTGAACAGTGATTACAAGTTGATTACTTCCCTGCTCGCCAAGCGCCTCCGGCCTTTTTTGGCAAATTTAATCTGCCCCTACAAATCGTCGGCGGTACCGGGACGCTCCGTATTTGCCGCGCTCACGTTCACCCGAGACGCGTTCGCATATGCACAGGAGAAAAGAGGGAGCGGAGTATTCGTTTCGCTGGATCAGGCTAAGGCTTTCGATAGGGTCGAACACCCGTACTTATACCAAGTCCTAAGGTGCTATAAGAGCCCCGAAGAAGTCATAGGGACCATAAAGCTCCTCTATGAAGATGTGTCGTGTGACTTGATATTGATTGAGAGGCGGTCCCCAATTTCGCTGTCACCCGGCGGTGTGCGGCAGGGTTGCCCACTGTCACCAGCACTGTTTGTCCTGTCGCTGGACCCACTGCTGCGGCGCGTCGTCAGCGAGCGTCGCATCCGCGGCTTTCCGGGGATAGGACAGGACGAGGTGAAGATAATGGCCTACGCAGACGATATCTCCCTGTTTGTGCGTGACGGACAAAGCCTGCAGAGTTTCCTGACAGTCTTCAGGGAATATGCATCGCTCTCGGGAACAAAACTAAATGTGGAAAAAAGTCGCGCCCTCCGCTTTGGCAGTTTCCAGGAGGCGCTCCTAGAACCGATCCCCTTGGTGGAAGCTGTTAGGGTACTGGGAGTCCTCTTTCAAGAAGGAAGCGTATCCCCAGCCACATGGACCCTGGCTATCGACAAAGCCAACAGGGTATTCTCAAACGCTGCGCGTTTTGGCTTGTCAACGGCGACCAAAATCGCAGTTATTGAGAACAGCGCGCTTGCCTTCGCGCTCTACGTAGCAAGGGTGGCAGTGATGCCAAGGCGCATGGCAGGGAGACTCTCCTCCCTAGTAGGCACCTTCCTCTGGGGAGGACAGACGGCCCTAGTGGCGCGACATCTTGTGCAACTTCCCCGTAATAGGGGAGGCCTCGGTATACCATGTGTCCAAACGGCTGCGCGGACTGTGCTGACCAAGCTAGTCGTGAGCCTTTTGGACAAAGCAGATTACCCAGAACGGCCCCTACTCTTATACTGGCTGAGCACTGCGAGGAGGGCCTTCACTTCTCAAAGACATTTGGGACCGCGAGCGGAAACGCCGCACCCCTTCTACCAAGCGGCCGCCAGGTTCCAGGAAACCCTTAATGTAGAGCTGCCAGACGTAAACGTAGAGGAGGTGCCGCCAACAGAAATAAGTGCCCTCATGGCGTGCGCTCGCCTCAGCGCAGAAGAGGCGGAGCGAACCGATTCTAGGAGATGGAGAACATGGGCCACGAGCACAATGCCAGATCAAGTCAAAGACTTGAGTGGCGACGGCGGTGAGGCGTGCTCCCGACTCGGGATCGTCTCTACCGATGGGGGGTTGTCCCCTACAGTCAGTTCCCGCAGTGCGGAGCACCGGAGATAGGGGATCATTTTGCTTTTGAGTGTCGAGTATCAAGGGTTATGTGGCACCTAGTCGACCGTATGTTTTCGGTGCGGGGAAAACAACCGCGGGGTGCATTTGAGCGGCTTGTCGTGGCATGTACCTTTTTCGTTCTCTGGAAGCGCCGCTGCCTGGCGGAAGCACGCAGGCAGCCGGCACGAGCAATGCACCCGGCGCTGCAGAGTCTGTGCCTCCTGCTCTGGGAATACCCGTCAGAGCGGCTTGAAGTAGAAGGGGGGGGCGCGGTTTCTGCAGCGCTGGCACACACGGTTCTTTGTTGTGAGACCAAATGGGCTAACCATGCCGACATTGTTGTATTGATGCCCCAAGTAGTGTGCACTGGATCATAACATGTATGCATGCACATCCCCCCCCTTTTTTTTCTTTCCCCTTCTAGTGCATTGGGATGGAGAGATTTAGGTTGTACTCCCTTTATTATTGTATCTTTTGTATCCCTTTTTGTACCAATTGATATAAATTGTATGAAAGGGCAAGCAGACTCTGATATGGGGATAAGACTGTTAATGTAAAGTGATTTACAACATCTGTATTGTATCGGCGTATTATTCTGTATCCTTTACATAAGTGTATGTATTGATGGGTCCACATTGTCAATGTATTGGGCTTTTATGAGTTTAGAAGTCAATCAACTTCTCTTTGTGTGTATATTACAACAGATCCGGGAATCAAGCAAGACCGATCGCGGAGGGCATTTTTGCGTTGTTCAAAAGTTTAAGCCACGGAGACGCTCAATGTTCGACTGAAGATTACACGCGAAAGCGAGCAACGTTATTTCATTTTGCGTGAATAAAAACGCTGTTAAAATGCGCATTACATAATTTCAATTTTTTATTAGTATTTCAGCGAGGATATTTTTTGTTTCAGTTATACTTGTAGGTGTGAAAGGAACACATCTCAGTCTTTCGTTGGACGCCTATACATAATGTTAAAAGGAAATCAAAGGCGTAGTATCAATCTCATTTCTAAGGACGCCTACACAAGGTTATTAGGACCCTGAAGTTGCATCCCGAATAGTCGATCTAACATTCTAGAAATCGGCCACCTATCTGCAACTAGATGCCCGACGGCTGTGCCGGAGTACCCGGCTTCGACCCCGACCGTCAGCGGCTGCGTTTCGATGGAGGTGAAAAGGAGAGGCGTTCGTGTGGTGTACGGTATCAGAGCACGTTAAAGATCCCCAGGCGGTCGAAATTACGCTAGAGTCCTCCACTGCGGCACGCCTTTCTGTCTTTCCACTTTCACTCCCACCTTCCTCTCTTCCTTGACGCACCACCACCTTGAAGTTCGTCTAGGTGGTGTTGCTTGACGGTTGTTGTTGTTGTGCCCCGCCGGGGTGGTGCAGTGGTAAGACGCCCGACTATTGTGCCGGAGTAGCCGGTATCGAACCCGACCTCGTCGGCTGCATTTCGGTGGAGGCGAAACGAAGTGGCGTCCGTGTGCCGTGTGATGTCAGCGCACGTTAAAGATCCCCAGGTGGTCGAAATTACTCCGTAGCCCTCCACTACGGCTCCTCTTTCTCTTTCCACTTTCATTCCCACCTTCCTCCCTTCCCTTTAGGCGCGGTTGAGGTGTACACAGAAAACAAGTGAGACAGTTACCGTGCCTTTCCCTTCTTATAAATCAATCAATCAATCAACCAATCAATTAGAGGTCGTTGTTGTTGTGGCTTTAGGAAGAATGAAAAGAAAATACACGGGCCTGTTATTGGCTCTGTAGCTGAGTCACCTCTTTGTTGGAGCCCAAATCTGTATAGTGTTCTATACTTTACATTGCAGCCAATTGCTACTTCCGACACTACGTAAATCTGCCGAGACTGCGTAAATGCTTTAAGCAGTGCCTCTTCTTGTTCGCCTCTCTCAGAACGCTTCCAAACGACTAGGTTGAATCGAAGTACCACCAAAATTCAATGAGTTTCGAGTAAATATTAAATAATCTTAGGCTATTTAGTTTGCTGTCCAGCTTTGGATGTTCGCGTCTCACGTGTCTCTCTTCCAGAGATGAATTAGCTTTGGTTAAAAATTCTATCACAGGGAAAATTCATCACAGAGCATCATTGTGCTTTTTAAAAAACTCAGATGGCTTGATATTTACTGTTTTCTTAAGGCAGCCGATTTCGCCAAGACTACCGGCGACGCTATGTGATAAATGTCTCTACTTCAAGCCTTCATCGAGAGACTGCGCCCACATACGAAACAAAAACGGTGGTACGTTAACGATTGTTAAATCGGCTCGATTAAGTGTCGGCGTGGCAGAACCTATTTTGTTTTATTTTCATAGCTTTGAGAGCTGAAACGCTTGCGTCTAGTATTCTGAAAACTACTGCAAATTGAGATTTGCCGTAATTCTTTTGCGGAATAACGCGCCTGAAATCCAAGAAAAATAAATATTACATATTACGTCAATGCTTTGAAAGCTCTGCAGCTGTGTAGTACCAAAGCTAGCTGCTTTAAAGGTCTTCTTTGCGAGAGCAGTTTCCCCAACATAGGAGTACCATCGACTTGAAGACTAAAATTGCACTCGATCCCGTTGGGCAAAATTGTGAGTTGCAATGCTAGCATAATGCTGTATTCAAGTGCATTTTTGTGCTTAACTCAGCAGTTTCTGTGGAACCTGGCAGGACTGCGGCAACTTCAAATTTAGAATGCCAAAGAAAATATGATAGACTGTATTGCCCAATCTGAAATTGCTTGATTTGAAATTATAGAAGCAAAAAATGTCACAAAGGGCTCCGCCTATGCAGTAAACACCCGCCATAAACATCCGCCGCGTTGACAGCCACGCACTTTGATGCCCAAGGTCGGAGGGGATACTCTTTCGAAGTAGCATACGACGATGGCTCACGATATTCTCGGAACGAATCAATATAGCTGGAGAGCGGTGCGAGCAATACCATCGTTTGTTGCCACAATATTTCTTCATCGTCGCTTTCGTTTTCACTGGAGTAGCTGTTTTTCCTTCCACAGCTCCACTCAGAAAATGGCAGAAAGGAAACAGCAAGGGTTAGGGCTTGAAAACTTTCTAACCATAATTATTCTGGCCAGCAGATATTGTAAGGTCTTCCACGCTGAAGCCTCTCGTAGAATCGAACTGAAAAGAAAAGAAAAATATGCTATTCGTCAGGGTAAGAAGAAACCATTCGGAAGGACGGAAGTTGTGGTAAATACAAGCAGAGCGGACATGGCTGCCATCTCCCAATAAACTCATTGCAATTATCTCAGTGAATATAGAGGGCGTCAAGACACTTGCCTATTACCAGGAGCTCACATTGGAAGTTAATTTTCGAGGCTTGGGCCGCTCTTTATTCCTTGTCTTACACGTTAAAAGATTTAGAACAAGTTGTGAGCCCTAATAGAAATGAGATGTTAATTCCCTGCCGTTAAGCCAAACTTGGTAACCAAAATGGCGAAATAGAACTACAGTCGCTGTTGTGTCACTTTGGTGAGAAAAGAATAGGGAAATAAAATATTGTTACATTTTTTTTTATAATAAACCGGACATGGCTCTCAGGATAAATAAGCACGTAATGTAATAAAATGTGCTATTTAGCAAGGCTACAAAATGAAACAGTGTTAAAATTATGTTCATTGGTCTAAAATTGTTTATGCTCACGTGTGTTCCTAAAATCTCAGGACGTTTACAAATTTCTCCCAATGCTGGCGAATAAAAAACTCGTCTTGTTCATGAGGCTAACCGAAGAGGCCTTCTACACTCAAGCTCTGAGCCTCTTAATCGCGTCTTGATTCAGGTTTTGATTTTCATGTTTTACAATACGATGACTGTGCATCCCTCTTCAGGTCCCCACCCGCAAGCAATGTATTCAACATACCGACTTGCATGCATTTCGCTCTTTTCCTCCTCTGCCCCCTTCACGTCCCTGGAGGAGGGGACTAATTCCCCTCTCCAGGCTGTACTTCGTTCGCTACTCGCGCGGAGAGCGCTGCATATCCCATTTCTGACCCCGACCTCTATCTCATCAGGGTATGGAAGTGTTGCAAAAAGCTTCTCCGAACAGCCAAACTGCAACCCCCCAACCTCCAATACTTGCTGACCTCCGTTTCAAATTTTCGAGACGATATTGTGGCATATTGTGCTACGCTTGTGGAATCTCGATGGAATACCCTATGCAACAATACAGACAAGGCGCCCCCCCTCCCCGGTAGGCCGAAACCAAGTTTCGAACCTCGCAGCCGGCAAAGTTGGTTCATGTTTGTCTAGCAAAGGTACTTTTTTTTAGCCTCATATGCAGTGCCCCCTTTGAGCCACAGCTGCAGCAGTGCGGGAGGTGGTTAGTTCGTAACCCGCCGCCGGACACCCACCGGCTCTCACAGGGGAGTGAGCTTGGAAGAGACTCCGCAAACCCCGCTGCGCTCCTTCTGGGGAAAAAAAGTTGCACAGGCGTGCAAAGTGTTTCGTTTACTATTAGGTACGATATTTAGCTTTTAAGTTAAGTTACCGGTATTAGCAGACTAGTTTATGCACCACAGGAATTGTGTCTGTTGCTTACAGCAGACTTGAGATGCATCCGTTTGTAGTGTGTCCCAATTCCATTGCCACCGCTGGCCATCGAGGCACTCTAATGCCTTGGCTTTTGCAACCAAGCGGTCTCCATGGTTTTACCTCTCCCAATCGATCATTAAAAAACCTTCTTTCTTCCACTCTTTCCATTCCCCCCCCCCCTTTTTTTTTCACCATAGATTACCACTACGCTAAAAAGGCAGAATTAAGTAGTAAGCTATAAAGGAGGGTTGTAAAACTATTGATTTTGTGGGAATGTGTGAAAACTTTGTTCAACGCAGACTGCAGATGTCGTTACGATTGAAGAGAAAACTGTCAAATAGTATTCTAGAACATATTTTATGTACTTTGGCGCTGCCATTATATTAGTTTATTTCCCTTACGTCCATAAATTTTTCATGAATGGCTTGGTCAAATACGATGTGGGCAGATGTCCACCTCTCATTGGCGGAACAAGAGCTTAATTTTACAGATATTCAGTAGGGGGATCAAATGGCTTCTTTTTTTCAGTTATCTTTGTGACTGTAGATTTCTTTTTCAGTCAATAAACTTGCTGGTACTAGGCAAGGAGACTGCGAGGCCAGTAATACTACGAACAAATGTGGAGGCATGGCTCTGCGTTCCACAATTAAAAGTCCAGTTTTCAGTGTCCTGGCCGCCACAGGAGCAACAAATTGCCTAAACCAATCTAAAAAAACGCAGAAAAATTTACGTGGAAAACGGGAACCTAAACAACTGAAGACGTTTTTTCCCTCTGTCCTGTGGAAAGCAATCTACGCGGAATTATTCAACGAATCTCATTTCCTTCGCGGCCAAGTTCTGTTCGTTGTTTACCGTAAATCAGAGGTCCCTTCTGGCCTGGAATACAGTCTGTGAGAGAAGGTCGGTTTGTAGAAGACGAAGGCAGGGAGTGAGTTCATGCAGGCGTAGAAGGCTAGAGTTTCATTATTGGTGCGTTAAAGGAGCCCGGTTAGCCGAAAGTTTCCGCAGTCATCTCCTATAGTGTGTCTTGCTCACTTCCCTCTTTCATCTCGTCTCTCGCAGAACGGCGAACGTGTCCACCTAAGAATGAAACATTTGCAATATTGCTTTTTTTTTTCTTCTTGAACCGCATTTTCTGTTTTCTTTTTATTTCCCCCTTACTGCAGCAGTGAGATTGAGCAAAATATCTTCAAGCGAGGGGAGATAGCAGTGCTACCCGCTCGAATACATTAGCACGAAGGTAGTGAGGGTGCATGGGATGACAGCTAGCATCGCAAGAAAAACGCTGAAAGACTTATTTTTTGCGAAGATTGTTTTGGCACATATCAGGCGATGCCATAAGCGGCTATACAGAGCGCCTTTGTGTCTGTCAAATGGGGTCTTTAACCTCTTCAATTACTGGCAGTAACCTATCTCAATTGTTTCAAGCTCAACATAGATAATCTTTCCCACTTCTGTTTACCTTCTTCTAACTTGCCGATACTAGAAAATCAATACATATTTATAGCAGAAAGAAGCCTAAAACGTATGCCACATGCGTTTGTATTGCAAGAAATTGTACAAACTATTAGTTCATAAACAATATGAAGAAAATTGATGGTGCACTTTGACCTTCGAGCACATTTTCACCTTTCACATCGCTTTGTCTTGCGACAAGTTTCGCAAACGACGTCATTACAAGTTTAGCGTTGAACGAAACGGTCAGGCCATTACATGAATCGATCCAAATTCCTCGCATGTCCCTGCGCTCTCCAGAAAGTGGTAAGTGGCGTTAGGGAGCCAAACTATGTGGATGCACTCCAGTGGAATCTGAGGCATGTCTCTGTCATGTTGGACCGGGCTCTTTATGACCGAATTTGCAGAATGGCCAGAAGAAAAAAAGAGCTATAGCTTAATAAAATAGCCATATTACTAGCTTGCATAAAAGCTGGAAGGCTGGTTTTGAGCCGTGCTTGAGTTATATTTACGAACTCTACGGCTAAGAATAGGAGCCGTAGGCTACACAAAGACTGCAGCCTCCTTTACGAATTTTTTGGCGAATTTTTCATTGACATTCGTAAATGTTTTCAGCTTCGGTCTGGTGAATGAAAGCTACGATAGCAGAAACCTTAGGAAGTCACTGGACCCAGTTTCAATAAAAAAATTTTATAAATGACTACATAATGTCGTAGTCTTGTTCCAGGGTGTATAAAGTGGTTTTCTTTGGTTTCTGTCTGTGACAGACCGCTGCAACATGGTCGTTACCATTGTCTAGCACTCCTTTTCCGGACTGATTTCTACACAAAGGCGGTGTTCAGCTGCACTTTGTTAGCGTGGAGCGTCCAGCTTGTATAAAGAAGCGGTAGTATTACTTAAATATTGAATGAAGTGGTGATACATAGTCGAAGCAAACAAACTGATCAATATACTGTGCAGTGGGAAAAGTAGTTTCTTTTTGGCTATTACTTATAGAGAAAAATACTTGTTATTATTTAATTGACTCAAGTAGGTGGCTGAAGCAATCTTGGAAACCATGCTGCGTTCGAAGTTATCGCGCGACAAGACGCCGCTGCTATGGAGGCCAATTGTAGTCATTGCGGGCCACTTTTAACAGTGGAGTAACTTGAACGATAGGTGCAGCGGATCGTCTTGAAAGCGAAGCCTAAACATCAGTTGTTACGTAGGCCGTTCCGCCATAGGGTCTGCATGTCGACATTTTCAAGGGAACACAAACTGTAAGCATTGTCTTTACAGAACGGTAAAAGAAAAAAGGGGATTTATCTGGAAAGAATATCAACGTCACAATGCCTGAGGCCGGAGTGATTAAAGGAAGGTATGCTGTACCCCAACTGGTCTAGCGCGTAGGGAGCCGAAAGGCTTGGGTGGCAACTCACTAAGGAGAGATGTGCCCAGAAGAAAAGAGAAACAAAACAGCCTACTAATTAAAGCAAACCTCCTCTGCAGTGGTGAGCTACCGAAATCTCGAGCTCTGTAACCATTCAAATTAGTCCGAACTAAAAGTTTTAAATTAAAGTATTTCAAAAAATCT
Organism: Amblyomma maculatum; assembly: GCF_055883805.1. Classification (NCBI taxonomy): domain Eukaryota; kingdom Metazoa; phylum Arthropoda; class Arachnida; order Ixodida; family Ixodidae; genus Amblyomma; species Amblyomma maculatum. Next base: position 79,120,307 of record NC_139353.1, read on the forward strand.
AGGCATGGTAAATTTTTATTGATGATAAAAGCGGCATTACGCCAGCTTTCCGAAAAAAAAAAAAAAACTTTTGGAACGTTGATAAATAAAAAAATAGCTACAAAAGATGTATGGTTGTTTGCTGAATTGTGCCAGTAAAAAACTGAATACACGCAGAAAGAAAATGAATCAGGCACCGAGATAGAACAGTTCAGAAGGCAGAAAAAGAATGCGTACATTCAGCAGACCTTTATCTGCATGTCTCATGAGCATAGTCGTGTGTACGTGCTAGCCGAGTCAACAAAAACTTGTTTGTGAAAAAACATTTCCTCAGTGTTGCGCTGCTCCAAATTCTGGAGAGGTGTAAAAATTCGCCGTGGCGCGCATTTACCTTTCTTCCTTCCATTTATACAAACTTCCTGTATTCGCCCCACGTGCGGTTGACGCATTTGACAAATATGGACATCAAAATATGTGTTCAGTGAGTGTGGTTTTGTGTAGCATACCAAACGCGGTACAGTTCATGCTGCCTCATGATTCAGAATACGTTATGCTGTCTTCAGCTTTGCCCTGGTGGCAAGAGATAGCAGCGACATGAGAGAGGAAAGCTTCAGTTCTTGAAACGAAAGGTTACGAATAAGCAGTTATTTACCTTTTACTGAGCTCAGTCAGGGAGTTACAACACTTGTGCTTCTTTCAAGTGCATGTGCGTCTGGAACTTGTCAGCTAATGGTAGTATTTTGAATGTTTGAGAGAACGCAAGCAGCTTGGTAATGATCAAAAGAGCGAGCAGACTTTTAAAGCGACAACTCTATTATGTTCTATACTGTATAAAAGAGAATAAAATGCAGCCATTTCAATTTTGTGCTGGTATTTTCAAATACTTTGTCATGCCTGATACCTTTTTCCTTTATTTTTTTCCAACGTGACACACTCGGTTTGATCATTTTGATTTTGACCATCATGACCTTTTCAAGACGGACGCTTTTACTGAACAAAAAGAGTTGAATGAAATGCTTTTTGTCACGTCCTAAATGTGACAAAACTAGAACGCAGAACAGCTTAGACTCGGCTGAATTTATTCTTCTCATCGTTCCCTATTTTGGTCACAGCCAAACATTTTACTGCCGCAGGTTGGTTAGGCACGGTCGAGGACTTTGGGCGCAAGAGACTATGAGGAGAAGGAACTTGAAGCAAAGTATTCGGGTAATTGCTTAAATATATTTTGCTAGGAGACGCTTAAGTAAATAAGGCTCGCACTGAGGGTTTACCGGTGATAGCAATAGCAAAAATCAGTATAATGCCTATATGTACCAAGCAGCTTCCTTCTCCACCACGACCCGAAATACATTTAAGTGACGTATCGAAGGCACCTAAGCTCCCAGCTCCGTCCCTACGGTTGACGTCTCTCCTACACCTTTTTCCTTCAAGCTGTCTTAGAAAGATTCTCTAGATGACACTACGACACGACAATGCTCCCAGACAGTAAAACCACTTAGCTTCCGAAATTCTACCTTATTGTTTCGGATAGGACCCATACAGGGCAGTAGCTGAAATTAGCCGATCCTTCATGCACTGGACACATTAGGATGACTGTGCAAGCTCGTTTACACTGCACACAGGAACGGCCAGCTAAGTATCGGTGTTCACGCATACAGGTGGTTTTGTTGTCAATCTAAAGTATGCCATTACGAAGAATAGCTTCCTGGGCGATGCTTCCACATCGTAAGCTGATGCATGAAGGCCTCCATTTTGTTGTCAATGCCTTTGCTATAGAGTCAAAAACACGTTTGGCCTCGTTATCCTAATGAGGTATGGGAAAAAGATATTAGGACGGAGGAGGCAGCACTGAGAGCACAAAGCAATGAGCAAAAATACATGGGCTAGGTACCTGCAGTGTCCCGTCACTCGTGGCGGCTCCACGAAGGCATGTGTTTTAGTGCTTCGTCCCTTCTTAAGCCCCTGTCTGATGGAGCTGACGCTTCTTGTTATCGATAAGGGTTTCATACCCCAAGGCTTCCCTGATCATCCCTCCTTCCGTGTTGGGGTCGTGTTCTTGACGTGGAAATAAGTTTTCCTCGGTCTGAAGCTAACGTAACTCGACGTCGACCCCTTGTTTGCTCAGGTTTTCTTAGCTAGTTCCTTTAAATTTCGTTGCGTCAATTTTTTTCCCTCTCTGTTTACTCCTCTTCACTCTGCGGGATCGACTCCAGCCCGCCTAAGGGAATTGAGCTATGCCTGGTGCGGAAACGAAACGCGGCTGCGAGCTACGTGAACGGATTACTACGTCAGGCTGTCCTTTTCCTTTGTTATTTTCGTTTCACGCTAAGCCTGCCGAGCCCCATCTAGCTTTCTTTTCCCTCCCACAGGAAAAGTACGTCAACTTAGAGATAGAAAATACGATTTCCTGTTCTGCCCTCTGGGGAACACCACGGACTCTTGTGAACCCTCTGCCGATCGTGAAATTCGATGCTCTTTTAACTACGCGTTGCCTGCTGGCTTTGGGTGACAACTCGCTGGCGTTCCTCTCGAAGACAGCGTTCCTCCACTCTATCGCTGACGGTAAACTGATGGTGCCTAGGACGAGCACAGGTTTCAGCGGAGTTGGTTCAAATCCATTTTACTTGAGCGATACGGCACACTGTAATATTAACTTCTCATATATAAAACCAGAAAAGCAAATAATTAGTAATAATTATTATCGGCAAAAAAGAACCGAACGAAACAATGAAACCGCAGGTGTTTTTTTGTGCCTAAATATAAATATTTGATACGTTTACGACGTAATAAAGACCTCATTAAGTGCCATATATTTACACAAAATACACAAAGAAACAAATTCTGGCACAAAGATTGGCAGTTTTGATGAAGTGATCAAAATGTTTCGGATGTTGTGATTGCACACAACGTTTGCTTCTCTATGAGAACTGTGTGACGTCACTTATAACGACATCAAGAAATATTACGGCTGATGCGAATGCTCGAAATTTTTTTCTCGTTGATTATAATATTTGCGCTAAGCACAAATTGCCTCAGTCTTCGTAGCCGGCACACCGCCCCTGCCTTTGGTGCCAGAACAGTAGACGAACACCCAAGGCTAGTCGAAAAAAAAAAATGAATGCAAACCAAATAAACTTTCGTGCATCGTCGGGTGGTGCATGAATGGTATGTGACTAATACAACCAGACACTTGTGAAGAGGTATTTTCCTAGACCTATAATGGCAAAATCCTCTCTCGCTGCGGAGGCTACTGTCTATCCTAGCGCCCAAACACTACATACGCTTTCCTCGAGATATGTGAGCGCCCAGCCCTGTAGTGAACCGGCACGTTGCACACTGCCACCCAGCGAATCTTCAGACTCGTGGTTTTGTGGTTTGCCGAGGCAAGACTTGGCTTTAAAAAGGGTTCACACTTTTGAGTATGCATCGTCAGTAGTACAATCGCTCTCTACTCCGGCAAAGAAGGAATTTTTGTTTTGGGCAATTTGTTACTTCGGCACTGACAGCAGAAAAGAAAAGAGATATGTTTGGTCGAGAATTCTAGAGTACGAGTAATAGTATATCAAAATAAGGAAGTATAAGTCTTTACCCTCACTGAAACTTGAACAAGGAACTGAAGAAGGGTCGAAAACTGCGTTGCTATTATTATGCCTTACTTGTATTTACATCGCAGTGATGGTACCAATACATGCCATAGCTAACACGACAACCCATAAGGTTAAGTACCTGAAGCATTTTCGACGAAAATAAAGCTTTCTCCAAGCTGTTATCGCCCATATGCAAATTTCCCAAGGACACGTTTTTTTTTCTTTCCTTACTTCCTGGCTGCAATGGCATTCAACGCTTCTTCCTGCATTTTATTCAAGGCTACAGTAAGTATTAATGATTGCGTTCTGAATATGCAAATGTGTTCACCCTACCGAAACTTGCCCGTCCATACAGCTGTGACTACGCTGTACGGACGAAAAGCGACTACGCAGGGCGAGGGAGGGGAAGACGCGAATTAGAAAGAATTCTCAGTTCTTGAATAGACGCAGTGTCTATAGGCAGTACCTTGACGGAGACGTTGAACGGTAGCAGTGCAGATATATGTATACAAATTCTACATTCAGCTTCGGATTCTGGACAGGATAGGGGAGAAATATAGAAGACGGATGAGTATTTTATTTGACTGAGGAAAGTATTGGATGGACCAGAGCTTAGCTGGAAGACTAGAAAATGGGCGCGCAGAATTGTGAGGAAAAATACGCTTCTTTTACTCTATTTCATATGGAAAATAGCTGAGAGGGCTGTGCAAGTTAAAGGGGTGCTTGATACGAGCGTATTATATGTTATATAATAAGTGCAGCGGTGGCGTAGCGGTAGAACATCCGCCTCGCATGCAAGAGGACCGGGGTTCAAATCCCGGTGGCGCGCAATTCTCCACCGGATAAAAAAAAAATGGCGTGTCGATGGAATTGCATAAACAGGTTTGGGATGCGACCTGATGCCGGTGAACACCTCCGGCAACGCACTCCCTCACCAGAACAGGAGTTGGCCACCCTGGTGCAGTAATTGGCCGCAACCTCCTATGATAAGCTCCATAAAACCCCGGCCCTCAGTCACCAGCGGCTGCGGAACAACTGACCACGGCGGCGGTCAGACCTGTGACGCAGCAGGGGGTGCTAAGAAAGCCTGGCTCCGCTGGACAGGCCGCCATTGGAAACTGACCCTGGCAACGTTTAATGCTAGAACCCTAGCTAGTGAAGCTAGTTTAGCAGTGCTCTTACAGGAACTAGAAGGTATGAAATGGGATGTCATGGGGCTTAGTGAGGTTAGGAGGCCGAATTAGGCATATACTGTACTGAAGGATGGGCATGTACTGTGTTATCGAGGCTTACCAGAGAGGCGACAACTAGGAGTAGGTTTCCTTGTCAATAAGTATATAGCGGGTAATATAGATGAATTCTACAGTATTAATGAGAGGGTTGCAGGCATCGTAATTAGGCTTAATAAGCGGTATAAACTGAAGGTTGCACAGGCCTATGCACCTACATGTAGTTATGATGACCAGGCAGTTGAAAGCTTCTATGAAGATGTAGAATCGGCAATGCGAAAAGTAAAGACGCAGTTTACTGTACTAATGGGCGATTTCAATGCCAAGGTAGGGAAAAAACAGGCAGGAGACAAGGCAGTAGGTGACTATGGCATTGGTTCTAGGAATAGCAGGGGAGAGTTACTAGTTGAGTTTGCAGAGCGCAATAACTTACGAATCATGAATATCTTCTTCAGCAAACGGAAGAGCCGGAAATGGACATGGAAAAGTCCTAACGGAGAGACTAAAAATGAAATCGACTTCATAATGTGTTCAACCCCCGCCATTATGCAAGATGTAGAGGTAATCGGGAAAGTGCGATGCAGTGACCACAGGATGGTGAGGTCCAGAATTAGCCTAAATCTGAAGAAAGAACGCAACAGATTAGTAAGAAAGAAACCCATCAACGAATTAGCGGTGAGGGGGAGGGCGGAAGAGTTCAGGATCTCGCTACAGAATAGGTTTTCAGCTCTAACTGAGGATGGCGACGTTACCCTAGAGGCAAGGAACAATAATTTCAGAGATATCATTACTGAGTGCGCGGTAGAAGTAGGCGGTAGGATAGTTAGAGAGGATACCGGCAAGCTGTCTAAGGAGACGAAAGATTTGATTAAGAAACGCCAGAATATGAAAGCTTCCAATCCAACAGACCAGATCGAATTGGCCGAGATATCAAAGCTAATCAATAAGCGCAAGGTGGCCGATATAAGGAAGTATAACATGGAGAAAATTGAGCATGCTGTAAAGAACGGGGGAAGCCTTAAAGCGGTAAAGAAGAAATTGGGCATAGGCAAAAACCAGATGTATGCAATAAGGGATAAGGCGGGCAACGTCATCACTAATATGGAAAAGATAGTCAAAGTAGCCGAGGAGTTCTATACAGATCTCTACAGTAGCCAAAGTAGTCAGGACCGTAATGAGATTGGCGGTAGGGAAAAACAGTCAGACGTTCCACCAGTGACGAAGGACGAGGTCAAGAAAGCACTAGAAACTATGAAAAGGAGGAAATCAGCTGGAGGGGATCAGATAACTACAGATTTGCTGAAGGACGGGGGGGATATCGTGCTAGAAAAACTGGCCGCCCTGTATACGCAGTGCCTGGTGTCATCGACGGTACCGGAACCATGGAAGAATGCAAACATTATCCTCATTCACAAGAAAGGGGACTCTAAGGACCTTAAAAATTACAGACCAATCAGCTTACTATCTGTTACGTATAAGGTATTTACTAAGGTAATCGCTAATAGAATCAGGACAACCTTAGACTGCAATCAAGCAAAGGATCAAGCAGGGTTTCGGAAACGGTACTCTACTATCGATCATATCCATACCATCAATCAGGTGATAGAAAAATGCTCGGAATATAACCAACCCTTATACATAGCATTCATTGATTACGAAAAAGCATTTGACTCAGTTGAAACCTCGGCGGTGATGCAGGCATTGCGAAATCAGGGGGTAGACGAGCCGTACGTGAAAGTGCTAGAAGATATATATAGTGGCTGCACAACTACCATAGTTCTGCATAAAGAAAGTAACAAAATTCCTATAAAGAAAGGTGTTAGGCAAGGAGACACAATCTCCCCAGTACTATTCACAGCTTGTTTAGAGGAAGTATTCAGAGGCTTGGAATGGGAGTAGTTAGGGATAAGGGTAGACGGAGAATACCTCAGTAATCTGCGATTTGCTGATGACATTGCCTTGCTAAGCAACTCGGGGGATGAACTGCAAATAATGATTGATGACCTAGACAGGAAAAGTAGAAAGGTAGGCTTGAAAATCAATATGCAGAAGACTAAGGTAATGTTCAACAGCCTCGGGAAGGAACAGCAGTTTACATTAGGTAGCGAAATACTGGAAGTAGTAGGCGAATATGCCTACTTAGGACAGGTAGTAACCGCAGATCCGGACCACGAAAAGGAAATAACAAGAAGAATACGATTGGGATGGAGCGCATTTGGCAAGCACTCGCAGATTATGACTAGCAGCTTACCGGTATCGCTCAAGAGGAAAGTATACAACAGTTGCATCTTGCCTGTACTCACCTATGGGGGTGAAACGTGGAGGCTAACCAAGAGAGTTATACTTAAGTTGAGGACAACCCAGAGGGCTATGGAACGAAAAATGGTAGGGGTAACATTAAGAGATAGAAAGCGTGCAGAGTGGGTCAGAGAAATAACTCAAGTTACCGACATTCTAGTAGAAATTAAGAAGAAGAAATGGACATGGGCAGGACATGTAGTGCGAAGAGAGGATAACCGATGGTCGCTGAGGGTAACAAACTGGATTCCAAGGGAAGGAAAGCGTAGCAGGGGGCGGCAGAAAGTTAGGTGGGCGGATGAGATTAAGAAGTTCGCAGCGGTCAAGTGGATGCAACTAGCACAGAACCGGGTTAAGTGGAGAAATATGGGAGAGGCCTTCGCCCTGCAGTGGGTATAATCAGGCTGTTGATGATGATGATGATGATATGTTATTAACTTTTCGTTTTACGTGCTGGTTAGCGTGAGTCAAAAGCAGCGGCCTCTACTTACTCGACACACGCTGCTGAGAGCAAGAACTCGCAGCTACACTTGAAGGTGAGGCCTCAAATCATCAGAGCGCGTCTGCATGACACATAGAATGTACACATTTACCGCCGTCTAAAAGCGATCTCATCATCTTCAGGACTTTGGACAGGTACCCTAGACTGAAAAAAAATTTGTACAGAAAACTAGCCTGCCCTGTTCTGCATTACAGAGCGGGTACTCAGCATGGCTTTGAGCACACACTCTTCACCGTGGGACGTATCTTTAATAGATGCTTATAATCTACTTGCTCTTTCAGTGGAATAAAATAAATCATGCGAAACTTTTGTCCGCCAGAACAAAAGGGAATTAAATAGTAATTACATTTTTTTCCTGAAGTAATTATTTATTTTCTTTATTTCTTAATCAGTAGTTAGTAATTTATTCATATTATATTTGCTCAGTTTTTGGAAAGTAACCAGCAATATAGTTTCATTTCTGTTCAAAATACTTCTGCCATCTATATCAAGGACAGAAAAGGTGGTTGCTAAACTGGATCTAGCACAGGGTAAGTGGGCCAGCAGTGATAACTGGTTAAGTCGTAAGAGGCTCCCGTCTTCTTTAATCGAAGCTCGCCATATTTCCTTGTCCAGATCTTAAACAAAAATCATGAACTAAGGCGAGCTGCACTACATTGAGAAAATATTGAGGTACCGAGGTTCCTTAAGCCGGCTACAAATTATTTCAAGCAGAAAGAAAAACACGAGTCTATAAAGCCGAACTTACAAGACGACGAGAGAGGAAAGGCGGCGGTAGGCTCTAATCACAACGAATGGGAAGGTGTCATCGATAAAATGGCGCAGTACGGCTGTAAAGCACCGAAGAAAAGAAGAGACAACAAAAGTATTCACAACCACCGAAAAGAGGATGTAAAAAAGGGGGACCTTAACGTTGACGTTATGTGATTACCTGTGGCTGCCCCGGGCTACTTCCTATTTTTTTTTTCATTTAGCCAACGGCACGTAGTGGATAGCAGAGTAAGGCCGGACGTCTCTGTTTTGCTACAGGAACGAGCAGACTCACACGTCCCACTAAACACATCAGCAGCGCAACGAAAATTTAGTACACAGGTGATAGATGCTGGAGCTAACGCAGCGCTTTTGAAGATAAAGAATATGTCACTTGAAAGCGCATATTAATTGTAGTCTTGCTTCGCGAAGAAACAGCGTTGGGTGCAGATTCATAACTCAACATCGCCACCAAGATTTATCAACGAAGGAAAAAAAATCAACTTCATGCAAGAAACCGGAAGTAATGGGTTAGAAAAAAAAAAGGGCCTCGTGCAAAAACTAGTGTAACTGCTTAAAGGTAGCAACTTGAAGAAAGAGAAAGAGTAAAATTTATTATATAGTAATGAACCAGGTGGGTCACCCAGAAGGAACCAGGAATGCAATGGAAATTACAGCTATATGGTGGCCCCTTAGCTATGGAGATTTTGTCTTCACCAGACATCGTTTTCGGCTGCTATAAATCCCTTTACGTAAATACTAATTCGTGTGTGTGTGTGTGTGTGTGTGTGTGTGTGTGTGTGTGTGTGTGTGTGTGTGTGTGTGTGTGTGTGTGTGTGTGTGTGTGTGTGTGTGTGTGTGTGTGTGTGTGTGTGTGTGTGTGTGTGTGTGTGTGTGTGTGTGTGTGTGTGTGTGTGTGTGTGTGTGTGTGTGTGTGTGTGTGTGTGTGTGTGTGTGTGTGTGTGTGTGTGTGTTCGTTTTGTATGCATATGTATCAAGACATGGCATGCGAAGTCTTGACAGTAAACGGGGTAGAGGATTTATAAGGAAAGAGGATGTGCATGAATAGGGAATCCGGCATACGGGTGCCATTAACGCTGTCCCACTATTCACCTAATGGCAGAACATAGTTTAACTCTATTTTTTCAGGCAATCATCTATGGCGGCTGCCGTTATTTTGCGCAAGGAGTAGTGCAATGTTTTGTGTAATATAAGCCAATACCAGGAACTAAGTAGTGGTATTTTTTCGCTATTACTGACGTGTCAATGAAAAATATTTTTTTTGAAAAATCAGCGATCAAAAATGTTGAACGGCAGAAAGTGGACAGTTCCATCTGAGAGAAGCCTTACCGACAATGCCACTCGTGGGTTTGCTCAACCTGCAGCACTCCAACAAAGAAAACGTGCGTCACTCGAAGCGTAAAGTGCTTCCCCGAATCTCCATCATAAGCGCGCCTTCCACCACAATGCACCTCACGCTGCTGATTATGCAAGAGCATCCACCCAAATCTGCATAAGAAAACTGGCGTCGGCGTTGCTTTATTCGGAGTCGGGAGTGAAAAATCAGTTTGGTGCTGGCAGGCGGTCGCTGGTAGCTGACATGGCCGCGCAGTGATTGGGAATAAGAGGGTCGCCGGACGTTACGTTTGGCAGGAGCTGTTAATTTGGTTCTGTCCTTCCATATCGGACGATGATATCAGGATCAACCATCCAGGACCCTTGCAATATAGTTAGACAAGCTATCCTTAGGCCACGCTGGTACGTTCATACGATTAAAGCAGAACCTAATATGTTGGATGGTAGCCAGCGCTATTGTGTCATACATACCCTTAAAGACTGAGGTTTAGTGACCCATAACAATTTTGTTGCGGAAGCAACACTACGTTGTTCGCGGAGCCATTTAGCGGAGTGCCTGATGATCCAAGCTGCGTATGCGCAAGGAGCTAGTGACCCTACACGGAGAACAGCTGGCGAGCCGGGTAGGAGCCACGTCGGTGACTCAGAGGTGCCGCCGCCGCCGCGCCAGCTGCGCATACGGCAGGAGGGAGTGACATCACACGGTGCACAGCTGGCGCGCCGGGGCCACTGCCCACTCCTCCGCGGCGCAGTGACTCAGAGGTGCCAGAGGTCCCACAGCTGTCGCGTTCACCGCAAATGCTGCCTCCGCAAATCTACTCGAGATGGCCACAGGTCAAACCAAAGCCAATTTTTTGCTGAAAGTTTAAAGTTGATCAGTTGCTCTTACGAGCTGACATTCATTACTTTATTTTTACACTCAGCCATCAATGATGGGAATCGTCTACCGAGAGAAACAGCTGAGATTACAGACCACGAAAAGTTCACTGGGCCACCTGAGGATTTCAGAGCGTCTGGGACATTTACCAACGTGTGCATTTTATTTTTTTCGTGTCTTCAACTTTATTCTATGTCCGGCTTAGTGGGTAGTGTTTGTGAGCCGATATGTGATGTTTGGCCTTCACTTTACTTGTGTTTTTTTTCAGTTCTTATGCATACACACAAATTCTGTGGCGCTCGGGTTTTATAACATGGTTTTTTACCGATTATTTTACCTTTGTGTGTCCTACGTCAATATGAAATGCTTTCGTTGGGTCCTTAGGCTAAATATTTGAAAAGAAACGAAACAGAATATCTTAAGCAGGGACCCGGTGACTGCGGACTATTCTGCGTGCTGGATAGTTTGAAAAAAAGGTTTCATTATTTATCTTTGAAAACTATTCCCATTTCCCAGGGTTTATGGAGTACGACGGCGCTATTCATTGGCCAGCAAATAGATGTCGTGGTACAAAGTCCCCAAGGCAACTATTTCAGCTCAAAGAAAAAGTGCTGTCGCGGGACAGTCGACCGGCCATCTTTGAGTCCCTGTAGGCTTCAAACGGTCTGTTCAATACTTGACAGCGGGAACATGGAACGGGCGGTGAAACCCTGGGACTAAGAAAAGGAAAGGAAAGCCTCGATCCTAGACGGAACCTTATCCCCGAGGGCTCAAGGAAGCAAGAAATGTTAACAGAAGAGAGAGCTGTCCTCCTGACGGTACAAATAGTGCAGCCACGAAGAAAGCCACTGAAGGGACAGCTGTATCGATTTCGGAGCGTGCACTACCCAAATAAAACATCTAAGATAGGCTTATTTCCAAGACAAAAAAAAAAAAAAACAGGTCAGCACTGTCCATCGTACTGCCGAGTTAACATTTCTACTAGCGAAAGAAAAGCCTCACTAAATAAATGTGGCGGATAAGAAAAAACAACGTTCTGCTTTAGAACATAGTTCATTGCTGGCGAAGCGGGACAATAGAGCGAGGCACAAACTTAAAAAGTGTATATAAATTTAAATTCAAATCTAAGACGTCTTTGTGTCACACAGAGGTGTTTCGATTGGATGTCGTATTTTCTTTGGATCTTTCTATGCTATAGAGGTATGAAGGAACCTTTGGCGTGGATCCGTTTTGTTAGTGTTCTTTGTGCTATTTTTATATTCGATTCGTGAGGAGTATTCGTTAGCGTTAATGTATGAATGTTTATGCTGGTCTTTAGATGGGAATTTATGGTAGCTCGATAGGCAGAACAAATTCTGGTCTGGCAGTTCTGGAACAAATTCTGGAACGACAGTTTAATATTGAGGCTATTCTCATGATGAACGAAAATCTTCACACGGTGAGATAAAATATGCCAGTTTAACCTATAGTTTTATTCATCCTTGACTATTGTTTGAACCATTGTTGAATATTAAAAGTTTAAAACGCAAAAACAATTAAATTAACAACGCTACCTTCTATAAAAATTATTATTTTCACTCCTTGTTCCTCTAAATTACGTGCTCTTTTCAGAGTCGAATTTAATGTCTAGGTGATCTAAGTGCAGCAACTGGTAAAACCAACCACCTATTTGATAATTGCACATTTCTGCTAGCGGTTTCAGAACGAGTTCGTTCCTTTGGTGCTGGTGGAAAGCGCGTGGAAACGTGTCGGTAACCGCCGTCTGTAACCATTGGTTGCGAACATGTAACTAAACATATTTCAGGTATGACAGCACCCTGTTCAAAAGCGCGGCAAACCACAATTGTCTTGCTTTTGATTTTCTAAATTTATTGAATTAGTATTTGGTTGTATACACATCAAGCACTTGGGGCATGGCCGTATTCAAGCACAGAGCCTACATAGAGTGTTCAGTTCTCTGCCAGTTAGTTCCATGTTTGCAGGTATGCTGAAAGCAAAAATGACCTTCTTTTACGCATACTCATATGAAATACTTGAATCATAGTTCTCGAACCTGAAGTCAGCATTTGAAAAACACTGGTAATAGAAGGAATAAAAAGTCCAAATCACCCCCATCCCTGAAAAACGTGAATAAAACAAATGTTTTATTAACCATTTGTAGACTTCCAGGTGGGCTCAAACTGAATTGCACCCTAGGGATAATTAAAGTGTTTCACTGGCTAAACTTTGAGACCCTGATTCCCTGATTCACTGCATATATTTACCTGCATACACACACACACACACACACACACACACACACACACACACACACACACACACACACACATATATATATATATATATATATATATATATATATATATATATATAAATATATAATAACGGAAGATGGTCACGGGGAAAAACACTTTAATACTGACGTTTCGACCGGGGTCCGGCCTTCGTCGGAGTAAAAAAATCTCAAGTTGGGAAGAGGCTTTTAAGCCAGCATCTGTAAAGAAATATGACCACTAATAGAGCATAGAACACACTTGGATATTTTTATACAACCATAAATAATAATAAAAGCCAGAATCCATCAAGAAACATTATTTGTAATAGAGCACAAAACACACTTAGAAAATTAGATACAATAAGTAATGATAATGAAGGTATAAACGAAAAACTAGAAAGATGGCAAAGGTGAACACATATGTCAAAAGCCAAGTAGTCTGCGCGGTAAGAAGGAAAGCGTACCAGGACTTTCGCTTAAACTGCGGAGATAGTAAAAAATTTATATATATGACTCACGGGTTTCTCTGTTGTCATGATGTGTCCTAAAACATGACTGCAAAATGGTTACTTTTATTTTGTAGAATCAGTGGTCGGGAATTCTGACGTGTTTGGAAAGTGGAAGGTTGGGGAGAAATGTGCAATGAGCTTTATGGTTGTTGAAGCTTAAACGGAAGGAAGTTTCAGTTTGCCCTATGTATTACATACTGCACACTCAGCACTCCAACAGATAGATACCGTTTCAAGTATCGCAAAAGAAGGTACCATTTATTTTATTCTGATACTTAGCGGCGGTGCTAGTCGCTGTTACTGAGGTGGTCATCTGTGCACAGACTTTACACATCGGCTTATTACACAGACGGGAGCTTTCCGAGATGTGTGAAAGTTTAGAAGAAGTTGGCATGTCACATAAAATTTTTGATCACCTATGGACTAGCCTGGGCGAATCAGGGAATAACACTTTAGGTCGTTCACTTTGTCCGATGATGTTGTGATTCTTGCGAAGGATGCCAGTGACATTAGAAATAGAAGCTGGATGCATTAGTATCAAGCTTGTTTATCGGACTGGGAATTGGGGCGAGTGATGGGTTCAAGATTGCTCTTCGGTCAAGCTGATCCGCACGTTAAAATGCGTCGTCAATTAGTGAAGCGGGGTACTTATGTTCAATTAGTGCTTCTTTCAGGGTCAAACAGTTACGGTTGAAATCAGACGGAGCGGAGCAGATTCGTTTCTAGCGGAGTGCTTGGCCGCAAGGAATACTCGCCTTGCAATGTTTTACGTGGCTGCTATGGAAGTGAATGTACAGGTGTCTATCTCTGGGTTTCCTGTAAAGCGTCGTAACTAGCTTACCATCTTGTAAGAGCACAGTGACATCTAGAAAGTTAATACGATCAGATTAGTAAGCGTGCGACAACGATATCGGCCTGTGTTCGTTATTAAAAGCAGCAATGAAAGAGAAAAGTTCTGCCTCACCATGCTCCCATATGAAGATTATCTCGTAAATATAACGTTTATAATAAAAAGGCTTGAGTGAGCGCTCGCACAAGAATTTGTTTTCTAATACACCCGTGACGATGTTTGCATAGTTAGTCCCAATTTTTGTGCCCATCGACGAACAGCTGCTTTGAAAGTAATAGTCGTTATTAAATTCAAAATTGTTCAGCTCAATAAATAATTTCAGGAAAGCAGCAAGGGTTAAGGCATCGACACGACTGTTAGCGCATGACGATTCATAGATGTGCTGTACGGATTGGATACCATCTTCGTGGGGTATGTTTGTGTATAGCGAACACACGTCTAAAGTAACGAGGAAAGAACCGCATAGGATATGAAGATCAGCAATGTCGCGCAAAAAGTGTTTGCTGTCTTTTATGTAAGAGGAAAAAGTGAAAGAAATATGGCTGATCAGAGAATCGCTAAAGCGAGAAAGATTCTCTGTTACAGTTCCTATGCATGAGATAATTGGTCGTCCTGGGACGCCAGGCTTGTGCACCTTCGGCAATAGATAGAATCTGCCTGGAATCGGGCTTAGTGGAAGAATGGAGTGCTTGTCGTTATTAGTGATTCTATTTTCTTTGCACAGGTTGCAATGCCTTATTTGTTTATCAAACAGAACTGATCAGTGGGTTCATTTGTCACTTTTTTAAAGAACAAGGAATCGGCCAACTGTCTGTGAGCCTCCACGATGTTGTCAAGAGTGTTCATGAGGACGATCGCACAACCTTTATCGGCGGGCTTGATGACTAAATCGCTGTTCGCCAATTTCTTAATCGCGTTGCTTTCTTTAGCTGAAATATTCCGTGCTTCGCATAGGGTAATCCATAGGCGATCAAAAAATTTACGTAACATGCTGACTTCTAAACTTTCACACATCTCGGAAGGCTGCCGCCCGGGTAATAAGCCAAGTAACAGCGACTAGCACCGCCTCTAAGTATCTGATTAAAATAAATGGTGCCTTCTGTTGCGACACTTGAAACGTAATCTATCTGTTGAAGTGCTCAGTGTGCAATAAGCAATACATAGAGCAAACATAAACTTCCTTCCGTTTAAGCTTCAACAACTATAAAGCTCATTGCACATCTCTCCCCAACCTTTCGCTTTTCAAACACGTCAGCATTCCCGGCCACTCATTCGACCAAATCAGAGTAACCATTTTGCAGTCAGGTTTTAGCAAGCACCATGACAGAGTCACTCGTGAGTGATATCTAATATATAAATCAGATACCATCTACGCAGATTTAAACGAAAGTTTTCATGCGCTTTCCTCTTTGTCGCGTTGACTACTTGGCTTTTGACATGTGTGTTCACCTTTGCCATCTTTCTAGTTTTTCGTTTATACCTTCATTATCATTACTGATTGTATCTAATTATCTAAGTGTGTTTTCTGCTCGGTCAAGAATCATATTTGTTGATGGATTCTAGCTTTTATTATCCTTTCTGATTGTATAAAAATAGCCAAGGGCGTTCTGTGCTATGTTACGTGTCATATTTCTTGATAGATGTTGGCTTAAAAGCCTGTTCCCAACTTCAGATTTGTTCACTCAGAAGAAGTCCGCATCCCGGCCGAAACGTCAGTAATAAAGTCTTTTTCGCCGTGACCATCTTCAGTTATTTGCTTACCCTGGATCCAACGCCTTTTCACTTCGGATATATATATGGGGCAGCCTAGCATATAGGGCGCGCCAATTGCTGTGAATAAAGTTTACGACTCTCGCTGTTTCTGATTTTTTTTCCAGAATTATTATGGCAAATAATGAATATATTCAAGGAATTCGAATTTTCCATTCGAGATATTTTTTGCTGCTCATTGCAAAGATTTATTTGTATGCATTACAAATATTTCCTTGTAGTTTTGTCCCTTGAAGTCTATTAGAGCATAAGAAGTTCGACTTCACCCAAAACACTCCTTATAGCAATTCTTATTCGGGGGAACATAAACCATAGGTTCTACTTTTTTCATTTCATTGTTGCACGGAGAGGATACGGAAATAGCCTGCTATGATGGTTGTGTAGTCGTCACATTTTAGCCATAAACCACTTGATGAGCAGCAAGAACTAAATTTAGTTGGTTTTTATAGTAAAACGGATGATGAGAGGGACTTAATAAACAAATGCTTCCCGTTATGACCCGTGAAGGAAGTATATGTAATTAGAAAATAATTATTCCAACTGATTATAAGGAGACTATGGCATCCATTTATTTCTCGGGCAAAAGCACTGTAATGGTTCTACTTACGTTTAAGTGCTTGTATTTCTTCTGTGCAAAGCCTATCCATGTAAAAACGATTGAAGGAGGAAGCCTAAACATATAATTGGAATGGCGGGGGAGCTTTAAAGGAAGCAAAGTCTGTTGGAAAGATGTGGATGTAAGAATTATGGTTGCGCACACCTCTTACTCTAGATTTAAATAATAGACTTAGAAGAATATTTTTTTAAATGTCGACCAATGCTCATTTCTAGCAAAAATTGTTCAGCACTGAAACTAATATTTATTCCGTGCCTATTAAACCAAGAATAAAGAGCAATCATTGAACACAAATTTAAACGGCATATTTGAATATTCAATTCTAGGATAACCTGACTTCTCTCGGTGAGCAAGAAACGCATCAGAATACCGTGAAAGTAAGCAGCGCTGCTGTGTTCGCTTTTTCTTTTCAGCAAGAAATAGGAAGGCCACTTCAAAACTTGTATACAGTTAACATATCTTGCGTATGAAAAAAAATGTGAGGGAATGTTCAACCTGCCATTCGGTATTAAACATGCGCAATGCAATGTTTTCTACAACGTTATTGAATCTTTGTGAAACAATTGCCTCCCAAGTAACTAGAAAAGGGCGCGACAGATTTAGATAATATTTTCGAAATGAATTTAAAACCCGCCGACAACGATATAAAAACGTAGGTGCAAAGCGCTGATATTATAATATTTTATTTTTATCAGGAAAACACGGCGGCTTCATGCCGCATAGCACTGCACAAAATCTCAAGAAGCTTTCGTTCTGTCTAAACTTAAAGCGCAATCTCTTCAGCACACCAAAAAATACAAATTTGCCGGTTCGTTTGCAACAAACTTTCTTACTTCCTAGCTGGTTCCCTCACCCTACTACTACGCTCTGTCATCTCTCCCCCATGCACAACCTCGTTTACACACTCACTATATAAAATAAGAATTAAGACCCTTCATACGCGCTTATTTTCTTGTAACTCTATAGGTGCATCCCCTTCCAAGAAATCCCGACAGCTTTTAAACCAGCAGAGCTGAATAGTGAGGATGGTATATATCAGCGAATACCTGGTGAAAGCAATTAACAAGACACAAAAAAAAAACACACTGCTACAAAGCTAGCACATCGCGTAAGCAAGAAATCAAATAATAAAATATTCACCGTAAACAAAATACAACAGAGTACTTATAGGCTCCACCTAGAGGGTACAATGCAGTAGCTCCTGCTGGTTCGTTCTAATTTGGCGCATTAGTTATATACTTATTTAGCATAGCACTACTGCTTAGCGCTACCGTCTTCTTTTACCTCGCACCCTCACTTGTCTCGTGCTAATTGGCCCCTGCCTGCCTGATGCGTCGGCATATGATGAGCACGTGGTACCGTCTGGCGCCTTCAGAGTAACCTGCGCAAGTGTAGTGAGAGCACGCTATAAATAATTGGTAGCGGTAAAGAACAGTGGCATGCTAGAAATCTCGAACAACGTCTACTTGTTAGAAACTGCTTCGAGTGAAGTACAACGCGTCGCACGTACAAAGCCCTCGCTTCGACCCTAGGTCTACAGCGGTCGTTGCGCTGCATTTGTGATCGCACCATACAGCATTTAATCCTAGCACATTGATAGAAAATCTACGTCATACTTTGAGATCTTTTCGTGCTGACGGGTGCATTTAGTGCTTAGAAGAAACATATTATTGGCCATCTTGATGAATCGCTACGATAATCGAAATAATTTTTCCCATGGAAATGTCTTTTGGTGCACTGAATACAGGGAGCCTGTTTGGAGTTTCCTATGTATCATTAACGTCGCTTAGTAGCTCATGAAACACTCACTCCGGCTAGAGGCGAGAAGGGATCGCAGAATAATCGCCGAAGGTCAAAGCTGCTCTATTCCGTGCGCAAATGGTAGGTGGCAGTAAACGTGTTTCATATGGTCGCATCTCGCATGGTCGTACGAAGTAAGTGGCGGCGCTGCAGAGTTCTTGCTCCGCACAATTACGGCAGATCACTTTCTTCTCCATTCGTACACTGCTTTTCATAGCGTAAAAGATTAGATTTTTCGCCCTTCGCAGCGTGCATAAGATAATCTACCCTTTGTTCGCTCTTAAGACTTCTGCAAATGGGTAGTGATAGCGTTCTGCAAGGTACATCTTTTTCAACTGGCTTTTTAATATCTTTATTTTCAAACACGTCAGTAAAGCCGATCAAATGGCGTTATGGTTTAATTATTGATGCTGTAGGAGAACGGCTCATAGCGAAGCTGGCCAGTAGCCACGGCGCTCAGATCGCCCCGCTATGTCAATTTCTTACAAAGCAAGTTTTTAAACCATATATAAAGAGGTAATAGAAATGAAACAGGAAACAGAAAATCCTGTACTCTATTGACAATAGCAGTTGCACTTCGACATCTCTTTTGCTCCATCCTACCATAAGATTACTCACTAGAAAACTAGGCGACGCTCTGTGCGACACATATATAGACTCCCCTCGAGCCGCTAGGTTTCTTTTATGGTGCACTGAAAGAAATTTGCAGTTTCGATTTATTGCAAGCTTGAATTGACTTGTTCCTTAATAGATAAGTACGTTTTAACGGTTCATTTTGCCTGTATGTCAATGCATTCAAAGGACAGTGCTCTGCTTGACCTATCCTTACATGGTTTCTGGTTCACAACCAGAGGAACTACAGACTGCGGCATGTTGTGGTTTCGAATCCATCTGCAAATACATGATTGTTGTTTTAACTCAGCGATATAAATTTCGTATTATTATAGCATCATTTAAGATGTTCGGAGAGCTGGAATTGGCATTACAGGCCTTTTAGCTATTTTTATTGTACGTGTGAGGTCCTCTTTATATTGAACGTTGTTGAATATTTTACAATTCAGTGCAAAGCCTTGCGGATGTGACATCATCAGACATTTGGCAAATTATGTTCTTTCGCTCTCTTCCAACGTCTCATGACCGAAGATATTCTTAGAAACAGAACCCTTGGCGCTTTTGTTTCGAAATGTCGCGTAGGCGGAGATATTTTCAGAAAACCATGTAAACGCGACAAAAACAAAACAAGGCAACCTTCATGTGCTGCGCCATACGTTTCGTTCTCCAATCGATAACATGCTTCAAACAGAGCGTGGCGACCACTTTTACGTCATAATCCTCTTTGAATTTTTTTTCGTGGGTGAGTCGGAGACGGTAACGAGAATGGGAAGTAAAATTACTATGCAAAAAAGAAAGACGAAAATGGTTGTAAGGAAGGAGCTGCATTAAGGGCCTGCCTTTGAAACTTCGAGGGTAGCAGCTTCTTTCCGCTGAGTGGGCTTAGGGTTTTCAAGCCGAGTGTGGCAGCTTAAGGGGCTTAGGGACTTGCAAATCGCCAGCTTTTGAATGTAGCTAGATTTATAGCGCCCTTTTTCACGCCGCGCCTGTTCTTTTTTTTTTTTTTTTCTCATCGTAGACATTGAAGCACTTCAGCTGAGGAAGAGCGAAAACGTAAGGGTTCTGACGGCATGACTCTAAGGACACAAACCGTTGCTCTTTTTTGACCCAATTTTTCTGTAAAATAGAGGCGTACCCTAACGATGACTGCGGACAGAAATGGATATTATATGCCGAGATCCTATTTTCACGTGAAAGAATTGCGTATGGCGTTAGGAGGGTAATTATTTAGAACTACTTTGTTCAGAAAGATGGGAATGTGCAATACCGAGGCATCACTGTCGACCACGCTTTCTCCCATACAGATTTTAAATGCCATACCCGTTGAATTTTCGGCGGAGTACACACCTCAGTGTTTGCTAAACCACTTATATAGCGTGTAAATCAGTAAGAACAAAATTATATCTCCCTTTATTTATCAGAGCTGGTCGTAATGCATGCTAATATATAATATCTATCTCTCTCTCTCTCTCTCTCTCTCTATATATATATATATATATATATATATATATATATATATATATATAAATGCAAATACCCTTCTTTCCTTTCCCTTTTAAACAGGAATAAATATTGACGAAACTTTGCGTTCTTATCAGTCAATCAGGTAACGATGGGTGAAAAAAAAAGATAAGGATATGAGGAACAACAATTCTGAAAGCTGCCGTTGGATTTCCTTGCTCTGTTGCAATAATTATGCAGCAGAGCACTCGTGCTACTTTGCATGGCGCTGGTTTTGACAGCCCTTACGTCATGGCTTTGGGTTAAATAATTTATAAAAGCTATATTTAATTGTGCTAATAGCTTTCGCCGGTGCTTGCCGCCATCTTCACGCCATAACTCCTGACATTGCTTATTGAGTAATCGGAAGAACTGTAGCGAAACAAGATCGCCTCGGGATCCTTTCACAATACTCCGTGTATTACGCTGCCGGAAAGAGCTTTTAAATCAAGTGAGCCCAGCGTAGCAACAAGATCTGGAACAAGGAACCAGCTGGAGAAACAAATAGTAAGCAAGACCACTTTCTAAAATGCTACGATTTCGACATGTCTGTACGCAATCGCATTTTGCGGGTAGTGTCTGCTCGCCGCTGAAAACGAGATCACTTAGGTCCTCCCGACTGCTCTGCCCGTAGTTGTATAGAGTGTCATTATCAATGCAGCCTGCGTCACGCTCGGCACAAAAGCTCATGGTCTGTTCCGTTGTATAGTTGATGCGTGGTTCTAAATTTGATAAGCTTGAGGAGCAGCTAACATCAGCAATTCGTTTATATTCTATGTGCAATGCCCGCTTTCGCACGTAACGTCGTCTAGTTTTCATGAATTTCTTTTAGAGAATTGTGCGTTTTTCTTGCTGCTGGATTGAATGGAAATGAAGTTATCCTCACTCGGCCTCAATGTTCTGGCCTGAGTCCAGAAAACGTGCGCAGTTCTTCCATTGTAATAACGTGATTCAAGGCCAAAGGTTCGCACCATCAGTAATTAATATAATAGCCGACACTGCACTCTCCTAGAAGGCAAGCTCTAAATGAACCAAGTATTGGTGAAGTGTGATTGTGGTTCCCACAGTAAGATGGCATTTGCGCGGGCAGACGCATTACTTTGATTGTAAAAGAATTGCTTAAGAACGCCGATCGAGTAAAGTCACGAAGGACGCTTGAAACACCCTTTCCACAGCTTTTTTATAGCCTCAAATGTTTTCCAGTTTCGATATGTTTTTTAAAGAGAAACTTAAAGGCTTTCATCAAACGCACTCAAAAAACGGCGTGGTCATAATGTGAGAAAAGTGGATGTTGGGCTTGTCTCTGTGTAGCAGGCAGATGGGGTAACGAAGTTCAGTTCAGGCGTTCAGTCGTGTCCGACTCTTCGTGACCCTAAGGACCATGTCACGCCACGCTTTCCGGTCTCTCACTATCTTCTTAACATCACATAGCTTCATCTGCAATGCCTCGAGAATGCCATCTAATCATCGCGTTCGCTGCCTACCCCTTCTCCGGCAACCCTCAACCTTTCCCAACATCAAATCTTTCTCCAGCGACTCCTCTCTTCTCATCAGATGACCAAAGTAGCTGAGCTTTAACTTTAGAATTTGACCCTCCAATGAGCAGAGGGGGTAACGAAACAGCTTTGATTTGTGCACGTATTGGCAGCACGGTACGTTTGGGTCTAGCAGCTTGATTTTTGTATAAGAGAATTCGATGTTTTTGGATAATTGTCAAAACTATAATGATCAACTTCTTGCATGTTCTAAAAAGCAAGGCGTTAAAGGTTTTAATGAATATATATTATCTTTTATACCGTTCATAATGTTAATAAAAGTATTGCAAAAGGGCATACACTCCTACATGTAAGCTTCAATAACCACATATTTCGCAAAATTCGCCTAATCATGCGCACAGATAGCTTCATTCTTATGAATGACGTATTGCAGCACATGTCCTCTGCAAAGGTAGGTTGCTGGCGTTGCATAATTTGCTTTCAGATATACAGGGTTGGCCCTGGAAGTCCCCGCCGTGTGCTTAACAATAAAGAGAACAAAGGCATTTTTTTGTTTATTTCTGAAATACAAATACCATAACCGTGCTCTTATGCTAAACTGACCAAGCACAACGTCTGCATTATTCTGTATTCGCTAGAAGTTTTGACCTATCGTCGTTTCAAAATTGTGCTCATGAAACACGCAAAAATATGCGCAATAATGCACCTTCCGGCTGCTTTGCAGATAAAAAGAATATACAGAAGCGAGTGCCTTTTTGAAAGGAATTGGTGATGAGCACCAAGTTGCTGAACTCGCAGATAACTGACTTTCAAAGAGTAGAGTTGAGGATTCAATGAGAATCGATGAGTAGCCGAAATACGAAACTAATAAAATGAAGAAATTATGTCAAAGAACTAAAACAAGTCTTTGTATTTCCTCTGCAAATAAAAGCAATTTTTGAATACAGGATTCAAGATGAGCGTCCTGCCCTAAACAGGCTTTAAATGTTAATTCAGAATTTCACCGATAACAAAGCAAACGTCTGAGCACTTTTGCGCACATTTCCTTGCTTTGAAAATTCGGTGCTCTCAAACTGTACTCTCTGCATTTGAATAGCTGCGCCCACTTTGAAAGTATGGTAAACGCCCCACCTATGCACGTCCGTCTGAGTGAAGCGTAGGCTTATTCAAATTCTGAAAAAAAAAAAATGTCCTTACCAAACGTTTCTTTGATACCGGTACATTTTGAATTCACGCATCGTTTGTAGTCGTAGCTCAACATAAACTATTATCATTTAGATCTTTCTTGTCTGAAAGTTGAATATATTTTTTCTCTTGATTACTTAAACGTCAAAATGTCGAAATAGGTTTCAAAGAGGCCGCTCATTGAAGAACTCCGTGCCATATATCACAACCAATTGATTCCGTGCAACAAATTTCGTAATCTTTGAATTGGCAACACAATAATTACTACTTATGCTGCTTAGCGTCCTTGTAATGAAAATAAATTCGCTTTTTGAAGTCAGTTTTATACTCTGGTAGCAATCTATTTCAGTACTTCTCCAGACAAATATTGCAGTCAGACATAACTGTGACGATATAAAGTGGGTGACAAAGCTGCCACAAATTTTAAATCCTCTAGACTTAAAGCGACAATGGGAGAGATTTGGAGGCGCCGAGAGCGCACCCAAACACCCTGCATTTACATAGACTCGTGCTTCATGCTATACAGTTCCCATTTCTTCAAGAAGTCACAACGAAAAGTTTTGTTCAGTTGGCTTGCACATTGCTGCTTCAGAATTGCAACAATGGCATGTGCAACATCAATACGTTTATCTTCCGCAGTATACATCTATTTATAGGTATATTTCGGTGCTGAATTGTGTTTACAAGGTAGGGTGCCACGAATTTCACAGAAAGAAGCAAAGATTAGGTCAAGGCGAATATTTGTACGGATACTAGAGCAGCCATAAATAAAGCAAAGCGCATCAGCCCATTGTCACTGATGCTTCGGATGAAACATGATGCTATAATATTTATATATTTTCAACACGCTGATCACAGTGAAGGCCAAAAGTCCAGTGGTAAGAAAAAATGTCAATGAAGCCCATTCCACTCTGAGATACTTCTCAGAAGAAATAGGTTTCTTGTACGGTTAGTGCATGTAATGAACGGTGTTAGACCTAAAAGTTAGAAAGGAATAAGCGATGACGTCACTGCTTTTCCAGCATTATTTGTAGTGGGTAACTGATTGCCTAACTTATATTGATTTCGTATCATATATTTATAGTTTTTTAGGTACTTGCTGCCTTTTAAGCATGAAATACCGTTACGAAAATGGAAATATTGATACAAGAGACGCAGAGATACAGAATTCTTTTTCAGGCCTACAGTACTCTAGCCATAAATACGATAGTTTAAAGTGTTGATTTGTGCTCTTGAGATCGAATATTTGCATATGAGCACCAAGGGATATTGCGTAATGCGAAATTGTAGGAATTTTGTACACGGAGTAATGCGGATGTACTCGTGAAGATGTAAAGGGCGCACATGTGTGTGTAAAAGCAAGTTACAGGCAGAAAATCACTTTTTTTATGTGAAACAACTCTTCAGCAAGCTTGAGGCCTACGTTTAATACATTTAGAAAGCACGTTCTCAGAAGCACGTTCTCAGTTTTCTCAGAATGAATGAATAGAGCACGGTGCTCCAGATAAGCGATCGTCGCTTGTTAATATTCTCCGAAGTTTTATACATAACTGAAAAAAAAAAACCTTTAATATTCTCTGAAGTTTTTAAGCATACATAACTGAAGAAAAAACCTTGAGCTAGCATCTGATTGTTATAGCTTTAGGTACTCAATAATAGAGGAGGGTGAAAAGTAAAAATTAACGCGGTAATTTTATATTCATATATCAAATGCTTTGCGGTTTCTGTGCTTATATGTCGGCGGTATTTTTGTAAATTTTTACAATATGCGTGTACTTGCCTGTTTAATCCCATGAGTGTCACCGTAGGCGAAAGGTTTGTCCCCTTATAGCGCAGTTTCAGTGCTGGTATGACAGCATTGAGCAAGCTTCGTAAATGCCACTGTCGTGAAACTGAAAATCTTTTCCAATACTATTTGCTTGGACACAGTGCCTAACTTGACTGAGGAAGAAATACTGCAGGAGCACGCAGAGAAGCACATTTTGTTCTTCGTATTTTTTTTTTCGTCTTGTAGATGATCCTATATCGTTCTAAGTTTTTGAGCGATTGAGTTTAAAATTGTCTCAGGTTTTTCTCTTCTGTCAGCAAAATGCTTTCTGCAACGGTCTTTATGTTTCATTTTCTTTACAGAATGATCAAAGACTGAGGAAAAAGTTTTTGTATCATGCATTATTGCATTAGTAATGCATTACCGATGCATTATGCGTTGGGAACGCAATACAGTGATGCTTATGTCAGGTGTAGTTGGGAGGGCATCAAAAGAAAACCAGCAAGTATAAATAGATGATCCCAATAAATCACAGTAAAAACGTAAAAATAGTCCGTATAGGCCTTTATTATCCTCGCGTCGCCACGGAAGTTGGTATTCAACGGCTGCTGCCTAAATGCCAACTGGCCTCCTTTCCTGACGACGTGCCTCAAAAGCCTTCGTAGTGCATTGTAATGAAGCTCACTTCCTCCGTTCTCCGTTCCCTGCCGAGCCACTGTTGTTTTCAGCCTCTCTCTCTCTCTCTCTCTCTCTCTCTCTCTCTACGTGCGTCGTTAGTGTCGGGGACAACACGTCAGAGATTGAGGAGAAAAGGGAACTGAAGGGGGCCCCTCCAACTTGCAACGAGTCCCGGTGTCCGATTCTGAGGGTACGTCGGGCTCTTTCGTCTAAACTCCACCGCACCCGTCTCTCCATCTAATGCTTTATCCTCCAGAACAGACGTCAGTCAGATAACCATACATACTCTGTCTCTCTCTTTCCTCCTTCCTCTCGGTCTCTCTTTCCTTCTCACAAGCACCATACACACAACAAAGTTAGGCGGCTCATTTTCTGCTCATGTCATCATTCTGTAACGGCAAAACACTCAACACACAAATGGCGCCTCGCGGCGCAATTAGAAAACGGCGCGTCGGCGCTTCGCGATGGAGCCACACGGGCCGCACCGCCGTCAGCGCTTTTCAAGAGCGCACGCGGACCGTCCCTTAATTAAGTTAGACTCGCATTCACTTTTCCTCTCCCGGTCTCTGTTCACCCATTTCGCTGAAAGCGCAGTAGCTCTTGCCCGGGCCGCATTCTCTACTCCATTCCTCTCCCTTAGCTCTCCTGCCGTGTCCCCTCCACTACTGCGCATGTGAGCGCTCGTTTCCTGGCGTGCCAAAGTCCGACTTCTCCATTCCATGGCAAATATTGCTGACTTTGAGCACCAAATTTCTCCTTTTCTCGGATGCCTCTCAACCATATCTTTGTCGAGGACCTACGCGGATGATGGCATACGATGTGCAGATTTCACTGGTTCCGCCTCTTTCCTGGAAAGCATTCCTGCAAGAGAAGCTTGAATTCCGACGGCTCTTTGCTGAGTGAACCTTTCTGAAAATAGCTCTTTGCCCTGAAATTAACGCAGCTAATTGTTAGGAACCGAAATCTTTGAGAGAAAGTGAGGAAAAGGCGTCCATAAGCAAGTTAAGATGGACATTGTGGTTAGAGGTCTGTTTCAGTGATATATGCACATAAGCACGCACAGATGAGTTTTAAAGGGTATTGATCAACCCTGTGTCCTTAAGAAAAGTTAGTAAGGCCTTGGTAGCTCACGCAGCAGACGATCCGTCGCACCAAGGACCCAGGACATGTTCAAGGCGCAAGGTTGTGTCTTTAGGTAAGCTTAAATTATTGCGCAGTGTCCTGCGATGTGCAGTAAACCGTTGACAGGAGGTTACCAAATGTTCAACATTTTCACACACATCACATGTAGAGCACAGAGGCCTGCTCGCTATACCTATTTTATGTAGGAAGTAGTTTGTGTATGACACATTCAAGCGGATTCTGTGTAGACAGTTTCGATGCCACCTGTTCAAATTGTGAGGAATTCGAAAGACGCAAGTGGGATCTATTCGGTGTAGAGGTCGATATTGATGGTTCGGGTCACACCACAAAGAGCGTTGCAATCGCCATGATTCAGTTGCTACAAGTCTTGCTGCATCTCTTCGTGATAATGGTATTGAAATTGTCCTTGTGGAATCTTTAAGTTCTTTTGCAGCGGCGTCTACGAGGTCGTTGCCCGCGATGCCGCAGTGAGCAGGTAACCACGGTAGCACAATTCTCCGACACCGATTCTCTTTTCTTCTCATTTATTTGCCCTTCCCCTCCCACACTCTGTCACCCTCATCCCTCAACCCTCATCAGGAGTAGCATGCTAGGCTTACCACCAGGCAGACATCTCTCGTTGCCAGTAAAATATATATATATCTCTCTCTCAGTGATATATGCTGTATTTGACCTGATTTATGAGGAATATCGGGGCTATTACATGCCTGGAGCTTGTCACACCTACTGCAGACTGTGGCTGTCAAATAGCGCGGTGGTACCAGGGCTTCATTTAAGGATGGTATTGCCATTTAATACAGAGGGATAAACTAGGTAGTCAGTGGTACACTGCAGTCTGAATCACAACGACTAATTCAAAAACAGCTATTGCGTTTTGGTTATTGTCACAGATTTTCCTATTGGTCTCTGTAAAGTGCTGACTCTCAGGTCTGCAAGAGGTCACCTGAACCAGTGTTCTGCTAGAACAAAATTTTAAACATTATTACGCGCATTATTGTCAGCAGACCGAGCGACGAAAGAAGGCACGCGCTGAAGTCGGTACATGCATCAACGACGATTTAATCAGTTCCGGTTAATTCTCTGCGTTTATTTAAAAACTGTGCCGGCATAAAATTGCGGTCTGCTTTCAATGTACAGTCGCTATTTTTGTATTTACAGGGCTATACAACACAATGTGTAAATTCAACTGCAAGCATTGCGAGCACCACATTTTTTTGTTGTGAGAAAAGAAGTTGCGGAAATAAATGTCATATCTTGTGATTTTTACTATGGTCCCTTATCTCATATAGCTTGCTTTCCAGAAATATATATGTATACGTTGAGCAATCAACCTACCAATCCTTTCTGCTGAACTACATTGTCTACTAAATGCCCTGATTTTGAATGCAAAGTTGCGCTATCACGGTCTGTCCAGTGTGACAACGAGCACATTTCCCTCACTGTAGTTGCAAAATTGCAGTTATTTGGCGTTTGCTGGGGCCTTGTGCACTCTAGAAAAATAATATAGGTTTTTCAACAGTGAGCTATATCGTATTCTTCGTTGTAACATAGTTGCGGAATATTGCATGCGGCGCTTGAAGTGCTTAAGACTAAGCTACAGTAACTAAAGTCATTTGACTCTCGGTGCAGCATTGCCGCAAAGAAAGCCATCGCTTATTGTGTTGTCATTGAGGGTTATTGTTATATGTCACTCACCTCCAGCTGACAGTCTTCTTTCGTTGAAAGGAAGAAATCGCAAAAAGAGCTCCGATCCAGCGCCCTGCATCATAACCCTAGTGCAAGTTTCGCAGAAGCATCTAACCGAAGCCTCCCTTTCACCTGTGGTTATTCTAATTCACATAAATCGAACAAGCGACATACTTTTGCTGACAAGGCAATGTCATCCAGTGCCACAAGGTGAACTGTAGTTACGATGCAGTGAACAGTTAGTTTTTTTAGTTATATGGAGATGTACACAAAGGATTATGTCATAAAGCTAAGAAAGGAGCATTGTGTACTATATCAAAATGCAGCAGTATTTAAAACTCAACCTTATTTTACAAACGAATCATTATCCTAATTTTCGCTTTGGCGTTCAGTGGACTCAAGAAAACAAAGGAATGATGCAGTACTAACTGAAAACGATACACTGAAAAAAGGTCGCATTATTGTTGTAATTATGACACGAGGAAGAGCAAATGCTTATGGTGACTAAAGAAGGGGGTCTTGTGAGGCTACCCTGATAGTTATGAAGCACATTACACAGATGGGAAAATCACGTGAATAAACACAGATACAATTGTAAAGATACACAGTACACTTCCGTCGCCCAGTGGAATTATGCTAGGGAAACTAATGCGTGTTACACTGAACCGAAGCTTGCACCTCGTAAAACACACCACTGACGCCTTCACTCGGTTTCTAATCTAATCCACGTTCAGTAATATTTTGGACTTGAAATGACTATACCTAGAAGTATACACATTGCAGTTCCTCATAATCGAATGATAAAAAAATGTTGCGTCCAATCAACGTTTGGATAAATGTGTTTTCAGGGGACATTTAGAGTGGAGTTAACAATATGAAAAATATTCAGAAGAGGATGGCGATCGCACCTATGTTTCTTATTTTGTCCAATCATTGCTTGTTCCAGCTTTAATAATCCTGAATTTCAATAAATAGAGTACATATTTCCAAGAGTTCCCGCTCTTTGAAGGTGAAAAATAAGAGCGGGGATCTGCTGCGGGAACATTTCTTTCATTCTTTTTTTTAGGAATGTTAAAACTCCATAAGCGCTGGGAGGAAGTCCTTTCTTCTTTCCGCGGAGTTCTGCCTTCCCAGAAACTTTTTCTTTGCGGCTGCGAGAATCAATACCGCTGCCCTCGTTAAACAAAGCCGTCGCACCCTTTTATTCCAAAAGCGCTGTCGGGCTCTGAGGATGCAAGATATTGATTGGAAAGCATGGCGGAACAATGAGTGTCAGGCGCAAAATTTCAATGTGTGCCTAGGACTGCTGTCTTCATTCACCCGTTCTCTTTTTTCTTGATTTTTCTACATGCAATATCAAAATGACGAGGAAATGAACAACGCAAACATTCAATTGTTTACTGCAGCGCTGAATGCTGGAGCTATGATGATATTGTGCAGTTTATAGTGTTTGATTCCGGTTTGTTTTTACTATTTGGGGTGCAATTTATATTCACGCTCTAACTTTACGTGACTGCGACACAAGCTCGTTGGCAAAAAGAATTACTACTATTGTACCCAGAACTACGCAGCACCAACTCGCCACTGAGGCTATTATTTTATGTTACTACCATTGTTATGTGGCTCCACAGCGTCATATCATACAGTGCAAGATGAAAAGAAAAAACGACTTGCAATGACCTGTACAGACAGGATAGTTAAATATCACTGTGAGCGTTTTACTGATGACTATGAATAGATGTGGACTCATCACCAGAAGCTATAGGTACGAATACTTTGAAGAAACAGGTTAGGGTTTTCAGCTTCAGAGGAAGAAGAAATTTCCGCTTATGATCGTCAAAAGCAGTCAACTAGCCAAACTGGCATCCCTTATTCGAACAGTCTCTTCTGACTACTTCTTATCCTGAATATTGTCTCCATATTAAAGCACAAATCCAAATATTTTGTCCTACATGCGACAAATTTAAAATGAAAGAATTGACAATAAATGGCAAAATATAGTTTCCTTTTCAAAATATGTGTTTCCTCGGTGTTTTCACTATGTAGAGTTTTCTTATAATGCTTCACTACACATGAAAACAAGAAGTCGATAAGTTTGAAAGTCTGATAAAAAAATGCACTTGCACGCTCAGGCTTCTTTCTTTACCTGAGAACCACGCGAGTGAAAAACAAAATACGCATCAATATAATGCGCTAAAAATTAGGAAGGCATAAATTTCCCTCTTCAGTTTATGTTAAGCCTTAATACCTTTCAAACTAATAATAAATTTCTCCACATTTTGAGCTGAAAGAGTTAAAACAAAATCTGAGACAATTTTTCATCATGGCGAAAAGGCGCCTCTTTGAGTAGCCTCTTCCAGCAGATCCTGGCACAAAAGCGTTATGAAGACGCACGCATTTGATAACAAGAATTGTTTTAGCACCGTCAGTGCTTTTGTAATCTACGAAAATATCAGAGAAATCTTGCCGCTCCATATGAGTTTAGCTTGATGGTCATCTTTTGTTTCTAACAGTTTTCATTAGGGTCATCATTTTATGATGAAATTGGGCTGCGTTTATTCAGAAGCATCCTATCGTATTAGCAGCTGTTTTTTTAGACGTTACCCA
Organism: Amblyomma maculatum; assembly: GCF_055883805.1. NCBI lineage: Eukaryota > Metazoa > Arthropoda > Arachnida > Ixodida > Ixodidae > Amblyomma > Amblyomma maculatum. The sequence continues at coordinate 79,151,380 of NC_139353.1, forward strand.
GTTTTTAAAGAAGCATTAGCTATTTAAAGCAGGCTGAAGTTTTTTTCAGGTATATAAGACCTATTCACAGATCGCAATACACGCGTAAGTTTTTTAGCGCGACAGCCTCAGCGCAGAAAATTCTGAAATGCTTTGTTTGGCTAGCGATTATGTTCCGTGAGGAGGCTTCCTTGAAGCTGATCACTTAGGAACTATGAAGTAAACAATCTCTACAAGCGGCTGTAGTTATGTTTGTTTATTTGTCATGAATGAGGCACCTATGATGTTCCTGATGTAATACTTGGAACGATGAACTAAAATTCATATATGCATGAGAACATGCCGAAAACAATATTTACGGAGCTGCGAGCGCTTTTGTCCTAAACCAAATTAATATTACCTTTCGCTTCTCACAAAACGTACGTTGTGGAAGAAATGTCGAAAGTTATAAGAAAATAGGAACATGTGATTCATATATTGAAAAATAAGCAGGGGTTGTAAAGACGTTCTGCAACTCAGTATTGCGGATAATGTGACGAGGTGAAGAAAGTGATCAGCAAGTCAGCAATACAAATTTAGTAGAAGGCAGCATAGGAGGAAGTATAATTGGAAGTCAAAGGTAACCCTTACAAAAATGCATGTAGGGTTTCTATAGAAATTCGAAAGCGTTGTGTCAATACACGCTGTTGAAAGTCTGTCGATAATCGGCAACATCTTGGGTGATGCAGTGTTGACCTCTTGTTGAGCGCTTATGAAATAGTGGCCCATGTGTTTCTTAAGAGCGCTTTTGGAATTCGCGCAACTGAAATTCTGTTGATTTCAGGCTCAAATGCTTCAGAAACTCTGCAAGTGACGCTTTTTGATTTTCTGCTACCTTTCCACTCCTGAACAACAGAAAATAGTACACGACCATCGGTTTGCCAGGAGCAAAAGTAGTACAGTACATCTCCTAGCTGCGATAAGTCACCACATTCTATGTTCTGTCCGACCAATCAACAATCCTGTCTGATCAGTGCTGGTTAATGAAAAGCATAGTGAGGCATAAAAGAACAAAACAGATCTTGATCTTTTAAGCCCCATTATACTTACTCACTCATTAACCTACACTAAACTGACTAAATTGTTGATTGGTCGAGCAGAACATAGAATGTGTTGACTGACCGCAGCAAGGATATGTGCTGTGCTACATTTGCATTAATGTAAACCACCTCGTGCCTGCTCCTGGCTAACCGTTGACCACGCAGCATTTTCTGTTAATCCGCAGCGGAAAGGGAACACAGAATAAAAAATGCGCGTTAATGAGAAAGAAAAAATATGCATCTTGGTGAACCCATAGCATGAGCTGGGTTGTTTATTTGCTTTATTTCAATTCATGTGCAAGGTATGACGCCAGGCTGTTCTTTGCGTAAAACGCTGATACGTCCGGGAACTCCTCGCATGTGATGCTGAAATAAACAATATAAATCATAATTAAGTTGCGGTATATACTAACCTAAAAATAGAGCAAAGGCATTTGTGCGCTGCTCCACGTCATAGCTCAAGAAATTTCTTGTCTAAAATGAGTTGTCACTGTCTTTCACTGCTTAGACGGCATCGACCGCCGCCTCCACAGCTCGGCAGCATTACCACATCGTTCATTTCTCCCTGATAAACAATATATGCTGCCGTCAAAGATCCCATTGTGAATATAAATAGCAAAGCGCAGGTCACAAGCATTACTACCCAGAAAACTTGAAGCAAAATTACCAACTATAGGCACTAAAATGAGTGGAAACAAAAAAAAAAAAACACTGCAAAAATGGCGGAGCTGCACAGATTCAATAATCCACAATGTGTGACAGAGGCATATTATGATCTCGATAATGTGTCCGTCTCAGCGCGAGTAGCGTATCGAAAGAGTACAGCACTGTGCCGAACAATCAGTCAAAAACGATCACCGGTTAAAAAAAAGAAAGAAAATGTCGTCATTCCAGCTGGCGTTCCATCGGCCCCGGCGTCCGCGTAGAGACAAGCCTCGTTCTCTCTCTCTCTCTCTCTCCCCCTCCTTTTTTTTTCCGACGAGGCTGGTTTGTCTGCTAGAAATATTTACATGCGGGCTTCACCTTGTAGCACACACTGTACAAGACTGGCACAAACACGAATAGGAAAAAGTAAAACACTCACCAAAGTGCAGACGCTCCCTCTGCCCGCGCCGGCTTTTCGCCTAGAATCCAAAACGCCTGCGACTGTTGAACTTCTTAAACACGTCCTCCTTGCGCAGAAGCTGCCGCCCAAGAGCGGAGTCCTCCGAAGACTTAAATTCGTACGTTCGCGCTCCAATTTGAACAAAACGATCTTCGTGATAATCACCAGCGAAAAACCTACATACGGTGCTTCGTTCACAGTGCAAGATGCGACCACGGTGGCGGGAAAACGCCAACTGAACTGGCACATCGCCGCACTCAACGTACCCGCGTCTGCGTGCAAAGAAAACGGGGCTCAAAAGAACAGCTTCGGTGAAAAGCCGCCACCCCCGCTGCGCGACTGCTGAAGCCAAGGTCATCTCCGTGAAAACAAACCGCGGTGAAGGCAGAGAGCGGAGACCAAGCGGGAGCAACCCCTCCTCCCTCCCCCTTTTTTCCCCCCAGCCGACAGGATGCGACCCTCGACCTCTCCGGACATGCTGGCGCCGTTCGCGGGGCACGGGGGAAGTGGGATGCGGACAGGAGCAAGGCGGCGGCCGAATGCTTCTTTGAAAAGAAGAGTCCCCGTTAGAAGACGCATGCAATCTTGTTTTTTTCTTCTTTTTTTTTTTTCATACGCGAATGTTTTTGCTATGCGTGTTAACTCTATAGTATGCGTGGGATCAATCCGTGATTATTAGAACCCCTCAATGTTTAAGGTGACTTTATTTTAGCATGGTGTCCACTAAGAAAGGAAGGAAAAGAAAAAAATAACAGTAAAATTCTCCAAAGACATACAGCGGTGGGGGATTCCAATACAGACTGCACCTCATTTTGCGGCAAAAAGCTACGGGCAAAAATACCTATGCTTGGGCAGAATGTCAGACCCTGAAGCATATATATAGTGAACTTTGGAACTGGTTTAAAAAAGCTCTGTCCTGACCTACATGGTAGGTTCAATCTAGGATCCTGTTTGTTAGTATGATGACTCACTGAACTTGTTTTATGATAAATATAAAATATGTCCTACCACTAAAGTTACCTTCTGCGACATACAGAAGCTGATCCATTACGGATTCTGATTGACATTCAACGATGTATTTGCATTATTAGTGGAGGCTTTGCCATCATGAAGTTTTTAGGGCATATTTTCACTGTGTTGCGAAGCTTGAGCTAAGTGTGCAACGTTAATATGTACTTTTATATAACATGAACGAGCACGCAACTGCATGCTGCTCTTTTATTTCCCTTTGCAGAATGTGGCCAATAGTTGATTACAAGTGAGACCAAAAATTCATAACGAAATTGTCACATCATGCTCTTATCATTTGTGCCTAAAACTACTTAAAAACATGGGTCAGCATGAACAGTACACGCTAATTGTTCGTGAACGTTGAAAACTGACAACAAAAAGCACATAGAAAAAATTGCACAAAAAGTCTATTGGGTAGAACACAATGAAAATTCTGTTGGCCCTGTAAAGATTGCATTCAGCTGGGGTTGAATGTCTATCGAAATTCAGTAAATTCAAAAGGCGGTCAATAGTCCAACAATAGAGTTTCAAAACTCATTTTTGTAAGGGAAAGCAAAGGTAAAGACACACCTAACACTGCTCATGTGTATGAATGCGATTGCTTTTTAGTAGATGCGGGTGAAATGCTTTCGAAAGAAATTTTTGTTATATTTAAATTCTTTCTCATCGTATTTTATTCGGTGCGTGCGGGCTTCACGCACCGTCTGAACGTCATACAAGCCAAAACCCTAAATGTATAGCATCCTGTTAGCAGTACGTATATAGTTGGTTCGGACACGTCGGAAATTTACAGCTTGGGTCGCAAATGCATGTCACATGCAAATGTCACAAGGAGCTAAACCAGTGTCAAATATATACAAGAAAACGATAAGTATAGAATTGTCGGAAGTAGATGGACTTGGATGAACCCGAGCGATGCATCTTTGATGCTCTTGTTGTCTTGTGCGTCATAGATCCAGCCGCTTGATGACTTCAATGAAATACATTCTATTTTTCTTATTGTGGATCATTCGATCTCTTCTTTTAAGCGATCTCATGCACACAATAGAGCGAGGGGCTTTTCGCGTAATTTGAGTAGTAATGCTTCCGCTTGAAACAGGTAAACTCCACCTGGCGCTTCAAACTGCTTCACGTCTTGACTTCGGTCCTGTAAATCATTTTTGGTTTACCTTTGTAACAAAGTCTTTCACCAGGGGCTCATTTTCAGACGTTCTGGAAAGTACAAGCGGCCAATTAGTGGGCAATATATTTACTCAGCGCCTAACATTATTTGCAACTTTCATTTGATTTCAACATTTGATGTCTTGTATGGCTCATTTCTTGTTTCCAACTTGCTTCTAATGTACGATTAACGCGGGTAAATCAAACACAGGCTAAGGAAAGAAGAAACGCCTGATAATGTATACGTCTTTCAACAAACAAAGCAAGGCAAACTAAGCGGGCCTTGAAAGCTTGTCCACGTGGAAATTTCCCAGGCACTAGCGAGGTAAAAATGCACAAAGCCCTTATTAGGGCGCCACCAGATCTCAGGCAATGCAAATTTCTCTTCTTGCTTCTGCTGATGACAGCTTCAGTGATAAGCGGTCTTTGACAGGAGGCTGTCAGTGGCTTCTCTGCGCTGCCGGGCGGAGGTGGTGAGGGGAGAAAAATGGGAAAGTTTCCAAAACACTGAAGCTGCTTATGCAGTGCACGCAGCGTGTTCTGCCGGGGTGTAAGGCTGGATGCCAAAAGATTCGCGTAGTGCCCTTCGAAACGCCCTTGCTGCCACAATAGTTTCCTTCCCAGTAAAGAAAAAAAGAAAATAAGCAAAGAAGCGGCAGTAGTGGACGTCCCTAAAATATTCTGGCTCAAGGACTCAAAGGAGCAAGAGTCAAGAGAAGACACGCGCACTTTGAACCGAATGCAGTAAGGCAAGATAAATGCACTGCTCTCTTTCACGTGCCACGCCAAGGAAAGCTTCTTGTTTTTTGTGTGGAACACGCAAATTCGCAGATATTTGAAATAAATAACTCTTCAACCAGAACTGGAGATGCCAACGTATTGGATTTTCAAATACCAACTTGTTTAATGTTACTGCTGCCTTCCCCTGCCTTTGTTGATATAGCGCAGTTGGAGTAACGAAAACGAACAGCGCACACTTTTTATTCAACGCGGCTTTGGAACAATAAAATTAGGTTTCATAAAACGCTAACTACGTTCACAATATCCAAGAAGTTATGTATTAGGGAGCCATATTTAAGACTACTTATTTTGGTTAGCAGCCAATATAATCAGATAAGAAAATTTCCAGTAATCACCTGATCACTGCGCGCCTACAACAGTGCTGTACTCAAGTCAATGGGATCGGTCGTTTTGTCGACAGTAGAAGCAGTTATCCTAATTAAAATATTTGGTTTATTTTCTCTGTCAACGTACACATCAAGATCACCCTATCTATGCCTACTGCGAGACAGGTGCGTTCTCATGCGTCTGCCATATTAATCTGCTTCGATGTCTCCTGAGACAAAAGTACTCCTGCTGATTTTTCAATCCCATCACGCCGACTGATATTCAGCTGCTTCCTGCTATAACTGTACTTGCCAGAAACCAATTCAGTTAAACAAAGAAATGGCGTCCGCACTTTTGTAGCAGAGAAGCCATCTGTATTTGCAGAATGACGGCGATGGATGAAGACGATGAAGCAGGCATCTAGGACCTGAGCGCGATAGCTGGCGCTTAGGTCCACCTTGGGCACAATCACAGGTCTGTGTTTACCGCAATGCAAAATTTTTTACTGGACTCAAATCGTTTGCCTTGCTAAATATTTAAACATCACTTGTTCTACAATTATAGTGTCAATCTCCCGTGAGTGTTACCACTTTTCATTTCATATTTCACTTATTTACCGTTTTGTTTTCTTTCCTCTATCCCTCAAATCATCTTTTTTTTTATGCAAGTATATTACAAAAATAAAAGTTATTCTTTGCTATCCAATTCTTGGCCGATCCCCCTCTGTGGGTATGTGCCATAAGTTATTTGGACAACAACAACAACAACAGCTGGCGGTAGGTTCGAACGCTCGATCTGCTCTTGCGTTCCCGGTACTTTTACATTTTCGAGGGTCCAGATGTCGGGTAGCTCCAGGACCAACGATTATCTGTCCTTCGTTTCACGTGCGAAAGCATTTATTTTGACGAGGGGTACCTGGCACTATTTTTGTGACCCTGTCTTCTTTCGTTCGGTCTATTAAAGTTACACCTATCATTTTATATCTACATTTCACTGTGCTGTCCGGAATTTAACATTCTACCCTTTCCTTTAGCCCCTACGTTGCTGTCCCCCCGGTGAATGGCGGTAATTACAGCTGTTCTACACTTTCTTCATGAATGATTCTGGAAAACCATCATTCGTGAACCTTTAGTACTGTTCAAATGCTGTACGCTAGAGTAATATTAGCCTAGTTATTTCACTCCCGGAGTATGGACATGGGACGACCGCCTTTATCCAAGAATGCGCATTAACTGGATAATGCTGGAGGCTGCGTTGTCCCGGAAATGCGATGTTGTCGGTATAGTGATGATACATGTTGCAGTTGGCAGCTGACATGACCGCACAAAATGTGTTCTGTGGCGGCATGCGATTAGTTGAGAGTGAAAGGATGGTTAAATATTGATTAGCATGATATTTCATATTACAGTCGTAAGGACAACGGACAAGGAAGAAACCGGGCTTCGCTCTCCATCGTGTTAGTTTCATTCTTATTGTCCTTTCGTGCGGTTGTAATAGGCATTCTCAGACCACGATGCTCCACAGGGCAGCAAACTAGGGTGGTTTCTTTGAAAGTGAAGTCGCTTAGACCAGGACTATTCGATCGTTAAGGAGATATGCTGCTCCAACTCTCTGGATGCCTTCTCATGCGGCTTGGTGATAGTGAGACTTTATGTCGTTTTCTGATGGACTTTGACGTTGTTTGGTAGCTGACAAGTTAAAATTATCATCATGATTAAGAAGATAGAGGCCCAAGTTAGGACAATACGCAAAACAACATCAAATTGCGTGTACTCAACCGAAGGCTTCTAGATAAATATCTTCTTTCATAAACTAAAAGGATACTTTATGCGTCGCCCAATTTTTCGACCTAATTAATTTTCTAAAGAATTATTTTTGTATCCACCTTACTCTCAGCTTATGCTGCTCTCTATCATGCTTTGTAGTTCGGCTTCTGAAAATACTTATCAAGGCGATAAGATGAAATATCTAAAATTACACTCACATTATGTATTAGTTTTGCCGTCTTAGCATGAAAGCTCTTGTCCATCACAAAATACTTGTTTTCGGAAGTGTAGAAGAAAATGGAGACCATGAATCTAGCAGGGGGAAGTTGATAGGTTACCTGACTGTGCACTGACTAGTCGCAAGAAGATAAAAGCTTCCGATAAGGTGAGAATATTTGAGGTGGGGTAAGATGAGAAAACTAAATGGGAACTGTCCTTTCCGACGCACTTCCACGCCTAGTCAGAACAGCTACTCCTAGGTCACGGTCATACCTGTGATTTAGGTCCAAGTTCACTGAGCTGCGTTCGACGGCTTGGCTAAAGCGAGATTTTATAACTTTGCCGCCTTGCTTTGATATAATGCAATAGCTTCTGAATGAAATTATAATGACAGCACACATGTAAGACGCTAACAGACGCCCTTGATGAAGTTCTAAGGAGCTGTTATTCATTCTGCAAATGCGGACGTTAGACGACTGTATCAGTTCAGTTCAGTTCAGGCGTTCAGTCGTGTCCGACTCTTCGTGACCCTATGGACCATGTCACGCCACGTTTTCCGGTCTCTCACTATCTTCTTAACATCACATAGCTTCATCTGCAATGCCTCGAGAATGCCATCTAACCATCGCGTTCGCTGCCTACCCCTTCTCCGGCGACCCTCAACCTTTCCCAACATCAAATCTTTCTCCAGCGACTCCTCTCTTCTCATCAGATGACCAAAGTAGCTGAGCTTTAACTTTAGAATTTGACCCTCCAATGAGCAGTCAGGGTTTATGGTCGACAATATCGACTGATTTGATCTTCTGGCAGTCCAAGGAACTCTTAAGGGTCTTCGCCAGCACCACAATTCAAACGCGTCAATTCTTCGGCGGTCAGCCTTTTTCACAGTCCAACTCTCGCATCCATACATCACAACTGGAAAGACCATAGCACGGGTTATACGGATCTTGGTTGACAGACTAATGTCTCTGCTCTTTACTAGGCGGTCAAGGCTAACCATTGCTCTCTTTCCCAGAAGCAGGCGTCTCCTAATTTCATGGCTGCAGTCTCCTTCCGAGGTAATCTTGACGCCCAAGAACAGAAAATCTGTCACAGCTTCCACTTCTTGTCCATTGATGCTCCAGGACTTGATAGGGCAAGACGCCATGATCTTCGTCTTTTTAATGTTCAGTTTAAGCCCAAACTTCTCACTCTCTTCTTGTACGCGCATCAGAAGTCTCTTGAGTTCCACTTCACTTTCTGCCATTAAAGTGGTATCATCCGCATATCTAAGGTTGTTGATACGTTTTCCAGCAATCTTCACTCCAGCTGAAGACTCGTCCAGACCGGCCTTCCTCATGATGCACTCTGCATATAGGTTAAATAAGCAGGGCGACAGTATGCAGCCTTGCCTCACCCCTTTCTCAATCGGAAACCAATCAGTAAGACCATGACCAGTTCTGACTGTGGCCTCTTGCCCTTCATAAAGGTTCCTGAGGAGACAGATGAGGTGAATTGGAACTCCCATCTCTTGGAGAGCTTGCCACAATCTGCTGTGATCTACGCAGTCAAACGCTTTTGCCTAATCAATAAAGCAGAAGTAAATGGGTTTCTGGAACTCTCTTGCTTTTTCCATGATCCAGCGAAATCAAATCGTACAAAAAATAGAAATCCAAATATAATGTATGAAGAATCACGTGATAATGCGAGAGGCACTCCAGCTGCCACTCATGTGGCATATGGCAATGTTTAGAAGTAGTTAGAGAAACAAGATGAATGCACAATGCAACGAGTGAACAAGAGGGTTAGAAAAGTAAGCGCCTGTCTGAAGGCAAGCACAAAGCAACTGCCCTTCTTGGCCTGTACAATCCCAACAAAAGACAAAAGAGCGCAAAACACCTCGTTTAGAAATAGGACATCAAAGGCTCATGCTCCTCTTAAGACACCACACCCAAACTGCGCTACCAACTTGAACGGCGCAATGAAGCGTGAACATCAAACTCTGCTCGAAACTGCTGTGACGTGCTGTTCGTTATGAAGAACACCCCTGAATTAGCCAAACGTTTTTCTATGCCGACAAGGAGAAAAGTTTTGATATTTAGGGCAATCTCTGACAACCATAAGGCTGTAGGAGTTCGCGGAGCGCTCAGAAGTTGAAAGAAAATGCTACCCAGTCGGAAAAAACTACAGAAAATTTTCTGATGTTACGACAGAATTTCTGTGCGGTTTTTGACGGGAAACCTGTTGTGACAACAGAACACTCTGTAGTAACATCAGAAATTTCTGTAGTTACGACAGAAAAGTACTACAGAACTACAGACAACAGAAATATACTACAGAAAAACTACAGAACTACAGAAAAGTACTACAGAACTACAGAAAAATCTGATGGTTACGACAGAACTACAGGATATTTTGTCGTATTTTTGACGAAGTTCTGTAGTTTTTTTCGACTGGGTATAGCAACCGTTTGCCCTTCTGCTCTATGTGCACACAAATTTGAGAAGCGAGCCGGGAAGGGAGGCAGGCCAGGAGAAGCCTTGTCGGCTGCGCAGATTACTCACCCCGTCGCAGATGGGGAAGACGCAGGGAGCGAAGGGAGAAAAGGCGGCGGCGGGTAGTCGGGAGAAGAGAAATAACAAAATACGGGGAAGGGAGCAGAGTGGAGGCGGGCGTACTCTGGCACCTCAACAGGGAGTACACGGAGCACAAGGCCACTTGGGGGCGTTGAAAAGCTGGCCAAGGTGCTCCGGCTGGGGCCAGAGGGTGTACGAGAGGAAGAGCGGCGTAGACGGCAAAATTTTGCTTTTGCCGCAGCCACCGCTCCAGCTCGGAGAGCTTCCTCGGTGGCTGTTGGCCGATGGGGAAGCAGATCGATTAGCGCCACGCGCCTCGAGGGATGGGTCAGTTGGGCAAAGGAGGAGACGGTGCGTTCCTCTAGAAGACGACAGGAAAGTGCAAGAGCGCAGAGCTCGGATGACACGGACATAGCGAGATGAGGGAAAGACTGTCGATGAAAAGCGTGGCAGAACGTGAAAGGGTGCTTCGCGAAAACTGCTCCAAGCCTTTTTAGAGGGTGTACAGACACGTGGAGCGCTGATAAAGACTCAAACTCTAGAGGTCTCCTATTTGTTCTAAAGGACCTTTGGTGCGAGGGCGTTTGTTTTGAGCGGCAGTTTGGAAAAGAAAATCAATAGTTTTCAAATTCGTCGGAGTTCCTGAAAAACTGCATCCTTCAATCATAAAAATTTTTTCTGTTTGATAAGTTGAAGTGTGTGCAGTGTATTATGGCTGTTTAGTGTGGTCAAAACATCTTTATATAAATTTATGTTGACTGAGTACATTGATATACCCGTCGTCGATATTTCATTCATGTTTATTCTCAAAGGCAGAAGCGGGGACATCGAGTGGGCGTAAACGCGCAAACTGCCATATTTTGTTTTAAAGGAAAAATAATTGAATAACAAAAATATAAGTCTAGAATAGTATATTAATAATAATAGAATAATGGAAGAATAATATAGAATACTTTCTGCATTACTGAATAGTACTAATCGGTTGACTGTAACACATTCCTCAAAAAAACGCTGTGCCACGGAGAACCTGGCAGTCTTTGTAGATATTGCATTTTTATCCGGCGCTTAAGCTCCCTCAGTTCGCTACACTCTGTCCTCGGATATGAATGAAAATGAGTGGTGCTATTCGTTAAGACTGTGCCACGCCTTTATACTTGCATTTAAGTTTGCGCCTCCCATGTCATTTCGTTCCACCTACCTAGCTTAGCACAATTTCGGATAGATACGGGAATTACACGCAGTGTTACAAAACGAAGGCAGCCACCTTTGGAAGCAGTGACAAGCATTGCAATTATTAGTTCTCTGGCGCACAATGAACGCAGGCAAAAAAATGCACGAGCTGGAGCTCATTCGGGAATTCGATTTCCTTTGAGTGCTGATGAGTGAATGGCCAATTAAGACACTGTCGGAGAGATGACCAGGTTTGAGAAGCTGATGATGAACTTGCACCACGATTACTTCCAGTGCAATCACCTATTTTCGATGAAGAGGGTAGCAGTAAATGCCACGCCCCTCCTGCTTCGATTTTTATTAAAGGAAAGAATAACTATAGTAAGCGAGGGCCATACCACACACAGAATGCAGATTGACCATGTATTTAAAGAATTTTAAATATTTCGCAGTATAACTGAATTCACTGTGCCTGTTAGACAATAAATACATGATATGTATATTGCACGTAAACAGTTGTAGGTATACACATATATCGTATGGATGCATAAATACATGGCCGATATTGGCGGATCAAAATTGATCAGTTCCTTGTTTTAGATTTAAGGCAGATGGTATATTTCAAACTTGATGGCAGTCAATATCAGATATAAACATGTATTATATTTTTCATGTTTCCATTGCTGTCCGAAAACCTGAACGTCAAAAATAAGTCTGGAAGGTCGTTTGGATGGATTTAGCGTGTTGAACATTTACGATGTGACGTTGCGGTGCGTGTTATGCACCAGAGATCGAGAGAACCACTTTTATGCCATACATTACACAGTAGGCATCTGCGTTCGCGTCAACTGTCAACAAGAAAGCGCGCGACGCCACTTCGCCACTTTTGACAATACTCATTCTGGAATAGACAACAGATCGATGTTTAAAATGAGCATAATCAACGTTCGAAATTTTGAGAAGGGTGTCTAATCAAAAATAGAAAGACAGCGCTCACCGTTGATGCTGAAGGCCTTTTTCCGCGATTTAATCTGATCCGTAGAAAAGATAAATATAAAAATAGGAATGAAAATACTGATAAGATAATTTTATAATTATTCGTATAAATATTGAGTTACTTCACGCTTGCAATATCCACTTTGTCGTACAACATACCCGAACAGAGAGCGAAATCATATCGGAATTCTCGCGCCGGGGTGGCGAAGTGGTTACAGCGCTCGACTACTGTTCCCAAGGGCTCGGGATCGAATCCCGGCCTCAGCGGCAGCTTTTAGCTTTCGGCGGGAATCAAGGCTCCCGTGTGCAGTGCGATATCAGTGTACGTTAAGAAACCCCAGGTGGTCGAAATTTACGGAGTCCTCCACTACGGCGTCTCTCATAGCCTGAGCCGCTTTGGAATGTTAAACCCTACAAACCGAACCGGACCCAACCATTCTGGAATTCTTAATTGAGTACCCAAGAAGCAAATGTAGAGCCACAAATCTTTATAACGCGGCAAGAGTCCTTAGAATTATGTGTAAATCAATCTTTCCGAAGCGATTCGTTTCTCAGAGGCTGCCCAGAAATAAAGTAATGTATAATCCCAACAAAAGAGAACGAATCGTGCTATTACTTTGTGTTTATTCTCAAGTGTTGCTTACTTGAGACTGACAGCTGCCGTTTGCGCAGGCTGGCTATGCACGCCTTTTTTTTTTTTTTCACAGAGAAATGTAGCTCCTTCATGTTTGTTAGAAAATGCTTGACTGAAATTTTTACAAAAACGCGTGCTTCGTTTAATTAAGCCACGTCCACTTTATTCTCGGCGAATGCAACTTCGTTTTATAATGGTCACCAGCTTGAATTTAAGCGCTAGATAACACTGCACTCTTCGTAGCTATGTTCCTTAAAAGGAATATGATACGTAGAATTCTGAGCAAGATTTCGTCTGAAAGCAGCTGTAAATTTTTGCCGCACACTATCACCACGGCGCTGGTACGTCTCCAACATGCAGCTCCGTAATTATTATTTTTGCTCAAATATTTAGGGGTATCAATTCTTGTCGTCGCCGCGGAGTAGAAAATCACATCTGTAATTAATCAGTTGTGCTATTAACCTCGCTTTTATTATCTGCAAACCGGTTCTTGCCCACTTCAGCTTAAGCCACCGGGAAAAGATCCTGGCGCAAAAAAATTAACACACGCTAAAGAGAGAGACAAGGGGACAACGGACAGACGCCAAGGTCTTTTCCCAGTTTTTAAAAGATGCTACACCAACTAGACCGGCAACATGCTTTATTAAGCCACTGTTCCAAAGAATTCATTGGGTCAGATATTTCCAATCTAACCGCAGAGACCGAAAATGATTTATTTCGTTACCTGCCTCACAACAAGCTCTAATACCTTCACGTAATTGAACAGCTCCGCTATGATCAGTTCAATGTTTTTTTTTTTTTATCGAACGTATTAATATGGCTCACCCTGCCTGCTTCAAAACAGATGCCACCACATTCCCTATAGGCTTCTGGCGGGAGGCCGTTTCTCATTACGGGGATAATTGATTCGGCGGGCAGTCATTAAGTTAGCGGAAACAAAGGGAGATGGGAAAACTTCAGGAAGTAGAAAGAAGGGGTAGGGAGAGAGAGTAGTGGTTCGATGCTGAGCACCCGCTGATAGTACGCGTAAATTTATAAACGCGTGACATTTATAATTTTCCAAATTCCCTCCTTGGCCGTGACCTTCTACTCATATCAATAAAGGCACGTTCAATTTTTTCCCCCACATACTCATGAAAGCGGTGGACGTCTTGATGCGAGAAATTCTCGCCCGTTGAGGCCTGTGTTATAGGAAGTAATCAGGGATGACTCTGCGAGAGCACTGTCCGTACGTTTGTAAGGTACTCTTCGAAAGGAACTTGTTCACGGGAACGGCCCCCTGCAAGCCTGCTTGGCGTTCAAAGAAAATGATGAGGTTTTGTGGCTTATTATTGATTTGGAACTGCTAAAACAAAAATGAGAAGTTTTTGTTTGTAGGAAGTGGGCGCAGCTCTTTTTCATCGTTTTTTTTTCTTTTCTTCTTTTTATTCATTGCTTTCGGCAAAAGCTGCGAACATCTCGGAAGGACGGTAACGCCTTGTAGCAGGAAATGCGGTAGCTTAAAATTTCGGTCGTACTCAAACTTTTTCAAGCTAGGAAGACAAATGTTTTGTTTTTTACCCGTGTCTTGCAGCGGTCTTACGGCAGCCCTGAAAGTGAAAAGACCCTAAAAACCTAACGTATCTTTCCTGACTCCAAATAGACCTACAGTTTAAAACTTCCTATAAGCTAGACTCTACAGAAAGGAAAGGGAACCAAGTGAATTTAAGATTATTGGTTAAGGCTGCACCCGTTTGTTATCACAGATTTCGGAAGGGAAGACATCATTTGAAAACTAGCTTCCTGATTCCTTCTGGTATTGACTAGAACTCCTTGGTCAGCTAAATGTTTTAGCTTACGCTTTTGGGCGTCATTGATCGCGAGTGCTCTTGGGAATTCTCGCGCTTTACAACGCACAGCTACAGTAAATATAGTTATCTCAAGTCTAGCCAAGTCACAAATGAACCGGTATGATTCTCTCAGTAGAACCTACCGTTGTCTACTAAGGACTACGTTTTGGGGGAAATACTAACGTTAAAATATCTTCGAAGAAAAGGCGACAAGAATAGAAGGTGATAGAGAACGAGCGCATACATTTTCACGGGAATGCTATGGTCGCAAGATTATTCACTGCTGGTTCCTTGAAAAAGAAGCAAATGTGTTAAAATTGGCCCATTTATTAGGTAATTTTACGTATATACAGGGAAAGTAATTATCAGATATACTATGAGTTGTTAAATATGGTCAGTCAGTAGGGTTTCATTCTGTCAACGTAGACGTCAGCCTGTCTACAACCGCCACAAAACCTTTCGTACTTGACATTGCCTTCTTTTCTTTAGATATACTTGAGTTTTATTTAATAAATCGATTTAACGATACGTAGTCGAAGTCAAGATAAGTGATGGGCATGGTGAAGAATGCAGCGCAAATAGAATGCAACCGGTGGTCACTAAGGATAGCAATTTGGATTTCAAGGGAAGTAAATGGAAGCAAGGGGCAGCAGGACGTTACATAGGCGGATGAGCTTAAAATGTTTGCTCTTATCAGGCAGATGCTGCTAGTTCAGGAACGCGTTAGTTGGAAGAAAATAGAAGCTTTCGCCCTGTAGGAGCTATGATAGAGGGATTTTACTGCAGTTATCATGCAGCTGTACAATGCAAGTGTTATTGCGAAAGCAATACTACGCCAGATTCCTGCACGTCGCGTAGTCCTTGGCCACCGTCACGAATAACCTTGAACGGTTGCGAAGAAGGAGAAGAGGAGAAGAAGAACAAGCAGAAGAAAGGGGAGAAGAACGCTCGGTCACCTGCAGCTAATGATTTCGCTCCATAATCGGTTCTGCAGCCTTGAACCATTAAAAAGCTTCCGCCGTTGCTATCGCAATTCAACTAGGGCTAGCCAGAGCTAAATTACAACTGATGTTTTTTTTTATTGCAAAAGCAATATTACGCCCATGAACGGCCTTTCGCGTAATCCCGAACCATGTCACGTTTGACATTTAGGCATCAAGCGTGGCTGACTTATGACGTCAGACCAGCTGCGAGAGATGGGCTACCAAGTCGAGTGGTCGGGCGATCCCGGATCGTGACACGGCGGCCGGCGGCTCTCCCGCTAGAAGCACCGCGCTCGCTATGACGTCGTACCAGCTGCGAGAGATGGGCCACCACATCTAGTCATCGGGCGATTCCGGGTCGTGCCACGACGGTAGGCGGTTCTCCTGCTAGATGGTTAGGTTTGTGGGGTTTAACGTCCCAAAGCGACTCAGGTTATGAGGGACGCCGTAGTGTAGGACTCCGGAAATTTCGACCACCTGGGGCTCTTTAACGTGCACTGACATTGCACAGCACACGGGAACCTTGCTTTTCGCCTCCATCGAAAAGCGGCTGCTGAGGCCAGGATTCGATCCCCCGTCCTTGGAATTAGTAGTCGAGCGCCGTAACCACTGCGCCACCCCGGCGGGGCGGTTCTCCCGCTAGAGGCGCTGCGCTTCCACTTTGAGTGACGGTATAAAAGAAGGGCGCTATTCTTCGTTAGACAGACGCTATGGACAAGGAGTAAGAAAGATTGCGCCAGGTCGCTCCATTGCTTTCGCAACCTACCAGGCTTAACCAAAGCTAAGCCCTAGCTAATTTTTTTCGGTTCATGGGTGAGGTGTACTGCCGAGCACTTAGATAAAAATGGATACTTACTGGAGATGATTGAAGCTGCTTACAGACTTGGCGGTGGAATAGCTGCTGCCGAAAAACTGCGACGTCCTCACAGAAAGCGAGAAAGGAAACGCACCTCTTTGGCGGCTATGATTTGATGTTCATATTAGTTTAAGAGGTGTTTACAACACAGAAAGATAGCTAGGCGTGACTAGCTATTCTCCCTTCTTTTCAGGTAAACGGTGAACATTTTTGTTTACGCGCTCGGCACTGAATCATGCCGTATATTAAACCAGATGTTGCTGGGCTCAGCAGCAGAGTGGAGCAAAAAGTAGCCTGAAATAAAGAATAACAATCTGAACCTCAAACTAATGCAGACTGTGCTCAGAACTGCGCAGGATGTGTACGTGAGCTAAAAAATGTTTTGAAAACCAACCAATTTCGGGATGTGCCAAACGTAGAGCACCAGAAAAGAATAAGGGAACATGATAGAACAGCCACTCGCATGATATTTCACTCGGGTTGAGTAAACTATAATCCTCGCTCCTATCGCGCTCACATCTGGGTAGTATAGCGCAAGAAAGCACCCTGTCCAAAGAGTCATTTGGGATTAGAGCCTTAGTGCCAGCTCCTTTCAAAGCGAAATCGCTTTTTTTTTTCGTTTTGAAAATGTCAATACGGTACATGCAATCACGCAAACAAAAAAGTAAGAGACGACGGACATGCGATCAAAACCAAGGGCTGGTTTCGTCCGGTTTAACTACGAGTCAGTCAATTGTATATATATATATGTTACTCCTTGCTTTTATCTTTCTACCTTCCGTCAGATGCCTCGAGCAGAAAAACGTTGCAATCCTGTCGTCACTGTGTCAGTTGATTTTCCCTCTGGATATTATAGAGAGAAATATGTTGATGAAGATAAGGTTGTAGGATGCTTGACGTCTTGCAGGTTCTATGTTGCGCAATCACATTACTCGAGGACACTTCCGGAAAGGTTAAATATTTGTTAACATATATTAAACAAACAGAAAGATACAAGCAAGGCGAAACATATATATATACAATTGACTGACTCGTAGTTTAACCTGACGAAACCAGCTCTTGGTTCCACCAAAACATCTTCTTTTAAACCCTATGTCCCCGCCTTCGGTGGAAACAACAACCAGTAGGGCAAATTCACAAACAGTCACCCAATAAATCCTTAGGGAAAGGGGAACATAACCAATCACGAATTAGGGAAAGTAGAACACTGCCAATGAAGGACAGGAGAAAGAAGCCAGGACGTCTCAAATAACACTGTACAAGCGTATACACTCTCCACTATCGACATATCATAGGATTCTGCCTTTCTCTAAGAAACCTAACACACACTCGCTTCCCCACGGGTGCATCTTTTCCCAGTCTCAAAGAATTAATCCGTAAACCCCGTTTTACGGAAAGGCAACGTACGAGCCCCATCTACTGAGATGTCGTCGGTTGCAACCAGACGGGCACATCAATACACGAAGGAAGAATGAGGGGTCATTCTTCATGCTCGCTACCACCGCGGTCTCACTCTCATTGAAAGTACTTTCAGAAGCGGGGCTGCAGGTACAGGACAATACCTACGCCACACGGGTTAGAATTCCCTGTCGCCGCTCTCACGGATCAGCTTATCCGGGAAGAAAGTGGTTCTGCGCGTCGTTGACCCCTTGACCCCTCCCGTATTCTTGGTATCCCGTCCGCTCTTAAGCTGCGCGGACGCTTCTCGGTAGAGACTCTGACCCTGCTGCCCTTCTCCGCTACTCATTTGGAGGGCAAGAAAAACACTGAGTAGTTCCTTTTCTTTTTCCGGGAACACAGGCGCGGGAAACAAGCCCAGCGTCGTAACTTTACTGTACGCATTGGCACTGTGAATGTGGTCTCCCTGGAAATAGTCAATGCCATTCAAAGCACAGCTCCAAGCTCTCCCACTTGTGAGATTTCTGGTCACATGAAAAATTACACTCGCTTCAGTTTTACGCCATACATGTGTTGCGTAAGTGAACCGGCGAGTAATTTTTTATGTCAGCTAAATATCTCAATGGATTGGGCCGCATTTGCTATCACAAATATCTCTGGAGTCTTATGTTTCCCTGCTGGGAACATGAGTGGACAAGGCGGCTTCATCACGCCTCCCTAACTGCAAGGTGCTGGGATCTTGCAGATTGCGACAGCCCGGACGCTCCGCCGGCCAAACCTAATCTCGGCTCCGCAATTATGCGCAAACACAGGGGTCGACACGGGACGCTTCAAGTATTAGAGCGCCTGCGTCAGCGCGCTAAGTCGTGCATGAATTGCGTGGTACTCGCGTGTTCTCCTTCCTCCTTCTCCCTGTCTCTCTTTTTTCTGTCGCAGTAATTAGGCCTGGCAGACGTTTGTCGCAACGGATGGGTGAACACAAGTGCCGTATATTTGCTCCACGCACAGCTTCGGAATTCTATGCAGTAGGATAGCGGCTACGGGAACTGCACAGGTTTATGTATATGGTTCATATGAATGTTCAGTAATTGTGTTACGCTACGGCTCACTTCTCTCACTGCCTGGGGCCAAGCCAAATGCTTGACTGTGGCCGGTGCAGGTTTAGCACTGCAGACCAACCCATGTCTAAATTTCAAACGCTCAATTTTTATTTATTTATTTATTTATTTATTTATTTATTTATTTATTTATAGATACTGCAATCCCAGTGTTTCGATTTTAGCAGGGTGGGAATACGAACTAGGCAGTTTAACAAAACAGGCAAAAATAAACAATAATTACAGTGCAAGCTGAAGTTCTTCTGCACAATTAGGAGTAAAACCAAGCATATACAACGCAGCAGTGAAATAACAAAAGCAAGAAAAAGAAACTAGGTGATATGTTGCGAGAAGAACGTCGGTGATGGCTGCAGCACTTCATTGTTAGTGAGGTTATTCCAATCGGAAATAGTTCGTGGAAGGAATGAGTATTTAAAGCAGTTATTTCGAACGCGAAAAGGAGTTAAAGTTAGCTGGTGTCGTTGTCCGGGTTGCGTATCCAGACGAAAAAACAAGCAAATCGGCGAGTTCTGATCTGTAGTGCCTTTTAGTTAATTGGTACAGAAATTTAAGTCGTGCACAACGATTTCGCTCAGTTATTGTCGGAAGGCCAGCTTGAATTAAAAGGTGTGTTACTGATGAAGTTCAGAAGTATGAGATGCCGGGCTAATTGGTACTGCATAATAAAATAAAACAGCGCATGGAACGGGACGAAACACGAACAGTGCCTTTTTATCCGTTCCTTCGTGTTTCGTCCCGTTCCTTGCGCTGTTTTATTTTATTATGTGTTACTGATGTACGCCGGTAATTGTTATATATGTATCGTGCCGCCCTCTTTTGAACTTTCTCTAATTTATTCATGTTAGTTTGCGTGAACGGGTCCCAAATGATTGAAGCATAATCTAAGGTAGGCAGAACAATAGAATTGTAAGCAAGCAGGCGTACAGATGGGGTAGACAACCGATATCCCCGTCTCAAGAAAAAGAGTTTACGGAAAGCGTTACACGTTATGAGATCAACATGTTTATTACAACTAAGATTGTTACTGACCCAGAGCCCTAGATATTTATATTCTGTCACTTCAGTTAGTGTCATGCCGTTAATACAATAATCGAAGGGTAAGACTTTCTTTTTGTGAGTAATTCTCATTAGTACAGTTTTTTCAAAGTTAATGGATATTTGCCATGCTTCACACCATGCGAAAACTGTGTAACGCACTATTAGGTAGTTGTTGATCAGATACATTTCTCACTTCTGTATAAATAACACAGTCATCAGCGTAAAGTCTAATTTTTACAGGAATGTTAACGACAATATCATTAATATATATTAAGAAGAACATAGGACCAAGAACAGACACCTGAGGGACGCCAGAGTGAACTGTAAGCCTGTCAGAAGAATGATGGTTAAAGACAAGGAATTGTTCTCTATTTGAAAGGTAGGCTGAAATCCATTTTACTAATTGTTTGTTATCAAGTATTGTATCCAGTTTATAAATTAACTTTTCGTGAGCAATCTTATCAAAAGCTTCCGAGAAGTCCATAAATACGGCATCAATCTGCGTTCCATTGTTAATTGACGAGGCGAAATCATGTATAGTTTCTGCGTTCCATTGTTAATAGACGATGCGAAATCATGTATAGTTTCTGCTAACTGTGTACAAGTTGAGAAGCTTCTTTTCTATGAAAAGGCATTCGAAAATTGGACGTCGTTGCGGCTTTATGCTCAGTGGAGCGAGCCATCGCCTCGAGATCCAGATATAGCTAAAATGTACGATCACGATCTGATGCTTTCGGGGCGATTTCATTGAAAGAGACGGCACCGAAAGTTGGCGAATGATGCGTTAGCAATCTGTTGCTATTGAATAATTACTGACTACAAATACGCTCCATCCAGGGAAATCTGCCAACAAATTGCACCAATGCCGTTCTCCTTTGATTTACGAAGGAACCCCCTCTCACCCTGCTATAAAATTGGCTGACTATCCTGCTTAGCTATGTCCGTATAGCTACTCCTCCGGACAGGCGGTAGTCCCGAGTTCGGACGCGGAACAGGACCAAGTTTTCTTTAACTGTGATTTCTCGGAAAGCTGTATGCCTTTCTGTTCTGGCTGTAAGACGTATCTTGGTGGATGCTAGTGGGTAAATAGTACAATAATGGAGAATGCAAAATGTTCCACAATTTTTTGTGACAAAAGTAAGTTCGTACTGAGCCAAGTTGATTTCATTGTAGAAGAATGGATCATGTATTACGTTATTAATATTCAGATATAACGAAAGGTTTCGTTAATGTGCAAGTTTTAGCAGTACATTTTCAGTGCAGAAAAAGACGTCATTTTTTTTGTTTTGGTCATTAGATTTCTTCCAAGAATTCGACTGTTTTCTCTCGGTGCACATCACGTGATGCCATAGAAACGTCACTACCTCTTACAGGCAGAATGAGACAGATATACACATGGAACGATTATGCGAATCTATCATCTCGCCTTCCAGCACAAATCTCCTAAATGATTAGATTCAGAATAGATTAGGCCGTCCAGTATTAACGTCGCTGTTTTTATTACGCCTGACATGCGCTCTAATTGTCCAATGTACTCTAAATTCAGGCCGAAAAAAAAAGAGTAAGAATACTAGATTATGCCGCCAACTATATATCTGCTAACATGCACACTGTCCTTTATTTATAATGGTTTGATGCTGAAAAATCCAAGCTATCAGCAAATGGCATTGATTTTATAATATTTCGTTCTTCTATGTACAATTGGATGGCTCTAAATACATCGAAGTTCAAGGATGTTGCCTAGCGTTGCCGTTACTGTGCAAATGCAGTCAAATACGGAAGCTATTACTATAAGGGTACACTTTATGGTGGGACACTATTTTAGAGAAAGCAATGAGATTAAGGTGGAGTTGTGCTCTCTTAGCTTAAATAGACATTGTACGCCGTTCTAGAAGGCACATTACATGGATCATATATAGGGATTAAGTCTGTTCAAAGTTCAGTCAATCTGACTGCTTATACTCAGCAGAAGAGCAAATTATCTTATATATAATATATAAATTATAAATATACATACATATATATATATATATATATATATATATATATATATATATATATATATATATATATATATATATATATATATATATTTGTAGTTTAGTAGTGTAGTAATAATATTGTCACATTAGGCGGTGCAACGCATAAGGAAAGAAGGACGCATACGCATAAGGAAAGAAGAAGAAGACTCTCGTGAGTTTTTGGAGAGAAGACGACGTTCAACAGCGTCGGCTGGTGCCTACAGAGAACGTCCGTTGGAAAGCCTTGTCTTCGGTGTCCGCCCTCTGCTACAAGCTCAACTACCCCGTAACACCTTGGTGGAGGTGCGGGGTAGTTGAATACAATACAATACAATATAATACAATACAATGAATACAATGAATACAATATATATATATATATATATATATATATTATTGAGATATTACATTAATATCAATAACTATAATAATTGTCATTGTTATATAGCAATTACAACTATTATAATTTATAGGTTATAATTCATAATAAATTGCAAAATTTATATATATATATATATCAGCAAACGGAAAGTGGGCAAAACAATGATACGAATCTATATTACCTAGCTGTATATAAATGACAATGTTTGGTGAATGCTTTTCACGAAGTTAAGCCAAAAGATGAGACACGATGACAAGTGGCATTTATGACCTCACACAGTCCCAATGAGCAAGCGTTTCGCAATAAACTGAAAATATACTATTCAAGAGCTATTAAATAAGCAGATCATCTTGCGAACTTTAGCGCATAATACAACACATATTAGAAGGCGCATAAAAGCGATCTATATAGAGTGAAACGTGTTATCAGGGAACATTGAAAACCAAAAAACTCTCTTCAAAGTTTTCCGGGCAGCCTGTTGGAGAAAGGAGGAGACAAAGCTCTTGCGACAGCCTAAACAAAGGCTGCATTGCCTTTAACCCATCCAAGAGCCTTCGCCATGAGGCGCTGCCGTAATCTCAGCGACTCTTTTCTTACAGTTTGTTCCCACGAACTTGTCTCTCTTGTGTAGTGTGCTAATTTCAGAGAAAGCTCTCCTCTTGCCTGTGCGAATGTCACAAGACACAACAACAGCCCCACGAGGTCCAGGAATGCATTTCATCTAGCTACGTGAGACGCCTAACGACCAGAGTTGCGGTTTGGTGCTTGCGTCTAGATGTCGGTCATCCATAATAGTTATGCGCTGAATATTTTGGATGCGCCGGCATGACGGACATTTCCGCTGTCTTCAACAAAAAGTCAAAATTATTGTGCGAAAACTCAGTGTAGCAACTTTCAAGCTCTCTATATATTCAATTTTAAGGTACCGTAATATACTGTCCACAGTGTCATATATAGAGAGTGCGGCATTGTCATCACAGTCAATGCTACCTGTGTGGCAGAATTCAGATGTAATCTAAAGAGTTAACTAGGCGAAAGCGTGCTCGTGAAATTGTTTCAGAGCCTTTAGGTTTTTATCACCTATTACATTCAAAGAAAGGTGTTCATAATCCTTTGACCAGTGAAACATTTCGCATTTGCGTAACCCCACCTGCATACTAGCTGCTTCGCGTAATAAAAAAGTTTTGAATAAACATTGCGGATACCTTTCTTACTACCGGTGTTCAGCTCGTACCGCTGTTAAAATACGCTCCAGGTACGGTCACAAAAAACTAAAAAAAAAAGTGATATCAGTGGAGTTTCTGACGTTTTCCTTTACATACACACCCGTTTTGCCTTCAGTTCAGCAATTGCAGCACGTGCTAAACGAATGTACATCAAAAACGGAGACCGCAGGGAGCGCAACACGCCGTATAACCATGCGCACTGTCATGCAGTCGAATCATTTTAAGCACAATCACATTGTCACTGGCACTCCACCCCATTGGACTTTCCGGCTCAGAAGTAAACGGTAACTGTAATCAGTTGCCGAAAAATATGACTCATTTACCAGACACGTCCTCGCGTTTGAAAAAAACAATAAATGCCAAAATAACTGAAATTATAAATAATTAAAAGAAATAGATTTAGTACAACTTTGCAAATAACTCACCTTCTTGTTTTAGTCGCACTGTGCAGAAAAGCGCAGCTGTTCTGTTGTGTTCTGTTATGAACATCGCAGAGAGGACCTTGCCTGTTATGTGGTCTTCGCGATCTTTTATGCTTTTCCGTTGTCTAAGTCAGAGTTAGAGCTTACGTTGAGCTAAGCCCTCCAGGCGTTCTGAGGTCAGAAGTTCAACGTACTAGTCTTTTCAATATCGGACTAAGCTGGGTCCCGATATTGGTTCACGAGGCCGTTCCACGCACGCCAAACAGACCGTCCGTTTGCTCTATACTAAAAATTTGAAGCGTCCGGGGCGATTCCGTAGCTAGAGAAGTTTGCGGTGGTCGACAGAGGACAATCATTGAAACGCAGATCCGTGCCCGCCAAAAATACGACTGCGCGGACATGCCTGCCCCGGTAAGTTATGGGGCTATCTACCGTCAAGCTTCATTTTGAGGGCTTTGATCCGGCATACCGACCTGTGGTTATTGCCACCTCACCGAAAGTCTCTGTGAAAATATTTGCCTTCAGCGCGGATTTCGATGGCGCCCGCTGCATTTCACCGAGCCATCTTTGGCTGTACCCGTACAAACTATGGACTGCGAGAATTTGGCACACCTTATGTGGCTATATTCTTATACCATCCGCCTTTCAAAATTTTGGTTCATTCGTTTCTTTTATATCTTTTCAGTGTCGCTTATTGTTCTCTGTCAGTATGCATGCTTTCTGTTTCGTTTCCCTGCGGAATGCAACAGCTACAGTATTTATGATTTATGCGCTCAAGAGCAGTGTAATAACCACCTGTCGAGCCTCAGCCTGAATGGGGAGCGTGATCTACTCGACTGGTCTAGTCACATGGCGCGAGTCCAGGCTTCCTGAACGTGTAGGACGCCCATAAAAGGATGAATATTTCATGCCAGCTTTCGCCTTTTCTTTATGTCAGTATTTCAAGATTCGCTCCAGAAAATTTAAAATTTACCACTGCTTGTACACGAGTGGCGGTATGTCATACGCTCCAACCAGCGCGAAGGTAAATAATATTTTAAAAACCAAACTGCTTATATATGAGATGAATTCTGACTTTTTTTGCGATCTAAAAGGTGGAAGCATGATGTACGCCGCCCACATTAACCACCGATAGATAATTGTATAGTGTGCTTATCTAAACTCACCAAATGTATGCTGACATTGCTAATTGGTCTTTTTTGTGCAGATCCTCGAGTGATGGAGACTGACGCTGAGGACCACAACTATCGGCACCGTGGTGGGCCTGACGCAGTCAATGTTGGTGTCATCAGTGCTGCTGACCGGGCCAGTGGCGATATATTCCAAATCACAGGCACTTCTTCCACGATGCTTGCAGGGAACACAAAGCGACATTCACATGACCATGGGCGCCAACACCATCACCACAACCAACCATATCATCACCATCATCACCACACCCAACGCGGCCGCCAGCATGGCGAAAACACTTGCAGGAACAACAACATTGTCGTGACACCTACCGACTTTTTCCAGCTTGAACAAGCAGACGAAAAAGCGAGAAGAGGGCTTAGCCTCGGTAACCTCTTTTCTACTGGCAACCACCATGCCTACACTGCTCTCACTCGAGCTTTTGATTCCGGAAGCTCTGTGAAATCGCCGCTGGACTCCTGTGGTGACTCTTGCATACTAGATACAAGCGGCAGCACCACGGCTTTGCTGGAAACGGTGGCGATGAGCAATCGAGCGGGGGCCAACAAGAAAAGAAACCTCGGAGACGAGGAAGACTGCTGCGACACTGCTTTCCCGGTTGGTTGGAACTGGCCCGCCATCCGGATTGGCTGCCTCCTGCTTTGCGTGTCCTGCTTGGTAGCTGTACTCTGCGTAGTGGTCGGTGTCCTCTTGCTGAGACCCTCTTCTTGTGACCCCCAACGCTCCTGGTGGCAAGGCGCTGTCATGTATGAAGTGTTTGTTGCATCATTTGTCGACTCGGATGGAGATGGATTCGGTGACTTCCACGGCCTCTCCACTCGACTGGACTACATCCGACACCGGATAGGAGCCTCGGCTGTACGTCTCACGTCGGTGTTCAGTGCGCTGGACTATCCGCTGGAGTACGAGCACATCATCGACTTCGACAACGTGGATCCACATTTGGGCCACATGGAAGACTTCGCAGCGTTTGTAGAACGTGCTCACGAAGTTGGCCTGAGAGTGATCCTGGATATCAATCTGGCTGTCACGAGTGACCAGCACTCCTGGGCGGCTCATTGGCTCCTCGACCCTTACGGGGAGTTTGCAGGCTACTACGTCCCCATAAACGAATCTGCACTGATGGTAAGTATGTAGTGGCTACGCCCAATGGAAGAAGTAGACAAAACATTGAATATATAACTTTGTAGCTTTTGTAGGCTGCGTTCCACATAGCCTCAGCTGCATAGAGAAGGATTGTGCCTTTTAGAAAGAACACATATTTTTGAGCACATAGTTGTTTTTTTTTTTACCTTGAGACAGACTGAAGGTTTAAAGCTTGCATTTATAAAAACCTTGTTCAAGATATCTCCTTCAAGAACTGAGCCTGATAGAATACCATAATATTTCGGGTTTATATGGTCATACAGTTTTATTGGATTAAACTCTATCAGCGAAAACTCAACAGGCTGGAAGCCCCATCTCTTTCTGCGGTTTTGGAACGGCAATCCAAAATACCATGTAGCTTGTGGTTTGACTTCCACAAATGAATACTGTTATGTATAAAAATAAACCCGGTAGGCTTTACCTTGAGTGGAAAAAAGGAGTACACCTCTTCTGAATGCCTCCCCTTTCATTCAACCATATAATAATGACTCTTCTCGGCCTTGTCTGTGTACGCTTATAAGAAACAGAGTTTTATGAGCACTTGAAAGGACTAGCTCTCTCATATGTATTCGCCTAAGGATAAAAAATATCCCAACTGCGGGAACTCTAGCTTAACTAGACATTTTTTATTGAGGTTGAAGCGTGGGGGAGGTATAGATCGAGGATAACGGTTTCACTAACGCATTGACATTGCAACCTTCTGAAGTATGTGTTTCGGAATTGGATCAAAATTTATTTTCTGCAAAGCATTAAAGTTAGGTTACTGCTAATACACCTAATTAAACATTTTCAGAAACTTATCTTCAACGGCTGCTGCTCAAAACATCTTTTTCTAAAGACAGTGATAATTAATAACTCGTTATTAGAAAAAGTACCTCAGTAGTGGGCGACTGGAAAGCCAATCAAAAGAATAGGTTTATCAGCACTCTACGCTCAGTTGAAATGCTTTTTATAAGGGTGTACTCACTACTACTGAGAGAAAAGGACACCAATGCCATGGCAGACGGATTAGACGTCCCAATAATTGCGGGTGTAGAGATCATTTAGAAGTGGTCTTTGGATGTGGCACCTCTAAATTTAGACTGCTTTCCGTTAACGACACGAGCCTGTCGGCAGGAGAGGCGCCTCTTTCAACGCACAGGGCGCGAGCTCTGTTAGGGCAGCTGCCACCGGCAGCGTTCGACGAGTTTTAATTAACGCTCGATTTCTCCCCTCCTTTCATGGTAAGCTCTGGACAAACAGCCCCCATGGGATTCAGTGCGAATGACGGGTCTCCTGGGATGTTCGTAAACAGGCGTTTCACATGCCTAATGATGCGGGAAAGCTCAACGCCCGTTCGGCGAATAGTACTTCTGAGGCAAAGGATTTGGACTGCGTTAAAGGCTCTATTGAATGTATTTCGACTGGTTTGAGCACTTCTTTGGTCTGTTTTATTTTTCAACTCTCCCTGGGGGATAGCTGGCATGCTTGAAACGAAGGGTGTCCTTGGTTGTTTCGTGTCGACCACGGATGGCTACACTGCAGCTCCCGTGCGCAGTGTGCCGCCCCTTGGCTCTTTTACAACACGTGACACCACTGGCAAGGGGTCATTAGCTTTCGCAAATACATAGAAAACAAATGCATGCATGTTAAATTTGTGTACTGTCTGTACCTTATACTCGAAAAGAACGATCAGAAACAATTAAGCAGGTTTTATTCCACTACGTAACGTTGACACGAATACGCCAAGGCCGAAGCATGAACATGAATTAGTATTGCCTGTGATTCGAGAGCAAAAGAAGTTTCTAAATGCTCATAAACAATTCATGTATGCGGAAGAACAGCGACACTTATATAAACCTGTTAGCCATCTCTGCCCCGAATTCGTTTAGAGAAATTAGAAGTTACAGTAAAATTACAGAAAGACAAATAGATTCTTCTACTTCCACAACCCATGAAAGTCCGACGCTTTATAATAGAATAAATGAATTTCTAGCCATTCATAAGTGATGAGAAGACGTGTGAAAGAAGCAATTTCAATACACTTCTCATTCGAAAAGAGAAAAGAATAATACCCCTTACTTTTGGGATTTAAAGTGGGCAGCACAATTATCCGCAAGCAACGCTATTCCACGTAAACAATTGCCAATTTTTTTTAAAGTTATGGCCTATATAATAAGAATGGTTTAATAAGAACGATGTTTAATAAAAATGGAAACTAATTCCTCAGCGCGAAGTATTCATCGAATAGCTCTGCCCATAGCTAGGCTCCCTGTTCAGCCTACTTTTTGCCATGAATGTGTTCCTTCATTAGCAGACGTTTATCGACTGACTGCTCAGTGCTATTCCTGGCACAGATAAGACTTCCGCTCTAGCCCGGCTGCTTTCGTATTGCGTTCCCATTGGTCCTAATGAAAAACAGAGCGCGTACGGTAGGACGTCAGAAGGATGCCTTTAAAAGTCTGCCTTGAGGCTGAGCCCTTCTAGGCTGAGCGTGGAAACCCGTGGGAGCGACATGGGGTTCACGACTCTCGGGACAGCGCCGAACAGTCCTGTCTTTGATTGAAAACCTAAGTGTTTTTCCTCCTCGTCCTATCACGCCTCAAAAGTCCCGAATGAAGGCCGGTTCATCTGGCTGAGATTATCGGTTTCCCCTAATGCGTGCCTATTAGGGTGCGGACGGATAGTCCTTGCTGAAGTTTTTACTCACTCTCAGAAGCATACGCATCAGAAGCAGCCACATGTTTGTTAGGGTTGTCCAGCTTTAGATAAAAACTAAATGTTCGCCCACGCGCGTGAACTGTAGGGAACTAGCCAGATTGGTATGTCTTACTCTACAGTCACTTCTGCGTACCTCTTGCCCCGAATATTGCGTCCATTATAAAGCCCTAATCTAAAAATATCTCTCCCGACACGTGTCTTAAAATAAAACAAAAGACATTGAAAGGCAATAACTTTGCTTGATGATCAGAATAAGTACTTTTTTTATAATGTTCAGTATCTATAAGTTCATTGTGAGGCATTTTCAGCTTGAATACAAGAAGTCGCTGACTAAGAAAGATTGATCACCAAAGGCATTTGTAGGCTGAAACGCCTTTTTCAACATGACACTTAAGTCAGCGAAGAAAATTTTCTATTAAAGTGGCGCGCTAAGGATTAGGACCTGATAAATGGCTCTCTTCATTTTACCCGTCCTCTTAGTACATTTTAAAGTAGTAAAAATCCTTTCCGCTCTGTAAATGGTTAAAGTTGAAACAAACTTAAGAGGCGCATTTTCAGCATAAAAGGAAGCGCTGTTCATTGAACGGTGCTTTCAAACAGAGTCAGTACAAAAGAAGAAATTGGGCAAAGTCAATTATAATATTATTATCAAATTTTTACTGTACTGCTGATATTTTTTTTTTAAACGCGGAGAATACTAGAAGACATTTTATGCTCCTTTGGCCTCGATGTTTGCGCTCAGAGGTTTTGTGTTTATAGTTTTTATCAGGGTGGCCATTTTATAATGAAATTGGGCTGAGACTGCTTAGAAGCAATCGGCAGTGCTAGCTGCTTTCTGGAAGCGAGGCCACTGTCAGCAGATGCAGCAGGTTTTTAAAGCAGGCTGGATACTTATCATGGTATATAATCCCTATTCACACCAAAATATTCTAACGGAAGCGTTCTCAAAGCGATACTTAAGCGCCCAAAATTCTGAAACGGTCAATTCGGCAGCAAACACTGTATTTATATGCAACTTCCTGAGGAAGAGACTCCGCCTTGAGAGCGAGCTGACGCGGTTCACCTCGGCTCCGTGTTTTTCGAATTGTGTATGTGGATTTTAGACCCGATATGGCCTGAACCCACTCGAAACGGTCAGTGAAGGTGTTCGGCACCTGTTTGCAACAATTTTATTTTCGGCTCGCTGTTCAATTCGAAGCTTTCAAGGACTAGCGTTTCTGACGGGCTAAGCCTAATCGACGCCCTCAGGGCCCACCACGACCACGGCTGCTCCCGGGCCACAGCCGGGCGGCGCTGCCGCCACAGCGCATCCGGAAGATGTGACCTTCAAAATTTTACGCCCGGCGACCTTCACTCCGTGCCAACCACCGACTACGACCCCACAGTCAAGCCAAGTTACAAGGCGTTCCGATTATCCGCCATTACCGGCGGGTCACGAGCAGATGGATGCTGCGCCATACTACGTATCCAGCCAAACCCTGACTCCGACACCACAAACGCCACAGGTTACACCGACTACAACCCCACAGTCAAGCCAAGTTACGAGAAGTTGTGATTACCCGCTCTTACCGGCGGGGCATGAAAAGATGGACGCGGCGCCGTACTTCGCATCCAGCCGAACGGTGCCTCCGACGCCACAAACGCCACAAGCTACAGGGAGCGTTGATTACCCGCTATTGCCGACAGTGCACGAGGAAATGGATGCCGCAGCTGTGACTGTCTCTGGAAGCCCTCCTGCTCAGGTTAAGACAACTACAGGATGCAGCATGACTTCAACCTATCGCAAACGTCAGGTGTCCCCGCAACGTCTGCACACAGAACGGGTGAGTCGTCCTCATTTCACTGTTCTGATCAGGCCACTTAACAAAGTGCATGTCACAAACATCCCGAAACAGGCTATTACCAACGCAATAGAGCAAAGCGCTCCGTCTCAGTATTTTTCGGATATGGCCATTCTCCGCTTTGATTCTGCTGCTAACTGCATCCGCATAACTGTCAGGGACGCTGAGCATTTCAAGAAGCTGTGTACATTGACCCGTTTAATCGCGCGAACGCGGGATTCTGTCCAAGCGTTCGATGTGGACACGTCCCCACTGAAGCAGCCTGCGGTTGGCAGCACGCGAGGTGTGATCAGAATTAGAGAAGGCCTCACAATGGACTATATCATGGCACATCTGCGCTGCGAGACAGCTGAAATCACAGACATACGCATGCTCGGCAAGACAAATTTGCTACTTCTGACCTTCGCATCAGACGCATTACCTTCTCGGCTAGTATTCGACTACGAGATTACACGAATCCGTGAATACCGCCCGCGCCCAGTCGCATGTTATAACTGTCACCGCATCGGCCATGTAGCCAAATACTGCTCGTTTCCCGCCGTTTGTCGGGATTGCGGTAAGAACCCGCACCCTGAGGACCCCGGCTGCAAGCAGTTTCCTCATTGCGTAGCCTGCGGCGCTTCCACGCATATCGCCCTGAGTGCCCAGTGCCCGGCTCGAGCTTATGCAAAGCCTGTCGACAAATCGGCACCTAAGGAGTCGGATGAACCGAATACGCATCAGGTGACATCCTCACATACTGTCTCCAAACATGTATCATATGCTGAAAAGACCTCTTCTCCAGGTTTAGCCGAGGTCATTGAGAGCCTCAGAGCAGAAATATCTGAACTACGCCAGGAAAATCAGCGTCTCCGAGAGATGATAACTAAGGACAAGATAACAATGGACACCCGAACTCGTTCCCAGACTCCGCAACGCAGCCGCTCACAGAAGGGCCGCAAAAGCCGTTCGCCTACCCGCCGGCCGCAACCGGTCACAGCGTCTGATTCCGCCTATACCCACATGCTCGGGCTAATCCGACAGGAACGCGCCCAAGAGACACAGAAGCTGGAAGAAACTCTGCGAAAGGAAGTTAATGCAACTCTTACTGCTGCCCTCACTTCCATGCAGAGCCATCTGCAGACTATGTTTGAGGAGTTCCAACGTACCACACTCACAGACGATAGTAAGCGCCGTAAATCTGTGCCCCTTTCATGAGCACTATGGCTCATGGGATTCAATGGAACTGCAGAAGCTTCAATCAGAACGGTCCTACCCTTCGTACATTTGTGCCTCAGCGCCGTCCACTTTTCATACTTCTTCAAGAAACGCGCGGTCCTTGTAAAATTCCTGGTTACTGCACTTACCAGACACCTACTATCCAACATAAAAACGGCCGTTCAGAGGGACAGGCGGCCGTCTTAATCCGTAACGATTGTCCTTCCACTCAGCTCTCGCTTCAATCCCTTTGCTCTTCCACTCGTGAGATTGTTGCAGTAAAAATCTTCCCCCCTGGCCAAAAACCTTTCGTCGTAGCATCGGCCTATTTCCGGCCAGGTAACGTCATGGCAGAACCCTGTTCCTGGCTCCCTGACCTTGAAGACGCAGCACACCCTTATCCTATTCTTATTGGCGGAGATTTCAACGCACATCACGCAGCCTGGAGCTCATCTCAGCCTAACCAACGTGGTAAACACCTATATGACGCCCTTGATCAAACTCTTCTTACCCTGTGCAACGAACCTAACGTGCCGACCCGTATCGGTCTCCATCCCTCTCAAGCAGACACTACACTCGACCTTACATTCTCATCACCGCGTCTTCTTCGGCGCTGGGAAGTCCTTTCTAATTCTTGGGGTAGTGATCACTTGCCCATCTTGCTCACTCTCAATCGTAAATGTCTTCGCGTTCGGACAACACGTTCGTTTTTCAACTGGGACAAGTTTCGTGCTAATACTACGACCCCCTTCTCGGATATTGACTCCTTTCTGTCTGTACTCCGAGATGCCCGCACTCAAGCTCTCGAATATATCCCCTGTGACGATTCCACAGTTGGCATGGATGCTCACCTGGCTAACCTTTGGCGTCGCGCAGATCACCTCACGCAACGTTTTCGGACACGCGGAAAACGTCACAAAGATCTCGTGCTTCTTCGACGACAATTCAAGCTTATCCGGGCATACCAGCTTCACCTGCAAAGTGAGGCTTGGCACTCTACATGCGACCGTCTTGGACAAGTACCGGGCCTATCACAACTTTGGCGCATCTTTCGTGGCCTAAATGGCAAGGCACGCGGGGCACCACCTCTCGCTGATCTCCTTCTCAATGGCAACCCGGCTGATGTTGAAGATGAAGTTATACGCACCTTTTTCCCACACGCCAGCCTAATGCCTCCACCAGCAGTTTCCATTTTCCCAGTCGGAAACCCTGATCCAGACCTGGATCGCCCATTCTCAAAGGGAGAACTGCAAGCAGCCCTCGGAAGAGGCCGAGCTCGCGCCACACCCGGGCACGACCGAGTTAGTTGGCAGGAGCTTAGCAATCTCGACTCGGCAGCCCAGGATGCCCTTTTCGACATCATTAATTCTTACTGGGAGACCGGAACGGTACCGGATAACCTCAAGCTTTCTCTTATTCTTCCTATCCCTAAACCTGGCAAAAACCCTCGACTTCCTAGTAATTTGCGTCCAATTGCACTGACTTCACATCTCTGTAAACTCATCGAGCGCCTGCTGCATACCCGGATTAGTCACTACATTGAATACGTCAGTCCTGGATTTCATCCAGCTCAAGCCGGCTTCCGCCCTAACCTTGGAACGCATGACTGCCTTTGGCTTTTGCGAAGAGTTCTGAATAGAGCTCATCGTAAAACGCTACCTGACTATCTCCTGACTGTCGATATACACAAAGCTTTTGACAATGTTCGCCATGAGGTTATCCTGGAGGAACTCGCCAAACGCTTTCCTAGTAATCGTGCCCAAATCTGGATCCGCAATTTTTTGACATCTAGACCCATTCAGCTACATGGCAAAGCTCCGGGATGGGTGCCCAAAACCTATTACTTGGATAGGGGTTACCTCAGGGCTCCATTCTCGGACCCATATTGTTCAACTTGGCCATGACACGCGTCGCCGAGAATCTGGAAATCAGCACAAGCGCAAGATTCGCTATATATGCCGATGATATTACCGTCTGGACTGAGGCAGCGGATTACGTAGACAAATATTCTATGGAGACTGAACTTCAGGCGGCCCTTCTTTGTCTTGAAGATACACTAACCAAAATTGGCCTCGAACTCGCACCACATAAAACAGAATTGATTAGTATCGACGGAAAACATAAAACCAACCCCAGTATGCAGATCCATCTTCACATCGGAGGCAACACCATCACCTCCTCAAATGGGCAAATCCGCATTCTTGGCCTGCCCATATCAAGCTGCAACAGCCCCCAGAAATGGGTTCGTCAGTTACAACGCCTTTGGCCAGCACTGCTACATACTATTCGTCGCCTGTCCAACCGGCACGGCGGTGCGCGGCAGCATGCCTGCCGTGCGATGGCCAGAGCAGCGGCGGTCGGAAAAATCCTCTATGGTACACCGGTCCTCCAGCTGTCGAAGACTGACTTCGCTAAGGTCGAACGCCTTCATCGCGCTACACTGCGCACTATTACCGGTCTACCTAAGCACACTCCTATAGCCGAACTTGAGCGTTTGGCCGCTCTTCCACCGCTCACTACCATCGTTACCGAGTCACAGACGCGTCATCGAATACGTCTAGAGAACACTGTCCAGGGGCGTCGCCTGTTGGCCTGGGATGAACAGCGTAACGACAAAACACCAGCCCTATATGCATCACTTCCCCCTTGGGAGATGCCAGTAGTCACACGCGTCCATCGCCGACCTATAAACCGCGATTTTGTCATTCCCCGGGAGCTCCTAGCTGCCCATCACCGACAAGAGCAAATCCCCGATACGACTGACATATACACCGACGCATCCATTACAAGCGAATTCGCATCTATGGCCTGGGTATGCGATGACAACCCTTCCCTTTCAGGCGCTTATGCCTGCCATCTACCTCAGGGTACCCCTCTTCACGCTGAACTCCTCGCGATTTGGGGAGCCTTGTCGGGAGTGCCTTGCACCGGAACTGGGTCACTACGTATTCTTACTGATTCCTTTGAAGCTTACAAGGAAATCGCTACTCCGGGTTCACAAGATGCAACAGCTACGGCTATACAGCGCCTCCTTAAACGCCACCAACTCGCGACCAGAACTGTCGCTATTCACTGGACCCCAGGTCACTCGGACGAATCAGGGGGCAATGCGGCGGCACACGCCGCGGCTGCCTTGGCAGGTGGGATGTCCACATTTACTTCCCCACCCCCCTTGCTTCATCCTTATTCGACCTTGGGCGGGCAACTCACTCCTTCTAATGCCCTTATGCACTATACTCGGACCAGTCTTCGTAGCCTCAGTCAGCATCGCATGCAGGTGGCCACACCAGACCCACCTTTTACGAGAAGAACCCACCTCACCCGAAGTCAAGAAGTCTTTTTGAATAAGCTCATCGCCCATGCGGCTTACACGCCACGTATTATGGCCCGCTGGCGTCAGTATAAAGAGAAAATGATTACGTGCCCCCACTGTACGACTCTAACCTGCGGCGGCATATCTCATTTACTTTGGGAATGCCTTGCTTTTTCTACTGGACGCCCCGAGATCGAACCCTACCGCCTGAACTACCGTTCCCTTCTAGAAACTGATGCAAACACACAGATGATATTTGCCAAGTATGGCTCGCTTAGTGGCCTGGTTAGAGCAATGTGATTCGAGTGACGACCTAAATAAACAATGAAGATTATGTCTACTCCCCTTTATCCCCATCCATGGCCATGAGCCTTCCCATTCAATAAAGGACATTCAATCAATCAACTTCCTGAGAAATTTAATACCTTAGAATAGGAAAATAAATTAGCTCTATTGCTCCAGCCATAAATTCGTATTGCTTTAGTGCCAAAACAAGGTTATTTTTAATCAGTTGCGTCAATTAACGTAGCTAGCTACGACCACTTGCACGTTCCTGATGGTATGCTTAGTACAGTGTGATGAGTAAATATATTTTTATTAACAGGTAGTACAACGGGCCAATTTGAGTCCCGTAAAGTGCTTCTGAAAATGGACGTAAAGGCAACAACGTCTTCGAAGGGGATGACGGTCGCCTGGTAGTTCATGTTGGAAAGAATCGTGTCAATCAGGCGTTTTAATACTGATAGTGCAGAGCCGAATCCAAAAGGCAGAACGTTGAAATCGTAAGCTACTCCGGTGTAATATATTTTTTTTTGTTTCTGGTCCTCCTTATCGACCTGCACTTACTAGTATCCTGATTCAAGGTCAGTCGAGGAAATTATTTCACTTAGCAACTGAGATCCAGAACTGCCACAGGAGCTTCGAATGGGAAAGTAATATTTTTGGTGACTGTGTTCAGAAGGTGGTGATGCACACAGAACATGAATAGTCTGTAGTTTTTCTCCACGATAACAGAACGTTGGCCGAGGCACTACGGTAAGAGCAAATAAGCTCTTTGACTTCGCAGCAGCATCGTCACATTCAGTGGGTAATCATCAATAGGGGCAGTGTAGACTGGAGGGTGGTACGTTTACATCTTTAATATCACTATGCTCTGAAGTGCTTCTGGTTCCTCCAACATCGTCGATTGTGCGACCACTAGCATAACGCCCAGCTTCGTGTCAGTGACTGACCTCACCGGTTCTGTCGCCGGTCACATCACTACTGAGAAATATGTCTTCCCATATTTAATATGCACTTGCGCACCACCAATAGTTGTCTGTAGGATTTGTGCTTCTCTGTCAATGAAGCAAATAACGCAGTGACGTTGTGAAGAAGGAAAGCAATGTGGCAAACGAGACGGCTAAACCTCGTAGGCCATCCTGGACATTCTGCGTGAACGGTCATTTCCTGAGTTCGACGGCCAGGTTGGGTGCGTTGTGCGACGGTTAAGTACCACTTCGAGGCCGTCGGACGATGCAGACCGCTCTGGTTCAACATTGTGCATTTGCCGGTAGATGCGGGTAAAGATTAAAAACTAAATATAAAGTTTTGCTACCTTTTTATGACCATTCGACATAAAGCGATATCAATTTTTTCACTTTAAGTACTATTGAGAAAAGATTAAATTTTTCATAAAGTAAAGCATGCTGCGGCTAACGTAGTCAAGTACCGAGCACCCCTCAGAAAAAATCCGCTATCCCCATTGACTATAGCCATAGCTGTCGGTGTCTTTCTGTGCAATGAGGTAAATTTCATTGCTCACTTGCCATACTTTGTTTGAAAAAGCTTTCTATTGTATAATTCGTTTTGTGTGCACACGTCTCATGTTCTGTGTAGCATTCAGTAACCTGTGCTCCAAAATGTATCTTTATTTTTCATGCCGGCACAGTTCTTTAAAAAAATATTCTATTATAAAATCTATTCAAGCATTGTGATTTAGAGACATATATTGGAGCATTCCAAGTAATTGAATTCACCTAGCTCCAGGACGCCAATTAGGGCAGGCTTCTCAGCATAATCGTTTACCAGGGTTCAAAGAGTACTTATTGTTTAGTTTATATTAAGTTTTGTAAAATTTCTCTACGTACAGAGTGAAAATTGTGAAGTGGGAGCGAAAACGCCTGCAGCTCCAGGAAGAGCGTCAAGCTATGACCTCAATTAGGATAAAGTGCGAATATTAGGACACTTTACACTGCAGTGGTGAAGCTTCTGGGATGCTTTGTTCGTACCATTTACGTATTTAGTGACCTTAATTCGCTCTATCTTAGTGGAAAGACGAGTGACAGGAGAAATCGGAATTGAGCAGAAATTACTAAACTGCTCTTGCACATGATGACCACCACTTAAATAGGGCAAATGAAAATAAAAGAAGACATATTACCCTATCTCGATATTAACCTTCTCATTGCGTAAGAACAAAGGGGACAAAGAATATGATTTCTGGAGTTAGAAAAACAGAAAAAGCGTTAAAAGAATTCGTTTTTGTAATTAAAGCCCAAATACATTTCTTCTTTCGCATAACCATGGCGCGGAAGTCCTTATTAAGCTAGATTCTGTATCTTTTAGCGTTTGCTCATGTGAAACTGACGCATGGGTGTTTGCGAGTGCGGGAGAATTTAAAACCCCGGGCTGTTATAGTTACATTTAGAGTAATTCATTTAAGCATAATCTAATTCATAATAATTCACTTTGTCGTAATAATTTTAGTATCATTCTTTGCTTTCCAGTTTAGCATAATGCATGATACTAACCATAGCGCCTTTCTCCTGCAACGGTATCATTGTAAAAAAAAAGGGCATTGTTTAAGCTCATCTCAGTCACGAAAAGAACCCCGTTTCGATTTTGTTGAAGTATTCTGACCTCGCACACAAAGCTTTCTTCAGTTGTCAATAAAAAGAGTTCTCTCAATCGATAATAGAAGTGCGTGCAGTTTTGATTTCCAAATGATGGGATGAAAAAGAAGTCAGCCGAATGAGAGAAGAAATAAAAATTTCTGACCGGAAAGCGCTTCAGACATCATCGCCCTGCTCTGCAGTCCTAACGATGAAATTTTTTCGACGTAATGCCTTTTGTCCCGCAACGTAATTTCCTGGCCTCGCATCCTATTTCCTTTTTCTGACTAAGCTCCTTAATTTTTTCTTGAGTCTAATGGACTCGTGGCCATTTGCAGAACATTGATAACTCTGTCTTGGCTTTTCTTCTCATGGTGAGAAAATGGCGCGCTTGCTGTAAAAAGGCAGTGTCTTGCACCATGTTTCAAACCTAGTTAGATCTGCATGCTTCTTGAGGCGTTGAATTCGTATTCAATATTTGAGGAGGAAGCCGCGTTTCCTAGTAGGATGATGATGATGATGAAAACGTTTTAGATTAAGGGAAAGCTGATCGGGTCCCTAGTCCGAGGCGTAATTCCGTCTCCTTAACGGTTGGGTCCCGCAACTTCTTTCTCCTCACATGATTGCCTCTCAGCGGGTTAAATGGCGATAGTTACCAAAAGGTGTCTCTAAACGCAACCTAAAAGTAACATACACTCATTGAAGGCAGGAAATGATTACGGTGAAGGTTAATTGATTAGTGTCACCATTGTCATGCCATATTCTCGCGGCTCTGTTCGCAGCTGATTTTGCTGCTATTAAGAAATAAAAACACTGCTCATTGTAACCTTATTCGAACATCTGTTTGACGCGCTTAGTGCTGAGGTAAGTAGTGTCAATCCATTGCGCCACTGAAGCAACGAGCTCGGCATGCTTTACACCCGCTATTATTCATTTTTACAATATTTCCGTTATCTGTCACCAGGTGACGCTGCTCAGAGGACCCTACCGTTGAGGGAACGGAATCACGCTAGTCCGAGACATCGTTGGTAAAAGGCGCTGGCCGTGCTCTTTCGACGAGGGTTCTTTGTTCCTTGAGGTCCGAGCTGAACAGGGCCGCCTCCCAGTCTTCCCACATTGGCTGAATTATTATATCAATACTGGCATTTCGTTGACAAGCCCATACTATATGGTATAACTTTTCTTGCCACAAAATTTGCACTGAGCCGAAAAAAACTCAGGCTCAATGACGTGAAGTATTGCTGCATTATTAAATGACATGGTTTGTAACCTTCGAAGGTGACACTCTTCTGATTTGCTAAGACCCTTAACGGGCTTGAGGAATGTCTACCTTTCAAGGAGCAAATGCTGTAATATCTCTGAATATATTGTTAACGGAGAGGGGGAGCCTAAGTCAGCAAAGGAGGACGTGGAAGGACTCCGGGGAAGAAACGCTCGGGCCGAAGCGTGTGCATGCTTGTTTCCTTCAACTCCCTGGTTGCCTGGTACCAAAATTAGCTCCTTCTGTGCAGCTAAGTCCTACATTTACTCAAAATTGTGCATTCTGGTGGCATGATATAGAGCCTACAAGTTGCCTAAGAATCTGCAATTATCTATTTCGATGTGGAGTGCATTGCGGGTAGGGCTATCGCCACTTCCTCCATAGCCTGCGTATCCTCGTTACGAACTGAAAGCCCGCCCACGATCTGCATTTGGTGCACCACTAATATTTTTGATATCCCCGCTACAGGACCCGCAGCGCCACGAGAAACACATGGCATCAGAGTATTTTGTATCGTCATTGGAATTCAAAAAACCCCATGGTGCTCCATATTATGAGCAGCATTTTACTGAAGCGTCCGAAAAAACCTTAGCTTGTTCATAAAAAGATAGAGAGAGAGAGAGAGAGAGCAAAGTTTATATAATGCAAAAAAAAAATAATAACGTAGAACTCCTATGGTTCGGTCCTTATTCTAGGACTGCCCGGCTGACCCGTTCAAAGCCAAAAGCTTGTCTTTCGATTCCTAACTGGACAGCGCAGCCTCCCACTGCTCCGGCGGGGCTCTGTGAGTTATAGGCACTGCATCTATTTTCTGGCAGGCCCATGTAATATGATAAATTGTCGGTTTCTGTCTACACCAGGGAC
Source organism: Amblyomma maculatum (assembly GCF_055883805.1). Taxonomy (NCBI): domain Eukaryota; kingdom Metazoa; phylum Arthropoda; class Arachnida; order Ixodida; family Ixodidae; genus Amblyomma; species Amblyomma maculatum. The sequence goes on from NC_139353.1 coordinate 79,191,821, forward strand.
TTGTGTCCCTGTCTATACGGTCGGATGTATCTTGCTGTATAAAGACAGGCATGAATGAGAATTTGTTTGTAGCTGCTGCCAAGACACCGACTGCTCCCTGTTTAATAACATGTTGGGCGGTGGGTACTGGCTTCTGTTCCTCTGTTAGTGCACCAAAATGTCTGCGTAGGTACAAGTCACTGATCGGTCTCTTAGGCATCTGTCCTCTCTATGTTTGCATAACCTTGAGTTATGAGATCGGCCTGGATGTTCCCACAATGCCGACGTTCCCCGGACCACAAAGTACGAGTTGTTTTGCGTCGCTTATACTGCCGGCCTTCAAGATGGTGGCCGCTTTTTTGGCCATCCTGCCGTTGGTGAATCCTCTGCAAGCGGTCATAACTACCGGTCATAACTACCAGCGAACGTCCGACCTATTGCCGTCAGCGACCGCCGGAGCAATAGCGGCCTCCTAGGCATCAGATATGGCGCAGTTCCGTAGCGAGGCGCTCATTTTCTCCTTTAGCTCTAAATCTATCACCGTCATTCCCGCATCTCTTTCGTTTGAATACATCGCCGCATCTACACAGACGGTGTTCTTGTTCGAATAGATCTTGGCAAAGGCTTCCACCCTGCAGCTACGCCTACCTGATGAACAACGGGATGCATGGTCTTGGGAATTGACGCTACTACAAACTTATACCGGATCGCGTCCGGTAGGTCTATCATCCGTTCAATTTCTAGTATGCGGTCATAATGGCCTAGTCTTCGGACGAGAGCTCGTCCCGCCGTAATGCGTTCTAGCCTCATCTTGTGAGAGACAAGCTGTGTTTCCCGGTGCTCTTCGTATGTATTTGTTAAGCCAAGGGCCATTAAATTCCCGTTAGCCGTTCGTATTGGCAGCCCCAGCGCTGTCTTTTTACGCCTTTCTCAGGAGCGCTTCCACTTGCTCTCCCTCTGTCTGGCGCAGGTGTTGATAACGAACACTTTACGTAGCTCTGCTTACCACAAGCGCAAGCACGAACTTGAGCGTGTCTTCCTCCTTCATCCCCTTTCTTCTATAGGTCACTCGCCTAATCATTCTGGTTATCTGGGCCGCAGATCTAGATAGCAATCAGATCGTATGTTTCGACTCCTGATTGGACTGAATCTACATTCCCGACACTCTAAGCACGTTCACTTCTGGTATGCGAGCCCCGGCTAGCATAACAGTGAGGTCAACTTTACTGTGGTATCGGGGCAAATCTGAGAATTTCAGATTTTCGGGCAAACACGAAAGTCCCATAGCCCTTGCGTAGCTGTCGACACAGTCGGCGGCTGCTTGTAGCCTCTCCGCCTTGAGACCGTGCGAGTCCTCATTCGTCCAAATATTTATGTCATCGGCGTGCATTGCGTGCCGAATGCCGTCTATGGCGTTCAACGTTTCCGCTAAACTAATTATAGCGATGTTGAAGAGAAGGGGCGAGATTACACATCTTTTATACGTACCCTTGTTAGCCATACTAATCATGTTTGATCGCAAGTCGCCGATCCCTATACTCACGGTCCTATCCGTAAGGAAGGCCTTGACGTAACCATGAATCTTTCGTCCGTAATGTAGATTGCTCAGACCCCATAGTGTGGCTTCATGACTAACATTGTCGAACGCCATTTTGAGGTCGAGAGCCATGATCACGTGCTCTTCATACTTTAGCACGTTGTTAAGAACCTCTTCTTTGTCGAGAAGAAAGATGTCTTGCGTCGATATAGCTTAGGCTGGAAACGAGAATTGTGTGTGTGGCATGAGATCTTAATCTTCCAAATAGTTCCGAAGTTTGATCATAACGATACTTTCATACAGTTTCCCCATTCATGAGGTCTGTAAGATAGGCCGCATATTCTCCAAATATGGCTTCTTGCCTGGTTTCGGGATGGTGATGATTTCTACGTCATTCAAAAAGTTTGTGATGCTCTCGTTCTGTCCCGCCCCTAGATTTCTTATAATGGTGGTGCCGATCTTGTCTACTCCCGCTGGCGTGTCCTCGACATCCATTCTGGTCGCCACGTAAACCTCGTCATTCGTCATTGGACGGTTGAATTTCTCATTTTCAATTCCTCGATACACTTCTGCGCAGCCGGGGATGTCCACCTCCACATTGTACCGTTTTCGTATCTTGTCTATCGACTCCTCATCGTATCCCAGGTACTTGTGGGCGATTTGGTGGAGCGTCTTGCTGGTTTTCGCCTTAGACGTGGCTGGGCCGATGACATCCCTCAGCAACGCCAAGTCTTAGCAGTCCCTAGTGTTCCTTTGAGTGAGTCGCATAAGTGACCCCAGTTTTGTTTAGAGAGCTCTTGCGCGTACTGCTCTGCCTGAGTGGTGACCTCGGCGATCTTCAGTTTGGGCTTCCTATTGCCGTTCTGTCTCCTCCACCTATTTGTCATACTCCTACGAGCTTCTCATAACCGCAGTAGATGGTTATCAATTTCAGGGACTGCGTTCGTTCTTTTCATGGTCTTAGTGGCTCTTTCGTACACCTTGCTGAGTCCCTTGCTCCATGCCTCAACAGATTAAATTGGTTCCTTGTCGCAATGCTCTCTAAACGCATTCCAGTCAGTTATTTTCACTGCTCCTAACTTTCGTCTGATCCTCGCAGGGGAGAACGATATCATAAGGATGAAGTGATCACTGCCAAGGCTCTCGTTAGTGTTCTTTACAAAAGCAAGGTCTGGGGTCAAGAAAAGCTCCATAAACCAAGCATATACTTTTCGGGCGAATGCTAACTGCAGGTTTCTCCTATCCCCCATTAATGGTGCACACTTATGTTCCTGCTTCCTTCCCCTAGTCTTGAGTAGCAAGCGAGTTTAGCACCCTGGTTCATTTTTATGCCTAGTCTTTTCAACTGCTACACTCGAACTTCATGCATTTGCAATTGCGTTTGCTCCTATGGTTCTTTGGAACGAACGCTCGTTCTACGTAAGTTCCGGCCACGAATTCCTTTGGGATGTGGTCTAGTTAGAAATCACCATATACTTTTTTTTTCTCCGTATAAGTGGAGTGACCTGTACTCTACCGGTAACCAAAAACGCGGATATGAAAAGTATGGTGAGTTTTCTTTTTCGTATTGCTCCTTGATGAAATTATGTCGCTCGTACGGTGCACGGCTGACTCTGGTGGTGATATATGTAATGTAAAATAAATTAGCGATTTTCAAGCTTCAAACGTAACCCAGAGACGTATCGTATTAGATATATCCAACAAAGAAAGCAATCTTGAAGGTCTACAAATTCGTATTTTTTGGTATATAATAATTTAAACCAGGACACCGATAAACAAACTTTTAACATCGTGCGCACCTTAATTTTTTGTCGACAGACATCGTGCGCACCTTCTTTGTCGACAGACTTCAATTCGTGGTGCGATCCCGTTTCTAATGATAATTAGTATTTTATTAGTAATGGTTTTCTGATGCAAAGTCAAAATAGTCGCTTATATTGTGCACACAGCTTCATTCGTGCTATATGATGCAGCTGCAAGGATCGCAGGAACGTATTTGTTCAAACATTCGTTAATTAAAAATTCATTCAGTGCAACGGTTGTCATACCTATTTTCGGTTTTCTTCTCTATCAAGCCGACAATAGAAAAACCAAAGTTAACGAAATAAACAGTGAGAATGCGTAAGTAGGCAGGGCGATTTGGGGAAGTAAACGCCTTAGGATGAGCTACAACGTTTGGCTTACACGGGTTATTCTTGTATGCCAGAATTAGGAGTCTTAGCCGAAACCGTGTAGAATGATCTCTACAGTGTTTTTGGTTATGAGAAAAAATGGGCGCCAAGAAATATTATTGGACAAATATTTAAGGGAATCCCCCACGGTGGAGTAGAATTGTAATAAGGGAGTAATTACTCATTGCATCCACCTAAGCGCAGCCATACGGCTACAAAGGAAAGGGAAGTTAAGTAGTTAACTTTAGTTAAGTGTCGCGGAGAGGAAGGGGACGCTCTAGGCTTCAGTTTCAGCGCAATTAAATCGGGTGTGATGATTTTCAACGGCTCAACTGATCAGGGTCTTAAACTACAAGGCCATGAAATACCTAGAGTAGCAGAATATAAATATCTGGGGGTATGTGTAAACGAAGGATTGGCATACATTGGAAAGCATGAGCAATCACTTAAGGCCAAAGGGCGAAGGAATGCCGGGATAATGAAGCATAAGGCATTGTGGGGATACAGGTATGAGGTTTTGAGGGGTATTTGGAAAGGAATTATGGTGCCCGGACTTACTTTCGGAACTGCGGTTTTGTGCCTAAAATCAGAGGTACAGTCGACATTACAAACAAATCAGAGATCCGTTGGACGATTAGCACTAGGTGCCCACGGCAAAACTACAAATGAGGCGGTACAGGGAGATATGGGCTGGGCATCTTTTGAAGTACGGGAACCTCAGAGTAAAATATTATATGAGGAACGCCTGAGGAAATTGGACAGTAACAGATGGGCAGCTAAGGTATTTAAATACCTGTACCTAAAAAGCGTTGACTCACAATGGAGGAAAAGAACTAGGAAACTAACTAGTAAGTATGCTAGTAACAAGGACGGAGAAATAAAGAGCAACAGGTGAAAAACACAGAAGGTAAAAATTGGATAAATTCGATGGAAAAGAAACAGAGTGTGGAATTATACCGTAAGTGGAAAATGCAGATCAGGAAGGAAGATTTCTTTGATAACTCAAGAGGCAGTGCCCTACTTTTTGAAGCTAGATCAGGGTGCCTTAGAACACGCAGCTACAAAAAGAAATTTAACAATGGAGATGACGCATGCTCTGTATGTGGAAACTCCAGTGAAACAATTGACCATATTATACTCGAATGCAATGGTATCCGTCCGGAAGTTCATGCAGGCGCAATCACTGTTCCTGAAGCTCTGGGGGTTAGAGATAAAGTGGCCGGGTGAATAAACCGGCTGTGGAAACTAGCAAAAAACGGCTGGAAGATTGGTGGCTTAAAAGCAGAGAAGTGACGTAATGTTAGTAATGTAGGAGCAAAATTTAATAAATAGAATGATGGTTTAGTTAACCATTCTAAATCAAAAATTAAGATATATGGAAAAAAATGAGCATGATAGCTACTGCTACCACCCCGTTTCAAAGGGGACGCTCCTATATTCCATCCATCCATCCATGAAGTGCCGCTTTGTCCAGATAAGGATCCTTATACGGCAAGAAAACTGGGGCTTGTAGTTGATATGGAGTGTTAGGTAATGGATCGGAATGGTCGTTAGTGAGTGACAATTAGTACTAAAGCCATAGGTGGCGGACTAATTAGCAATACATAAAATAAGGGAACACATTCAATAATAAATCTAGAACAGAATTAGGAATTGAAAGTATTATCATAAAAGTAATGAAATAGTAATAATATAGCTTTAAAAATTAAAATACGCAAAATCAGTCACTGTGGCATATTCAGTCCCGGCTAAAAATGGAAAGCGGTGATTCATCTTGCAGTAGTGCGATATAACTAAGCAAAAAGATTAAACTAGATTGCGCCGTCGTCCGTCATACTAAATGTGCTGTGTGAGGACGTCGTATTTTGCCGTACGTAGTTAAAGACGTAAATGAGCCAAACGACGGCGCGCTATCTCACCTGGTTGCGCTTCATTATAGTCGTCAACAGCATCAGCAGCAGCATTCGGTCTATACTCACTGCAGGGCGAACGACTGTCCCATACTCCACCAATTAACCCGGTCATGTGCTAGCATCATCCACTTGGCCCTTGCGAACTTCTTAACCTCATTCGCCCACTGAACTTGCTGCCGCTCCCTGCTACGCTTTCCTTCCTTTGGAATCCAGTTTGTTGCCCTAAGCGACCATCGATTGTCATCTTTGCGCACTACATGCCATGCCCATACCCACTTCTTCCTAATTTCCACTAGAATGTTATTAACTCGAGTTGTTTCTCAACCCCACTCTACGCGCTTTCTTTCTCTTAACGTTACACCTACCATTTTTCATTCCATAGCCCTCTGCGTTATCCTCAATTTAAGTAGAACCCTTTTAGTTAGCTTCCACGTTTCAGCACCACCGGTGAGTGCAGGCATAAGCAACTGTTGTATACGTTCTAGTGACAACTTTCTAGTGAGTCCAGAACATCTTTGGCAAATTTCTCCTTCCATATTCGCATTGTTCCTAACTTCATTCGATTCATTTTTTTTTTCAGGGGATTGGAGAAGACGAGTGGGATGATGCAGAGGATGACGACAGGCGTGACCCCCTGCGGCCATTCGGAAACCAGCTGTACCTGAACTGGTCGCACCCTGATGTGAGGCAGAAGGTGATGCGGTCCCTCTCCGTCTGGCTCGACAAGGGCGTGGACGGCTTCTACCTAAAGCACCTCGACAGACTTCAGGTGCTATAAGCAGAGAGAGTTTTCCACAGTAAACTGTTCACAGAAATGTCTAATGTGGAAGATTGCATACGTCTTTTTTTCACAATTACTGCCAACTGTGTAATGCAAGAGCATTATCACCTTGGCATATAACCATTTGACATGCAATTGTAGTAGTACCTTCGATGGAATGCGCTTTAATTTTTACAGCAATTAATGGGATGAAGAGAGTGGAATTAAGAGCATTGGTCGCTGCGACTGTCGTACCACTTCCGTTTGCGTAGCAATATTGGAGCAGCAGATTGAAGATACACTCCTGCTTAGCGCATTCAGGAGGCGGCAACGCTGCATGTTGGACTTGGGGAGCGATTGAGCGATTCCTTCATTCGCTCACGCTTTTCTGTCTTAGGCGTTTTAATCGCGCGTTCACCTGTGGCTCGCTAACAATATTAGCTAAAAAATGTCTTGCTTAATACATCTTGATGTAGTGACAAAGCGTCTCAGCTAATGCGAAGAACCGGAGCCGAACTTACTGGTTAAAGCAAGTGAGAAAGAGACATCACGTCAATGTGGAAAATAATTAGCAGTGGTCGACCACAGTTGCACTAACGTTCAATTTGCTTGGCAAACTTTAAAACACTCTTTTTCTCTTCTTTCGCCTTCCTCTATACGCCTGGCTCTGGCAAAGTAGTAGCTTTTATCCCCGCTAACACGTAATAAACTGGCGTCATCCCGTTAGCATTCACGTGTTCATGACATAACAAAGAACTACATGTGTCAACATTAAATCAAGTAGAAAGATCAAGAGTCAAGGTTAAAGTTTTTGTCTTATATCACGCTCAAAGGTCAATGCCATTAAGAAAGTTACTAATTGTCATGGCCAAAAATGAAGGGAAGGTCTTGGTATTGTATGTCATGCAGCAGTTTACTACAACGCACCATAGCTAGCGAGATATTTCCCTGGCAGGCCGTCACACTTTCACCTTGATGTGGGTGAAGGTCAGCTGAGCGACCAAAGCGGTCTCCGAGTTTGTTTCTGAAGCAGTAGAGTTATTGCTCATAAGCGCCCGCTGACCACTTCGCGGTAAACAGGCCTCTATAGCTTAACTCAAATCTATCATTGACGAGAACCATCAAGTAATGCTTGACGAAAACTGCATTCAACAACCGGCCAAGAATACGCAGACGGGCTACCGTGCTGTTTAGAATGTCCGTAGGAGCCGGACGTAAAGCGTACAAGAGTGAAGAATATGTAGCGTGGCGTTGGAATACGGCGTCAACGTGCTGAGGGCGATACTACTGCACGAGACCATTAAACAATGTCATCAGTTTTAGACGTTTAGATTCTATTGTGGTGGTTACATTCTCGCGCGCTGCTTCTCAGTTTGCTCTGCTTGTCACGCAAGCAAAAACATATGCATTAGAATAGAGGGCGGCGCATCGAGGCAAACACTTTAACGGCTAAGGCAGAAAATGTAAAGTTATTTCTGCACAGTGTGTTTTACTTGTATATAGTAGCGCAGCTGAAATAAGTGAGAAAATGAACACCTAGTCATAAGGAAACTCTTTATCACGCGTTTTCTTTATTGAAACAGTGCGTGATTCGCACGAAGACACGGGCCATTCTTTCAGAATCCCCCACTATTGCTAATATCCTCCGTATTGAGTTTCAAACTTTTTTTCTTTCCATTGTGGTCTAATTGGCGGAGCACATACTTCTGCTTTATAGAGCTAGTAAATCTTCAATACCACAAAGCTTTTTATTTAAGATTGTTTTTGTTCTTCTACAGCTTTCTCCAGTGGTGGAAAGATAACGTATTCTATAAGCGCCGTTGCATGCTTCGCGCCTTCAGAACAAAGCTTGTGGCGTCGTAGCCACCGCTCGGGCGGCGTAACTGAAACTGAATCGACGCAAGAAACATTCAATGCCAAATTATGTTCTTGCGTTTTAGTATTGAAATAAATTGTTTTCTACACTGTTTTACGCTTTTGACGCATCGCCATTACGAATACAAGGAAACTGAAAAATTGCTTTTTTTTCTACTAATTAGTGGCGTTTCCAGTTGCAGATGACGCGATCGATCATTGCCCCAGGAAATGGAAGTCTTAACTGAGTTGGAAGTATACTCTCATGTGCTTCAACGTTTTAACGTTAACGCTTCAACCTGCTTGCTCACCGTGATGCAGGTGCAAGACGACCGGGAGCTGTACGAAATTCTGCTGGCATGGCGCCGTTTGCTGGACGAACAGGACTACGCAGACGAGCGTGGCCGTGTGCTCATGACCTCCGTGGGTCTGGCCCAGGAGCTTGCCGAGAGGAGCTCCCTCTTTGCGCAGCCTATCGTTGCCTTGTTCGACCTGCTGGACGTCCACGTACCCCTCGAAGGAGGACCCGAAAATGTGACTCAGATCCTCTCAGCGCGCTACGCGCAAGTCACGCAACAGACGAGGTTCGTGGCGCGTTCTTTGAGTGAAGGCAACGCCCCCGGAGAGGAGAACGGAACGGGAGTTCCTACTGCACAGGACCAGCGGTGCGGAGGCATCGCGAACATGGCGACGGTTAGTTGCACTGACACCTTCTTTTCATGCCAGCCTCCAAGCGAGGTAGAAGCATATCATAGGTCATTTTCTTTTTTGTTGTTTATAAAACAACGCGTATTTAGAAATGAATCGGCACACTTGTCAAAAGAGTCGCGAGAGGCGTTTAAAAAAACATTATTTGCTTTCCTGGCGTGCCGCAGAACAAAGTCACTTTTTAAAAAACTGAACCTAAACTTTTAAACACTCTTTTTTGCGTCTGGAACCTAAATTGCAAGAGCCAATGATAACTGCGCCTAATGAGATAGTTGTATCCTGTTTGCATGATTACAGGAATGCGGCTTGCTACCAGTCTAGAGGGTACATGGCTCTATGGTTGAGTGTTAGCTTAATATTTAACGCTCGTTGCGGTGAAGGAACTGCCATTAACTCATACGTAATAATCTGAGCAGGACATGGTTGGCTACGAAAGATCTGCCTTTATCTGTTTGAAAGACAAGGCGATTCAGTTGATTGCAATTAAAATTGGTACTAACAAGCTGCACTTTTGCTTCAGAGGTTATCAAAGCGCTGCGTTAACGTAGAATATTAAGTTGCGATATTTTCCTGCGTACTGTAAAGAGTAGGCGTGTTATTCGCTCTAGAGTGATTCATAACGCAGGGATAATCTTTTCTGTCGTAGCAAATAAAAGTTAACCGGAGGAGCACGGCTCCCCAATGGCTAACACTTTATGAAAGTACAGCATGGCCCAGTATTAGAGAAGCAAAAATTTCATCTAAGTCACACTGATAATTAGATGTCTGCCCTAAGTGTGCAACACAGACAAGAAATTCTGGAAAGGTATAGACACATCACAAGCAGTGTTATAGAAGCCTGCACTGACGGAGATACCCCAGCTAGCGAATTGAAGATTCCCGATTTTCACAAGCAGATATCACGCAGCTTCGTGGATAGGAGGGGAAGTGTTAACCCTGAACCTTGGGATTCTGTCGCAGGACCCGTGGCTCATATGGAACGTGGGTGATTCGGAGAGCCCTCGCCTTGCCTCGCGGCTGCTGGATGTGGATCCTCTGGCAGCACTGTTCACGCTATGGGGCATGCCAGGCTCCGTTTCTCTGTTCTATGGGGACGAGATCGGTATGAAGGACTCACTGGACCAGACCACAGGGAAGGTTGGTGCACAAATCGATATACCCTATTTCAATTCGCTAGCCATATCAACGAACTTTGTAAGCAGCAGTCAAAATTAAATTTCCATAATTGTATTATAAATGCCTATAGAACAGCTCACGAAATAAAATCTTGTGTAGCGTTACAGTTGCTATGGAATTTGTCTTGGCAATAATATTCACTGACAGGTTAAGGTAACTGCTGCGATTTCTATGTTCCGCAAGGATATAAATACGGTGCTGCGTAAATCTCTGTTTCATGCTCTATATATTCTTGCGAGTAATTAACACATAACCATATTTTGATTATTGTATAATTTTGCGCTTTAAAATCTTCATTTAACGTTTTTTTTTATAATATTCTCTCCAGTTTGACCTCTTTGTAGCATTCAGGACTGCATATTACTCTTCATCTGCCAGTCAGTGCAGCGAAATATCTTCCTTGTTTGAGCCAATAATAATTCAGCAGCCATTTTTTCGACAGATTTGTGAACAAAGGAAGCCTAGTATGAAACCATGTTCAGGCTTTTAAATTGAACTTCACAGCAATTTTAAACAATGTTCAGGTCTAAATTACCTAAAAATTATTTTTTTGCGAAAGTGATTTTTTTTTTGCATTCCTAATATATCAGTAATAAGAAGAAAAGAGAAGCTTTCGCGATTGCTTTACGCTCTTAGTCTATTAAAAGGCTTAGTTTAATCAATCAGCATCTGCTTTTTCTAATTGCTACATTGCCGCTCTACAAAGGCTAATGTTTCTCACAACGTTTCATCTGCAGCCATTCCGGACCGGGCAGCTAGCCCCCATGCAGTGGAGTGACGCGGCACACGGGAACTTCTCGTCACCAGCATCAAGGCCGTGGATGCCCGCGCATCCTGACCACGTGATTAAGAACGTCGACAACGCCAGCGAAATGATCGACACCTTGGCAAGAGCCGCCGAGCTCAGGAGCACTGTCGTCACACTGTACATGGCCGGCGTGCCGTCCCTCCGACATCGTCGGTGCAACACTCGCTTCTTACGTCGGTGCGGTGAGGTGTTTGCAATGGAGCGCTTCTACCCGCGTCGAGCCCGCTATGCTGTGGTGGCAAACTTTGCACCCCGTGGGCTGACCCGCGATCTCTCTGATCTCGGCTTCGAAGGAAACGTAGTGGTGGGAACGTGCTCCAGCCTACCAACACGTGTGAATTTTCGCGAGCTCTACCTGGAACCCGGAGAAGCACTCTACGTGGAGATCACAAGTTGAGGCGCAGGATCCACGTTCTTTGTGATGTTACTCGACGATCAATCGCCGCTTCCATGCGATGTCGGACGTTGAAAAGACCTCATGCTGTCAGTCACTGCGCACGGACATTTCGAGAAACCGTCTTGGGAGCGAATGCGGAGCGAACAACTAGCTCAGTGCGCTGACCTTTGCTTTCACCAGGCGTGATCGGAAGTGGATTCCCTGCGAAACAGCAATAGAGGAAGAGATTCGATTTGTGGTGCCAAACAATCATGTGATGGTTCTCCTTGTCTGTGGCGGAAGCGTGGAGGAGATTGCTGTGTAATAGTTATGTCTGCGATTTCATTGTTAGCCCTGATGCGACATTGCAACTTGATAAAATTGAGCATTGTGGGAGGACTGGTTGTCTATTAGCAACTATCTTTGAGCTATTCTTTTGTCGAATAGCTGCGTACACCTTCTGAGTGCGGAAGCATTGTTTTCCGTGCGCACTGTAAATGCTACACGTCGCTAAGAGATGGTCAAGATAATTTGGATGGTACCCGATGGCTGTGAGATAAAGTGGGAATTTCTGCGGTACAGCATGCAGGTCAGAAATATAGCTGGGATAGCGTTAGCAGTAGAAAGACACAACCAATGTACTTAAAAAATGTCAGACCTGAATGTAATCAGGTAGCTGTGGCTGAAAAAATATTCATAATTGAATGGCCTCATCCCTCAAAATGGCATCCAAAGAGGAGGATTCAAATGGTGGCGTCAATGTATAGCACATTGTTTGACGAGTTCATCACTTTCAACCATGATTTCCATCGGAAATGTGGCATACTGTAGTCATGTGACATGCATGGAAATGTGGTCCGTCTCTTTCATCCTGTACAGAAGGATCATGTGATGAGTGATCAGCCCATGTGTATTTTGCCAGTAAACTAAGATGAAGCCGGAACATGAGTGTTTCGCTCTAGTGGCGCATTCGTCTGCCCTAACGCTCTTTTTAAAAAACGTCCTTGCGGTTAACAAAAAAAAAAAAGCATTGTATCTTGCTATTCAGACACTTTTCTCGCTTGATTTGCACTGAAAACAAGTGTGCCCACATATGACCGAAGGTTTCACCTTTCACTCCATGTTTACCAGTGCCAAGGACAAGCTTGCGGAAGAGGTCGTCCACGAGTATCAGTACCAGGGATATTGCATTTCAAGTGCATTTGCAAGCGTGGGTCTCCAGAAGGAGAGTTCGGATATGTTTATGAGATACAGCTTTCTGGAAATATTATCTGCACGTTTCTATCGCTGCTAATGTCTACAGGGTGCGGTGGCAGCCTGTAGAAGGATCGCACTAAAATATTGCGTTCTAAATGCTTTTTTATACAAATACCATGCAAATTTTGCATAATCTTTCCACTTGATAGACTCACCCATACAGGGGAATAAGTAGACATAAAACGGTTCCGGCAACGAGCAAATAATTATCCTCAGCCCATATTGCGTATTATGTGTTTGCATAGCTTTTATTCAGTCAGCGGCAGGTTGGGTCTTGATGTACGAACATTATGCATAAAATTGCGTACTGTCTTTTAACCTGCAAGCATCTGTTTGTGAAAAAGTTAGCTATAAGTAGCCTATATTGAACGCAGCAAAGATAAGAAGCCTGCAAGGAGAGAACAAATATTGAAAAAAAAAAAGAAAATATTGATTTTTTCCGTCGGCAATATTGCTGCTTTTGAATAGTTCACTTGTGTTTTTATTCATGTTTTATTCATGTCTCGATAAATGAAAGGAAATTTGGCATCGTTATTTGATTCAAAACTTGCACGCGGTGATCACATTAGTATTGCTTGTCAGACGAAAGCCTTAACCAAAGAACAGACGTCCACATTTTAATCACAATATGAAACCATTCATTTCGTCTTTCTATAGCTAAGTCGTGGAAACCAGAATGTGTGTGTAATCTACAAATACCATATTTATTTAAAGACATTCCGAGTAGTTACGTATAGATAAGTGTCGGCGAGTATTGAGAAGGGTGAAAAACCGCAATTCGAGCTATACTCGAGCTATACATTCGAGCCTACTTCGACAGTGAAGGGAAACAAAACTTATTCTTAACATCTGTGAACTGCCCTAATTTATGCTAATAGTTAATAAAACAGCGTGATGAAGAAAACCGGAATAACTCTTTCAGCTTTATATAAATGTTCTTCAGAACGCGATTGAGAGAGAGGCAGCTTTAAACAACTTTTTGGTGACCTATGTCTGTGAGGGTATGTTCAAGTTCTGCGCACAATGGTCTGTGTCCTCTTGTACATACTGAAAACATATACGTAACATGAAGCCTATCTACGTACGATTGTCTGCATCATACAAGGAGCCACAATGTTAGTCTTCAGAGCCTAGTGCTAGCGGCCCTTCATTATGGATAAAGGTTCACCCCCACTGTAAAAGGCTTCCATCCCCAACTTCTTTGTAAAATAAACGCACATTGTTCTGTGAATCATTATTTCAACACGGTGAATAAACGTTCTATTTCCTGTACTGTGTCGTGTGTTATTTCTTTCGTTTCATCATTTAAAGCCCTGCAACGAGGAGGAACAATGCTTGGAAATCGGCAGATATAGTTTCTTTATTCGTAGGAATAGTAGCGTTCAGGATATTTTGCAACCGGATGTTTTTGGAGGAAACGGTGTAGAATTGGTGTCTGCTCAGTCCCTAGTCACCTTCCGCAAACATGCTCAGAATATGTGGCTATCCATATCAGAAAAATAGTTCCATACAAGTCCAGCCTCTCTCCGATTTATTTTTAATTTTGAGCAAGCTGTACAATATTGTAAATGACTGTTGTGGCCATATTAATTGAAAATATCGAATAATTGCATGTTTTACAAAAGATTATATTTATATATTTTCTTTAGCTTACATTGATACATTTCGAGTGCCAAAAAAAAATTCTCAGGGCGTTTATTTCGCAATACATTGATGACCATTTTGGCAACCGAGGCGAAGTACGCGAACAAAGGAATTCGTAATGTGTAAAAAAAGTAATATGTACATACAAATTGAAGCAATGAATCACAGTAGAAGGCATCAGCCGTCTATCATAGGTAGCTAGGCGCCCTATTTCGTAGAGAATTCGTCTAATCCGTGCAGGTAGTGACTCAGATGCAGAGCAGTAAATTAAAATACTAAAATAATATAACTTTTATTCCGCTCTTTTGCAGGCATCCTGAAATTAAAAATGACAATTTACAACTACCCACAGGAAAACAATGTGTAAGCTGCATCATACAGATGCTCACCTATGTGACAAAGTTGGCAAGATAATTGAAAGGTTTCCACCTAAACTCAGGTCAACGCAGAGAGATATGAGAAAGCAGTTGATTACAGTGAAGTAAAGGGAATACGCGAAAAGAGTGAGCCATAGAGTAGAAGCCATTTAATTACGTTATACAAGTATATATTGTACAGGTAAATAGAAACATTCTGTCAATTCTTTTTTATTTTTAATGTTCCACTGATCTGACTATACACATCAATTTGAACTGCAGGTTCTGTTCACTTTTAAGAAGATAATGGAAACAACTTGGCTGATGAAACGTTTTGTTGAGAGTGGGGATGTGGTTAGGATGCTTACGCACATCAAGTAGTGTAGCTGGCACAGCACATCGCTAACTGAAAGCATATAGTAGAGGATTTTTTCTGGTTTGGGTGTGGTGTGAGTAACATTGACTGTGATTATCCAGAATGTGATGTCTTAATTTATGTGAAGGTCTTTGGGCAATGGTCAACATCTAATTAAAAAAAATGTGGTTCTGTCTGTGCGGGGACGTAGAGGCCACGCATGAAGAACATACTGATATTCAAATAGACGCTACCTATGCTCATTAACCATCCTGGATAGCAGCGAGGGGAAAACATAGGAAAACTGGATATTATTTTTAACGTTCTTTTGGCCGCGACCAGTGCTCAAATGCAATTAAATAAAACGTATATTTTTATTGCAAATACAAGGTATAATTTTGATTCCAGTATTTGGTTTCCGTTCAGATCAACAGCACGCCAACTAAGTCCTCCATAATGCGATAATGCGCTGCATTGCTTTGCCTTGGGGTTGAGCTAAGGACTGACATAGTGACCTTCATTACGAGCTAATATTTTGTTTTTGCAGCACTAGGTATAGGGAACGTAGAGATTTTCTACCTTAACAACCTTCTAAAGTGACAGCCGGCAGTTAACTTATTAAATTTAATGCAAAATAATGTCCAGGAGGCAAACGGTGAAAAGGCAGATCGCATCTTATTGAAAAATTTTAAAATGTACAAACCTCGGCATTAAAAATTTATTGAAACCGCCCCGCAGTGGGTATAATCAGGCTGATGATGATGATGATGATGATGATGATGATGATGATGATGATGATGATGATGATGATGATGAAACCGTAACTTCCAGTAGGAATACAATTCCTTGTCAAAGCACTTGATTTACGCGCCATCCGTTTTTCATTTTTTTCTGACATTTTAGTAACACGCTAAAAGCCTTAAGCAAAATTGGATGTATTAACGATTTATTTTTTAAGCTTTCTGAAGGAAATATGGCCGCAATTCAGTACTTTTGCGACTTTTATTGCGCCTATATTTTAAATCTGGCTGGTCTTAAAATTTAGTAATGGTCTACATAGTTCACATTGGTTACAAATATTAACTATTATTGTTGAATCATTTGAAATCGATACCCGTAATGTCAAGTAGATATTAGACGCCACGGCTGGTTGGTTATGCTTTCACCATGATGTTTTGTATTTAACTTGTAAGTGGTTAAAAATATTTTTCATTGAAACCAAAAACACCGAGAAGTATTTTATGAATGTAAACAACTTATTCTCTAGAAGTCAAATAACCATGTTAGGGGGCCGTTTAAAAGAACTTAAACTGAATTTTGTTGCATATATTATGCACAAGTAAATAGAAATATGCTCTTCACTTTTTTGTTTCCACAATGTTCGACTGATATGACTAAAGACATCGATTTGAACAGCAGGTTCTTTCCACTCATAAAATGATAATGTGCAACACTTGGCTAAATAAACTCGTTGGTGAAAAAGGTATTTGCGTAAGATCATGTGCTGGCATGCATATTAAATTTTCGAAAGACGAACTCAAGAAAGGCGCTTTTCTGCCCTAAACATGAAGAACTGAACAAAAATATAATGACAATAGACAATGCAAAACAGTAAAAGAAGCGTGCTTTTTACTTGCGCTTATTGTGCAGATTGCCCAAGATTACCTGTAAACATAATTTCCTTACATAATTTGTCGCACTTCATGAGATTTCTTCTTATGATCCCCTTGAGATAACCTTTCCACTTGGGCCCTTTTTGTTTCGTTTGGTTCATTAATCCCATTTTCGGTTCAGGGCGCGTTAGTGGGGTCCCTAAAGACCAGTAGCTGGGGCTGCCTGAGAGAGCTATTCCCCACGAAGGATCTGTTTGTCTTTTTGTTCCGCCCATTGCCCCAGGGATCTATAGTTCAGACATAAGACCGTAGCGGAAGGCTCATTTGGGGAAATGCTGTTCGTCTTCTATTGTTGCAGGACCGTCATTTGGAGACTCTTTCCTCAGAATCATGTGTTGTGGTAGAAAGAAACGACCGCAATCAGAGAAGTAAAATCAAAATATAAATATGAGCACTAAGGTATTATGCTAAAGGAGAGAGAGACAACAATAAATGCGGTTCAGCTCTTCGCATAAAGACTTTGGGCCGGCTGTCGATTAAAACCGTAGTTTGCCTAAATATTGGGTTAGCAACAGAAGCTTCATTGAAAAAATGCCCGTGGAGGCTTTCTGGCTACAAGTAGACTTAAAGGGGGCACTCGTAAATTACCAAGGCGATGCTTTGAATAGAGTATCTTCTTTCACCTTCAAACCAGCCTCTCTTTGCTCTCATGATTACTAAATAGTGCTGTTCGATGCAGTAAGGCGGCACATCTTGTGGAATGAGCTACTTTTCCATTATTGCTGCGCAGTCGCGTGTGAGATCACAAAGGATGGGTTGCTATGGTTTCGGTTTGTGGAGATGTCGATAACGTTGGTGGAAGACCAACGCCCAATGGCATACGTTTCTTTATTTTTATTCAGTCAGCATCGACATGTTCATGCTTGCAATCGGCAATCTTGTTTACACTGCTCATATTTAAGCATTTCAAGAATTATGTTACCCCATATGCCACGCAGACAGGGTGGACTACAAAGATGCACAGAGTTGTTTGAAAGATACTTAGTCATAATAACTTCATGCGTCGATTAGCCCTATGCAATAAGTCAGGTATTTTTTAAAAAGTTTATGGTGTTGACATATTAAAAAAAGGAAAAAAAAAGTTATTTTACAGCCGTCTATACCCAAGGAGACTCAGGCTTTGAGAGACGCCTTCCTGGAAGAGAGCAAGCTTTTCAGAAACATTTGAGTCAGATTTTGGAAGGCTGTTTCAGTCTCTAGTGCCTAAATAAGGTTCGTCCAAGATATGAAGAGGCAAACAGTACGGATTGAAGTACTTGGTCTTCACTTTCGCATAATACAAAGTTTGTAACTGAAAGCGTAATTTTGGTACGTCGACCTAGCAGAATGTATTAGTGATGCTTGTCATTTTCACAGCATCGTCTGTAGCTTCAGTGAAGCCCCGGCAGTAGCGTCTCGTTTTCATCACCCCTGTTTTGGGTTTTCATTACTCTTGGAACGAGAAGGTTCCTGTCATAAAGGGGTTCCTAACTGCTGTCTGTTTTAGCTCATTCGCTCATTCGCTCTTTAGGATAAGATCATAATACTATGATCATATTACAACCATCCTGATGTGTCTAGTGCGCCGTTGCAGTAAACGGTAGCAGACGATTGTCGTAATCAGCGTGCTCACGTTTCTACTCGCAGCCAAATATTTCGGTGCTGGATACTCCGACACGTCATCGAGAGTTTTAGCATATCCAATGCATGTATTAGTAAAGGGTATGCTAGTACTTATAGGGAATGGATAAATAATAAAATCTCTTTTCTGTTCCTCCGCAGTATATATCTGCCACATTTGAGAGTGGACTTGGTTCCCAGTAATTCATCCGGCTAATTGTATTCGCTTGGTTTGGTTTCCGAGGTTTTAGTCGGATAAACTAGTCTGCCAATCTATTTTTTCTAAAGAACAATCCTCGGACCCACTGTTTTTCAGCACTCTGGGAGGTGTTCGCGTAGCAAAGGCGACTGATGATAGTGGTGGTGTGTTTATTCAAGAAACGTATCAATTTCTGGAATATACCGATGCTCCCTATATGGCTTGACGCTGCCTTAGGTGCAACGAAATGATTTAGCAAGGTTTATGGAATTTAACGTCGTAGGAGGCTCAGGGTATGCGGGACGCAGTTGTGGAGAGCTCCCAAAACCTCGACCACGCGAGTTTTATTAACGTGCACTCAGACCTCACATTTCATTTCAATTCATTTCATTTCAAGGAATCTTGCTTTTCGTCGTCAAAAAGCGGTCGCCGCGGCAAGCATTCTATCCTGCATCTTTGTGTAGACCAGTCAAATGCCTTAACCAATACACCACCGCAGCAGGTCCCAAAGAAATAGAAGAAAAGCAAAATTTCCATCAACCCAATTTATTATCGGCAAGGTAAGAGGAAAGGAAAGCCATCTACCCAATTTATAGCATCCAAACAAGAAAACCGTAGTAACTCTAAAGGGCTCAGTCCGAAGCGAAAGGCTACGCTTCTCAGTACAGCGCCATTTTGGCTATTTTACTCATTTGGCATCTTTTAACATCTGCTACAGAAACTGAAGTCATTTGTCCTGCACTATCTTCGCGTTTAGGCATGCTTCGCTTCATTCGAGCTGCCATGTCTGTTTCTGGCGTTTCCACTTTTCAGATGAGGGCAAAAACACTTCTTCCGAAACGACGCTAACATAAAATACACACTCAGGTGAGAAAAACACGATACTTTAGAACCAATGACAACTGATGACAGAGGCCATAAAGTGTTTTCGCTGATTGTAATTACAACTTTTTAAAATATTTATGAAAGAAAATCAGCAAACAGCTGCAAGCCGCTCGAATATTTAACTTATAGAAGTGGTGAATACACATGCGTTAAAATACAAAGTGTGTTCAAGATCACATATAGAGTCCGATTTAAGTTTCATTGTATATTGCAGGCTCAAATAGAAAGGGCCAAATGTATTTTTTTTTATGAAAACAGAAATGTCAATTCTCACGGCCTTCTTACATATAGGGTGATAAGACTAGGCAGCTGTTGCTAGAAAATACAGTATCCTTCTGTAATTGGCCAACAATATGTTTCTCTGAATGCATCTGAAGTGCTTGTCAGCAAGTCCAACTTTGCATTTAAATCAATCAATAACACTGGAGCCAGTTTCACTCATTCAGAGCCAGCTTATGCTAGCTGACCACCATTCAGTGTTTTCGGTAATACTGGCGCGCATATCCATGTCATGAACACTACTCTTGGCTGTCAATCACCAGTATTTATTTATTAGGCTAATGCCGCAATGTGAGCCTATATCATAGTTCAAAATGATTGAAAAGCAGATGAATAGCATGAAATAGGTTTCAAGTGTTTTCGTATGCAATAGAGGGATTAGTTACAAGGAAGGAAGGAACGAAGGAATTTAGCCCTATATTATTTTGGTGGGTTTTGGGGCGTCTTCAGAGGTGTCTCCTTGTTGCTCACAGGAGTCTTCTCCGCGTCGACCCCGTCCACTTCTACAAAATTGTCTGTTCCCCTCAGTCTAGGCCACTGCCGCCCGTTGAGCTCGCTGTACCAGACTTTGTTGGTCTTCGCAGCGGTCGCTGGACAACTATCTCCCATTGCTCCGCACTCGGGTTTCGAATTTCCGGGACCAGGTCTGTTTTGACAGGCCCCTGTGATGTGATATAGTGTGGGTTTGTAGTCGCACCACGGACCACTGTCCGCGTATATGGTAGGGTGCATTTTGGTTAGTATGTGTAGGTTTGGGTGTGAATCAGTCTGCACTTGTCTTCAAATGACAGCTTCCTCTGTGTTGAGAGAACTGTGCGGTGAGGGATATCTCATTCTTCTGCCTCTATAATTTTCTAGTATGGCCGAGCATACATTGGGTGCTGGCAAAAGTTTCGTGAACTCGTCAGACGCTCGGAAAGTAGTGTATGCTCGAGCTATCCTGTCGACCTCTCGGTTCCCTGGCAGCCGCATGTTTTGCGCGGGGTCTTGTTTTCTTCGTGCTTGTAAATTTTGTCGGTCGCTTCGAGGAGTATACGGAGCGCGTGACAACCTATCCTACCATCCATGAAATTTCGACAGGCTGTTTGAGAGTCCGTGAGTATCGTTAACGACAGCATGGTTCTGTAGCCCGGCGCCAACCCTAGAGCAACGGCTTCTTCATTGGCCTCTGCTTCCATGCAGTGTCGCATAGATGTACTGGTCAGTTCGCGTAGAGACGAATCGACCACCGTGGCCACTGGAATTTTGTTGTGTCCTCTCGAGGACGCGTCTGCATACACTGTCGTGTCTAGAGGAGTGTGTTTTCTGAATGAATTCGGCCCTTGCTTGTCTTCTGCCTTGGTGGAGGTCGGGGTCCACGTTTCTCGGGATTGAAGCTACCTTGAAGGACTTGCGAAGTTCGTCGGGGATCGTTTCCATACTCACTATTTCTTGCATCTGCTCGCTGTATCCGAGTCTCTGCAAGAGCGCTCTTCCAGCTGCAGCCTGAGTTTTTGCGGCTCAAGTTGCGTCTCACGTAGCTCTTAGAAGGTGTTTTGCAATCTGAGATCCATGAGATTTTCTGTCGACGTGTTGCGCGGTAGTCGAAGTGCTTTCTTATACACTTTGCGTACCAGGGCATCCGCTTTTTGTATTTCTCTCTTGTTGAGGCTCTGGTTGGGTAGGCTGTGCGTAATTCGGCTCGCTACCAGGTTTCCGGCTATTTTTTGTGTGTCCTCTTCGCGCATGCCATGCCGCCTGTTGATAATGCGGGTGATCATGCGTGTTACTTGTAGCGTTGCTGATCTGAGCAGGGTAAAAGTGTGAGTACTGCGTTGGTTGTATTGAACTCACATACCCAGTATTCTTATTGTTTTCTTTTCCGGGATGGGCATTCCTTCAAGGTAGATCTTGAGTTTCAGGTCCTTACTGGTTGGGATGGTCCGGTTTTATTTGCCTCTCCACACTCGAAGCAGTTCCGATTACTCGGTAGAGCATGCGAGTCCTCTTTCTCCGAGATATTTCTATACAAAGGAGGCCGCTTCCTGTAGTTTTTCTTCCTTCTCCCCGAGGGAACCGGTGTTCGTCTAGAGTGTTATATCGTCTGCATACATTGCGTTGCTGATGCCTTCGATATTTTCTAGTTATAGGGCTAGACCTATTATAGTTCGATTGAAGAGGATAGGTGAGATGACTGACCCTTGGGGTGTTTCTTTGTTAAGAGAGTAAATTTTGCTCAATTGAAGGTCCTCCGTGCCAATGGTGGCTGTTCTATCTGACAGGAAAGCTTTGACGCACTCGTGGATTCTACGTCCGCAGTCGAGCTCTAGGTCTGTAAGGACCGCTTCATGACTGACGTTATTGAATGCTCCCTTGATTTCGAGGACCATTATGACATTTTCACCCGTTCGAGGTACGTTGCGGATCACATCTTTTTGCATTTGGAGGAGCATGTTCAGCATTGAGAGTTTTGCCATGAAGACGAACATGGTATGGGGAAAATGTTCATTATCTTCTATGAAATTTTGCAGTCTGAGCATCACCACCCGCTCGTAAAGCTTGCCAAGGCACGACGTGAGTGAGATGGGCCTGAGATTTGCAATTTGGAGCTTTTTGCCAGGTTTAGGAACCATAATTACTTCGGCGTGTTTCCATTCTTCGGGAACCATCTCCGCCTCCCAGTGTTTGTTTAGAAAGCTTACGAGCTCTTGTATAAGGTCGTCACTCAGGTTGCGGATCAGGGCGTTGTCGATTTGGTCCGCTTCTCCGGCTGTGTTTCTGGTCGTATTCCTTATGGCCGCGTAAACTTCTTCCACGGTTATTGGGCGGTCGAGTCTCTCGTTTTCGGCTCCGCGATAGGTTCCTTGGTATAGTGAGGGGCTGTGATCACCGAAACGTTATTTTTTTGCGCTTTCTCTAAAAGTTTTGTGTCCGAACCCTCGAAGGAGTGGATGAATCTGCGGATGTTTTTATTGTTTGCTGATCTGAGCTTGGACGGATTGGTTAGTGCTTTAAGGAGATTCCAAGTTCGGGCCATGCCCAATGTTCCCTTAAGCGAGTCGTTTAAATTGTTTCCAATGCTGTCGCGCGATTTTCGCTGCGTATTCTTAAGCTTTTGCCGTAACTTCTGCTATCTTTAGTTTTAGATTACAGTTGTGTTTTTGCTTCCGCCATCGTTTGGTAACTGCGCCTGGCATCCCATTGTAGCAGAAGGTGCCCGTCTACTTCGGGCGTTCTTGTTGTTCGCCTCATACTTTTTGCGCATTTGTCTCGCGTTTCTCTCAGCATGCCGCTCCATTCTTCCAGCCAGTGATTAGACGCCGCCTTCAGATGTTTAGCAAGCCCCGCAAAACGCGTCCCAGTTTTTGAGTTTTGCTTGTCCGATCCGGCGTCTTATCTAATCCAATACTATTCGCGTCCGGAGAATAAAGTGATCGCTGCCTAGGTTTTCCAGCATGGTTTCCCACTGTGTCTCTCTGCTCTTCCTTTCGAACGGGAGGTCCGGGTAAGTGTCCGTGCTCACATTATTACCGATTCTCGTGGGGGTCGCGGGATCTGTGATTAAACAGCAGCCAAAATATTCGGCTACCTCCGCTAATGTTCTTCCCTTGATATCTTGTTTCCGGCATCCCCAATTCGTGTCCATGGCGTTGAAATCTCCAACAATAATGAGTTCATTTTCTTTGGCCAGCGTTTTCGCTCCGTGGAAGACTTCGAAGAATTTGGCTTTTATTTGTCTTGGCGAGCTGTACACGTTCAGAACGAATGTGCTCCATTCCCTTTCGCTTTTTCGGAATGATTTCGACAAGGCGTGGTTGATGTCTGTGCCGGCGATGGTATTGTGCCTGATGGCAGTGATGGCTATGCTGACTAGAACGGTTGCTGTACCTCCGTTTTGACTCTCGTAAACTTTGTACCCCTGCAAAATAAATTGTGCTTGCATATGTTGCATTTGAGATTGGATTTGCCGGTTGCGTACGTGGAATAAGTCGGTTGCGTACGTGGATGCGGCAAGTGGCAAAACGAGGGCGGCGGTCGCCTCGGTGGTCGTCAGTCGAGGTGCCCAGGTATCAGCCGCTACCATTAGAAGCCGCAACGCCGAAACGGCTAAAGAAGTTGCAATAGCGCTCGCTTGCGTTGGAACGCAAGCCAATTTCATAATTAGTGATAGCAAAACGGCTATTTGGAATTTTGGAAAGGGTAGGGTCTCGCCGGAAGTGGCAAGGATTCTGGTCAGTAGACGAATAAGCCGGAACATTCGCCTAATTTGGACCCCTGCACACTCGTTCGTTCCTGGCAACGAAGCGGCCCACGAGTTTGCCCGAGCTCTCTATGGTAACTGTGCAGCCGCCCAGCTGCCGGAACATAAAAGAGGGTCTGCAGAATTTTACTGAGATTCTTCAAAATTACAGGTTAAGCAGCAGACTGTGGCCACCACCGGATAAAAGTATAAACAATAGCGAGGCAGTGCGATGGCAGCTCCTGCAGGCTGGGAACTTTGCAAACCTGGTCTGGGCATATTATATCCAGATGGACAATAGAAAAAACGACAAATGCAAGCACTGTGGGGAGAGAAGGATCCTCAACCATGAAACCTGGGAATGTGCTAGCTCCCCAGGGGCTAAAACAAATATAATATGTAGAGCAGCCTGGGAAGCCCTGTTGCGGAGTGAGATCCCTGCTCCACTGCCACAAGCCATCCGCCTGGTGGAAGAAGCCGCGCAGAGCCAGTACCTCTTTGCTCGCTCCTGATCGCGGAGGTCTCGACTCCCGTCCCTTAGGCCTGAGCGCCGGGGGCGGGGATTGAGGGCATCCTTATCTGGTGGAAAAATAAAGTTGTTATCGCATCACATGCATAGGCGAAGCTGACTCCGCCGTGCGTCCGATCAAGGCGTCAGTGCGGCTCCTTTCATTTGCCGCTTCCTCGAACGCCCCACTACACAGCAAACAGAAGCAGACCCAGATGTCTAGGAGGCGTTAGTACAGCAGGCATCAGCGGCATTTCAAATTGATTTATAAGATAAAAAAGGTCCAGTAGCTGTCACAATTATCCGTGGACACATGCACCACGCTGTAAAGGAAGGGAGGAAGGTGGCAGTGAAAGACGAGTGAGAGACAGAGGTGCCGTAGTAGAGAGCTACGATGTAGCGCTCTATAAGCGCTTTCACCTCATCGCACTTTACTGTTGCAAAGTGTCCTCTAGAATTTTGTTATGTACTGAAACAAAAAAAAAAAAAACAATCCAGTAATAAAACAGTGCAGCA
The DNA here is from genome assembly GCF_055883805.1 of Amblyomma maculatum. Taxonomy (NCBI): domain Eukaryota; kingdom Metazoa; phylum Arthropoda; class Arachnida; order Ixodida; family Ixodidae; genus Amblyomma; species Amblyomma maculatum. The sequence goes on from NC_139353.1 coordinate 79,216,593, forward strand.
CGAAATACACATGAAGATGATTTTTTTTTCTGCACCCGTTTGAACCAGTTCGGGCAGGGTCGAACCGGTTCGAACCGGAACGGAATGATTCTCCAGAGCCGAACCCCAACCCGAACCCGAAAGGCGTGAACCCGAACCCGAACGGAACCCGAATAAATTCCGCTTCGACACCCTGCATGTGACAAAGGGGAACATGTTGCTCGAAGACCAGGTATTTTATGAGAACGCTTGTACAACATTGCAAACTTCTGTTTTCTTTTGCCCTATTAGTTACTTCTACCTCTTTCTCAAATGAAAGAAAACTTATCTTGTACGGAGGATAAAAGAAAACTTACCTTATGTATGATGCTGTATTAGTAAAGTATAAACTCAATCAAAAGTAAACAACAATGTTGTGGCAAGTTGAAGTACCATCGCAAGGAGAAGAAAGGGGAGGGGTTGAATATATGTAAATCCTTAGCGAAGTGATTTTGTGGCTTGTACTGCTCACTCTCAGACGGTAGTTGGCATTCAATTTTTAAAAGAAATGTTTTCCAAACATGGATCAGACAAGAATCTAAACAGTTTGAGCATTTGGCAAGCTTTGCTCCAACTAGAATGTCATATTCGTCCCTGTCGCAGACAGGCACAAAACGTTAACAATTCTCGCTATATACAAAACATCGTAAAACATGCCGAAGAAAGTAATATTGCTGTTGAGGCTTCTTTTCTGCTAAATGCATTGTCCACGTTAGTTGGCTTCAATTCTAAGTACGCCTGTAATTAAATTTCTTGTGGAAAACGACCACAAAACATTTCTAGTTAAAGTAAGCATGCAAGGCAGACAACATCAGAATGTTTTAGTAGCAGCTCTGAAAAACTCGGCATGCTGGTGTGCATTTTTGTTTTGGTGTATTTCTGACCTATGTCATGTCGTGGCGTGCCCGCTGCTGCCCCCAATAGTCCATCATTGGCTTTACAATCACCAGTGGATGTCCTTTAGATCCCCTACTTGAGTCTCACTGTTGTGGTGATGAGGGACAGCTCGGAGTGTCTTGCAGACCCCCTACCACGCTGTGTACAGAGGAAGGATCATAGTCCTTAGCTGAGCTTGTCTGCCTTGGGCATGCCCACCTGCTTGCATGGAGACGTCTATGAATGCAGTGCGGAGGTCACTCTTGCCTATCGGATCACCCTTCTGCGTGTTCATTAGTATTTTGTCGTGACGTGTCATTATATGCCCCTAACTGTCCATCTTCGGATTTACAAGCACCAGCGGATGAACTGCTGATCCTTTGCTTCAGCCTGCCGGTGGTGGGGGCGAGAATCGCCGGAGTGACCTGCAGAATTTCTACCGCGCTCTGCACAGGGGAGGACTCCGTGCCCCTGTGTTGAGCAGAGTGCTTTGGGATGCCTTTCAAATTGTCTGGAGGCCCCCGTGACTGCAGTAACTCCGGTCTACAAAGCCATGCCCGTATGGGTATGGTTTTTACTTTTGGCCTTTTCTGCTGCTGTTGTCAGACCAGTCCGTTATAGTGCTTCATTAGGTATATTTCACTAACTTTCTTCCAGCGTTTCTCTCACCGAGCCTTTACGTGTTAATATAACCTGGAATAGTGACGGACATCCTTTCCTTCAGACTGGGTTCTCTAGTTTTTTTTTTTGTATTTTGTTTGAGATTTACCGTTCTTTTCCTCTCTGTCTCTTGAGTTTTGTTTCTGAGCGCTTTCTGCAAATTTTTAATTTTGTTTTGTCTGCTTCTTATTTTAGTTTTTTTTTTCTCTTCTTGGTTTTGTGGGAGAACAATAATGCCGTAGGAGACTGCCAATCTCTATTTTCCAATCGATTGTTTTTCTATTTCATTTCTTTTTGTTGTGGACTGTCCTGCCTAATAGTTTACTCATCTTTCGTTTTTCTTAAGTTGTTGTGTTCTGTACGTCTGCCTCTCTCACCGCACGTTGTTAGTCGTGTTTGTATATATCCATTATTTTGCTGCTATTCTCAGCTTTTCCGGTTCTCTTTCCTGTTTTTGTTTTATTTGCAGGTCTGAATGCTACTTTCTGGAGATTTGTTTTTTATTTCCTTTTTCTTTAGGCTGGTGTGGACCCGCTAACGTGTGGGACCTCGGTTTTTCTCCTCTTCTTTAATATTTAATATTTTTATTTCACCGTTCTAAAAACTTTTTTTTAAGTGTTAATCTGCTCTCTGTTATTTATTTTACTTGAGTTTAAACTCGGCAAAGCTTTTGCTGGTCCGGACACCTCTTCTTTTTGTTGTGGTTGTTCGAGAGGTCTGATAAAATGGTAAAATGGCGTATATAGCAGCACACGATTACCGCTATCGCGCTAAAGCTGGAATTGTTATACGTTAGAGGTTAGGGTGTTAGCTAGCGTTTATTGGCTACTTCAATTCAGGATGGATCTAAAAAGCTCGTTTTGAACGTTTTCTTTCCTCAAGGTCTAGGATCTGTTGCCGCAAACATGCAGGCGACGTTCTTGAGTAACAGCTAATGCCGAATCTTAGTAGTTTGTGTGAGGCAAGAAAATAACTACCTGAAAGCTCAGCCAGAAGAAACAAAAATTTTCTTCGAAGGACGAGCACGAAGGCAGTTTATGGCTATCATGCCATGCGATAAATAAAACCTTCCGTATAGCCCGACAAACAACGAACGAATCCAAACGAACTCTTTGAGCGGAAGTCTTGCTGCGGACTGGGAGCTGAAGTGCTCCTCTGCTTGTTCCAGTTTACAGTAGCTGCACAATTGGGTCGTTTTTCTTATATAGCTGCACTAAGAGCTAAGGTGCAGTTTGCACACACTACAGCGGTTTTAAGGCAGGAAGTGATTAGGGTGACTTATGATATCCTTTCTAGTACGGAAGAGGTAAGCCAGAGGTACGTAATATACTAAATATACAAACAAAAACCATCGCTTTTGAACCACTCTTAGCTACATGTCTTTCCTTACGTTATGAGCGACACCGTTACGATGTAGACAAGCAAGCACTCAAATCTTGATTTTTGCATAAAAAAACGCTTTATACTGAGGAAACGAAAAATGAGAAGCTCTGGTGATTGATGGCCTTTCAAGGCTTCAACGGTTGTTACTGACGCACGCTTTAAAGATTCGAAGATTCTAATATTCACGCCGAACGGCAAACTATGGTTATGGTATCAGTGTTGGCCTTACGTTAGGAGGAAGGCAAGTATTTCTTGGAGTGTTCTTCTAGAAAGCGCTGTCATTTGAACGACGCAAGATCGATATAATTAGATATGCCACAGCGATGAGCAGGAGAGATGATTGCGAATTAAAGAACAAAAGCATATTAGCCTACTACCGATTCCCAAAGAAGCCTTTTAAAGATCTACAGTCGGCTATCAGTAATTAGAATCATTTATATTTCTGTGCAAGGCACCCTACGTTTAAATCGTTGCCACTTTCTTGACACCCGCCTTCATAAGTACCAATATATTTGTGCCAAATTCACTAGTTTAAATATCTGCAGTAAGGATTCGATGAAACGCCAATTGAATTCGAATATTTATTTAAACATTGGTCATATGTTAGAATGGCGCAAAATGCGTTTCCGTAAATTATACAGGGTCTCCAAGCGAGGATTATCCATGGAGTAAAAAAAAAAAAAAGATATTCCAGGAAAACCGCTTCCGTACAGCGTTCAGCCGTCTGGCTCACCACATGCGATGTTGTATTTTGTAATTAACTAATTATCAATTGGGACAATTTTATTAGTTTTCTAAGGACTGCTTTTAGACAATAAATGTGATTTGATAAATTGAAGAGTACTTTCTGAAACCCACTTTCCATTTATTTCCGATTAAGAAAATCTCACGCGCATCTTTTTTCTAAGTTCTACAGAGAGCCCGCGAAATAAATGAACTGTCACGTGACTAGCATATTCAGGCGCCACGACTGTGGTGCTCTCAATAGGTGTTTCCAGGTAGTTCCAGCGGTAGGCTGATATGTTGGCGATGGTTGCAGCGAGCGCTGTGAGCTGACTACAACTTCCACCGTCACTTGCGACGACTGCCTGAAGCGGAAGAAGAAACTAACGCAGATATATCGGCCTGCCGCTGCAGGTCATGAAGCCACGGCCGCAGCTGATTTCGTTCACAGAAACCACGGTTCAGAACAGCACATTCCTGTCGCGCGAATGCACCAGTCGCATGATTTTCTTTTTGTATTTCGCAGGCTTTCTGTAATGTTAAAAAAAAAAAAGACAACGTGAGGTCTTCATAATAAGTGGAAGGGGGGTTTCAGAAAGTGGTCTTTAAATTTGCCAATCGCATTTGTTGTTTAAAATTTGTTGTCGAACAACATTATGGTAATTACTAATTAGTAATTTGCAAAACAAAGAAATGCGCCAGACGGCTCGCCGCTATGTGCCAGTGGTTTCCCTTGCCTACCTCAAAACTTTCACCTATTAATTAACCCTTGGCTAAAATTACCTCGGGAGCCCTGTAAATGAAGATTCCAGTAGAAATAAAAACAAAAAAAAATTTTGTCCCAAGACATTTCAGTCAGGGTTTTGACCGTAAACTTTCTGCGACTGCAAAAAATTTCTTCAGCATCGTTAAAACATGTGCTGCTACAAGAGAAAAGTGCTGCGTAGCAAGAGCACTAAAATTAACGGCAGGAAACGAAAAAACAGAAATAGCGAACAGAAATAGAAAGAGTACTGCAAAGTAACATATTTGTGATGCTACCATAAACCTATGATGTATTTTGTTGTTTTTGTGACACTGCTTGGTATGTTTCCCGTTTCATATTTCCGCAAAATACTCTAACACTTTGCCACAGCTATACCTACTAAACCCTTCAGCTTACGAACATATAATACTTTTCTTACCGTGTCCTTCAAACGGTATTCCTCTCGAGAAGAAATAGAAGGATACGGTACGGGTTTCGAAAATATCTGTATTCACTTTGTATGAGCAAGGATGCTTTCTTATGATGTATTTAAATATAGAATAAATGACACGAAGCTAGGAGAAGCAAAGCGAACACGGGTATATAAAAACTATCGGCTTAACAGAATTGACAATTGAAATTTTGCTGTTTACATTCATTCAGTATTGAAGATAGTTTTAATTTTGCAACAAGATTTCGAGGCTAGATTTCGATATCACGGCAACGTATCAGCGAAAAAAAAACAACAGTGCAACCACGAAATCGCAACTCTTCTTGAAGTGTACCAAATGTAAACATAAATCTCAGAAATGCAATTTCAAGAACAAAAATCGCAGACTACGGTGAGGTAACAGCAGTTAACCGTTGATTTAACCATACCTGGTGAACACTTTCGTTTGTACGCCATATCGTTTTGAAATTTATAGGTTATAGGTTTTAGTTACTAAAAGAATAGCTGTACATTTCAACGTTTAAAATGCCTGCAGGACTGCAAACCGTACATTGTTGGAGCTCGATAATTACGGAACGAGTATCCTCGGGATCACACATCATTATCAGCTGGTTATGCTCACTGGAAGGTGAATGCCTCTCTGATATTCCATTTAACCTGTCCATATGGAGAACCCAAGCTGAAGTTCCGACGCGCGACGCCAGCGCCGTGTCTCCCCTGGGGGCGAGCCGGGGAGGCTACTGGGGAGAAGCGTGGTGGGCGTTACCGGTCAGATAGCGGCGGGGCGGCTTGTAGCACAAGTGACGTTCGCGCGCACGCGTCGTTCAGTCTGAGCGCGGGCTAGGAATATCACTCTCATTCCAAATTTTCAAATGCTTCCCCGAAGCAAGCGGTGAATGGTTCTGGGGTGATCGTGCCTCCGGGCTTTACGATTTCTTTAGTGGAAAATAGTTACTAGTGACGGGAATCGAAGTTCATTGCCAGGAAGGGTTTTACAATCAACAAAAATCTAATAACACGGACGGCAGCTCAACTCTTTCCAAGCACGATGTTACTGATATTCGTAACAGAATGACCAATAGTATTTTTCCAGTGCAAGCAATCAATTGCAGTTTTCGACAATATAGCGCATATTTCCCCCGCTTAACTACTACTACCCAGTCGAAAAAACTACAGAACATTGTCAAAAATACGACAAAATATCCTGTAGTTCTATCGTAATCATTAAATTTTTCGTTAGTTCAGTAGTTTTTCTGTAGTATATTTCTGCTGTCTGTAGTTCTGTAGCACTTTTCTGCTGTAACTACAGAAATTTCTGATGTTACTACAGAATGTTCTGTTGTCACAGCAGGTTTCCCGTCAAAAACCGCACACAAATTCTGTCGTCACATCAGAACATTTTCTATAGTTTTTTTCCGCCTGGGTAGTAATTTTATCAGGCTTCGAGGAGTACGAAATTAAGGAGCCCATGAGTACACAGTAAAGCCTGCAGACGGCGAGCAGCGAAAAATAGAGACCCTTTTCTTCCGAGGAATGCTGGAGTTTTCTCCGGTTTCTTGAAGATAATATACTACTTAACTTACTTTAAGTTAAAAACAGCCCAATTTTATGCCATATGGCAAGTCTGCGAATAAAAGAATTGAATGACCTCAGGTACAGCGCATGGATCTGGCACAGGTGGCTTCTAATTCACAAACCGACTGGCCCTTCTTAATCCTCACACACCTGGCAAACTGCATGCTCTCTCCATATGGCACAAATATATCTCCACAAATATACAACATTGCCTAACAAACTTCCGCATTACTTTCTACTGCCCTGCATGCTCTTTATCTTCACCACCACCGCCGCCCATCTGCCTTACCTTCTTTTAAAAATGCCCTCGAAATCTGCTTGTCTGGGGCTCGTGAGGTTCGCAGACAGCCATAGAGAAGTTGCGCGCTGGAACCAGTGTTTCGCCAGCGTTTCTTTGGTCTTCGCAGACTGCCATGACGATGTTAAACCAGAGCACACCCTGTTGTACCATGTTTAATTGAGTTTCCACTCTTTACACCAGGCTCAGCCGACTTTAACCTCAGCCACTTTACTTTAATGAGCTGGAGAGTTAAGCGGGACCTAGATTCGAAGCATTGTACTGTTAAGAAAAAAAAAAGACAGCGCAACAGCCGAGACAAGAAAGTAGAAAGAAGACGGGACCAGCGCTCTCCAGTTGATGCGCTGTTTTTTTTTGCTTAATTATGTAAAACTCGGTCAACTTGTCGTTTTATTGTACTGCTGCATCCGAGGTTAATGTTCTACCTCTACGTCATTGTTTAATTTAGTGAACAGCTGGAAATTATTGTTGCAGATTCGCATAGGAAACTGCAATAAGAACGAAGAGAAGGAAGACGAGGTGTGTGAGAGGGTGCGCGAGGAGATACTGAGAGCCATTTTGGCATATTGAGAATTTCGTGGACAGCCAGGGATAAACGATAGTCACAGGCGGTCTTAGTGTTTGCCCTCCTTCTTCTATAACTTTTGGTGTCGAAACCCGGGAGGGTAACGTCATCTCCTCCATCGAACCTTTCTGGAGGTTGCAAGAGGAACGACAATGGCCCTCCAGGAAGATAGTAATAGCTCCGCCATCGAACCCTACCAGACAGAGAGAAGAGGGCTTCAGCGATAGGCCATCGACCACATCAAGAGGAAGCGTATGATTCAACGAGATTTTCAGTCCCGGCTCTGTCATTAGGCAAGTAGTCTACGAAATTCGACCGATTGGACTATTCTTTACTTAAAGCTAATTCACGCCAGACTAAGAAGCTCAACGAATGCCTACGCGTTCTGAATGAGAAAATGTACGCCTTCAAAGTATAGTTTGTGCAGAAGACTTCACAGCTGAAAAAGACTACGAGGAGCTTGCGACACGGGCAACGAGACTCCTCAGCCGCCACCGAGGGCCTTCTGGCGCCTACTTCCGCTTCCGACAGCCGTCATTTTACGACGCCAGCCGATGAGCTCCCTGCAACAGTTCCGTCAAGTTTCACGAGCCGCCTTTAGACTTCACCACCGACCCTAACGTTGAGCTTTAAGAGAGGCAAGTCGTAAGGGCCACCGTTTTCACAGCGGTGCCCGATTTTCGTTTATTCCAGTCAAGCTCAAAGGCACCTAAGGTGGAAGCAAAGTACAAGGAGGCATCGCTGGAATTCATCGATAGGAGTGATAGCTTTACGGCCCAGAGGGATGTCAGCACTCACTCAGGAGCGCCTGTTTTACGGTGGGAAAGACTTTTTGCTGAGACGTATTACAATCACGAACCTACTCAGGCGGGGCTCTCCGACAGAAAAAAAGCTTCGAGCCAGCTACATGCTTCGAACGGCGGGCGGGCGATTCTGCGCAGTTTACAAGGGAGATGGTTTTCGGACTGCCATCGGAAAAAGAGTTTAAAAGAGCGCAACATCTTGATCCTCTACCTGACGATATGCCGTTGGAACGAGAATCCACAATAATCCAGAAGCAAAATATGAGAGACAGTGAACAGCATAGAAACCCAGTCTCTGTTGAAGAGCTTCGTAGTGCGTCTTTGTAAACCATGTGGGAGAGAAACGCCTGGCTGCAGTGATTCTAGTTGACACGCCGATACCTGTCGAATACACGAAAGAGGCCGAGGTGAAAAAGGAACAGATGTTGTACGATGGTATTACACAAGAGCGAGAACTGAGCCTTGCAATGAGGCAAGCACTTCTGCAACGCGCATAGTTGATAAAGACAGTCTACGAATCTTTGAACAGCCTGTAAAATTAGCGGCCACTCTTTCAGCAGCATAGGAAAAAAGAAAAGTCAGTGCGCAAAAAAGACCACGGTGGAAACACATGTGTTTTGTTGTGTCAGACTTGTGAGGGGCGTCAGTATTAAGATCACAAGTTTATGCATATAAAAAAATTGATGCTGATTCTGCTCGTGCCAGAGAGCAGAGCTAACACAAGCAGATGTCATCCAAGTAGCTCGTAGTGAATTTTTTTCTCCGAAGTAGAACGTTTTCTGTAATTAGAGCAAGTGATGCTATAGCCGTTACATGGAGAGATTGTGCTGCGGTCGTCGTTCAACAGAACTGGAACCTGGGAATATCGTGCAACATTGATCAGGGTCTCATGGTTATGATGAGGCGCAAACATATCAGCGCTGATATCGAACTGTTACAATTATCAGGTGGACCCCAATGCAAATCTGACGGACGAGAGCAATCAACTATATATCGTGGTCACTGAGCGCCGACGAATCAGTGCAGTCGGTTGGTGGGTGTACAGTAGAATGATGTTTGGAAGAAGTACGGAGGAGTGTGGGCTGCGGTGTGCGCTGCGGTGTGCATTCCGTCGTGCAGTTTAACGCCCTATTGATCCATCCTTGTTCTGCTTTGTTATTGCTACTGTTGCGTAAGTTGAAAACCGTTTTTCGTAGATCATCTCAAGCCATCAGTGGCGACCGAGATTCTAGTACTGACTTCACCATGGTATTCACCAGAGGCCATTGAGGTGTGACACTATTCCAGCTTCTAGCTATTGCTTACCTCAGGGTGCGGAGCGCGTTACAGATTTGCATAGGAATCTGCAATAAGAACGAAGAGAAGGAAGACGAGGTATGTGATAGGTGCGCGAGGAGAGACTGAGAGCTATTTTGGCATACTGAGAATCATGTGGACAGCCAGGAATTGAAGATAGTCAGAGGCGCCTTGGTGTTTGCCCTCCTTCTTCTATAACTAACTGGTCCATTATCGAAACTCAACATATATAACGAGGAACGTCTTGACTCAACCTTCCTAAATGCATGTTGAATCCTACGCTCAAACCGGTAGAACACCTCAACTCTCTACACAAGATACGAAAAGCGCACCTCATGCATCAAGGCGCAGGACCATCCAGACTCCTTCTGGCGGAAGACTGAGAGACGTCAACATAAAGCAGTGACACTAACAACTAGGAGAATTCTCGCAAAATGACAGAAAGCTCTCTGTATTCAGCATTTAGGGAACAATATTCAACGGAGCGCACATGTAAAAACATCAGGGGCGCGTTCTGAGGCACTCGAAGACAATTATGGTGACAAAATAGGCCTCATGTAGTTACGTGGATGGGGTCAGTCCGAGCGGTATAGACGGTATGCGAGACAACCATACGCAGAGGAAGACAGGTGGAAGAACTCTTTTTTAAAACTTCGAGTGCAACAAATTCGAGGAAATTTCTCTCGCACTTGCAGTCGCGGAAACGAATTTAAGCTTAGTGTACAGATTAACGGCGAGCCAGTGAGAGCTACATATAGATAACGATGACACTGATCGCAAGCTATAATTTAAACAGCATGAGGGACGAACATTCTTTAGCCAAAGGCACTGTGTAGACTCCATGATACCAGGGATTCAGGGAAGCAGGGCTGCGTATCCAGCTGTGTTTGCGCACATTTAGCGTGAAATCCTTAGCGATTGTTAATAAAAACAGAGCAAACAGGAAGCCATTAGAAAAATAAAAGATAGCTTCCTTGTATCTTGTCGTATGTCTTCCTGTTTGCGCTGTTTTTATTAACAGTGGATGTTTACCAGCTAAACTCGACCAAAACAGTATATTGGTAACCCCTTAGCAAACTATCAAGATGGGAGAGCTTGAAAAGAAAATAAGAAATTTTAGAAAAAAAAAGTTTTCTTCTGTCGTATTTTTTCCCTGATCGCATAGAAAGTCTGAAATAACCATACAGCGGAATGATGCCTAAAGATCCCAAAAAGGTGGGCTATTTTTTAAATAATGCATGGCTGCTAATAATAGAGAATTAGACACAGACGTTTTGAGAACACTATATATATTTGTTTTTAGTTGATATCCCTTGTACAATTTATGCTTTTTAGAGAAGGTTCTAAGAGCTGTTCAATTCCAAAAACACTTCAGTATGCTGGAATGATGGATTTTTATTTTTCTTTCTTCAAATTACGTTCGTTGTGAACTGAGAGATATAGATTTACCTCGTCTATATTTCTTTTTATTGTTTCACTCTTCACGTGACAATAGGCGAGGGATAAAAATATCGTGGTAGTTTTTTCTTTTTTATTAGTCTTCCATTTTGCATGGGGTAGTATGGCTGCACGTTATGTTTCAGGAGCAATTATTTAAAGTCGTTATCAGTACACCTATCAGTCTCGTATAGCACAACGCAACTAACGTGTACAAAACAAATATTTATTTTTAATCATAACGGGCAGCAGAGATTCAATTTTATCATTTGGCCGGATAAATTTATTGGTTTTCCTTGCAGACAAAAATTAAGGTCGGTGACAACAGAAATTTATGCTATTACATGCGAAACTTTACCATTTCGCCGAACATTTCTTACGCTGCTGGAGAATGATTACAAGTCCCATTCTCAACGGGAACCCGATCGGAAAGAAGCTGACGTTAAACAAACATTCAAAGCCTGCTTTCAGCTTTGAGACCTGCAAATGCTTTGAGGTTAAGTATTTTAAGCGACATGGTAAAACTTGAGACCGTGCAAACTGAACTACAAACAAAAGGACTGAAACTCGAAATGAAGAGATTGAAACAGTATATGGAGAAACAAACACAAAAAAATATTGCCTATGCTAATAACTATGTCTCTGCTCCAACTAAAAATGCGATAAAATGAAAAGTCTAAGAAACATTAGAGGAAAATGAGCACAACGGACAGTTCACATACGTTGACTAGAACAAGCTAAGAAGATGAATATTAGCATAAAAGGCCACCATACAAATACAAAAACAACAATACAAATACAAGGCTTACTACAAATACAAATACAAACACTTAATACAAAAAAATGAAGACTATTGACCTACCAAAATTCCAAAGAGAAAATAAAGACATTAACATCAAAGTACTGGCATGTAGCTCAAACTGCCGAAATTTATTCAATAGTAATTTTCGCATAGTTTATTTCGAGCGAAATGTGGTAAGCTTCGAACTGACCATTAAAATTCAAACATAAAGGGTACAGGTGAGAGTTGGCATATTACAAAAGCACCAGTCGAACATGCTGAAATGTGGCCTGTACATTTCATCACATGTTTAATGTAGGTAAAAATAACGTAGGCCCCGAACCGTACAATTGGGCTTCCTGTAATATAAAAGGCACATTCGAACGTAAATATAAGTGGATAGAAATAACTAGAAAAACCAAAATAGTAACGATGATAGACATTGTTTCCTCAATTTAAAAACGACGCAAACTCGGAACACTTTCCCTCAAGTAGTAATAAACACGAGGCCCAAAATATCGTCCTTACGGCACTAACATTGAACTCACCTAAATGCTAGATCATTCGGCATCTACATCATTCTCGCTAGACCTTCGCTATACAAGAACTCAGTAGTCTAATAAATTAGATGAGCAGTGGCATCTCCGACAAGACCTTTGCGTACAAGCCGCTAAGACTGAATTGAGGGGACGAGTCAAATAAGCTGACATGTAAGTGGTACTTCACTGACAAAAAGCATCGATGAGAAGCATAGTTATAGCTGTACTATTTAACATATAGACGAATGCAAGACACTCTTCCGCAATGCTGCGCAAACCCATTTATAATTGGTTTCAAGGAAAACAAAATTATTACAAGCATAGTAATCACCGCCTCCAACTTGTTTGCGCGTAGGTTGCGGCACTCAAAGGGTTCTTTTGAACACCCGCATCAACACTAGATGCCCCTTAAATCCATAATCACTCTATTTCCACATGTATATGTAGTAGGAAGCGCCAGTAGCTTTTAAATATGCGAGTAGTTTACTTAAACTATAAGTAGTCATAAACCGCATAACTATAGGGTGGTGCACAAAAGCTTAACACAATACCAGCGCAGCATGAAACACAGTACACGGCAACAATACTACCTACAGATGAAAAAGAGTTATCAGAGATGCGGAAGGGGACGTGGTTAGCGCGAAGTCAGTAATTGCGCCGGAGAGTGCTCCGAGTCATTTGTAACAAGAATTTGGATGTGTCAGTTCAGCGTTATTCTGCTAATGAAAAAGAGTGACTGGCTTTCGCACTTTATAATAGTGGAGCTACGACACATATAACTTTAAAACTAAATTAAAAAAAATCAGTTCGCTGTATGTATAGTCTTGCAATCAAAATATTTCATATTACTCCCTTGTATGTTTTTATCAGATATTTCTTATGTCATTCATCACGTTCCTGAGTGGTATAAGGTATGCTATCGTATTTAGGTTTACACGTGTATTTCTGTTTCTGACCTTACATAGTCCAAGACAACATAAACTGCTCACAAAAGCTGAAGCATTGCTATGGATATCCTATTTATGTTTACGCGTCTATCACTGTTTCTGACCATAAATACTCCAAAACAAGATAAGGTGCTGATAAACTCTGAAGCATAGTTATGGATATCATATTTAGGTTTGCACATTTATTTCTATTTCTGACCTGACATAGTCCAAGACAACATAAACTGTTCGTAAACTCTGAAGCATAGCTATGGATATCTTATTTATGTTTACGCGTGTATCCCTGTTTCTGACCATAAATAGTTCAATACAACATAAGGTGCTCATAACTCCAAAGCATAGCTATGGATATCATATTTAGGCTTACACGTGTATTTCTGTTTCTGACCTGACCAAGACAACATAAACTGTTCATAAACGCTGAAGCATAGCTATGGACATCTTATTTATGTTTACGCGTCTATCACTGTTTCTGACCATTAATAGTTCAATACAACATAAGGTGCTCATAACTCTGAAGCATAGCTATGGACATCTTATTTATGTTTACGCGTCTATCACTGTTTCTGACGATAAATAGTTCAATACAACATAAGGTGCTCATAACTCTGAAGCACAGCTATGGATATCATTTTTAGGTTTGCAGGTGTATTTCTGTTTATGACCTTACATAGTCCAAGACAACATGAACTGCTCATAAACGTTTAAGGATAGATAAGGAGGCTCTTATTAATCTTTCTGCGCACGATATCTACTTCTTTGCTGAACAATGTTAAGCCAAACACTACGTCATATCTTCATCTAGCTGTTTAAAAGTTAATGCATTAGGGTTACTTAATATATAATAATGAATTAAAGAAGAGACTCATTGAATAAGAGGTTAGGGTAGTCGTGCAAAGCGTCTTTTCTCTGCGAGAACTTGACCTCGCAAGACGACGACTTGCATTCTTGCGAGAGCAGCTCAAAGAACTAGCTTATGTGCCTAGGGAGCGATAATGACGTTTTGGTCGTCGTCGCTCATCACTATAGGCGTCACCATGAGGGCGCCTAGCTCTCCCATTCCCTTTGCGTCCCAAGCCTGCTTGCCAAGAAAGCTCTCCCATTATCTTCTTACGGTTCTTTGCTCATTTTGTGTTGGTGTTAGCAGCTTCGTATTTTGTATGGTGATTTACTATCATAAGCATGCATCTGCTCCTTTAGAGAGAACATGGCGACTCATTACACCTCCGACCGTAGATTTCTTCGTGCAATATATATTTTCCGACTCTTGGTTTTTCTGTTTTGGCAAAACGTACTGCTCGCATTCGCTTTTGCACACAGATAATTAAGCACTACGGTTGCCTTATATTACTTTGTTTACTGTCTTCATTTTAAAAAAACAATAATTTACTCCTTCGTACTGCTAATAATATCGTAATGTCCCCATTGAAATGCTGCGTGTGGTTCGATCGAGTTGCCAATCTGCAGCTTTGCTCTGTGAGAAAGTACACATCTCAGATATAATATAATATGCTTAGCTAGGTATCATTGATGGGCGTGATAAATAAGCATGCGTGCTCCAAGGCCAAAGACAGCACTCGCGTACTCTTTTCATGCGGATATTGGTGCAGATATCAAATCCAGACAAATAAACGTTTTGCTTCCTTCTTCAAACGAAAGGAAGGATATAATTAACAAAGAAATGACTGTTCAAAGGAGCACACACAAAAAAAACTTTAAATGCAAATGGCGTAAATAGCGGTAAAACACACTACAAAAACAATGTGTATGTGAAATAAAACTGCCCTTAGTATGTTGGCCCGCTATGGTGCATTGCGCTCCAATAACTTCATATGTTCAGAAATGAATATCAATAATCGCGGTGCTGAAAGGGAATCCATCATACAAATAGCTTCGTTTCCACTTTTGTGCTCACCATTGTTAAAAGAACGAAGCCGGATAGCACACGGCAATTTCTCGGCACAGTAATAAAACCGCATCGTAATGCAGTTTCATGAACATGTGCGTCAGTACAATCGTAAAAAGGCTACGCGCATAATTTTGCATGAATCAATATCCCCGCAACGGTTCTGCAGCAGAAAGAGACAACTACAACAAAGAGACAAGGGTCTGGCGCAGGAACATGTAAGGGTTGCAATGGATTTCGTTAAGGATGAGATATTAACGCAGGCAGAAAAACAAGTCAACCCCCCCCCCCCCCCCCCCCCGTCTGATATAGCTTGCAATAAATACTGAGTTGACGCATGAGCTGGGAAGACTGACATATATTTGTCATTTGAGCATTCCATTGCTTCATATCGACTCTCCCTTATAACTTCTAATAATTGATGCAATCTGTAATTAAGGGATGTTGTCATTATAGCAGGTATAATAATGGCAGTGGGCGGTTATACTCAGTTTCTAAGACTGTGACTGGCGTATTTAGCGAACGAATGTTTTACATTACATTGCAAAAATAGGTGTGGTTTCATTGGGAACAGTACACTCTCTACAGGCGCATAATAAGTTAGCAATACTGCGGCTCTCTTGCGCGGAGCGTGAGCAATATGTAAGATTTTGGTCGCAGCTACCGCTTCTAAGAAGCACGCATAGCCACTGTATATGACTAGCTATACTGGAGTAAAACATTTTTTTACATGAAACTAAAATGCCTGTGAAGACGTCGTCGTGCTTAAGACCGTCATCTTTTCGCTGCGTAATGTTGTTTTCTGTTCCGATGATTTCCGTCTGTATTTTAGCATTTTCGCATGAATTTAAGTGCTTCATTTCAAACTAGCGGAATTCGGCGCTACTCTGAATGTTCCCAGAAACAAAAAGAAGCATTCGAATACAAAAAATGGGCGGTTGAATATCCCCGTGAATACAATTTTTGCCTTTGAGACAGGGCTTTTGCGTGAAATTTCGCTGAAGGCGATCATTATCGAACAGAGAAAAGGATCGATGCGACACTACTGCCTACTGATATTTCATATGGTTTACTTTTTGTATAAATATTAACATTGGACTAATAATAACAAATACCATAAAAACGTGCCCATCCAAAGGCAAAGAAGGTGACACAGTATGATCGAAAGATCGGTATTTTCTTTTTTCAGAAAAAAGAAAAACATCAAAATTTTGATCAAGCGTTTGATATTTTCATTTTCCTTAATGTCACAAATGAATAAATTTGCATCGCTTGCCGAAAGATACATAAACCATTTCTCAACAGTATGAATGCCAAGGTGTTTGCTCCTCAGCCAGCGTTTAGTTTGTGGAGAATCTTGTGATGGTAATGATTGTTTCATTTCTGTCCTCTTTAACGAACAGGACTTCACGAATGTTCAGTTCAGTTCAGTTCAGTCGTGTCCGACTCTTCGTAACCCTATGGACCATATCACGCCACGCTTTCCGGTCTCTCGCTATCTTCCTAACATCACATAACTTCATCTGCAGCGCCTCGAGGATGCCATCTAACCATCGCGTCCACTGCCTACCCCTTCCCCGGTGACCCTTAACCTTTCCCAACATCAAATCTTTCTCCAGCGACTCCTCTCTTCTCATCAGATGACCAAAGTAGCTGAGCTTTAACTTTAAAATTTGACCCTCCAATGAGCAGTCAGGGTTTATGGTCGACAATATCGACTGATTTGATCTTCTGGCTGTCAAAGGAACTCTCAAGAGTCTCCGCCAGTACCACAATTCAAACGCGTGAATTATTCGGCGGTCAGCCTTCTTTACAGTCCAACTCTCGCATCCATACATCACAACTGAAAATACCATCGCACGAGTTATACGGATCTTGGTTGGCAGACTAATGTCTCTGCTCTCTACTAGGCGGTTAAGGCTAGCCATGGCTCTCTTTCCCAGAAGTAGGCGTCCCTAATTTCATGGCTGCAGTCTTCTTCCGGGGTTATCTTGGAGCCCAAGAAGAGAAAATCTGTCACAGCTTCCACTTCTTGTTCCTTGATGCTCCAGGACTTAATGGGACAAGACGCCATGATCTTTGTCTTTTTAATGTTCAGTTTAAGCGCAAACTTCTCACCCTCTTCTTGTACGCGCATCCGAAGCCTCTTGAGTTCCACTTCACTTTCTGCCATTAAAGTGGTATCATCCGCATATCTAAGGTTGTTGATGCGTTTTCCAGCAATCTTCACTCCAGCTGAAGATTCGTCCAGACCGGCCTTCCTCATGATGCACTCAGCATATAGGGTAAATAGGCAGGGCGACAGTGTGCAGCCTTGTCTCACTCCTTTCTCAATCGGAAACCAATCAGTACAACCATGCCCAGTTCTGACTGTGGCCTCTTGCCCTTCATACAGGTTCCTGAGGAGTTACAGTACAGTTATTTGACTGCTTAGAAGCAAATAGCAAAATACCTCTCAAATGTTTTCAAAAACACAGCAAATGAAAGGCTTTATAGCAAGAACATCCAATTTTATTATATTTAATACAAGCCCATTTGAATAAATATATTTTGCCTTATTATGACGCTTGACTATCAAAAGCCACGAGCCTTACTCTTCAACTAAAGAAAAAAAAGTTTCTCCCAGACAGCCATCTTCTATGTACTTCTGAAGGCACACACTTCTTTGCAAGACTGGAAGATCAAAAGGCTCAAAAGCAAATATTTACAAACAATAATATCTTAAAGCTCAGTTTTGAGGAGACGGATGAAAGGTCTTAGCTGTTTCAATACAGATGAATCTAATTTCTGAAGCCCTCGAAAACAAGCCACTACTGAAAGACAAAACGTGGCCGTTTCCTGAAAGGAATTCCACTCTGGCAGGTTTATTGGGGATTATGATTATTACTTCGGAAATTTTGTCGTTGAAAAGTCACCGCTTCTAAAGAAACTCCTTGGAGATGTTACAATATAAACGTAATCATTCTACCTATGCAATTGGGCCCACGTAGTCAAACGTTCTATTCTAGGCCGTGAAAACGAATAATGGGTTTCTCAAAAATATTTGGAAACAGTGAGCTCTGTGATATTTCGGGCTTTTCTATTAGAGAAGTAAGTCTTTCGCACAATCTTTGGAAGAATAACTGCATGAATCAGTAAGAAGAAAGCAGATTTCACAAGCGGGAATATATATGTGCATTTACCAGTGCGGACAAAAGTAAACGAAGCACGCTATTTTCTTCTTAAATTTCCTACGTGGTCCCTTTTGAAACTGGCAGCCCTGTTGCGTGGAGGCTGATAGTAGACAGCAGGGTAATTTCACGAGGGTAAATATTGTTTTCTTATGTCCAATACAGAATACGTGATGTCCGCGCCTGTACTGTGTGTGCTCGCATATGTTCGCGTGTATGTGGTTATCAGGGAGTCTGGAAAGGCAGGACCCACTGCTGGGAACTTAACCGTGCCCGTGCATTTACTAATATGTGTACCGACGAAAACCTTACTGCTTCTGTCGTGTTCAAGTTTTTGATCCGTATACGTTAACTTATATTGATCGTAACCTGAACAAAGATCCGCTACTCGGGTATATTTTTCTAATAATGGAATGGCCATAGACCATGAAACGAGACTCTGAATTACTCTTGTTCGCGTGTTTTAAGTGGCCGTCGCTTGTTCTTAATTTTGAGCCAATAAGGCTTTATTAAACCTGCTTCGCGTAAACTCGGCCAGTCGCATACTCCAGCAGTTGTCCGGCCGCGGGCTACCTATCTGTTGCATTACATATTCAGGAGAAGCATGTTAATTGTTGCATCTTGCAACCTCATCAACCAGTTACAAACTGCCGACGGGGCACAGATTGAGATTTTTAATGAATTTCAGTTTCAGTTAGAAGTATTTCACGCAGTTTCGCAGCTTTAGAACTATAACTAGCTACGTTAGACTACGTGAACCCATACTTTTCGGACCGCAACGAACACAGGAAATTCGTGCGGTATCAGGGGCATTTTTGGCTCCTGGAAATTATTTTTAAAGCCATTACTCGCACCCAATCAGCATCACTAGTTGCAGCGGCGCAATGTCGCTATTAAATATGCAGATGGAGACTTCGAAATGTGTGTTTACCTTGGTCGTGCGGCTTTTTATTTTTAATCCGTACATTGCTAGCTGTTGAGCACTGCTCATTTACCTTCATACAGCTAACAAGCGTGCGTAGCGCCTCTTGCTGCAGTCTTTTTTCCTCAAAAATACGACGTTCATAAAAGCCACCGCGTTCTGATGAGTAAGGTTGCATTTATTTTATTTAATACATCATGGCAGCATAATTCTACAGGTTCTGAGTAAGCAGCAAAATATTACCGCGAAGCTCGATGCCCTTAGACCACCTGAAGATTAAAATATGTTTGTTGATTGCAGCAAAACCACATAAATATTTTTTCTATCAGGGTGGACGTAAGTGTTTGTATTTATTTCAATATAATAATATTATCTTTATATTGTCGATATTTAATGCCTCAACAACTTGCGCTGTTTTTGATGACTCGCAATTTTGAAACCGAGAAGTAATTAAAAAAAAAAATATACCATTTATCTGTGCTGTCAGACTGCCCGTTTCAGCTGAGCAAAATAAATCAATGCTGCACGGCGCTTGAAGAAAACTATACGCGATGAATAAATAGGAAAAAAAAAAAATATTTCAAGCACCTGAGAAAGTGGCCTTAATTTTCCTTCAGACATGTTGGGCTACCGAAGTGAGCATGTAGCCGCCCAAAGCCATAGTTGGCTGCGCAGCCATAGCCTACTTTTGCCAGAGCTTCACCCCTGCAAGGGCCATCGTTCTAGCTCCAGGAAAAGCAAGCGTAAGCGTGTGGTTAACCATGAATGAAAACAAAACGCCTTACACTCGAAGAAATACGACGTATTTTATCTAGACTGGGTTCCTTCTAGCTCCCCGTCGACATTGCCAGGGCATTGGGATCCCAGCGTCATTAATGTCCATGGTTGATATGCGGCGCAAAGAAATCACTCCACCATTAAAAAGTGAGCAGCTCCACTAAGCCGCCCTATAAGTCAACCCGGCCGTAAAAGACTGAAATCAGGGTATTTCAGAAAAGTCGACGACACTTATTTCTGTTAGTGAACTTTCAGTTTAAGAAATATTTCCCTGAGGTCGCTTGAATTTCTTTCAGGGGAAGTTACTCTGCACTCTGTACTCTCGATTATTGAAATGAAGGAAGCAAGAAAAAGCTCTCACCGTATCCATATATTTCAAGGTCAAAGGCGCCCCTTCGATGCCTAAAGCAAAGCATCAGAAACGGAATCCAAAATATAGTAACAGTTTTTTTTTTTTTGAGGTGACGCACCAGATTATATCAAGAAATATCAGCTGTATGAACTTAACTAGCAATAACAAAGTGACCCAGCGAGCCAGTTGGTACGAGTCAAGCATACAAGCAATAAGCCATAATCCCCAGAAAAGATAGTAGACGGCAGAGCGCTTTGCTGATTCTTGATTTTTGTGCCGCAACGTTTACTTCTTGTGGTTATTTCGTTTGCTGCCTGTACCAATATGCCAGATGTTTTGAGAGCCACGGGCTGATATTTCACAAATAGTCGAGGCTTCTAAAAACCTTCTTTTTAAACATTCATACTAATGCTTCAATTAGATCATTCTTTTTCGTAACACTAACAAAAAAAGCGAAATTATTGCCACAAAACCTATGAAACCCATCAACCCGCGTAAAACCACAGACACGTGATAAAAAGCACCGCGTGCCTTTCGCTGCAGAGCAGAGAATTAATTACTGATGCCTCACCACATCGCCTAGTAATCGAAGATTGCTCACTCTACTACTTTTCAGCGTGAAAGAAAAACATGAAAACTACTGCGTGTGTTTAAGCGTTAAATTCAGCCATGGTTTCTTAATCAATGTATGCCTGCTTCTTTGCTGTTGTGAAGTTCCCTTTGCTGGACAAAAGATTAAAGAAAGCAAGACAGAAAGACCTCTGATTAGCTCGCGCGCTACAAATGTTACTCTTGCTTTGTTTATCCCAGTTCTCGTGTTTCAGCTCTGAGCTTTGTTCTCGAAGGCTTAGCTTTGGTACTCCATGCCTCGTGCCCCTTAACCTCACTGCTTTCCCCTTCCGATATATGAGACCCCTTAGCGCGGTAGCCCGACGCCATTACCTCCCGGCGCCAAGCCATCGATCGCGCCGAGAGGGCTGTGGGGAAGCGTGCTATCAGAAAGAGAAACACGTACGCGAACATTGCCCAGGTGGCCTTTCAGTCCGCTCTCGTCTTTCCAGATATTCCTTGCATGTTTTTTTTTTTTCGGCCAAAGACAGAGTTCTAGATCGGTTTATTGTCGGCTCTCGTTCGTGGTTAGCTCTTGCCTTGGAATTTACATAAGACTCCTGCGGAGTCGAAGCTTTCCGGTAGGTTCGTTTCTGCAGAGCCCTTAAGTGCGAGGAACTCTTCTTATGAAAACATATCCGATTATTTTAAAGCGTGCTTAGATACAATTGAGTGACTGCAAAAGGCCTTTTGCGACAGGTAACAACACTAATAGAAAAAAAAAAGTGCAGTGGCTCACATTAAGAAACCTACAAAGGGGCGTGCCATAGGAAACTGCAAATTCCTCGTACGAAACCAAGAAAACGTTATATATGCTCACATGGAAGATGCCGTCTAAGCGTTCAGAATTAGGTTGTCTTGCATAGGCTTTGAAAAACTGGGCTGGGAAATCACTTGTTTATTCCCGATTTTCGCACGTTTTTCTAGAGTTATGTGGACTTTCCGCAGTATGCAACTCTCAAATGCATATTTTTCTAGAGTGGAACTTATATGCAGTTTACGTAACGAAAATATTTCACTATCGCGATTTGCCCGCGCGAGAATGCGATGAGCAGCCAGCAGAGATTGTTGTGTTCTGCAGTGCGCAAAAAAACACAGAACTAGTCGGAGGAACAACTAAAGATACGCGCTAGGAGACTAACGAGAGAAGTGGGATTTCACTGTATACAGACCTTATCGCCGGCACCCTCTGAACTTATAATTAGCATTGAGTTCTGAGAAGGGCTGCTTGGTCGTTGCAACGCCGATGGTGGGCGAAGCGTGCTAAGCATGTGTCGATTTTTGCAGCCATTTACTTACCGCGCCAAAATATCTGTTTTTGCTCTTTCACAGCTATTCATTCATGAAACTGCACTTTGGTACGCTTGTTGTACATTTTGGTTTTGCTTTCGATATAATATTACTTACTTACTGGAAGGTAATCGATTTGAAAAACCTTTGTGGTGGCAAGATTTGCGGACCCGATTCCTCCAGCTTTATTGCTTATGAATTCAGCCGAGAATCCTGAGCCTTATTACATTATATTACTGGTCTTAAGACATATCTTTTCTGCTGTGGTCCTTTTACTTTAAAAAGCTTGTGAGAATTTTTACTCTGCCTGTATAAAGATCGGCTTTATTGGCTCCTTGGTGGATAAGAGCTTCCACGGTCACAGCCTCGAATATTAGGAATGAAATCTTTCTTTTGAGGAAAATGTAATCACGAGTTCTAGGTGCCCTTATACCCAAACGTCATTTCTTTTTCGACACCAAGATTAAAAAGTTTCAACTGCGTTTTTTTTTACCAAGACATTTTTATTCGTAAAGTTCTCAGCCTTGGAATACACAATACACATAGTCTCATACTTAAATGTGGCAAAAAAAGAGTGCAAAACTAATTTCCACCCCAACGCAGACCCTTAGGAAATCCTTTTTGGCAGAATCTCATGTTTAAGAGTGAAAAAGGGCATACGAGGAGTTTGTACCTTTTCGGGACCAGAACACAACATCTTCAGGACGAAAAGGGTGCATTTATCAAGAGTGTGCGAATTACAGTGCACAAAGAGTTCGACAAGGAAAAGTTACTGCATTTATTGTAATGCTGCACAATGCAGAGCCTTTGTTAACGTATATCTCCCAAAAATATGCAAATTTAGAAGTAGCAGGGTCAGAGGAACCGCAACTTATATTTAGCCTTCGTATAGGATATTACTCTCTGAGCAAAGGTATAGTTCGTTTAAGTTCCATTTTTTCCAAATCCATTTAAATTAACATGCGGATATTATTCCCATACACCTCTGAAGTGGACAAACAGAGTAATCGACAATAGAAAAGTAATGGTGTACAGAGTGCATGATACAACATCAATTCTAAGACCGCCTGGAGAGGTTCATCAAATATAATACACCCTGCACAGCAGTTATTTTTTCATAACTTATATAAAATAAATGATAGTTGAGCAATGAAGTTAAAATGGTGAAAAAGTACGGTCGAACATTCCAGCATTATAAATTATTGTAAATTAAATGGGAGTGTAGGAATCTTGTTAGGAGGAATGCGAATAATATCGGGTCGTATAGGACAAATGTAATGGTGAGCTTGCTTAGTCTACGGCACTCATTTTGGGATTTGCGGGCTCTCGTTGTGGCTTGGTGGGTGATGTTGGCGGTAGAATGAAAAGCTTGAAATAATACTGGTCACGATAGACCCAACGCTTGGAGGGTGATACGACGTAATGAGATAAGAAACGGTTAAAACTAAGTGTGCTGACTGATACTTCTGTATCATTGTGTAATTGCACATTTTCTGTTGCAACTGTCGGGCATATGTGCAGAGCAGGTGTTCCACTTCGAAGCATCCTTCGATATCGCTAACCTTTAACAAGATCTGGGTATTGTGCGAAGTTTTGGATAACAGATTTGCGCCGCCGACAACACCTGCATCTTATCGGCGCATTGAACGCGTAAGCGCCGAATGTTTGCATCATGTCTACCTCAGCACTGCTTCTCCTCGAATTACGTACTGCATAGACGTTATAAAAGAGCTGTATTCGGAATAGTACATGAAAATAAACTTCCTTACATAACATCTAATAGCACCCGTTTAAAACGCGTAGAAAACGACGCGCGCCACTAAGGGAGGAGAAAAAGTTATCTGTGTAGTTAATTTATTACCGTTACATCTGCCATACAACGTTGCTCAGAACCCTGTTATTTGCACGCATAGAAAAACATGGAAGCCGCCACAGGCTATAAATTTCCTCGCTTCACTTCCTGTGCGGCCAATTTAAAATTTGAAAGAGTTGCGTCTTTTTCAAAACTACAGATGTGTTGCAGTTATTGTATAATTCGTTCGACTCAGCTCATTCATTATTGCAAAATTAGAATCGTAATAATTCTGGCATCAGAACTCGCACGTGCAGTTATCAAACGCAGTGGCAACCAAGCAGCACATGCATAGGTATTCAACATTGTCCCCAACCGGCAATTTCCAGGCTATCGCTTCGGCGTGTCTACAGCCGCCAAAATGATCGAATTCACAAACACAGCGTTAAAATAACGCTTGAAGTAACAACAGACGAAAACGACGTTTTTATTATGACACAGAACAAATACAAACTTTCAGCGCCAGGGGGGCGCCGGTAATAACTACCCAGGCAGTACTGATCTCGACGACATGGCTGTTTGCGCGCTACAACGCGTTCCACCACGTTAAAGTGTACTAGAAGTACTGAAGTACTGATGTGTTTTAGTACGCTTTAACCACGTTTCGACGAAAGTGTAACGTGCTTCTTTGATCGGGAACCACGGTGAAATGCTTTGAATTTTGCGTGGCCAACAGTAGTAGAAGTTAATATCTTGTGAACTGTCATCGACAGGTTGTGTTTAACCTAAACAGTTCTTTATTGTGTTGCCAAATTTGCACCATGTTATTTGTGCTTTGCTCATTCGCGAAGGTTGGTTCACCGTGTCACGTTTGAGATGTTTGAAGGAAGAAGGCGTGGATGACATCTTCCTGCTTGACCAAGTGCGGGCTACACAGCGCGCGCGCAGCACTCGCACTAGTTGGTCCGGCACCACAATAAGGCGGCGAACAGTATTCCACAGGGATTACGCAATCGTCTGTAAAGGTAAGCATAATCTTTTGCACTTTCTGAGGTCGGCAATGCAGGAACATTAGCAGAGACTTACCGCCTTGTTGCACACTCTATAGTTTGTTCTCGACAGTAAACAATACATCGCAGACAGAGAAATAAATGAGACGCAAAAACCTCCCGAATGCAGTTTTCAGAGTGCCAGTTAGAATGATCACAATAACAATCAAATTAGGTTCATTTAATTAATTTAAAATAGGTTCAATCAAATATACTCATGAGCAAGGCCTTAAACCTTTGAAAGACAAATTGTAGGGCCCCACTTATAACCAATAATTATAGATAAATCGAACCAAAAGGACAGAATAGCCCGAAAGAAACATTAAAATTCCTTAAAAGTAATCTCGGTGGTGCACAATAATTATCTGGAAGGCAATGATATACACAGCGAATTTTACAATTAGTTCACCGCAAGTTTACCCCCAGTAGCATAGGCTGCCTGTGTTTTTCCAAACGTTTCCTTTTTGACACTCATTACTGTGGTTCTCCGTTCAATTCTTCTGATAATGCGCGGCTTGGCAAACATGGCTGTCTCAAATTTAGTATTTTCTATTTTTCTTCAATTGCCCTTTTCACCTTCTTATTTAACTTATTTTGTATATGGTTCTTAGCCTGCGCTTGTGCTTAAGCTGTGCTTCCGGAAAGCTCACGAACACTATTTCCCTGCAGTTGCATTGATCATCGGGTTCCTTTAAAAGGCCTAACCCTTTCAGGAGCACGCGCAAACATTGAGCCTGCCTTAGGCGCTGACTCAGTATCTACCCCATAGTGTAAATGTTTCTGCTGTTGCGGCTTTTATTTATTTTTTTGGTGATCGGACTACCTGGGCCAGGTGCATAGAAATCCATACCGAAAGAAACATCCTTCTTTCACTCCTTGCCCTGCTCCTCTCTCCTTATCCTCCGGCTCTCACTCCATTTCTCTCTTTTCTTATTAAAAAAAAGTGTATATAAACCCAGCCAGGGATAATCGCACTCTCCTGATGAAGAAGTGGCTTGTCAAAATTTCGGATTGGTTTGCAATATGAGGCCCCCCTGCTACTATGGTCAGTTTTCTTTCATACTGTAGTCATCTTGCATTTGTTCTACACTATTTTTCTGTTGTAGGAATATACAGGGGAGAACAAGAACACAGATATGTAGTGTATACACGTGCAGGTAAAGACCGCATTTTTGTGGGCGGCTACTGTACAAAAGCGAGTCTATAATGTTAACGCCTAACGGCAGTCTTATTAATATACGTGCTAAGTAAATCAAAACATAAAATACTGATCTTAAGCAGACGCTTTGCTTGCGGAGCCGCCGACCATTGTTTTCATTTTGTGGCATATTGTGACAGCTCGTGGGCGTACAGGAACCTGCGGACGAATTTTCTTGGACACTGCTCACCGTGCCAGGCCGGCGTCGTGTCTTCGAACTGCACACAAGCTCATATTTGGTATCGCGACGCGGAAACTTGGCCATATATATGGAAAGCCATCGACGACCCCCTGGGGACAGGACTGGCAGGAGTAGCGAGGAGCTAACAAAGGCGGCCGGTGTCCACCAAGACTATACAGAGTCAATCACAACGGTGAAGAGGAGGTGGGACAATGGAGCCGAAGTCTTAAAAGAGGAGGCAAACGGCAGAGGCGGGAGAGCAATCGCAGACAGCGGACGAGACAGTTGCAGTTAAATGAAACACAAGCAGGGCAGGAGAGTGATGCATGCGCCATGAACGAAGTGTCCGGGGTCTAGCCGTCGCTCAAGTTAGGTCCCTCGCATTCAGCCTCCCTGCAAGGCAGCTCACCCACCGCCAGCTGGGAACGAAGGCAGCAGGGGTGGCATTAGGCAATCCGACCTTTCCTGTGACGAAATTATAGCCCTTCATCGGAGCTTGCCTAAGCAGCGACGCAGCCCAATGCCGGCTAGCCGCGAGGGATGCTGAGCCAGCGGTCTTAATATGGTAGAAATTATAACGTTAGTATGTGCGTCTATCTCCTCATGTCCAGTGTAGACCCAGGATTACTTTACGCAACCCGAGTCGTCATAATATACCATCTTCAAAGTTCGTTATAAATTTTAACATCACTACCATTCCAAATCGTTATATCTAGAAGAAAAAAATTCCTTCACAATTATGATGGTAAAGGAAAGACAAGAAGCAAAATTAATATTGGCAAAGAGCCATAGAGCTGTGAGCGAGAAAGGACAGCACAGTATACATGATAGTGAAATAGTTTCGCAATTATGCAGCATGAGAAAACTTAAATGCTGCTCTGAGCAGTTGGCTAACTTACAAATTGTGTGGTATTTTACCGCTTACCTTTACTCCAGAATTTCACCTGAACTGTCGCAATCTTTTTGTCTGCCTCATAGCAAAATGTTACAGTTACCAAGACAATTGCATTATGTTTGCTTTCATTGCTGTTTACTTTATATTTCAAACATGCTGATGTTACTAAATTTAGAAAAATGAAAAAATAAAGCTGCAATTCAGATATCATGGGCATGCTGTCCTTTGACCAATAATTTACATTCAGCATCAGCAACTGTTGTGTGCATAAATATCAAAGAAGCCATTTCGTCATTGTTAGCATCGTTTGTATTACAGTGAAATGAATGATAGCATTAAAGTAGATTGAAGGTTTGAGCATGAAGGAATACCTGAACAGTCAAGGCTGATGCAAACTGCTTGGCTGCATAAGGACAATCAAACGCTGGTTAACTGAATACTTTATTGCCACCTCAGGACTCGAGCATTCCAGCTTCTTCTTGCAGCATACACTCTAGAGAAAACGGAGACGACGTCGACCAACTGCTCATCAATATCGACCATCAAATGTTTTTCGGTGTGAAAACTGGAGAGCAGCGTCTGACAATTGTCTTGTGTGCCTACTGGCTCTTCAGTATCCAGTATCACCGCAAGATATTCAGCACATTTGTTGCACTGAAGCAGTCCTTCCTTGGTTTTGCGTGCAGTGAACCTAAAGTTACTTATATAAATTTCTTGCATCTCTCATAACTTGAGCCGCTTTGGGGAGTTAACCCCCCCCCCCAAAAAAAAAAAGAAAAAAATTATTGAACAAAGTCGGCAGAAGTATGCCACCGAATGTGCTAGCAGTTCTGTGTTGTGCTCTTTGTCAAGAGTTAATTTTGCTAAGAGGTAGACAACCCTCCAGCCTAAGTATTTAGAATGTTTAACCTTATAAAAAAAAAAAAAAATATTTGCTGAGAGCATTACTTTGTTTGATTCTTCTGCCTCGATATTTTATTAGCCGCAGAGTGCAGTAATATGATGGGAGTGGGCTATCACAGGTTCATTGTACCGCTGAAATTGTTCCTTGCAAGAACCCCTTCTTTTTAAAAATAAATAAAAATCAGTTATATAAACTGGTTTGAAAATGAAGTTGAGCGGGGGAAAGGAGTAAAACGCATGTTCCATCAAAAAGAATGATTATTGATATAAAAAGGCCAATGTAATAAGCGCAACGAACAGTTTATATATTGAATATGCATGGCGCCAGATGCGTATCATGGCAGGGATAGAAATGCAATACACAAATGAGAGCATGTAGCGTAGCAATTATTGCTTTGAATACCATACAAATACTTTATTGCGCTTGTGTGACTGACTGTCAGTTGAAGACAGGATGTAAGTCTCGCAAGTTTCCGGGTATCAAATCTCATAATTTCCGTCCACCCGAATTTTTACCTCCCGTTTCAGTAAAAATGAAAGTCCCCCTGTGTTCTTTAGCCGCATGTGATGGTATCTAAACCAGAAACGAAATACAAAGAACATTTTTTTATATCTTTCAGAATTCATCTAAGGTTTGCTCTCATGTATGACTGCTTCTTCAAAATTTCAATTTTTCTGTGTATTGCGTTATCGTGAAGAAATATCTGTGCAAATGTCTTCCATAAGTAAAGTTATTTTACGTAGGCAAATGTAAGCCTTGTGTGTTCATTTTACCACTTGTTTTCATTTCGTCGGGGGTTCACCGCTGAAGAAAGCTTCTATCAAACGTTGCTTGTTTTCACCTCTGTTTGGTAATTCTGCCGTGAGATCTCAAGAGCTCATGAGTGTGTAAGCGTAAGAGAGCTTCAGAGTATGTCGGAGCGGTTGATGATAAGGCAGAGTCAAAATACCTAGATTAATGAATCATTCAACTCATTTTTTGATTGGCTTACAAGCCACTATTAGATTACTTGTGTTATATTGAATAAAGTTATGTTCCTTATCCCGTAGGTATCGCGATACATACCGGAGCCGTGAAGCTTGTTTTTCATGGTGTGGATAATCCTTGTTAGCACTAACATAAATGTTACGATCATTGATGCTACGAAATTATTTAAAATCCCAGCCAGAGTAACTCTTACAAAAGCTGCTAATTGCCAATAAGCGTTGATCTAAGGAACCTTTCGAATAGGCTTCAAATGATTTGAAATCAGGTTTCTTTCATTACAAAAGCCGGCGATGCATGTCTAGTATCTGCATTGTACATCATCGCGTTCATGAGCTCAGCAAGCGTGTATGATTTAATTCCGTGCTCAGGTGCCCTCTTCTCTGGCATCTTCACCGAATATAAAACCACCGTAGCGTACTGCACTCATGCAGCGCATCCAGTATGATCCTAGAATTTCATACTGTCCTTTATTTGACAGATTAGTACTCTAGTGGTAGTCAATGAAATTTATTTTTCGCACGAGTCAAAAACTTCCACAAATATAGTGCAATATTTAACAGAACATAGCAATGGTTTCCAACAAGCTTTGTTGATGGTCTATAGTAGCTCAGCAAATATTTTCAAACAGTATTCACCTGTAAGTGCGAAGAACACTGCTTTATCGGGACAATTTTTAAATCCATTCTCCTACCTCTACATATTCCCTTGGATGCTTGCCAGAATCAGGCCATCAATGCTATCGCGTGGTGCGCCCATGGACGCTTAACTAATTCAAGGCTAACGCGCGAGCACGCGAAGGTCGGCCTCCCTTTACCCGATAAATGAGTTTGCCTGCGTATCGTCAGACTGCAACAGACAGCCCACATTCCGGGGGAACTGCTGCGCAGTGTTTGGTGGAGGCCGCAAGCTCCGGGGAAAAAGGGATATATCACGGGCCGGAAACGACGGACGTTCGCACGAGGCCCACAGACAATGGGCCAGAAATCGATCGACCTCATCTCCGCGTTCCTCCATCAACCTGTCACCGATGCGAGTACGCCACTTTCAATGGAGCGCCTCGGTTGGAGTGATCTATCATACTTCGCAGTGAGACCAGGCCCATCCTTTACAGCAAACTGAAGGCTTAAGGGTGTTCGCATTTTCTGCGTTGCCTTGGAAATTGCGCCCTTCTGCATACCGAAGGTTGCCGCAGAAGTGAGATGGAAGGAGTCCACCTTGTATATAGAGCACCCGAATGCGCACTAGGACCTCTACAATGGCATGGCTACTGATATTGTTCTCGAACAGCTCTAAACCTTCGCTGTAAGATGAAGCCTCTCAGTAGTGAAAGTGTTAATTTTGGGCATTCATTCATAACGTGGGATAAATAACGATAAAGAATACATTGTTATTTATCCCACGTTATCGAATACATTGTTACAGGGGCTTTGATATGGCCAGTTAACGTTGTACAGCACAGTTAGCATCGTAGCGCCCAGTTGTTGTTGTTGTTGTGCCCTCAGACAATAGAACATACTCACGACGGCATTTGGCCACACGTGAAACCAGTAGTAATGATGATAAGGCGTTAGTTATGAGAATAAAAAAACTACTACATATAAATATGCAATACGACAGAAAAAAGCCCCACTGAGCAGAAAACAAAAAGCAATATTTTCAATTTAATAAGAACCGTACACACACTTCAACGTCGTCGTCCCTCACCAATATCGCTAAATATTTGTTCGACAAAATATTTCAGACATGTGAAATGTACTCTTTAGTAAGGGGAACCGCATTCTTCTTAGGGCATTCAGAGTTACGAGAAAACACAAAAAAGAGGTATTGGCATGGAGAAGCAAATTGAACGTTTCGTGGCTATCGTTATTTATTACGTTTATCCTTAAGAATACCGTTGCGTAACTCGCAACTTAATCGATGTTTCGTTTAGGAGTGCTTAATGTCCCAAAGCGGCTCAGGCTATGAGAGACGGTGCAGTTAAATTGCACTCACATCACACAGCACACGGACGCCACTCCGTTTCGCCTCCGTCGATACGGAGCCTCCAGCGGTCGGTTTCGACCCCGGGTACTCTGGCGCGGTGTCGGTATCTTAACAACTGCGCCACCACAGCGAGGCGGAATCGATATGTGTAAGCTTAGTAGTTATAGTTTTCGAACTAACGCATCGCTCTGCCCATTCATCGCTTTCGCGAACAATATTTGAAAGGTCGCCCAGAGGTTCGAGGTCAGAAGTGCATGGTAACTAAAAGGTGATCCAAGGTCAAAGGTTGCCCAAAGGTCAAATGGTCGACGTCATAATCATGTGCTGCGAGATTACGGTGGTCCCCAAGGTTAAGCTGAAAAAGTTTGCCGTGGTGAGACTTGCAGTAATGCGCGCACTCTTCCCGTGTAAAGGTGTAGTTAGCAGACAAGCGATGTGCGGCTCTACCTAGCATACATAGCATACCTAGCATAGTGAAGGTTTCACTCCAAAGCCACCTCATATGCCAGATAGATTCGTCAAGCAATGTGTGCACGTGATAAAGGAGGTGAAATAATCAGTGAAATAAATAGTAATCAGATAAAATAATTGCAAGCAGTCGAAGAACTGACTTGACTGCTATAAGGGTGCGATTCATATTGAAGGAACAGTGATTAGGAAGCTAGCAAGTTGCATGAAGTTGAGTTTGCCGGTCTTCAGAGGTATGCAAGGTAGATATCTCACATCTCAAACCAAACAAATGAGTTGCTTACCCATGAACTTCTTGCATCAAACCACGGGCTTTCATATTGTTACGGACTTGTTCCCAAACAGAGCACGGAGGAAGAAAGAAGGAAGAGGAAGAAGAAGTATGCGCGCCCGTTCGACCTTTGTCTTATGGCACTTGTGTCGTTCCCGCTAGCCGTGTGTATCCAAAGAATTTTTCTATATTTGTTTGCAGCAAGTTCTTTTCATCAATGTGAAGTTTACGTCAGATGAGATACATTCCTTAGAAAAAACATGTTTATACAAATTCTGGGCCATTAAAACACACAACCTAAATCACACACGCGAAAAGCATACCATGCATTGCCTATAGCTCATGTTTTTGTAATTATTCAACAAATTTCATAAAGTGCTTTCCAGTCAACTCCTGTTCCCATTTAGGAGCTCTTTCTCGAGGTTGCCTGATAAAACAAGTAAAAAATGTGCAACATAAACACTGAAATGGACATACTGGTTCCTCGTCTACATTTGCAGAACCGCTTCAAACGTTTCGTCCTTAATTACACATTCACCTCAAATCAATTTTAAGAAAGCAGACAACCTGTCTTTTTGACGTTCTGCCTTCCGAATTAAAACCGGAAAAACGAAACTCGATTAATATAGAGCTATCAGACTATATATTCTGGAATTTAAGTCATGAATAACGGACGTTCAATCGCTCATGAAAATATACATAATGTTTTTAATGAGAAATGGTAGTGCGGGGCAAAACTAAGTAACCGTAACCGCTACAGCATGTAACGATCGCAATTACCTAGGTGGCACTCCCTACCTACATGAGGGCACAGTGGCTATATATTCCATCCGTGTAGACCTGCTCAGAAGCTGCGCAATGTCTATTTCGCACTTGAGGACTGCGCTAAAACGTGGTAGGAAATTAGGGAAGCCGGGTTCGAAAAAAACCGGGTTCGAACCCGACCTCGGCGGCTGCGTTTCGATGGAGGCGAAACGAAGTGGCGTCCGTGTGCTGTGCGATGTCAGCGCACGTTAAAGATCCCCAGGTGGTCGAAATTACTCCGTAGTCCTCCACTACGGCTCCCCTTTCTCTCTTTCCACCTTCCTCCCTTCCCTTACGACGCGGTTCAGGTGTCCACAGAGCAAGTGTGACAGATACTGCGCCTTTCCCTTCCTGTGAACCAACCAACCAACCAACCAGTCTTCAAAGCTGGGATGCTTTTCGCCAGCAGCTGCGGGATACTTTTGAAAGCCACGACCGCCGTGTTCGCGCACGCCGCCTCCTAGAAGCTCATGTGCAACTACCTAACGAGAGCACGGCCGTGTTCTCTGAGGACATGACCCGTCTTCGTCGACGGGCTGTTCTCAACATGACGGAATCAACGAAGTTGTGCCACCTGATGCAGGGCGTAAAAGAACCCCTCTTGGCTGGTCTGGTTGGCAGCCCACCTCAAACTATCGCGGACTTCACCAATGAAGCTACCATCAATGAGCGAGCCCTGCAGCAACAATGCCGGCGCACTGCGTCTTCCAGTGGTCAGCCCTTCAGCAGTGTGGCCACATTGTACGGGCCCACTGAACATCACTTTCTGCGCAAGCTGATCTGCGAGGTAGTTCACGAGGAGCTCCTTAAGTTTAATCTTGGATCGCCTAATTCGACTGCCGCTGCTGTCACCGAAGCCGCGCGTGAAGAAATACGTCAGACATTTTCACCGCCTGAGTCGCTGTCGGAGTCACGTTCTATGAACTACGCAGCGGCTCGTCGTCAGCCTGCAGTGCTTCCTGCGCCCCATCCTTCCTACCAGCCTCCATCCCAGCAGAGCCACGCTATGCAGCTACCGATCCGCAAGGCAGAAGTCTGGCGCACTCCTTGCCAACGGCGGCTGTGCTACCGCTGCGGAGAACCAGGCCAATTATACCGTCGTTGTCCATACCATGAACTCGGTCTTCGGGGATTTCTCGTGATTCCACGCGTCCCGGGGTCAGTGACCGCCCTCCAGAAATCGAAAAACACTTAGCAACCCTTGCAGCCTTTTCGAGCGACCGAACAGACGACCCTGACCAAGCACGGCATAGTACCCGACGACAGTAGCCGATCAGTCCGACAGAACCCCTACCGAGTGTCACCGCGGGAACGCGAAGTCATTGCCGAACAGGTAGACGAGATGTTAAATGATGGTGCCATACAGCCTTCGAGGAGTCACGGGGCTTCACCTGTTATTCTCGTTGAGAAGAAAAACTTAGGTTTAAGGTTTTGTGTGGACTGCCGTAAGCTTCATTAGGTCACAAAAAAGACGTCTACCCGCTGCCACTCATTGATGACTTATTAGACCAGCTGCACCACGCGCGCTACATTTCAGTGCTTGATCTTTAGAGCGGTTACTGGCAGATCGAAGTCGATGAACGTGATCGCGAGAAAACAGGGTTTGTCATGCCCGATGGACATTATGAATTCAATGTCCTACCTTTTGAATTGTGCTCCACCCCAGCGACATTTCAGCGAATGACGGATGCAGTTCTATCTTGTTCTAAATGGCAGATGTGTCTTGTCTACCTGGACGGCATTGTTGTGTTTTTGCAAACGTTCGAGGTACATATCTCGCGTCTCTCCGCTGTGCTACAGGCTATCAGGTCTGCCGGCCTCATGTTAAAACCCCAAAAGTGTCACTAGTTACGAACAGCTCCTGTTCTTGAGCCACATCGTCAGCCATCGAGTGCTCGGCCCGATCCACCTAAACATCAGCCGACACCAAATTCCCTACTCCATGTGACAAGAACACAGTACGCCGTTTCTTGGGCCTCTGCGCCTATTACCGCAGGTTTATTGAAAACGTTTCGCGCATTGCCGCTTCGTTGACGCGTCTCACTAGGGATGATGTCAAAGTCACCTGGACAGGTGAACAACAAAAGGCATTCGACGAGTTACGGTAGCGCTTGCAGACAGCACCTGTGCTTGGTCATTTCGATGCGAGTGCCGAGACTCTGGTCCACATAGATGCCAGTAACGCGGGTCTCTGTGCTCTACTCGTCCAGTGGGAAGACGGTGCTGGGCCAGTTATCGCATACGCCAGTCTGACTTTTTCCCGTGCCGAATCGAACTATCATATTCAACAGCCTGACTATACCCACTGCAGAGCGAAGGCCTCTCCCTTATTTCTCCAATTAACCCGGTTCTGTGCTATCTGCATCCACCTGACACCTGCGAACTTCTTAACATCATCTGCCCACCTAACTGTGCTGCCCCTGCTATGCTTTCCTTCCCTTGGTATCCAGTTTGTTACCATAAGCGACCATTGGTTATTCACTCTTCGCACTACTTGTCTTGCCCATTCTCATTTCTTCTTATTAGAATATCGGTAACATAAGTTACTTCTCTGACCAACTCTGCACGCTTCCTATCTCTTAATGTTACCCCTATCATTTTTCGTTCGAATCAAGCTATGCCACCACCGAAGACACCGAAACTATGCCACCACCGAAGTCTGGCTGTTGTATGGGCGGTGAAGGAATTTCAACCCTATCTTAATAGCTGGTACTTTCGGGTCGTGAGTGACCAACACTCTCTGTGCTGGTTAACGAACTTGCGAGATCTCTCCGGACGCCTTGCAAGGTGGAGTTTACGGCTACAGTAGTTCGGCATGACCATCGTATATAAGTCTGGATGTCAGCACAACGACGCCGACTACTTGTGCCGTTCACCTGTTGAGGCTCCGCGTGAAGACGAAGGACCAGAATTTGACTTTATCGCAGCCGTCGACGTGCTCACTGTTTTGCAGCAGTGACGTGACTACCCGGCTCTCGCACTACATATCCACTTTCTAGAAGCACGTACTACCGAAGTTCCCCGTCTCTTTGCAGAGCGCAGTCATCGTTTTGCATGCGGAACAATGTTTTATACAAGATCAACTTCGCTCCGACGGGAAGAGATTATCTCCTCGTCGTGCCGGAGTCTCTTCGCTAAGAAATCTGACAGGCATGTTATGACGAGCCCACCGCTGGTCACCTTGGGTATGTTCGAACTGTGGTCCGAATTAGGAAGAGTTATTACTGGCCAAACCATGCGGCCGCGGTACGACATTACGTGAGAACTTGCCACGATTGCCAGCGAAGGAAAACACCGTCTGTGAAACCAGCCGGTTTACTGCATCCTGTTCTTGTGCCAAGATACCCATTTGAACAAGTTGGCATGGATATGTTGATCCTTTTCCAAATTTTGATTTGGGCAACAGGCGGATAATTG
Source organism: Amblyomma maculatum (assembly GCF_055883805.1). Taxonomy (NCBI): domain Eukaryota; kingdom Metazoa; phylum Arthropoda; class Arachnida; order Ixodida; family Ixodidae; genus Amblyomma; species Amblyomma maculatum. The sequence continues at coordinate 79,252,665 of NC_139353.1, forward strand.
TCGCTACAGATTACCTCACGCGGTACGTTGAAACAAAGGCCCTCCAGCGCTGCACGGCAATCGAGGCAGCGAAAAATTTCATCGAACGCATTGTCCTCAGGCACGGCGCTCCGACAGCTATAATAACGGGCCGAGGCACTGCTTTCACTGCCAAGCTACTGGAATCCGTCATGCAGCTGAGCGGCACTACCCATCGAAGGTCAACCGCCTACCATCTACAAACTGATGGCTTGACAGAACGTCTAAACAAAACTCTCACCGACATCATGTCTAAGTACGTTGATGCTTAACATCGGTCTTGGTATGACGTCCTGCCGCACGTGAAGTTTGCGTACAACATGGCGCGCAATGACGGCCGTGACCTCGAAGTTGTCGCCGAGGTGTTTACTCAACGGGCAGAAGTTCGACAACTGGTGAGGCCACGCATCCGGAACCAGCAAGGCCGAGACGCCCAGCGTTACGATAAGCGCCATCGTGTAGTGACTTTCTAACCGGGCGACAGAGTGTGGCTCTGGACTCCAATTAGACGTCGTGGACTATCCTAGAAACTTCTGAAACAGTACTTTGGCCCATACAAAGTGCTCCGTAAGCTAAGTGACGTCACGTACGAAGTGCTTCCGGATGATTTTTCTACTACTCGTCGCCAGCTGAAACCCGAGGTTATTCTCGTCGTGCGCATGAAGCCGTACTTTTCGCGAGACAATTAGCATACCGCCTTACCACATGTTTCTTGCTTTATGTTTGTTTTCTGCTTTCGAATTCTTCAGTTTAAGGTTCATTATTTTTATTTTTTTTAGAGAGGGTTGTAAAGTAGCGTGCGCAGCAGCATGCGCTGACTTGTAGAAGTGGCCCCCGTGTGATTCGATTAGAAGGGTATGTGCCATTATAACGAGGGAGAAGAAGAAGAAGAAGAGGCTAAAGTTGTGGTGCCGACCGCCTCTCTGTGCTCGAGACCTGCTCTCCAGTGCCTTCTGGATTAATCCCCCCTTAAACCTTTGTGTTACGAGCTCAAAAGGCTACATGACAGTATGCATCGAAATAAGTGACATTTGGATAAAGGTTTCTGGGGTTGCATGCAGGGATGTTTCTTTCCAAAAGCTTTATTACAACGGCAGTTTTCAGTATTCTGTCAATCTGTCGAAGTACGGTGTTTCCCCACTGGAGTTCTCCCGCGTGTCCCTGGGGCTCTCCTTGCCTTCGGCGTGACCGACAGCACAATACGTGCTCACCCCGCTCGCACACAGCGTAAAACTGATTGTGAAAGGAAACCGTGATAAGAATATTCTCGTATGGCCGTGCGACTCAACTTTTTTCTGGTATACCGACAGCCGTGTTGTTTTCCTTTTTTGCTTTCCGATGAAAACTACACACTTTAATGAGACTGGAATTGCGGCGCTCCAAGCAGAAACCCAGGGATACGTAAACGCAACTTCGAGGATGCAGCGCATACTAAACAGTTCTAAAAAGTTAAAAAAGTTAAAATAAACATGCCTTATGTAATGTTTCATTTACGACTCCAGCTCCTCTGCGAATCCATATCGCTGTTCTCCTAAAAGGTTGTTAGTATAAAGCTTTAGAAAAATTTCTGTATTAGTTTTTGTTGATCGCCGGAACATACCGGTCTCGTTTCGAAACAACACTTTCCGCATGTGTTTTTTTCATCCTCTGTGAAGAAAAGAGTGTAAACATCTTTCCATGACCCGGTTGCTATCGTTGGATAACATATTTTTCCAGGAAGTATAAAAACATGTCGCACATCCTTCGTCGCTACATACTAACAAGCCGTCCCGGACATAGACGAAACTTTCGGTGAGGGAAAAGGCAGGAAGAAAATAAAAAAAAAAGATTTTTCGTTTGTTTACACTGCACTAATGTAAAAAGAAATATATAGGACATCTAGCACATGAAGAGAGAAGAAGCAAGACGTTCAAATATTTCACTTGCGCGTGCTTGAAATCTTTATATAACGAAAGGCTACTGTGTAGCAAACGAGGGTTTTGGATTTCTGTAGCCGGAGTCTGAAAAACACGACCATTTTCACTCAAATGGTGACGGTTGATGCAGTGCAGAGACCAGTACAGAGCAAGTATATTATTAATGAATGCATGACGTTCACAAAGACACAATTAAAATTTATATCCTCATGTCTGGGAAGCTGGACAGTCGTGATGAAGTTGAGACTGGATGTGAAGAAGTTCAGGGGAGCCGTGAATTATTTCGTTAAATCGGGAATTTCGTTAAATTCAGTCAGGCATTTCTTGGTCCTGTAGTGTGGTACATTCGATTATAATATGCGGCGGCACCCAAAAGGCTACCGCGGCATCATACTAGTAGAGCCTCAATGCTCCCAAAATTAATTCAGCCAGCAAAAATGACCGGTGCCGTTAGCACGGAAGAAACTAAAATTGTAACTCAGCAAAAAGAGCGCGAGAGGACAACACCTTTATTTTACAGCAATCAAGTCGGTGATCTTTGCCTGTGCGCGCTTTGTGAGGAATATAAGGATGAAGTGCTACCTATAGTATTGTAGGCCTAACAAGCTGAGCTTGAGGGAAGCATGCACTCAAAGGCACGGAGAAATATCCACAGGAGCTGAATGGTGAACAAACCACGTGAAGCACTCCCCAAAAAAGCACTGAACAGCAGCACCACCCCTTGGAATGCGACACGGGATTTTTTTGAGCGATGTCACAATCTGATGAATTAAACTGAACACTACAACTCTGGTTTAGCGCCGCGCAGTTTAAAAACAAAACAAAAGCGCGAAGAAGGTGCTCAGCCCTATTACCGTGGACTCGAAATCAATAAATTTATGGGTGCGCTCAACAAAATATACAGAACATGGCCTATTTCGTCCTTAATTTTTCAAAAAGAGGTTCAATATATAGGAACCGGTAACACAATTTATTGCGTTATTTCGAGTTGGTCAAAACATTGGATCTTATGAACGTCCGGGGGAATTACAGTATCTCCGTTAAATTAAGACTCGTTAAATCGAGACTTTAGTTAAATCGAGTTTTGAATGTATTTAAAGTGGGAATCTATTGTCAAAACAAAGGCAAGTTATACATGGATAAGCAGTGCTGCCGCACAAACGTATAAGGCGAAATAGGTTAGCTTTATATTCTGCCATCGATACCCGGGTAGAAACATGCCCGTGTTCGCAGCAGCAAGCTTATGTTCCCGCTGCAGCCCGTGAAACCGAGTAATTGTGTAAACACTTGACGCAGAAGCAACTAAATACATAGGAAACTCGGCCAGACTTAACTTTATGAGGAAATATTTTGTCGTGGGTTAGTTTCATCTTGGCGTAAAAAGTAAAGTTATAAGAAAGGTCTGTCGCTGGTCATGCATGAAAACGTAAAACAAATGTCTGAATAATTTTGTCGTATTCTAGGCCACACAGATATCTGTACTGAAGCAGGCGCCATAGCTGATACTCCAGAAGTTCAGTACGCTCTACAATAATAGTCGTCTGCTCATAACACGTGCTGAGTATATCTCCTCGAGCACTGTTTGTAATTTATTACTGCTTACACGTTGCTTCAATTAAAGTAAAGCGACGAAAATATTTCGCCCAGTGGCAGCATTAAAACGTATTGAATAACAGAAGAACCATTATCTGATCAACAGCTTGCTTTAGCACGCGCGAAGTTTACATACGCTTTCTTTCATATTTTAAAAACATACTTGATCAAGCAATTATTAAGGCCTCCTTTAGTGTTTCAGTTGTTTCTCTTTCCCGAGGGTTATATGACACTTTTGTAATAGGTGACGGCACCTGTTCTTTCCCGGCTATCATTAAGCCCTGAGTAAAATATATTCTTCAGAAAGAAAAATATATAGGACGCGCCTTCAGCCTCCCCCATCAGGTTTCAAATAGGCCCACGTGCCACCGTTTACTTCAACAAGCACGGTTCAAACTCAGAGATGCTGTTCGTTAGTATTTGCGCAGTGGAGAAAGGTCACAAACTTTGAAACACAACCTAGGAACAACGTTGATGACGTCACAAGAAACAAAATGCCTATCAAGAGGGTCAGCGGTATGTTCTTCCATAGCACGAACAGAAGAAACTGCTTTGACCGACCTTCCATAGATGGCACTGAATAAGTAACGAAATAAGAAAGGACTCCTAGCAGTGGCCGCGCTTTATGTGCCAGATCTACGTCTTCATTTCTTCAAATGTCTTTTATGTTTCACGGGGGTAAGACGGAAAAGTGGCATCGTGATAACAGCACAAGCGTCACCTTTCGCAACAGCGACTGAACAAAAAGAACCAAAGGACGGAGAGCAGAGCTTGCGAGAATATACATAGCGGTGCAACTGCTACTCACTCGTACACGAGACGTTGCCACTTCTGATATTGGCATTTTAGTTGCAGAGTAGCGCGGCAGCAGTTTCGCACCGTGACTCAATTTGGCGGGTCTCCGGGTTACGTCCTTGTGAATGTGGCAGTGGAAATTGCTCTAGTCACCGGTTGCTTGCTTCTTTTGTGGTGCTTCGCATCCTTTCTCAGTATAACAAGGTGGAAGCACTCCTAGAATATGCACATACAGGATAGACGGCACTGCTCAGCACGAAAAGAACATTAGAAGCAAAAGCTGCACCACATGTTTGACCTTTCTGAGCCCTAGTGTAGCCTTGTTAAAGCGTAAACTGGAGCATGGAGAGGACGCCGGCTAAAACAATTTATTGGTACAAGATTAAGAGGGACTCAAATCGAGAAATAGACTTATCTGCTTATGTGCCGTATTCTGTCGTTCAGTTCGCGTTGACTCTTGCGATATTTTACTATTTGCCAAATGATTTCAGTGTATGCTGGAAAACCACCTACCTGAAGAGTAATATTTCAGCGCGCTTCAGCTACCAATAAATATTTCTTATTTTTGAAGTTATTATGCAGCTTTTGAATCTTGTAGCAAGTATACCTTTGAAATATTTGAGGAGTCAGCCTGTTGCCAGCCTTTCACACTACTATCAGGTGAGTGGCTAGTATACATATATATTCACGGAAGTACGCAACATCGTCTACTCTTGAGGCTTTTTTCTTACTGAATTCTTCAATATGTGCTAACAGTGTCATTAAATATTAATAATAAAGATTCAGAACCTTCCTTGTACTACTTGAAGTGAGTGTAATTTATTCTGTGGCTAAGAACCGAATTCTGTTTGGTCTGCGCGAAATGATTCGTAATATTTGTGATCGTATTTTTTACATGTTTACGCCAAATAATTACCAGTATTATTTAATAATTATATAAGCCACGGCCGACTATGCATATGCTTTCTGATGCCATCCCCCAGATGAGAATGAAAAGAGGGGCCCCTTTATACATAATTGTCGTTTCGAGCTGTACCGACAAATTAAGCAAATTTGTGGTCAGCCAACAGTATACGGGCATCACAAGAGTAGGTCGCAGTTGTGAATGTGAATATGCGAAGATAACGTGGCCACTTGCATGCTTGCGTACTTTGAGAGCGGGTTCCAGTATTCCAAGTAGAATATTATCGATTGAAATATACGTTCGCTTGAATTTAATGCTTTGGGATTTATACAGAGAGATATCAAAGCATGCGCGTAGTTTGTCATTCCTCTCATCAATGTGGTTTTGAAAAACCTTTGGTTTTGGTAGGTTGTGGTTTGTGGGGTTTAACGTCCCAAAGCAACTCAGGCTATGAGAGACGCCTTATTGGAGGACTCCGGAAATTTCGACCACCTGGGGTTCTTTAACGTGCACTGGCATCGCACAGCACACGGGAGCCTTGCTTTTCGCCTCCATCGAAAAGCTGCCGCCGAGGCCGGGACTCGATCCCGCGTCCATGGGAACAGTAGTCGAGCACCGTGAGCACTGCGCCAGCCCGGCGGGGTGAAAAAAACCTTTGGAGTTTTCACGATAATTTGAAATGACAATAAGGATGCGCTGGCAAAAAGTGCTCACAAAACGCATTGTCTTTTCGCATATCAGTGTGGATGTTGTACCGACTGTAGGAAGAAGGGAAAAGAAATTACATGTGCCTGCTACTGGCTGAGTAACTGAGCCACCTCCGCTGCCTCATGTGGACAGAAGAAAATAGAAATGAAAGGAAGGAGGGAGAGAGAAAGAAGCGCGTCGCAACGGCTGTCGTCCGCCGCCGAAGCGGTGGTGGGTGCAATGACGGCTTACAACAGATACAAAGTTAAATCTCCCGAGGCGCTCGAAATTACTTTGTAGACGCGTCCACTACGGCTCCTCTTCCTTTCTTTCCACTTTCACTCTAATTTTTTTCCTTACCTCACGGCGTGGTTCAGGTGTCCACAGAACAAGTGTTATAGATACTGCGTCTTTCATTTGCTGTAAACTAATTATTATCTTTGAATCTTGAATCTAAGGATAATTAAAGCACTAGCAGGACACCATAAAACACGTTGTCCATTCAATAAACTAATCCTGTCTTCATAAACAGCCTAATATACCCGATATCGGAAGGTACGCAGGACTTAATATTATTCGAGCATTTCTATTAAGTCTTGTCTTAAATGTCACAGTACACTATACCTCGTTTTTTTTTTCAGCGCAGCGTTCACCTTTGAACATATTTCTCTGCAAACATAAAGCATTCAATACCAATGAACGTATTTTCCTCTTGATCCCAGTCCACATCTCTCTCACCTGTCGATTGTGTTTATTGTGTTTCTATAGTAATTTTTTATATCGAAGTCAGTTTCATGCCATAATACAGATTATTGTACGCATTAGGGTGGGCTGGATGGTGCCCAGCTTGTAGATTCATATCTTTAGCAACAGCCACTACTTCTTCATTAACTGTTACTACGGGGGATGACAAAAGGCGCCGTCCTTGCTCACGTCAGAAACCGAACGCACATGGGATAGCCTCACTTCACGCTACAAACCACAGCCGTGACTGACGTGAAGGGAAGATGGTAAAAGGTCAAAAATTCAATAATACTGAGGCAATGAGGACACATGTGTAGTATCCTGAGTAGTGGATCCTTTCCCTGCCCTATAGCTTTGCTTTGAGACTTAATGTCTGAAGAATAAAGATACTCGCCAGTCGGTTGCCATAGGGTCGGGAGCGCGACAAGTTTCATGGCCTAGGGCAGAGGCCTTCCCATTGTAGCTTCAGTTTTCCGCCTGGAAACAATAACAGAAGCTTATTACAGCGCCTTTTCGCAGGATCAGTGAACGAGGGAAATGACATGCAAACGGCCGAGGTCGCTACGTCGGCTATTTAAGATCCCTGACCACTTGAGATACTCCGCACACGGAGAGAGCAAAGCAACTATATCAGTTTTCAGATTTACTGGCAGATTCGTGCAGCGACATTTCAAGGTTGCACAAAAGTTTGTTTGGGTGAAGAAATGCGAAAGTATTTCTCTTAATGTTGCTGCATGCTCTTTTCTTTATGCCGACGCCGTATCTATTTGCGCTTAGCGCTATAAATCAAGTGGAAGTTCAGCCTCTATGCTAATTTACTGGTCCCTGGCGAGAGCCGCTCGAGACTGCTGTGCTGTGTTGTTTTGTTTTCACCTCGCTAGATGGCGGCACGCATCTGTGTAATGGCGATTCACTGTCTTTCAATCGGTTTAAATTTTACATGTACAGATTTTGAAATACGTTCCATGCCTTCCTGAACAGTTTTTAATTTCTTTTACCTTCTTACTAAACTGCCGCTGTTGCACTTTCACTAAGCACCCTTCGCCATCCTAAAGCTAGAGAAGAATTGCGGGCTTGTTTTAAGAAAGTCCGCGTACTATTCTGGTAAGCACGTCCGGATGAGGAAACGGAAGAATGGTGATTCGATCGTTTTCTTTTAAATGATTGAGAGAATGTGCAGACACTCTCTGTTAACAGTTAGAGAGAGCCTGTTTTACGGCAACACAATTCGAATAAAAGTAATGCTGCAGTGATCGATTACTGTTCTTTAATATTCAGCTACTTTTCTGGGGAAGTGATTGACCTCATTAGCTAGTTATATATTATAAGGAATAATTGTACCAGATGTAAGCTACCTAATCAGCTAAATTTCTACAACGTGTACATCACTGCGACTTGCGTTCTTCAAAAGCAAATGTACGCTAGACTTTTAGTACTTTTCTCACCTTACGTGTATGTGTAGGCTTCATACCTTCTTTTTCTGGTGAGGTTACAATTTCAGAGATTTAGACAGAAGAACAAGACTGGTTCACTTATACATCAATTCAATCCTCAGTGTATGGTCTATTGTCGCTTATTAGTGGTATGGCACGCGTAGAAGTCCTGCGCGTGATGTCAACACGGAAAATCTTTATCTGCCTTCGCAGTTGGCATGAAGGAGCACTGAACAAGGATAGAGGGAGGGGGTAGATTCTGTTGTCAAGTCGAGCCAACGTTTCTTCAAGCGCACTTGTCGAACGTTGGCTTGACCTGTGAACTGAGGCTTCTCCCGTTCCCCCAACTCCTCTGCCCTTGTGCAGCGCCTCTTTCATGTCAGGTAGCCATCTTGTTTCTCTCACTCTACCCCGGTCCTTCGGAACAGGAAGGAATATGACATATGACATTCCCTGGTATACAATTCCTCTGACTCTGCAACTATACTACCACAGGCTGCTAGAATGACGGACAGGCACACGCAATAGTATCTGGTGCAAATGACCAAGTGATGACGGCGGCGAACGTGGCGGCGGCATTTCTAGAGTTTAGAGCCAAATATTGCTCCCGTATAAGTACACATGCTAAAAATGTCTCTCTGTTTTCATGAGTTGTCGTTTTTTTTTCTGTCAGCAGTTTTCATGTACTGACCCCTTTTTAAGGTTTGATCAAAGTCCTTTTTCTTGTATTGCATTGCTGTGAGCATGATATTTTGTGACGGTATGGGTGGACCAATAATAGAGAGTGGCAGATCTCCTTCTGGCAAGGTGTTTTCTTGGGCGAGTTGGTGGATTTTGCTCATTTTGGCGAAGCCTGAACAGCAGAAAAGACAGGTGCTATGTTTCTATCACCTCTCTTTCTTTTTTTGGAGTTATGCGTTTGCTAAAACGAGTTCTCCAATGAATCCTTGTGCTATAGTGCTGTTTGGTAACACAAGATAGATCATAAAAACGAACGTTCTGATGTATTTTTACTTGAGGTCTTTTTTATGCGTGACTTATCTACGGAATAAACAGAAACTTTGACGGAGTTTTTAAAAGCAAAGCAATAATTGACAGCACTGTCGTGGGTACTTTGCACTTTCACAAAATTAAGTATGAAGGAAAGGTAACCTTTAATAAAATGTTAATTCTACTATTCATTATTGCCGCGTGCAATAACTTCTGATAAAGATTACTAGAACTTTGTTCAGAATGAACTCTTGCTTGACAGGTTTTAGTACAAAGATAGCACCGTGAATCTGTGGCTCATGCGCCGAAATATTAAGCTGTGCTATATTTTATTTGTTTAAATAAAGGAAGCTGATTAGAAACAAATAAGTAGTGCCCTTAAGAGTAATTCGCATAAATAAAAGGGAAGGAATAAATGTGTTTCTTATTCTTCGCTCCAGCAACCAAACTTCACACCGGTTGAATGAAATACCTAAAGCTGAAAAATTTTACGAGAACAGAAGGCGATTGAACGATTTGAATATGGAACGATTGAGAAAAGGCACACTCAGTTCATTTGTTAACGGTTATCAAAATATTCAACCATTTCTCGCTTGACCCCACCTCAATATTCACGGTTCTCCTCAAGATACCCAAAACGTGCTAAGAACTCTAGCATGAGGCCAAAAACGGTCGATTTCAAATTTCATCTTGGTCAAACTCTATACTGCCGTGAAGTTTAATATGTCTGTCTAAAGCGGTCCCCAAGCTGTGCCTTCTCTTCCCTTTGTCTTCCTCCTTGAAGAGCGCGTTTCGCTACCCGAAACATGTAACTGCTTTAGATGGCGGACGCGATCTAGTTGTACACTTGATTGGAATGCTCGGATAGATCGCCAGATTATTGATTATTAATGTTACACTTTGTTTTGCTAGAACAAAATACTTCGCATATTTTACACATTGCTTTTCTCCCACAAAATTCAAATATTCTTCAACATGCGTTTATTATAAATTTACATGGATAGCACGAAAAAAGGTAAAACAACTTGCAATTGAGCACGATCGTTAGAACGTCTTTAATTTGTCATGCCTATATACGTTTCTCCTCACAACTACAGATCATTAAGATGTACTCGATGCTACTAAGAGCCTCACTGTTACATGGTCAGCCCTTAATTTTTGGAGACCCTGGATAGCGTGAGATAACCTCACGTGTTAAAGCGGGAGGTTGAAACGGGTACCGTGTGGTAGTTTGTGGAAGCTCAAATGTTTGTCATTTCTCTTTAGGAGGCCCTGTTTATATTTTTCCGTCGCACAAACGATCGCTCAATACGAAGCGGAAAACATTCCGAGAGCACTGGATATCTACACCATAGAACTGCGAAAGCCAGAGCGTTGCTGTCGCACACAAATCATCACCTTTGCTGTCATGATCATTATCAACTAAGTCATTACCATTGCTAGTGAAAAGCTTACGCATTCAATAAATGATTATTACGCAGTTATGGGCCACGAGATCATTTGGTACCTTTATGTAATTATTATGTGTTTGTTATCTTATGTTATCAAAGTCATTTTGGAGTTTAGTAGAGATAGAGCTATCGTATTATTTTTATCAAGCTGATTATTGGTCTTGATATGAAGTGACGCTTACTGTGCCGACAAGAACTCCCGTCAAAACTTTGGCGTTGAACTGTCTGATCTTTCACTTCGTGCAGAAAGTTTAAATATTAAATGCACGCAAGTGAAGGATTGTGTTGTGGACTCTCTGGTAATTGTGACAAAATTGTAGAATATTTCAAGATAGCTTTAATAGCGTGTTAAAAGGGTGACCTGCCCTCTCGATGCGTAACAAACATTTGCTCTCTGAGTTTATTGTGTGCTGAGAGTGTGTGGCTAAACCGAAAAAAGAAACCCAATCTCCAACGTTTTGAGATTATTGTCATATAAGCGTGGCATATTTCAAATTACTCTCTATAAGCACACTCGCATGAAATATTTATTCTGAAGCTTGTCAAGCACTCCTCGCCGTAACTAAATACGATTTTTCATCTAATCTGAGTGGTGTGCGTTTCTGAAGTTTATGCAAAAACTTCTGAGATACTTTTAGAACATGCTTTATAGCATATATGTAAGTTTCTTACGTGTACATATATTTTGCTTATGAAACACGTTTGTTCAGTGCTTACGTAAGAAAATAAGGGGAAAAGCTGTTGGGCTAGTTGGTCCTTCATCGTTTTTGCAGCGCGTAGCCGGACAAGGACAAAGCACGGATGAATAAGTAGAACACACAAGCCCTGAACTGCAACATTATAGTGCTAATCCGCCAACCTCATCATATATACCACAGAAGAAACATCCACGAGTCGTACAAACTTTAAAAACGTCGCGAAAAAAACCGACGTAACAAAAGTAAGGCGTCGAGTTAAACAAATCACAACAACATAAATATTGATCCACCAATATGCCTAACACATGAGTCATAGAAAAAGCAACATGAGAAAGCGACATTACGTAAGTCCTGATAATAGCAACCGCGGCGAAAGTGCGTGGAAAATTAACAAAAATTGCTAGTCCTTAACAAGCTTCATTGGCTAAAAAGTTGGCTGCGCAAAAAACGGGTTTCATATAAGAACTTGTTTAAAACCACAGATGAATACATATGATAGTCAGAAAATGAGTGATAGATGAAAAAATGATGAGTGATGCAAATGTTCGAAAACAATTGAAAGCCAACTATCAGCATGGCAAAACAAAACAAAAACCGAGAATGAGTTAAACAACGAAAGAAAATGATAAAAAAACAGGAATTAACGATTCACGAAAGTGAAAGGTTAAAATATAAAAGCGTGAAAAAACAAGAATACAATTCAAAATGTGAAATATATAAAAGAATAGCATATAAAGAGTGCCAATAAAATCAAAGATAAAATCAAGCAGAACCAAAGAATAATGCAATTTTTTTGCTCGAAAAGAAAACGGAGGATGTGCTGACGCATTCATCCTTGTACTTCGTGATCAAAGCGACTTTCACTATTTCGCGTGTAAGCTTGTTAGGTATGTTTTTAAAATGGTCGCATTTTCAATGACAGGGGAACATTTTTTTATTGCTGTCACATGTGCGACAATGCGCTCGTATGCTTCTGGACGATGACTGGGAAAAATCGTTGCTTTGCTTCATTAAACGTTTATTGATACATGCTTAACAGCTCATATAGCTCATACACGCTTCAGAGCCTTTACAGGCTCATGAGTGTGGACAGAATTTTTGCATCCGCTGTGGGGGGGAGGGGGGTTACACCCTCATCCCGAGAAATGGATTTATTGATTGATGAGTAAAATAATGGTTGTATGAGGTAGAGGGTAAAACAATGTATCTTTGAGCAAACTTTTGTTCATGTGGAATACTTGGTTATTAAGCACTTAAAAACTCAACTGGACTTCAAAATATCCATGGACGTCGAAATTGTGGAAATACGTGAAAATGTTGCAAAAAACATAAATACATTGCAAACGTTTATTGTCAGGTCTCGTCATTGCGTTACAGTAAGGAAAACAGTCAGTCAAGTAAAAGAGGAAAAACAGTAAAAAAAAATCAGAAATGTAGAAAAAAATAAAACGAGAGAAGAAAGAAATAAAAGAAATCCAAACGAGCTGAAAAGCGGCCAATCAGCGCCGAACGTCGCAGCAAAGGCTTTCGCCTTACCGCAGGTGACAGAGATCTAGATACCTTTAACGGTTTTTCTTTCATCTAGGGCCTGAAACCCTTTTCCGTTCAGTTCGCAACGTTCGAGACTGTTCATAGACGGTATAAAGTTCTTATGACTGCCGACAGCTCTCACAATGTCATCTCCTCAACGGAGAGTTTGGTTACAATGGCGGGGGGGGGGGGGGGGGGGGGCAGAATACGGGGAATAAGAAGATTAAGATAAGAAGATAAGATTAAGAAGATTGAAGATTAAGATAAAGGCACCACAGGGGCAGCGGCATGAAGCACAAAAGAAGGTTGCATGTGTCCTAAATCTACATGACCCCTGGCATTGTCTGAGAAAGATGACAGCCCGCCACAATGTCGAGATAGATTCACCGCCGAAAATATAGTCGGCAAATTGTGCGCTGCATTGAATACGAAGCTTGAGCCTGTGTCTTCCAGAAAGGAGAATCGACAATGCATGGTGCAGCCCGAAGAGAAGTTTATAAAGTGCAAATAAGGGTTAGTATATGGAGTTTCTTTGTCATGCGTGAACGTACATTATGGCCCCATGAGTTGTTGCATCAACGTCAAGTTAAAATATCACGAAAATACCCTTGATATGAAGACATTCCCGTCTGATCTTTTTCATCACTGCTCGCACAGAAAAAAAAAGGAAAAGACATGAAATTCACCGCTACTTGCCAGACTTGCATAATGCGGCCTTCAAACATTACGCAGCAACCAGATAAGTAGCGACATTTTGCGGCATTATGCATAGGTAAGACCTCGGACACGTATGTGGCAAAACCATCCGTTTCTGAAAAGAGAAATAAGATAGGATTTCGTAATATATGCCTTTCGTTTGCTATCCTTGAGCTTTTTGGGCGTTTTAGTTTCGCGCGTTTTCACCTTGTCATTTCGCCTTATGATTTCTCAATAACTTTGCAATTGTTTGTCAGTGCCTGTGTCGTTTTCTTTTTCGTTGGGCTTTCGTATCTTTTGCATGGTCCTCATGAATAACTGCTTCCAAACCGCCAAATGCAGAATGTGAGTAACGTGTTAGGTCCCATAAAGGAAAGGTTAAAAGCGCAAAAAGCTACTCACAAAGAAGCACAGACACACAGGACAGGACCTTTCCTTTATGTGACTATGCACCAATCAGCCTAGCAATCAGTTTTAATTACCGTGTTAGGTAATTGAAGAACCAGCTTTCATTGTAATGTAGCATTTCGTTAAATCTACAGCGTGACTTTTTATTTCAACTGTTGAGAAAGTTTTATTTTAACAACTAAACCTGACACATAAAGTAAAGGTTAATAGCGTGACAAAAAGGCTTTCACAAATAGGCACAAATAGGCACACAGGACAGGCGCTATTTGTGCCTATTTGTGAGTGTCTTTTTGTCCCGCTATTACCCTTTCCTTTATGTGACTATGCACCAACCAGCCCAGGAATCAGTATTAATCAACTAAATCTAATACGTCTTCCGGCCTCTACAGGCGGGTTTATAGGGCCAGACGAATATTGTTTACTTTACAGAGCTGTACGAGCAAACCCTTAGGTACATTTATTACGTAGCCAACCTTTTTTTATTTTAGTCTAAAATGCTTTTCGAGACGAAGGGCCCCTGATTCGGAATGAGAGCCCTGCCTTAGATTTTCTTGATATTCAGCGTAGGTCTAAACACAGAACGGCTATACATTTCATGGCTCTTTAGGTTGGCTTACTCGCGTTTCAATGTGCAAAGAAAAGGCTTCAGCGCGATTCCTACGTTTCAAATGCATACACTGTTTATGTGTTTGATGATTAAGGAGAAAATGCGTAGTTTGGAGACATTCGCAATATTACGGGCGTCGTTGTATATTATCAATTGCGAGGCAGCTAAAGCGACATTGTACCGAACGGGAATTTTTACCTTACAAATTTCTAACCGCGCAGCGGATTCGGAATATTAAAAAACGCTGCTCAACATTGAAGATGACGGTTTATAATTTCAAAGTTTCTTAATGTCTCTTAAAATGAGGAATAAAATTGACGAAATTATATTTCTCAAATACACATCTTGTAATCAAGCTCTATCATGTACACGATTCCAACCGCACAGAAAATCTATCTCCGCAGACAACAAAACCGTTTTTCCCGTAGTTTTGAAGAGAAAAAAAAAACAGGTTTTTAATCTGCTAAAAATAATACCTTATTGCGTCGCAGACTACTGTCTTTATTCGGTAGATATATGCACAGGGATGTTCGCTCAGAGGTTTGTTTACGTAAGAGTAGGATGTAGGGTATTTTAGTGTGAGACTACGCCATCTCGCACAGCACAAGGGTGTTCTTTCATGTGATTGACGAAATAAAGGAAAGTACGAGAAAAAGGGATCATACAAATTTTTCGCAGAAGAATTTTATATAAATAGAATTGTTGCGCATGAAAAGCCTCTAATCTCTTAGGTGCTGAACGTAGTCTTCGCCGCACTAACCCCCTCTGTCTCTACCTGCACAGCTTAATTGCTTTTAATGATCTCAAAGCTACTTAGAGCAATACGTCACCCTAATGGCGCGCTGTTCAGACAGCATAAGTTTATTTTTTATCTAGTACTGCACATACTGCAGTACTCCATGAGCGACAAAACTAAAGCATTCTAAATCATGATTTTCAGTTTGGCAGGGAGAATGCGCCGCACAATGTACATCTACTCCGTGGAAGATTAGAAAACAGCTCCAGGTCGTCGAATAGAATTGGGCACAAGATGGGCTGACGGCGCAATGGGAGTTTAAGTGAAATAGTAGGCTGAGCCCTGGCCATTTAACCCGTGTACAAAAAAGAACAAGCAGCGATGCGTCGTCTTTTCATTCCACTCGCAAGAGAACACGATAGCAGCGCCGTCGGCCGCGGCTTTAAAAAGGAGAAATTTGAAACAACTCACATAGTGTAGGAAGACTTAGTGACGAAACCATCAGATGTTCTACGTAGTACATTAACTTAGGTTCCTAACGAAGGCTGTCATACGAGTTAGACGTGGTCAAAACATGCGTCACTTAAAATGACTGTAATTATGGACGCACAGTATCCAGCAGCGGAATGTTTTCATGTGGTAAAGACAGCAACCCATATTTAAGCCCTACAGAAATTTAGCGAACAAACACTTTGGTCCTTTCCTACCGTTCTCAGAAGGCAGTGCCGGCGTTTGTTCACCAGAGCTGCCACGTGCAGGAGCAGATTGACAATAGGGGGTGACATATATGAGATAGACTGCTAGCATCTGTTCTGACCCTACGATTAGGGGATTCGTAAAAGAGTATGCAGTTGCTAAGACTCCATGACGATGCTGCTCTGCAATAAAATATCCAAGATTGCTCCGAAATGAAATCCCTACAGCATTGTAGGCAACCTCTGCAAGCAAACAACGATCAAAGAAATATACTTCATTGAGGAACCTAATAATGTTGTTTCTTAGAAGTGGAGGTTGTTAACGTAATCAGGCGATTAGGTTAGGTTTATCAACACATATAATCTCATATGCCGTATGACCTACGCTTTCAGTTTGAAACATGAAAACGTAGTAATAAAGTAATATGCTGATATGTTGAGCTAGTTGGTCAGACATGATGAAACAGTGACACAAATAGACAAGGAAGATGCTGCATTGTCCTTGTCTATTTACGTGTCCGTGTATGTTCCTCCTCTAACGTTTCGGATTTATTCAACTGCGTGTTTCATTTGAAATCGTAGTTTGTTATACAAACAACAGAAGACAAGTGAAAGTAAATCCGTTTAGAATATACAAGCAGGCCATTGGGTAAGCATCATGTAAATAAATATGTTCGTATTTAACCCTAATTATGCGCGGTAGAACCAGAAAAAGCATATACGTTAGAAAGCGAACTTAACAAGGGTTGAGTTCGTAAGCGCAGTTCGCAGGCGCATCCAAAGTTTCGTGAAGGTGCAGACCAAGACGAGTTCTTTTGGCTGAGTATGCAAACTCTTTCCTTTGTCCTGTTCTCTTTCATACGTATTCATGCGCGAGATGCTGTAGCTATGGCGTTCAGCATAGTGAAGCATGCGCGAGGCAAGCAAGTTTGCCTCTTGGGTAACGAAGGAAACTATTTACTCTCAAGATCAACCGTATTACTCTACCAAGCATTCTTTCTACGTTAGTATAATGTGCTAAAGAATAGGATTGCTAAAGACTGCGGTGAAAAACTATGGTTCACACTACGCCTTCAAGATTGTGAAGCGAGATCCCCAATTCCCCTGTTTTCAGCTCCCTTTCGAATCCTTGTTCTCGAAGATGGTTTGCGCCATTTTCGCGTCATTAAACACCGTTACCTTAATTTGGGTTATTAATGGCCCCAGGTGTCATAAATAAAGCGCCGATTTAACTAAGCTGTTCAGGCATGTAGGCGTTAGCTAAGAATAGCCTTCCCGTGCCAAGCTGTAGTAAACGCGTCCATATAACATGATTTCATAATGGGATACAACCCGCCGGCCATTCTGCGCGACTAATACGCTCTTTACAGCGCTATCACTGGGCTTTCTGCAGAACGAGAGCCTTATCACCACTCATTAATACGCTAACGGTCAATACTTTACTAAACTCAGGGAAATAATATATGCAGATAGCACAGCTGGCTGTCCTCAATCAGGTGAGAAAAATTCGGCGAACATAACCATCCCGCGTTTACATGGCTTAGCTGTTATTAAGAAGTTTTGTGTGAAACAAAATGCTGGTAACTTCTGAGTAGTAGACGAAATAATATATGCAGATAGCAAAGCTGGCTGTCCTCAATCAGGTGAGGAAAATTCGGCGAACATAACCATCCCGCGTTTACATGGCTTAGCTGTTATTAAGAAGTTTTGTGTGAAACAAAATGCTGGTAACTTCTGAGTAGTAGACGAAATAATATATGCAGATAGCAAAGCTGGCTGTCCTCAATCAGGTGAGGAAAATTTGGCGAACATAACCATCCCGCGTTTACATGGCTTAGCTGTTATTAAGAAGTTTTGTGTGAAACAAAATGCTGGTAACTTCTGAGTAGTAGACGAAATAATATATGCAGATAGCAAAGCTGGCTGTCCTCAATCAGGTGAGGAAAATTCGGGGAACATAACCATCCCGCGTTTACATCGCTTAGCTGTTATTAAGAAGTTTTGTGTGAAACAAAAAGCTGGTAACTTCTGAGTAGTAGACGAAATAATATATGCAGATAGCAAAGCTGGCTGTCCTCAATCAGGTGAGGAAAATTCGGCGAACATAACCATCCCGCGTTTACATGGCTTAGCTGTTAATAAGAAGTTTTGTGTGAAACAAAATGCTGGTAACTTCTGAGTAGTAGACGAAATAATATATGCAGATAGCAAAGCTGGCTGTCCTCAATCAGGTGAGGAAAATTCGGCGAACATAACCATCCCGCGTTTACATGGCTTAGCTGTTATTAAGAAGTTTTGTGTGAAACAAAATGCTGGTAACTACTGAGTAGTAGACGAAATAATATATGCAGATAGCAAAGCTGGCTGTCCTCAATCAGGTGAGAAAAATTCGGCGAACATAACCATCCCGCGTTTACATGGCTTAGCTGTTATTAAGAAGTTTTGTGTGAAACAAAATGCTGGTAACTTCTGAGTAGTAGACGAAATAATATATGCAGATATCAAAGCTGGCTGTCCTCAATCAGGTGAGGAAAACTCGGCGAACATAACCATCCCGTGTTTACATGGCTTAGCTGTTATTAAGAAGTTTTGTGTGAAACAAAATGCTGGTAACTTCTGAGTAGTAGACGAAATAATATATGCAGATAGCAAAGCTGGCTGTCCTCAATCAGGTGAGGAAAATTCGGCGAACATAACCATCCCGCGTTTCATGGCTTAGCTGTTATTAAGAAGTTTTGTGTGAAACAAAATGCCGGTAACTTCTGAGTAGTTTACGCAAACATTTATTCGCAGAAAAGGAACTATGGTGCGCGAGTTGAATTTGCTGGATTATCAGTCCGGGATTTTGTAAGCTGCAACTGCTGCCGTAACTCCTTCAATAAACTTTGGGCCGTCAGGTCAAACCTGGATAGGTCTGCCTCCCGATCCACCTAGGATGGGTTCACCTAATAAACTCATGCTTGCTTGTTATTAGTGTCCTATGTAATGAAGGGGGTTATGTTTACCCTACAACGTGCATTGCTATGATAATCTTATTTATTAGCATGTGCTCTAACTGGAGTGTCCTAAAATAGGGTTTGTAAGCGCCTGACAAAACGGTAATTTCATTAAACCAGTGGGTTGTGAGCTTCAGGACCGTTCATGTCCTTAAGTGGACATTTTGTAACGTGTAACAGTCTGTACTGACAGATCCCGGGCTTGTACATTGGGGGATAATGACGAATTCCGGGAAATAAGTTCCCCAACTAAGGTTTGTTCAGTCTCATCTGCATGTAATCCTTGATGAACAGGCTGACATAAAATTCCTTTGCGTGATGCCTAAATTCTTTATGTCTCAGATTCTTACAACCTTTAAAGAATACTATACATGAGTAATGGAATTTTATTTAAAATTTTAATCCTATCTAGCTTAAATTTCTCAAAATTTGATATTGACATGAGCTAACTAAATATTTATAAGTTCGCACCGCTGGCGGCAGAGTCGTAAGAAAGGGCACTTAGACACTGCGGTGATACTTGACAAATGGACGTTTGTAGTCAGATGCCGAATATTTGGAGCAATATTTTCTGTATTGCATTTTGAACTTGACCCTATTAGTGTTACAACAGACACAACGTGGACACCAAAAAGAAAAAAACAAACAAACGTAGACGAACACAAGTACACAGCACACACAGAGAATAAATAGGAAAATCGGGTAGAACAATCGAAGCAATAAAATCGCAGCAATCACGGCATCAAAAGCAGAAGAGCGCCCAGCATTTCCCTGCAAGCACAATTTCAAACGAATGTGCAACGAAGAAGACTTGCGATCGATATACAATTATTAGGTTAGGACAAGACGAAGGCAGCAGTAGAACACAGCGCCATTTATTTGGCCAGCGGAACACGTATGTCTGCTGTGTGCGTAACGAACGACTGCACAGCGTCTTTACTGTACCTATTTGTAGTGCTGCTGTTACATTTGCGGCTTTCTGCTGCGCATCGTGGTCTTATCCTGTAAAGATACCAGATAATATACATCAGCAACGTATGCATCCCAGAATGCTCTGCGATAAGAGCATGTAGATTTGCTCTTCCCTCTGAACAAGCGCATAAAGTACATCAGCAATAAATGGATTTCAGGTCACTTTGGGATAAAAACATTAGGCCCCTCTGTACACAATGTAGACATGTATACAATGGTATACTTGTGGACATGTACTCATATATTTTGTCAGGACGTTGGTATGTACGATTCGAAGGCGCCTAATATGCCTTGAAGATGCCTTTTCACGTTTGCACTATTTTGCGCAGTGCCAGATAAGCTCTGTCGGCCTTATTCGTAAGTACCGCTTTAGCGTTTCCGTGCTCCATGTTAACGCATATTATGGGAATATGTCGTCGTCTCAAACCTTTTCCGTGAGAAGAGCAGCTTCTAAAGCATTAGAAATAGCCATTTTCCCAGTAGTTACACCTAGAAGTTTTCTCCACATATGTACGTCGCTGGCCTCAATCAGAGTTTTACTTTCAAAGGCTCAAATACGCAAAGGTTACCTCCAGTTTTAAGTGTTTCTTTAGCTGCCGGAACGGTTCACTACGTGGTGTATTCGTAAATCGTTGTTTAAGGTAATTGGACCTTTCAACAAAAGCGTCACGAACTCCATTATGCGAAAATGTATCATTCGACGCGAAAAAGTGGTGGTACCCGAAATAGATGGCTCCTTGTATATGACGGCCGGTACAGAAGGGGGGGGGGGGGGGAGGGCGTTGGTGGAAGTGCAGCGGAGGACTGTCGGATGAAGACAGATGTCGGCACGGTGAAGAGCGAAGGCAGAGAGGCAAAGTAGTTTAGAGCAAGCAGCGCACCGCACGGCATTGCTAAGGTTTAAAAATATGGTTCTCAGTGAAATCGCACAATGACTCTGTAATACAAATCATCTGCGCGTTGGGCATTGAACCGCCCGAAAGTAATGATCTATGTTGTAAACCTCAATCATTTTGACTCCGAAGAGGCACAGCGTAGGTGTCGAGGAGAACAAGACTGCGACATGGCGTGTGAAATGAGCAGTGCTCGCTGCTAACAAAGTGTGTCTCGTTGTGTCTGATGAATGACTTACTTGACGTGATGTGGTCACGAGATACCCGAGCGAATAAAGCAAAAAGTGAGCCCAGGACAAAGAATAGCAGCTACGGACGATCAATAGGTGGAGGATAACGCCAAAAGCTAGCTGAGCACGAATATACAATAAATTAGAATTTGAGGGGTATTGCGGCCACGAAAAGCAATGCTTTGAAGTTGAAATACGTAGGCGGTCTAAATCTCTTTATGGCATTTTTCAAGCGCTGCATATCAAACTCGTTCTCTTGCTACTGCACCATTGTCATCCCTTCCAAAAGAGACATTTATTATTAAACAAAATTAAACAACTTGGAGCAACCAGGAGAAAGAAATATTCCCCAACGCAAAATAGCTTTAAATCTGCAACTGCCCGACAACGATCATCATCATCTCCACTCTGACGATACCCACTACAAGGCGGATGCCTCTCTCATATTACTCCAATTAACCCGGTCCAGTGCAAGCTGCATCCACTTGACCCCTGCGGACTTCTTAACCTCATCCGCCCACCTAACTTTCTGCCGCCCCCTGCTACGCTTTCCTTCCCTTAGAACCCAGTTTGTTACCCTAAGCGACCATCGGTTATCCTCTCTTCGCACTACATGTCCTGCCCATGCCCATTTCTTCTTCTTCATTTCCACTAGAATGTCAGTACCTTGAGTTATCTCTCTAACCCATTCTTCACGTTTTCCACCATTTTTCTTTCCATGGCCCTCTGCGTTGTCTTCAACTTAAGTAGAACTCTCTTTGTTAGCTTCCATGTTTCAGCCCCACACGTAAGTACAGGTAAGATGCAACTGTTGTGTACTTTCCTCTTGAGTGATATGGGTAAGCTGCTAGTCATAATCTGAGAGTGCTTGCCAAATGGCTTCATCCCAGTCTTATTCTCCAATTGTTATTTCCCTTTCAAGGTTCGGATCTGCGGTTACTACATGTCCTAAATAGATATATTTGCCTAATAATTCCAGTGCTTCGCTACCTAACGTAAACTGCAGTTCGTTCCCTAGGTTATTAAAGATTACATTAGTCTTCTGCATGTTGAGTTTCAAGCCTATCTTTTTACTTTTCCTGTATAAGTCGTCAATATTTCTTTGAAATTCATCCCATAAGTGACTGAACAAGGCAGTTTTATCAGCAAATCGAAGATTACTTAGGTATTCTCCATCAGCTTTTATCTCTAAAAGCTCCCATTCCAAGTCTCTGAATACTTCTTCTAAGCAAGGTGTGAATAGTACTGGGGAGATTGTGTCTCCTTGCCTAACATCTTTCTTTATCGGAATTTCGCTACTTTCTTCATGCAGAATTGTGATTGCTGTGCACCCTCTATATATATATATCTTCCAGCACTTTCACATACGGCTCGTCTGTACCCTGATTTCGCTATGTCAGTAACTGCCGAGGTTTCTACTGAGTCAAATGCTTTTCGTGATCAATGAATTCTATGTATAAGGGCTGGTTATGTTCCTAGAATTTTTCTATTACTTGGTTGATGGTGTGGTTATGATTGCTAGTAGAGTATCCTTTCCGAAAACCCGCTTGATCTTTTGGTTGGTTGCAGTCTAAAGTTGTCCTGATTCTATTAGCGATTACTTCGGTAAATACCTTATACGTAACAGACAGTAAGCTTATTGGCTTGTAATTTTGCAAGTCCTTGGAGTCCCCTTTCTTGTGAATGAGGATAATGTTGGCATTCTTCCATGGTTCTGGTACCGTCGATGACACCAGGCACTGCGTATACAGGGTGGCCAGTTTTTCTAGCACGATATCCACCCCGTCCTTTACACATCTATAGTTACCTGATCCCCTCCAGCTGCTTTCCCCCTTTTCATAGTTTCTAATGCTTTCTTGACCTCGTCCTTCGTCACTGGCAGAACGTCTGAGTGCATTTTCCTACCGTCAATCCTATTATTGTCGTAACTTAGTTGGCTGCTGTAGAGATCAGTATAGAACTCTTTGGTTACTTTGACGATCTTGTCCATATTTGTGATGAAATCGCTCGCCCTGTCCCTTAGGGCATACATCTGATTTTTGCCTCTGCCCAATTTCTTCTTCATCGCTTTAAGGCTTCCCCCGCTCTTTACAGCATGCTCGATTTTCTCCATATTATACTTCCTTATATCGGCCACTTTGCGCTTATTGATTAGCTTTGATATCTCTGCCAATTTGATCTGGTCTATTGAAAACCTTCAGGAGACGACAAGAATATAGGCTCCTATTCATCTGTCTTAAGCATCCGACAAATGCTAATAATGGAAATCAGAATATAACTGACAGTCCAAAGACGGATCGTACTGCACAAAATACTTCCTCAGAGTTAAAATGCTCCCAAGCATTCGCAAAGTTCTCGTGATGTATATATTGACATGGCGTCTTACTTTGCCAGACCATATCAGAGCTTGGTAAAATGATAAAATGCTCTTTCTGTAAGGGGATGTAGTGTTATTATATTTAAATATTTTGAGCCCTCCACGGATCTTCTTTCATTTGTACATACCATGATCTTCTTCTTCCTCTTGTACATACCATCATCATCGTCCCGCGGCGCCGGCTCCGGCGCGCGCTTGGGTTTTCGCCAGCAGATTAAACGCTGACACTGCATACCTTGCCTTGCCTTCACGACCTTGCCGTCTGGACCTGGCCTTCTTTCACAATATGTACTCCTTTCATGTAAGATGCAAATTAATATTATAATTATCATAAAACATTAGTGAATGTGCAGAAAACGAAATACACTCGTTATAAGCAAAATACATTTAAAGAAGAAGAGTCCTGTTTTCACGTATATATCATTACAAGTAAGGAAGTTAGGTAATTTACAAGGGTAATTATGAACAAGACGAGTATTTTAGTTTATACAACCCAAATATATTTAGCAAATGTTACCGCCATTTTTATTCTTGCAAGTCGTTTACACGCTCCAATTTTGTGTCAGCAGTGGAGCAGGCTTCTAACATTGCTAACAGCTGCCATCACGTTATGTGGCGCTAGTGATTTGACAGCTTTCCTAGCAAAACTATATGGTTATTTTTACATGCTTTTACTCTAACTAATCCCATCACTCTATGTCTTCTTGAGACGATATCATGCTTATATATCTTCCCGTTATTCACAGTTACAATTTGCATTCGATCTTTATTTCTTAGCGCGCTGTGATGTTTGAAGTGATCTGTCCATTCTGCTAGTACGTACCTTGTACTCGAGTTTTTTTTCTACTACCCAAGCGTTTGTTTAGCTGTCGCTACCTATAAAGCTGAGAGGTAGTGGGAGGCTCACTATTCCCTCTCTGATCTTTTTATGCACAGGTCTAAACTGGTACTGAACACGTTAATGCTTACAACCCGGCTGTGCTATGATACACAGTGTAATCATCCTTGTTAAACTTCTATACTGCTTAGTTGTACTGCCTATGCTGGAACATATTAGAGCTACCTATCGAAAGTTCCTCCTTTATTTCGTACTACCAGTTCTGCCTTCAAGCATTCAAGCAACCATTCATCTGTTCCTACATTTTGCCTCCACTTGCCCACCTTGGTTTCGCAGAACTTTTAAGCGATAGCTTATACTGCTCGTTCGGTCGAAAATACTTTCGGCGTTGTCGATGATTGATCAATGTGTGATAGGCGATGAAAACTTATTTGATGAAATTATTGTATTTTTAAATTGAAGAATGGTGAGTGCAAAGACGTCAAAATGCTCAGAATGAAAAGCCAATGATTGGCGATGCAGATTAATGCAATTCCGAATTGGTAATTTCTCAATCAACGAATAAATGGATATAATGGTAAGAATTAAAAAAAATGGTAAAGGGATTTCGCAGGCGTCAATAAATGCCAATGCTTGCTCATCCCCAATAAGATATTTTAGAATGTGTAATTGATCCATTGCTCTATTAGAACGAATAAAAAATGAGAGTTGATAAAGGTGGTTCAGCCCGGGAAATGTACTGAGAATGAAAGGTCAATACTTTATAGTTCTAATTTACAGAACTTGAGTATGGATTTGACCAACGCTTGAATAAAATGATAAAAATTAAAATATTGTTCAGTGGCATTGAACTGCTCAGAATTTAAAATCGAAGCTTACTAATGCTAAACATCGTTGTATAAAAAAATAGAAAAATCATTGCATGAAAGTACTTGAAGAAAATATAGGGGCTGCACAACAAGCATAGTTCTGAGTAAAGAAAGTAATAAAATTCCAATTAAGAAAGGTGTTAGGCAGGAAGATACGATCTACGCAGTGCTATTTATAGCTTGCTTAGAGGGTGCATTCAGAAATAGAATTGGAGCAGTTAGGTTTCAGCGTTAATGAAGAATATTTTATTAATTTGAGATTCTTTAATGATATTGCCTTGTAACTGAGCTGACCAGTTTTGACCTATAATTAATGACCAAGACAAGAGAAACAGAAATGTAGTCGTAATGATTAATATGCGAGAAGGCTAAGGTAAAGCAAGAGCACTTCAAAATAAGTAGCGGTGCGCAGGAAGTGGTAGGCGAATATGACTGCTTGGTGCAGGCAGCAACTGAAAGGGAAAAGAACATGAAAGGGGAATAGCTAGAATGATCTTGGGATAGATGGCAATTACATCGTACTCGCACATTATGGCCAGCAGTTCACCAGCATCGCTCAAGGGAAAAGTATATAACAGCTGAACCTTATCGACACTCGTGTAGGGTGCTTAAACATGTCAACTTACGAAAAGGGTACTACTTTATTTGAGGACAATTCAGGTGGTTTTGGAACAAAAAGTTAACATTGTAACGTTAAGAAATAGGAAACGTGCAGAGTAGTAAAAGAAATAACTGGAATTATTCACATTTAAAATCAAACTCCAGACGATGAAATGGGCCTAGGCACGGCATAACGTGCGAAGAATGAATAATCGGTAGTTTCTAAGAGCGACCATTTGGATTCCAAGAGAACGAGAGCGTAGCAGGAGGCGGCAGAAAATTAGGTGGGTGGATGAGGTTAAGGAGTTCTAAAGGGTGAAGTGGATGCTGCTAGCACAGGACCGGGTTAATCTGAAGTAAATGGCTGACGCTTTCGCTGTGTAGCGGGTATAGTCCGTATAACGATGATGATGATTTCCACTGATTTTTAACACAATAATGCCCCAATTTTTACAGCTAATGTTTATCTCTAAGTTTGTGTTCTTCTTCCTTCCCATATGGATGTCGAATGAGTTGTGATTTACTTTGGCTTTATTGTAAAACTGCCTTATCTCCGTAAAGTAAGCGCAGCAGGCATGGTTTTATTGTTAGTACTTGTCGACAGCACTGTAAATTGTACGCAGCTCAACTTTCATCTACCGTGCATAACATCCCTCTTATATCAAAATGAACAAGATAGGCGCCAAAAGCAGCCTTGTTGTAAATCGCTCTTTCTGCTCACTTGCTTCCTACTGGATGGTAGCCATTCCAGCTGCGCCCAAATAGTCCGTTGTATTTTTTTATACCGTAAAAAAAAACTCTCTATATCGTCGACTTCTATTTATGGCTGAGTTAATTGCAGAATACGCTTGGGCTTACGTTGTAACATGAACCTGTTTTGTCTGAAAATACAACCGTGCAACTGTAGAGACATGTCTGGCGTAAAGCTATTTCTATATTTTGCGTTACTTCATACAGCTCGCCGTATAAAGCTCTGTAGTGTGTAAAGCTTTTGTTCCTTTTTCCGAGTATTCCGTTTTTCTATGACCATGCCTGCGGGTAGGCTTCGCGAACCCGCGTCTAATACCTATATATATAACCTTGTTACTCCTGTAGGTCTGTATAGGTTAAAGGGGGAAGGCGGAGGCTTTTCAACTTTACCTTTAAAAACTAAATATACACTACAGTGCAGGGAACTTTGAATGGACGTGCTCTACAGCTTCAACAGCGCCTCCTTTCTTTGTGGCCCAGCTGTGCAATCAACCTCAGCGAATAGCAATCAGGCCGGTTTTCATCCTGTGAGAAAAATTTCCGCCCGCTAAATCCTATTCAGGTTCCCTGAAGTTAACTATTTGGTCTTATGTTGGTTGCAGCAGAATCTGTTGGCTTGGAAACACACCTCCAGATGTCTTAATGTTTTAGCGAATTAAAGCCACGCTTCCTTTATGACTGCTGCGATTATCGCTCTGGATAAAGCAGTGCATGTTCTTTGCAATTTATTTAGCTCTATACTTTGGATGTACAGCTACGATTGTCAGATTTGGAACTGAAAATACCTCTTTGTTTGAATGTATTTGCCCCTGCTAGGAAAGTTAAAAAAGTCGCTTCAGAAACACACAACGGATAATAATGGCTTCTATTAGGTTTTTACATTCGTCCCACAAACACTCGTAATTTATATGACACCACTCTTGGTGAATATCGCTACTGATCTCCAATATATGCTCGTCAGACATTTCAGATATTATGAGTGTTATGTGAGGATTGTGGATTTTGGTCAATGTCGCGCTTCGTCTGGTGCCAACAAAGAGAAGCGGTTATCCTCATCTGTTATAAAGTAAAAACAACCCCGCAAGGCAGAGAAAACAAGAAGATCACTCAGGTATGATCTGGATCAAATTCCATCAGAATACGCTGTGGAAGGGAGGAATCGATTTCAAGAATTAGATTTTGAAGAGATGTGGACTGATGTTCGTGATGTAATGCAAGAAGTTGCTACTAAGGTAGTTCCAAAGAAAATGAAATGCAAGAAAGCCAACTGGTTATCTGAAGAGGCTTTGCAAATAGCTGAGGAAAGGAGGATGGCAAAAGGTATGGGGGAAAGAGAAAGATACAAAGTTCTCAATGCGGATTTTCAGAAAATAGGAAGAAATGATAAGAATTCCTTCCGTGGATATACAGCGCCAAGATGTTGAGGACAACAACCTATTGAGGGACACAAGAGCTCTGTATAAAACAATCAAATATATCAAAGGAAGCTTCTGCGCTAAGCTGGGCGTGATAATGGACAAACGAGGCAGGGACCTCACTCAAGCCTTAGAGATAAAGAAGAGGTGGCAAGAACTGTACAAGAAGGACCAGGATGGGCAAACCCAACATAAGATGGCTGTGATTACTGATCTCAAGCCGGGCATCCTGAAGAGTGAAGTTGAATGGCCTTAGCCAGCCTCGCTAAGAACAAAGCTAGCGGAATTGATGGGTTCCAGCTGAGTTGCTTCAAAACCTTACCGATGACGCTGTTAACGCTCTGCATACATTATGTCAGCAAATTTGGACACCCCTGCAGTGGACCACAGGATTGGATCAGGTCTGTTTACGTCCCCATTCCAAAGAAAGGCAGTGCCAAAAATTGTTCCAAGTACCGCACGATCGCGCTTATTTCCATGGTAGCAAGGTCATGCTGAAAATCCTCCATGCAAGGCTACAGCATTATTTGAATCGGGTGGTGCCGGACGTGCAAGCTGTGCTTCGCAAGGAAAGAGTAACTAGAAATCAGATTGCTAACGTTCGCTGGATCATGGAAAAGGCAAGAGATTTCCAGAAATACACCTACTTCTGCTTTATCAATAATGCGAAAGCCTTTGGTTGCGTATATCACAACAGATCGTGGCAAGCTCGCCAAGAGGTGGGAGTTCCAATTCACCTCATTTGTCTCCTCAGGAGCCTGTATGAAGGCCAAGGGGACAGTCAGAACTGAGCATGGTCTTACCTATGGGTTCCCAATTGAGAAAGGAATGAGACAAGGCTGCATACTGCCGCCCTGCTTAGTTAACCTATATGCTGAGTGCATCATGTGCAAGGCCAGTCTGGACGAGTCTTCAGCTGGAGTGAAGATTGCTGAAAAACGGATCAACAGCCTTAGAAATGCGTATGATACAACATTAATTGCAGAAAGTGAAGTGAAACTCAAGATACTTCTGACGCGCGTAAAAAGAGAGAGTGAGAAGTTGGCGCTTAAACTGAACATTAAAAAGACAAAAATTATAGCGTCTTGCCCTATCAAGTCCTGGAACATACAGGGACAAGAACTGGAAGCTGTGACAGATTTTCTCTTCTTGGGCTCCTAGATTACCCCGGAAAGTAACTGCAGCCATGAAATTAGGAGGGGACTGCTTCTGGGAAAGAGAGCCATGGGTAGCCTTGACGGCCTAATAAAGAGCAGACATCATACTGACAATCAAGATCCATATAAATCGTGTTAGGGTCTTTCGAGTTGTGATGTATGGAGGCGAGAGTTGGACTGTGAAGAAGGCTGACAGCCGAAGAATTGACGCCTTTGAATTGTTGTGCTGGCAGAAAATTTTGGGAGTTGCTTGGACTGCCAGAAGATGAAATCAGTCAACAAATTCGATAATAAGTCGTAACTTCTCATTGAAGGGTCAAATTCTAAAGGTAAAGGTCAGCTAGTTTGGTCATATGATGAGAAGAGAGGAGTCGCTGGAGAAAACTTTGATGCTGGGAAAGATTGAGGGTCACAGGAGAAGGGGTAGGCAGAGAACGCGATAGTTAGATGGCATCCTCGAGGCGCTGAAGATGAAGCTATGTAATATTATGAAGACAATGGGAGACCAGAAAGCTTGGCGTGATATGGTCCATAGGGTCACAAAGCGTCGGACACAACAGAACTGAACTTAAACCCAAATTTTACTTTATTTTGGCTTGATGTAGCTTCAATGAGGAAAATATATATAATCATCTGTTGTTGTCTGAGGGGATGGAACGAGAGAAATCAAAGGTCGCATAAAAATATTTATTTCATTATAATAGCCCAGCTTTGAACGAGCGGACTATTAATGCGATTGAAAAAAGTCCAGCTTATCGAAATCAACACGGAGCAGAGTGGCAGAAGTAAGACATCCGATGCTAATTGCGAAATTCCTACGACCAATTTTAGAGTACAACCTGACCGTTTGGTTCCAGCACACAGCAATTAACATAGAAAAACTAGAAAAAAATACTAAGAAAGCACTGCGGTTTCTGCTTATTAAATATAGACGTACTGACTCCCCAACTTACCTTGCAGCCATCTCAGGTCTTGCGACACTCTCAATAAGAGCAAACCACTCCCGTTTGACATTTTTGTACCAACTATTGCATACCAATTTTAACATCAAAGTGTCAAAATATAGTTACCCATCACAATCTCGATTTATTTTCTTCATCCGGCATCCGAAAATAGAACAAACTAGATTCTTCCATCACCCATGCTCCGACACTAGCAACGTTCGCTACACAGATTGAAACCACTTTTTCTGCAGAGTAATGCCCTCAATTATTCCCAAGGGGCTCTGATTATTTACGTACCTTCACCTTTTCCTTACTTTTTGTACTAAACAGTTCATAGGCATTCACGTAGTTTTAGTTGGTCCGTGCAGGCTAGAGTATCAGTTCTTTGGTACTGATAGAGCCATCTTTATCTGATAATCTGATCACGGTTTGCTCGTCTTGGCGTCTACTTGTTACCTGCATGTTGTTCACTGCTAACACTGGTTATTTCTTGTTGGTAACATTTTCAAAAGGCGCTTGTACATTGTCAGCCATGTGAAATATTTTGTATTATCAGATTTACTTAGACATGCGTTATTGCCCTATTGTGCATACTACTTGTTGTTTGTGTTCAATGTAAATGTTCTGTATTCCCACTCGCTTGAGCCCCGTAAAGGGGCCTGCAGTATTGAAATAATAAAATCCCAAATATACCAAGGAGCAGAGAGTACAAAACAGAGCACATAATACTAACAAATCCATGAGCACAAGCCATGTTGGAACAGTTCTTTCAAATTATATAAGCCCAACCGGGTAGTGACTGAACGTTTATATTGGGGGAGTAGTAAAAAGTTCAAAGGAGAGACCAGGGCCCTCTGTAAATATTTTTGCTGGCGAGGTTTGCTATAAAAAACACACCACGTATGAGGAACTAAGCATAGTCAATGGTGTTATTCTAGACACATAAAGTAATTGAAATATCTATTTCAGTGCTTTCACGGCCTGTGAAATCCTTTTATTGCCGAACTAAGCACTAAGCACTCCATCCTTCAGTTCATCTCGAGCCACCCATGCTGCCTTGCTTACATCATTTCTGGAACGCCCGTCGGGGTGGTGCAGTGGTTACGGCGCTCGACTACTGTGCCCAAGGACGCGAAATCGAATCCCGGCCTCAGCGGCTCCTTTTCGATGCAGGTGAAAAGCAAGGTGTCCGTGTGCTGTGCGATGTCATTGCACGTTAAAGAACCCCAGGTGGTCGAAATTTCTGATGTCCTCTACTACGTCCTCTCGCATAGCATGAGTTGGTTTGGGACATTAAACTCCACAAACCAAACCATACCATTTCTGGAACGTTTACGAGGTTGAATTAGCGTCAAAGTCCTTATGTCTCTTCAAAGCTGTATTTTTGTAACGTGAAGAACTGGGCTGGTAGCACAATGCGCGAAAGAAAAAGCATTTTATTTACCTCCACAGCAGCATCTATCGGTGCGTGCTGAGAGAGGCGTTTAAAACTAGCGTCCGATTTCACTCAAACTTTCATGCTTTCTATCATGAGCTAACGGTGCCTCATTTTGACGTCGATACGAGAAGTCGCTGAAACAGCTACCGAAGATAAGACTGCCTTTTATTCTTTGCCTCTCTTTGCGCACAGGACAGCTCTGAAGATAACACTGTGTAAAACACTTCATTCCCAAAGCCTCTTCAAGGGACTTCTAATTAGGCACTCCACGGAACATTTAACATGATGTGAGAGCGCTCATTAAAATTAATCAGCATAAAGTTGTGGACGAGTGCGACTGCGTAGAGAAAGGCAGAAATGGCTGCGGTTAAAAAGCCGGAGCACGTTAGCAAGATGTTTTGCGAACATAACCTAGTTTCATAATCAGTGTGGTTAATTGCGTTCTTTAATACTTCGGCAAACAATAAACCTCTTATGCCTTGAAAAGGGTTTTATTTATTTTTACTTCATTAAGCACTTCGAGTGAACCTTTCAAAAGCATGTGGCTAGGAGTAGGATATTTTTACTCAGAAAAAAAAAAAGAATATTTTTTTCGCACGCAAGAGTAGAAAATGTAAGAATTTGAAGTGTACCTGTTTTGAAGCGAAAGCTTTCCTACGCTTTCTGCATTGCACACCTGCCTCTTCTTCTTCCTCTGACACCTGGCAAACTTCATTCATACCGGTACATATCTCTACAAATATACAGTATTGCCTTACTCAATCCCACACGGTCTTACAGTATACATTGCCTACCTTCTCCCTCCATCGTCGCAGATGCCCATCTTCTCGCCTACCACCCACTTCAAAATCCTCTCGACACTGTCGTCTCGTCTAGACCCTGCTGGTGTATCCTTGAGGTTCGCAGACATCCACAGAGAAGTCGTGCGGTTTCACTTTGTCTATACAGGCTCAGTCGTGTTAGATCATTTCATAGTTTGGTTGTTTTCTCCCGGGTAAGCAAGGCATTTATTGCTTTGATTCATGCAAAATGACGATGTTTGCCATTGCACAAAACCACGTGAATGTAAACCTTATTATGGAAGGCAAAACATTAGCATTGTCGTTGGAAATTTTGTGCGTACGTGAATAATGTGGTGATTTTTTATCATGCTTCACTGACCATTCAGGCCATGCGCAAGCATGGCGTGGCACATGGCGAATGTCAGACTGAGGTCTTTGCAAACAACGTCATTGATTAATATTAGTTGAATGCAGCATCCGCCTCTTTTGCTGCGCCAATAACATGACTTTCAACATCTTAAACCGCTTGTTTACGTTGGTCTAGATTCCACAGCTAACCGTCACAATTATTTTTTACCGCTTTTTCTTCATCTATCGACTTAAGGCGCCATACTGAACAGCCGTTTGTTTTCACAGCCTCTGTATTCCGTCTACCGCATCTTTTAGCCCGCTGGGGCTTGTTTTTTTGTCAGCATTGTGAGTCATTTAATTAGTAACTCTTCCCGTCAAAGTTATAGTCTAAGTCAATGGCGTGAAATCGATAATGACCTCGTATGGGTCACAATACAATGGCGCTACGAGCCGGCTTTTCCCACATGGGAAAAGCCGGCTCCTCATTACGAAGATTAATGGCTTTCTTTGGACGCTCATTAAGTTTCAGCTGCATCGCAAGGCAGAAATAGCTGGAAGTGAAAGGGCGTTTCGTGGAACTATTAGGTCGAAGAAGGAGAGGCCTAATGGGTGATGAAAGATTCCCTCTTTCAGCAACCGCCATGATCTCTGAAGCCCACTTCCGCACCACCTTATCTCTACTCCTCTTGACCTGCTTCTTTTCTCTTTTTACCTCGCCGTGACACAACCCCCGCCCCACCTCCATCTCCTTTGAGAACTAAGCCTTCATCCTTCGACCCTTCATGTAGTCCGCAGTTTCTTCAAGAATTTCTGTAGAATCGTAGTTCTTCATTGCTTTGTATGATAGAGTAGTGCTCTGGTGAACTAGAAGGCTCATAATACGGAAAAAGCTGCTAACACGGCTATTGGCGACACCTCTGTTATCTCGGTGACCTAGCGTGACACCTTTTAAGAACATTTCAGATAAGACAACAAAGAAGATAAGCTCCTGGTCATCACATATGAATATTACATGACCAGGCAGTAGCCAATACATTTGCCACAAACATTTGTCGACCTTGTTATTGAAGCATGTATGCTGTTTCAAGCGCTTAAGAATGAAGGTGCTGTCCTCTCTCCCCCTCGGCTGGGAACGCGTGCTAGAATTTATGGTGTGTATCGTGCACCCATCGGACCCCTAGCTCTCGCGTTTAGCCGTGCGGGATATGGCCGTGTCGGATCTTCAAAGGCTCAAGGCGGAGGCAATGCACCGCTGTGGTCCGCTTTAGGTAGACGACCCGTTAGGCTGTTCCAACTGGATAAAAGATGTAGCCGCGTATAACTATCTTGCTTCCTATTTTTAACTTTCTTCTTGAAGAACCAAGGTTAATAAGCCTCAAGGGGTCGAAATGTCCGGTGCCCTCCACTATGGCGTCTCTCATAGCCCGAGTTGCTTTGGGACGTAAAATCCCAGAAACAATATCTTATCTTCTTTACATGTTCGTGTTTCTCTTTCTGCACTCATGTGTTTTCTTTTTCTTCTGGCGACGAAAGGCTTCCATCATATGGTGAATCCCAATGCGCAGCGCCAGAATTGAATATAAATTAGGCGTACAGATGGCGGGCGCAGCAGCGTTTTCCAGTCCGTTGTTTTTACTGTACGCATGTTGGACCGCAGGGCTAGGCCTCATAGCGTGAGTAAGGTTTTCTTTTGACACCTCCCCTTCCACCAACTGCTCTGCCACGAAACAAGGAGGGCGGATCGAGTTGAGAGCCGAACACTACACTTCTTCCGAAGTTCCTTGTAGGTCATAACAAGATCGAATAGAATCTAATCGAAATTGTCTTCTTCAATAATAAAAGAGCAAAACAAGTCGCTTGCATTTTGTTTATAAGGTGATCTTAAAAGTGAGTGGAGACATACATTTAGCACTCTGACACAATATCGAGCCTGCAAAGCTATCACGTATTCATCAATCGGGCATATCCTGCTAACTACAACAGTTCAGAAGTCGCTATGCACTTCGCGGGGAGTGTCATCTGAAGCAGACGTTTTTAACTCTGAAATAAAATACGAACCTTAAATACGAACCTTGGTAACCAGCATTAAATAAATTTACGCCGAATGAAAACGCTCGAGTACATCGGAAAAGTGCCTGAACAAGCGGATATGCTAAATTACCTACCAGCACCTGGCCTGATACCATAGAAGTGGTATACATGCAATTATAATTGATACATGAGATTGTTGATGTTAAAAATGCTAGAATTCTCCTTATAGATCGTGAACGTCAAGCGTACTAACGAAGTACGAAAGAAGTAGGATTAGGAAGATGATGCCTCAAAATAAAGACGCAGTTTAATCACATTACTACCAATATTATGTTTTCCTCTGTGAAATGTAATGTGATGCATTAGCATGCGTCGGGTTCATTGTGCTGATTAATTTTGATATGAACTCTGCCTGAAATCCGGGTATTATTTATCGGTAAGATTGATTTATGGTTATCGTGGCAGGCGGTAAAAATATAACAGAACACCAATAATTACACCGGAAACATTAATTAAAATTTGTTCACTACGAGAAAATATACTTCGCAAATTACAGCCAATTCTTAAATGAGGAAAAAGAAAGTAAATGATATAATTTTTATCTCTTTATAGAAAATAACGAACTCAAGGTGCATATTTTTGCCGCCACTAATTTCTGACAGTTGAGGCTACTAGTGAGTCCCCATGCCGCATTTATATACCAAGCTGTTTGCTGGCACAGTTTTCTTCAGTGGCTTCCATGCTGGCAGACAGGACTGCTCTATCAGTGACCTTGGTTTATTTGTCGGCTTTTGCTTTTTAATTTGCTACCTATTTATTCCAACGTACCCGGCCGATCAACGTTTTCGGAGTTATCAGCGGGGGAAAAACAAATAAATGAGCACACAGCATTCTGGTTAGAAACCTGGTGTTGCAAGGGCGATACCTTCGTATTAAGCTTCGAAGGTAGAAGCGATAGTTAAATATTTGTGTTTTTTTGTTCATGTGAACATTTCCTTCTATCGTGAAGAACTTCTGCGCCTCGAAAAATTTCTTTCACCCCTACGATTGCCTCTTCTTATTGCGACGTTTCTCCAAGAAGAGGTATAGTTAGAATAAAGTGGCCTTGTTTCATCACAAATCTCCGGCATGTTAGGAACCCTTTTCTTGCTCCGGAACCCCTGAATGGAGGGGGGAGCGGAGGGAGGGGAGAGGTCTCGGGCAGCGCGCCCACTTTCTCGCCGCCGCCGAAATTGCAAACTTCGCAGAGTGTCGATCGCAATCATTTGCCTGTGCTTTGCACACCTGCGCACAGCAATCCCGGCACACTGATTGCATTCACACTGTTAGAGTGGGGAAGCTGCGAACCTACGCTATCCCTTCAGCATTCCTCTGCGCACCTACAGAGGATATATAGCTCGCACCCGTGCCAAATCTGCACCCCGCGCAGAAGAATGCCCTACCATGCGTTATCTCATTACGTTATGTTTGCTCGCACGTAATCAACTAGCGTCATCTGCCGGTCCATAATTGCTTACATCGCACAACTGAAAAAAATATATTTTCGGCACTACCTGAAAATAAGCCTTCCAAACGAAATTCTCATATTACCACCCTTGTGTTCCTCCGCTCCTCCGCGCTTGTAGATATTACTCATAAAATGCTCTGCGATTTCGAATCGCCCGTATTGTTTTGACACGTGAAATCAGTTATGTAAGCAATGAATTCGAAATTCTAGTTGAACCTCCATAATTTAAAAGCGCTTGTCTAAGTATTCTGGACTGAATTAGTGCTTTGTCAAGTGCATGGAACTGCTTTGCATGGCCTCATCAGCCTCGGAAACTTCTTTAGTTTAATTAATTTCTTTTTTAACAGCGAATGTGTACACCAACGAGCAGTGCTGAACAAAATCTGTGAAATTATTTTTAAACGTTCTTTGTTAAGAAATTGTATAAATGTCGACTATAGTCATCTATCCACTAATCTTCTGTTGGCAGGGATTCATAGGTTGAATCTTTCTTTTTTTAGTCTAAAAGACGTCTCTTTGCTTTTTATGACAGTCAATAACTCATCATGAACACTGGACAAACTTCAGAAGGTGGGTATCGCTACACATGGTAAGGTTGCCCTCAATATATTATTAACTCAGTAATGTGTCTTGCAATGTTCCGCACATCCCTCACAATAATGTGCAAAAACGATGCCTCATTGACTTTTTATGGCCACTCAGCTACTGAATGTAGGAACTAGAAGAACTTTACAAGCAAATTTTGTCATGCATTGAAAACGTTCCATGAACGTGTGTATAGCAGTGTTTAAGGAGATTGCACTTCTTGCTCACAATCAGAAGATGTCAACGAAAGATGGACTTGTGCAGTATCCGTTCTGTGTCCATCCTTCTTCCCGTGCACAGTCTAGATCCCTGCGCTCTTCTGCAGGGATGCGGTACCAAGAACTGCGCGCCGGAGGACATGAGGAAGGAACAGGGCCCGGTTTTGAGGGGAGGGAGGAAGAGGAGTAGGGCATTGCCCTCAAAACTCCATTTCAAGATGGAAGCCATTAACGGCTCACGCTCGCGGCCACCTCTTAACACTTTAGTTTGATGACATCAGTGGTATAGTATGCCGTACATTGAAGTTAATGATGGCGCCATCAGTGATGTAGAAGCCCACATGTGGGGGGAAGGACGTAGTGGTTACGTCGATTACTGTGACCGAGGGTGCAGGGTCGAATCGCGGCCTCGGCACTACCTTTCCCATAGAGGCAAAAACCAAAGCGCCCGTGTGATGTGCAATAACAGTGCATGTTAATGAACCCTAGGTGGTAGAAATTTCCGGCGTCCTCCATTACGGCGTCTCTTATAGCCTGAGGCGCTTTAGGACGTTAAACTCCGCAAGCCACAAACCACCAATCAGTGATGTACCATGTCGTGCCTTCGATAGGAAAAAAATTGTTTTATAGATTCTATGGGTTTGTGACCGCTGCATGGTCTCTTGTGCGCCGTGGTCGATGCTCGGTCCAGGTTGCCACCCTAAACTGCTAGCTATGTGGGTCTGAGTACGAGAAATCTTTGCCTTGAAATATTGATGACGTCAGCTGTGCTGTAGTATGTCGTACCTTGAAATAAATGATGACTTCATTAGTGGTGGGGTATCTCCTACCTTGAAATGGATGACATCAGTGGTGTAGTATGGCGTGCATTGAAATGAATGACGTCGTCAGTGGTGTAATATTTCGCACCTTGAAATAAGTGATTACTTCATTAGTGGTGTGGTATGTCGTGCAATACTGCTCTAGGTTTCAGGCCCTACGCCTAGCGCGGACGGTAACCATGTCTTGCCCACGTGAAGCTGTGACGTCACACCCCACGTGACACTAGGTTGTGGGCTGACAGGAGCTGCCAAATTGGGTCTCTCGTTTCACATTGGACGGTTATGCCACAATCAGCCTGCTAGCACCCTGACATTCGCGTTACCCCTATAGGCCTAAGGCAGGCTCATACGGCTTTACATGTGGGGTGAGAAAGAAGAAAAAGAGAAGAAGAAGAACGCTCGGTCACTGGCTGCTAATCGCTCAATATTTGGTTCAGCAGCGTTAATTGATTGATTGATTGATTGATTGAACGTCCTTTATTGAATGGGAAGGCTCATGGCCATGGATGAGGATAAAGGGGAGTAGACAGAATCTTCATTGTTTAGGTCGTCACTCAAATCACATTGCACTAACCAGGCCACTAAGCGAGCCATACTTGGCAAATATCATCTGTGTGTTTAGATGTTTCTAGAGGTGAACGGTAGTTCAGGCGGTAGGGTTTGATCTCGGAGCGTCCAGTAGAAAACGCAGGGAAATTCCAGAGTAGAGATATGCCGCATCGAGTTATAGTCGTACAATGGGGGCACGTAATCATTTGCTCTGTATACTGACGCCAGCGGTCCATAATACCTGGCGTGTAAGCCGCATGAGCGATGAGCTTATTCAAAAAGACTTTTTAACTTCGGGTGAGGTGGGTTTTTCTCGTAAAAGGTGGGTCTGGTGTGGCCACCTGCATGCGATGCTGACTGAGGCTACGAAGACTGGTCCGAGTATAGTGCATAAGGGCAAGAGAAGGGGGGAGTTGCCCGCCCAAGGTCGAGTAAGGATGAAGCAAGGGGGGTGGGGAAGTAAATGTGGACATCCCACCTGCCAAGGCAGCCGCGGTGTGTGCCGCCGCATTGCCCCCTAAATCGTCCGAGTGACCTGGGGTCCAGTGAATTGCGAAAGTTCTGGCCGCGAGTTGGTCTTATGGTTAAACAAGCAGTGCATAACATTTAACGGGAAGATCCATAACCTTCACACTGAAAGAGCATAAAAATTTCTTTGATATAAAGAAGACCCCTTCTTGTAACCTCTCGCAGCACTGCCGACAAGGCAGACAACATGAATATCACCGTTGTCGGGCTGACCGGCATGGTACGACCATAGAATATACTAATCATTACCTGATGGCCTGGGAAACTTTTCAAGCATTTACATCATTGCTAAGAAGCCGAACACGTGCGTGGTAAAACCTTCCGCGGCTTTAGGAAACGCAATAGGTTCCCCTATAAATGGATTTACTTTGCTTTATGATCATTGAAGATTCCTCTGTTTGTTTTTGGTTTCACGCTTTTTACCTCATGCCTAAGTCTTGTCTTTTTCCAAATCCTCCGGACTATCAGAAAGGCCGCGTTTCGTCTATGTCTATGACCATTTGTCCCTATTGTTCCTGCTCTGAAGGTACAGAGGTTGGATCGAATGTCCCGCTTAGCATGCATCCTAAGGTTGTCGTTAAACAACGACGATAAGAGCATAATCAGCACAATACCTCGATGTGTATTTTTGGTAGCCTTGTCAAAATGAAGGTGAATGCTTTCCAGGTACCCTTCCGAAATATGAAAGAGCTACATCCAGGAGTAAGAGATCAGAACACAAACGCTGGTGATGGAATACGAAACCTCAGCGATGCATGCAGTAGCTCACCCTTAGTGGAGCTGCATCACCATATGTAGGCGTTTCAATTTAAATAATGATGAACTGCTGGAGGAGATACATTATTGTATTCAATTGTAACATTACAATGTTTACTCGCCTATTATGAAGTAGAGCTGAGGAGAAAACCTTTTCGTACATTCTCTGACTCGATGTGTCATAAAAAGCACGGCCGCTCGATGGAAGCGCACTGTGTGCGGCCTGCTGCGTCGCGCCGCCGTCAATGGGCAAGCGCGTCCTTGGGGAATTTACAGTTGCGCCCGCTATTTCTGCTGAGGGCGCCACTGTTCGGGGACACGTCGCCGCCGGGGTCACCGGCTTTGAGCGCGCGGTTTGCTTCCTTTCTGGGCGTGTTCGCCTCGCGTCTGCGTGGTAAACGCAAACGTTTCTGTGTGCGCGTGTGCAAGCACGTTAACGTTGAGACGGGATGCATTTGTTTTTTAAGGCAAAAGCCGTTCTAGGCTGTGCCTGTAATCTGTGCATCGCATCTGCGCACTGGTGTGTCAGTCACAAAAGCGGACTTGCACGGAGAGAGATTAAGAATGAAAATGATTGATGGTGATAGTTAATCAATAAAAGTTATAAATAGACATTGATAGAGGTAATGACTAATGCTAATGACTAATAATGGTTTATAATGCTAAAATGATTTGTAATGACCAGTATATCAAACTATGACATGTAATGTCGGCAATTGATTATAAATGAGTAAAAGTGCTTAGCGATGTGTGGTAATGACTATAATAGTTAGGCATGACTCATCATTGCTGTTAATGACTGCGGAATGACCAATATGTGAAACGACGACATGTAATGACCACTGCTGATTCTAAATGAGTAACCTGCTTAGTTATGAGCGTTAAGGGCTATGACTACGCAGG
Source organism: Amblyomma maculatum (assembly GCF_055883805.1). Classification (NCBI taxonomy): domain Eukaryota; kingdom Metazoa; phylum Arthropoda; class Arachnida; order Ixodida; family Ixodidae; genus Amblyomma; species Amblyomma maculatum. Next base: position 79,293,076 of record NC_139353.1, read on the forward strand.
CAGACTCATCATGACTGGGAAACGACCAATATATCAAATGACGACTTGAAATGACGAACTGTGGCAAACGATGAGAGGCAAATGACAGGAGAAGGGTAGGCTTCCGCCGTCCTCCGCTCAAGAAACATCTAAGAGACCCTCTAATTTTCCTCGTTTCCTCTGACATGAAAGCGGCGCTGAGGTTAAAAAGTCCAGATGCTGAAGCATAATACCCTACCAGCTACCATTGAATTTGCTACAAGGGACAGAGAGAGACAGAGTGTAGTTGAGTCTAATTGGAGTAGACTCCCCGCACCACTGATGTATCGCGGGTAGAGAGAAAGATGAAAAAAAAATAGGATGCAAAAATAAATAAATGACAGATTGTCAAAAAGAAATAAAATAAAATAATTGTAGGAAAGATTGGGATTGTGAGGCGGAAATGTGAGGTGGCACCATCTAGCGTCCACGGCCAAGGGAACGAACCGGGATCAGCGGGCATTTATTCAAATAATAGAAGAAGAAAAAAAAAAGTTTTTTTTTCTCTTCCTCCTTCTCTTTCCCTTTTCTTCATAGTCTTGTTGCTTCTGATCTTGTATTTCCCTTTCGAAGAAGGCCTTTTTCCTAATCTTCACGTCTTCCTGTCTTGTTTTCTTTCTTCTTGATCTTGTGCTTTTCCTCTTTGCTTCTGTTCAGTTGTTTTCATTACAACATTCCTCTTCTACGTTGTGTTTTCAGACTTTGTCATCATTGACTTCTTTCGGTAAATTATTTTGTTGTTTGTTTATTGTTCTATAGTTGTTCTGTTGTTTGTGTTGTTTGTCTAGGTTTTGCCACCTCCGAAGCATGCTCGCCCCTCGCCAAAGGCCGCAGGGGTAACTTCTGGTGCCAAAACTGTGCCTAATCATATGATTTTTCCAATATTATCTCTACCATTTCGTTGATAACATGCATGTTGTTTTCTGTTTTTAATATTTCTGGTTTTCGTTTCACTGGATTTTTCCCTACGAGTTTCTCTAATTTTTTCCTTTGTTCCTCTGTCAGTGAACAGTCTTCTAAATAATGATCAAAATTTGTAGGTATTTTGCCACATGAACATCTGGTGTTATCGCTTATATTAAATCTGGCTAGATAAAATGGAAATCTACCATGTTCCGTTAATGCTTAGGATTGGTAGTGATCAGTTGGAAAATGTCCCGGAATATGTTTAACATTTTTGATCCAATCATAAGTATATGTATCTTTACCATCTTTGTTCCATATGATATTCCATTTTTCTAGTATTTCTTTTTTAAGCTGTTTTTTGATGAATTGCTTTGTGATGGGGACCGCTATTTCATCACCCTTATCCCAAGCTCCTTTTGCTAGTTCGTCTGCTTTGTCGTTACCTTCATTTCCACTATGTCCTCTTATGTATGTCAAAAATATCTTTGATGTTTTATTTTTTAGTAATTGTTGCTTTATTTCTTGAACAAACGGATTGTTACTATTTGGATTATTGAGTGATTTTAGAGTACTGAGGCTATCTGTTATTATTTAGTAAGTTTTTCCGTCCTTTTTATTATTGATATACTGTACTTGCAACTCGTTGTACTCGTTGCAACTGTACTGTACTCGTTGATTGCAACTGTCTCTGCTACAAAGTTGTTACTATAACTGGGGAGTTTAAATTGTTTGTACTCTAACATTATCCCTGATTTATGAAATACTACGAATGCTGCACCATTTTTTACTTCCATTACGTTTCCTTCTGCATCTTTGTTTGGAGTTTGAGATCCATCTGTAAAAATGTTGATATCTGTTTCAGTAATTTCTTCTTGGAATTCAAATTTCGGTCTTTCTGATGGGGGATATTCCCATATATTATGCTTATCTCCTATTTCTTCACTTGCTATTTCCATGGTTTCCCATTTGAACAGTTTCTCCTTCTGCATGATTGAATATAGTTCGTTTTCTTGTTCTATTTTTAAGGTAACGGGAGGAATTCCTGCTAGTATATTAAGAGCTACATTTGGAGTTGTTCGATAGACCTTTGTTATTAGAATTAATGGAATTCTTTGAATGACGCCTAGTTTCCTTTTGTTATAAACTCTCCCATCATACCAAACTGGGGATGCATATACTATTTGTCTCTCAATTGCTTGTAAATAAATTTTCCGTAATATCTCTTTTTTGATTCCTTTTCTCACTCCTGTGAACCTACTTAAATTTTTTGTTAAGGTTTGAACTTTATCTTGTATATATTTTAAATGTGGTAAAAATGACATTTTCCTGTCAAATATTACCCCCAATATTTTGAGTTCCGTTACTACTTTGAGTTTTGCAGCATCCATTTTTATGTTTGGTGGATGTGTGCCATAATCTTTACCTATTGTGAGTACCTTTGATTTTTCCGGATTAAATTTCAAGTAATGCGTAGTTCCATACTCATGTATTCTCTCTAAGATATCATTTGCTTTCTTTTCTAAGTCTCTTCTTGACTTGTATTTGATTGTAACGATAATGTCATCTGCAAAAGCTTGCAGATGTATTTCCGGTGGTTTTTGTATATGGAATATACCATTAAGAGTTAAATTCCAATAAAGGGGACTTAATGGAGAACCCTGAGGTGATCCTGTATCTAAATCTCTTTCTATGTTTCCCGTTTCAGTTTCGTATATGATTTTCCGTTGTCTTAACATACTGTCAGTTACTTTTATTAAATTGTTATAGCATTTCAGTAATTTTAGCTTTCCTGTTACAATTGTTGGTTTGATAGAGTTAAATGCGTTTTTAATGTCTAAAGAGACTATTGCTATGCCGAGATGATCGAGTTTTGCTTCAGTTATTTTCTTTTTGATTTCCTTTAATGATGTTGTGGTTGATGTTCTGTGTTTAAATCCGTATTGGTATTTTTCAAATAGGTGATTTTTATGAAGGCAATGATAAATTCTGTCTTTAATCAGTTTTTCGAATACTTTGCCTAGAATTGAATTTATTGCTATAGCGCGATATTTCTCTATTCCTATTCTTTTTCGGAAATCTCCTTTTGGTATTAATACAATTTTGGACGTTCTCCATTTCTTAGGAAAGTATCCTAGCTTTAGGCAGGAATTAAATAGGTTATTAAAGTATTTGCTTTGTGTTTTATATAATGTTTGTACGAAGGTAGTGTTGATTTTGTCAGGACCTAGAGTCACATTAGTTCTTAGGTTTTTTATTACACCTTCTATCTCTGTTGCAGTGAACTCTTTGTCATCTATCAAACTATTGTAGTCTAAGTCATCCGTTCCATCTGCGTGATCTTCTGTCTGGTTCTTTTCGTTTCTTCCTGTTTCAAATAAAGCATCCAAAATGTATTCAATTGTTTCCGTAAAAGTGTTTGTTTGCTGTCCATCTGGTTTTACTAAACTTTGAATCTGGAGTGGAACTTTCAATTGTTTTCTCGCTATTTTATACGGGAGTGTAAACGGGTTTTTCTCAATTTTTTGACAAAGTCTGTCCCAACTTTTATCTTTCGCATCTTGGAACATATTATTATACACTGTGTGTTCTCTGTAGTATTCTTTTTTTTTTTTAAATTTGCCTCAGTTCACCTTTTGCTCTCTGTTATCTTCTCCTCATGGCTCTTATTCTTTTCCTTTCTACTTCAAGGTCAACTGACCACCATGAATTTAGTTTATGCTTACTGTCTTTTAGTTTCGTTTTATATTTATTTTGTAGTGTTTCAATTTTTTCGTATAATTCTTCGACGTTATTATCAATTTCTTCTGGGGTTTCGAGTTCAAATGTTTTGTTAAACCATTTATCTTTGCTTAAGTGTTCAAGAATTTTTTATTTGCTTTTAAGGTTAAGTGATATTTTTCAGGTTGATTAACATTCGAGATTGTTGTTTGTATATAACGGTGATCACTATAATTTATCTCTTTCAATACTTCCCATTTACTTACTTCTGTTTGAAACTGTTCGTTAACTATTGTTATATCAATCCAACCTTTTGCTTTCGATGTTTTGAAAGTTGGTGGTGAATCTCTTTCATTTAATATGACGAGGCTGTTCCTGATAATGAATTCCAGTATTTCTTCGCCTTTATTATCATTTTCTCTGCTACCCCATACTGTATTTTTTGCGTTAAAATCGCCCATTATGATTATGTTTTCTTGCTGGAATTTCACTATTTCTGTCTCCAAAGTATTAATAACTGGAATTATGTCGTCATTCGGTGGGCAATAGCAATTGAATATTATAATTGATTTATTCCCTTTTGTGATTCTAGCTATTATTATGTTACTGGTGGTTTTAATTGGAAAAATTTGTACATTCTGATCATGAATAATTATTGCAGTTTCTGATTATCTGTAGATGCTATAATTTTGTGTTTGATGGGGAATGGTATTATTTGATTATTGTAATGATATGGCTCTTGAATTACTGAAATATTGCGCTGATTTTCATCATTAAATTCTTTAAGTGCTTGATTTGCCTTGAATGCATGTGCTAGATTAACCTGTATAATTTTTAGCATATTGCTGTCTTTTGTTACTTGCACTGTTTCATTTGATAGTTGAGGTTGTTGTGATGTGTTTTTAGTATTAGAGTAGCCTGCTACCGATGTATTCTGTGCCATGTTGTTGACGAGAGTTTTATGCAAGTCTTTGAATTATTCTTGCTTTCTCTTCTTCCTTTTTCTTCAGGTATACCGGACATGCGTATGAAAGCATAGAGTGGTGGACCTTTTCTGCTGGCACTCCTGCCTTGTGACACACTGGACAAAATGCCTGCAGTTCACAATCTCGGCTCTGATGCCCGTGTTGCCCACAGTTGTTGCATCTTGGGTCTTCTTGACATCCAAATGATCCATGATTGTAGGTTGCGCATTTAAGACACCTGTTAACGATGATGTTGTCAAAAACAGGTGTTCTAACCCAGCCAAGATTCAGTGTCCGCCTGTCTCGGAGTTCTTCGTATCCATTCTTGTTAACCGCTAGAATGACCGTGGTGCCATTACGACCCTGGTACTGCTCTTTCAGTTCGATGTCTTCAGGGTTGCACTTGAGGTCGTTCTGAAAGATGAGTTTGTCTACGACTTCTTCCTGCGGTATGTCTTTGTCGATGCCCACGAGCTGAAGCTGAAGGCGGCGACCCTTGGGCTTCCTTATGTCCAAGTTCTTCAACTTTTCTTTTTCTTCGATGTAGCTTTTCAACCGATCGATGGAATCGGCATCCGTTGATGTGATGATCACTCCTTCTTTGCCCGGCCGCAACGTGGTGTCCTTTATCTTTAGCTCAGTTGGATCGATTTCTTTCTTTAGAACGTCCATGATTTTTTCCTTCGTCAAGGTTTTTGATGTGACAATGACTGCCGTTGTTTCTTGCCTTTTCATTTCTGGCTTTTCCACGGGTTTTTGTATGGCCTCTGCATAACTCTGAGGGGAAGTTGGTCTTTGAAGCCCCTCAATCTGCCCTTTTAGAAATTGGTTTTCATGTGTTGCTTCAAGCAACATCGATTTCAGTTTGGACACTTCTGTCAAGACGACATCGAGTAGGCTTGCCGCTGTCTCATCGCCCTCTGATATGACTGAAATCCTACAGAGGGCTCTCATGATGCATTAATCGCTCTTTGCCATTTTTTTTTTAATAGTCTTTGTCTTCTCTCCATGGGGTACTTGATGGATCTTCTTTGTCGCTTGTGCCGCTTGCGACGCTTGCGTTGCTCTTCCCAGGAGTTTCGGCTCGAATTGGTGGTTTGTTGGGAGGCTCATGTAGCTTTTCCTGATTCAGTGGCTGCTCGTCTTTTCTTGAGTGCCATTCGTCTTCTCCAGACCTCCATTGTTGGTAGTTCTGTTCCTCATTATCCTCTTCGTTTGGCTCGTTGTCCTCTTCGTTTGAGTTTTTTGCGAGTTGTTGGTTCTCTTTTTTCCCTTTTTTTCGTTGTTCAATATTTGATGTTGTCCTTTCTTGGTCCTTTTCCTCTTGATATGAAGAGGTGTCCCTTCTTCTTTGTTTGGTAGTTTTCTTGGTCTTCTTCTTTTTACGGTCTCGTTTTGAGGTTTGCGGTTCCCTCGTATCTGCCAGGCTGTCGGTGCTTGAGTATAGAAACTCTTCTCTCCTAGTCATTGCGTATTTTTGAACGGTGCTGCCACGATGTCGTGTCTTCTTTCACGTTTCTGTTCTTCTGATTGGCTTGTCTTCAGTATTCTCAAGACTGCTTCAAAGAGCCCGTTTTCCAGCTCTGGGACAAAATTCTTTTTTTTTTTCTTTCCCGAATTCAGTCAAATCCGGTTACTTGTTCTTGTCTGGCCACACTTGTTGGTGATTAATTATAAGTTAATCGTGCAAACAACGTGACGGGAACACAGGAGAAGAAGACGGCACAACAGCGCTAGTTGTGCCGTCCTCTTTTCCTGTGTTCCCGTCACGTTGTTTAACCTGTTTAGTTACCAGGGAGCTGGCCAGTGAACTAGGATTTTTAACGATGTGTTGTGAAGCAGATGAACACGATGAGGTAGCACCAGAAGCTTTTCTCGCAGGTTATGTGGCGAGGACATATCAGAAAAAGCTACGCAGGTTTTTTTTTTATGTAAGCATGCAATTTGTTCTAAATTTTTCCGCGCTAGTCTGAGTGGCCTTGCAAGTAAAGGAGCCTGGGCATACAACTTTTGTTTATATTCTTGAGACTGTTTGAGCCGATGCGATAAAATGAAAAGCCGCGTTCCACAGAAAATCCGGCGCCCGCTCTGTCGGCGGAAAGTCGGAAAAAAACCTCTCTGGTAAGAGGCACTTTAGTTGGTGATATGGCCAGACACCTTTAGCGCAATGAGAACACATGACATGCTCAATGTGGCAGGAGCTGCCAAACCAGAGAGAGTCAATAAGATGTAAGGGTGAAATGGGAATTATTGAAAGCGGGACCCTTAGATCTCAAGTCAGGCACATTATACTCCTATAGGGCATGTTCGTACGGCTTCGGTAAAGAGGGGCTTTATATAGCTATGTGTAGGGCGTTATTTCATATAATGCGGTCGCTTAAGGCTGCATTCTATTGACATGCGACAGAGGCAGCAATTACGGGATACGGTGAATAAGCAGGTAGCAAAGTGCGGGCACTCTAACGAGGCTCCTCAAGGAGACTTAAGAACCCCAAGTTTTGTTTATCACTACCAGGTTGTTGCTTAATTTATGCGATATTTGGTAATGGTTTTGGAACGACATGTCAGTCGTGCAAGAGCTTGTTGAAGGAAATATGAGTCAACTTGACCAGTAACAGGTTAATGAAAACCAAGGACAATGGAGGCTTGATGTACCCCGCAAAGGAAGTAATCAAGCTTTGTCAGCTTACGAGCACCTTCATTAACAGGATGATGAAGTCTGAAGAAGTCCGGCGAAGTAGCAAGCTGTGTAAACTTTTGATTTCATCATTGTTTTCTCACTGTACACAGTACCTGCAGCTAATCTATGAAAACAATGATCATGCCCATGCTAAGGCGCTATGCAAGATATCGTTAAGTTGCTGCCCCCACTGATAGCGAGCTGGGCTGGAAATGTCAACTCAACAGTGGAGCGACGTTTATGGCTATGGCATAAACCTCTCTCAAGAAATGTTTTCCGTCTTCGATTGGTATAATTTTCTTCCTTTTTTGTGTGGCCATTAAATAAGCGTACTCGGCTGCTCGCTGAACCTCGGCTGCAGTTGCGCTCTGAAGCGTGAACATTCTTTGATCGCAGCTAAGAGTTTCACAACAGGAACACTCGATGCGCGTTCTTCCACTGAAAATTACGAACCAGAAAAATTGTATGGGTTTGCGAGCAGCCAATAAAAATAGTAATAGAAACTTTCGGCGCATATACGTAGCACCTTGAGGCAGACCGGCTCTATCAAGCGCGCTTACTTTGTCCGGTCATACAAAATGCGGGAAGCCATGACGGATAGCGTTCTGGCATACAAAGTTTAAAGTCTCCAACTGAGACGAAGATCCCAGGTTATCATCTAGATTTAACCTAATAAACATCTTCATATTTCCACCCAACATTTGTCAGAATGAGATAGAAAGGTTGCTTACATGTCGCATTCTCAGAGGTTGCTCACAGTAGGACATTTTTGTATAAAAACTGTATGCAGGAATGAGTAAATGGTATGAAAATTACACACGGAATTCGCGACATAGTTAATTAAGTGGTTATGCATTAGGCTACCATGGCAGCTGAACAGCTTCGAATTGTTCACAGCCTGGTCACATTTTCATGTGACAAACAACTAGATCCGAATGCAACATCATGGTAATGCGAGCTCTCCAATCAAGTGGCCTTGAACCACCGTCATTATAAGTTTTTCGCGGTACACTCCAGTATACATCCTTGCCGAGCAAGCGCTAAGTGCTGACATGGTCACACTAGACATGACAGTATATACTAATTCGTGTTGCCAAATTGTGTGAAGCGGAGCTCTTATATCCTTAGAATAAAAGGCTTCTACCACGCCGACGCCTCCCTTAAAGCGCAGCCAGGCGCGGCTCTCCGCGCGCGGCTGTCCCCGAACGGTGGCGCCGCGGTGGTGGCGACTGGAAGTAGGCGCCTCCCGCCGGTTTCGGGCGATGTAGCAGGCCGCACCTAGTGCGCTTCCATCGAGCGGCCGTGTAAAAAGTCTAAGTATATTCCTTAATAACATGTTAATACCATTTTATACACAATATTTTAAGCGCTGGTATGTAAGAAGGAGAGCAACTAAACCCTTACCTACAATATAAAATCCCATGTACGGCCGTTTCGTCATATATTGGTAAAGAGTGAACATGACGCTAGAGAAACGATTTATTCAGTCATGGTAACGAATTTGTAAAGACATGTCGAAAGCGCTAGCTCCGCCCAAGATGAGTGCCTATGTTCGACATGAACAAGGATGTAACCGAGAAGCGGATTTCACTCTACAGGCTTTCAGTGTTTTTCCGACGGCGATGGTTCGTCGACCATGCCTTACATGCGGCCATGCTTTAAATATTAGGGGAAATATATCCATTTGAAGACCTTTAGTACGGCTTTTGTGTGAATGGGAGTGCAAGCGATAAAGTAGCAAACACATATCAAAAGACCTTTGGTCATTGTCTGCCGTACACAGCTATCAACCGAATTAAAAAACCGCGCTTGAAAGTGACATGCTAGGAGCATTTTTAGGGCATTTTTGTGGTTGGGAGAAAGAGACCATACATCAGACGGCGTTGTTTTGTTTGCATAAAAGTCGCCTAAAATTCGCATATGCCAAAGGAAATCTCCGTGATTCACCACCAAACTGTTTGCTGGTCAGTAAGAAAGCAAGACGTTGGAAACTTCTACAATGATAAAACTCTGTCTCGACAATACAAGGTTTTGCATTGTTGTTTAGCAGATATAGATGAGAAATGTTACAGACAGAAATCCGCAGTACATCTAATGTTCTTTACAATTCAAACAATATCGCAATTTAGGGCAGTTATGTTTCGCTTCCATTTCAATTTGAATAGAATTAATTTATAAAATGCATTTGAACGATAATGAATAAAATCCGAAGGTTTCTTCTTTCAAGTGCATTCAACTTTAAATTTGGAATTCAATACTGAGCAACTAAATATGTTTCGCTTTCACCACAATAAAACAAATAGTCCAGATATAAAGAGTTCTTCATAAACAACATCAATATCGTGCCTTTCATTCTTTTTTTATTTCTGAGGCTTCATTGAATGAACGAGAGCTCAATGATACTATCACCAAGAAATGAGCGGGAGAGCGATCAAGTATTTCTAACCATAGGTAAACCAAATAAAATCTCAGGATATTTTGAAAAAGGCAGGCAGGAGATGGGAGGAGGCCAATACGGAGAATCAACAATTCGCAAGAATAGGATGCAGCAGAGGAAGGAATCGAGTGGTATTACGTTGACGCCACAAACATTTATGGCAAATTGTACATTCGTGGCGCCGGAGCAGAAAATGGCATAGATGAGCACAAATACGCATGTTTTTGGGTGCTCTAATTTGGGGTATTTCACTCTAACACAGTAGAGTAAGTGATTGGGCCGACATGTCAGAAACGTAGCTTTGAAAGTGCTGTGATGAGGGACAAGCAGTATCGTGCAGAAAGAGAAACTGAGGTCAAGGGCCCTAAGTGACACAGAAAGAGTGAAAAGCTTCACTTGGAAAAAAGGACTCGTGAGAAGCTTTCTAAATACGAGGTTTTTCGTTTAAGGCGTTTAAAGTGTCCAGAGAAATAGCGTCACGTGGTTGTAACAAGGCAGGTGACAAAAATGAGGTGTCTGAGAGCACTCTAAAGGAAATGTTTATGAATGAATTGCGCCCGCAAACTCACTAGGGGACTCATCGGTGCCGATAAAATCACGCGTATCAGGCGGTCGCCGAATTGCGACTCTCGATAGCGTCTTATTATATATATATATACATATGCTATTCGCTTAAAGGTACCATTAGGAGAAAGAAAGTTTGCCTATAGGAAACGTGGCTCGAAAAGAGCATAAACTACAACGTTGCTCAATCTCGCCGATTGCTTTCACAAGTAAAATGTGTGTACGGACACAGAGTTTCACTGAACGATCCAAGCGCGTACCATTCTTATACAGCCGCAAACAACCCTTCTTGGTGGTAAATTTGCCCATTTGAATCAAATGGGAAATATTTCTCAGTAATTTACTAAGCACTGAATTGGTTTATTGCTTCTGGACATACATTGTCATAACCAGACCCACAGTCCGCAGTGCCATTTGCTGCAGAGAAGTCATATTGACTAGAGTTGTTCTTCGTACCTCTTCATATCATTGTGTATTCGAAATGAAACACTATTTCTGCACCTTGTAAATTTGTTGCACTCAGCGCTATACAATATATTTACCCATCCTGGCGGAGTCATGAGGTTCGTTTTGCGGCTATAAATTTCTGGCGTGAGCTTAAGCAACCCACGGCACGGTTTCGAACTTTTCAAGTATTCAGCAGCCCACACCTCCGCTCGGAATGACAAGAGTATCAGCTTATTTATTAAGGCGGGTGAAATCATAGCTCTACACTTCATAAAGCGTCAATATTGCCGCGAAACCTTTAAAACTGTATTTGTTGTTTTTTAACAGCCGCCGGCATACAGCCTTATCACTCTGATTCTGGACCGCGTATCAGTTCCGTAGTCTTTGTTTGTTAATGCTCGATGTCGCGAGTCACACCTTTATCAGTTTCGTTGTAGCGCAAGATGCACCGAGATCTGTCTTGAAGGTTCCGGCCACTCGAGTGTCTTTCCATAATGTTCCAGCCCGTGCTGGTAGCTATTTGCGACGTTATCTAGATTGTTCTGTGCAGCCTATAAATTGAGCGTTGACGAGCGTGACGGGCATTCTTTGTTCGCCGACCGACGAGCGCGTTTGTTGTTATCGCCGCCGCCGAGTTGCTTAGTTCTTTTGCGGGCGCAAGTCAGCCCCAATCAAGAGTTACTTCAGTACCATCACGTCTGTGTCTTCTTTTGACGTGTACGGCTTTGTCACAACTACGTGACATCTGGTGGAGGTGCTGCCTTTGATCCTTCAAGCGAAGACCCAAACCGTGTTCCTGTCGCCCTGGAAGATCAGCCTACATGTCACCGAGCCAGCCGCCGACTTCAAGGCCTACAACCCGAACACGGTCTGCTGCCTGACCCCATTCGATCTCGGAAGGCATCGACGCTGACAATGGCCCAGCCTACAGCACCGGTTGTTTTCGTCCAACCCCGTGAGCCCCCCTGTTTCCATGGACGACCGGATGAAGATGCTGGAGACTGGATCGACCTTTTCGACCGTGTGGCAGAATTCAACGGCTGGAACGACGCTGCGAAACTCAGGCAGGTCTACTTTGTTCTTCAAGGACATGCCCGACTTTGGTTCGAAAATCATGAAGCAACTATGAAGGATTGGGTGACTTCCAAGGAAGCGTTTTTGACTGCCTTTTCAAGCGTCGTCCGAAAGGAAAGAGCCCAGGCCCTCCTTCAGTCAAGATCAACTCCCTAACTAGCCTGTCCTGGCGTACGTTGAGGAGATGAAGCGCCTCTTTCGCCGCGCCGACCCTAATATGACCGAAGGTGAGCGAGTGAAACTTTTATTGCGAGGCGTTAAAAAGTCGCTCTTTGCGGGTCTTGTGCGAAATCCGCCAAGAACTGTGGCGGAATTTGAAACAGAAGCGTCTACAATCGAGAAGACGTTGGACAACCGGATGCACCATTACTAGCGACCACTTCAACCAGACTACTCAAGCCACTACCCCAGCTCATCTACAAGCGGAGAGAACCTTCGGGACCTCATCCGGGAAATCGTGCGAGAGGAGCTCCGCAGACTGATGCCATCATCGCAACAACCGCAGGTGGCGACGCTCGCGGACGTTGTCCGTGAAGAAATGCAGCAGGCGCTGAGCGTTCCTCAAGCGACGGCTGCGACTGTTCCAGCACAAGAGGCAACAGCGATGAACTACGCTGCTGCATTACGTCGCCCTGCGCCCCGACGTGATAACTTTCTGAACCCTCGCCGCTACCATCCTGTTCCTGAAAACCGCCCCTTGGAGCCCGCCCGCCAAGCCTACCAACGACCCCCAAGCCCCAGAAAGTGCGACGCATGGAGGACAGCAAACAACCGACCGCTCTGCTTCCTGCGGTGAGGCCGGTCACATTCTGCGGCACTGCCCGTACCGACGAATTGGTCTCCGCGGATTTGCAGTCGACGCTCCACGACCTCGCCCAGGTGAACGACCGCAAGAAATCGACAGCTATCTGCGTAGCGATGAGATTGTGCCACCAAGCGGTCGGTTCAGATCTCCATCGCCGTACAGGGCCCGCTTAGCGTCGCCAAGCCGTAACTATGATGAGAGTATGCGCAGAAGGTCCCCAACCCCGCGCAGGGGAAACTAAATGCAGCAACCTTTGGAGGTGAGGTTGCTCAACGGCGAAAAGACGAAGATCCTCCGCCGCCGACGACCACTAACGAAGACGCAGATATTTCATTGCCGCTCCACACGACGACATCGACGACAACACGACCAGAGTGCATGCCGACACCGCCGCCCAGCGAAATAATAACGGTATGCCCCGGCCATAACCTGAAGAAACGACGGAGCCGAGATCGGACACCAAGGCCCACGTGCAATGCGAGGACGCGAATAAGCGACCTTGAAGTTGATGTCGACGGTCGCAGAGTCACTGCACTAGTACAACACCGGAGCTGACTATTCAGTCATCAGTGGACCGTTAGCCTCTCAGCTTAGGAAAGTTACCACCGCTTGGGATGGCCCGTTGATTCGCACCGCAGGTGGCAACCTGTTTACTCCATCGGGACGATGCACTGCAAGAATAACCGTAAATGGGCGTACTTACCCCACCAACTTTGTGGTCTTGCAGCAGTGCTCCCGAGACGTGATCTTAGGCATGGACTTCCTAATTGAACATAGGGCTATCATCAACCTCCGATACAAGGCCATCAAGCTCTCTGCAGACAATGCCATACCTGCCAGAACGACTTCAAAGCAACACATCGCTCTAAACGTCCTCGACGAAGAATTGACCGTGCCGGCCCGATCAAGCGTCGCAGTCAGCGTAGGTAGCGCAGACATCGAAACCGCTGAAGGCATCGTCGAAGGAAATATCCAATTGCTCTTGGAACGAGGTGTCGGCATCGCAAGAGGCATCGCGAAATTCCAGAGACGACAAGCTCAGGTGCTGGTAACAAACTTCACTGAAGAATACCGGCATTTCAACAAGGGCACGACGATCGCTTTTCTCGACGAATTAGAGGACCTCAAAGATGTATTCACCCTCCACGACCAAACGCTGGAAAACGCACTGAACCTATTCCGTCAGCCCACATTTGACATCAACCCAGTATTGACCCACAGCAGGAAAAACAAGATTCGCAGTCTTCTTCGAAACTATAGGGAGGGCTCCTCGTCATCATCGAAGGTACGACAAACACCACTGGCCAAGCACCGCATTATAACGGACGAACACGACCGACCTCTGCGCCAAAGCCCTTATCGTGTATCGCCGGCAGGCCATTCGCGATCAAGTTGAGGAATTGCTGCGTGATGACGTAGTCCAGCCATCGAACAGCCCCTGGGCGGCACCAGTCGTTTTGGTCAAGAAGAAAGACAGCACACTTCGCTTCTTCGTTGATTACCGCCACCTAAATAGCATAACGAAGAAGGGTGTCTACCCGCTTCCCGGCATCGACGACACTCTCGACCGGCTCTGCAATGCAAGGTACTTCTCATCAATGGACCTGAAGAGCGGATATTGGCAAATTGAGGTCGACGAAAGAGATCGCGAGAAAACCGCATTCATCACACCGGACGGCCTTTATGAGTTCAAGGTGATGCCATTTGGCCTCTGCTCCGCACCAGCCACGTTTCAACGAGTAATGGACACAGTCCTGGCAGGCTTGAAGTGGCAAATTTGTTTGGTATATTTGGACGACATTGTTGTCTTCTCGTCAAACTTTGAAGACCACCTAAAATGACTGCAGACAGTGCTGGAAGCCATCAAGTCATCGGGACTAACGCTAAAAGCAGCGAAGTGTCACTTCGCCTATGAAGAACTCCGGTTTCTAGGTCACATGGTTAGCAAGGACGGTATTCGCCCAAACCCGGAGAAAACAGCTGCAATCGCACAATTCCCACCGCCTGCCGACAAGAAAACTGTGCGCCGATTCCTTGGGCTGCGCGCTTATTATCGACGATTTGTCAGAACCTTTTCGCGGATCGCCGAACCGTCGACGCAGCTTACAAAGGCTGACGTACCTTTTAAACGGAAAGCGCCGCAAGGAGAAGCCTTCGACGAACTTAAGCGCCGCCTGCAATGCCCTCCTGTACTTGGCCACTTTGATGAAAACGCCGAGACCGAAATTCACACCGACGCGAACAGTGTGGGCCTAGGAGCCGTTCTCGTCCAGAAGAGTGCCGGACAGGAGAAAGTAATCGCCTACGCTAGCAGGTCCCTCACAAAAGCCGAAGTCAATTACTCGACGACTGAGGAGTGCTTTGCAATCATCTGGGCCACTTCTAAGTTTCGTCCATACCTATACGGCCGGCCATTCAAGGTGGTAAGCGCCCATCACACGCTTTGCTGGCTGGCTAATTTGAAATATCCTTCCGGCCGCCTTACCAGATGGAGCCTACGACTTCAAGAATTTGACACGACTGTAGTCTATAAGTCGGGCCGGAAGCATTCCGACGCAGACTGCTTATCCCGCGCTCCCGTCGATGCTCCCCCGAAGGACGATGACGAAGACGCCTTTTTGAGACCGGTAAGCGCCAGCAGTTTCGCAGAACGACAGTGATCAGACACTGAGCTGAAAGCGCTAGCCGATTACTTGGAAGGAAAGACCGCTTCCCCTCCTGGTGTGCTCAGGCGACATTTATCATCTTTCACGTTAAGCAATGGCCTCCTCGTGAAGAAGAACTTGGCATCCAACAAGAACGCGCCGCTTCTCGTAGTGCCTAAAACCCTTCGGCAAGAAATTCTGCAGGCGTTGCACGAAGAGCCCACAGCAGGCCACCTCGGATTTGCGCGCACGTTGCGTCGAATCCAGGAGAAGTATTACTGGCCACGACTGCCTGCCGAAGTTGCCCACTACGTGAAGACGTGTCGTGAGTGCCAACGACGCAAGACGCCGCCGATCATACCAGCAGGACTACTAAACCCGATTCCGCTCCCAATCCTGCCCTTTCAACAAATTGGGATGGATCTTCTCGGCCCCTTTCCATCTTCATCTATGGGAAACAAGTGGATCATTGTGGCCACTGACTACCTTACCAGTTACGCCGAAGCAAGAGCACTACCAAATGATACCGCGCAAGAAGTCGCCGAATTTTTTGCGAACAAATTCTCTTGCGACACGGCGCCCCAGAAGTGCTCATCACGGACAGGTGAACGGCGTTTACGGCAGAGTTGACGCAAGCCATCCTGGAATACAGTCGCACAAGCCATCGACGAACAACTGCGTACCATTCCCAGACCAATGGCCTTACGGAGCGCCTGAACAAAACGATCGCGGACATGATCGCTATGTACGTCGACGCTGAACCCAAGACCTGGGATGCCATCTTGCCGTACGTGATCTTCGCGTATAACACGGCAGTCCAGGGGACGACCAGAGCGACCCCGTTTAAGCTTGTGTACGGCAGGGAGCCCACGACGACGCTCGACGCAATGCTGCCGCACGTAACCAGCGAAGACAACCTTGACGTCGCCGCCTACCTGCAGCGTGCAGAGAAAGCCCGACGACTCGCACGGCTGTGTATTAAAGACCAACAGCGCACCGACAGCCGACGATGCAATTTACGACGACGCCACGCAGAGTACAATCCAGGAGACCAAATGTGGGTTTGGACACCAATTCGCCGTCGCGAATTAAGTGAAACGTTGTTGCGTCGATACTTTGGGCCATACAAAATCCTTCGCCGCGTCGGACCACTGGACTATGAAGTCATTCCCGACGGAACGTCAGCATCACAACGGCGACGCGCACGGCCAGAAATTTTACATGTACGACTGAAGCCATATTACGCGCGTTAAAAAATCTGTGGTTTAAAATTTGCAGTGTTTATGTTTCTTTGTTTTGGAACATCGAGGCGATGTTTTTTTAAGGGGGGAGTAATGCCGCGAAACCACAGAGAAAGAGATTGGTAAAGAGCGGACACTCCCATAGGGCCCAGCGGCCCATTTGACTGTAGTGCACAAAGCGGCCGGCGGCAACTACTTCCGGTCTTGCTGAAAGGCGCGTTATTTGAAAGCTAGCATGCGCTGCGCCCTTCCCTGCCCTTTTGGCGCATTATTTTGGTTTTACACGCTCTGCTAGTGTTTCTATTTATGTTCAGCTTGCATAGCAACATTAAAAATAGATTTCCAGTTCTGTAAACTGGTTATCAACGCAGCTGCGCCACAGCCTTTGCAAAACAGCATTGGAGAAAAGACGCCAAGTGCTTTGTAAAATGAACATTTATTTTACTGCATATAAAACACAGAAGAGACGCAACAGATGTAGACGGATGCACTGGCAAAACTTGGCACACATTAGACGATGTGCACAGTACAGAAAAGTAAAAATACACAAGCCGAGAAACAGCACTTAGGTAGAGACAAAAAATAGTATAACGTTGATTTCCAAATTATGGCAAATGATATGTAACGAAACAGGCATTATACATAAACTACACAGCCTCAGTCGCGGCTACCTTAGCAAGGGTAACTTGTATTGTTAAGGGCAGCGAGAAGTACTGACGCTTGGGGGAAGGCCACTCCGTTCACTGGTCGCATCTGCCGCGCTTCGGCTGCAGTCCGTGGGTCCATTCAGTGCTGTTGGAAAAGGAATGAACACGATGCAGAAGGTTGCAATGAAATGTAGGGCCACTGCACCGCGCACACAACTGTGCATGTGGGTGCGTACTGAAGACTTGGTGAGCAGCAGTTATGGTCCAGAACAGAAAAGCTGTGATTCGTAAAATTGATACAAAAGCTACTGTTGCAACGTAGAGATCAGAAAATGCAGGCTAACCGAGCCTATCTGAAAATGCATTTCTACAGTGAGTGAAATAACAGCCACTAAACTGACAACATTCCTCAAGAGCACTGAATAGCTGAAGCAATGAAGCTTGCTGCATAATAAAACATTTCTCATTTTAACGTTGTCCCGTTACATGCAACGCGACAACACGCAAAACTACCTGTTCGAAAAACCGCGGCCGGCGGGCATGCCATGTTGGCTTGCCCTTCATTCGCGACTTTGTGAAGCGCAGACCACCGTGCTGAGCTAAACTGTCCGAAATACCTCGCAGTTTGACAAGAATGAAACTTTTCTCACTTTACCATTGCTCTGCTAAACGCGACACTTAGCAAAACTAGCCGTTCGGCAAACTGCGTCAGCATGGCCGCACCGGCCGGCGAACACGTCATTTTGGCGCAACGGCCTGCCTTGGTGACTTCACATGCCACTTTGTCAAGCGTGACGAGCTAAACTGTTCGAAATGAAGCTGTTTCCCGGGAACACAACACATTACACCTTGCCGTGGTTGGGAACCACCAGGGTTACAGCGTAACGAACTGCGCCTGAACAGCCGGCGCCCCTGTTCACGAGCTGCGAAGCGTATTGGCACCGGCCGGCATGGTCAGCGTAAACTGCTTGAAATGCAGCGTAGTTAAGCAAAAAACGTTGTTCACCTTGCCGTCGTTTCAAACCGCTGTCGTTCCGCGCAGCAACCCATAAGACGTCTGTGCCGCACAAGCGCGGCGACGCACGAACACACAACCACTCCCTTCGACAACTTCTTGTCGTCTGCTAGTGCTCCGGCGGACTACCGCTGCAGCGAGTGCCGTAGCGCGCATCCGCGCATGCGCACGTTGGTGCCGCCATCCATAAATCGGCGGCAGCGCAAAAACGTCGCGCGTCATTTCCTGGGACCAGTTTTCGCAGAGTGACCGCTCCTTACCAATCAATCTCTTTCTCTATGGCGAAACCTTCAAAACTGTATTTGTTGTTTTAACGCGGTAGCGTTAAGGAGCTCATGTCGCGGAAAAGCCGGTGTCGTCGGCGTTGGCGGCGTTGGCCGTGAGCGATAAATCCCGGCATGCACTTCATAAATAAAAAGCAACTTTCAAGATGGGCTGGGTGGGAATCGAACCAGGGTCGCCGGAGTGTGAGACGGAGACGCTACCACTCAGCCACGAGTTCGATGCTTTGAAAGCGGTACAAAAGCGCTTCTAGTGAATGCGGTGTTGCCTTAGAAACGTGCCGTAGAACGTTATACTGCGGTGTATATCGGCAATTGTGAGCATGTTACTTACAGAAGTCGCAGTTACACGAGTAGCGCAGTACGTTTCCGCTACATTTCTTCTGCGCTCTGCGCACATGCAGAGCCATCTTGCGGCAAACGCAGACGAATCCCTCCTCGCAATGTGCGGCGCTGCCCCGACACGTGGCGCGCCACTCGCTGTGTGACTCAAGGGCATACCGAGCGAATGAGTCGGCGGTGCGAACGAGGTGCAATAACGCTATCGCGTTCCCCTCTTGAAGGCGAAGCTTAAGCGTCCTCCAAATTTTTTAACAGCCGCCGGCATACAGCCTTATCACTCTGATTCTGGACCGCGTATCAGTTCCGTAATCTTTGTTTGTTAATGCTCGATGTCGCGAGGCACACCTTTATCAGTTTCGTTGTAGCGCAAGATGCACCGAGATCTGTCTCGAAGGCTCCGGCCACTTGGGTGTCTTTCCACAATGTTCCAGCCCGTGCTGGTAGCTGCTTGCGACGTTATCTAGATTGTTCCGTGCAGCCTTTAAATTGAGGCTTGACGAGCGTGACGGGCATTCTTTGTTCGACGACCGACGAGCGCGTTTGTTGCTATCGCCGCCGCCGATTAGCTTAGTTATTTTGCGGGTGCAAGTCAGCCGAAATAAAGAGTTACTTCAGTACCATCACGTCTGTGTCTTCTTTTGGCGTGTACGGCCTTGTCACCACTACGTGACAATATTGAAAAATTCCAGTGCTCTTCCATCATAGGGCTTTCTGTTATATATCCAAGAAATAGTTATTGAGAATGTGGCACATGCCAAGCAAAGGTGTTAAACGCTGTAAAGGCACCAGAGAATCGTGTTCTACATTCGCTCGTTACTTCCTAAAGTGCGACTGAGTCTTAGTGATAAATTTGACCATGGGGTGGTTGTATTCATGACATATTTCTTGATTAGGTTCACCTAATACAAAGCAGCAAACAGAGAACCGGTATGAAGGCTTTTATTGATCTGCCTATTTGGTATAAGACAATTCGTTTCACCTGAACAGCATACTGTGCGTAATTTCAGTGCAAGTAATTTTTATTTGCACCAAAGAATGAGGTGATATGCTATTATTCATCTTTTTGTAGGATACGAAGAAGCTTCAATAATCTAGAACCTCAACTCTACTCCTTATTCAAAGAAAAAGTGTTCTTCAGCAGCCAATCTACTAAAAAAACAACATAAATTTGCGCATAACGTTGAGGAAGAAAGAGACGTGACGACAAGACAGAGCGCAAACTTCCAACTGTCTTTACTATAGAAACAGCGCATACATATCACATATACTAATGTGAAAGGCACCCTTTTCGTGCCCTGACCATTTACCAACGCCGCAATGAAGTTGACGTAGCTGAAGATTTTTGTAAAATGGTTGTGGGCACAAACCAGGCACAGTTACCAATTTCAGAGGTTTTTGCACCACCTTCGCCGAATGATCAATACGACGTGCCCTTCACACTAGCTGAATTAGACGCCGCTCTTGCTTCTTGTCGGCATTCATCTGCACCTGGTCATGACGGGATTACTTATTCAACCTTATCAAACCTAGGCAAGGATGGTAGAACTGCACTACTTAATTATTTCAATAATATATGGGCTTCTAGTACTGTTCCTGAACGCTGGAAAATTAGCCGCCTGGTTGCTCTTTTGAAGCCTGGAAAGCCTCCTCTCGAACTGACCTCATACCGGCCAGTTGCCCTAGCAAGCTGTGTTGGAAAAGTTATGGAGCGCATGATGCTGGCAAGACTTGAGTGGTATCTAGAGAGTAATGATCTTTATCCGAATATGATGACTGGATTTCGCCGCGGACGCTCTTCCATTGACAGCGTCATCGACCTTGTGGCGACAGTAGAACACGAAAAGCGTCACCGTCGACTAGTAGCTCTGCATTTTTAGATATAAAGGGAGCTTACGACAACGTCCTCCATGAAGCTATTCTTGATGGACTTGGCGACGTGGCAATTGGTGGCCGGCTGTACTTGTGGATTGTAAGCTATCTCAGCGGCCGCTTTGTTTACATGACTACGCCTGAAGGAGATACTACCCGCTTTCAGGTCGGTCGTGGAGTTCCACAGGGAGGAGTTCTCAGCCCAACTTTATTTAACGTTGCGCTAATTGGCCTGATGAGTGAACTGCCAACTAACATCCACATAAGTACATATGCTGACGACAACTGCATCTGGGCCTCTGGTTCGACGCGCCCACAACTACGTGCGAGACTGCAACGAGCTGTGTCATCAGCATCGATGTACTTACGGCGTCAAGGTTTATTTTTAGCGGCAGAAAAGTGTGCAGTGATCGCGTTTACGGGAAAATGTGTCAACCGCTACCCGATTACCCTTCATGGAGTCGTAATACCATACGTCTCCAGGCACAGATTCTTGAGAATAATTATTGACCACCGACTATCTTGGTCGAAACATATTGTTATGGTGAAGAAAAGGCTAATTAATATTTGCCATGTACTTCGTTACATAGCTGTCATCAAATGGGGTACAACTCAGCGCTCCTTAATACGGCTTTACGAGGCTCTGTTTGTTGGCTACATCCGGTACAGTCTCCTCTCTAGTATGAGCATTTCCTGCTTGCGGACTCTAGAGAGCATGCAAGCGCAGGCACTGAAAATATGTCTTGGACTGCCCAGATGCACCTCTAACAAAGGCACAATTGAAGAGGCACACGCTCGCCCAATGTCCATATACTTGTCACACGAACCACTTCGTGTATATATACGAGCACTTACAAGACACCGTTTTCACCCACTCAGCAAGATTCTGGATGAGAGGCCGGACTGCAGTTTTACAAGTGCACTCCGCTGCCATCAGTCGCAAGTACCGACAAGATATGCCCTCCCATATCGTCCCACCCAACCACCATGGACGATGGATAAACCTTTGGTGCACCTTCGTGTTTCGGGAATACTAAAGAAATCAATGGTACCAATTAGTGGACTCAAACAACTTACTCTGGCACACATCTGGTCAGAATATCCCAATTATATTCACATATACACCGATGGATCTGTGCCAGCACAGGCATGGGCTGCAGCTGTGGTCATACCAGCTCAGAAAACGACTCTGCATTTCCTTTTGGGACATACCTCTACATCAACCGCTGCCTAACTTGTAGCCATTCGGGAATCTATTCGCTGTATATGTGGGGAACCACCTCAAAAATGGTGTGTATTCACGGACTCGAAGACTGCATTACAAATTTTGGAAAACTTCTTACGCCACACTGCCTATCAGTCCCTGGCACTAAACATTACGGAGCTCATCACATCTGCCCAATTGCAAGGCCACATGATAATGTTTCAATGGATCCTTGCCCACTGCGGCCTCCATGGGATAGAGCAGGCCGATATTGAAGCGAAAAGCGCACTCATCAGGGGCTTCCAAACTGCTGTGCCTTTTTCAAGAGCGGATACGACGTGTCTTCTAAAGCGTGGTATGAATATTGCTACAGGAGCTTACTGGGCTCAACCAGACGCCCGACACATCCGTCTAAGATGGCTCAATCGAACATTCAAATTTAATGTTCCGCGTGATATTCCGCGTCATCAGGCATTGTTGATACAGAGACTTCGTTTAAACGTGGATTTCACGCGCAAATACTTACATTTAATTGAACAGATGGACTAACCGGAATGTTCAACTTGTGGAATCCCAGAGACTGTGGACACTGTACTATTGGTGTGCCCAGAGTATGCGAACGAAAGAAATGTGCTAGCTGCATCCTTGAAGCGTTTGGACAAGAGGCCTCTGTCGGAGGAACTGCTGCTGGGCGCTTGGCAGGACAAGGGGAAGGGCGTCCAGGCAGTGCGTGCTCTTTGCCGTTATTTGAGCGCCAGCGGACTTGATTGGCGCCTGTAAAGCAAGCTGCTGTGTCTGTATATATATTTCATATGCCTTCTCCCACATCGTCACCCATCATGACCTTCTTTCTTCTCTTCTTCCCCTTCCCCAGTGCAGAGCAGCAGGCCAGATTTGAATTATTCGGGCCAACCCCTCTGCCTTTTCCTTTCAATAAATCCATCTAATAATCTGATATCAAAAGTATCCAAGGTAAACACAAATGCACACAGCCAGCACAAACCGCTGCAAAGTAGGGCCAAACAAGCGCTCATTATACAGCTTATCGCTCAACCAAAGGTTGCTTGCATAACTAGAAAGACCGAGTAAAGAAGGCAAGGTTACACTCGCAAATGCAAACAGACATACACATGAAAGACTGCGCGCGCGTAAACAACCAGTCACCGCCCCCCCTACACACACACACATACAAGCGCACGCACGCACACACACACGCACACACACACACATTTATACAAGCACAAGTAAAACTTATTCCGATGTCAAAGGCAAGTCGCACCTACAAAGTAAAACATGGAGTCCCAAACTGACACTGATAAACCAGACAACAGGCTAACAAGAACCTCTGCGAATAAAACGGACTTCGTAGGCAAAGGCGCATCACTATAAAAAAGAACGACCAAAAATTCACTGAGGTTCCTTTAAGCCTCTTTTGCTTGTTTTATCAGTTTTATAGTTTCAGACTGCATGTTTTACTTTGTAGGTGCGACTTGGCTTTGCCATAGAAATACAACGTTGCATGTGCTTGTCAACAAGGGTGTTTGTATGTGATTGGTTGTTTGCGCGCGTCCAGTCTTGCATGCGTGTGTCTGTCTGCATTTGCGGGTGCAACCTTGCCGTCTTCATTCGGTCGTCTAGTGCCGCACGCAACGTTTGGTTGTGTGATAAGCTGAAAATAAGTGATTTTGGGCCCTGTTTTGCAGCGGTTTTTGCTGGTTGTGTGCACACGTGCGTATCTTGGATTCCTTTGATGTCTGGTTTCCCATTGGTATATATTCGGGTGCTGTTCCGCTAATAAAACCGGTTGGAAGTTTGCGCTCTGTCCTGTCGTCACGTCTCTTTCTGCCTCAACGTTTTGCGCAAGTTTATTCCTTTTCTTTTTTTGATAATATGAACCAACTCTCCCAGAAGAAAGTACTAATTCTATATAGTCCATGGAAGCGGGAAGGAAGAGACCGAAATGGATGGTGCAATGGTACTTTCTCTCTTTCCATCCATCTTTTACCTCTTATCCACCGCCTATAACCTTTAGCAATGTAGATTTTTTCTCGGTATTGGATCAATTTATTGAACAAACCTCGGGATGTTCTCCTCCCACTACCACTACTATTCTTAGTTCGGCCACCTTCCATTAAAGGGAAAGTGCACCGGTTTTTGATTTCGATGCGTTTCGAGCGGTTGAATCAATATAGCTTGTACTTAAACCATGCGAAATACCTTGGCGTTAGCACTTGAAACAATGGCGCAATTAGCGATTAAAATCGCCACGACTATCAGGCTTCACCGCACTGCACAGCGACGCATGATGACGTCATTGACGGTACCGGTACGTTTTCTGCGTAGACACACTTGGTTCGAAGAAATGAAAACAAGGCTGCCGAAAACAAAGCCCTAGAAATGTTGATTAGCACCGTCAGAAAATGTGCAGCAGGACGTGGGCAAAGGCAACGAACATCAGAAATAGTACCGTCCGTGACGTCATCACTGAACGTCTCCGAGGAACTTTAGTGCTGTGAGGAGAAGCGCGAGGTTTGTTCGTCGATTACGTCGTCAGTTCGAATGATAGCGCGAAAACACTTTGCATGCATTACCTACAGCCCATGTAGATTTGAATCCCTGAATATCGAGAAATTCTCAAAAAGTGATGCAGCTGCTCTTTAAGCTCAGCATAGTGTGTGCGCCCTTGCCTTGCGTACACGGTTCGAGATACAAACCTAGGCACACATTGGCAGGAGCTATACCAACTGTGCAAGCCAATAAAACAGCTTGTTTCAGAGAGTAGGTACCCATGCTCAAGATTATCTTCGCAAATGTCATCTCCAGCAAAGAAATGTATTTTTTTATGGAACTATGTGAATTATCCTCGGCCCAACAGACGGCAAGGAAACCTTCCGTCCCCGTGGTAACAGCAGCGATACATCATGTTTAGACCTCTATTTTCTTTTTATCATGACATGAGCTCTCTGCTGCGTTCCAGGAATCAAAGAGATAATGCAGTATTTTGAGAAATAGCGCGTGTATCATGCTACCTCGAAGTCAGAATATGTATTTTAGCGTATATTTTAGTAGTTTAGCAAAATAGGCAAATTTGATTCCAGCTTTAAAACAACACCATCTTCGATTTTTTATACAAATTGCTCTCAGGAATCCTCTTGACCTCAGAAATATTAGGGAGTAAATAATTTTCTCATTATGTTGCTTAAAGTTATAAAAATAAATATAAATCCGAGCTCCTGTCCTGAAAATTGGCAATATTCAGCCCTACATTCGCACGACTGAATAAACAGTTGCACACAGTGACTTTTTTCTATTCTCCAGGCTTTGTTCTCTATTCCTATGAAAATTTAGGCTTTTGAGTTGTCCGTTATTTTTCCATATTATTTTGGTATCAGCCAAAATTCAAAACTATCAAAAAATGAATAACTGGATTTGAATTTAGAAACCTACCTCAACTTCAATATTTATCGAAATCAACTAAAACCAATGCTAAATACTTTACAGATTTCAGGCTATAAAATGTACTGTATCTTGTAAATAAAAATATCAAAATAAATTTAAACTGAAAACAAGTTTTTATTCTATAAAAGTGCTCAAAACTATTGGGTAATGAGTAGGTGTCAATACTATGATTTATTATTTGGTGGATTTATCTACATTTCATCTGATGCAATATCCAAAACCTCCTCAAGCTTACAAAGCTGGTAAACCGACCCATCATCAAGCCGACAAATCAGCATAGACGATAATCATAAGGCTCAAAAATAAATAAACGTTTCACCACCACTTAAAAACCAAATAAAACAAAAAATGCAAAAGTATTGCGAAATAAAAATTTGGTGTAATTTTTGCCTCATCATTCAAGTCGTCCACTCAAAACTGACAAAGGGTGTGCGGATTTTTCCCCCTAAAAATCAACTTAAAGAAACCATATACAAAAATCGCAAAACTGAAGGACATTGTGAAAGCTGCTATCGCATCTACTTTAAACGCGACGATGGAGTCTCCCCTAATTGAAGCCGTCTTGCCTAACCCTGCAAAACCATGCTTAGCGGAATTTTAGTTTGTGCAAAAAGGTTCAAGCCATGCTTCATCCGCGACCATTTTCTTATGTGTTTGAGCAAAAGAAAGGACCACAAATGGCCGCTGATGGCTCCGAACTTGTCTACTGATTCAGCATTCGTTTGTAACAGCACAAAAAGTAGCCGATGAGTAGTAGCGTAAATACCAAAATTGAAATTTTACGCATTTATGCGAACAAAGTTATGAAGTGAAGTACTGCAAAGACAAACTTTCTAAAGGAAAAAAAATAAAACCACACAGTTCCTGGTGGCGTGCACTCTGCGCATATTTAGAGGAAAAACTCGAACAGCGTATCTATGCATGCAGGCGGAATTGCGAAGCGCAGCTCAGATGCTACGCTATCGTTAGACTATGGAGAGGGCCAGTGTTCAAAATTCAAGTGAACAAACCAAAATTACTAGTGAGGTTCGATGGCCTTTCCCGGCTTCTCGATTCTATTTCTTTTACAGGGGCATAGCCGGCAGCATTAACGTTCGTTTACAGGCCGTGCATAGTTTTCAATATGTGCGTAAAATGTTAAGCTTGTATAGGCTGTGGCCGACGCCAAAGGTTTACTTTAGAGCTTTTGTAACAAGACGTCAATGGTGAACTAGATTGCTAGGCTAACTGGCACACATACGCGATGCATCACGACGTAGATTTGTTTTTTGTTTTGGCTATTGCGCAATGCTAGAAGTATACCGGGCGGCAAACTTCACCACAGGAAGACAAGGTTCTCAAAATGCCATACGTTGCACAAGCAAAGCATCTATGTAATCATACAAAATATCGCTACCAAACTTGTAAAACAAAACAGCTCTAACAGATGACCTGATAAACCATCGGGATGGAAGAACATGCGTTAAAGTGCCTTTCTCTTCCAGCAACGAGCTGACAAGATGGAAAAAAAAAACTAAGAGGGCAGCACACATTCTGGGCGTAACGGCGTCAGAAGACTGAGCCAAAATGTGGACCGCCGTTCTCTTGGAAATAGCGAAATGCAAGTAGGCTCTTACAGCAGGGACCACAGGAATGCATAATTCATGCAGACTTTTCGCTTCTTGTCGAGGAACCGTAGAGCAGCCGTGTAGTGCGGCATCGGAGAGAGAAAATACAGCGCCAGCGAATAAGGCCATGACAGTCTGAGTGGTCGCTTGTGCAATGAAGCAGCAATGTGTGTGCTCTGCAGACCTCGGTGAGAGGTGCTATTTGACCCTGCACACGGGTGGCCACATTTTCGCTTGGAAGCACTTTTGGCAGCAAACAGAAGCGGGACGAACTTGTAAGGAAGGAGAAACAAGGTAAACAGACACCGGAGAAAGTGGAGAATAAATATGACGAGAAAAGAACCAAAGCCTCTACGCGTGCGACTCGGGAGGTTCTAGAAGAGCGCTGCTTTGGAGGACAACGTGGACTACAAGGAGAAAAAAAAAACCCTATTCGTTCAGGTATGGTTGTCATTCATTCAGTGTTACATTCACTGACTCTGTTTCCCTAGAGGATGTAATTACAATTTTATCATTTCTTATTTCACAGCCTACTTTAGGCCTTACAGGAATCGTAATATTAGCAGGTCCAACATCTCTTAAGCACTGTACACTGAAAGCGTTTCATATTGACTACATCAGAGCAGGCTATAGCGCATCAATCTCTAAAAAGCGAAATGCCCAGTGCTATCTGTAGACAAAAAGAGACAGAAATGAATGGTGTGGGATGATCTCTAGGTGTGTAGCGTGGGATATTCAGAAACTAATCTGGAACGTTATCAGGCAAACACAAACTGTTTCCTATTCAATATTATTCCGGACTTCTCCAGTATTGTACCGACGGGGTGGCGCAGTGGTTAGGATGCTCGACAACTGTGTTCAAGGATGCGGGAACGAATCCTGGCTTCGGCAGCCGCTTTTCAATGGGGGCGAAATGCAAGGTGCATGTGTACTTTGCGATGTCAGTGCACCATAAAGTACCCCAGGTGGTCGCAATTTCTCGAGTCCTCTACTACGGCATCTCTAATGGCCTGAGTCGCTTTGCGACGTAAAACCCCATAAGCCAAACGATTTTCCAGTACTTTTTGGCTCGCTTATTTGAATGTTTTTGCACCTACTTTAGGTTCTGCAGTGCTCAATGCAACGGGCAATTGTTGATTGATGACTGACGAGCACGCTTGCCGCTATAAGACTCCGAGGATTGGCTTAATTATTTGGCGGGCGCAAGTCAGGCTAACAAGGAGTTCATTTCAGTGCAATACAAGTCTCTGTTTGCTGTCTTCAGTATCGTTGCCATTACATGACATTTGGTTGAGGAGCTGGCCTTCATGTTTCGGACTCCGCCTGCAAGCCGAGACAACAACCTGTTAGTGTCGTCACAGGAAACTTGCCCACAGCTCAACGAGCCAGCGGCCGACTTCAAGAGCTCCAACCTGAACAAGTGCTACTACCAGGGCCCCACCTGAACTCGGTAGCAGTATCCTACAGTGATGATGACTCAGTTCACAGTGTTGGGGTTGGTTGTGATTCAGCAGCTCCGACAGCACTTCATTTTCCACTACACCCCGGCACAATACAGAGGACTGGTTCGATCAGTGCAGACTAGTTGCCGCAATTAATCGTGTGACGGTGCACTGCAACTCCTGAACGTCTTCTTTGCACTTAATCGTATAGCCCTTACTCGATATGAGAATCATGAGATTTCTTTCGCGACATGATTATACTTCAAGAAGGGCAAAAGAAATCTTATTCTTAAGTAAACAAATACATTTTAGGGACCATTGGAACTAGGAGCTGGAACTCCTTGTTTGGAATCCTAAGCCCGTTTTGCCTAATAACTACGAGTGCTTTTGCTGTTGTCATAATGAAATGGCGCACACCTCCAAGGGCATTGGCCACGACTAGGCGGTGATTACAGTTTCTGAAATTCCATTGTGTAGAACTGAGATCAGAATTTTGAAAGAAAAGAAAATTCCCATCACTGTCAGTGATGGTTGAGGGTGGTACACGGGCTAGCTAAACTTTTTTTATTAGTGAACTTTAAAAATAATAACAATATAATATTAAATAAATGCGTAATAACGAATAACGAAAAGTATATCAGCAATAAAAGACAAAAATTATAAAATCAGTTATGATAGAAAACGGTTTGATTTTAGTAGAACGTTTTTTAAGGCAGAGCATAATTTCGCATCGGCACGTCCCATCATAGAATTGCCGAAAGACAGAAGAACAGTTGAAGACAAGTGCAAGCTAAATGTCTGTAATGGCATTTCTAAACGCCGCCTCCTTAGCGATGTGTATATTGGCGATAAAAGAGCAAAAAAAGTTTCAATTGTTTCTGGCTCATCACAAAATTGGCACAAGGGAAAGGCTGCAAGGCAAAGCTTGTAAAGGTAAAAGTTTATTTGAGAAACACGAAAATGAAGTCGCGTGAAGGAAACTTCAAGTTTGCGAACCGCCAGATTTACTACTACAAGGGTAACGAAAATCACCCAGTAAAGTAAAGGCATCAGTGCGAAATTCTTGCCTTAAAATATAATTACGAATCGTGCGGCCGTGACAATCGCAAAGCTTGGAAAGAGAATAAATATCGGACCACTCAGGGCTGCTTTCGCTAAAGTGTCAGCAGACTCATTGAAATGAAGGCCCCTGTGACCAGAAAATCAAACTCTGTTAATCGATTGGACAAGAGGACGGACGAGAAATTTAAGTGTGCGAACAAACTGTGACTCAATAGATGCAAATAGGGAAGTACACATCGATAATGGATCGGTAAGTATTAAAGTCGTTGAATAAGAATTTGGGAGCCTACGCAGGGCAAGAACTCCAGCTAATAATTCCGCTAAATAAATTGTGGTAAAACCTGGAAGACTGAGAGAAAAAGACCAACCAAGGGCTGAAAGAAATTGCCCACGCCCGCCTTTTCCCCACTTGCCAAGGAATCAGTCGCAATTATATCATGTGAACAAAAGGCCCTCAAGTAGTCCGGTAGTATCCAGTTTGCCAAGGGGAAAGGTGATAATTCGGCACTACGTGGATAAAAATCATCTACGATTATGTTCACAAATGATGTGAATAGTCCTATGGTAACTAAAAAAATGTCACCCATTCGCACTTTTAGTGGTCCCAGCAAGGCTTCAACGAAACAAACTTGAGGAGACTGAAATCGAGACTACCTTATACTAAAGAATTCCCCCAGCTGACTAAGGAAAATGAACGTGATGATATATCGCTCCGAATTGCATAATTGTGAAAATGTTCGGACTGACAGAATACGAAACTTCGAAGTAAGGGTCGGCAACCGTGCTTCAACGTATAAAACATTGAGAGATGAAGAGCTTCTCTCTCTAAGAGTAGAAGCTGGCGAAGTTTATATTGTCACGTAGGGGTGACAAGGCGGTACCCACCAAAAGATGACACAAGCGTGATGGTACTGAAATTAACTTCTTATTGGGCTTACTTGCGCCCGCAAAAGAACTAAGCAACTCGTATCAGCGATGGCAAACAAACGTGCTCGTCGATCGTCGAACTAAGAATGCCCGTTTCACTCGTCAGCAGTGAATTTAAAGGCGGCGAGTAAAGATCTAGATAAAGCCGCAAACAGTACTAGCATGACCTGGAACATTGTAGAAACACACGCGAGTGGCTGGAATTTTCGAGATACGTCCCGACGCATCTTTCGAAAATGACAACGCGTCGTATCGCGACAACGAGCATGAAGAAACACGGGTTACAAAATTGATAACCGCGCCAGAATCACAATGATAAGGCCGCATGCCAGCAGCTGTCGAACAAGAAAAAATAGATTTAAACAGTTCGCGGCAATATGCAGTGACTCCAGAAAACAGGAGATAGACAAAGACTAAAATAGGGCGAACATGCACTTCGTAAATCATCGAAAGAGGGTGCCTGTGCCTACCGCACCGGGGGCTGCTTAGCCTGTGCAGCATTCCCACCGACCTGATTCCTTTCGCAGCAACTTGATTTATAGGAGTGTTCCAAATCAGAGGGGCGTCATATGTGATGCCGAGGTAGTTTATAGAGCACACGTGAGGTATCACATTATGCTGGCAAATACAAATAATGCACATGTATGTACATACATTGTTGCATAAGTGGATTAACCATTGCAAAACAACGTAAAGAGAATGTAGGTCATCTGCTGCTGAAAAGAAATGTATGTCATCAACATACCATATGTCGACACATCAGGAGTTGTCGGAAAAGAACTCAGTAAAGGATTAAAAAGCAAGGAAGAGAGAACTGGGCATTGGGGGTACCCCTCGGGTTTGTCTGAATTTAGGTGAGGATACCTCACGTTGGCAGCAGTAAAATTTCCTGTCTGTCAGGAATGATGACACCCATGCGATGAAGCAACCTTGGAAGCCTATAACGTCCATAGTGAAAAATGCTGTATAAGATCCACTAAGGTTATTTTATACAGGTTTATTGTACAGGATGTGAGATACAGGATTGTGGGCTATCTCAGGAAATTTCTGTACTGCTCAGGAAATTCCGGAATGCAACCGCACGGAGCTCTCATACAGGAATGCCCTATACAATTGATGGCCCTCGTTTCCCAAAACAAAAATGCTTCACCAGTCTGGAAAAAGCACGCAACAATATAAAATAACAAGAATACATTAAAAAATACATAAAAATAATATAAACAAAAAATAAAAAAATACTTTCTGCGACAAGTGTGAATTCCGACTTCGGTCTTTACGCTCTTGAGAAGGACGTTCTAACTACTAATTCATTCCCTTTTTTTCTTTACGGCATGGAAATACTTCGAGCACTTTAACCAGGTCGACTTCAGCAACCTGCCAATACACACTTACACCAGCATTGAGCTCTCACTTTGATAACACAACAAAATTCCGGGAGACATATACATGCATCATGTAAATGTAACCAGGCAGGAGATCGATTCTGCGCAGCATATACCCCCAGCACCATAGCACATTGTTCTCTGAACAGAGACATCTATGAACGTTGTGGCTAGACATGGCGAACGGCGATGCGGCTTTTCCACAGGCTAAAAATTCGCGTAAGTACAAAAGGTCACATGGCGCTTCAGACGCTTCTTTTGTAGGCAAAAACGTTATATTGTAGGGCGTAATATCAATGTCCTTTTTGAGAGTCCGTTGGAGAATGTCCCAAAACAAACACTGCATAATGCTACTGCACAAAGCAATGATCTATAGTTTCTGGCTGCTGACACAGGCGACAGTCAACTGACCATGGCACAAAAGTCCCTTTTGCACGAAGCCACGTTCTCACAGGTATGGTTGAAGAGTGAAGTTTAAAAAAGAAAGTCTTTGCGGCTGAGTGTACATACATTTGTTGAACCCGCTTTAATACACTATTGTCTAGAAAGGGGAGGTAATACTGGCAATAGATCGGAACAGGAAATATTGTTTCAATAAGAACTTATAAACGCATGTGGCAGGCCTGAGCCCTAAAAAGCTACTAATTACATGAAAATCATTTTGTGATAAAGGCGACACCAGTGATGTGAAAATCAGAAATAATGTCAGAATTTCTCAGAGGAGGGGCACTAAACAACATCGAATAATAATCCGCGAATATGGATGTTACTTCTTTCGTACTCATAACCAATGTGCGATTACGCATTAATCCCGGAATCAGCTTTGCAACTCGCATGATGACGTTCATCAAGCAAAGCTTGCTGCGTAGGGCGTTCGCAGTGCGAAGCACGCTTGACATGAGATCGAATTAAGGCACCCCTGTATCGTTCCGCATCAGGCCTTTGTTATTCACTTTGGATACTAGCAATTTCGTCCGTATATGAGCCAGGGGATTCACATTCTAGTTCATACCGGTTACACGAGCTTTTGTTAAGTGCCTGCTTCCGATGATTCCTGCGAAAAGATTTATTGGAGCCAAGTTCACTTGCTATCGCCCGTACTTCCTACTTGAACATTTCCCAAGCGGCGAACAATGGCAGACTTCCGGAAAAAAACATTATTGGATCTGTGAGCGCACACGAATGATAAATTCTTGGTGATTTACTAGCGATGAGCTTAACTTCCAAAGTTCCCACTGCGGCCTACACTTTCAATGGTCATTGCCACAGAGCCAGGCCACTACCTTGCAATGATAAGAAAACAAACAAACAATAATCAGAAAACCCCATAAGTTCGCATACAAGTTCGTGGGAAACTAATGTACAAGAAGCATAAATTCGGTCTAGACGAACCTGAGATTGCCCCTGAATATGGATGAATGATCTAGAAGCACATCAGGACATGCCTAATCAACTAGTCCCGCATCATCTGTAAGATGAACCAAAAGTTCACCGCTCCTGTCACTGCGTGTGTCTGAACTAGAACGATCTAAGGGGTTGCAAACGCAGTTGAAGTCGCCCATTAGCATAAGATGTCGGTCACAGTCAAGTAAGCTGGCTATGCATTGAAAGAAACATGCGTTCAATCACAGTATTGAAAGCATAAGCGTTAATTATCAGCCGTGGCTTCCTAAAGAGTAATCATCATCATAATCAGCCCGACAATACGCACTGCAGGGCGAAGGCCTCCCATATTTCTCCAATTAACCCGGTTCTGTGCTAGCTGCATCCATTTCATCCCTGCGAACTTCTTAACCTCATCCGCCCACCTAACTTTCTGCCGCCCCCTGCTACGCTTTCCTTCCCTTGGAATTCAGTTTGTTACCCTAAGCGACCATCGGTTGTACTCTCTTCGCACTACATGTCCTGCCCATGCCCATTTTTTCTTCTTAAGTTTCACGAGAATGTCGGTAAGTTGAGTTATTTCTCTGACCCACTCTGCACGGTTCCTATCTCTTAATGTTACCCCTACCAGTTTCCTTCAATAGCCCTCTGCGTTGTCTTCAACTTAAGGAGAACCCTCTTGGCTAGCCTCCCTGTTTCAGCCCCATAGGTGAGTACAGGTAAGATGCAACTTTTCTATACTTTCCTCGTCCTTTCAGATCTTTTACTTCTAAAGAGTAAAAGATCTTAACATATCACCCGGCCCTAGGCATCGATATTAGTTATGCTAGAAGAAGGTAGTGTCTTTCGCATAAACAGAAAACCTTTAAACAAGCCCCCAGCATGCGCAACAATGACAATGAAATCTGCCAAAAAGGGGTGTAGCGCCCTCTCCGTCTCCTCCTCGCTCTCTGTCTTGGTCTCTTAGACTGCACAATATCTTGATTCGTGCAATAGCCTCCTGTGCAATAGTCGGCGAAGTTGAATCTCTCTCTGGTGGGAGCTAAGAAGCGGTACATTGAGAATTGCAAATACTATCCCTTCTGAGACCGCCATGGTGACAGCACATACTTTTGCCTACAATTCTATTTGCCTGTCGG
Source organism: Amblyomma maculatum (assembly GCF_055883805.1). Classification (NCBI taxonomy): domain Eukaryota; kingdom Metazoa; phylum Arthropoda; class Arachnida; order Ixodida; family Ixodidae; genus Amblyomma; species Amblyomma maculatum. Next base: position 79,327,335 of record NC_139353.1, read on the forward strand.
AAGACAACGAAGCCGTCGCCGAACCACCGCAAGGCCTCCTTGACCGCGAACGCCGGCACTTCCCTTTGTGCTTCGACGCTCGACCGCGATAGCGATGCTTGATGCCAGCTTGGTTGTCCTCCTCAGTGGATTCAGAGGCACATAATGCACGGCTTTGGCTCATCGGCAGCAGCGAGCCCGTCAGCCACAGGAACCGGGCACTCGTCTGGGCGTTCGTGCACAGCAACGGCCACAGTGGTCACAATTTTCGCGGAGGCACTCGTTGGATGTTCGTCGAAGAGTGGTGGCTCGTCGGACGTGGGCGCCTTGTTTGAAGCTTAACACGACATCTTGTCCAAGGCCTGAGACGCTGCGTTGTTCACATCACCCTCGGACGCAAGAGTAGTATTTCTTCCTCAGTAGCCTGTGGATTCGCATTTGAAGACTCAGCGACAAGGCGGCAGGAAGGTCGCCAGACGCGTCAACTATTTCAGAGGCGTCCATGATCTGCTCCCGTAATGCATCGTCAGGAGGCCGGACTCGATTCCGAAGCTTGTCCGCGTATCTAACCACATATTCGCAACGTGGCGTACGGCGATTCCGACGAATGTGTCTTACACGGTTGCAGCAGAGACAGAAAGGTGGTCGGCCAGATGTCAAAACGAGGCACTGCAAACCACGCACTGTTAGATGATGTGGAACGTCGCCAACTCTACCCCCCCCCCCCCCCCCCCGGCAAGAGCAAAAGTCACATCCCGGCTGAACGTTTTCATCTGTTCCATGTTGGCAACTTTCCAGTTTTCGCTCGAAATTTAGGTGACTTTACCATAAGCTTGTAGAGCCTCACGAATAAAGGAGTCATCCAAGAGTTCAGTCAGCCAGAGAAGTTTCACCTTTACCTCCTTTGGTTGCGGATCCACAAAACAGCGACGGTTTTCAACCGATGAATCTCCACATGAGACTAGCTTCACTTTATATAGCGCCGATTTACATGTAACCATACACACATGCGACATTTAAACTTGTGTGATAGAGCTTATTTCTTCCGAAGGGCGTCTCTGAAGTCTTGGCCACGGTAGGGGCGGCCAGCGAGGTCAGCATGCAAAAACACAGAGTCGACGACAATATCACCAGTTGTAAAACGGGGAATGACAACACGGTAATCATTACTGCTGGCATTAACCTGAGCAGTACCTCGGCCAGATGCTGATTGGACCTTTGTAGCGGAGAGCACTGTAAAATGCTACCACACGGTATGGCGTCTTCGTCGTTCTCCTACTCCGTTTTGCTTTATTGCCAAATTTATAATCAGATTTTACACATAAAGAACACACATGCAAAATGGGTTAAATCACGCAGCCCGAAATCGTGTGTTTTTAACCCATTTTTATCTAACCTCTACTGCGTGGCGGCTTATGGTTAAAGTGATCATGATTCAGTATATGTAACTAATTTTGCTCTTTCGTACTTTGTGTATTTTCCTTGGCTGTAGAATTTGTGGCTGTAATTCACCGATCGACCTTTAAACTCGCTGAATCATTTTACAGGCTATCACGAGGGCTCACATATTTCCTACATCTTTATAACGCGCCGCTTAAATGCAGGAAAACCACAAGGTATCATAATTTCAATTTACTAGTGATGGTGTGTTTTGTCATCATCTACGAACGCTTGTAAGTTTTCCTACACACAGAGATATTCGATGCACTAATATATCTAATGCTGCACGTGTTAGCTGCACGTGCTACCAGCGGAGCAGCGGCGTCAATGAATGCACTTCCGACTGAGTGGCTTCAATATGTAAACGTTCGAGAAAGCTTCTCCCGGTGTGCTACTATCCGTGCATCTTTCGATGGTCAGCGATGTTTGTTTATTTTTTTAGAGAGGTTGGTATATTTTAGAGAGTTTGGTCAGAGGTTTTAGAGAGGCGTAGAGGTTGGATAAAAGAGAAACGTTTTGTTAGACATTGCCATGAAGATTTAAACAATTTCTCCTCGTAGCTTTATATAAACAACCTAACTAAATTTACATATCGGCATATCCTGGACGCAGGAAGTAAGTCCTGTTTGTTTATCTAAGCTTAGAAAAACGATCTTTGTCCGATACCAAAACAGACTATAGTAATTGATTCTGTGCTTATGTGCTGACTAATAATAAAGCCATCTAAGAACATCAAAGACAACTGATGTTTGATTCTGTTATCTGTCTAATGACGTGCATAGTAAACGCGCTGTAGACTTTGACATAGTTATTTGGCTTACCGGTACGTACTGATGAGAAAAATTATGGCTGTGAGCCTGCTAATCAGCAATTTTGGTAAACATGGAAAGTTAAAGCCGAATGTTATTCACCACGCGAACAATGAATGATTCGAGACATAATCGCTCTTCTATATTTATTTATTTATTTATTGAATCCTCAAAGGCCCCATTTAGGAGGTATTACATGAGCGGTGGGCTGGGAGTGCGGCGGTTACAATAAAAAACGTGTTTCGATGGCAGTCTTGATATCAGCGGCGATGTGGCCGGGAAGGTCGTTCCAATCCAGGGCAGTGCGACGAAAAATGACTTTTGGAATATTGTCGTATGGGCGCGCTGGGGATAGACGGCATTGGAGTGAAGATGACGAGATGACCAATGGGCTGGACGGATGCACATGTTATTAGGTGGCAAGCTGTGATAAAACTTATGATGAAGAGAAAGGCGAGCTAGTTTCCGGCGCAAAGCTAGATTGTGAAGTTCAAATTTGGATTTTAGTACGGTAACACTGGTGCGATAGGTGTAATCTGAAATAATTAAACGTGAAGCTCGATTTTGAGTAGATTTCAGTAAATTGATCAGATTAGTTTGGTGAGGATCAAATATAGCGTGAGCGTACTCAAGTTTGGGTCTGACAAGCGAAGTGTAAGCAATTAGTTTGACAGAAGGGGGAGCTAATGAAATGTTGCGGCATAAGTAGCCAAAAACGCGTCAAGCGGAGTTGGTTATATGAGAAATTTGATTGGACCAGGGTAGGTCACTGGAGATATGAATACCTAGATATTTGATTGACTGATGAGTAATTTCATGTTTTTGAGCATGCTAATCAGCAATTTTGGTAAACATGGAAAGTTAAAGGCGAATGTTATTCTAAACGCGAACAAAGGTATGATTCGAGACATAATCACTCTTCTATAAACACTGCGGAGCTCCTCGTGTGGCAGGCGATATGGGCTTGAAGGAAATATAGTTTTAGGAAGTGAGAGCAGTACCTTCCTCATTACTGTCGGTGTCTTCAAACGAACACCCGAACGGAAATAAAGGGCAAGTAAGAAAGAAGAAGAGAAAGAGGTGATGTTGTGGCTGGCCGCAAACTGGAGGGATCATTCTGCTTTCGCCTGGGAACAGTGAAGAAAAGAAGTCTAGGAAGCAGATGAAATGACACATTAATCTTCATGAGGCTGTTAAAACACTACTCTACGAATAAATTGAGGAAATGTGGCGCCATAGTAACACAGTAGATTTCGAACTATACACTTGAATCGCGCGCGGTGGCACTGATCAGCCGACACTTATGATGTAATCGTACTGTGATCAAGTTCAACTACTCTAAGACGTGTATTGCCTATACGGGCTGACCAACACAGATCTCCGCTTCGTGTTCTATGTGCACCCATTTGAACTGTCGGCCGCTAATTATGTAAACAAGATGAACAAATCTATATCAACCCATAACTGCCATCAGCTGCTGTGTAAGTAGAAATGCAATCTGTGCCAAAAGTCAGTCTAATTAAATGGCTATCTTAATCGCCACCCAAGCGTATTGCAACCCTTTAGAAAAACGCCGCTGAGCAATGATCTTTGTCGACTGTTTGGCTATGCATGTGTTTGACTATGTGTGAGTATGGCAATTGCAGTGCTTATAGACGAAAAGGCAAGTGATGTGTCGTTGTTTATTTTTTATGTTGCTGTCACCTGCAATTATGGTAGCCAGTGTACCGCTGACGTCATATAACAGTTGAACCCGCAGAGGAGCTCAAGCTAGCGACAAATAATTACCACCCAGACAACAAAGGCCATCACAGGACGCATTATCCTCATCCTCAGCCACATAGCTTCCAAGAATGTTACATGGCATCGCACTTCCGGTTCTGGAGAGCCATACTAACATTGTTGAGCTAAGTGCACAACACCGCTTTTCATAAGCTATTCAGTTCTTTTTTTTTTTGTCGGCACTACGTAAGTATTGCCAGCACTTTAATTATACAGCATTCCCGTCTAGCGAAGTCCTTTCTACCTATCTTTTAAAAGGTTGTGATGAAGGAGCTCTGAGAACAGCCTGCTTACGCATTTTTGTAATCTGAGTGCACCCGAACGATCGCTATTATTGACGTTCCAGACGCAGGTTATACGAGCCCTTATTTGGTATTCTGCTCCTGTCGTTATCCTGAATCTGTTGAATGAGGTCAACTGCGCTAATGTGAAAGTTACCGCACGTAGTCGCGGTTACTTTGGGACTCAAGTCGACTACGTGGCTCGTCTCAGGCGCTGACAGTCTCGTTCCCTGGCCAACGTAGAAATTGCTAAGCGGTTTCAAAGCGTGCTCATTCGGTAGAGCATCCGCCTCGCATTCGGGAGGTACGATGTTAAATTCATGTTACAGGCGGCAACCAACAGGGTTTTAATCCCTGCAAACTTTCCTACGGTCTCGTGCCAGGGAAAGGGGCAAGAAGAAGCTGAGGAGGAGCACAAAACGTAAGATTAGCTGTCTGCTTCCCTTCCCTTAGTCCGCCAAGGGTTCATATATATATATATATATATATATATATATATATATATATATATATATATATAAACTGATTCCATCCGGTACAGTGTTGTTAAGGTACAGCAAAATACTTTTTTTTTTGTAAACGTTTCAAAAGATATTCGGAGAATAGTTGTGGTTAAAACCGCGGAAGGCGAGTTTTGATAGAGACGGAAGACAAGGTGCTAATGTACTGTGAGATGTCAATGCAAAATATTCAAATCCAGTTAATCAAAAGTACTGGGGTCTTTGAGGACGCGGCGACCTTTATAGCTTGAGTCTGGCACAATGAACACCAGAAACAAACAAATGTATAGGTAGAGTACAAATGAAACGCTTCATATCCTAATGGCATTGAAATGGTGATTCTGACAAGACCTAGCGCTTACGCTTTGTTGCCACTTTTAAAAGGTCAGTGAGGTATTCTAAAGTGTGGAGACAACAGCAATTAGTCCAACAAAGTACCGAATATATGCAGAACACAAATTACAGGTAATTATTTATTACATGCAAATACACGAAAGCAATTATACTGAACATAACCTTTCCGATGAGACGCAACTATGATTCAACCAAAGCACAAATTTTCTTCACAGTGAAGTACTAAGTGTAGTCAATTATAACGCGTGATTATTAAGCGATGTATTAGTAATTTCGAGCCTATAGTTAGTAAAGCGGTAAGTCTCAGATTTGTGGCAATGCACCAGTATATCGTAGCACATTCATCATCAGCAGCAGCAGCATGAGCCGGACTATCCACAGGCCGATAGCCTCTCCCATTTTAATGCAATTAATCCGGCCCTGTGCTAGCGGTATCGACTTGACTCCTACAAAATTTTAACCTTCCCTTCCCACCCAATTTTTTCCAGCCCCTGCTACGCTTTCCTTTACTTCGAATTCTATTGGTTACTATTAAAGACCATCGGTTATCCTCTCTTCACACTAATGTCTCCCCAATTCATTTTCCTAATTCCGGCTATATCAATAAACTGAGTTATTTCTCTGGCCCATTATGCACGCTTCATATTTCTTAACGTTGCACCTACCAAGTTTCCGTTCCATAGCCCTCTGCGTTGTCTTAATCTTAAGTAGAACTCTTTCCTTAACCTCCATGTTTCAGGCCCATAGATAAGTACCGGTAGAATTCAGCTGTTAATAACTTTCCTCTTGAGTTGTACCGGTAAGCTGCTAGTCGTAATGTATGAGCACCTTCAAAATGCGCTCTATTCAAGTCTTAACCTCTTAATTATTTTCCTTTCGTGGTCCGGATCTCTGATAACTATCTGCTCTGAGTAGAATTATTCGCCCTACCACTTCCAGGGCTTCGCTACCTATATTAATCCGCTGTTTCTATCCCAGGCTGTTCTACAATAGCGTAATCTTCTGAATATTAATCTTCAGGCCTACCGTACTACTTTCCATGTTTAGATCATTATTATTAGTTTCAATTGCTCCTCTCAGTTGCTTAACAAGGCAATGCCAACAGCGAATAGCAGTTTACTGAGATATTCTCTATCGACCCTGAGGCCAAACTCCTTCCGTTCTATCTCTTTCAATACGCCATCTAGGCAAGTTTTAAATGGCATCGGGGAGGTCGTGTCTTCTTGCCTAACACGTTTCCCTATTGGAATTTCATAACTCTTTTTATGGAGAACTATGGTTGCTGTGCAGCCTCTATATATATATATTCCAGTAGTTTCACATGAGCTCACCTACACCCTGATCTAGCAATGCCTGCATGACTTCAGAGATTTCGACCGAGTCAAATGCTATCTCGTATTCAATGAATGCTATCTATAGGGGTGGTAATAATCCTAGCACTTATAATCCCTATCCGAAAACCAGTTTGAACGTTTGGTCGATTAAAGTCTAAGGTTGGTCTGATCCTATTAGCGATTGCCTTAGTAAATACCTTGTTCGTTACAGATTGTAAGCTGAGTGGTCTGTAAAATTTCAAGTATTTTACTTTTCCTTTCTTAGGATATATATTTTCGGTACCTTCGATGTCATCAGGCATAATTGTGTATAACAGTTGGCCAGTTTTTCTAGCACAATATCCCCTCCCTACTTTAACAAATCTGTAGTTACCTGCTGCTTCCCGGCTGGTTTCCTCCTTTTCATAGCTTCTGTGGCTTTCGTAACCACATTCTTCGTTACTGGCGGATCATCTGATTGCTCTTCATTAGAGCAAATCTTTTCGTCCGGACTACATGGCTACAGTAGAGATCCGCATAGAACTCCTCGGCTACATTGATAACCTTTCCCATGTTACTAATGACACTGCCCGCCTTGTCCCTCAGTGCTCACATCACATTTTTTCCAATCCTAATTTCTTACACCGTAGCATATTATAGAAGCAAAATATTTCGCTGGCAGGCAAGTTTGACCTTCATCGTCATCATCAGCAGGACTAGATCCACTGCAGTATGAAGGGCTCTCCAATATTTCTCCAAATAACCCGTTTCTGTGCTATAGCTGTACCCACATCACCCCTGCAAAATTCCTTACCTTATTCACCAGCCTAACTTTATTCTACTGCCTGCTCCGCTTTGCTTCTTCCCTTAAATTCCAAGTTGTTACCCCAAGCGAGCATCTGTTGTCATATATCTTTATTCTACATGCCCTGCGGATGCCCATTTTTGCTTTTGTTCGACTAGAGTGTCATTTACTGGGGCTATGTGACCCACTCGGCACGCTTCCTGTCTTTTAACGTTACGTCTATAATTTTGCGGTTCATAGACCTCTGCGTTGTCCTCTACTTACATAAGCCTTTTTATTCAGCATCCACATTTCAGTCCCATAAGTGAGTGCAGATAAGATGGTACTGTTATATACTGTTCTCTTCAGCGATACCGTTAAGCTGCTACTCATAATCTGCGAGTACTTACCTAATGCACTCCTTACCATTCTTATTCTCATAGTTATTTCTTCTTCATGATCCGGATGTCTGCGGTTAGTACCTCTCCTAAGTTGACAAATTCGCCTACGATTTCCAGTTCCTTGACCTTGAAAGTTTGACCTTGCCTTTGCCTAAACGCGACTTTAGGCGCCGAAGCTGCCTAGGGTTTTCTAGTGGAAGCCATAAAACGTGCAGATGGCATCATTGCCCTGCTCATTTTTCATCGATGAAAAGTGTCCCCGCTGCTTTCTGTAGCTTCAAGAATGAAGCTGCGAAACACTTGCAATAAAGTGAGCGAAAAGCAAATTTCGATATAAAGCCCACGCAGAATCGCCGACGTGTCAATTCCAAATGATTCTGGTTTAATTTAAATCACAAGCCTAGGCACAATTTCAAGCAGGGCTGGGTGCCCCGGAGGTGCTCTGCTATCCAATCAAGAATGATTTAATAGGTTATCTCTTGTTTTGACATTGGCCTTTAGCAGGATGGAAAAGTAGCAGGAATGCATTCTGTGTCCACGGTCTCAAATCAGCATTCAGATGGGTCGAAAGCAAAGTCCGGATTTCATTTTGGAGCTGTTAGGAGTCCACGCATGCCAACGAACTTGTTTCGCCTGCCTGAGGCAGTCAAGTAACACTGAACTCGTCTTTTTCCCTGATATTTGATGCAGTACATCTGGGCTCGCCTTCCGAGTCAAGCCTTCCGATTCGCCGATTGATCTTGTACGATCCAAAATAACAGAGCAAATGATCCTCACTCAGTCATGAACGGCGAACGTGTACCCGTAGCCAGACTGTCTCCTGTTCTTTAATCGGCGACGTGTCTTCTTAGGTTGCATCGTCCGGCATCTGTGCGCTCCCGGCTTTGATATCTAGCCGGGCAAGCCACCGCGCTTTTTCTGAGTGCTGAAGGCAGCCTGCGACAACGAAGTTCTCTTGTTCGGTGAAAGTTGGCATCAAGGCGAAAGCGTGGTAGTGTTCTAGCTCGCGCGAACGAAAATAAATGTAGTTACCTCTAAAGCAGGCTTTATTTCTGTACTGGTGGCGAAGGCTCCGCAGATACAGTCAGCTTCCGAAGACTTGAGTTCGGCGCTGAAGTCGTGCAACAAACATGACTGCGATCGTTTGGTTTAAGCTTTCGGGCTAGTCAGTACATTAGGTTTAGAATTGTACGCAGCTGTCTTCGCTTGACTTGTTTCACAAGATTTCAGAGCTTCGGATTCTACCTCAAAAAAATGCTGTTTTTTATTTACAGTGAAGCTTCGGAAATAGTGTAACCCAGGTTTAATGTAAGTCAAGAAGCTAGAGAACTTCTGCGGCGCTGACGCGAGGCGGGGCTTCAACCTCGGTTGAGCAAGTTAGGTTTCAAGTTGATATATTGTGACATATATGCCCTGCATCGCTGGACGCTAAAGAAGACAACGATCAGAAACTGTGACACAGACGACGACAAAGTGGTAGCAACGTTTAGTGCTAGAAGAAGGTTAACGCTGTTGTGATTCTGTGCTTTGTGTGCTGCGTCAACCTGGACTAACCTTCGTGTACTAACCTCGCCACGTATCAATATTATTGTCTAGGGACTAGATGTAGACGAGGAAGAGGTCAGGCAGCGCTTATTGGAAAAACCAGCGTCTCCCAGCATCTTTTAGTGCAAAACCAGTAAGTGTTTCGTGACGGTATTGTGATCAGATTGATGGGAATGCTGGAGGTCTATGAGATTCACTGAGCAGTGGCGGGAAGACACTCGTTGCACTGGCACGATGGAAGAAAAACACTGCGATCAGCTCTTTGACGCTGGGTGGGCCGCTGACATTTACCATGAACTTGAAAAAGCGCTGTGGCCGCATTGGTCGCAGTATCGTTCTGGAAATATTGGGAAGTCCGGAAACTGGGAGGTGAGAAATACGGCGCATATGAAAAATATGGTTCAAGTAATAGCTTTTTGCTTCGAACTCTTTGCGGACCTGTATAGAAAACAAAGGCGGTATCTTGTTTTCTTTTTTTTTTAGTTTCCACGTTTCGTTAGGTCGTTTTGAGGTTTAGAAAGAAACCACGATTGGCGCGCAGCTCTGATCATCTCATAACGCACTGACGATCAACGTACAACTAATTGAAGAATGGAGTAATGTCGGCTCCCATGCATAACAAACTTCACAGAGCTGTCCTTGAGGGCACTCTAAGACACTTATTACTGCCAAATGTTTCACAGCGGGCTCAAATGCACGCTCCAAGCAGGGCTTACGCATTAGAAGTCATAGCGCGCACCATGATCAGTATAAGCAGCAGAAAGAAATATGTATAACACGGAAAAGTGTAGTTTACCGAGCGATGGGCAGAAGAGAGAAAATGAACGTCATATAGCGCTTGCCATGAATAATATTTTACATGTTTCTCAAGCTTTGACACTTCTTCGTGCTCTGCGTATAAACCAGCCAAGCCCTCGGTCATCGCAACGCTACCCGAAGTGTTTACGTTCAAATGTGAATTAGGTACCATTAAATAGTGTTCTTTCTACAGCGCTTGCCGGTTTTGAAGCTTCGTCGCATTTTATTTCTTTAAGCTTCGCGCTACGAAATTTGACACCGCTGTAAAACTCCACATGTAAAATGATTCCATTGCACATTATAGTGCGCATGCGCAGCCAAAACATTCGTTGCAAGTCGTGAGAGCAGGCAGCAAGCTCCACTGGTCAAGAAGTTGTATTTGGTAGGGAGGCAGAAATCGCCTGCGCACTTTGAAACCTGAAGTCTGAACATTCAAATGCGGCCATGAAATAACATGAAAAAAGATTTCCGATGCTTCCAAATCAATCTGATTACGAACCATATGACTTGTTTTTCCTTATCGCACACATATCTTGGGGAAGACACGCTTGTTGAATCGCAACACTGAACCGGTTTTTCCACCTAGAATACATTTAACAAAATGACGCCGCAACTGAAGTTCATTTATGAAGAAAATGACTTTCAACCTGACTGGTTTCCGCTGGTGTCACGGTGTTCATCTTTACCTATCTTTTGGTTGTGTTTTTAGTTGTGCAGCTCAGCAACGGCTGATTGGTTTGTAAACAGTCTGAGTACATAGCCCTTTCTGTAGACAACCTCGTGCAAAAAAAAACCATGTTTGAAAAATCATTTCTCGACGCGGCCTAGTTGTTAGCATAGATGGCTAATAAATAACCTGTGGGTACTAAGTTTGAATTCCGTCTTCTGGCTGCTTTTTTCTCTAGTAATAGATTTTTCTTGCACTTTGTTAGCTCTTATTATATACTCGAGCTGCTTTATTACTTTTTAGTTTTACTTTTTATCCCAGGCCTTTTATCGCCGGGCGGCCGGTTCCACCACTGCCGAGCGTGCCAGTATTCCACGTCTCGTACGCCCAGTCTCCAATGTCATACAGTGCCCATAATCAGGGATGGCACTGGGATGCTGGGACCTTGCAGCGCGGATTTTCGCAATAGGGATCGCCATGCCGTTCTACTGGAAATGTGTTTTTGGTGGTTTAATTGGCTGCTAAATCCCAGCAGATCCCCTTGAAACTCTCTTGAAGTATCGTGTGGATAGAGAACTGACGATGCAGAAATGTCTCTTTAGTGTACTGGAGAGTAGGCTTAAGTAACTCGTAGAAACTTGTAGTGGTACAGTGATGCGTAAAAATTTTGTCACGAACGTGCGCATAATCGCCGAGTAGTGAGACGACCAGATTCGGTGGAATGTATTTTTTTTTTTCTAGCGAGAGCTGTTGTGAAAAGAAAAAGAGTATGATTGACGTTTGCAATCTGTTGAAGGTTACGAAAACTGCATTCCAATTACTCGAGGATGCACTACCATTTGAGCGTCTCTAATAGCGTGAGTCGCTATGGGAAATTAAACCCCACAAACAAACACCAGAAACCATTCAACAGTCCTAAAACTTGAAATTTAGTGTGCATGCATGTGACTAGCATTTAAGTGGTCCAAAACGGGCTCATTGTTCTCTGATGGCGGTGTGTACACTGAGGATTGTTTTAAGTGGCCTTGAGCGGTTACACTGGTGCCTTAAAAGGAGCGACTGAGAACTCTTCGAGGAGCAGGTTCTATATAGTGATGTGGCTGGAAGAGATTATAAAAAAAAAACTAAGAAAAAAAAAACTTAGAGAGCGCAGTACATCATTGTTTTGACTACTTCAAGTGATCCACAGTTGATTTGGGAGTGCAGTTTCGTTTTTGCTGAGATAACGACAAGACAATCCTATCGGTCACTCAGTTGTTAGCCGGAGGTTTAGAAAGTAGACGGCTTCCCTGTGTGAAAACATTCTCCAGTACGATGGACCTCACTAAAAAGCGGTTCTTCAGACGTCTTTCACAAGTGCGGCTCCTTTCAGCCTAGGTAGATGAGCGTGCGGTAAAAGGTGCGGTGTTACCATAAAAGGCTACTGACGCCACTGAGCTGACATTGACTATGAAGCTGTGGTTTCCACTGATGCGTCCGTTGCCACATGCAGATTTCTATGAACTTCCCGTGTTACATAGTGTGAGGAAGTTGAAATTTAAGGGTCATAACGATGTGTCAGCACGGAAAGCTTTGCAAAGAAGTCTTCCTGAATATTTTAACTGATAACCATCCAAAAGCTAATATTGTTGTCACTGACGTTTCTGACTGACCGACTAAGAACACATTAGGCTGCAGTCACTCGTTTCAAAACGTTGCGGCTTTTTTTGTGTTAGCTGCGTAATGTTATTCTACACGTATAGAAATGAATTTAATTGTTTTCCTTTCTACCAACCTTGACCTCACCAGGATGTGCACTTTACAGGAAAGATTAGTGTAATTTGTGGAAAATGGATCTTAACACCTGTAAATGTATATGTTTACGTGTGTCCAGAACTTCATCAGTTCATACGCTCTACTTTCTAAATAACACAGTTCTCGAATCCGTCACTTCCTACCGTTACCTAGGCGTTGAAATCCCTTCAGGTCTCACTTGGTCACTTCATATTAACACGATAATTACAATGCTAATCGCATGCTCGGTTATCTTCGCCGTAATTTTTCTTCTGCTGTTAGGTCTCTTAAACTCCTCTTGTACAAAACACTTGTCCGTACTAAACTAGAATATGCTGCGTTCATCTGGGACTCGCATTGTGCTAACCTAACTTACGCCCTTGAAATGGTTCAGAATAACTCCGCTCGTTTCACCCTGCACAACTAGAATAGTACCGCTAGTATTTCAGCAATGATGCGCATTTTAAACCTCCCTTCTTTGGCGTCTCGTCGTAAACTTTCGTGCATTTGTTTTTTATAAAATATTTCACACTTGCCCCCAGATTCGTACCGTACTCATTCCCCCGCCTTCATACATTTCTTCTCGACTGGATCATGCACACAAGGTTGGGATTTCTTTATTCAAGACATAAACATGCTGCGAGTCTTTCATCCCTCGTACCTCCAAGGACTAGAACCATCTTCCAGCTCCGATCGCGAGCATTGAAGACATTGATCATTTTCGTACTGCCATATAGCCAACATTGTATATGTACTCGACGGACTTGTCTGCGTTATTTTCTATTTGTTTGTTATTACGTTTTGTACCCTCCACTCGCCTCTATAATGCCTCTAGCCTTGAGTGTAAAACAAATAAATAAATAAATTGTTCTCTTTTGGTACCAGGATATCCTAAATTGAAATATCGCCTTTTACACGAAAATGAGATTGGAAATTAGTCCTTTACCAAAGCAAGAATTATTTGCCTCTTTTATATATGCATTCACGTTTTGCCCGGGTACTTTTTTTCATGTCATCCGCTCGTTGCTGCACACTTTGTCAGAGCAGGGTTAGAAACTTCAACTCAAAACGGAGCATTTCTTTTTGTGCAGTCTACACCGCCAAACTCCTACGTTCACTTAAAGTGACTGCTAAGTGATTAAGACATATTTTTGACAAGCCAAAAATAATGGCTGTGTCATTGAATACCCCAAAATTTCTCTCGGTCCGTCAGATCGACGGCGGAGAAGAAACGGAATGACTGCAATGATTAACCCGCGCTTGGCGAAAGCGGCGGCGTTTGGGATCTTTGCTGAAGGGACCGGACTTTGTACTTTAGTACTTCGCCACCCTCATTTGTTTTGAGCCTATAGTAGCCATCGTCGCTTTAGCCGTCCTAATATTTCATTTTTGATATACTTTTCTTAATTAGTGTAACAAAAGTCTAAGGCGCACAAGCCTTTAACGGTACCTCACACATATGCCCACCAGTTTGACAGCGTCTCCTTGCAGCGCGCAGTGGCAAAACCAGCATGAAGAAACGGCCCCAGACAGCAAGTTTTGCTAGCTTTGTTCTTTTCCGGTACCACGACTCAACCAATGCCACCGTATATTACATGGGCCTGTTCAATGGTAGTAGCATTTTGGCAAAAAGAATCCGCCATGCACATGCGGACGAGAAATATCGTAAATAGTTTCATGCATGCTGCATGCATTTATTTGGAAAACAAAACGCACGCTTAAGACAAGGACTGCGAAAGATAGTTCGACACCGCGACACAAATTTGATTTACAAACTAGCCAGTTCTATCACCCTTGATTTTACTGCGCTCTGAAATTCACTTTAAATGCACGTTTGGTGGCAGCTCTTCTGCTGTGTTTTATATGTGGCGTCGCCTTCCGGCGGAAAATGTTTAGTGCTTTAAAACTAGGGGCCTTCATCTGAGCATAAGTTGCTACTAATGGGTGTCGGAATCATTTAATCTCATCTAGCAGTGATAATCAATGCTATGTCGGCACTTTGTATGGCGTCATGAGATGACTTGACATGTTCAAATTGGCAGGAGCTGGCTATTTTGGAGCACCGTATGCGTTGCGAATCAAATCCATCATGAACATTGGAACTCCGACTCATGAGCGCTATTTGTTATCTACGCAAGTTCTCCGATACGTCCTTTGTAAACGGCGGCTTTCTCTACGCAATGCTCGTGCAATCTGGAGTAGCATATACCATATATGACATGAAAATCTTCGTAAATTCAGTTAAAGTAAATCCAAGCCAACGAGGGAAGACTTGAGCTAGACGGCGTTAATGTTTGAGGACTAGCCTAACTTAGACAATGGACAGATGAAGGGGAGACGACACGAACGGTAACTAAAACTGAATAATTCACGAAGAAATCTGCATATACAAGTTAAAAGCGCCATAAACTAAATATCAAAAACAGACACATCATATTGGATTATAGTGCAACGCAAGGCAGCTATCTCTGCAAGCAATCTCGTTTTCATGCACAGCAGTAGACTATCTTTCCACACATGTGTCCGGATTCTTAAGAACATAGTATGCCTCTGAGACTTCAAAAATATCTGAATGCTCGCTTTGCACTCATTCGTGTTATTGCGCAAGTCAAGCTGGATAAGTTTATCCTCGTATTCTTTGCAATCACGGTGGTGGAATACAGGATTAGGGCGAAGCGTTGTGTCGTAAGCAGATGAGTTCCCTTACACGAAGTACCGTGTTCTATAAAGGCTCGCTTTCCTCGCTTCGGGCCCCTTTCTCTGTATAGAGGAACAGTTGATGCATAAGCGTGAGGCTTAAAAACTACGAACAATCTCTAGACACAGAAAGATCAACTTTAAAACCCTCTCTGCACTGCGATGAGTTGAAACAGCATGAGGATTGCCCTTGCAACCCAGAATTACACAATACCGCGTTTGCGTACCAGAAGAGCAATGTCTGCCGGACTTACGCAATGCAATGATTGCTTGCAAGAACAGCAATCAGATATGCAGGGGAATTGTCTAGGAGTACCTTTTCGGTAAGAAACTGGACACGTGTGCCGAAAAACGTACTTGATGAAAGGAATTTGAGATAGCGTTCCTAAATAAGTGCTTTTCTTTTTCATTCTAATCCTTTTGTTGTGTCAGTTTCTCTCTTCAGACTGTTCCGCCTGTTCTTACCTGCTATATTCAGGTGTTTTTTGTTTTAACGAATTTCCAGCTCAGTCTTTTTCTTCATCTGGTCTTGCCTTTTTCTTGCTTTAACCATTGCAAGCCGTCCAGCGAGCTCGTTCTTGCTTTACCCAATGCAGCCCGTACAGCGTGCTGCTGAGAAAAAATTCTGATTAGGTCTGTTGCTCAACAAAAGGTCTCTGTCTTTTGTCATGGAGTATTTAGAGTTCTTTGACAAGGAGCTTTGTAGAGTCCGCTATCATTGCGCACGGCTGCGGTGGTGAAATGTTTAAAATTACCTGCCTTATTTCACGAGCAGTGCCGTGAGGTTGAAACTGCAGGACATACGCTCTTATAAATGCATGTGCGCATTAACACACATGCACGCATATAAAAAGTGCGCACAGAGCCTAAGTTCGCACATTTATTTCTAGGTATATGCAATTGAGCTCAGGTATTGAGTTGTTCACAAAACCAAGTGCGACAGATACTAAAGGTTTGTCTTCCCGTGAATCTATTATAACCAAAAGGCTATTGAAAAAACGCTTTTCTGAGCTCTTTATTGTTTTCAGATGCAATAATATTGCGGCATTCATGTGGCATACTTCTACTGGGGATAACTCATGTACTAGTTTTGAATGGGATACATGTTCTTTACTAGTTTTCCTGCATAACGAGAATTTGTTAACTCTTAATTTTTAACAGTGATGAATTCGTGTTTGAAACTCTCGGCGCAGAAGAGACCTGTATATCGCTGCCTTTTTGTTCTTCTGTTGGACTTAGAATGTTCTTACTGATAATGTAGCCTTAAGGAGTGGCACCGTGTGTGTTGGGTTACAAAAATCCCAAACTCAGAAACGGCCTAGAAGTGTTACTAATAAAAGTGTTTAATTCTATCCTAACTTCCTTTTAGTAACACCTGCCTTTGTACCGCTTATGGCTTTACCCTTGTCGCTTTCTGGCTTCGTCTAAGCTTGGGTCCCTGCTTTCTAAATGCACCTAATTTTTCTTATTGATGACTTTACAAAGAACTACCTCGCTGTTTGAGTTAAACGCGTTTCTGAGGATGCTACTGGCGTGAGGCTGTGTACATCAATCGAAAACGTTTTTTCGTATTGACAAAGTATTTTTTATAGGGGCTCTCGGGCAGTGCCGTGTAAGGGTATTGAAATCGTAAAGAGAACTAATATGCTGTTATTGCGCGAATGATACTTGAGCGTCATATACACTTTTTGCATTTAACGGCACACATGTTTAGCACGGTCTTCGCCTCGAATAACTTGCTCATACGTGGCAGTCCTTAGGCGCGAACATGAGTTTGAGGCTACGTTCCATGCTTTTAATGCAGGATGAAATATTCGGCAATGCATTCGGGGCAAATGACCAGCACCAAAGCAAAAGATTGACTAGCAGGACCGGCTTACAAATGGAAAGGAAAGATGTCCTGATAATTCCCTCTGTGGCTTTCTACTGACCTCTGTGTTGTCAGTTTCGGCTGGAAATGAAAGCACTATATAAAAAAGAATCCAGATCGTACAGGAGATTTGGTATGGAGGAACGAGCCCCCTTCTAAATCCCAGGCCGTAAATGTGGCTCTTCTGGCGGTACCACAAAAGGGGAACATGAAAGCTGCTGCGGAGTTGGAGAGAGTCGGGCAGGCCCTAAAAAGGGACCTGGCTAACAGAGATCACCGCTGTCCTTTCCCCATCTGCACTCCGTGCATTCGCATGTTTACTTGTCCTTTTTTTCTTCTAGCCGTACTTCCATTCTCGCCACAGACCGACATCATTAATCTCGCGAGTCTTCGTCGTCGATTCGATCGCCAGAGATTCGCGGAAAGAGAGACCACTGCGCACAAATGCACCTTCGCATTCGCTGCTCGGTTTCACTTTCTTCGCTGCCGCTAGCATTTGCCCGACTTGCGTGCCCTACACAAAAGAGTCTTGGTGCTGTAAGAGCTGTGCTCTCTAGAGTGTGCAAGTTCAGCCATATTGGTGGAAAGTTTGTTTTTATACCTATATTATGCTTCGGCTAATGAAGCATAAGATAGGTACCGAAAAGAATATCTGGAAAATAAGCTTAGAAATCATGGTCGGGGAGGAAAGTTCGCGAATTACGCTTTGAGCAACTTTACTGTTTAAACAAGAAGCGTAAATAGGGACAATAAAACACCAACTCCATAGGAAATTGTGATGCGAACGAATGCTGCTTGCTCAGACAAAGGATAGTCTTGAATCTACTCGGAAACTGGAGGACAGAATGCGCTAAGCTCGCATTACCCTTCAACAAACCGACTCCTAAGCATTGCTTCCTTTCTGTCACTTCGCAAAGCCGAGTAAATCCCCAGGAAATCCATGTGGCAATTTCACTTGCGAAACGAGCAGAGGAAGACATTCGACCAGTCCATCCTAGCTTAGATAAAACCGCTGAAACATCACACGCCGTATATTTTTGTAATCCTCGCTCTTTTTCCTCTTTTGTGCACCCAGAATTAGAAAACTATGCCACGCTATTTTTTCTTGTTTCTGTAAGATGACGACTATCCTAAGCAGGGACTTCGTGTAAAAGAGCTCAAAAATTGAGATGCATTTTGGCGGCTAGATTCTATTTTTGCAAATTTTCTGCCCGAAATTTCTGCCTTGTCGACAACAAAACGATCATATTTGTAAAAGTTTGAGCACAATTCTGCTGCATGGCATATCTTCATCATCACGCGCGAGTCCTTGAGACCAACAGTGCATATATGTAGTTGTTCTCAGGACACCATGCTTTTCTTGAAAGGAAAACAATATACAAAGTGGCCTGACCTACAAATACTACCAAATGTGAACTTAAATTACTATTAGGAGTTGAGATGGTCAAATTAGGAATCTGAAGATCGTCATTAAAACCTTGGGGGGAAATAGATATAGGCAGTGCTCCAGAAGCATACGCTGTATTTATAGTAGTTTGGTACTCTTTGTCAAAGAGAATAATAGTTTTGAATCTGAAATTTACAGCAGGAACTTAAGCGCTTCATTATTATTGAATCTCGACTCATACAACACATCTTAACCTCACAAAATTGCGAAACAATAGTTACAGGTAATTACACGTCACTACTTTAGATGCTGACATTGTATCTTGTTTACACTGTAATGTTTTTAGCCGACACCAAATACATTCCAAACGCTCTACAGAATAGGCGTCTTCTGTTTCCCTTGCAAAAAAATTTGACCACTGCTTCCGCGATCGAGTATGCACCTTATCAATATGGTACCGATGGCCTTGAATGCAAATAAGCGCCTGGACTAGGTACCATCTTTTCCAAAAGTAACCGAGCAGCCCAGCTGGCTGACAGAGCAAGCTTAGGGCCGAGTGGTGGCGTGGTGGTCGCCGTCAGTAGCCCCTGCTCGCCGGCTGTGAGTGTAAGCTTGCTGACGTAAGGCTTGCTGCTCCCTGGTTACCTTTCTTGGGATGATAAAATGCAAGCGGGTAGCATGTGCGGCACACGATTCTGTTCTTTAGAACGCTGTGCTAGTCATGGAGGGCGCTGTGCACAGCAAAATTCGCTGAACGCTGATTTTGGGCTGGCATTGTGAAGCTGCGCTCTTCGTTAGAACGCTTTGCATGTGGAATCCCAGTACTCAGCTCCCATAGATGAGGTGATTCGAAAAGTTAGCCCAGTCAGACAGGGCATGACAGAAATCTGAGTTTGGTTTTTCCCCCGACTCCCAGTCTGCGATGATGACACTTTGCTGAGCTATATAGAAATAAAAACGAGGCAATATTTTCCGCTGTTTCTATTTTTTTCCAAGTAATGAGGCGAGTCGGTTAATGTCGCATTTGCCGCCGCTTGTTAACGCACAGAAGTGCGTAATGGTTTTAATAATTGCACCGGCAAACTGAATACCAAAATTCTGAGCAGAGATTTGCAAGTGGTTCAAAAACTTTTTGGCAATACCGAATGAGTGATGCATATGTTCCCAAGCATATGATCCCCCCAGAAAGCCTTCCTATTGCGAAGGATGCCTACGAAGACATTTTCCTTAACTTGTATTGAAATGCCCTCCGAATTAAGCTTCACCAATTTGCGGCCAGGGAGCTCGGTAAAAACATCAGTCTCCGGTTCACCAGCTTCATCTTGTGTCGCACTGGAAGGTTCTATTCCAGCAACTTATTTATCGAGCCACCGATGCACCACTCTGCCAGCGGGCACTAAACTACCAATCAAGTCGCTATGTAATAGACAGTAACGCAAAAGTAGTTCCCAGTCCATATCAAATGCGGTGTGTCCGGATTTCATTTCACTTCCAGGACATATTGCTACTAGGTTGGTCGCATGATGTTTCCTCGTAAAAAAAAAAGAAAAGAAAAGAAACGGCCGCACTTATTGAGAAAATGAGCGACATATGTTTAAGGCGTGAGAATGACATTTTTATGTAGTTCACTCATTAAACTAATAAATTGGCAGCTGGCTAAATCATGAGCGTAATTACCAACGCAAAAAGCACTACGCGCTTTGTTTACGTTACCAAATAGCGGGAAAGAAGGTATGCAGCAAGAGGGGCTCGTGAAACATTTGAAAGTCTTTTATTTTTATCTTCTCCAGGTTGACTTAGCGTCAAAGCAAATCGGGTAGTGGTCACAACAGATGACTAAGAACGGCATTAAAAGCTCAACGAGTTTTCGAAATCAATTCCTCGCCATACTTCCCGAATAAATAAAACGAGTAACAAAGCATGTATTTGTCCATTTGTTGGAACTACTGGAGCACTGTACCAATATTAAACGCGAAGAAATTCTAACGAAGAGCGCAGCTTCACAGCACCAGACAAAAAGGAGCATTGAGGGAGTGATGTTATGCGGAGCGCCCTTCCTAAGTAGCGCAGCGTTCTGGAGGCGCCAAATCAGACACTGCACATTAAACTCGCTCACTTTTTATCATCCCAAGAGGGAGAGCGAGGGAGCATACTTGCGTCAGTCAGCTTACACTCGCCGCCGGGGAGCAGCGGTCAGCGACGGCGATGGTGGCGCCGCAGCCCGACCCCGTGCCTGCTCCACCGGCCAGCTGGGCTGCTCGGTTACTTTTGGCAAAGAAGGTACGTGGTGAGAGCAATACAGGTCAAGGATATACTCACTTAGGCTGCAAGGCCTGACACACCTTGAAGGGTTGGGACTGAGTGATTAGAACGTCGCTCTTTACGGAAAAGCCAACTGTTTATGTGGTACGTTTCGTAGGCTGCACGGATTAAAGTGACACGCTCAGCTACAGAGCCAGTAGCAGGCCCGTGCATTTTCATTTCCTTCTTCCTAGAGCCACAACAACCACAACGCTTCTATCACAGTAATAATGCGGGGCAATCATTCTAACCGCTTACCATAGAGCTTTCAAAACTTTGGAGTTAATTTTCATTTCCTTCTTCCTACAGCCACAACAACCACAACGCTTCTATCACAGTAATTATGCGGGGCGTATCATTCTAACCGCTTACCATAGAGCTTTCAAAACTTTGGAGTTAAGTCTTTGGAGTTAATTTTCATTTCCTTCTTCCTACAACCACAACGCTTCTATCACAGTAATAATGCGGGGCAATCATTCTAACCGCTTACCATAGAGCTTTCAAAACTTTGGAGTTAATTTTCATTTCTTTCTTCCTACAGCCACAACAACCACAACGCTTCTATCACAGTAATAATGCGGGGCAATAATTCTAGCCGCTTACCATAGAGCTTTCAAAACTTTGGAGTTAAGTCATAGAGCTTTCAAAACTTTGGAGTTAATTTTCATTTCCTTCTTCCTACAGCCACAACAACCACAACGCTTCTATCACAGTAATAATGCGGGGCAATCATTCTAACCGCTTACCATAGAGCTTTCAAAACTTTGGAGTTATGTCTGTAGGGTGCAGGCACGTAGTATTTACGCAAAGGAATATATAAAGTCATAAACACAAAGGTTGGTTAGTTGAATTTATAAATTATGATCAATTTATCAAGATCCGTTTGATTCTTGATGCCTTGCATTACTGCACAATTTCAAATATCGCACAGATGTTATTTTGTAGTTTTTTTTAATGCTGGCATGCAAATAAAAAAAAATAACCTGGTCTCCGTATATACAACATTTTGCCTCTGGAGTAGGCTAGTTTTTCCTTAGGTGGCGTGTACTGGGCAGTAGACGATTTGCGAAAATGTTTGGTGATCTGGGCCCTGCCGGGGTGGTGCAGTGGTAAGACGCACGACTACTGTCCGAAGTCCCCTACCCGCGATACATTAGTGGAGCGGGGAGTCTACTTCAATTAGACTCAACTACACTCTGTCCGGAGTTTCCGGGTTCGAACCCGACCACGGCGGCTGCGTTTTGATGGAGGCGAAACGAAGTGGCGTCCGTGTGCTGTGCGATGTTAGCGCATGTTAAAGATCCCCAGGTGGTCGAAATTACTCTGTAGCCCTGCACTACGGCTCTCCTTTCTCTTTTTACACCTTCACTCCCACCTTCGAGGTGGCGCAGTGGTAAGACGCCTGACTACTGTGCCGGAGTTCCCGGATTCGAACCCGACCTCGACGGCTGCGTTTAGATGGAGGCGAAACGAAGTGGCGACCGTGTGCTTTGCGATGTCAGCGCACGTTAAAGATCCCCGGGTGGTCGAAATTACTCCGTAGCCCTCCACTACGGCTCCCCTTTCTCTCTTTTCACTTTCACTCCCACTTTCCTCCCTTCCCTTACGGCGCGGTTCAGGTGTCCACAGAGCAAGTGTGACAGATACTGCGCCTTTCCCTTCCTGTGAACCACCCAACCAACCAACCACAGGTGTCCAGACCTCTGGACACCTGAACCGCGCCGTGAGGGAAGAGATGAAGGTGGGAGTGAAGGAAGAAAGAGAAAAAGGGGAGCCATAGTGGAGGGCTGCGGAGTAATGCACATCGGCGGCTGCGTTTCGATGGAGGCGAAACGAAGAGGCGTCCGTGTGCTGTGCGATGTCAGCGCACGTTAAAGATCCCCAGGTGGTCGAAATTACTCCGTAGCCCTCCACTACGGCTCCTCTTTCTCTCTTTCCACTTTCACTCCCACCTTCCTCCCTTCCCTTACGCGTGGTTGCGGTGTCCACAGAAAACAAGTGAGACAGTTACCGCGCCTTTCCATTCCTATAAAATAGATCAGAAAATCAAATCAGGTGTCCACATAGCAAGTGTGACAGATACTGCGCCTTTCCTTTCCTGTGAACCAACTATTATTATTATTATTATTATTATTATTGGTGATCTGGCAACACCATCTGGCAACATCTGGCAACTTCCAGTTGCCACCTTGGTACGGCAGATGGATACTTCTTCGGTCATCGGCTCGTTAGTTTGCGTGCTTTCTGGGTACCGAAAACGATGTCGTGAATTATTACAAGGAGAATTTAGGCGTCACGACTCAGCTGCAGCGTTACTTTTTCTGCTGATTTTTGGGTAAATGTAGGTCTTTTCTAGTCATTGATTGAAGTCTAGGATTCTTTCTACCACGTCCACAGACAATGGCTGTACCCGACAATGAAGATTGCGTAAAAAATAGCGTTCTTTCCTAAATGCGCGCCTTTAGACTCAGGTTGAAGCTTCACGCATTATCATCACTCTTTATTCCAACATTCACCCGCTAATGTAGCGAGCGAGCGCTTATTATGCACGGCGTACTCACTTGTTGGACGGAGCAACTTCTCTGGTACTGCGTACGTTCGTGCGCACTAGCCGTGCAGTGCAGTACACTCCTTGGCATCACTGCTACACAGCTGCGTATACTGCTATTACTGAGGGCATTGCAGAATCTGCAGTGAAAAAATGCGAAAGCCTGAACATTGGTGTTGCACACGGTATATCGTGCGTCCCTTGTCGAACAGAACCAGCGTTCTGTGGAACTCATCGATCGAAGTGTTGCTTAATTTGTTTACAGGAAAGACATGACACTGTATCTGTAATTCGCGGAATCTCGCTGAGATATCTAGGCGACAGATCTCGCCAGCGTGAGACTCACCATGATCATAGAAAGGTTTTCGTCTCAATAATTGATTGACAGGAAAGAAAAGGCACAGTATCTGTCACACGTTTTTTTGGACCCCTCAAGGCTTTTTGGACCACCGACTTCAAACGCCGGCTACGGGATTTTCGCGTAAAGGGGCTAGTAAAGCTTTCGCTTTAATGTCGCTTTAGAGGAAGGAGGTGGTGAAGGGTGGTAGTTCCTGGCCCTACGAGGCTGGGACGGTAGGTCAGCGCCGCGTGCAGCGGGCGCTAGCCAGCTATCGATATTTATCTGTTGTAGGCCGTCATTGCACCCGTCACTGCCTCAGTGGTGGCCGACGGCTGTTATTGCGGCGCGCTTCTTTCTCTTCCTCTTCTTTTTCCTTCCTTCTCTATTTTTTCTGTCCGCACGAGACAGCGGAGGTCGCTCAGCTACAGAGCCAGTAGCAGGCCCGCCCATTTTCTTTTTCTTCTTCCTACAGCCCCAACAACAACAATGTCGCTTTAGTTACAAAATGTGGCGCACATACAACTTATTTTTTTTTAAATTTATTTATAGGAAGGGAAAGACGCGGTAACTTTCTCACTAGTTTTCTGTGGACACCGCAACCGCGCAGTGAGGGAAGGGAGGAAGGTGGGAGTGAAAGTGGAGAGAAAGAGGAGCCGTTGTGGAGGACTATGGAGTAATTCCGACCACCTGGGGATCTTTAACGTGCGCTGACATCGCATAGCACACGGACGCCTCTTCGTTTCGCCTCCATCGAAACGCAGCTGCCGAAGTCGGATTCGAACCCGGGTACTCCGGCACAGTAGTCGGGCGTCTTACCACTGCACCCCTCCGGCGGCGCGCACATACAACTCTTCACCTTCAGAGTTACGGAACCTGGAGAGTTTACTGTGTTGGTATGTGCTGTTTGGCATCTAGGGCAATACTGAATATTGTATACAATATTGCAAGCAGCGCCGTATTTGATTCTTATTGTGGCAACATATTTTGCTACAACTAAACACACATTTGAGAAAGAGCCTAGGACAATCCTTTTGCGGGCTATCAACTGTTCATGTCGGTACACGTTGTTCAGTTGCTTCCTACACTATATTGCTGACTGCAAGCGCTGGAAACGAGGTAACGGCTTGGTATCGAAGTAAGCTGTTGCCGCTTGCTACAACAATGGTAAAATTGGACGGGTGGAAATGTTTTCAGCATACTGTACAGCATACTTTTAAACGCGTTTCTCCACGTCAATAAAATAACTAGTCAGCCATATTTTGAACGAATGTGCACCGCGTAAATAGCGATTTAAGGAAGACTGAAGAGATGGAACGCTCGCAGTGCAGTTTCTTTGCGCACAACACGTAGCGAGCTAAGCATGAATAGGGGCATAATTATTTCAGTGCACTGGAGTAATCACCGGAACCGGCTAGACCGGTCGAGGTTTGCGGCTTGATCTCGCTGAAAGCGTATGGGTCCGCTTTGCCATTAAAGTAATGAAGGCTGCTTTGCGATCAGACTGCAAGCTCCAGCAGCACCAGCGTACGCCGACAGAAACAAAAATTGCTTTTTTAGTACGTTTACACCTGATATGGAGCACTATTTTCAACCTAAGACTTAATAAACCTTAAAGCTGGCTGTTTTTGTTTACAGAACTCAAGTAACCTACTCTCTGTTGTTATTTTGACGTTAACGGCCACGATAAAATGCATGGAAATCTAGCGTAAGAAGGAAACACTTGAAACAGGTCGGTGCGTTTCCACGTGAAATAGCTGCCATTGCGTTTTTGTTATTGAACGTTCGCGCACATAAAAAAACTAATAAACATACAGTTGATGCATGCCTGGTTACCACACGCTTTTTCGCGTTATTGCAGACTGCATAGCGCCGCGCAAAATTGCATTCGGACAATATTTTTCGCGTCACGTGCTGCAGGTTTTACTCAGCGCAGGGCAGCAGTTTCGTTTTTTTTTTTTTTTGACCGAGCTAACATGGACGGGCCAAGTTCTCGTTCTCGGAGCGACAAAAGGTGGCGCCCCACATTTAACATATCGTATATTGTATTTCATTTTCTTTTCGGCCTAAGCTTATTTATGCAAGAGATAGGCTGGCCTAAACACTTGGTTTGCACTTTCTCAGCCCAAGATCCTTCATACAAAAATCGTCCAGGCCTCTAATAGAAGAAATAGGTTCTGAAAACGAAGCAGGTGGCTTACGTTGAGTCATTTGGACGTAACTGACACCTTGGTATATATATACGTAAATAATATACAAGATGAGTGCTGATTTAAACGTGTTTGCTGCTTTGTGTGTTTCACAAAAGCACACGCACTTCTTTCTTGTCTACATATACGCGCTTTCTAGGTCCGACCTCGCTCGACGTGGGATCAGCGCTGAGAAGCGTTCAGTGAGTAACTGTTGCGAGGGAAATCAAGGCTATCACTTTACAGAGAAAATGGATTGCAGCAGCAATATTAGGCGCTCCTAATAACTTTGAATACTAAACAGTAGGTTCTTTTCCATGTCTAAAAGATCGTTGGCTATGCAATGGTAAGCTAATAATAATGTTCTTACCACTTCTATTTTAACTTCTACTGATTTTAAAATTTGACATCTTTTGTGAGATAGAGTACACATTGGCGAATTTCAGGTACACAAGGACATAATCATTGAAGATGTTCGTGCTGTTCGCTTTTTACCGCGTGAGCAGACAG
Source organism: Amblyomma maculatum (assembly GCF_055883805.1). NCBI lineage: Eukaryota > Metazoa > Arthropoda > Arachnida > Ixodida > Ixodidae > Amblyomma > Amblyomma maculatum. Next base: position 79,353,600 of record NC_139353.1, read on the forward strand.
TAGGGGCAATATTTTACTTATCATCAGTCATAATAATTTTGCAAAGCAATACGTATAGATTCGAAGTCATCCGAGATCTTGTTGTTTTTATGCATCTTGCTTCATAATTATATAAAACAAACGTGCGCGCAAGCAAAGAGCACGGGTGAAGAGAAACGTCTGTGCCGTCATCAATTCAGCTCTCTTTAATTGATTTTGCCGCCATTTATTTACACTTTTGTATTTCAGTGCTACATGGGGAGTTTTGTTATCTTTTAGATAAAAGGCGGTAACGCGTAGAAAATAATTAGAATTAGACGGAAACACTATCGAATGAGCGCACAAATCATTTGTGATGCCAACATCCTTAATAAATATCTGCTGTTTTAGAAAAAAATGAGATGTACTGGTTCAGTGAAACCTATGAAGATTTGATAGTCGCATGGGCTAGCTAGCTCGCAGTAGTTTTCTTTCTTGAAACGTAATTTAGTACAAAATATTTTGCACAATTCTTATTTGGTGCCTTGAAGAATCGATTATTAATTCAGAAGTTGTAAATTGTATCGGAAAAGAGATGACTACAATGCTTGCAGGAAGTTGCACCTTATGTACTGTAGTTCTTTTTGGAAGCAAAGGATGCACCGGTGAAAAGAATATGAGCCTGCATGAGATTCGACCTAGGTCAGCAACATAAGCAGCATGTCAAACAATACAGTCCCTTTCTCCATAGTGTAGTCTCCATGTCGTTTTCATAATGCGAGTAAATAATCTTGAGCTAAATGTATTTGGCGCAATAACTGCCGCCGACACCTTCTAATAAGGATCTATACTATCCAATTTGACATTGTTCTTTACCCCTGCGAATCTCTAAAACGGCCCCGTCGTTGTATAATGAGCTCTGGGAGATGTGAATAGCACTGTTTGAGGCTAGCAGCACTGCTTTTTTCCTCGAGTAACCCTTTAATTACTTACACCGGTGAGGGTGATGATATGCCATTATTGAAACTACAAAAAATGTTAAAATTGTAATTACGGTAAGGTATATTACCTCAGTAAATAAGAGTCGGGAGAGTACTAGTTTCAAAGAGTCAGAAAGTACTCTTCAAAGAGTCGTTACCCAGCTTGTTATCGTGTCAAAAATCTATTCTGATGCTGGTAGTGCTTGGCCAACTTCCCCAACACTTTGAATGGCCAATCTTCGCTGTTACATTGTTGCACAAATATTGATACTTGATTGTAACTACTCCTTGTTTTCTTTTCTTGGCGAATACTCTGATTCAGACATTTGGTCCTTTAACCTCCCAACAACCGGCTCGCGTCTTGAGGCTCTGATAGTAAGCCACAATATCTAAAACACTGCCTGCATCCTCCGTATAGTAGCATCTTGAACTCCTCAGTAAGGATGGTGCTAGCTCATCGACTCAGTCCAGGCAATAGTCAGCCGCAGTCGGAAGTAATATTGCCGAGCGTGCACATTTCATTCTCTAGGACGTTAAATAAAATTATCGGCCAATCAATTCCTCACGTGAACTAGCACAAACGAGAAGTGTCTGGTTGTCAGTATTTGAGTAGGCGAGAACTTTGCCATGTGAAAAGATAACCGAATGCAACCCGGTGTAAAAAAGCGGATTTACACTTAAAAAAAAAAAAAAACTTCGCTGCGTACCGCGCACTTCTAGAACTGAGTTGGAGGATCTTCGTGTGAAGATAGACTCCATAGACGTATGGCGAACCTGATGAAAATTGCAGCACAAACCTTTGCATGGCAGTGCATTTCCCCTTTGCGTAGCTTGTACTCTATAGCGTAAATTAGCCGTTTCCACACGAAGATTGCGCATAAGGTTTAATGATTGTATGACAAAAGCGAGAGAAGTAATTATCACCAAGATTATTACTTATTGCAGTGCCTTTTGCCGTTATTGATCTGAGTAGCTTGCAACATGTATTGACAACGAACTATTATTTTCCTCGTTAAAAACCTAGTAATATAAACCCATGCGATGATAAAAATGGTTTAAGGTAGTATAGGTGCTCGAAGAACCAGGACATTTGAATTCTACGAAATAGGATATGTATGAATAAATCTCCTTTTTTTTTCATTATAGAAATGGGGTAGAGGTCCGTGTCGTTAAGCAGTGCTAATAGCTAGTGTTTTTTTCTTTCAGGTATCTTCTAAACGCTGGTATCTGCTGGTTTGAAACGCCAGTGGCCGCTGTCTTGCTGACACATTTTTTAGAATAATTATTTCAAGTCTAAACGTTATATTTTCCTTTTATTGATAAAAAATGCAAAACGTTTCTATTCTTTTGGTTTAAAACTAAATACTGACGTAACTTGAAGAAATCGCAGATGCCCTTTGTTTCATGATCTTTTCAGCTTTCATGATCTAATCATCTTCATCGAATGTTACTTAACAAAATTCTGAATGGCAGTACAGCTGATGGCATCTGTATAGTCATGGCTGGAACCCATTTCTGAACTTCTAAGCAACAGTTAACAAAGGAAAGAGCCTTGTACACACAGAGCACAAATAGACATTTATGACGCAAGACGAAACTGATTTGGTAATAAGTCATATCTTTAGATATCCGCAGCACAAAAATAACAAGAACACGAAGGAACACGCGACTGGACGAAGTCTGCAGTTCCACCTAAGTTTCGTTCTGAATAAGCCAAGCTTAAGTACAGCCCTATTATTAGCACGCGGTAGTCAACCGTGTCTGTCCAGAAAGGCGATTTCATTATCAGGCAGAAACAATTATGGTGTACTGACACATTGATCTACCGCTTTTCTGATGTGCCACGCCTCATCAATATTTATTTCAATCTGAAAAGTTGGATATCAATGTGTCAGCACCCCGTTATTGCTCCTGCATGATAATTAAATGGCCTTTCCGGACGAACAGGGTTGACTAACACGTAGCAGTAACAGCGCTGCACGTGAGCTGGGATTTTTCAGGATACAATTTAGTTGGAAGTGCACTATTCGTCCTGTCAGGTATATATCTTCGTGCCCTCGCTTTTTCCGCACTGCGAACACTTTAAAGATGAATCAATACCAAATGCGCCCAAAAATCAGTGGTGTTGTTATTAAGATATATATTTAGGTAAGTTATAAAAAGCGACCATATCGCATTCTCAGTGACATTGGCTCTCATGGATGTACTCCTTTTGAGAATGTGCATTTGAAGCAGTGCTCTCAGCTCTTCTTACAAGTAAAGTCGATAGGCACAAAAAATATTTTGAGGAAGAATACCGCAAGTATTAGAGACACTGTTTGCATTGCAAATACTAATTCTTGTGCAAAGCGATTTGCCTAAAAATTAAAAAAAAACTACTAGATAGTTTCTCAGTGTAAATTATCAGTGGGTACTTTTTTTTCACGATTATACGACATTCCATACTAAGTGCCATAAATGAAAAACAATACAGATTTCGCAATTCACATATCCACCTTTCTCGGAATCATTCTAATTTGAAGGAAAGCGGAGTAATGCATCTGAAGTTTACGAAATTCCGCGCCTGCAGGATAAGCAGTTCTGCTTTCGGTTTTAGCATGTACAAAGTACTGGGAATCATTAAATGGTTGTGACACAATTATATACTGTTGATATGTAAGTCCAGGGACTCGGGACGACGGTTTCAACAATTCAGGCAATATTTCACCTTTTCTACTTTGTTATCTTTGGCAGTTCCTCTGATCGTGGTCGCATTTATTCGAGCTATTATTAATTTTTTCACTGCCGCAATTTTTTGAATCCATTTGAATCGGACTGAAACCGTTGGTTACAAGCTACCAAACACATACCACGCACTAAATTTATAGTCCTGTTGCTATATTTGAAACATACTGTTTTCATTTAGAGATAATTTCTGGTGAATAACTTAGGATTGGTATCTTGTTTCGGCTAGACGCTTGTTAGAGTAACAAAGTGTATCTGCCATGTATTCATTCAGATGCTATATAAGGTCTCTCGGTGCGTACAATCCTTTCTGCATGCTTAGTATTTGAATGCAGTGGTAAAATAGCGGCCGGCATAAATATTACCACCCCTCACATTGCAGGATATTGTTTACTATTTACCACTTCATGAATATGCACAATAGATGTGTTTGATATGTGTTTAATTGTGCAGTAAAAATAATATAACAGCAACAAGGGTTACTACAGAGATTGCCATATCGTTGCACAAATTTGTGGTTCCTTATGTTACGACATGCAATCGGAGTAAATGTCCCTAATTCAGGATTCAGTCTAACAGAGTGAAAATGTAAAACTCGAAACAGCCTAAACAATCACCCTCGAAAACGGCAAAAACAAGCTTGCTGAAAGACGCGGAAGAACGAAGGTAAACTTTAGGAACTACGAACAATGCGGACTCGCACGCCTAAGGGAAAACACCCCGGATATCTCCAAGTCAAGTGGCCGGCGGACCCAGTAGGGCGAGAGCTAAAGGCCTTGTCTAAATGACCTCGGGGTTCAGGTTTCTTGCTCAAACTAGCTCAGTGCATAGACAGTACTCTATCTCTTCTTCACTGCAATCACTTCGAAAACGGCTTAAAGCAATTCCGGGCTTACTGCTGGGCTGCCTCACGACATACAACTCGTTGTACATTCGAAGTGACGGGAGTAGGTTGCGCTTGTGTTCACAGATTGAATAGCGCAACATTAAGGGAAAACTCTCCGATGAATAGGGCTGCCGAAGATTGCTTAAGCAAGCGCGAGCGTGGTTGTAGTGATTCAAAAGAAATAGTTATATAACTGAGCTTGGCTGCGCAGACGTGCAAAAGAATGCGATTTTACCCTTCTATATTAGTCCTGAAGTTAAACGTTAAAAAGCCAACATTTTTATTTTTGGGAATTTTCTTTAAAAGACCCTCTTTCTATGCTTCTTGTGCGCGGTTGTGCTAATTTAGAGTGACGTCTAAGAAAATCTATCCCACACAATTGATGCGCCACGGTGGAATACAACGACAGAAACACGACAAACTATTACGTATAAATGACGAGGCCTGCGAAGACAGAGCTCATGAAGCGCCATAAAGAAAAATGCAGCGTTTGACGCCAATAGCTGTAGGAGGCTGGCGTGTATGCACGCACACTGCAGATGAGAAGAGCTGTAGTTGAACCCCAAACACGACAAGTCTCTATATTGCTAAGAATCTATTTTGGTTAATAATTTACACACTCGGTATGTTTTTTTTCTTTGCTCTGGTTGCAGACTTTTACTGTTCTTCTGGCGAAGTGTGTAGAATCATTCTAATAGCCTTGACGGAACATTTAGCAAGTAAGAGCAATGTCTACTTATATAAAGCAAGAATAATTGGGTGAGCGGAATATGGGAGCGGCCTTCGCCCAACAGAAGACATAGTCCAGCTGCTGCTGCAACTGCTGGTGTTGAAAGGGACAGGTGTCTGGCCCAAAAAACACCGTTATCAATGACCTGCTAGCTGATAAAGTTTGAAAATTGTTTTCTTTTTTTGGTAATTAAGAAGGGAGGCATGATAATTTGCCCTTTACGCCAAGGAAGTAGGAACGCCTGTAATATTCTCTACGCTATTTGGGTGTTTTCAGAGACCACCTGCTGAAATAAAGGAATAATATGGTTCTTGCAAACATTTCTAACAAGCATCTGTGTCTTTTGGTATAAATACTTGCGGTAAAATTACACACAATCAAACAAATAGTTCTAAGTAACGAAGAACAAAGATAACGGAACTTATCTGCCTTAACTTAGAACTAATAAGAATGCGTCAGGACCTTCCTTTTATTGAGAGCCTCCGCAGTAGCTGCGTATCGAGCGAAAAGAAAACGAAGAAATGAAAAACTGGATGTAAGGAAAGGCACGTGAGATGAAAATGTTCAATGATACTTTTGGGAGATGTTAAAAAGACGAGAAGGAAGCCGAAACTATGTAGAATAAAAACATAAATTATACATATAAAGAGAAACGTTTAGAAGTAGTAAACAGCCGAACGTTATAGGTGCACACGGTGGTGTACAGCTCTCATTTTTCGCCAATGTGCGACCGTGAGGCCTTCCGACCAAGGTCAGGCCTCAGACCTCTTTTTTTAGAACAGGGTCTTGTGGCAACACCTCCAGGCATCATCACAGGGACCAGGACTCCAAGCCTCCGACTTCCAGCGAAGGTGACGTGGCAGTATCGACTTTCCTCAGTCTTCATCAGCTCAATCCTCTTGTGGAACGCCATCATATATTACAACGTGTTCCTTGTGATTTCTCCGTACGATCCGCCACGTCCGGGATGGTGTGTCTGCCACCCGCTGTTTAATTATGGCATTATCATTAACGATAGGGCCATTAGTGTAATATGACTGGTGTGTTTCCTGTAGCTTTATTTTCTTTCATGTGTAATGTGCTGTGTTGTCTGTAGTTGCTTCATATGCAAATAGAGATTTCTTGAGCTTTGTCTTCAAATCAGCCTCTCATCTCTATAAATGTTTTCAACATTAAACGCTTAGCGCCATAGAGCATAAGTACTTCGTCAGCACTGCGTTGAGAAAGCTGTTATTTAACGTTTAACAGCTAATCTGGGTTACGAAAGTGAGAAGAATAAAATTTTATCTAGGATATCGGTCACACCAACATGACTTTTGACCCGATATCTACAGCTAGCATTTTTCATTCGGTGGGTTGAAATCTGCTATCAATATTTCATCGAACTGCTGTTTGCAGAGCCCCTTAACCTCGTTGACAAGGTAGATGCTTGGGCGTGTTGGTTAGATATTATCGCTGAAGCGCCACAAGGAGGACGAGAGGAAAGCTCTGTGTCTTTGTATCCTCTTGTCCTCGTCATATAAGCTGCACCGATAGTAAAAAATCATTATTCTTTTCCAACTTTAAACTTTAGCATTTAGCCTTACGGTCATATTCAAATGCGCGCTTACTGTGTTTATCAAAGTGCCATTCTTTTTCTTGACCACTGTGTGCTCAGGGAGGGTTGAGGCTTTTGCGTGAATTTCGGTAATTTTGTCACTATACGGGAGACAAATTCAGAAAAGACGCAGTGGTAGGTATTAAAGCTCGTTCTAAAAGATGTCCCGAAATGAGTGAAACGGCTAATCATGTTGCACGGTTGCCCGTAGCAGCAGCCTTCTTTATCACGAGGTCATAAGTGGCGCGCAAGTTCGGCAGCGGCAAAGCGACTATGCAAGTAACAATAGAGAGCGTAGTTGTCAGAATACTGCGCATATGAGGGAGCCAAGATCTGCAAAGGTGCACAAGATCAAACAAAGGACAAACACGTCGCCAAGCTGATTGCAATATGGAGCACGATATACGTAGCCAGTGTGCGTTGAACACATCACAAAGCTCCTTTTATTTTTGCGCGCGAGCGAGAAGAAAAACAAGATTGTCAGAGACACACAGGGTAGCCGCACGTGACGTAAGGGAAAAAAACGTGGGGACAATGCGGAACAATACTGATCAAGCATTGTACAAAGCAAAAACAAGTACAGAAATCGAGCCTTTAAAACCTGTCTATGGTCGAACAGTCAACCGAGTGCTTCCTTCTACACTTCTGAATAATCATTCTAAATAACAATAGCGCGGTGTACGGCGGAATTGTGAATACAAAACATAATAAAACAAACAAAGAAGCACAAGTGGAAAGTGATGGAGAACAATATTACGGAAAAGCAATGATTTTAGGAAGAACGCAATGAAAAGGCAACAAAAAAGCGAAGATGGTTTTGTGGACATTGCAAATATAGCGGCGTGATAATAAACTTATGCAATGGGAGAAAACAACGTTGCGTGCTTCAATGTGCTCTTTTTTTTTTTGTCCCAATTTCTTTGCCCTGTCTTGGACTGATTCTAGCATATCGACAAAGTATTTCTTATGAGGACACGTGATGGAAGAGTCGTATTCTTGCTCAGATCTGACAAATTTTAAATAGGCTTGTTGACGCACATTAGAAGGACCGCTAGGTAGGTTGTGGCCCTGGAAGCACAATAACCAGGAAGCATTAGCTGAAATGGTAGTTATATGATCTGCCCAGGAGAGATTTTGTGGTATGTGAACGCCTAAGTATTTATATTCATTTTTCCGTGCCAATATGTTGTTACTAATGGTGTAAAGAAAGTGGAAAGAAGCTGGCTTTCGTGTAAAAGAGATTATGTTACACTTGGCGACATTTAAGTTCATTAGCCATGTGTTACACCAATTGTTAATGACATTCAAGTCACATTGAAGTGCAGTGTGGTTACCAGTACTTTATATTACTCGTTATAGAATTCTGTTATCGGAAAATGTTCGGATTTTAGAAGAAATGTTGTTCGTTAAGCTGGTATTATAAATTAAGAAGGGCAACGAACCGAGGACGCTTCCTTGCGGTACACACAACGTAACATCGGAGAATTGTAAGGAGTAATTATTAACAACTCTGAATTCCTGGCGATTAGTAAGGAAGTTCCGAACCCATGGCAGATATAGAGAGCCTAAACTGATAGCAGAAAGCTTCGATATTAGGCGACAGTGTGCTACGTGATCAAATATTTTTGCGAGGCCAATAAATGAAGAGTCAGTTTGCACGTTGCAGTTCATGTTGGAATGAACGTCAGTAGTGAATTCGAGAAGCTGTGACTCGTAGAAATAGCCTTTCCCTAAGCCATGTTGAGTGGAAAAGAAGAAATTATTAGACTGCAGGTGACCATAAATATTGCACGCAATAATATGCTCAAACATCTAGCAGGAGTTGCATGTTAGTGAAATGGGTTGGTAGTTCTCGCGGGAATATTTATTGTCACTTTTGTAAATTGGTACCTATTTCGCTATTTTCCAATCGCCAGGGAGCATGCCAGCTAATAATATTTGCCGAAATATATTAAGTACGATAGTAGCAGACGCGTAAATATGTTTTTTTTTTAGTATCCCTGTATTGATTTCGTCAATGCAACTTGAAAAGACTAGTGCTCACACAGATTATGCCATTTAATGTGATTTCAATCGGAGCCATATAGGGGCAGTCAAAATCAGACACATGGGGAACATTAAAATTAGTTAATTGTTTTTTTTTTTTTTAACAGTCAACATTAGAGTAAGAATTTTATTGAGGTTGTGTATTGAAATGCCGTTATTTATGCCACGTTAACCTATTATCTTCCAGAATATTCCAGAGAAAGAAGGTATTGTGAAAAACCTTTATCTTTAGTGTCAGAAAGAACACATCCTCACGTCTTCAAACGTTGTCTACCTTCTAGAATGCTCCTTATGTCACAAACAGTACACCGGAAAGACAGGGCAATCAATGAACGTAAGGCTTGATGGCCATCGGGCAGACACAGGCAAAAGACTCCCGAAAGTAGTTTCCCGGCATTTCAATCAGAAAGACCACAAGTTCGAAGAAATTAAAGTATATATTCTCTAGTCAGCCTTTAAATCTGCAAGGGATAGGAAATATAGAGAGACATATACAACTTGCAAATTTAGAACATTGGAACCAGCAGAAATAAATATCTGTAGTGGAACATTAGAATCCCTTAAGTACAATCCCTCTGCACCCCAACTATTCGGGAAAACAATCCACAAAGCCTTAATTGTACAGTTAACTCACAGCACATGTACACTCTACTCCCCTCCGCAATAGCATACGCTGCACATGTTTCTCCAAAGACGTTTCCTCCTTATCACTTCCTACTTGAGTTTGCTCTAGATTGTTTTTTCATGTCAGTTGTACTTCAGTGTGCGGTTTTTATTCTTTTTCTGTGTCCTTCCTAAGTATTAAGAACGGTTCCCCTGTTGCTATATTTCTTATCAGGGCCCTTTGCAAAACCTGTCCCTTTTTAAGAAAGCTGTATCTGCACCAAAACTGCTTAAATGATGGCTAATCATCCACTCGGTATTGTAGTTTTTCACGGTACTGTCGCTTTTATTTCTCATGCAGGCCACAGGGTCCATGGATCCAGGTTGAGAAATACATACGGAAGAAAATGTTTTTATTTTTTTTTTCACTCCATGACCTACTTTCTTCCCACGTATCCTCCCCCTCCACACTACTTGACCTACTTTCTTCTCACTCACTTTACCCCCCCCCCCCTCCCCCGCCCCAGTTTTGCTTCAACGGAAGCAAGAGCGTGTTTCAACCACTGCCAGTGATGATCGCTTTGCCCAGACGAAGACAAGTCTACTTGTCGAAACGTTGGCTCAACCTGAGAACTAAGGCTTCCTCCCTCTCACCCTTGTTCTGTGCTCCTTCATAAACGGGATTCGGTAAAAACGTCCCCAGAAAAAATGTCCCCGGAAGAAACGTCCCCGGAAGAAATGTCCCTATTGGCGAAGTAAGAAAAAATGACCCCGCACGGGGCTGAAGTCTTGTGCTATAGGACGTAGACTACTTTTCCCCGTGGCGAGCTGCAATGATGAATTATTCATGTTAATTTTATTACAGCAGTTTCACTTGTCGGCTTAGAATTGACCGCGAACATTGAACTGATGCTTGTATTCAAGACAAAAAAAAATTATGACAGTGGTAATACCAGTGACAGCGCCTCGTCTTCACTTTGTTTGCGGAAAAAGTGGAGCTGACCGCCTGCTTTACCGGAGAAGCTTGGAGCATCAGAAGAACGCGGTTGAACCTCGTCGCCAGAAGGTCTGAAAAGTAATTCTAGTGACGTCTTCTACTTTGGGCGGTTCCCCGAGACTACCATACGCCGATCCGCTTGTACCTTTCTTAGTGGGCAGTGTTACCAAACTTATTAGACCTGCCATATATGATTGCTTAACGAGTTGCGGAGCTCGGAACCTCGCAACGCATAAAGAGCCAGATGACTCTTTCAAGATGCTTTTACACAGTTCTTGTAAACATTTCAGGCCCCCAGAGGACGCAGGTCCTAAATGATGATTACATTTAACTCAAAGCCAAGAAAGAATAGCATAAAATGTTTTTTGTTCATGTAAGTTCCGGAAGAAATCTTTTTTAGGGCCGGCTTTGGCCGTGGGGCCGTTTCTTCCGGGGACGTATCTTCCGGGGACCTTTTTTTCCTGGAACGTTTTTACATACACCCTTCATAAACAGAGCGGCATGTTTTCAGGTAGTTTTTATGCTCACGGGAAAGTACCCTTTTTGCATGTATGAACAGACGTGTTTTGTTATTTCTCATTAGATGATGTAAACCAAGGGTTGGGTGTATCCGTGGTTATAGTGACTAAGAGAACATGCATTTTGGCTAAGCTTGACAGCCTCTCCCTAAGTAGCATCCATCTGTCATTGACAAGCCGGTCATAGAAACCAGAGAGCAGCATCCTTTCATAAAATTCCTAAACTTCTGTGTTAGAAGCTTTGTAATCAGCTTTATTGTAATCGCGAATTTGCTTTAACGCAGTGCCACAAAACGGTAGCGGAACGTTAATAGCCAGCTGAAGCAGATTGTGGCTCTGAATGCATCTAAAAATTATGTTACTAATTGTTACAGGGGCTGTTCTAAAGAGGAGGTCACATATATTTTAGCCGCGGGTGGGCTTTGCAGCTATTTGAAATAGAATAAAATCTAAAAGGACGTTTATGAAATTTATTAGGCATTAAAAGGGGATGATAACTTTATCCAGTCCATCTGTGATAAGTTAAGATCCCCAAAAAGGTAAGTCATATCGGCCTGGAAGTGTTCAAGCGCCGTCGTCATGCTTTCGCGAAGTTTATTTGGAAAACAAGTGTCGAAATCTGGTGCGCGGTAGCAGTTACCTATTTAAAGTTTTGAAGACGAAATCATGCAAGCTTTCTAGATTATTTCTAAATCGAAATCAGTGTATTCGTCAAATGATGTAACAGGCTTTCTTATTTCTAGGAGGACGCCTCCCCTTCTGCTGTGAGGTCGATCACGCCTACATATATTGAATGAAGTGGAGCCTGATAGCGCTTTATGATCACTGATATCGAGGTGCTACCATGTTTCGATGAATATGATAATGTCAGAATCGCTACCTTCGGAAAAATATGACAAGAGGGCGTTTCGATAGAATACCTCGTATGTTAGCAAACGAAAGAGATAAAAGTGAGGTGATGACTGCTGGTTTAGGTTTGTGATTATTGGGAAAACCAGAGCTAAGTAGTGGCTACCGATCCGACGAGATGACAGCGTTAAAAGTGATGTCGTAGATGTACCACGTTTTTGAATTCACACGTAGCTGAATTCGACTAATAGCTTGAATTTGTTATCGTGCACCTTTACGAATTCAATCAGTTTTGACCTGGCTCTCCGTGATGCAAGTGAAAATCCTTATGATGGCAAACCTCATACCTTTCAATTCATAACCATAAGACAGAATGCAGTCCTTATATTTAAAATACGTAAACTTTGCTAAATAGAGCGTTGCTATTTCAGACTGATACTTTGTTAGACTGCGAACTGTTTCAAATTGTTGCTCTGTTGTGGCGATACCTCGTTTGTCCCAGCAGAGGTTGATTACTGTTTGTCCAGACGCTGCCCAGTCGTCTTTTGTGTCGTCTTCCACACCAAAGAAAGCAGGATGAAACGGGGGTCCTATTTTCAATACCGTCACATTATGACGAAATGGCTTTCAAATGGCCTGAGAGAACAAACAAATCAGTAGCGTTTACCCCGTCTATCGTGGTAGCATGCGAGGCGATTGGTTTCTTCCAAGCCGCTGTTTTAGTACTCAGTATTGGAACTCCATTTTCTGCTGCTACTTGTTTTTCTTTAATAATTTTGAATGCATCCAATAGTGAACCATATCCTTCCTCAAGCCTACTAATAGTTTCGAGAGCCTCAGAAAATGCTTCAGCTTTAGCTTTTGTCATTGGACCAGGGTTAGCTTCAACGTCATCCGCGAGCATGAGCGAAATTTCACACAAAGCAAATTAAAAACTAAACAAACCGGCTTACACTCACGTCAAGACATCGCTCATCTCTAGTGGGCACGGAACCGGAGAAAGACAGCAATTACTGCTCTTAACAGAAATCGCTTTGCCCACATAACTAACGACTGTCTCGTGGAGCGCTCTTTAGCGTACTGGACAGGAGGTGAAGGGTTAAACACCTTACTCTGCTTACTATACCAAGGCTGCCAGACTCGATGCTCTGATTATTATTCTGCAGATAAATGAGAGAACATGAGGGACCCGTTATTACGCCAATGCGAGGAAGTAAGTGGCAGTGACATCATGGAAAACAGCATAAGAAGTTCATTGACGTGGGGGGATGAGGGGGGGGGGGAGAGCGTACCAATTGTTATACTACAGTCAAGCTAAGAGGTAATCGAATCTATGTAGCAGTGTGAAAAACAACCATGTGCGAAGTGTTTAACTTAAGGCTAGCCGCGTTTTTTTTTTTTTGTGTTGTCGTTTTTATCAACTCACATTTTTGGGCCATTTTTCAATAACATACGTGGACCGAACTGCGTGTTCTAAGGTTCTTTAACTGCCCAAAATTGTATGCAGTGCGCTTCCATTATGGCCTCATTTTCCCATTCACTGACCTCGGCCGGAAGCTCTTTTAACTTTGATAACTGAGCCTCAAACAGAAACTTATATCAAAACCGACCTGCTCTTGCAAACTAATTCGTATTTGTCCTCACAATGCAAACCTACGTTAAAAGTGCCATTGACTGTGCGTAAACATTTTTGGTACTTCAGATGAATAAATTCAACAATAGGCAGCTCATTTTTATAGTCGCTTTCGCTATGTCTCAATAGCGAGCTCAAATGTGCGTCCCACGTACATAGAGAAACCAGCATATAGAGAAACCAGCATAACCGATATAGAAAGCGCTCTTTATGAGGAACTGTCCTGCCTCAGTGCAACTGAATAAACACCGTTAGCAAGACACCACTGAGAGTTTATGAGAATGCTTATTACTGAATATGCTCTGCATAGTGCGGAGTATCGGTCAGAGGAATTAAGATTCACTAAGTTTATGTATAAAAAAACTAACATTTGAAAAATAGATAGCAAAAAGACCAGGGAGAAAACACACTTGCAGAACCTGCAGCACATTGAGTAATTGTTGCGAGGTGGTTTGTAGTTGGATGAAATTCACAGAGTATCGGACAGCAATGTCAAGCCGGAAATTTTTTATGCATAATTTTAAATATCAAGAACCGCTTCACTACACTAAGGCTGCCGACTTTGTGAAGCGGAGCGCGAATGAGACGGTTATGATCACTTGAACTCTCACTGCAAAAGTAATATTGAGGGAATTACAGATGGCACTTTTGTAGCCAATATATGAATGTAAATGTTGGCTACAATGTTGGCTGCAGATTGTGGCTACTGTGAAATAAACTTCATTGTTGGATAGTGCAAGGTATTTATTATGATGACACGATAGCTTCTGCTTCAGCCTACTTTATATATCTCTATACTCTCTAGCAAAATCCTTCACGTTCCACATAAGCTACGCAGGCTAAACTGAAGGGCAAATAATTTTAGAAAACAATATTTTTAGAGCAGTATTACCACAAGTAATGCATTATCTTTATCGCTCAAAATCACGTTGCTGCTTTTTATTTACGCTCTTCCTGGCATGGAGAATTATGCTGACCCTTAAAACATGTACCAATTGGGAAGGATGTGTTTTCAGGTACACAATTAAAGAAATAAATTTAACGCTGTTGTGCTCTTCAAGCTGCTGTTTAACATATATGAAGCTCAAATCCACAGCATTGTCTTTAGGAATCAGGCTCCTTATTACCATTGAGAAAAGAAGACAAACTTCGGATTCATGGCTATAGATACTGCACACTACGCTCCTAATTATCTGTCCTAATGTCCGGTACATGAAGAGTAAATGCTGTATGATGCCATTATAAGCCATTAGGTCATTATAAGGGCGGTTCTTGCAATGCAATGGAAACATGTACATTTTAAGTCCCCTAGAATGGTGGAAGTATAGGACGTGAACTCCTTGGAAGATAATGAATGAGCACGGGACGACGAAAGGCTCATTTCTCACTGAGAGTCACAATCATTAGAAGTATGTCTTAAGTGGGACTTGTAACTGTTAAAGCACTTGCAATATGCACATTTCAACGATCGATGCAATTCTGCGGTTCAATGAGATAACTCATCCAAGACATGTAAACGCCTTCAAATTACTAGGAATTAAGCATAATTCAGTTTTTCTGGTAGTTTAAGCATGCAAGAGAGAGAAGTTAGCACTTTCATAAATTAAGCTGAGTTGATTACGCAACAACAACTTTAGGATGTATCGACAGTTAAGAGAGGAATAAGAAAATCAGTCATTAAATATTCGTCTCTCAGAGCAAAGGATCCATTTCGATACTGCGAACGGTAGTAAAATATCTAAATTCGCAGGATGTTTAGGTGTGATGTTATACTACAAATTAACTCAACTGATCACATTAAATCGTCATCATTAAAAATCTACCTAGACGAAAAGGCACTCCCACCTTCGCGTATTGAAGATAGCCAGAACTCTATCTATATTTAACAAAAACTCATTCAACACAAAAAATTGAGACATGCGCTGCAGCTGAGCATAATTCGTTAGATTAAGATACAAAATGTCGGAATGTGTAGTCCGAAAAGCAAAACCTAAATAGGGAATACTATTAATATATACAATGCCTCTTTTAATTAGCAGAGTTGTTCGCTGGGTAGAATGAAAACTGTTTGCTTGAAAACCCAGTTCGAGTCTGTGCCAAATTAATTGGTATAGCGGTCTCATATGAAATAGTCTTCCTCTAAAATAGAGGTGTAGACATTTAATTCTTAAGGATAAGCATGTCCCAGTCAGATAATCAGAGCCAGGTCATTAAAAAAAAAAGCTTTCAAACCAGCCGCTTTGATTTGAAAAAGTCCAAATTGAAGTTTTCGCCTCACTGTTTTAGTGATTCCGGCATTTCTTATGTATTGTATATATTATTCTGGCGGACGTAGGAGACGATACAAGCACTTTTTTGAGGAACAAAGCACACGAAGATGCGATTCGTAAAAGCCGACACTTGGAGCTAATAAATAAAATGACCCCGCTAAATTGCTTCGCAATTAGCTTTTGTTTCAAGTAAGGAAACGAATTCTCGATAAGTTCCTAAATCTCTTGCAAAATAGCTACGTCCTATTGTACTGATTAATAAAATACAGCGGGAATATTCAAAGAACTTGGCCTTTTCTATTGTCTCTGAGGATCCTTTTCTTTATGATAACTTTCCCGAAGCGACCTAGGATTTTGATACCGCGTTTAGTGTCAGACTTCCCCTGACGAGGTGCTGGGTCGAGTCCCTCGGACCTAATTTCAGAGCGCAATATGACGGTGGTTTAATTTTTGCTTGTGCATTTTACTCCGTAACGACAGCGTTGGAAACTGACGCCGTCCAAATAATATAAAAACGGATATGTGGCTTACTTTCTCAGCTGTGAGATTCTATATCGGGTATTTAGAGTAAACTTTGAAATACGAAGGAAACAAAACCGCGCTATGTGGAAAAGTGACCATGCCGCGCTGTTTCTAAGGCTTATCTGTACTCGACCAGAAATAAAAGTACCAACTGAATATAATTATGAAATTTTAATAGTTCATTCATAACACAGGTCATACAATAGTCTCCCCTAAAAACACGCTGAATGCAGCCCACCAAGATCTAAAATTATTATTTATTTTATTTTTCCTGGAATTTATTTGCGTTTCTTGTGGGTGGCTGAATAAATGATGCCTATATTTTCTACCTGCTCAAATATAAAATACAAATGCTGTGAAAGAAACCTGACAGCCACTTGTTCTAGAGTCGCACTTGGTTTACTGGCAAGTTTGGAAGGAAGTCAAAAGTAGAGCTAGTCCAATTTTTTATAGTAATAGCATTTTAGTAAGACATTTAGTTTGAGGGAGCAAATATCAATTCAGCAGTTACATCTGGATGGTTACAGTACAATAAGAAGATTCTCTTTGCACTGTTTCGATCAGACTTATTTCTTATTGAAGCCTTTTGGGTGCATTCAGATAAAGAGAATTGTCATCACTCTTCCTGGACATGCGTAAATGATATTTTGGATGATTTTAACCTCCCTAAATTTATACTTCTTTGTTTCTCCTACCTTTTGGAAACATTTGTTATAAACAGGTAGCAAATATTTTATCCAAAGAATCGTTCCTAATGGTTTGCGGATTTTGAAGAAACGTTCATTTGCCGTATATTTAGAGAGTCGAATCAGGTGAAATATAAATACTAAACTGATTTAAAAACAACAGGGATGTGTCAGTAGTTAATTGCGGTTTTGAAAAGGCGGGTAAATTGAAGATCAGCTATTGTAATTTTGAATCTCAAGATTTGCATTTATATTCAAGGCGCGAAAATATGCGGTCCGCTCGCATGCAGTGAAATTCATCTGGACCTTACTTCGGGATATTGTATAGATCAGCTCGTATTGACAGCTCCAAGTCCTAGATATGTACAAAAATGCTCAAATAATTAGCGCTACTGCCTGCCAACTCTTCAAACAATGAACGCACCGCAGTGTTTGTGATATATACCTCTTCTTTATTTCTCGCGAACCACCTAACTACATATTTTCGGTTTTATTTTTTAGTCAAAAACCACATTAACACTCAAAGGAAGTAACCATATATAGTGGCTACACAATAGCTGTAGGGGCAATATATAGAAAGCATTAGCACGAAGAGCAGGGGTCTCAGTTTACTGAAGCATTTGTCTGTGAGCTGATTTCAGTGCTTACGTTGCTAGAAACGGTGAGGGAGTATAGTTGCACACACCGGAGTGATGTACTGCACATACAAAACTTCACCTCTACCTTTCTACCTCTATCCTAGGTAAACGGTGGGCACCAAGTGCATTATATATACCACGAAGACTAACAGCGCCTCTTGATGCAATCGTACTCAGCATACTGCTGTCGTAAGTAATATTTAAGGGTACTAAGAGACCTCCAGAAATTATCAGTTTTTTTATTACATTCATGTGACACATCAACAAATGAATGGTATTCAAGCAGTCGTTGAAGAGAACATTACAAACAAATAATCCTTCCAAAAAAATGTCATCCAATTGTAAACATCCATTGCGTTAAGTTGTTATCATGGCATTTACCATTGTTATCATCGCAGTACGCTTGTCCTAAACACACAACACTTGCAACTGCAGAAGCAGTGTATGTAATCTTGTTCGAATAGAGAAAACGAGATGTAGAAGCCAGTTTAACCCGCGTACATCAAGGCCTCACTTTCCGTCTCAAGCAGCTTGCTTTTTAAAGAGACTCATAGCCACGTCTATAGCTTGCCCTCTGAGCCTGGAACGATGATTGCGTAGTAGCTATCACGAATGCGCCTTGGTTCAAATTATTACCACCAAAACTGCTATCTTATTGCGGCGTATAGTTCCCGCACTTAAATATTGGCTCCGTGTCGGCGCACGTTTTTGTGTGCCTTGGCTTTTTTTTGCAGAAGATACTGTCAAGATGGAAAGAGCTGTTTGGCTTAGGGCTATGGGTATACTATATTTACGGCGGTGAATGAAGAAAAACTGCTACGTGTTTCCGGAGTGTTCGCGTTGACAATGCTGAATTGTGTTTTCGATTTAAGGCAACGATAAAATTTACGAATCCTTGCAAACTCAGTCGCAAAAGGCATGTATGCCAGGTAACGGGGATTGTAATGAAACGTAGTTTTTCATCTTTTCCTCATCCCTCACGCTGCCCGGGAGCGCTGTTGGGAGAATGGTAACTTCCAAACCAAAACGTTTTTTTTATATTTCCCCCTTTGGGTCGGACGCAAGCATCTAGGTGCAATATCTTTCGCGGCCCTGCCCCGGCTATCTTCTACAGGCAATGCATTGTCTCCACATACCTAATTCAGTCATTTCTTTTGTCTGGTATGGAATGTGCCGTTAGTCCAGGGTCGATGTTTCATGCCGTGTTTTTCGGCGAAGCCCGGCAACCTCTACACAATCCGCTTGGAAAGTACTTACAGAGGTCAGATATTCACCGTGCTCTTGCAAAAATGTTCGTACTTTATCTCGACCATCAACCTCCTATGGATGCTGGCAGAAAAGGTCATGCCCTGTGAGCATCCCTGTATATTGCAGCAGGCAGGGCGCTTCTGAAAGACGAGCGCGTAGCTCATTCGCGGCAGCCATATCAGTTGCAACAGATAAAGTAGATGCGTTACGCCATGGCCTTCCTGAACATCAATGCACTACAGAGAACAAAGCATAGTAAGACTAACAGAAAAGAAGCAGCAGGAAGGTTAAAGATGGACGGGAGCAGAACACGACTCGCTGCTTTCCTGGATGATCGGTGGACCCATCCCCTCGGTCATTTTCTGCACCATCGGTCACGCATGGGAATTCCTTTTCGCAGATGCCCCCATTGCAGAAAAGACAAGAGCTCTGCAAGCCAGCCCTTCCTTGCCTTAGTGCGTAATATTTTTCTTCTTTTCATACCCTTATGAGCGATGCAGTCTCTACAAAGCTTTGTTTCAGAAACTATTTCCCGTCTTTGTCACTTGCGAGTATATTTGGCTCTATATCTATTTCCAGCGTGAATTGATGTTCTATTCTAAAGCATTCCTCAAGATTTTTATGTCCCCTTTCTTTTTTTTCATGAACGTTTAGGGGTAGTTCGGATGCTCCTGGGTGCAGCTGTCGTTTACAGCTTCTTTTTCTAAGTTCGTTTCTAATGCGAGTGTTTCTGCGTTCAAAAACAATCCGCTTTCTTATGTGAAGAATGTTTAGACACATCGAAATTGACGGAAAGCGCTTTAAATCCAGTTACGCAACACTGGGTTTCAACAGTTCAGAAGAAAAGAGTTCACCACTCTATGTAAACGAGCATTTGTGCCCGGCAAAGAAAGTGCTGCTGGGCCATGCTTTGAAGGCAAAAAAAAAAAGAGAAGGATTGGAAGTATGTTTGGGTCATAGAAGGTAAAATCTTGATGCGCAAGATAGACAACTCGCACGTAATGCAAGTGACGGGGACGGCTGACCCAGGTACAATATTAAGCACAGCTACCCTGTAGTTGCTATATCTCCGAATTACTTACACTTCTTCTGAAATTGAAAGCAAATGACTTGGGCGCGGTCAGGTATCTGTGTTACACTGAAATATCCGGAGTGATAGGAAAACCCTGGATCATTTGGTTGCTAATCTGTCGCATTACTCGCATCGTTTCGACGTTATTGCGCTAACAGAGACATGGCTCAAGCAAGGTGAAACTGTTGAAATTACTGGGTACAATTTTCTTTCGCGACCGCGGGATAGTATATCATCTGGTGAAGTACTCGCACTTTTTGTTCGAAAAGGGATCGATTACTGCTGTAAATGCAATGCTGGTTATGAAGCAGGTATAGTTGAAACTCTCTTCATTGAACATAAGTGCGGCATCATTATTTGTGTTGTTTACCGCCCACCTAGCGCTTGTCAAATCAAATTCTATTCCGTAATAAAAACTACGCTATTATCACTTGCGACGGGTAAATCGTGTTTGATTGTCTGTGGTGTTTTCAATATGGATTTGTTAAAAGATGATTACCGTGATAACCTCTTGCTGATACAGTCCTTTAACTTGACAAATGTTATAGATGAACCACAATCCGGTCTTTGTTCTTTATCCCTGTCACCTTTCGCTGTCTTTCCAAGCAGTCTAAAAAACCTGCGACCTGAATCGATTACGCTGAAGTGTTATCGCTGCTTCGGTGAACAGATTTACAAGGCGTGCGTGATGAAGACATAGATATTGAATATCAGAATCTGGTAAAGAAAATCACAGACGTTATTGATCGATCCGCTTGCACGTACACTAGGCGTAACTACGACCATGGTATATGCCCCTGGATGACAAACTCTATACTTGTAGTCCTGAAAAAGAAAGATTCATACTATCACAAGTGGAAAAACAATCGGACCAATTGTTATTACCGAGAACAGTTTCGATGCTGCAGAAACAAATCGGTTGTCATGATGAGGAACTCAAAGAAACAATACTGCACTAACCTAATTACCAGATAGGAAGGAAATTCCAAAAGATATGGGGGATTGTGAGCGATCTTGTTGGATTAAGAAAAAGGAACCTATCCTTCCAGACGTAATCTCAGAGGAGGTGGCTGATACCTTCAATAATTATTTCGTCGATCGCGGAAGAAAACTAGTTAATGTCTTCCCTTCAACACCGCCTCACTTAGGAAGACTTATAGCAGCAAATAATAGCTTCACTATCCTGGCAGTAACTGAAAACTAAATGAGGTCAGTAATTAAAACTCTGCGAGAAAACAAAGCTTGTGGTTATGACGGATTACCATCGAAGGTGCTAAAAGACAATATCGACATTTTTTGCACCACCTTATGCAACATAATTAACTATGCGATGATTAGCTCCCAGTATCCAATAAATTTGATGATTGCAAAAGTTGTGCCAGTCTACAAGACAGGAGCTCCCAATGACCCCAATAGTTATAGACCCATATCTGTGCTTAGTGTAATCCATACTATTTTTGGAATATTAATATCCTTACAAATTAACAATTTTCTGCTTGATAATAATGTAATCTGTGCTGAGCAGCATGGTTTTATCTCAGCCAAATCAACAACCACTGCTATCACATCACTTTCTCACCCTATTGACACTGCTATTCAAAAAACTCAAAGTGCAAGAGTAATATTGCTCGACATAAAAAAAGGCGTTTGTGTGCGTCTGTCATTCAGGGTTATTGAAAAATTCAAAAGCATGTTATATTAATAATGCCTCTCTCCCGTTTTTTGATAGCTACCTTTCCGCCGAAAAACAAAACGTAGTGCTGAGTGACAGACACTCCACACTACTACCCGTGACTTGCAGGGTCCCACATGGATCTTTATTGTGTCCTATTTTGTTTTCTATATTCATGATCAACCTACCATAGGCCGTTCAATTTTCAAAGGTTTGGTTTGGTTTATGGGTTTTAACGCCCCAAAGCGACTCAGGCTATGAGAGACGCCGTAGTGGAGGACTCTGGAAATTTCGACCACCTAGGGTTCTTTAACGTGCACTGACATCGCACAGGACACGGCGCTTTGCTTTTCGCCTCAATCGAAAAGCGGCCGCCGAGGCCGGGATTCAATCCTGCATCCTTGGGAACAGTAGCCGAGCGCCGTAACCACTGCGCCACCCCGGTGGGGCAATTTTCAAAGGTCTTTATGTATGCAGATGACACTGCTCTTTCACTCACATCTGAGTCACACTTGGGCCTAGAAAACACAATAACGTCCCAACTGTTTATTGTTTCAGAATTGTTTCGTGCTGATAAACTAACAATAAATGTAGATAAAATAAATATGTGGTATTCAACTCCAAGAGAAGAAAAATGGACCCTAGTACGATTCATATATCTCTAAACAACAATTGTGTTCAGCAGGTTTCTTCTTTCAAATACCTTGGTATCATATTTGACCAACATTTGAACTGGCAAGAGCAGATAGAAAAGCGATCTAAAAAGCTAGCTTTCAGTTGCTACGCATTTGCCAAGACCAAAAGGTATTTCCCGTACACCATACTATGTTCCCTGTATTTTTCGTGACTTCACTGCCACATTAGCTACTGCTGCGAATCTTGGGGACAAACGTACAAAACGTATTTACTTCCCTTGTAGAGACTGGAGAAGAGAGCATTGCGTGTAATATACCACGTATCTTCCAACTGCAGCAGCCATAATTTGATTCTAGAAATTGGAATCCATTCTTAATTATAAAATCTGTGTAATGGTAAATAACATCATTAATATTAGTATTCTGCTGCCATTTGCTATTTTTCTGGTCCCATCTCGCAATACAAGACATGCATTAAATAGCAATTTCAATCTGCCTGCCTGCCGCAATGTGTACGGAGAACGTTTAGTACAATTTTCTGGAGCAAAACTTTAAGATGAGTTGAAAAATGTTCTTTATTAACAGCCAACAAAAGTCATATTTCCCTCCCCCCCCCCCCCCCCCCCCCGTTTCGTTTGTGTGCTTGCGTTTTGTATTACTCTCCTATTAACCGATTACTGAAATGTATATTCCGCCGTGCGTATTGATTCTTATTGTCTGTTTGTTTCCTCTCTTTTTCCTCTTTTTTCCTTTTTTTGTGCTAATTAGGGCTGCTTAATGGAGTTTATTCTGTTCTGGACCGTCTACTAGCCCCGTGGCTATCGGTCCAACTATTCTTTACGTATTTCTTTGCGTGCAAATAAATATAGCTTTGATTGATTTGATTGATTTAGTGAAAGGCGCCGGAGAAGGGGTAGGCAGCGAATGCGATGGTTAGATGGCATCCTCGAAGCGCTGCAGATGAAGTTATGTGATGTTAGGAAGATAGTGAAAGACCGGAAACCGTGGTGTGACATGGTCCATAGGGTCACGAAGAGTCTGACACGACTGAACGACTGAACTGAACTGAAATCATAGGTGCTCTTTAGATACTGGGAACTGAATCTAGTTTAGACAATGCAACAAACTTCGGAGTTGCGAAAGCATGGGTTTTTAAATAGTTTAAAAAAATCAAAACTAAAGTATTCGAGGCAGCGACGATGCACCATGTTTTGTTGGTTACTCTTTGCTGTTTGCTTTGTTTCTGGTGCTAATGACACCACCACAGCTTTTTGCTAGGTACCAAATAGAAGACAATAATTATTATTCCGAGCCTTTTGAGTCCTTCGCTCTACGAACTATAATGGTATCTACACTCTTAACGCACTTATGATTTACAGCCCCCCAAAGGCACTAATACGCAATTCAGAAGTGTTGGCCTTCCCACCCTATATTGATTTCGCACAGACAGATATGACTTCCCGCTCAAGTTACCTAGTGCCTTGAGGATGCGGTTCACACGTGCCAGGTACTGGAATCAATCGATTGTCGTTTTTCCGTACCATGGTGTGATGGCGTACAATTATGCAAGCTTTCGACAGATTTTGGGCTCTGTTGCGCAGGAAGAAAATTTCCAAGTTTCTGATTACAAATTTGTTCATTCGTTTCGCGAACCTGCTCTCGTACCACAAGTACTCATCTTCGTCAAAACAAGGGACATTCTCAGTTGGGATATACTGGCTCAATTAAATGTTTGAAGCCGATCGCTGCTGCGGATTTGTGCATGCAAGAAAATGACCTCTGTCAGTAGGATGATTTCCTTACATAGGGGCCTAGCGACAGAAGTTATTTCCGTATTCGCATCAGCTTGCATATTCAGTAAACCCGGCAAATATAAATACAGTTGAGCACAGATTTCGGTCGCTATCACCTATTAAGAGTGCAAAAGCCCCTGTCCTCGGTTATCGTCCCTGTCTTTTTTTCTTCATTATGCTTTTTGAGTTACCTGTTCAACAATCTTCAATCGGCGCAACTATTTGGGCCGTGGCTCCTTTTCCCGAGCATTTCACCCCAGAAGAGCCGAGCACCAGGCCGGGGGAAAGCTTGTACTCATTGAAAAACCGGTGGGTAACAGCTCATTCTGAAATATTTGGGAAACTCCTATTAAGACCACTTTGTAAGCGTAGAAAGATCGGCATTAATCATGCTCAGAATGACGTGTGGTTGTGATAAGGAAAGACAGAATAAACATAAGGGAATACTAAAGAAAACGTTTAGTTTAAGTTATAAACAAAGTTCACTGCCTGGTACCGAGATACCTTTCTTTCAGACTTCCTCAGTCATCTTAAGGCCAAGACTAATTAAGAAAATGTTGTTAATTGGAAAAGAAACTGCATATCACAATACCTAAACTATATATTGGTTGGCGTATGAATACTTCCCCCAAGTAAGAGATTTCAGAGGAGAAAGAGATAACATAAAAATAAGAGTTTTAGACTTAGCTGAGGCGCATGTTTCTTAAATTTAGTCAAAGATATCGCTCTGCACAAAGAACACCCAAGGACGAACGAGCACAAATTGTACAGTGAAGGCAAAAGTTCTTCATTCTCGAAAAACTAGAGCCGTTGCAAACTATCCAGAAGGAAAAATAAGTATTAGAGTTGTGAAGCCTCATTGAATGCGGTAGCCTGAAAGAAGCTTTGGCACGCTGAAATTGTGTCCAAACATTCGTTGCCATTTCATTTAGACGTGTGTTCGGTTAGAGTGTGAGCAACGAAAATCTTTTCACTAATCTGGTTAATAGATGTACGCCTCTGATGCGCTGGCTGAACATGACTGGCCTCGTTTGGTATCAGATAATGTAACTTGCTTCCCAGACAAAACGATGAGTAAAAATATATTGATAGGACTAATCATGAAAAGCTATGGGACTGAAACGTGCAGGCTAAGAGGGTTCTACTTAAGGTGAGGACGACGCAGAGGGCTATGGAGCGAAAAATGGTAGGAGTAACATTAGGAGATAGGAAGCGTGCAAAGTGGGTCAGAGAAATAACTCTAGTTCCTGCCATTCTAGTGGAAATCAAGAAAAAGAAATGGGCATGGGCAGGACATGTAGTGCTAAGAGAGGATAATCGATATTCGCTTAGGGTAACAAACTGGATCCCAAGGGAAGGAAAGCGTAGCAGGGGGTGGAAGAAAATTAGGTGGATGGATGAGGGTAAGAAGTTCACAGGGGTCAAGTGGATGCAGCTAGCACAAAACCGGGTTAGTTGGAGAAATATGGGAGAGGCCTTTGCCCTTCATTTCGTATTGTCAGGCTGATGATGATGATGAAAATATATTGAGGTATTGGTAGGTATCTTGTGCTAAATAACTACGAATGCGACTTCACGTATTATCATTCTCTCGTGGCAATTTATATGCATAAATTTTGATGCTCTGAAAGCATAAGGGGAAAAGGAAATGTGATCTACATTAAAGGGTTCTTTAAATTATCTCCTTTATCGAAACAGCGAACAGAAGCGAGAAATCAGACTGCAGTAAACATCGGCATATAGGTCAACAATTAACCAAAATAGTACTGTTTTGTCTTGAAACGAATTGAGAATTTCGTAATGCTGAATATTATGCAGTACGACACTGTCTTGGGCTCGTTCAGCCGAGAGGCTGTCTCATTCGCTGTACTTCATATTTGAAATAATACATATAACACACTTCAGTAAGCGTGCTGTAAAACAACGTGCACTGCAATTCGTATCAGTATTGGGCACAACCATTTATTTTGAATAGCTATGGGCACTGAAAACATCTCGCTTCCCATATAGCATCCATCTGCTAGAAACGTGGGAGGCGACTTTGCATCAGGCATTCGAAAAGACGACATATGCACCTCCACTCGTATACTGTTCATTGTAACTGTATGTGACCATCAAAACGTCACATAGATACATAACTCCAACTATCCATAAAATAAATAAAACAAAAAATATATTATTCGCTGTAGGAAAAGGCAGTGTTAAAGGCACTATTGCATCTAGTCTTTAAGCGAAACTTGAACGACGTCCTAATTTTGTTATTATTGTGCCACCGGACTTAAGTTGCTCAAGGCTTAAAGCAAACCTGAAGTGAGAGGAGTCAGCGTCTTTTCTGGCAAGAAAGGTTCTGATAAGCTCTTAACAGATGAAACCTACCCAAATCAATATGTGATTAAAAGCGATCGAACGCTGAAGCTAAACTCAAATCAAACATCGCGTAAGAAGGCTGTTCTCAACGCTGCGTGAATTGAGCCGTAGTTCAATCACTATAGCAACCAAATTTAGGAAATGAAAATGTAGTTGTTAAGGCTCACTATGTATTTATGTTAGGGAACAAAATATTTTTGCACATCCCGAATATTTAGCTCGGTCGTTGCAACTGCGTAACGAAATAGCGCCAGAAGTTTGTAACAGGCAGTATATTTATGTATTTTTTTTTTGCAATCGTGCAGTGACCGAGTCCGGTATCGAAGGACCGAGCCCGGTGCCGACGGTAAGAACAAAACATAAATAACATTTCTTTACTCAATAAAAATGACAACTTCCTAAACAGGCGGCAAATTTTGCAAAAGACTCACTGGGAAACGCAATATGAAAAACTGTTTTATTTTTTATTGCAGGTTTAAGTGTTCTAGAACATTGGAAGCAAGATCATTTAAAATTCTCGATTATGCAGCTACAATATTTAGCTGCTGCGCGTTGCAGCGTACATTATAATATATTGCAAAACTCGTCAGTCTGTACCTTTTAGCGTTGACGTGTGCGATCTTATAAAGGTGTACTCTCGTTCTCTCGAGAGCTCCCTGATTAGCATAATATGCTCTTGGAGTAGCAAAGCGCTTTTAAAATATGGGCTCGAAGGGAGAGCTTTGTCGTTTGCTTGTAGCACGTATTCGCGCTAGGCAAAGAGCACAGCTTCAAAGAAGGGGAGGCTTTGAGTTTTAAAATAAACAAAGTTTCCTCAAATGCGTAAGGGAGGAGTTTTACCAAAGTTCTTGGTCTATATACAATCAGGCAACCAGTTCGCAGGTTTCTAGAATCGCAGTACTTACGATTTGAAAATCCTAAGGAAATATTCCAAGCTTCGGGAAAATCACTCTGAGTGGTGCGCACACATTACCGTTTGTGTTGTTTTCTTAGAAGCGTCGGCTACATTGCTCTTTCTAAAGGTTCAAGCTTATTGAGACATCATAATTCTTCTGGGTTGGAGAACAGAAGTGAATGCCTGCACTAATTTCACTCAGGGTACTTTGCCTGATATTTTCAGCGTACGATACGTGGACGCTTTATTCGGACGAGCTCCGAGAAAAGAAATGAAGGAAAGCCTGCTGTACTTCACCTCATTTACGTCACTTCTAAGAGGAAAATATTTCACGGGCAGAGAAAGAAGGTCTCCCAGATATATAACGGATAAAGAAAGGAAACCAACAGTAATCCTAATCCTTACACGTATAACGTAGACCATACGCTTTTCTTTCGAATGATATTCGCACGAAGCTGTTATAAGGAAATTTCGTTATAGTAGACGGAAAAGCTATCACATTTTGTGTGAAACATTATGACACTAGAAATCAATGGCAAGTGAACGAATGAACGAATTCTTGATGGCTTTGCGAGAATGAAGTTTATTGTACAGTAAGGACGCTTATCCAATTACTTCAGAGAACTTATGGCATTCTTCAATTTTTCTGCAATAAAATGTTCTTGGTTATAAGGAATGGTTAAGGTGCAGCCCTCGCATGAACTCGTTTATATTATCAAGGAACCACGACGAGGAAAAAATACCGTGCTGGTATGTGGAACGGATGGAATGCGAGGACAACGAAGTGTGCGTGGTTCGTGCTGGGTGCCACTGCTGAACTTGTTCGTTTCCGCTGTGGGCAGATACTCCTCTGTAAATACATGCACTCCTTTGTGCGTGAATATACGTTACATCATTGGTGGAGGTGCTGGGTGGCCTACAGCAGGCACAAAACTCCGCAGCGGTCTTCAACTTCCCGATTCTTTAGCCATGCCCAGCGACAGGGCCGCACCTTCGGCGTCCTCCACAACGGCTATCATCACTGACCACCCGCGTGATCCCGGAAGCTTCAATGAAGTGGGCGCTGCGGATATGGATGACTGGCTCACTATGTTCGAGCGTGTGAACGCACATAATTGGGGGGGGGGGGTGGGCGACTATGAAGTTGGATGACGTCATTTTCTATCTGACGGCCGCTGCAAGGGTCTGGATCGAAACCTATGACGATGAACTAACCAGTTGGGATCTCTGCAAGCGGAAGCTTTGTGATTTTTTGGTAAACCAATCGGACATCAGCTGGCTTCGAAGAAGGAGCTTGGATGCAGAACACAATCGTTCACAGAGTCGTATGGGTCGTACATTAAGGACGTTTTGGCCCTGTGCATGAAAGCTGACACCAGTATGTCAGCGAGTGATAAAGTTAGTCATGTAATAAAGGGAATAGCAGACGACGCCTTCAGCTTGCTCGTGTACCAGATCTGCGGAACGGTTGACGCGATTCTTAATGAATGCTGCCGGTTTGAACAAGCGACACCCTATTTCTTCTCACTTGGCCCCACCTTGCCCTCTGCCAACATCCGACAGCCTGATACGATTTGTGCGCCAGGAACTAGAAGCAGTGTCTCCCACAGCTTCCCAACTATCGGAACCGGTGCCCTTACAGTATCGCTTATACGGCTGTTGTGCGGTTAGAATTCACCAATCTCGGGATCCAACCTATATGCTCAGTTAACTAATTAGATGCTCACAATGTGTCCCTGTACTTGGTTCAAAAGATCCGTACTACCTTCGCCGCAACCACAACCCAGATGAGTGGACAACACCTGAGAACAGGCCTATCTGTTTTAAAGGCTCTCGAGTCGGTCACATCTCCCGGCACTGCCGAACCCGTTCGTCATAGATATACCGCCGCTACCCAGATTCTGTCGACTCCCACCGCTCTTCATCGAACTCTGCAATTCTCGAGCTCCGACGTTCAGACTGTGCACAGCGACCACTCGTCGTCGCCCTACAGCTGTTGTTCTCTGTCACCCCGATCTCGCAACCCGTCATCTCCTGGCCCATATTCTCGATGTCGTTCGGAAAGCTCATGGTTGCAGCGTATGCAGATGATGCTGCTCTGACTACCACAACCGAAAAACCTCCAATTCCCAGACTCGAATGAGCATGCTCAGCGTCGATGTGGACGTGACCCTTGTTGCAGCTCTGATCGATAAGGCAGCGCACGTCTCCGTTATGAAAGTCAGTCTCCCCTATCGCCTAAGCAAAGTGGTCACTCCTGCCGCTTCAGCTTTTGTCCCTGTCACTGATGGTGGTACTTCTGCTGTCTTTGGAATGTGTACAGCTCGTGTGTCAATCACCGGCCGCTATACTTCTGTTCTTTTCACTGTCCTTGAACACTGCCTTCATGACTTAGTCCTCGGCCTTGACTTTCTCTCTGAACATTCTGCCCTCATTGATTGCGGCACAAGTGTTGTTCAGCTCGACCTACCTTT
Organism: Amblyomma maculatum; assembly: GCF_055883805.1. Classification (NCBI taxonomy): domain Eukaryota; kingdom Metazoa; phylum Arthropoda; class Arachnida; order Ixodida; family Ixodidae; genus Amblyomma; species Amblyomma maculatum. The sequence continues at coordinate 79,383,393 of NC_139353.1, forward strand.
TACGAAGGAGCCACCGGATCTAGATGTGCACCTCCTATGTACTGTCAATTTTCTCCGACTCGACCCCGAAGCCGTCCCCTATGTATCGTTCTCGTCCATCCCACCAGTCCCCTATGGCCAGTACATCGTTACTCCAGCCCTTGATGTACCTCTCGCACGGAACGTTGCCCTCGCACATTTAATTGTCACTATATCTGCCAAACAAGTGTACCTTCCGGTCCTCAATACTACAATATTCCATGCTACAATATTAGGATAATTAAAAGCCATCCACTGTCTCATTCACGGTTCTCTCCTCGACTACTTTGCCCAAGGATGCGGGATTGTTTCCCGGCCTCGGCGGCCTCTTTTCTGTGCAGGCGAAAAGCAAGGTGCCCGTGTGGTGTGCGATGTCAGTGCACGTTATTGAACCCCAGGTGTTCGAAATTTCCACTATCCTCTACTGCTGCGTCTCTCATAGCATTTTGTCGCATTGGGGCGCTCTGACAAAACCAAAACCACAAAATTAGCGGCTCTTCTAGGGGACGTGTATGCTTTTTACACCTGCAATGGCCTTGAAAAGTGTATGGGATCTCTCGTTTTCTGAAAGCGGTTGCATGGCTTGAAATGCAAGGAAAAGTTTGAAAACAAAAGATAAACCGCAAGAATTTGCATACCTTAGGAAGAGACCTTTCAGCAAAATTGATACAAACCATTGTCATAAGCAAGAAGAAAACGCAGTAATCAATTGCAAAACCAACTATAGTCACACGCGAAATCTCGGGCGTAGCAGATTTGATGTGCACTAAATAGGATAAAGTTTCTTTACTCTACTTGGATGAACTTACATACATATTGCCTGCATTTATTAAAAATCATCTCCCCGTCATCGTTCATTTATCTATGTTCTCTTTTCCTGTGTTCATTGGCGGCAAGCCGATATACACAGGACCGAGGTGTATATCGGTCCTGTGTATATCGGCTTGCCGATATACATAGGACCTTGCCCACAACCATCCTTGCCCACAACCATCCTGGCACGGAGCTTTGACGCCCAGCGTCTCCTTCTGCTGTGGGAGCGGATACCAGGGACGCATCGCTTGGCTATTCTCTAGGCTTCCGGACCCGACGATACCTCGCCGTTCCACTGCCACGTTCTATATTTCTATATTTCTTCTATATTTCTATATTTCTTGACTTGCAGATGGGGCACCCAGGGTGTGCATATAAATACCGAAATTGTGGCCACTTTCGGAACACTGCTGGTGTTAGGGCCGACCACAAGACACGACGAGGAACACCAGATAATTGTGGAGGTATATGAAATGTAATGAATGGTAAAGAAAGGTTCTCTGTACCAGCTTTAAAAATGGTGCGAAAATCATTCATCACAATGAGGAGAAAGATGAGCGTTTTAACTGTTATTTCTCATTTGTATGTATGTTGTCTAGTTGACTTGATATCATACTTCATTGGTTTGTGGAAACTGAGCATATGCTGTAAGTCACTTTCCGTGCTATTGGAGTCTGTAAATTGTTAAAAGATGTGAACGAGGCCGAGGCGTGTTGTGCTGATGACATTTCCGCCGCAATTTTAAGAAATTGCGCGGATATGTTCTGCTTTTACTTTCCGCGGCTGTTCAAAATGCCCCTCAATGAAATAGTCTTGCCATGTTATTGGACGTCAGCGCGCGTTGTTCCTATTTATAGGAGTGGTATGAGAAACTCTGTTCAGAACTACAAACCCATTTTCTTCACTTGTATTTGCTGTAAAATTATGGAGCACGTATTATATAGCTTAACCAAACATAATCTTCCAAGTTCCAGTCAACATGGATTCAGGAAATGTTTATCATGCGCGATACACAGTTGGTAGAGTTTACTAACGATTTGGCCTTGGAAATTTATAAGCAAAAAGTTTTTGACTGAGTTTTTCTAGACTTCCGCAAAAGATTTGATGTAGTTGCGTACAGCCTCCTTCTTACCAGATCTGGGGCTTATAAGCTTGACTATAATATTATTAGGCGGATTGCCAAATATTTACCATTACGAAAACAGGCTGGTGTTCTGAACGGTGTTTTTTCCAATACACACCAATGACATCAAGAGTTCCCCAAGGCTCTGCGTTGGGTTCACTGTAATTTTTGTTATGCATTAATAATATTTTGATTGGAATCTGGTACATATTTAGAGCGTTCGGTGATTATTGTATTGTTTACAGAGTATTTCGTACCAGGTTTGATTCACAAGTCTTGCAAGAAGATTTAGATACAATAGCAGGTTAATTTGGCGTTGGGACATGTCATTAAAATAAATAAAACTGTTTACGTCACCTTAACCAGAAAACGCACTTGCCATCCGTATAGGTCGAGAATTTGTGACATTACCTTAGCTACAATTAAGTAATTTAATTATCGTGGAATCATTATTACTTATGATTTACCGTGGAATAGGCACGTTAAATATATTGAATATAGGGCAGCATCAGTTTTGGGTTTCTTGATGAGTAATTTCAGCCATTTTCCAAGTAACGTAAAAGCCCAGCTCCATATCTTATATTTGTTTATATGTACTTCAATGGCCCACGACATACATTCCATCAGCCATGTTCGACCAATACTTGAGAATGTGTGTGTTTGTTAGTAACCTCACACAGCTGAGCATATAGGCAAATTAGAAAAAAAAAACAGATCTGGACAGTAAGATATGATCTCGAAAAATAACAGCAAGAAACTTAGCATTTTAAAAAGCAAACATAAACCTAAATGTAAAGATTGAGAGGACCGTAGAAGAAATGCGCGATTAAATTTTTTTCAGACCATTTATTACTCTATAACAGGCATCGACCGCGAAAGTATAAGCAGGCATCAAATCATATATCGAAGCGACTGGACCATGATTGGAAGGCCAGGGAACTTTCTTGTAGGGGTGACGTCTTGCGTTAGTCGTTTTTTGTTAGAACTGTGCGGGACTGCAATAGTTTGCCATCAAGCACTGTGTATATTCCTATGAACGATGCTTTTTACCATGCATTGAAATTGGCAATACATAAAGTTCTAGTTGGTGTTTGTAGCCCCCTGCTGCAATGCCCTACGGGTGGCGCAGGAATCCAAATATAAATAAAGTAAATAAATAAATTAGGAAGAGACGCAAACGACCCCACTGGCCCGAGACGTCATCAACATGATCACAAGACGCGACGAAATACCCAACCGACCAGATGACCCCATAGCGATAGATGCCGACCAATGACCCCAACGAGCCAAGATAGCGCCGCAAACAGGACATCATCCCTGCCAATGCCATAAAGTGAATGCCTGGGCCTCGTGCACCAGTCTTTGCTAACAGTGGCTCGAAAGCGTCCTTAGCTAGGCTTCATCCGGGGATTGTTGTTGTGCCCTTAGGTAATGGCACATCAATACAGGGAGCATTGGCCTCACATTATAGCGCAATAATGGGTATGCTGGTGGCGGCAAGTCGTGGTTGTTGTTGTTGGCCTATCGACAAACGGCACGTACCCGCCATGGGGGATTGGCCAAGGTATGGTGTTCTTCACAAACCTAAATACAGGTACAATAATCTAGCAAAGCGAGAATGTAAAAATTATAGCAATGCATTTATAGGAATTGTGGTTATGAAATAATAATGATCATAGATATTTTAATGCCAAAAATAACCTGGAAGAATTTTGAGAAGTGTGGACAGGTTAATCTACCTGTTATTAAAATGTAGTCGTGTAATTCCACAAATAGTGTTCAACTCAAATCACTTGGCACTCGCACCGAACAACCGTAAAACGGCTAATGGCAAGGCGTGGTCTTGCCTAGACAGGGGGATCTTTATATATATCCTCCTCTAGAACGTGAACCACCGGCACAAGAGGAAAAAGTGTTCTATGGTTTCCGCTTTTGTATCATGTATATAAGTATGTGGATGTTCCACGTACATTTGCATAAATATAAATTCAAGCCCTGAGTTCTTCCTCAGTTCATCTTCCTCAGCCCACATATAAAGCCCCGCTTTTACCAAGCCGTATGAACGTGCATTAGTGGCCTATAGGGGTAACGTTATTGCCAGGGTCCTAGCAGGTTGATTATGGCATAACCGTCCGATGCGAAGCGAGAAATTCAATTTGGCAGCTCCTGCCAGCCCACGTGTTGTGTGACATCACAGCGCCACGTGTGTAAGACGTGCCTATCGGCCACGCTATGATGAAAGCTCGAAACCTAGAGTAGTACTGCTTTCGCAATAAAAGCAGTATAATTTGGGATACGGACAAAGTAAATCAATGCGAAATTGTGTTAAAATATGCCAACTCTAAGTTCTTCTTGGATGACTGAGGCACCTGTAGAGATACCAGTGTGAAGGGGGTATTTTTCTAGGGGATCAAAACGAAGACCATAAGACAACTTAAAACGTTTGGAGGTATATATTTCGAATGAGAAGGCAAAATCTCGTCATAGTGAAAGTCCACTGCGGCCTCCGCGTTATCAACCTATTCAAAGAGCTGAGTTCGACACTGACTGACGCTAAATGTCTCTCTGTTAACTTAACTTGTGGGTGTTTTTAAGCGTTCACAATGATCAGATAAGAACAAGGTTGGTTGCCATACAAAAATGATGGAAAGACTTCAGAGGCCGGTTCCAGCAACCTCATGAAAGTTTGTACCGTGAGGAAGTGGAAACGGGCGGTTAAGCCGGGGATACGGGTTTTCAGATAAAGCAGAGCGTTTGAAAGGAAGTTTGGAAGACCAAGACAGAGACGTACAGCACACATTTCAAATAACAGTAAAGTAGAATGATTTGTAGTTTGCACTGCCATAAAAAATAATACAACCAAATTCAAGTATTGGTGTTACATAAGCTATGTAGATAAACAATAAAGTTTCGCGACGTATTAAGAAACTTTTAGTGCTAATTGGAGTCAGGCTTCTCTTTACCGTGTTCTTCTTTAAGCACATTCTTTTATATGAATTCTGCAATTCAGTCTTGAATCAGAAGAAGCATCTAAATATTTAATTGAATATAGCTTTGGAATCTTGTTGAAGTGATGAAATTTGCAACGATGTATCCGGGGAAAATACAACCACAGCACATTTATTCACATTAAGGGATAAATTGATACGGTACAGCCAGGCTTCAATCTCATCCAAATATTCTTGCAGAGAGTGGTATAGAGTACGAATATCCATTGCCGAAGCGAAAACGTAATGTCGTTGGCAAAAGCAAAAACCTATGTTTGGACAGAAGAGGATGTCATTTACCAAAATGTTAAAAAACAGCGGGGAAACAACCGATCCTAGTGACACATCCCTTGATTGCTGATACGTTTTGGAGCAGGGGGTTCCGTTTGTACATACAGCAAAAAGTCTACCTTTCAGACATTCACATATCCATTCATAAACATATCGTTACGTAGCAGGAGGTGCGCACACCACGTAGAAGACTGGTACAACGCGACACAAGCACAGGACGCAACGGACGTCAAAACATAGACTGCTGCCTAGAATTTGGGCCTGATCACGCGCCAAGTGCACACACTTCGTCTACCTCATCTTCTGTGACTGGACTCATAACATGGCCCTCGGCCGCGGAATCGCCTTCACGGTGCTGCTTAGGGAGTGTCACGGCAAGGTAGATTGTAGGGCTTAAGACGCGAGACGGGGACAATATTGGAGGGTGCGGTACGGGAGAACGCTCGGGGAAGGCAGGTTCAATCTCCTAGGTAGCGGCTGTGACTTCGCGCAGCACACGATACGAGACCGTATAGCGCGAAAGAAGCTTTTCCGGGAGCCCAATACGGCGCGAAGGCTCATAAAGCAGCACGAGGGATCTAGGTAAGGAGCTTTCGAGGAGGCGGCTGTTGTAGGGCTCTTTCTGAGAAGTTTGGGAGGCTTGCCAACTGGAATGGGCGACTTCGCAAGCTTGGTCGGCACGGGCAATGGCTTCACGGGTGTATTCAGAATGGGGGGACGGGGGACCAGATGTTGAAAACAATGTGGCAAGCGGCAGTTGAGGCTCACGACCATATAAGAGATAAAACGGAGAGTAGATGGTAGTGTTGTGACTGGATCGGTTATACGCATATGTAACTTATGGGAGGGCGACATCCCAGTCAAGGTGATCAGAGGAGAGGTAGGTGCATAGCAAGCATATCAGTAAGAGTACAATTGAACCGCTCAGTCAGGCCAATTGCTTCTGGGTTGTAAGCGGTCGTGAAGGTGTGTTTAGTTGAGCACGCGCGAAGGATGTCGTCCCCAACTGCTGAAAGAAAAGTGCGACCGCGGTCACTCAGCACTTGGAGGGAAGCTCCATGATGCAGAATAAGGCCGTGATGAAGAAAGTCAGCGACATCAGTGGCAGTAGTAGTAGGGAGCGCGCGCGTTATCGCGTACCAGGTGGCAGCCTCTGTGGCTACTGCAACCCATCTATTGCCAGAAGTTGAATCAGGAAAGGGCCGAAATGGTCCAGGCCGACATGTTACAACGGCTCTGGAGGAATGTCGATGGGCTGAAAAATTCCCGCGGGACCAGATGCAGGCCACCCATCGAAAGCACAAACGTTACGGCGCACTGCGCCTTAGAGGCCAGGACCGCAGAACCGACGACGGACGCAGTCGTACGTGCTAATAATGCCTAGATGGCCAGCATTTCGGGGATCATGGAGTTCATGAAGAGCGACTGTTCGTAAGTGCTTGGGGACGCCTATGGGAAGGTGAAGATCAGTGGGCTGAAGATTCCGGCGGTATAAAATGCCATCATCTGGAGCAAAGCGGTTCAATGAAGGGTCGGTTTGGGCCGACTTTAGGCTATTAATGATGGAGAGAAGTTCCGCAACCCGACTCTGCTTTTAGTCATTAGATATAAATGTTAATAGAGAGAACAGGTCCATGGCGCATGCACACGTGGGAGTGTCAGTCTGGGCAACAGGGAGCGAGAGAGACAGTCGGTATCTTTGTGCAACCAGCTAGACTTGTAAATAACGTTGGGCCCATGTGCTTGGAGTCGTAACGCTCAACGCCCGAGGCGACCAATAGGATCCTTCAGAGACGAAATCCAACACAGGGCATGATGATCTGGGCCAAATGGAATGACCTGCCATATAGGTAAGGTCGAAATTTTCCAACAGCCCAGACGAGGGCCAAGCACTCTCGTTCGGTGATGTAGTAGTTCTTCTCTGTAGAGGATAAGAGGCGGCTGGCAGAGGCCATTGGGCGATGAGTGCCGGATTGACACTGGACAGCGATGGCACCGATACCATGGCCACTGGCATCTGTGCGGACGTCTGTAGGAGCTGACACAATATGATGGAGAATGTAACTGAGCAGTATCATTAAGAACAATCGTGTGTTCTACGCTCCTGTAAGACTTAGCAAAAATCAAGTGTAACCAGAGCTAAGACTTCCCTCCTGCATAGCGAGCGACGGATTCGGCTCTCTAGATCTACGTGCGCGGACCATATGGAGCAACAGCGACGAAAGCCAATCTGTGCTGAGCTGAGACCGTTAACTGATGAACATGCTTTGTTTGACGACTGTGCATTATTCGTTCTATTTGAATAAATTTGAAGTTAATGCAATTAGCTAAATAATAAGGTGACGGCTTTAATGGTTAATGCTTGCGGATATTATCCGTCCGTCCGTAACGCTTTCGTTACATGGGAGGGGGTAGCTAGCAACTTACATGGCCGAGCACTAATTGGACGTAGGGCTTCCTGGCATTACGTTTGGCAGGAGCTGCCAAATCGGATCTCTCCTTTCATTTGGGAGGGTGATATCAGAATGAACCTGCCAAGTCCCTTCCATTCGCGTAATCCCTAGGCAACACAGGCATGCTCATACGGCTCGGTTAAATCTAGGCTTTGTATGTTGGCTGGCAGCTTACGCTGCCGTGTCATTGCGCAGGGGGGAGTGAAAAGAGAGAGAAAGAGGTGCCGTCGAAGGAAGTACTAGGACCACAGCGTGATAGATGCTTTCGCCTCATCGCTGTTTAGTTATCCAAAGTGCCAACTAGAAGTCTATCTAAGCCGTATCCCTTGCCTTCCTTTTTCAACAACAAAGTAACTATGGCCACCTTCCAAATGTGTGGAATTCAAGCATTTGCAATTAAGAGTCCAGAATATGTAAAAGGTCAGTTGTTAAAGCTTGGTATAAGATTTTATTCTTTACAGCATTCACACCACGAGTCCTAGAGCTGCAGATTACATCGCTGTCAAGGTTGATAGCAGGTCTGAAGAGGAAACGTCGGTGAAGTCTGAGCAGGGAGCGAGTATGCACAAAGGGACCTGTCTGTTTCTGGATTCGTAACGCCAATTCCTGAACAACGCACTCTATGGTTTGCTTAACCTTCTGTTGCGTAAGCACTGTTTATTAGTGAGTTTTCAGACCGGCTAAATCTCGTTATGGTCTACGAACCTATATGGAGCCTTCCGATTACCTGGGCTTGAGAGATATGTGATTAAGTTTTGGTTATACTCCTTCTTCGGTTTTGAAATTGCCCTTTTGAAAGGTGCAGAGATTTTACAATCTAAAAAATTAGCTGGACTGTGGTTTTAAGATAGGATCTTTCAGGCAGCTTTCCTATGACGATGGGCTTCCTCGCAATATTGCTTCAACTTGAGGGCGGCTGTTGTAGTAGAGGCTGCCGCGCGGGCAGTAAATACCGACCGCTGTGCTGTAGTTTGCAGAAAGGAAACTGTCTGCTTAGATCTCTTAGAGCGGCTTCCACTAACTTGACAAGCAAGAGAAGCGGATGAAAAATGTTTATAGATAACGTTTTTGACCGATCTGTGGATTGCATACATATTCTTGAGTGGAGATAAATGCATATTGAAGGTTATAGAAAAATTATGACTACATGTTCCAGAATCCTCTGTGGAACAATTAGTTACCATGAGACCACCTATCGATATGATTAAGTCAATGACTGAGCGCGAAACTCCTCGCATAACTGTAGCAACTCTGGAATTGCACCAGCGCATAACATTTGTATAGATCCATGACCTGAATACCGCAGGAATCTGCCAGACTGCCCCAGTCACTTATTCATTCATTCATTATTAAAGTCTACTTCAAGTTTGAATTTGTTATTTACAAATAACCTGCTGAAGCTTTCTTACACTATGAAAGATGTTCGGTTTTGATTTATCAGATCTTTTTGTCAGTGCAATAGATGGTATTTCTTTCTATACGCCCATGTGAACATTTAAAACGGTTCTGTGAGGTGATGCTTACATTGTGGTATCTTATGGTGTCGCTACATCCAGCGCACTTGGCTATTCCTGGTCAATTATTTCAAATCGAAAATCTTAAATTACATTCAATCCCTGACCAGCTCTATTGTCTTATGTTTAACCTATCGATTTCTTACAATAATCTAAAAGATTAGCTGGACTGTGGTTTAGCTGGATGGCGTCTTACAATAACAAGCTGCATTGTTCTCAATTGAACTCTACTATTTTTCGTTATTACTGATGTTGTTGCGCCATATTTGATGGCTCTTACGTTACATTTGTGCCTACATTCTACTTGAGAGACGTTCGCCAATTGCCTTTAACAATATGAGACTACCTCACTAATGAACTGCCCTTCATTCTCATTTTTAAGATATCTGACTCTCGTTGTGTCGATGGTCGCTCACTGTTTTCCCGAAATAGATGTGGCACCAACTAGCTCATCGTTCGACTTTATTAGATGTATTCCTTGAAGATGGTGACCATTTGGGCTGGTGGCAGCATTTTACACTGCACTGTAACACCTTTTTTTGGCAACTGCTCGGTGCATCTTCAAAAAAGCACTGACGCTGTGTTGACGGGGATTTTGCAGTACGTTGCACACAACTCCATGGTTCCAGAAGATGTATTCTTAAATGAATTCTATGGTTTGCTTATAATTGTCTTCCTTTTGTGCAGATCCTCATCTCTAGCCACATTTAGAGCAGTGGTTCTAAGAATGAATATACCGTACAAACATCATGGCGGTATAGCGTCGACGTCACCCTACGCATTTCGCTAAAGGAACCCGGTTTATATATATCTGACTACTTTAATTCTCCTTTCAAGCTCGTACGATTTATCAGAAAAAAAAAACAATTTTACAGTAGTCTAGTATAGCTAACCACGTTCCAGAATGAAATGTTTCTTTTATACTTTTAATTGCTTTCTTTTTTATTTGGCTTGTCTTTTAATTTTTCTCTTTCTTTTCTTCCTTCTCACCATTCATTTAACTTGTACTCCTCCTTTGTGAATCTCCTATAAACGTGTTTTGCTGATATGTATCTTTTAAACAACACCTTTATTCCTCTACCTTCATTCTGCGTCTGTATCTATATATCCCAATAACAGACTGCTTCTGAAATATTTTATCTCCGTGCAAAATCCAACAAGCCTCACTTTGTTGTCGACTGGTCCACGTTTTCGTGCTTAGATGTTAATATTGTTATTATTATTATTATTCTTATTATTATTATTATCATCATTATTTTTCTTTTTTTCTCTCCATGATGGTACCAAGGTAAGACCACATGTGAACTGTTCGCTCATCCGTGTTTTGACAAGCAGCCGTTTTTACGCTGTGTAGACGGTGAGAAACATGTACACTTGAAGTGCGTCGCTTGAGCGAGCGATGAGCTGCCACTCTTGACGTCCGGGTCACGGCTTTTCGTGTGCAATTTGTGTGCGTCGTCGTCTGACGGTACAATGCTTAGCGACGCTGGTGTGCAGGCGTCGCTAAGCATTGCTAAGGCGTCGCTACATTCCTTTCTTCCGTCGCCCCGCTCCTGCCCAACCACACGACCGGTCTTTCCCCCTTCAACGCCGACCGGCGAACATGGCGGTGAGTTTGCATCGCTACAGGCTCTCCTCAACGACGCGCTTAAGGGAATCTCTTTTCTGAGTAAAGAAGTTGCCCAGCTGCGGGAGGAAAAGGAGTGCCTTCATAGGGATAACTCGCGGACCTTCACACAACAGGCCGAGGTCATTGTTTCTTTCAGTGTCGACGTTCACAGCCTACGCTATGAGCTTTCAGAGTCCTCTCATCGAGTCTGTTTGCGTAGAAAAGCCTACCCTTGATGAGCAGCCGCCTATGGACTACTCTGCCATTCTTCATCGAGGAATGACTCCCGGCGATGTTGCCTCTATCTTCTGCCTCTGCTCCTCTCCGTGCGGTTAACCCACCTAGTGGGATGAAGCAGCAATGACGCCCAGCCCTCACTGGCGCATCGACCTCACCCGTCCGGAACGTTGCCAACGTACAAAAGCGTCCGAAGGCTATTTTGGTCTGTAAGCTCAGTCCCGAAAATAGACCAGTGGACCTTAATAGCCATCTAAAGTCAATTAAAGTGACCCCCATTTCCAGCCGGCAGCTAAAAACAAGGTATAATTCCTACTCGTCCTTCCATGTTGTTATTGTCGAAATAACTTATGGCACATACCCACAGAGAGGTAATGTTGCAGTTGATGAAGAATAGCAAGCTTGTGGAGCCTTAGATGTAGCGGATTGGTTGCATTCACAACTTTTCCTGGATAGGTTCAAAACGATATGATGCATTACCCCGAACTAACCCTAAAGTGCAGTGTCCCATAATTTTGACATCTGTTATCGAAACACCCAGATTCATCGAACAGAGAGATCTGAACTTTCTTCTAGCATTTTCGCCTGTTGTCACACCGCTGTTGTAGTTACAGAGACCTGGATGTCAACGATATCCCTTGTAGGGCTCGTGGCGCGCCGCGCTTTCGAAGGCCGCGCCACTTCCCAATGCTCCCTGCGCGCGTGCCTGTTTCCCTCTCCCCGCTCGCGCGGGGATAACCGGTCCCGCGCGAGGGGGCTATAAAAGAAGGCACGCGCCGCCGCCTCGCCCTCTTCTTGGTCCCTGGCGCTTCCTGGTCCCTGGCTCGTCGCTCCCGCTTCCCTCCCGGCTCTCCACGGAAACGACCCGCAGCCACCCGGACGACAAGATCCCTGTGAGATTAAATATGTTTGTTATACGGCCCACTGTGTGTTTGTCGTGCGCATCCCTCGGGCAGAGGAATCGCCCACAACTGGCGCCCAACGTGGGGCTGAATTAGCACCCATGTGGACGATTTTTCTGCCAACGTGGCAGCGCACGGCAACACGACGGGCCGGTCCTTTGTATGTTAGGCGCGACGCCATTTTGAGTTTAGGGCTATCGTGTGTACAGATGACACGGAGTGTAGTATAGTAGTGTTTGTACAGTGTTTTATTTTGTTTTGGGTTATGTGCGTGTTTGTTAGTGTCGGGCGGTTTGTGTTTTAATTTTTTTTTGTGCATATGTTAGTTTTATGAAGTGTTTAGCCTTTGTGACTAGCCTCTTGATGCGGGCTAGGTGGTAGTCGTGCGCGTTTAGGCTCCCGACCGGCCTTAGTTGTTGAGTGAAATGCCTCCGAGAAAAGACGTGCCAGATAGGGCCGCCGCTTCGGACGCCAGTGCGTCCGGAAGTGAGGTAAAGGACGCGGTAGAGTCTGTGCAGGTTACCGATGCGGCCGCCTTGATGAGGCAGATGAACGAGGTGTTGTCGGTGTTCGCCCTTCAGCTCGGTTCGGTGGCTAGCGCCAACCAAGCCACAGCTGCGGCGGCAGTCTCGCGTCCGCGGATAAATGTAGAGGTTCCCTCCTTCTCCGGTTATACGGACGTAAAGTCAGTCCACGAGTTCCTGCAAGAACTCGAGGATTATCAGACGGCACTGGGTTCCCCAGACGACGTGGTGCTAGCGCAGGTAATCCCCGTGGCACTTGTTGAGAGCGCGGCGCGGTGGAGACGCTGCCAGCCGGCCTTCCAGTCGATGGCAGACTTCACAGATCGCTTCCGCGCCGAGTTCTTGCCGCCCGATTACGAACGCCGGATGCTTGAGGAGCTAGCGTTGCGCACACAGCACCCAGAGGAGAGCCTCCTCGAGTATGTACGCGCAATGCAGGAGCTCTACAAGAGGGCAGATCCCACGGCAAACGATCTTGAACAGGTCGCGCGCGTGATGAGGCAATGCCATCCGCGCTTCAAGCCGTATTTGCGGGGACGTGGTTTTGCAAACCTCGAGGCCCTAGCACAGGAAGCGAAGGTAGTACAGGCGGATTTACTCGCTGAATTGCGCTACCAGCCACCCCCCAGGCCAGCCGAATCGCTAGAGCCGCAATGCGCCTGGGCCGGAGGCCATGACTCCGCGCCGCGCGCCAGGGGCGCAGACGTAATGACGGTAGGGCAGGAAAGGCCAGCGGAAGGCTCCGATATTCCTCGCGCTCTTGACCCGTACGCGTTCGAGCAGCGGCGTCGAGCTGGGCTCGCCAGCGACGTACGCACAGGCGCGGAGAGAGGGGAAAGACGTCCCCAACAGCTTCGTGGAACGCGGCATCCCCCGTCCGCGCGGCAGGTGAACGACCGGCTTTGCTGGAATTGCAACCAGCCGGGCCACGTGGCACGAGAGTGTCAAGCAAGGCGTATGCAGGGAAACGCGGACCGCCGGCGGCCATAATTGGTAACACCAGCCTGTCGCCGTCGGCGGGAGAATTTCGTGGTAGCCACGGCGGAAAATGGGAAATGTACTCCCACGCCGCGTCACCGGGCGCTGAGGCTTTTGTCCCCCTCGCCTGTAGAGCGCAAGGAATGTTGTCGCGCTCGAGCCCTTTTATGCTAGTGCGGTTAGCTGGTCAAAGCTACTCGGCACTCATTGACACGGGCTCAACTCTGTCACTGGTCGGTGATGATGTGTTCGAGGCCTGCCGTAGATGTAACATCCGTGTCAGGCCAGCAGAAACCCCTTTGAGCTTAGCAGCAGGGACGACAAAAGCGGAAGGAGCGGTGCGTCTGGTCCTGCGTTTTGACGGCAGGAAGCGGAGGCATCGCTTCGTCTATCTGCCCGGCTTAACCATACCAGTTATTCTGGGAAGAGATTTTCTTTCGAGCGAAGGCATTGTGCTTGACATGGGGGAGAACGGCTATCGCTACAGCCCCTTCCCCCCCCTCGCCGGGAGGGAAGCGGAAACCGCACCCAGCGCATGGTTCAAGGAGGGGCCACTTAAACAGGGGGTACCCCCCTAGTTTGTAGTGGTTGGTGGCCCATCATCGTGACCAGCGCGGCCATGCTGGCCGTCTTCAACGAGTTGGATTGGAGCCCGCTGCCCAGGCCTGGAGTACAGGCCTCAGGAAGCCAGGTGTGCCCGTGGCGGAAACGCCTGCTGCAATGTACATCCAGCAAGGCGCCACGTGGAGAGGGGTCAGCGATGTAGAATAGCAGCTCAGGGCCGCTGCCAGGCGCATCCGTGGCCGAGCCCAGCTGCGCTGTGACCCCGAGGATGTGGCCGCTGCCGGAGAGGGACCAGCCGGAACAGTCCCGCCATGCCTGCTGCTTCCACGGACCAGCTGAGATGGCATGGCATCCCGCCAGAGCCTGGCGACAAGGCTTCATATTTTACGCCGACCCGGGCTCGGACATGGACATGGCCCGGCTGTTGGCGGAGCCCGGGTCGGACGCTGAGGGGGGGAAGATGTAGGGCTCGTGGCGCGCCGCGCTTTCGAAGGCCGCGCCACTTCCCAATGCTCCCTGCGCGCGTGCCTGTTTCCCTCTCCCCGCTCGCGCGGGGATAACCGGTCCCGCGCGAGGGGGCTATAAAAGAAGGCACGCGCCGCCGCCTCGCCCTCTTCTTGGTCCCTGGCGCTTCCTGGTCCCTGGCTCGTCGCTCCCGCTTCCCTCCCGGCTCTCCACGGAAACGACCCGCAGCCACCCGGACGACAAGATCCCTGTGAGATTAAATATGTTTGTTATACGGCCCACTGTGTGTTTGTCGTGCGCATCCCTCGGGCAGAGGAATCGCCCACACCCTTCAAAGTGATTTCTTTAGTCTGTGTTTTGAAGCGACCGCCTTGAAACAGAACCCAAAGAAAGGAGGAGGAAAGTGCTGATTGCTTTTCACAGTTCTCTGCAGTGTGCTCGGCGTTCCGATTTGGAAACTGTTGAAGCATCTGTGTGGCTTGAGCGTGCTTTACATCAACATAAAAAACTTTTACTAGCAACTTTCTACGTTCCTCCTAATCTTACGCCTCCTGCCTACGAAGCTGATTTGCTGTAAATCTCACATGTTAGACCATCTCATAGCAAACACAAACTACTCATTTTTGGTGATTTTAATTCTCAAGGAATCGCATGGGACTAATTTACTTCTCACCATTATCAAAATATATTAAATAAGTGTAACATGCTAGTCCCTTGTTTTCTTCTCGTCTTTGTGTTAAACAGAGCTCCTCAATCCATCGGGTAACATGCTACATGATTTTATATCTTTTAGCTCCTTGCAGCAACACAATTTCAGTGCCAACTGCTGAGGTGATATTCTTGATATCTGCAAATCGAATTTTGAAAGTGTTCGAGTCTCGAGTTGAGACATACCGCTTACTCGCTGTGACAAACTACTTCCCCCTCCACGTCATGTTACTACTTCTGTCTCTGCCTCACCCTCTACGAATTCCGAACGGGTGGGAAATTCGCCCCGTTTCGTGTATGCACGAGATGACTATGTCGATCTCTTCAATTTCTTCTCTTTTTCTACTGGTCCTTTTTAAATGACATTAGTGATTCCGACGGACAAGTCAGTCGCTTCACTGAAATAGTTCTTAATGGTATGCATTAGTACATATCTCCCCGTACTCCTGCTCGTAGGAAGTTTCCTTTCTAGTTTTGCAGAGAACTGAGAACGGCATTAAAACTTAAGGAACGGGCCCATCGTAAAGCGAAACGCCTCGGGTTTGAGAAATGGGCAGAGGAGTTTCGCCGCTTGCGTTCTCTTTGTAAACGCTTATACAAGCGGGACCACGACTCCTATCTTGGGTCTTTAGAGAGGAGTGCCTAAAATTGTCCTAGACACTTCTGGCTCTACGTTCGCAAGTGTTCCATTAGATCGGATTCCTGTATCAATTTGACTCTCAGGAGTCGAAAATTCGGGATGTTGCCGACAGCTTACCCAACATTTTTCCTCAGTATGCAAACCTCCACACTGCGAGTCCGTATGCCTCCCATCTAGTCCACCATCTAATTCTGTTATCTTTGACGAGAAGTTAATAAATGCGAGTCTTAAGCGTCTGAGACAATTTTTGTCTCATGTGCCTGATGGCATTCCAGCCGCCATAATTAAAGCCTACAGTTCCATCTTTGTGCTAGTACAGATTGCTATATTTATTAACGGTTTGAAAATTGCTGCCTTTCCTCGCGTGTGGAAATGGCATGCGTGTTTCCTGTCTTCAAATCAGGAAACAAATCTTATGTTTCCAATTATCGTCCGATTTCTATTCTATGTGCAACCTCTAAGCTTTTCGAATTAACTCTGCACAACGTACTTTCCTTCCATCTGAAACATATCACCATATCGAATCAACATGGATTCATATCGGATCTGTCTACTTAACCAACCTAGTCACGTTTATGATGTATGCCTCTGCAGCAGTCCTTCAGAGAGGTTATGTTGACACTGTATACTATGAATTGAGCAAAGATAGCTTTCGACGTTGTAACTCACTCATTACTGCTTGAAAATCTTCTGCTCTCTGGCGTTGAAGTCTCAATCGTAGCCCTCCTACGTAACTATCTCCTTCATCGCTGCTGCTTTGTCAGTGGCAATGAACAGACCTCCTTCGTTTAGCCTGCAAGCAGTGGAGTTGGTGATCTTTTCCTTCGTGATCAAGAGCTCCTCGTTTTTTCTTTATGATGGTGATAGAAAAATATTCAAGGTCATACATTCTTTTTAAGATAGCTTGTTACTGCCATCGGATATGGCTGCTTTTTCGAATGGGTGTGCGACGGATGGACTTACCCTCAATTTTTCAAAAACTAGGGTTGTCTCATTTACTCGCAAAACGCACAACTTTCTCTACCATTATTCTCCAACTTCTGTTTACTGGGCAGCGTTGATGCAGTTAATGACCTTGCTGTACTGTTTGACCGCACCCACAGCTTCTCCTCTCATACTAACGCATTCCTCATCGGGTTATGCGCACACTCGGATTCATCTGCAGACTTTCGAGAGAGTTCCGTACTTCACTTTCGTTCTTAAAACTGTACCTGTACATATGCTTGCCGCTTTTGGAGTACGCGTCGGTTATTTGGAATAGCACCTTCAAATCAAACTGGGACAAGGTTGACAGAGTACAGTAAAACTTTTTACGAATATTTAGATATGGCTTTCCTTGCAAAACTTCCTCCTCTCGCTCCACCACGTGTACCTCACTAAATCTTCCTTCTCTTAACTTACGTCGTGCCATAGCAGATATAAATTTTCTGTACAAACTCATTCATGACCACATTATGGGCTCTCTGCTTTTACAGTACATCTTACTGCGCGTTCCGTGAAAGAGCACGAGGAATTCAGACCATTTCAAGTTTCTCTGTTTTTTTCATTCCCATTCCCCTCTTGACAGAATGCAGAGGTTGCTTACTTTTTTTGTCTTCACCTTGACATCTTCTAAAACTCGCTCTCTTCATTGATATTAGGTGTTCGTAGCGTTGTATTGTAAACACTTGTTTATCACATATTACTTCCACTTTTGAGTTAAATATTGTATTTACTTCACTTTTTGCTTTTTGTCCTGTTCAATACTGTTTTTATCTTTAACTGCTTTTTATCCATTTTTTATTTATATTTTAACCTAAAACTTTCTATTCGAATCTTACTGTCTCGCGTTTAACTCTATTTCGCGGCACACGCGAAGAGCTTGTGCGGCGTCCTGCTTCTTGGGAGAAGCAGCCTCTTCTCGTCAAATCTATGTGCGTAACAAATGTCAACTAGTGTGGATCAACCTGCTTCGAACTTCTCTGCTGTCCTTCACCAAGGCATGGCTCCTGCGGATTCATCTACTTGCTCATTTACAGCCTCTGTTCCTCCCCTTGTGGTCAACCAACCTAGTTCGACGAAAGGCATCGAAGCCTAGCCACCACTGGCGCGTCACGTTCCTCCACCATAAATATGGCTACTGAAACGAAGCGTCCGAAGAGTGTTTTTGTTTCCATGCTGTATCACCAAACAACGCCAGTCGGTTTCATTAAGCGTAATAGGTCAGTGAACTTTACCCCACTCTGCTGCCGACAGTTGAAAACTAGGTATGGTTCATACTCGTCTTTCCACCTTTCAATCGATGCGGAATCATAGATTAACCTTGTTGAATGTTCGATCTGGCCGATGGGCTGCATTTTCAAGGAATTTTGTGCAAATATCCAAGATATGTTGCATGCCTCCGAGCTCGCGCTGAAGTGTAGTGACCCCTAACTTGACATCTGTGAAAATGGCCAAGGTCTTCGGGCTAAGGAAACTGAATTGTTTTTTCAAGTGCTTTGGTCTCTTGTTGTCTTGCTGTGGCAGTCACTGAAACCTGGTTCTCAAAGGATATCCCATCCAGCGGTTTTTTTTTGCCAATATTTATTCTATTTCACGAAATGGCGGCCCAGAAACAAGAAATAAACAAAAAGGAGGAGGAGTGCTCAATATTACTGACAGTTCTGCTCACTGCATTAACGTTCTGACCTTGAACTGCCGATGAATCTGTCTGGCTCGAGCTCGCTTTAAATCGTCATGAAAAACTTCTGTTGGCAGCTTTCTAAATTCCTCCTAATCGGTTTCCACCTACCTACTAGGACGTACTTCAATCTGTCGAACATGTTATCACTCCTTACAGCAGATAGAAAATACTCATTGTCAGAGCTTTTAATACTCCAGTCATAAAGCGGAACACCATTACATGTTCTTGCCACAATAATATGTAGCAAGCAAGTGCATCATGTTACTATATTTTGTAGTATTTAAGTCTTTGCAGCAACCCTATCTATCTAAAAACTGTTGCGGTATATTATAGACATTTGTTTAGCAAATATTGAGAGTGTTCCAGTCTGGATACCTCCCATACCACTGACCGGCTGTGTGAAATTTAATCCTCAACTTCTAATTTTGCGCCACCTTTTACTAATGTAGATGCTTTGAGGAAGCATCCCCATTTTAGCGTACGCACGCAGGTAGTGTGTCGGTTCTTCAGCTTCTTTTCTTCTCTCAGTTGGTCGCTGTTAAACGAAAGTAGTGATGCTAATGAACGAGTCAGTCGTTTCACAGAAATTATTGATTGCTTGCGTCAGTACGTAACGCTGCATGCTCCTATTCGTAGCACGTTTCCGTTATGATTTTCCATGGAACTGAGAAGAGTGCTAAAGATGAAGGAGCGCGCACTCGGCTTTATATGTGTGCAGATGCGTTTCGCCGCTTGCGTGCCCTTTGAAGTCCCCTGTATAAGCAGGATTATAGCTGCTATCATGAGGTTTTGGTCGTCTAATTGCGTTCTTGCGATGCATTCGCCAGCGTCATGATAAATCTGGTTCGCGTATTAAATTGCTTGACTGTCAAATGTGTGAAATTCGAGATATTACCACAGTTTTGCTTAGCACTTATCCTCTGTGTACGAAACTCCACATCGTGATTCGTTTGCCATCCATCTGGTGCGCCTAGTTTCGTTGTCATTAATGATAATTCAATTAGTATGCCGCATACCACCGCAGCCGTACCACCGCAGCCGTGGCCTAGTGGTTAGAGCGCCCGTCTCGGCTGCGGGAGGTGGTCAGTTCGAAACCCACCGCCGGGCACCCACCGGTAAAAATGGGTACAAGCGTCCCCCGGCCTGGTGCTCGGCTTTTACAGGGGTGTGCGTTTGGGAGAAGCTCCGTAAACCCCGCTGCGCGCCCCTCCTCCGCAGTGGGCCCAAACCCAGTTTCGAACCTCGCAGCCTGCAAATGTGGTTCTGTTTGTCTTGCAAAGGTACTTCCTTTGACCCTCACCTGAAGTGCTCCCTTAGAGCCTCAGCTGCAGCAGTCCTCGGCTACGGGAGGTAGTGGGTTCGACTCCCATTGCCGGCCGGACACCCACCGGTTTTCTCAAATGGGTACAAGCCACGGCCCGGCCTGGTGCTCGGCTTACCAGGGCTCGTGGCTTGGAAAAGGAGCCCGCGCCTTCGAAGCCCAACTGTGTGAGCAGTAAAAAAGGGCCACATAATGGGCTGTTGCCGCCCATTATGTGGCGGCAACAGCCTTAAGCGCCTAAAACTCTTTCTCCCCTGTACCTGATGGCATTCCATCCGCCATATTAAAAGCATTCAGTAGTACGTTCGCGCTCGTTTTAACCGCAATATTTATTAACTGTTTGATAAGTTCGGCCTTTTCCCGTCTGTGTAAAAAGGCAGTGTTTTTTCTGTTTTAGAATCAGGAAGCAGAAAAGATGTTTCCTATTATCGTCCCATTCTTCTTCCGTGTACACTACCTAAACGTTTTGGATTAGTCACGCACAAAGTGTCTCCTTTTCATCTTAAACATGTCATCATACAAAATCAGCATGATTTTATATTCGGTCATTCTACTACAATAACCTAATCACGTTTATGACGTGTACCTCTGCTGCAGTAATTGAGAGAGAGGAGAGGTTGATGCTGTGTACAGAAAGATGAGCAGAACGTTCGACCTTGTACCTCGCTCTGACTTCTCTACAAGCTTCTGCTTTCTGGAATCAAGTTTCATTTGTATCCCTCTAGCTACCTCCTTGATCTCGCTGCTTTCTCAGCATCAACGGACAGACGTCTTTCGTTTTGTTTTTTGCAACCATTGGTGTTCTACAAGGTTCGGTAGTAGCCCCGCTACTCTTCTTTGTTTTTATTAATGAAGTTTTGTCCGCCGTCAAGAATTCCTCTTTCCTCCGTTATGCTCACGATATATATATATATATATATATATATATATATTCGAGGTAAACATCCTTTTCAAGATTGCTTGCCTTTACAAAATCGAATATATCTGCTTTTTCTAACTGGTGCGCGAAGAATGAACTTACATCAATTATTCCAAAAGTAGGGTTCGGTCATCATAAAACGCACATCTTTTTTTTTTGCCACTTTTCTATGAATTATGTGCTTTTGGACAGGGTTGATCACATTAAAGGCCTTGCTGTTCTTTGTGACCGCACCCTCAGCTTCTCCTCTCTTACTAAACACATCGCTGTGCAAGCTGTGCACGTACTCGGATTCATATGCGTGCTTTGATGAAAGTTCCGTACTTCGCTTCCTTTCTGAAAGCTGTATTTGTATGCTTGCTGCTCTTCGAAATGTATCTGTTGTTTAGAACGGCACTTAGAAATCGAGCTGGACAAATTTGACTTAGAACAGCAAAAGGTACTGCGCATATTTCAACATCGTTTTTCCTGCACAACGCCTACCTATCGCTCCACACGGAGTAACTCGCCGCATCTTCCTTCTCTTGACTGCCGTCGGATAAAGGTAGATATTATTTTCTTGTGCAAACTACTCTCCGCGTTTTTCTCCGTTTCTGCGTTCTAATTCCCCTCTGGTAAGAACGCGGCTGCTGTTTTGTTCTTTTTGTCATGTTAATGTTTTCGGCAACTCGTTTTCTTCCTTTTTATTAGGAGTTAGTAGCGTCATATTCTGAAAAGACCTTTCATCGCATATTACTTCCTCGTTCAAGCCATTTCTATTTACTTCAATTGTGCTTTTCCTCCTGGTTTCATTTGTCTATGTTCTGAAAATAGTTTGGATTTGTTTTTACTGATATTTTCCCTTTAGCCATGTGTATTCGTATCCGATCATTTTTATTGCTTTCATTTATTGATGTATTGTATTGGATGCTCTTGTACGCTTTATTCTGCTATTTTTTTAACACATCTTCCTACTTGTCATTCTCTACGTCACGCATTTTATGTAAATTCCATGTAATGTGGTATTTATTTTTTGTTTTATCTTCTATCTCTGTGCGCAAACCTTGACGGCTGATTTTAATCCTTCTTTGTGCTGCAACACCAAGATTATATGGTTGTTGCTGCTCACATTAAAAATAAATATTAGTATTATTATTAAAGTTATTATTATTACTGCTATTAACATTATTATTACTACTATTATTATTTTATATTATTATTACACGACTATTTTAAACCACATTTTCTTAACTAGGTCTTTTCTAGTGGTCATTTCATCCAATTATCGCGCAATTTACCAAAAAATCAACACTATCAAAATTAGGGGATAAACCACCGTATAATTATTAAATGTTATTTGTTACCTTCCCCAATTCTGAAATATTATCTTGTAAACAGGAGCTGAAGCGTATCAAAATTGGTAGCCGGCAAATAACTCTCTTCGCGTTTCTTTACCTTTTATCTCGTCAGCCCACGCGGGCAATGCACCTAGAGCCTGCATGTCTGAAAAGTGGCCTGACCAACAGAAATAAGAAGGGAAGGAAACAAAATTTTTCAAAATTCTGGTAACATCGACTAGAACGCAGCGAAGTGAAGACTGAAAGAGCCACCAAAAGCGCCTGTAAAGTTGTAGCTGCTTTCCTCCCATACTTAGAAGTGGCATAATAAGAACACGTATTTCAGCGCCCTCTTTCTGCTGATTTTCGGTTTTTACTCAGTTTTCTCGCCGACGCAGCTCGTCTAAGGAAAACGAATCTACTCCAGCTCTTTCTTTTTCCTTTTTAGAGTTCCTTTCAATTTCCGGTTAGGTTAGTAGCTTGAACTGTTCTCGTTTTCTTTCTTAGAAATCCCTCCATCCCTAGTCGACACTAGCCAGAACATTGCCAGCGTCTTCATGTGTTGAACATCAGTGTCCGGTTATGTGTCGCGTCGGTCCGGGGAGTCATAGAAGTGCTGCTGTTTATATGCTTAAAGCGAAGGCACTGATGGAACTGCGTCAATCTCCCAACCTATTTCCGTTAGCTTTACCTTACCGCCTTAGTCCGACTGCCTTGTGCAGGCAGGTGTGCTGTTGAGATTCAGAGTCATCTGTTTATTCAGCTTCTGCTGAATTTCGAATTCTTCTTTTGTGAAAGAAATATATTACGATCCCATAGCACACAAGTAAGAAATTTGGGCATTTTTGGCGTCGTGTTTGAGAAAACGATTCTACGAACACAACCTAAAAAAACATATCTGGTGATTAGGATAATGATATTTGAGTAAAGTATGCGTGCTGTGGAAGATTTCGTAGCTTGAAGGAAGATACCTTGTTGTTATTTTCAGATTAGAAAAGCAAGGCGAACCTAATATTTTCCTCTGGTTTGCTTCAAAAGTTGTGAAGAGCAATGACGGAAGTCGGAGATCAGATCCATAGATTGACGCTGTAGCCTTTGAACCAAGTTCAAAAATTTACTAGTTTTAACTATGCAGAAGCCTCGGTTATTCTTTTGATCGGTTCAGTGCCACAAAATAATACATTTCCAATAAAACCTACGTTCAACCGGAACTTGTGTTACTGTAGCTGCATTTTATAAAGTTGATCTTTTCTGCAGAAATTTTCCAGGGAGACTGAAAAATCGAAAGTTGTAGATAGCTGGATTTTGACATAATTTAACAAATGAAGTGCATGACTGGAAATAATGAACACTGAAGCTGTAGCGAAAATTTCAAAAGGCATGACGAACTAGAATGAAAGGATTGTAAACCAGCAGTACATACAAATACAGGCGGCACACATCAGGAAAGGTGAAGTGAAGAGGTGTGCCACTGGAAAAGAAGACCACAACAGATAGTTTGTGCGTTACTGAACAAAAATCCATAAAAGAAGCAAGAACTTTAGAACAGCTGAACTGTGAATCATTCGGAGATGCCTCTGTATTTTGAAATGATCTAATCAGAGACTACCAGAAGCTTGCCCCTCTGCACAGCATGTATCAACTTCTTCGAATCCCTGAAAGTTTTAAGGCAAACGTCGCAACCGCTTTACGTGGAAGAACGTGTAATCATGCAACCAAATCGAGAAATATACTATGGAAAACCGGATGTAAAACACTGTAGATTCCTTCCTTCAAGACTTGTAATGTGTGCCTCATTATGGCTGAGGGCTGTTACAGCTAGTAAAATAAGCGTGGCATCTTAATGACTAAGGTTTCGGAAATCCCGACGCTAACAGGTGGAAGGTTCTGCATTGCGTAATACACGTGATATATTGCTGCATGTTTTTCGCTCAATATTGCCTCGCATGAAAAAACTTGCGGGGGAAGGGAAAACAGCTTGTAAATGTAGTAATTATTTGAACACTATGTTCAACGCAGTTGATGTTTTACTAGCGATGTGTTGAAGCCAAGGACGTGTGCTCTATCAGCAGGGCGCCAAGAAAGAAGAATGTGCTTCTAAAACTGCCTTTTTCAAACAAAAGAAGGAACACTTACCTTAAACGAAACTCTTCCGACAAAATCAGCACACCATATTCACATTTCACTTCTTCAGGATTGGTAACAAGGAATTTTCACAGATCATGTCCCCTTAACGCCATTGCTAGTCTATACTGCTACGGTGCATATGCAGTTTGTAGAAGAAAAAAAAAGCTCTATAACGACTTACGGTTTCTTAAATCCAAACGATATTGTGCATATTATCTGCCGCTAGGCGATCCAGCTGCCCGCTCGACAAGGCTGACTATATGTAAAATTAACTATCAAGTACATTTCTGATGAGCGTCCACTGTCAAATATTGTAGCACAGACACGCTGAGACATGCTCATGGTTTATGCGAGAGTACTTTACTTTTTGCTAATTGTTATTCACGCACAGTCATCAGTTGTTTTCTTTATGTGCAATGAAAAAAACGTTACACACATCCCGATAAAAAAGAGCAACGGAAGGACACTGTTTTCTGCTAATGAAGCAGAAACAAACATTTTCCGCAAGAGAAAAGGTGGAGAAAAGTGATGTGGAGACATTGTTTCGAACATTTGAATTTTTTTTTTCTTTTCGACATTCAGTGGCATACGTCCTTATCACGGTAACTGTAGAGCACCGAACGGTCCTGTGCTGTTTGTTTGTTCGTACTTGGTGTCGCGCAATGGGGTTATATCATGTTATTTGTTGCGTGATATACGGCCATGTTTGTCTCGAATGGCTGCAAGCAAGCAAAACTGCTTCCGTATCATTAGAGTGTTGTCCGGTATGCCTTAGCTGGCTTATGTCAATGTTTTTGCGATGACATTAAATGGAGCAGTGCCGAATCCAACGGGCATTCTTTTACTACCAGCGATGAATACCCTTGCTGTTGCCGTCGTCGCTGAGTTGCTTAATTATTTTGAGGGTGCAAATCAGCGCAATAGAGATAATTTAACTACAACATTAGTGCCGTAGTTCGAGGTCATCGGCAATGCCCTGACTAGGTGATGTTATAAACATTAGTTGTAATTTAGCTCTGGTTAACCCTAGTTTAATTGCGAAAACAATGGCTGAAGCTTCTTTTGCCTGCTACATTATTCTCCTATCCCGCCCTATCATCTAAGGTGCTAGATTATTGGGGACACTTAAGCTCATTTTTTTAGGGTATGACGCGAGAGAGTAAGCTACCAGCCCAAAATAAAGTCACGCGTCAACCAAGCCGTACGAACGGACCTCCGTGTCGTAGGGATGACGAGAATGCTAACCGTTATGGCAGGTTGATTCTGATATCACCCTCCCATATGAAAGGACAACCCGAGTTGGCAGCTCCTGCCCGTGGCTTAGAGGTAATGTGAATTTAGATGCCATGTCAGGGTGATTCTAGCGAGGCGAAGCGCGCTTACATCCGCGATGCGTTACCTCCTCTCCTCGGCACGCAGAATACACATATCTCCCCCTCCCCCCCTCCCCCTCCCCCCCGCGCGGAACCACAAAGGAGCGAGCGCAAGGACGAGAAAGGAGAGAGAGAGGGAACGTCATCGCGTTGCTACGGCAACGGCGTTGCCACGACGACGGCGCGCCATCTTTTCACGGTGGCGGTGGGTAAAAGTCATGCGGCGCGCGGCGCGACGAGCCACGGGCTACCCTGAACAACGGTTCTACTTAGTGTAGTATTTCTTTCGCTATAAAATAAAATAGAAGTCATTCGTGACTTATCTCAAAAGATCATGCGGCTATTTGTCCGCTTCATGGGCCAGAGTGACGTTAACGTTGATGTAAAGCGAAGGACTGAAGGGCAAGAGGCCACAGCCAGAACTGGGCATGGTCTTACTGATTGGTTTCCGATCGAGAAAGGAGTGAGGCAAAACTGCATACTGTCGCCCTGCCTATTTAACCTATATGCAGAGTGCATCATGAGGAAGGCCGGTCTGGACGAGTCTTCAGCTGGAGTGAAGATTGCTGGAAAACGTATCAACAACCTTAGATATGCGGATGATACCACTTTAATGGCAGAAAGTGAAGTGGAACTCAAAAGACTTCTGATGCGCGTACAACAAGAGAGTGAGAAGTTTGGGCTTAAACTGAACATTAAAAAGACAAAGATCATGGCGTCTTGCCCTATCAAGTCCTGGAGCATAAATGGACAAGAAGTGGAAGCAGTGACAGATTTTCTCTTCTTGGGCTCCAAGATTACCTCGGAAGGAGACTGCAGCCATGAAATTAGGAGACACCTGCTTCTGGGAAAGAGAGCAATGGTTAGCCTTGACCGCCTAGTAAAGAGCAGAGACATTAGTCTGGCAACCAAGATCCGTATAACTCGTGCTATGGTCTTTCCAGTTGTGATGTATGGATGCGAGAGTTGGACTGTGAAAAAGGCTGACCGCCGAAGAATTGACGGGTTTGAATTGTGGTGCTGGCGAAGACTCTTGAGAGTTCCTTGGACTGCCTGAAGATCAAATCAGTCGATGTTGTCGACCATAAACCCTGACTGCTCATTGGAGGGTCAAATTTTAAAGTTAAAGTTCAGCTACTTTGGTCATCTGATGAGAAGAGAGGAGTCGCTGGAGAAAGATTTGATGTTGGGAAAGGTTGAGGGTCGCCGGAGAAGGGGTAGGCAGCGAACGCGATGGTTAGATGGCATCCTTGAGGTACTGCAGATGAAGTTATGTGATGTTAGGAAGATAGTGAGAGACCGGAAAGCGTGGCGTGACATGGTCCATAGGGTCACGAAGAGTCGAACACGACTGAACGACTGAACTGAACTGAACTGAAAGCGAAGGACACGTTAAATGCCGAACACATGCGCGCTAAGGACAAAATTAGTCCTAGCTGAAAGGTGTGTGCATGTTGTGGCGAGTGTGGTTGTAAACAGTAGTTAGAGCTTTGGGGAGGGGGAGGCGTGGTTGTAAAAACGCAAGGAATAGGTCGGCGGAACGACTGGGCATCATTCTGCTTAGTCGGATGAGAGCGTTTTGTCCCAAGTAATGAGGTAATTGCACACGGCATTGCGCGTCGAGCGCACTGAAGTCCGCAATCACTTGGGAAGACAGAATTCAACGGGTCCATGCTCGCTGCGCACAAGAGGATGTCGGCTTCTGAAGTAGCCAGTGAAAAGCATGGAATAATCAGAGTAAAACATAATTGTGAATGAATAAATGCCAAGAATAATTATACAAATGATAAAAACTGTATTTCTAAGGCTGCTGGTAGTTAAATCAACTAGTGAAAAATATGAATAGAGGCAAAGGCAGTCAGAATATATTTTCGCTACGATAGAGATGTTTAGGGCTAATAATAATTGCCGATAAAAATGAGTAATGGAGCCACTGTAACAAAGAATTTTAAGGTATACAAGAAAGCGAAGAAAATGAAAGAAATCGAAGAACCAAAAATTATAATGCGAATATATTTGTGAACAGTGATCACAGTGACCACTGAATAAAGACGGCGTTGAAAAGACAATCAATTTCGCGTATTCTCCAAAACAATGGATTGGTCGCCTATAATCTTTTGATTTGTACTTAATCGTTTAAATGAACAAAAAATGATCATCGACTTTTTGCCGCAGTTCTCAGGGCCTGTTGAGGATCGCGTAGTTGGTTTGCCGTATTTCAAGGATGTCGAGAGGCCTGCTGGTCATAAAGTGAAATATTACATTTTTCAGGCAGCAGAAGGTAGTGGATTATTGACACGCGTCAAATGACGATACGAGAGTCCCAAATGCTTGCATATTAAATATGCATGGATAGGTGGGCTAGAGGCGACGAAGCGCCTTTTCACTATGCAGGCCAGCAACAAAGTGCAAATTTGGTACAAATGCGTGTCATTTTAGGACAGTATTTTATCAGCTTTAAATTCAGCAATGCTGAGTTAAAAATTTTAAAAGATTTCATTTTAGATTTCTCCGCCCGTACCACTCATCACGACTGCTCTTGTCAAGTTTAATATCCGTTCTTTGTTTATGCTGGATCCGAACACGCATTTCTGAATTTGATATAGCAGGAATTGTTTCCCGACAAATTCCAGGGCCGATCGCAAGATGAAAATTTGAAGCCCCCATACGTAGGCACAACACCCAAGTGTAACAGAAAATAAACAAATACCGAGTAGACCGGAAAGAAAAAACATCGAAAATTTGCGCAGAGGAACCGACTTACGACATTTTTGAGCGAAATATTGCGCTGCTTTCTGGATTAACGTCGCATTCGGCAGATAAATATCGCAGTTTTCTCGATTATGCAGCGGTGAGCGCTGTTGAATAGTGAAGCATAAGAATTAAAACACAATGCTGTTTCTGCTAGATGTGTAATGAACCTGTTCACAAATAAATAAATTCATATCGGGCATTTGATATTAAAGTACGAGTTCTCTTTCTTCCAGATGAACTCAGTGTGGTCTGATCCTCGCTCATCCGCATTTTTTTCTTGCTATAAAAGAGCATGGATAGCTTCCCATCGGAAGTTTACCAAAGGTATAAAATAGCTTAACAAAGAAAAACTTAATAAACAAATTATTTGTTGTTATGCTGTGTTTCTCGCAAACAGCCTTTACTATGCACAGTTCAATTCTATGCCCGCGTGTGCAGGCCGTGCCAGAACGCTTTATTATGGGTAATTATTTCCTTTTCAATGTAGATGGTAACGGCTTTAACCGCGGCCTCCCAACAGATCGATAGCGCAGCAGAGAAACGGCACGAAGCCAGAGGACAAGAAAGGTCGAGACACAGGACTTTTGCACTAGAAATTTTCTTTAATTTTTCCCTAGAGCCACAGGTTGACAGGAAAATTTGTCTCATATTTTTAACTCGACTGTAATCTAATTATCAGCTTTTAAGGAACGCCATCGTAGAGAAAATAGTATTTGGCGATAACACTTTGATTTGATATTTGAAGTGTGTGAAATGTTACGTCGAAAATGTTGGGAATAAAACGTGACAAGGGGCGTACTCGCCAGTTTTTATTACTTCGAGCAATGAGAGATTTGCTCTTACTGAGGGCCTGATAAATGTTGCATGAGCGCTTTCGAATAGGCTATGAAGAATGGAGATACTGCTCATCAGGAATTCTAGCCATCCATTGTTAATGCAGCAATTTTCAGATGGAAACCGTCCTTTGTACGTTTACGGGTATCTTCATTATTGGCAATGTTTGACGTATAAAGCCCCTCCCGAAAGTTAATACATTATAGGATGATGAATTTTTTATATCAGACCATATAGAAATAAAGATGAAGCGATTTCATAAATTATAAAATTAAGCTTCTTGCGGTTGTCGCCGCGGCTGAGGCAGTGTTTGCTTTATTTTTAAAGCACTAATACTTCAATATATTTATCCGAGACTCATCTCGGCTCACCCCGGTTATACGTAACGAAAGCTCGGCTAATCATGGATATACAAAGCTCATCTTGAATTTATATTTAATTGCTGAAGCCTCTCAATCTGTATTTTTTAAAAGTGAGTAAAACTTGTTCTTTTCTGCGTAATAAATCAATGGATCTAGAATAATCGGTGAAGTAGGTCGCCACAGTTTGAACGTTCGAAATTTCGAGGTCACATCCGAACGGGAACTTATGAAGCACAAGGTTCAAAGCTGTGTTCCAGCGTGTTATTGAAACAGTGTGCCCTCTAGATCTCAGGAAGAGCCTTTCTTTTTTTTCAGCATCTGCTTCTATTCTGGTATGATGCCCTTCACGGTCATTAGAAAATGCTTCCTCTTGGCGCTCAGTATCTGCAGGGTGGTCAGATTCGCACTGCTGTCTTCGATTCCTAGCCCAACGACTAATACTTGCCACCGGTTCGTCTGAAGCTCGGCATAGCACCGAGCAGTGCCCATGATTATATCAGGCGAATGGTATGTCACGTGGTTAGGGGCACCTGCCGAACGAGAGAATGCAGCCGGCTCTTCGTGTCTCAACGTCGGTGGCGAAGGGCAACAAGCTCCGTTACTATAGGCGCATCGCAACCGGGTGCACTCCCTTGAACGTCACGTTTCAAGAGAAAGTTTCATTATGCAATGCCAAGCCAAAGTCGCCGTGCTTAGCTGGAGCCGTTACTGGGCAAGCGCCGAGCAACAGGTGCGCCGCACGTGACGCCACAGTTGCTCCACGACCGATGGCGCCGCCAACTCCGCAGCCTTGGGGCGCCATATTTTGCACACTGGAATGCTGAGGAGGACAGACACTCATTCTGGCTTGCTTTCGCTGGTATAACTAGGTTCCTGCCTTGCTTAAGCCCGCACCTTCCGGACCGAATAGAGGCGGAATATACGCATCCATGTGCTGTATAATGTCAGTGAACTTTAAAGAACCCCAAGTGGATAAAATTACCCCCCCCCCCGGCACATCTTTCCCTCTTTTTTCACTTCCACCCCTCACTTCCCTTATGTCAGCGCACGTTAAAGATCCCCAGGTGGTCGGCTTCTCCTTCTCTCTTTCCACTTTAACTCCCACCTTCCTCCCTTCCCTCATGGCGCGGTTCAGGTGTCCGCAGAAAACGAGTGAGACAGTTACAGCGCCTTTCCCTTCCAGTGAACCAATTTAATTAAATTCCCTTATGGCCCGTCTAAGGTGTACGCATAGAAATGTGACAGATGCTAAGCCTTTCATGTCTTGAAAATCAATTTAGATTTATAATCTGATCGACCTTGAACCTCTTGGCAAGGTTAAAATGGGACGAGCCTTTTGCGGGGGATAAGCTTGAGGCGGGATGGAGGTGGTGAAATGTGGCTGTTCCTGGCTCTACGGGGCTGGGACGGTAGGCCAACGCCACTTGCGGCGGTGGCTAGCCAGCCACCAAAATGTTACCGGTTGTAGGCCTTCATTGCACCCGCCACCACTTCGTTGGTGGTTGACGGCTGTTGTTGCGGCGCGCGTCTTTCTCTCCATCTTCTTTTTCTTCTCTATTTACTCTTCTGCCCCCGCCCCGCCGGGGTGGCACAGTGGTAAGACGCCCGACTACTGTGCCGGAATTCCCGGGTTCGAACCCGACCTCGGCGGCTTCGTTTCGATGGAGGCGAAACGAAGAGGCGTCCGTATGCTGTGCGATGTCAGCGCAGGTTAAAGATCTCCAGGTGGTCGAAATTACTCCGTAGCCCTCCACTACGGCTCCTCTTTCTCTTTTCCACTTTAACTCCCACCTTCCTCCTTTCCCTCACGGCGCGGTTCAGATGTCCACAGAAGACGAGTGAGACAGTTACCGCGCCTTTCCCTTTCAGTGAACCAATTATTATTATCTTCTGCCCGCAAGAGGCAGCGGAGGAGGCTCAGCTACAGAACCAGTTGCAGGCCCGTGCATTTTGTTTTCTTTCTGCCTAAGGCCACAACAACAACAAGCTTAGCCAGGTGTCCACCAAGAAGTGAGAGATACACTGTGCCTTTGCTTTGAGAATATCACCGCGATGGATGGATCGATGCCAACTTTTATTGTCCACCCTATATAGAAGCCCCTTACTCCCCACCCCTGGCACGCAGGCCTAGGGGATGGGGGCTGGAGCCTCCGCGACTAAAGGCTAACAGAGATTTTCTCTTCGCGGCCTCGGCCTCCAGGCGGACGGCTTGTTGCAGCCGAGCGGGGTCTGCTCTCCGTAGCAGGGCTTCCCAATTCTCTCCATTGATATTGCTATTGATATTTTTCTCGACTCCAGGGGAGTCGACGCACTCCCATATAATGTGGTCAAGAGTACCCCTCTCTCCACATGCTTTACAAAGATCATTTTCCTGTTCCTCTGGTAGTATGTGAAAGGCCTATACTGGGTTAATGAAATTTTCAGCTTGCAGTCACCCTCATGAGATCGCCTCTCTCTTACTTAGTGTATTATCTGGTGGTGGCAGTAGGTTTCTGTTAAGTCTATAATTCTCAACGATTTCACAATATGTTTTCGCGCGTTCGAAACATGCTCTCCACGTAACCAGCTAGGTGTTGACTAGAGTTGACAAAGATGCTGCGCCTTCTCATTCATAAAAAAAAAAGAAATATTTGGTTGGTTGGTTGGTTTGTGGGGTTTAACGTCCCAAAGCGACTCAGGCTATGAGAGACGCAAAAGAAATATTTCATGCTGGGACATTAACGTGATTTTCATGCTGGGACATTAACGTGAACACACATGAATGGTGACTTGATTTCCTTTGTATACCTACCTAGATTCAAGCCATGCTTAAACCTGCACAAATGTTCTCAATGTGACGTGTATTTCAGCTTTGGATGCGAGAAGTGAATGTTCAAACCCAATCAATCTTTTTATTATAAGTTTAAAGCAACACTGCTATTTAAATTAGTTTGCTGGACTCTTGCTAAATATTCATTTGGATTTTGAAGAACTGTGGAAAGCAATAACTATTTTAGCAATATCGTAAGTTATTTGTCTAAAACTGATTGAGCACATCGATTTATTTCCTGCGCTTTCCCTTTTAAATCAATATCTAGGAACAGAACCCAAACAGTCTGTTCGTGTGTATATGAAAATTCTTGCAAAACCTACGCTGGGATGTGTGTTTTGCAAAATACATTTTCATTCATAGAGGCCGAAATATGAAGCGCCGATCTAAAGTTGATACGGAGCAATGTTGCATTTTGCTGAATGCAATGTCTTGTTTGGAGAATTTCGTAAGGACGCACAATAAGCGAAAGCCCTATTTATTGCTAGAATCTCAGCGACATTTTAAGGCGCAAAGCGACATGTGCTTATCAAATATCTCTATTCTGGCCATCTATGATCGCACAATGAGATTTTAATTCCAGCTCTAATTTTAGCGGAAATAGTAAAGAGGATGCTATAATAAGGAAAAAAGAACACTACATTTCTAGCAGTGATGATTTTTCCACTCTTCAGCTTGCATGAAGGCACCTTTGTCCGATATCAAATGCCATGCAGGGATCTTCCGGACTATCGGTGATTTTAAAATGTGGACGCTCGTACGAGGTGTCCGAATTCAGATTTCAGCTTTAAACATAAGACGTTAGGTGGCAACTTAGAGAATTAAGGCTAAATATTTGGAACACTTCTCACTTATGGCTACCAGTCCAATCCTAAGAAACATAACATCACATGCCACACAAGAATGTGCAACCAGAGAAATTTTCTGTGCTGTGGTAAGAGCGTGCCCGAAGCAATTAGGCACATTTGTGCACCGAATGTTGTACTCCTTCACCGAAATGTCGCCTCATGACATAGACTGAACAGTCAAGCGGTAAAGAAGTTGGGGTCAACATTGGAAATGACGTCTGAAATTGAGGAATGAAAATTGCGTACGAGATTCGGAATACCGGACGATGAATGTTTGGGCAAACTACGAGACTGGCTACTGTAAGGTCAAAATACGAGTTTTGTAAGGGCTTCATGCGGAAAACAATGCGCACCACTTCCCGAGCCGTGTAAAGTCAGCGCTGAAACTAATCTCATTCTACTGCGATAACTTCCTGCACAAAACAAAATGAGTGGCCGTTCCGTAGTTGCGGACATTATAGCATATAATAATGGCGGACAGAAGCTACCGTATATTGCTTTGTTTTGTCCCTTCGCAGGGGCTTGCTGTTACGCAGTTGACGACGACGCAATATTAGAGGTGGGCGTTTTGGGAACGAGAAAAGATGAAATTAAAAACCCGTCAATTTTCCTCTAAATATGAGTCTTCGAAGAAGAGCGTCTGCGCTTCTTCCTATTGTGATGCAAAAAAAAAAAAAAACAGGAATTTATTTAAGCAAGAGTTCGTCTATATGAGCCCGCAGAAGCACGGCAAGGTTGTGGTCTGGGAACACACCAACGCAGTAACGCATTTACTCCTCTGTTTTGATGCACCGTATTATCTTCCAGGCTCCTCTCGTCAATGATACAGAAATAATTTATGGAAACGTTGAAAAAAGTCTATATGATGCAAAATCATGATGTCTTTCGATGATGTAGTCCAGAGTAAGCAAAGAGCTTACATAAAAATTTTACAACCCTTCTAAAATTTGTACGCATTATCTGATTCAAGATAACTTGTGGAATTTTCACACTTCCCACTTTCATAGCGTAAAAAATTTTGTTACACTATACTCTTCTTTCCCTCACGACCTACATAAATATTCTCAGCATTACAGAGAAAGAGCTAACCAAGATCTTGCGTAATGTTTACCTTCTGCAAAATTTTATTCAAACTAAGGTGCAGTAGCACAGAAAAGGCGGCCATCACACATGCCAGTTAAACATTTGAGTGGCTGTATATGACGCTGCCCAAGAAAAATAAAATTATTTATTGTGCTTCTTTCGTTATTTAAGCGAACCTCCAATTCGAGCTGTGCCAGTTTACCAGGTTTAATATGACTCTTTTCAATAGTTATGCTTTGATTGTAGCATGTGGATAACAAGAGGCAGGGTTACATTAGAAATCAGGCAATATTTCTAACGTGGTTGCCTGGCAGTGGGTGGTTCGCGGCTCTCCTGTCGTTTCGAATATGCCTTGAGGCCGCCATATAACGTGATACATCACTGAGCTGATCTCAAGCTTAGCGCGCGCCAGCATCAATCAGTACTCTCGTACTCCAAACGTTTTGCAAGCTGTGTTCCAGAAATGAAACAAGACAAAATTGGCAATTTTGCCTAGTAGTACCTTCACATAGTCCACATTTGCAGATGGCCGAAGGGATCTGTGATCTCGCCTTTCATGCACTGGTTGTGGCGTTTGTTGTCAAACTGAAGAAAAAAGAAAGAGGCATGACGAAATATTTTACCTTTATTTTGCTGCTAAATCAAATATTTAGAGCAATTTTAGAACGATAATCGGTTCAGCTTTATTTCGTAGCAAACGAACAACCTCGATTCCACAGAGTGCCTACGCATTCAACAGTAATAAAGGGCGACTGTTGGATTGGAAAATCCCCGATTGTGAACACAAATCAGTTCAGTTCAGTCGTTCAGTCATGTCCGACTCTTCGTGACCCTATGGACCATGTCACGCTGCGCTTTCCGGTCTCTCACTATCTCCCTAACATCACATAACTTCATCTGCAGTGCCTCGAGGATGCCATCGAACCATCGCGCTCACTGCCTACCCTTTCTCCGGCAACCCTCAACCTCTCCCAACATCAAATTTTTCTCCAGCGACTCTTCTCTTCTCATCAAATGACCAAAGTAGCTGAGCTTTAACTTTAGAATTTGACCCTCCAATGAGCAGTCAGGGTTTATGGTCGTCAATATCGACTGATGTGAATTTCTGGCAGTCCAAGGAACTCTCAAGAGTCTTCTCCAGCACCACAATTCAAACGCGTCAATTCTTCGGCGGTCAGACTTTTTCACAGTCCAGCTCTCGCATCCATACATCACAAGTGAACACAAATATGAATATGCAAATGTTTGTTGGCGTTTAGAGCCGTGATAGTAGCTCAAATATGTAAGTAGTGGATAACTGATGTAGGAGGCTGATACTGAGGGTGAATTGTAGTGAAAGGATTTTGTGCAAGAATTTCCAGGATTAAGATTCCATACGCAGTTGCGTTTACACCTCATTATGGTTTACCAATGTATACTCTCAAGATTGTGCGCCTACCGGCATACAAGGTACAAGTTTGCAGTTTAAAACAAGTTACTCGGCGCTACATAAAAGATGAGGACACGAAAAAAGTACAAAGGACAGTGCTAGTCCTGTGTATTTCTTGTCGTGTCTTCGCCAGTTATGTAGCGTTGAATAACTTGTTAAGAGACCATGCTTCAATAGCTAGCCCTGCAACCTGTTTTGTTGAGTTCGCAGAAACATGAAGTTTTTATGTGTTGTCATGAAATAGCACTTTATTTGAGAGCAACTATAGTTCTTCCTTTCTATTCGCTCATTTTAAAATTGTTCTAAGGATATCCTACTGAATTCTGCTGACCAATTTTGGAAAGCACAGCAAAACACTGGTACCTTTCAGTGTGTAAAAAAAGGGACAATAGTTTAACTGTACACGCATAACTAAAATCTAGTGTATCGCTGGCATGTTTTTCGGTGTTTTTTACAATATATTTCTGCCTGCGAAAAGTGCGAAGAGTATCTTCCACTTCAACGGGTACCACCTGGTGTTGGCGTCGCTGATGCCTGTAGCCGAATTGGGACGTTAAAAAATGCCAAAATAGTTCTTCAGTTCTTAGCGGGAAGTGAATAATACAGAATATTATGCATTTTTTTTTTTGCATTTTCTACAAAATATTTCTCTTCTAGAAATTTTTATTTCAGATCATTTTGATTACATTTTTTATTGGTTCTTTGCGTGTGGATATTTCAGAGAACCTTTTTTTATGAGAAGGTTTTTTGTATAGATATGCATGTACTTGTTAACTTTTACCAAAAACAATATTTAGAAAAATCTTTTAGCAACAGCAAAAAAAAGGTCCTTCTTAGGAACCAGCAAACAGTGTTTAAAACAAGTTACAAGAACGAAACAGTCTTTCGTTCTGAGATGTAGTAGTATTTAAAGAAATTATTTTTTAATGCTAATGCAATTAAACAACAAGCAAAGTGTAGTATATTGCTTAGTTTCAGAAATGTATATTTTTTCTCGTAACGATAACATCCAAAATATTCGCCCTATATTTTCAGAGAACTTCTATTAAGAATAAAGCGTAATTCACAGCTTAACATTTCTAGTTTACACGCATATTTTCAAACAGCACATTCATATAGCTTCAATTTATGTGCTGTCGGCTAAATAAACGAGGATAAATATTACCCTAAAACGTAATAACATCAAGTGCAAAAGAAAGTTCCTTTTTTTCTATGGTGCATGGAGGTATAGCGCCTACCACGCTGAAAAATAGGCACTGTATAAAACAGCGCTGAAATATTAATTGAAACACCGTACTTTTAATAACTGTGTTTTGCTTTGGTCGAATAAGATTGCTTTTTTCGAAGGTTTTAGCAGTTGACAAGTAATGAATGTATATATCGTGCTTTTAAAAGAGGGTGTTTTAGAAGCCATATCAAAGAGACTGCGCAATTGAAGAACGAAAACGCAAGCCTTTGATAAAAACGTATTGCTAGCTCTCGCTTCCTCTTTCCATTCGTCATAGCCGCCTATTGCAGACTCTTTTTTAAAACTGAGGATTAAAGCGTTGATGTTCCCACGGGGCCGGTTTCCAAGAACCTGTCTTGTCGTTGCTCATAGCGGTGCCGACGAGTACCCAGTATTCTAATTCAAAAAATAGGACTTGGGTGCAGAAAGATTCCCAAGTTTGCTGTCTTGTCTTGACAATTACTAATGAAGTCTAATAGCGCTTACAAAAAGTGTTAGAAAAAAATGTTTGTTAAAATGAAAGTTCTCCTAACTGAAATAAGCGCGTGGGAGCTTGTTTCAATTAACTCCAAAAAGCATCCGGTGTTTCAGTCATATTTTACATGGCAGGACGGTTAGCTCAAGAAACAAAACGGCTGCTGACTTGTATGAATGTTCTGGCAGGCGCCAACCTTCTCACCACCAACAACCGTTGCTACAGCTTCGTCCTCCTTCTGTCTCACTGTCGTTGATAGTCGTCTTCAACGTTCAGCTACGCAGGGCACATATGTAACAATATCTCAACCAAACTTCAATTTGTCTTTGCGTTAGTTTGCAAACGATGAATGCAGCAACGCTTTTCAGCACTTTTGAACAAAGTAGTGCAGTGGTCTTCAATTTATTTACTGTGTGCAAGCTTCCGTGGACATTATCCGGAATAGATAGTTGAATTTGTTGAACGGAAAAAGGCAGAGAGATTGGCCGGAAAAATTCAAATCTGGCCTGCTACTCTGCACTGAGGAAGGGGAAGGAGAGGAGAAAGATCAGGATGGGTGACGATGTGAGAGAAGGCATGTGAAATACATATAGAGGCATAGTAGCTTGCTTTACAAGCCCGAATCAAGTCTGCTGGCGCAGAAAAAAACGGCAAGGGCAGCACAAGGCATGCATAAGATTTTCTTGGAGCTAAAAGCCTTAGTATAGGACAAAAGCTCTCGCTATGGATGGCTATGACTGCGGAGCCAAGCATGATAAGCTAGCTGTGGATTTCTTATGCTACAAGTTTGTTCAGAAAACAAATTCAGTTCAAAGCTAAGTGACGGCCAGTCGTCAGGTGGTAAACTTAGCTCTCAGCGAACTAATATATAAACAAAGTGCCAGTTGTGCTTATTGATATGCTCAGTTTGGCGTTGGAGACACAGGTTGATAGCGCAAAAAATGTTTGAATTGAAATGAACAATCACTGAATTTCGTTAAGATGAAGACGTTTGCGTATTTATCAATAAATCATCGGCAGGGGAATTTATCAGTGTTCGTACAAATAAATACTTTGTTTATTTGACCTTCATTCAAGTAGCATTCTAATGTACATACAGAGTGCTTTATCTAGCGATGATCATTTCTGAAGGTTACTTTGTGAGAGTTAAAAATGGCCCTACTCGAAAGGATATTTAATGATGAGATACTTGAAGATACTGCGTGTTATCATAGCTTTATTTTATTTTCTTTTTAATTGGTCTGCTGCTATCTGGCGATGTGAATTTGAATCTATTAGTTTTCTAATGAGTAAGGGGGTCTTACATTTATTTACCCTAAATAATAAGGTAGCTTCTGCCTGTGCTTAGAACGTCATTAACGCTGAAATGGAATCAATGGTGGCGTAGAGGTAGAGCAACCGCCTCGCATGTAAGAGGAACGTTGTTCAAATTCATGGCGGCCGTCCGACCTGTGACGCAATGGGGGGGGGGGGGGGGGGGGGTGCCGTGAATTTGTCGCTTCCAGGACAAGCCGCCATTGAACAACTGACCCTGGCAAATTTTAAGGTTTGAATTCCAGCTAGTGAGGCGAGTCTAGCTAATAGAAGAACTACAGGTATGCAATGGGATATCATAGGGATTAGTAAGCTGAGGAGGCCGAATGAGCCATATACTATACTACAGGGCGGGCATGTACTGCGTTGTGGGAGTTTACCGAAGAAACAAGAACTAGGAGTAGGTTTCCTTATAAATAAGGTAATAGTTGGTAATATAGGTGAATTTTGTAGCATTAATAGGAGGGTAGCCAGCATCGTAAACTAAATAAACGTATTAGCTGAGTTTATACAAGCATACGCACCTACATGAGGTTGCAGTAGAAATCTTCTACGAAGATGTGGGATCGGCAATGGGGAAAGCAAAAAAAATCAGCTCATGGCTTAACTTTGTGTAACCCTGGAGGGAAGCGAAAGCTTCTTTCACATGACTACACTCATTGCCAAGCTTGGATTAAGCACAATGTGTGTTTGTCCAAAAGTAAAGCCTGTTACTCATCACTTTTCGGTATGCCATATAACGTGGCTTCATTCCGACTTCTCGTCTTCGCGTTCTGACTGGCTACTATAGAAGGGTGTTTGCCCTCCTTCATCTCGCGCAGTGTTGTAACCTAGACAGGACCCCGGAAGCTCCTATTTACGTATCGCTACTCTAGCGCCCTCTACTTC
This sequence comes from Amblyomma maculatum, assembly GCF_055883805.1. Lineage (NCBI taxonomy): Eukaryota > Metazoa > Arthropoda > Arachnida > Ixodida > Ixodidae > Amblyomma > Amblyomma maculatum. The sequence continues at coordinate 79,422,961 of NC_139353.1, forward strand.
CACGTCACACTACGTCCCCTCACGTGACCTTTACCTTGATGGTGGTCCAGGTCATGCCCCAAGCCCCAGTCACATGGCGCCCACCAGATCACGTGACCTTGACCTTGACGTCACCTTAGAGGACCTAAACATGGACAGTGGTCTCGGGCCACTTGGTGTCCTACATTGCTATGTCGCAGTCACATGGCGACAACTAGGTGACGTGACATTGACCTTGATGTCACATCACGCTACCTAGACATTGACAGTGGTAAGGGCTACTTGGTGGCCTATGCCCCAAGGTCACGTGGCGAAACCAGGTCGCGTGACCTTGACATAAACTTATGTGACGTTGACCTTGACAGTGGTCACGGTCCAATTGGTTGCCTACGGGACTATGACGCAGTAACATGACGGCTATTAGGCCACGTGGCCTTGACCTTGACAGTGATCACGGGCTGCTTAGTGGCCTTCGTGACTGCTCCAAACTCACATGCGACCACTAGGCTTAACACAGACGTTTCACCTCTAAATATCCCTCAACATGAAAACTGTGCATACCCGACGGCTCGAACTACCTGCACTAACGAAGCTCGCTTCAAAACGCACAATAATGTATGATGAGTAGCCTCATTGCTACGTTATGTCGAAAGCAAGCTGGAGACCACGCAGTGAGAAACTATGCATTAGATTAAGAAATACGAGGGGCAGTTACAAGTTGAGTTTGTTGAACGCAGTAACTTACAAATCATAAATACTTTCTTCAGAATACTGAAGAACCGGGAGTGGGCAAGGAAAAGCCCTAAGAGGGTGATTAAAATGAACTTGATTTCATGCTGGTTCTAACCCCGGCGTTATGCAGGACGTAGAGATAATCGTAAAGGTGCGATGCAATGGCCACAGGATGGTAAGGTCTCGAATAAATCTGGATTTGAAGAGGGATAGGAACAGATTATTGGGCAAGAAGCTCATCAACTGATCAGTGGTAAGGAAAAAAGTAAGAAACTTTGGACTCTCACTGCAGAATAGATACTCACTGCTTACCGAGGAAGCCAACCGTAGCCTTGAAGCAATGAATGATATTATCGGAGAGATCATTAGTGTGCACGGTAGTATCAGGTGACAGAATTGTTAGAGAAAATACCAGAAACTCTGTAAGGAGACAAAATACTTCATTAGGAATGCCTAACTTTGAAAGCCTGCCACCCAACAGAACGGATGGAACTGGCAGAATTATCAAGGCTAAAAAATAGGTGCAAGGTGGCCGACATAAAAAATTATACCATAAGGAAAATTGGGCACGCTCTAAAGGATGGTCGTAGCATGAAAGCGCTAAAGAGGAAATTAGGCATAGGCAAACATCAGATGTAGTATGCATTGAGGGTCAATGCGGGCAATGTCATTATTACGTGGACAAGATAATCAAGGTAACCCAAGCGTTCTATACGGACCTCTACACTAGAAATGAAATTGGCTACAGTCAGGAGCAATCAGACGTTGCGCCAGTATGAACGACGAGGTTCAGAAAGCCTTAAAAGCTCTGAAAAGGGGAAAAGCAGCTGAGGAGGATCAGGTAACTACAGATTTGTTGAAGGACGGAGGGGATATCGTGCTAGAAAAACTGGCCACCCTGCATACGAAATTTCTTATTACATCGAAAGCGCCGTAATCAAGAGATACGCGAACATTATCTTAATTTATAAAAAGGGTACGCTAAGTACTAAAAATTACAGACCAATCAGCTTACTATAAGTTACGTGTAATGTATTTGCCAAGGTAATCACTCAGAGGACCAGGACAACCTTACACTTTAAACAACCAAAGGAACAAACAGGATTTCAGAAAGGCTACTCTACCATCGATCATATCCGCACTCAAAAACAGGTAATAGCAAAGTGCCTTTAATATAGCCAGCTCCTATAAATAGCATTCATTGATTGCTATAAAGTATTTGACTCGGCCCAATCCTCAGCGGAATCCTCAGAGGGCTATTGAACGAAAAATGGTAGGGGTAACATTAAGAGATAGGAAGCGTGCAGAGTTAGCGAGAGAAATAACTCTAGCTACCGACATTGTAGTGGAAATTAAGAAGAAGAAATGGACGTGGGCAGGACATGTAGTGCGAAGAGAGGATAACCGATGGTCGCTTAGGGTAACAAACTGAATTCCAAAGGAAGGAAAGCGTAGCAGGGGGCGGCAGAAAGTTAGGTGGGCGGATGAGATTAAGAAGTTCGCAGGGGTCAAGTGGATGCAGCTAGCACAGAACCGGGTTAAGTGGAGAAATATGGAGAGGCCTTGGCCCTGCAGTGGGTATAGGCAGGCTGATGATGTTGATGATGATGATGATGATGAATCCTCAGCGGTCATGCAGGCATTGCGAGATCAAGGTGTAGGTGAGCCATATGTGACAGTACTGAAAGATATCTATAATGGCTGGACAGCATCATATTTATGATTAAAGAAGCTGATAAAATTTTAATTACGAAAGGTGTCAGGCAAAGAGACACGATCTCCACATCCATATTTAGGGCTTGCTTAGAGAGTGTATTGTGTTCAAAGGCATGGAATAGGAACAGTTAGGCTTCAGGATTGTTGGAGAATATCTCAGCAATCAGCGATTCGGGATCACATTGCCTTGTTAAGTAACCCAGGAGACCAACTGCAAATTATGATAAATGATCTAGACAGGAGAAGCAGTAAGGCAGGCCTAAAGCTTCAAATACTGAAGACTATAGGTAATGCTGAACAGCCTGGGAAAGGAACTGCAGTTTAAAATAGGTGCCAAAGCGTTGGAAGTGGTCCACGAATACGTCTACTTAGGACAGGTAGTCCGGACCACGAAAAGGAAATAACTAGGAGAATGAGAATGAGATATAGCGATTTAGGAAGGCACTCAATCATTATAATTAGCAGCTCTACTCAAGAGGAAAGTGTAAACAGTTTCATTCTACCAGTACTGACTTATGGGTCAGAAACATGGAGGTTAACGAAAAGTGTGCTATTTAAGCTGTGGACTCCGCAGAGGGCCATAGAACGGAAAATGATAGGTTTAACGTTAAGAGATAGGAAGCATGCGGAGTGGATCTGAGAAATAACAAACGCTACTGACATTACAGTTGAAATTAGGAACATGAAATGGTCATGGCAGGATATGTAGCACGAAGAAGAGGATAACCGATGGTATCTAAGAGTAAATAATTTGATTTCAAGGCAAGGTAAGTGTGGCAGGACGCGGAAGAAAAGGTGGGTGTTTCAGATTAAGAAATTCGCAGGGGTCAAGTGGATGCAGCTAGCACAGGACTGGGCTAATTTGAGCAAATTGGGAGAGGCCTTCGCCCTGCAGTGGTAATAGTCTGGCAGATGATGATAATGAATGCTGAAATATTTAATTTCATCTGTGGAGCATGTGTCGGGCCTTTAGTGCGGGAAGCTAATGCTAGGTGTACTGCATGGTAATATAATGTTATTACGAAGCTCACCTCAAATAAGCGACACAGCGATGGTTAAGGAAGCAAATGACTTCGCAATTCGGTTCAAATGCGTGTAGAAGGAAATGTGTGTAGTAACTGTGAATACCTTGAACAAACAAGGACAGCCTCCTAGGTTCTCGATTGTGATGGGTGTTAAAGTCTAAGGAAAAGCAAAATAAGTAATGTACTCGCCACAGCCTCGTCGGTAAATACATTGGTTTTTACAGAGTCTGCTAGATGGTTAAGGGAAATTTCAGGCATTCATAAGCATAACGCGTGCTTTATTTGGACAAGGGCCCCGGGCACACGTGTTTTCTCCCAATTGCGTTTTTCGCGACATAAATTACCCCGATGATTGTAACCTTCTTCAGAGCAATTTTTACTATATTTTATCTAGGCGTGACAATTGGGTCAAGGAAATAAATATTGATAAACGTAAAACTATGAGGGTATCCCGACACATTAACACGCCCTCCAGATCCTGCCTAAGTAACGCATCATTGGAATACGTCACTACGTGTATATGTATACTTTAGCGTCTACATTTCTGGAGACCTACCTGATCCAACCGTATGGAGTACATTATAAAAAGCTAATTGCTTGTTGGGCTATCTGTGCCGAATCTTCACAAAAACTCTCTCATCTCTTAAAGTGCAGCTTTACAAACAGTATTCTGCTCTAAGTAGAATACACAGCTTATTTGTGAGATCCAATTTACAATAAACTTATTATTTCCTTTCAGTTCGTTCAAAATGATGCCGAGTATTTTGTTGTGTCTAACTTTATTTATGTTTTAAGTCCGACCAGTATAAAAGCTTAATCTTCTTTACAATCCTTTGGGTATCGGCGTAATATTATTTGTTTCGTCTTTTTCATGAACTGGCCCGCGATCCTCCTACCCGCTATGTATCACATCGCACCGATCATCGTCACAAGGTTTTAACTCACACCATATAAAAGACTGAGCCTTTCGTGCCTCGCATTTCACGTGAATAGAGCCGCATTTTCGTTGAAATGTTCAACATGAATAATAACCAGGATTTTCGAAATGCATTAGCTACCTTTGTATAAATAGCAGAATTATTTTTTGTAACCCTCACTTTTCTTGTTTCTGTTCATGCATGTTCATTTGTAACCTCTCAACTCTTTGATGCTTCCGGCCCTAATTGCTCAATTATTAAATAGTGTTTATTTAACAAAATAAAGTTTTGATAATTGCTCAAGTAATTAGGCGCCTCATCCTCCGGTTTCGAATTAGACCGGCTCTGTCAAACGTTTTCACGCGAGCGCAGCACGACAATGACACTGTTTTCCGAACAGCGTCACTTCAGCTATTGGCTGAAAATAATAAAAAAATAAAGATCAAACTTTATTGTTATACGAAAAGAGTTTTCTACCAGAAAGCAAGTATCTTAATTTTTTTTCCGAAGCAGTTTACTATAATTCGTTTCCACCTTAAACATGTCACTACTTTGCCCACGATAATATAGACAGGCCTGTCAATAGCGCGAAAATCTAAAGTTTAATGAATTTTTATTTGTAATTGTTTGCTGCAGAAATTACAAGTAGTGTTTCAAGAAATTTTCGGAAAGCAGAGTAGGCTCTTGACTCCGCACCATGTTGTCATAATTCCGTCAGCAAGAAATGCGGAGACTTGATCTTCGCAAAAATCAACTGTTTTTTGGGCTGACTTTCGCCCGCAAAAGACCTCAACTCGGCGAGCGCGACAGAAACAATCGTGCTCAGCTGTCGTCGCTCTACTACTCCCTCATAGCGACAAACGCTCAATTTAAGGCGCTGAGGAAACATCTAGAAAAAGCGGCAAACGGTGACTTGCCCAAGCTTGAACATTGAAGAAATATTCGCGAGTGGCCGGAATCTTTGAGAAACATTTCGGCACATCTTCCGCGACGAAGCATCTGAAAAAGCTGCGTCTCGCGACAACAAACATGACCCACATAGAATTGTTAAACACGAGAGAATCAGAGAGATAAGGCCGCACGCCAGGGCTCTCTAAAAATGACAAAATAGAGATTTCACTGCTTTCCAGCATTATTTACCATTCAAAACGGCATCCACCAATAAACACAGAAAGGTAAAAAAACCCTATAAGTTAAAATAATGGTACCGCGCGCAACAAGGTTTGAGGGGCACAACATGGACGACTTTTGGACAAACCCGGCGTCTCTGGGATGGGGTCAGGCCGTAGGCGATGACCTCGTAGTCGAGCTGTGCGGAGTGTCGAAGAACTCTTTATAGCCTGAAGTACCGCCGCAAAATCTTGTCATTCAGTCCGTGGCAGCGTATCGGCGTCTAAACCCACACGTCTCGTGATTCTCGAACCAAGCTGGGGAAAGTCCTTGAAGAGCAAAGTAGGCTTGCTTGAGTTTCGAAGCGTTGTTTCAGCCATTGAAATCAGCCACACGATCGAAAAGGTCCATCCAGTCTTCCTCATCTGCTGTGGGCAGACCTTGGAAGACGAGGGAGTTCCGGAGCTGCACGAAGACAATTGGTGCTGGTGACTATTCCATTGCCAAAGTTGACGCTTTCGGAGGTCGAACAGGATCCGTCGGATGACAGCTCAGTTGATCCGTTTTTTTTTTATCGCACCGTATTGTCACGTAGTGGTGAATATGCCGTCGGCACCAACTACCTTTGCCAGCACCATAGCCGAGTTTCCTCTCAAACCATAGGATGGCGGATTCTATGGGCAACCGGAGCTTTAAAGCTATTGCACTTACCCATGCTACATGTTATAGATACCTTCGCATCGTCATACGCAGCAGAACTTTGCGAAGGCTCGATTTCGAACATGCGGAGCCGGGATTAGATCTGCTTGACTGGTCACTCCCCGAAAGCACTATACGCTGGACGGATGGAGGATTGAAATTTAGGAGCGTCCCATTTCAAACGGGGTGGTAGCAGTTGCTATCATGCTTACTACTATCCTGCGATCACCGCAGAGAACCTATCCTCGTGGCTGTCTCTTGTTCGCTGTTGGGTGTTATCTTCAGCAACTTGTATTCGTGTGCACTGAACACAGAGCACACCACTATCGCATTACCCTCTTAAGCTTCGCTAGTCAGCGGTAAACGTTTACAGTGGCGTTCCCAGTGAGGCCTCTATCATGGTCCATAAATTCTTTATACGCGCTGGGCGTACTCTAAAACAATTCTGCAGATCCTTTTTTGAAGTAGGACTCTTTATTGGAAGCCACCCATAAGGAACAGACAGTTCTCATGGACCTAAAGTTTACCAGACGTCAAGGTTTCATACAAAAGCACACTATACTACTTGAGTCGCAAGATAAGTTCATAGGAAATTTGCCACCCCTAAAATGGAAATGCGCATCCTCTGTTCCACTAAAAGTGCCGGCCGGTGTGGGCCAAATAAAACCCAGAAAAATAGGGTCAAGACACAAGTTCCTGCTACTTAGACGCAGCAAAATCAGAGACGGTGTAAATTGTGGCAGTTGGGGTCCACCAACAAATGTTTGATGCCCTTGTGGCAGCACGCACTCTCACCCAGAGAGAGCGGCATTGCCGCGGCCGACGTCGACAATAAAGCAGCCGAGTGAAGCCAGGGCCTCGCATCAAGACCCGCATTGTACATTTCTGTACGACTTTAAGGATCACACCTTCTAGTGAATCAGTTAGTCATTGCCTTTGTAGTGCCGATCTCATCTTGCTTGACGCCTACAGCCTCACCATCCGCGAGGACAGTATATAATATTCTTTGAAGTATCCATTGCTTCAGCCACCACACATGCCACTTGCCCTTTATAATCCCTTATGCCATGACTGCCTACCCCACTTAAGCTAAAGGACGACTGAATTTCGCGGAAGGCAGTATACTGCAAAATCTTGGCCATGCTGGTACAAGAAAACGCCTCGTCTCGACACCAGGACATCAAGGAGTGCTATGGAGGGAGTGCACCTACGCCAATTCCCTATCACAGCTCGCGCGGTAGTAGACCTCTCCATCCCCCTCTTCACTGTACCTCGGCTCCATGACTACATACGCGCAGAAGCTGCAACACTGCGCACTCTTATAGAAAATATTGGCCTCCAGACAAGCGGCATTCCAAAGCAGATGAAGTAGGTCTGGTACGTGCAACTCACTCGCCCATTTAGACATAATAAACTCCAGGTCATGAGGACCATAAAGCAAATTATGCAAGCACGATGCAGATCTGTATTACATGGTAGGGGCCTGATAAAATATACCTACACACAACCCAAACATGTTGTCAAATACTGAGGGGTGGGAGGCTCCCCTATTCATCTCAGGACACGAGGAAAAAGGGCCCGTGACGCGATCACGGAAAGCAACGGCAGCCGCACGAATCCCAGACTAGGGACTCCACCCACACACCCCCCTCGCTTATTGCCCAATATCCCTCGCTTATTGCCCAATAAAGTGTTTCTGTCAAACATTCCTAGTGAGGTCTGTACTCTGCGATTTTAACCGTCTTTTTGTGGCGTCTAGATAAAAAAATTGTGGCCTCATGCTGAAACAATAATGAAAGGCTTATACTGCATTCATGCTTCTTATTTGGTCATTTGAGCTAAATTCGCAGCAGTTCGTTTCATTTTAACACAGGTTTTGCGAAATGATGCAGTTCTCAGACGAGCAGAAACGCCACCAAATGTCAATAAATAACAGGCTGCTAGGTGGAAACAAGAGAACAAATAATAACAACACGCATACAAATGACGATAAGATGCTCAAGAAAGATGCACGCATACAAATGACGTGAAAAAAAAACTGAACCCAGCACACACATCTAAATTAACGACCATTGAAGGCTTAGATTCTGTATAGTGGTTTATTTACAAATAGATCATACTGAAGCATGCAATCTTTTCCAAAGTGCACCGACACAAATATTCTGACTTCCCGGTGAACTACACTTGCAATAGCGCCAATAAAACACGGTTTTAAATTGGGATAAAAGTATTAACGTTGCGGACCACTTAACCAGTGTTGCATGCTTTTCAACATTCTACAAAGAATCTTTACGTTCTTAAACCGCCGCTTGTTCATTAGATTTATTAGCATTAACCATATGATTATGTTGCGGTGACCAGTGAATCCTAATTAGACAACCGTTCATCTTCTAGGCAATGGCGCTCCAGCAAATTGTTTAGGGTAAGTAGGAAGCCCAAGTGACGTATAGCGACAGTCAGCAAGACGGCGTAGTCGCTGATGAGCTGGACGCATCGGAAGAGGTAGCTTCAGCCAGGACAGCAGAAAAGAGATATAACAAAGGAGCATAGTAGAAGCGGGTGTTGTTTGGCTACGAAAGACCGCAGGGAGTTCAGGAGACAAAGGGAGAGTGCGCGAAACATAAGATCAGTAAAGGGCGTTAAAAGCTGGTCATGTGCCTCGGCGGGTCGAGAAGGAGGATGGTATAAGTATAGGGCTAAGTGCTGCTCGTGCGGCTGCGTCTGCACAGAGCGAGTCGTTCGAGGCTGGGGCCCAAGTAGGATGCTGATCGATTGCCGCCAGGCGCGTCGAGGAATGGGTCAGTAGGGTTTGGCCGAGACAAGGCGTCGCCATGGAAGCCGACAGAAACAGAAAAGAGACAACACCAAGCTTAGAGGACGTGTACACGTTCTGACAAGGGGCAGATTGCTCGGCGGTAGTTCTGGCATATAATAAGTGAGATTATCGGCCGTCCTTCATATTTCTTACAATACGAAAACTCTGTCAGTTACAAAGAAAGACTCATTCGCAGTACCGGATTCCACCTAACCAAGGTTTTGCTACGTAATGAATATCTTGAAGACGCAAAAGCGTTTTTGAAAGAAAGCAGCCTGCCACGTAAAAAAGTGCTAGTTTTGAAAGATTTGCAGTAAACGGTGGCTTGCTCTGCGTATACTTGCAACAATATCTTAAGCGTAGCCTTTTCTTTACCTAACATATTGGTCCCTCCATGCATTTTTGGTCGCATAGCTAACCCTGGGCACCACCCACGGTTTTGTGGACGTAAAGATAAAGGCATAGACATGTAATAATGATTGGGACTGTACAATAAAATAGTTTCTTGCCGCATGCATAATCAGAATCAAACGGCTGCATCCGTTGACCTTCGTTTCACATATTATATGCAGCTGTTTTTAAGCTACCGGAAAGGATTAGAGTAATTATTTTGCCACGTCCGCAGAGTATCTGATAAACGATGAATAGAATTATATCAGAATTATGTTAAGGAGGGAAAGGCAGTTTGCAATAGTTTGCGAAGCAACTTAAGTATTAAAGGAATATGTCTACTTAGGACAAGTACTAACCGCAGATCCGGACATGTAAGAGAAATAACTGGGAGAATAAGAAAGGAATGGAGCGCATCTTGCAAGTTCTGACACATTATATATGGCCGCTATCACTCAATTTGAAAGTTTACAACAATTTACTAGCCCAAGGAGCTGACACGTGGACGCTTACAAAAAAGGATTGAACCTAAACTGATGATACAGCACTGGGCTATGGAATAAAAAACGGCGAGGTTAGTAAAACGTTAGGTGCATAAAAATCGTGCAGAGAGGGTCAGAGAAAGAACTACGGTTAATGGCACTATAGTGGAAATCAAGAAGAAATGGTGATGGGAAAGGCATATACTAAAGAGAAAGAATAACCGATGGTCGCTTAGTGCAACAAATCGGATTCCAAGGGACGGGTAGTGTAGCTGGGGACCGCAGAGAGTCAAGTGTGCGGGGGAGGATAAGAAGTTAAAAGAGTCAAGTGGATGCAGCTAGCACAGAGCCGGGTTGACCGAAGGAAATTGGGAGAGACCTTCATCCAGCATTGGTGTAGTTCGGCTGATAAGGATGATGATGAAGAATTGCGTCTAAATGCTACCTTTGTTTGCAGCTGCCTATCCTCTTGAAGGTTATCACGTTGAACAAATGCTTTTTACTGTCATTTCTGTTTCGACTGCTAGTTATCGTAATGTATTTTTCAAGCCATCTTGAACTTAATTTATTTTTCTTTTAATTCAGGTAATAAAGTGTAAGAAGAGAGAAAAATGTATTTATTTCAAGGGGAGCACTGTATAGAAATTGCAGGGAATCATTCAAGAAATGAGAACAAATAACAGCATTCGAATGCCACAAATCGGAAACCTGTAAGCAATTGAAGAATTGCGGGAAATCAAATGTGTCCCACTCAGATATTTTCCAACAAGAAAAAAATTTAGGCACTGTATTTGGTTCTTACCGAGCTAAGAATATTTATCTCAAAAACTGCACGCATTATTCCTGGTAATCAGGTTGTATCCTTATGATTAAATTTCTCTAAAACACTGCAGCTTTGATAATGTGTCTGCTAAGAATAATTTACTCCATATACAAATAAAATACATGACAAGTTTAAGACATTCTGCAAGGTCCATGCTAAAATACTGCATTATATATATTTCCTCTGCTCGCGATCTGTTTATGTATTCTTGCACTTTTCGGGTACTGACACGCAAATGTGTTAACTGCTACAAAAAAAAAAAATCACCATGTTATATGGCGCCGGTTTTTCTTAGACTGATGTGGTATTTTGTTCCTGAATAAGCTGCGAACGCACTCACAACAACCCGCAAAACATTTAGGGCGACTGAACTAATACTACTTCTATAGGTAGATATGTGCTTAATATATAGGGTTCAGTGAAGGAAGAAGCAGTACTGATTGATACGGTTTTAGTTGTTATTTGGATGCTATTTTGACAATAGGAAAAGCCTCAGGATTCGAAAGCGGCGTTAATGTTTGTACATTTAGAGTAATGTTTTTACATTTCCTTGAACAGAGCTTTTTTCCAGACGCTGAGCCAGCGACATTTCTTCGGGCTGAAAGTAATCACAATTGCAGTTTGGTTAAATTAGGCTGACCTTCAGCATGCCTGTTGTACTTCGCCAGCCATATTTCAGTAGCTGTGAGACGCCGGCGACTATCACCTTTTTTCCGCGAACAAAACAACTGCTTCTCGCCGGCATCATCATTTTTGCTGCTGTTCGCCATATCGCATCAACTCGTGTCATTTGTTTTCGAAACTTTTGTTAACAGGGAAGGTATTTTGAAGGCTTCTGTGAATCGCATAGAACAAAGAATATCAATATGGAACATCAGAAGCAAAAGAAGTGAGAGCGATCCGAGATCGTTCCATGAAAACTACAGTTATGCGGCTATGCTTGCCATTGAATGCGCAGATATCCCTGGCGACTATGTGGGCTAGACCGTAATATTTAGCATGTTTTATCGTGACTGCCGCCTAACAAGAAAAAAAAATACACCGTTTGCTGTGATGCAGAGCCGTTCGCGAGCCGAGTGGTTGATCTGGTCATGAGGCTCGCCAAAGGCTGGTGCATCACAACAAACGCCGTATTTTCTTTTCTTGTTAGGCGGCAGTCACGATAAAACTTGCTAAATATTATGATCTATTGCACATAGCCGCCTGTGATATTCGCCACCCGTCCCTTCGTACATAAAGAAAACAAACGACAAAATACATCGCAATTAGGCCCCGTCGCACATAGAGCAAACCCGCACCGAACAAATCCTCACTTAGCCTATCACTGGTCGGTGACAGGCTTGGTGCAAACTCCAGTAGCTACTTTTGATCATGTACACTTTTTTAGATGCATATAGGTCTGTAACGAAGTATTTTTTGTATGGTCGCCCATTTCGTACAGTCGTACAGTTGCCCAAGGTCGGCCATTCACATCTTGACGCTTAATAGCCCTAATTAAAGCTTCACGTCGTGGTCGGTTGCGGCTATATCAAGGGAACCTCAAAAACCGCGTCTTGCATCCTGGCACGCCTCGGGAGTGGCAATCGTATACAGCATATGTGGTTGGCGTCTTTTGCCCAAGCCGGTTACGGTCACCTTGCCGCCAGACTCCGTGCACTGGCTGCGACGAGAAACGCCGTCAAATGTGTTTCCATCAGTCGCCGCTAGGACTTCGTGCATGCTGAGAAAACTCGCGCAAAATACAGATTGGGCTGATCTCATTCTTACCGCATAGAGTTCCATTATATTGTGCGTTTGCACTCAAGTACCCCCCAAGAGTTCTGTGTGGGTAGCGTGGGGGCATGGCCACTTTTCAGCCCGGCCGCGGCCCACTGTGAACAAACCTGGCCAACGAAATGCATTATAACCCGTTTGCCTTCAGCACACCGGGCATTTCACAATATATAGCAGCACAGCACCACTTCAGGCATGCAACTGGACCGCGGCTCTACATTGGGAGACGGTGAGTGATTAGAGATACCTGAGCCCGCATCGTATGAACCTCCAGACAGCAGACTTCTAGCGATGCGTTGCGGAGCGACCACTGCCGACACACTGCCAAAACGTTGCGCAGTATGCCTTAGCTATACCTGGATAACATGGTCGCAGTGAAAGGACAAATTTCATGCCTTTCAGGGGAGTTCAGATATCTCAATTTCAGCCAAGCAGATGAATAAACCACCAACGGGCGTCCCAGCGACGTCGATGTCCTCCCACTCTCCGTGTTATTTATTTATTCTCCTCATTTGACGACCTCTGCAACATCTGTGCTCACGGACGCCTCTACGTTTCGCTTCCATTGAAACGTAGCCGCCCGCGGCCGAGATCGCACCCAGCCACCGGCGGCTGCGTTTCGATGAAGGCGAAACTAAGAAGCGTCCGTGTGCTGCGCTATGTCAGCGCATGTTGTTGTGGCTGTAGGAAGAAGGAAAAGAAAATGCACGGGCCTGCTACTGGCTCTGTAGCTGACCCACCTCCGCTGAATCGTGTGGACAGCAGAGAAAATAGAGAAGACAAAAAAAGAAGAGAGATAGAAAGACGCGCACCGCAACAACAGCCATCGTCCACCACCGAAGGGGTGGCAGGTGCAATGAATGCCAAGAGCAGATAAAAATCGGTGGCAGGCTAGCACCCACCGCAAGCGGCCACCTGCCTGTACCAGCCCCATCAGGGCCAGGATCAGTGCACCCTTCGCCACCTCCACCTGTTCCCTGTCAGCGCATGTTAAAGTTCCCCAGGTGGTCCACTTTCCATTCCCTTCCCTTACGGTACGGGTCAGGTGTCACGTAACCAGTGTGACAGGTAAACAGGTAAGGCGCCTTTAATATCCCGTGATCCAATTATTTTTTCAGCCAGTTATCCTTTGTGATGTCTGTCACAGTAAAACACTTGACCAATTAACCGAAATAGCAAGTACCAGTCGCCCTGTTTTGGTCCATTGCAACTGCACAGCCTTTTTTCTACGGCGTTGGACGATGTCAAGAACCGGCGTTTCATTAACAGTCTACAGAAGGGAGCACTGTCAACAAAGGTAATAAGAACCTTGTCATCGTGTTCGACCATCACATATTAATCTTGAATGGCTCTTTAGCGTTCGTCGGGAATACCTGGATGCCATTCTAGCTGGGGCAACTATAATGTTCGTCACTGTAATTGATGGGGTGGGGGGGTCGGCCCAGTTCAAACCCTCGTGAAAGACTTGTTAAGGATGCCTTCTTGAATGACCTCCATGTCCTAGTCAATCACTCGGGAAGGAACGAGGATGGTGCTTCATGACTATAACAGGTTTGACCGCGTTGTCGGGTCCGGGTATTCCCGCTGGGCACACGGAGCTACATTTTTTAGAAACGTGAGTGCTATTTTATCATCATCAGTCTCCTTGCCTTAATGTTTCGCCCTTTACGCCACATGCGATCGACAAGAACAGCTTTTGCTTCTTTCCCGACAGACTGTGTTTATATTCTTCACCACTCTTTGTTGACCTCATACAAAAAGCATTGATCAGTTCTACGACTACCACCTGGACCGAATTTGATCTATCTTAACAAGACGCCGCCTATGTAACTCAAGGCTGCCCGCTGTCAAGCCGAACTGACTGCTTCGAGACACACATGCATCCACACGACTTAATTACCTCACCGCTATGCTCACAGTTGTGAACGCAACCCTGTGTGTACAATTTTGTGCCGACTTCTGAAATGCCTAACACTGGCGAACATTCCGTGAAGTGCAGAACCTTCACAGTAGTGCACCACAGTGATGTTCCACTATATTTTTTCAGAGTAGTGTTTCACATTAGTTGGAGTCGAGAGCCAAACAGCCGTAGTGTTGAACTTCTTCCAGGCTGTGACGCCACAAAAACCTCTTGTTCCAAGACATGCATCCTACCTAGCTGGGAGGAGACTGCTGTGTATATTTGTGTAACCTTTTTGGCAAGAGATTTAGTTGTCACTATATGCAACGTAGATCCGGGTGTAGGCGAAACTGTGTGGTCGATCGTTGGAAATGTGCGCTTGCCTTTTGAGACATCTTTTACCGAAGTCGATTTCGATTATTTCTTCTGAAAGACGCTTGTGAGGTGGACTGGGGCTTGTGGACATGTCAAGGTAGGGCTGATGATAAGTCCCTTGGAGAGCTGTACTCCTCGTACTCTGCGGTCGGAGGTCACTCTCACAGTTTATACTGCGAAGAATTGAGCCATGGAGGTGGTCATGCGGGCACTGTAGCACTTTTCAGCCTTAACATGATCAACACATGTCAGGTCACGTGGCGCTAGGAATGCCTGGGGCATCGCTGGTGAGATGAAAAAAAAAACACTTTATACATTATACAGTGCATTGTACAGACAAGGCCGACACTGTGGCCGAAGGTTAGTAGCCATACGCGACTATTCTCGCCCAACAGTTAGACATGATGTGTAGCGGCTGGAAGCCAGGATAAAATAAGCAGAAAGCAGACGGGCAGCGCTATATTTTGCACACAAAACGTTTTGAATCTCCGAAAAGCGTCTCAGCTGCTCAGCTGACCTGTCAATAATAGACCATTGTTGCGATATCTTTGCATTATATTATATTTGGTACGCTAATTTACACGCACTAACCCTGCCATTTCTTTCATTCGCTCCCTACTATTGTTGCCCTTTCTATCTTCCCTGTCTCTCTATGGATTTAGAAAGGGATTAGCCACAACTACGCAATTGGTTGAAAGCGTCTATACTTTAGCATCTGTGATAGATAAATACAGGCAAACTGATATGTTGTTTCTTGACCTTTAAAAGCTTTTGACCATGTGTCCCACCCAAATTGATTTTCAAAGTGCGACACATTCTCGATACTAACCTAATCACTAACTTGATGACGGCTTATCTTTCCAACCGCGGGCAGTTCGTCCATTTCGAAGGCTACCACTCAGATAGCATTGAAGTAACATCAGGAGTACTGCAAGCCATAGTACCAGCACCATCACTTTTCCTAATCTGCACAACTGATATTACCAACGATACAAGCATCAAAGTGCGAATATTTGCCGATGATTGCATAATCTGTAGACAAATTACTACTCAACAACACCAAAGTCAGTTAAATAATGCCGTTGAAGATGTAGCATCATGGTACGACGAGTGGCAAATGGTACAATACTTAGATAAATCAGTAGTGACCAAAGTATAAAAAAAACAAAGGCCATTAACTTTCACTTACAAATATAAGGACACGATATTACAGGCTGTTACCGAGTGCAAATACCTGGGAATAATTGTTTCCTCGGATTTAAGGTGAAACAAGCGCGTATCTTAAGTAACAAAATCGCTTACAGGCCTTCGCCCACTAAGGCGTTTAAATGGATTCGCCTCATCTGAAACCCAATTGCTTACATATACATCCTTTGCATGGCCAGTCGTTGAATACAACATAATATAATCGTTTCCTCACACAAATAATTTGGCTTCTAAACTGGAAGGAGTGCAACTCAAGGCTATAAGATTTGTTTTTAATAAGTATTGCCACCTCGATTGCCCATCTGAACTTCTCCGACGACCTGGACTTCCGACTATTAGTTTTCGCGCAAAGAATACTCACCTAAACTGTATTTATACTTTTTCAATCTCAGCACTAGGCATATAGGCTCTAATCAGTACTTATTTTGTTCGACAACATGAAATGTAGGGCACAACACTCAAATCACATAACTGAATATCAAACACGCAACGACACTTTTAGGCCATTTTTTCCGCAAAAAATTCGAGATGGAATTCATTGCCTGATAATAATGTTAATATAATATCTTTTAATGCCTTTGATTAGCAGTTATCTAGCCTTGATTGAAAACGAAGCGCTCTTTTCGTTTTGTCGATGATTTGTGTCTCTGAATTTCTTTTGGGTTATTGCTTGTGATAGGTCTATTGAAGCTGATTTAACCCTTGTTGATTCGTGTATGCTGTGAATCCCTTATGTGTCTCTGCTTTTTTCTGGCAATCCTGCAACAGCCTCGTTGAGGCTAGCAGAATGTAATAAATAAAATAAAATACCGTTCTTGTTCGCTTTACTTCCGCTTGCCGCATCTGAGGTGCTTACAAGTGCCGGGGCTAGCAAAATCGTTATTATTTATTATCTTGTTCGAATAATAACAAAATAATAACTGTAGATAGACGATCAGCAGATTGTAAAATATTAACAACGGTGATATAGTACATATCGCTGTTACAGATGCACCTTTTTCAGCAAGGTGAAGAGGAGCGGGCTCTCAATATTAAGCAAGAACGAAGTTACGCCTTAGTAGCCTTTCGTGCGAGTTCCGAACACTTACTTGATATATAGGAGAGAAGAAACTGATTACCCGTGGAACAAGGGGTCGTTGAGCAACAAGCGGGTGATTTTATTTGCGGCAAAGATTTGGCAGATGTTGTCTGGCAAACACAGCTATTTCTTAACCAACACCTACATCTTATAACCATATGAAAGAACATGCTAATACCGCTTGCAAGCAAAAATACCTAATCGATTTGTCGTGAACCTTTTATGTCGTGAAATATAGTTACGATATGTCTTTTTCTAGAAATACTCACCCTGAAAGCTTTTTGTGTAGATGGTCGAGAGAGAGAAGGAAAATAGAATAGAAAGGCCGAGAGGTAAAACAGGCGATGCCCAGCAGGCTACCTTACACGTGGGGACAGAAACAAAGGGAGAAAAAGGGAACAAAGAGCGCCAAGGAAAGGAGCTATGCCATGTTCCGAGATCTATAGTGAAAAGGGGTAAAGAGCGTAGACTTGAAGTTTTGAACATAGCCCCGAGTCCTTTAAAAACTTAAGTAGCACCTTCACTGAATTTCTTTGTGGTGAAGGAGTCATATAAGGGCCCGGAATCTGAGCTTCAGTAAGAGCGCGAGAGTCCAAGCGGTGGAGTGTAGCAGCAAGGAAAGCACGCTCGGGGTCAAACTGAGGGCAGTCACAAATTATGTGCGCAATCGTTTCAACACACCCACACTGCTCACATGTTGGACAGTCTTCCATGTCGATGAGATGGGAATAGGCGTTTGCAAACGCCACTCCTCACCACAGGCAACAAGACATTTTAGCATCACATCGGGGGAGGCCGATCGGAACCTGTAGTTGAAGTAACTTCTCAAAGTGGTGCGAGCGGGCATCTACCCTCAAGGCGTATACCGGTACTGTCTAGTCACGTTTCGGGCGATCAGTCGAAGGTGCCTTGCGGTGTCGGCACGTGTCAATGGTGTCAACGGTCGATACCAAATGTGAATGTGTGCCATGGGAACAGCCGGTCCTGGAAATGAGAATATTGTACGGCTATAAGAAACAATAATGTCTATAAAGGAGGCGCTAGGCCTAGCCGCAACGCTCAACGCAGGCATACTTTAGAGGGACACACTTTATTGTCAGTGTCATGAATGCCATGAAATGGCGTGAATGCGCTCCTACGTTTGGGTGCGGATTTTGCTAATAATAGATATTTGTGCAAAACTGATTTTAGTTGTAATTATGTCCATCCGGCTACTTCATAATTTACAATGTGAAATACATGAATTACTAGAGAAACGTGATCTAGTTATTGTAAGGGGCCGTTTAATTAAATTGAATATTTTTTCATTGCTTGAATTATTCCTGCTTTTGCGAAACACACTGTGGGATTACCTACGGGGCTACGGCTCCGCTCTCAGAGCCAAACGCCACTCGCTAGCTCAGACCACACTGGTGGACCCAAGGAACAACACGAAGACCGAGGACAGAAAGGTTAACGGTTTATTGCCGAGGTTCTCAGTCGGTCTTCCTCGGCCGCGCGCCTGATCGTGCAACATGCAGAGTTCATTTTATCAGTCCGTCGGCGTCGTGGACGGGCCCACCCTCTTCGCTTGTCCGGTGTGCAATGGGACTCAATTATTGCACAAAACTGGCGAGGATCACGTGACAACAAGGGTGACGTAGAGCCACGTCACGGCTATGTATTGCCGCTCTGGTCCCCCTTGCCTTTTTTGGAACTTTTTCCCTCTATGATTTTTCCTTGCCGCTTTGAAAACCGTGTGGAGAGAGTGGGGTACTAGGAGCCTACTTGGCGTCTGCAGGCCTTCTTTCGGGCAAACTTTTTTTTAACCACTAGCAAAGGGCGCTCCGGCGTTGTGGTTCTTTTACATGCTACTTTGTTGTTGTTTTTTAATATTTCTCCCCTTTCCCTACTGTTGCAGATGGGCAGTCTCGAGAATCTGGTGCATGAAGGTTTTCTACCTCAAAGCTTGTGGGTATCACGCTCTTCTTCGCTCCCCCTAAAAATACTTTGCCAACGCTCCGTTTCAGCTCCGCTTGAGGACCTGCCATTGTAACCGAAAAGAGGAAAAACAAAATGAAGTAATCGCGTAGGCGGGCCCCTTCTTTAGCTCTGCTCCCTGCTCGATTTCTGACACTATTCTTCGCGCGTGCACTCCGTACATGGTCACTCAAGGAGGGGCACGTCATGCGGTGGCGGTCACAGAAAGTTAGTAAAAATGAAAACAACAGTAACTCAGCGAAGAGCAAGTCAAGTTTCCTCAGCGGTTTTTCAGCAAATTTGAGCGAAGGAACATTATGAGAAATGAAATGCATGTTTGTTTTTCTTTTCGCCACCAAGCTTGCCATCTTAAACAAGCGCAACAAGCTTTTGCCCAGTAAAAACACCTGCTGAGGCCACGTGTTTCCACCGTTTTACATTGCATAGTATTAACAAGATCGAATTATTCAATGTGTACGTGCTGAGCGGCACGCGCAAGGATAAGCGGGAAGGAGCAAGCGAGCGCAGCTCGCTAATTCCGCGCCAATCGACAACAACCGGGAGTGAGCTTTTCAGCGGGGTTAAAACCCCTCCGAAACCTCTTCTCCAGTAAGCACGAGCTTAGAAAAAAGTAGGTGGGGGGGGGGGGGGGAATACATTTTAACAATAAGTGCGCAGCATTCGCTACGCTTCCTCCCACCGTGCTTCTGCCAGTAAGCCAGGCAACCACTCCTCCTTCACCCCATCGGATGTCAGACAGACGAGGGAAAAACGTTAGAAAGAAAAAGCAGCAGACAGGCCGGGGAAAAGTTAAAACAAAATATTGGGGAGAGGCCAAGGAAAATCAGGATTGTAGCCGTAACGTAGATTTTACGACACCCTTGTTGTCACGTGATCCTCACCAGTTAACGTGCAATAATTGAATCCCGTCCGCACTCGCTTCTCTGCACGAACACGCACACGCGCACTCACTCGCTCACTTTCTGGCGCCGCCACCCCTAGCCAACCCAGCGCGTGCCGCAGCAGGAGCAGACAAGAGAGGGAAGAAGGAGGAAGCCACGAGATCTGGCGAGGAGAGGCCGCGCACTTCTCCCTCGCTGCTGCGGTGTAGCCAGAAGGGGAAGTGATGTTGTATGCCTTCCCACAACACAACTGCGGTTACCCCGCAGTAGTGGTGAAGCGTTTAGGGCGCTCGACTACTGTGCCGAGGGATGAGGGATCGAATCACGGCCGCAGCGGCCGCTTTTCATGGAGGCGGAAAGCAGGTCGCCCGTGTGCTGTGAGTTAATTTTCGGAGCCCTCCTCTGCGGCGTCTGAATCGCATGGGGACGTGAAAGTCTATAAAGTTAAACCTTTCTCAGAGTTTGGCGAGAAAGTGTAAAGTGCCGGGTGTTTTTTTTTCAACTACTTAACGACAAATTTTTTAAACTTGCGAGAGACACGTCGGTACAGTGTGTTCAGGTGTGGTGCTGGTGAACTCTTTTATTGCGCCCAAAAACAGGGGACCAGTCAAAGGACCGGTTGCGCTGGCTTAGAGGAAGTCGGCGGGGATCCCTTGGGATGTCGCGGCCTCCACCGTGCGCTGGATAAGCCAGCGTTGGTCTGCTGGCTCGGAAGTACGCAGGAGAGACTCCCACGTCTCTGAAGTGTTTGAGTTGTCTGTGCTGTAGTGTGTACAAGTCCACGCCATGTGTATAAAACTGGCCGGAGTTGAGCAGTATTTACACATGGGGGCTATCTCTTCTGGTAAGATACTGCTGTATAAGAGGGGGTGTGGGGAGCTGCCAATTTGTAGTTTGCGCCATTGGACAGCTTCGCGTCTCTCTAGATCGCGATGTGCGGGAGGATATGTGCACCTTTAGAGTCTGTAGTGCTGAAGTATGTCCGTGTACGTGGTGAGTAGAGAAGCGCGTGAGATATTAGTGTCAGCGGAAGCAGGGTGGCTGATCATACTCTCGGCTCGGCAGCTGAGATATCGAGCAAGAGGGCGCCTGGGCGTTTCCGATCAGCGACTCGTGGGGAGCCAAAAGAAGTAAGCGAGATGTGGAGGAAGGTGCTGTAGAACGTAGAATGTGTAACACCTGGCAAGAGATACGGCCAGCATCGTAGTTGTGGATAGCGTGTTGAGAATCACTGATTACGAATTTGGTATTAGGGTCGGCTGGCGCTAGCGCAATGTCAACCTCCTCAGCTGCGGTGACTTTTTCTGCATTGCGAATGCTGCAGGCTGTGTACCAGCTGCGGTGAGGGGCAAGAGCTCCCGCCACCATCACTGGCCTCGATGGATGGTAAGAGGCGTCCGTATACGTGACGTCCGGACGTGCGCTGAAGCGTTTGTCGAATTGACGAGCCCGGTCGGCCTGTCTCTCGTCCTCCGGGGGCATCCGTTTGGGAATGGGAGGAAAGCAGAGATTTAGGCGATATTCGGGTGCAAGTTCAGCGTAACTTGAGGCCGTTCTCTGCGGGGAGATCCCAACTTGCTGCAGCACCTCTTGGCCAGCGTGTGTGAGTGACAGCCGCTCATAGCGGGCGGTAAGGGTTGCTTCGATCAGTTCGCTCAAGGTATTGGAGATTCCGAGAGCCATGAGCTTATGGGTAGCTGTGGATATGACAAGACCTAGGGCCGTCTTGTACGCTTTTTTGAAGGGACGCCTTTAGCCGTTCGCTTTTGGCACGAGTGAGACGTAAGTAGTTTCCAGAGTAGGTGATGCGGGAGCAGATGAAAGCTTGAACGAGGCGCAGGGTGTTGGACTCTCGCATGTCATGATGCTTGTTGGAGATTCGCGTGAGTAGGCCTCCGACCTGTACCACCGACTGGTCGATGCGTTGGAGCGTGATGTTGTTGCTGCCGTTGGCCTGTAGGTGCAAGCCCAATATCCTGATGCTATCTGTTCGAGGAATCGGGTTTCCTTGTACTTGGAGGTTGATGTCAGAAAATATCTTCGGAGGGCGTCGTCCCGGAAAATAGATGATGATATACTCGAATTTTGTCGCCGAGCAGGTGAGGCCAACTGTACTTAGATAATCTCCTATCCGATCGATGGCGGTCTGTTGAGTATCTTCAATCTGGCCTTCACTGCCGCGCGTGGTCTAAAGTGTGAGATCGTCAGCATAAGTGCTGTGACGCCGGGGGGGGGGGGGGGGATGTAGGCCAGTAGCTTCGGCAGGCCAATCAGTGCGACGTTAAAGAGCATCGGCGAAAGTACGGCGCCTTGCGGCGTGCCACGATTTACCGGAGAGATGATGGAAGGATCTCCCTTGCCGGCTTTAAGTTGCACTGAGCGGTCGGTGAGGAAGTTCTGGATGTAAGCATATGTGCGATGTCCAACACCGAGAGCCTGAAGTTGTCTAAGAATCGCTTTATGGAGGACGTTGTCGAATGCCTTGGCAACATCGAGGCTGACGATGACTTACGTGTCTAGTGTACGTCTCATGACTACATGATGAGGGAGAAGAAGCATAATGTCCGGGGCCGCTGAATGAGGTCGGAAGCCGAACATTGTGTCTGGTAGAAGATGGTTGTCTTCAAGGTATCATGAGAGTCTGGTATGGATAACGTGTTCCATCAGCTTCCCAACACAGGACCTGAGAGAGATGGGACGGAGGTTGGCTAAGGTTGGTGATTTTCCCGGCTTGGGGATGGGCACAAGATTAGCGCATTTCCACTCCTGAGGGATGGTACCGCTGGCCCAAAATTCTTGAAACTAGTCGGTAAGAGCATGAATGGTAGCGTCGTCTAGATTCCTAAGAATTGTATTTGAAATATGGTCCGGCCCGACCGCCGAAGTCGTCCTGAGGCGATTGAGTTCTGCTCGGACCTCCGCAAAAGTGATTGGAGCGTCTAGACATAGATTGTCAGCGCCCTGATTGTGCAGCATAGCGGGCGTTATATTGGTAGTAAAGCTCACTGATTATGCGATGCGTAACCTAAAATTATGTAATCAAGTGTTTTGCTTTTATAATTTGGGGATTATATGAAGAAAATAAAAGCCATAAATAGGAAACCTTGGCTCTGTTTTTACAGTTAGGCTATCGGCAATGTCGTTCGAAAATATTTAACGAAACTACAAACATGTTTTGGCTGGTAAATTTGGCTCCCCGCATAGCTTATGTTTACATTAACGTTGCTCACACATTTAATACAGCAAAAATTAAAAACAGATTGATTTATAGGAAGGGAAAGGCGTGGTAACTGTCTCACTTGTTGTCTGTGGACACCTCAAATGCGCCGTAAGGAAGGGAGAAAGGTGGGAGTGAAGGTGGAAAGAGAGAAAGAGGAGCCGTAGTGAAGGGCTACGGAGTAATTTCGACCACCTGGGGATCTTTAACGTGGCAAAAATTAGACGCTCTCTTAGATGTCTTTTAAGAGGAGAAGGGTGAAAGCCTACCATTCGTCTCCTATCATTTACCTCTCATCGTTTGCCTTTTATCGGCGTTTCTTGCTGTGCTACATACAATTATAATTGGTTTACATGAAAGGAAAGGTGCAGTATCTGTCACACTTTCTCTGACAAGTGCGCTTTTGGACGGTACATCATCGCTCCTGTCGCGTGACGTTCCTTGACGCGCGTTCATGTGTGAGATTGTAGGTGGCAAGAACGCTAGAAAAGATGAGACTCTTGGTTGGTCGCTTCGAATCTGATGGCTGTTACGTCACTTCTCTATCAACCAATCAGATGCGCTGCCCGCGCGGGCAGCTTTTTGTCGACAACATGTATGAGCCTTGAGGCTTTCGCCTTGTTACGGAAGCCACTGTCCATTATATGCCGTGGAAGAAAATTTCGTCCACAATAATAGACCTAACGCGCGCTGCCAATTTAAATATTTGCGCTGCGGGAACCCAACCTTATTGACTTAAGAATGAATATATTTGAGGTTGAATACGTTGAAATAAATTATTTAAAAATATAAGGAACTGTAATTGCTGAAAACGCGTTGTCCCCTAAATCAAATGTACAAATTTAATTGGTTAGTTTTAGTTAATATTTATTTAATTACTGAGATCTATCTGGCATATATTCTGCGCCATACTCTACAACCCACCTGTAGAAACCGTACGACCTATCTCTCACCGCGTTTAAAATACCTGCCTGTAAACTGTCAAGAAAAGCACCCGGTATATTTCCGTTTTCTTAAATGCCCTAAAATATTTCGCTATTCAAATAATTCAGCTATTCATTTGATAAACGAAACCTTTATTCAGTTTGGCACGCAGACGTAGCAGGGTTTGCAATTTCGTAAATTAAAGAGAAAACAAATTTTGGATCCCAGTGAAAAGATTGCTCGCCTTAGTTTCCCGTAAAATGATTAGAAAACATTCTCGGTGTTTCGACTATGCTACCGTCTTTATGCATTGAATGAAGACCGGTGTAGCCTGAGCTCAAACGTAAAGCAAAACATTGAAGCAAAATGAAAGGCATGCAAAAACAGAAGGCTGCAGTCAGAAACAGGAGGATCTCCCAGAACAAGTTGAATCGAGTGCTTGTGTTTGAACAAAGATCAATCTGATTTCGGGAGGCCTGGAATTCAAGAACCACATCATAAAGCGAAGCCGCCCGATGCACTGAAGGAAATCGTATTAAGACGTTCTCAGCACAAGAGAAGCCTTGAAGAATGGAGTGCTGCTTTTCAAGCTTATTTTGAAGTCACTACAAAGACGGGCATGAAATACGTGGAATTTTTTAACCAACACCTAGGCGGTACGGTTAAAGCTTGCACGTCCTTTATAAAATATATGCAGTTTCTTTGAAGCAGTGCTGGAAAAATCTGTGCTTGTGAAGTTACAGTGAAATGCCTTAGAAGGAGCCGCCTACTTTATGAGATTAACAACGCAAAAGCAGAGCAATCGACAAACCCTCTCATGTATGCAAGCCCGCATGCAAATACAATGAAGTGTTAAACCGTTTTATTTGCCGGTTCCTGTCTTTAAGCGCACATGGGATCTCTACAACGCGTACATTATTGAATGCGCAACTACAGATTCACTTCTTGTTTTTTTAAAAAATGCGTTTCCTTTCCTACCGTGTACCGAATATACTGGATCTCGAGCCAAAAGAGTACTTAGATGACTGCTTTGAAGGATATGTCGTGAAATTATTGTCATCGCACATTCTTGAATATGTCTCAAATTATAGTAGGCGTAATCTTTAAATTGTTCAGGGGAGAAGGCTTAAGTCGTCCTTCTACCATGTGTTTTCTACGGTGTCGGATATCTGCGGCCGTGTAAAAGTGTACTGACGGCGCAGCTGAGGAATGTTTTGGCGAGGTCTACAGCATGAGCGGAGTTCTAGACTGAAAACTCCATGCGAAAGACCGGTTTGTTGACCCTTGCAGATCATTGCAACTCTATAGCTACCAGTATATTGTCACGTCTCGATTGAACGCCAAGGAGGACCCAAAGATAGGACGGGTTTAATAAATCAACCTGGACGAGTCTTGCGCTCCAACTTCCTTCTCTTCCAGGCTCGCGCTTGTGTGGCCCAGTCATCATCTTTGGCGTCGTCTTCTATGCGGCATTTGCCCCCCTCCTCAGGAAGCATCGTCCCGATGAGCATAAAAGGGAGTAGGGGGTCAAGGTCAGTCCGAGTTGTACGGCTTCATGCGTACAACGTGGACGACGTCGGCTTGTTGCTGGCGCCGCTTCGAGGTCGACACCCCGTCTGGCACCACCTCATAAGTGACGTCGGTTAAACGTCGCTGAACAAGATATGGCCCGAAATATCGCCGCAATAGTTTTTCGGAGAGTCCACGGCGGCGAATAGGCGTCCAGATCCACACTTTGTCGCCAGGTTCGTACATGACATGTCGGCGTCTATGATTGTAGCGTCGTGCATCATGCTCTTGCTGATTCTTGATCCGCACACGCGCTAGTTGGCGGGCTTCCTCTGCACGCTGAGCGATTTCCTCGGCGTCCTGATCGAGATCGTCGGTGTCGGCATTCGGGAGCAACATTGCATCCAGCATAGTTGTTACTGGTCGCCCGTGAAGGAGGCTGAATGGTGTCATACGAGTGGTGTCTTGGCGTGCCGTATTGTAGGCGAACGTGACGTAGGGAAGAATTTCGTCCCAATTCTTGTGGTTCACGTCAACGTACATGCAAAGCATGTCTGCAATGGTTTTATTGAGGCGTTCCGTCAACCCATTGGTTTGGGGGTGATAGGCTGTAGTTTTACGGTGACTGGTACCACTGAGGCGGAGAACGGTCTCCAAAAGTTCAGCCGTAAATGCAGTTCCTCGGTCAGTTATAATGAGCGCCGGAGCGCCATGCCTCAGGACAATGTTCTCCACGAAGAACCGAGCTGCTTCAGCGGCGGTACCCCTTGGCAGAGCCTTGGTCTCCGCGTAGCGGGTTAGATAATCGGTGGCGACAATTATCCATTTATTTCCGGCTGTCGACGTCGGAAATGGTCCCAGGAGGTCCATGCCGATTTGCTTAAAAGGTGTTGTTGGCACTTGAAGAGGATGGAGTAGGCCAGCTGGTTTTACAGGGGGTGTCTTACGGCGCTGGCAGTCTATGCACGTACGTACATAGTGTTTCACTGTCGCAGGCAGTTTTGGCCAGTAGTATCCGTGCTGGACTCTAGCCAACGTGCGGGTGTAGCCTAGGTGACCGGCGGTTGGCTCGTCGTGACACGCTTGCAGAACTTCACTGCGGAGAACAGATGGGACGACGAGTAGATGACTGTTTCCCCCAGGGCGGAAGTTCTTCTTGTAAAGCACGTTGTTGCGAATAAAGAATGAAGAGATTACTCGGGTGAAAATCTTAGGCACAACGGCAGTTCGTTTTTCCAAGAAATCAATAAGAGGGAGCAATTCCTGGTCTTCTCGCTGCTGTTGGGAAAGCGTTGCGTCATCTATGACACCTAAAAATGCAGTGTCTTCATCGGTCATAGTAAAAGGTTCGACCGGCGCTCGCGAAAGGCAGTCAGCATCCGCGTGCTTTTTTCCAGATTTGTAAATAACTGCCATGTCGAATTCTTGTAATCGAAGGCTCCAACGCGCGAGTCTCCCTGAAGGGTCCTTTAGATTCGTCAGCCAACAGAGCGAGTGATGGTCGCTAACGACTTGAAAGGGGCGAGCGTACAAATAAGGGCGGAACTTCATAACCGCCCATACCACTGCAAGGCATTCTTTTTCGGTTGCCGAGTAGTTCGCTTCTGCTTTAGATAGGGTCCTGCTGGCGTAAGCAATTACTTTTTCGACACCACCCTGGCGCTGCACCAGCACAGCACCTAAGCCCACGTTGCTGGCATCCGTATGAAGCAGTGTAGGGGCGTCGTCATCAAAGTGCGCCAGGACAGGTGGTGTTTGTAAACGTCTCCGCAGCTCATTAAACGCTTGTTCCTGTTCTTCACCCCAGTGAAAGACAGCATTGTCACGCGTCAGCGAAGTTAATGGCCAGGCAATTCGTGAGAAACCAGCAATAAACCGGCGGTAATAGGCGCAAAGACCCAGGAAACGCCGCAATGTCTTTTTGTCCGTAGGTGTCGGGAACTTGGCGACTGCGGAGAGCTTTTCAGGATCAGGCCGGACACCTTCTTGGCTAACGACGTGACCTAAGAATTGCAGCTCCTCGTACCCGAAGTGGCACTTCTCGGGTTTTAGTGTGAGGCCCGCAGATCGTATGGCCTGAAATACAGCTAGCAGACGGCGTAGATGCTCTTCAAATGTGGCCGAAAATACAATCACGTCGTCAAGATACACCAGGCATGTTTGCCACTTAAGTCCCGAGAGCACAGTATCCATCAACCTCTGAAATGTTGCTGGTGCTGAGCATAAACCGAACGGAAGGACCTTAAACTCGTACAATCCATCGGGAGTGACGAATGCTGTCTTCTCCCGATCTCTCTCGTCTACTTCTATCTGCCAATATCCACTTTTCAAGTCCATTGATGAGAAGTAACGTGCATTTCGTAGGCGATCAAGGGAATCGTCGATGCGAGGAAGAGGGTACACGTCTTTTTTAGTTACTTGGTTGAGCTTGCGGTAATCTATGCAAAATCGTAAGCTGCCGTCCTTCTTTTTAACAAGTACCACGGGGGAAGCCCAGGGGCTCTGTGACGGCTGGATAACGTCGTCTCTAAGCATTTCGGCCACCTGGCGCTGAATGGCTGCACGTTCTTTCGGAGCTACACGGTAAGGATTTTGTCGAATCGGGCGAATCGAGTCATCCGTGATGATTCGATGTTTTGTCAAAGGCGTTTGGCCGATCCGCGATTCGGAAGCAAAGCAGTCTCGAAATTGATCTATGAGATCCAAAAGACGGTCCCGTTCTGAAGAAGACAAATTTTTACTCACATCGACGATGGTTACGGGCGTCTTGCACATTGATCCTTCCTGTTGCAGTGAGAAGCAGTGCTGCGCCTTTGGGATGCTGTCGAAGAAGGCCACAGTTGTGCCTTTCGGAATTTGCTGACGCTCGTCGCTGAAGTTTGTCAGCAGCACTTCGGTCTGTCCATTGGTCAAGTTGACTAGCCCTCGAGCTATAGAAACACCTCGGCTTAGTATCAGGGCGACTGCCCTTTCGGCGATACCATCGCCGGTATGCGCCATGTCGCACTTCACTTCAACAAGAGAGCATGATCGCGGAGGTAATGTCACTGTCTCATTGGCGACGCGTAAGGGCATCAGTGGTACTTCCGCACAACCAAGGTCTTCATGATTGTTGGTGAAGGCAACGACGCTGTCACGAATGCTGATTACAGCCCCATGAAGACGCAGAAAGTCCATGCCCAAGATGAGATCTTTGCAACAGTCACGGAGAATAACGAAGCTGCCAACAAACACCGCGTTTCCTATTCCTATCCGGGCAGTGCACTTCCCTGTCGGTGCCAGTAGCTGGCCCCCAACGCAGTTGTAGAGACTTCGTCGCAATGGCCAAATGATTGCCTAGCGTTCTATGTTCTAGCCCCCCGCTCGCACGAGTGCGAACCTCGCTTATAAAAAACGGATAAATCTTTTTTTACAAACCGGGTGCTTTTTTTCTACAAATTCCAATTATTAAAAAACCACTAATGAATTTGCCTCTCGTTTAGCTCTAGCGTTATTTTGGAGGGCGGACCCAAGGTACGAGGCAGGATGGATGAATTGTTTTGCTGATTACCTATGCATGCGTTAGATAAATTTTTATTATTTTATTGTAGGACGTATGCTGGGGGGGGGGGGGTATTGTCAGGATTGCAGCTTGTCCTCCAAGAATAAAAATGCTTAAAAATTCTATCCCGCTTTACAAGGTTCGCATACATCCGCCTGAGAGATGACTTCTTGTCATAACACAGCGACAGCGGGGGCATCCAGTGTGTATAGCTCGGCGAATGAACACTTTGATGCCAGACTGCTGGCGAAATGACTGCGCGAATTGGGTACCGAACGGGCGGCTATCAACCAGGCAGTGGTAGAAGCAAAAAAAGCAGCGCGCTGCCTATTGGGTGATACCAGCAAAGTGACAAAATGTTTTGGTGGAACTATTTACGCCACTCGCGCTGTGGTACTGTGTGAATCCGCCATCAGGGTGAGTTCTGTTGGACGTAAGGGAGCGGTACGTTTCATTTTGTTTTTGTTTTTTGCTCGGGTAACGTATTTGGAAGGCGAGATACCTGCGTTTCTATAGCGCACAACACAAGCTCTGATTCTGCAAAAGAGCGTATCCCCTAAAATGAACAAAAACTATAATTGTCATGTTTAGTTAATAACCGATTTTACTGACGCAGTTCGCCTCTTGCCGGATGTCCGCCGTAGCCCCCAACATTGCCCTGGGGCTTAAATAATTCTGAAGCCACTTAACCTTCTCTTAGAACTTTGGACTGTGTAAACAAAGAACAACTAGCATAAAGTGTGCTATTAGAGATGCGTGTGGATACGCCAATATACCATGGTTGTCTTATATGTTACATGGCTGCAATTATTCAGAGTGTCTACACGGAGAGCTCTTAAGGATATTCTTGCGGTCATACTTTCCACTTCTCCAATTCATTCCATACCTTTCAGGAGGCACAGAGGTTTTAAAAAGAGGTGAACGAGACGACTACATCACGTTCATTTGCTCACGTATGTAGCTGGACTAAAGAACTGGACTTCAAAGGAAGGCGATCATACGGGCAGAAAACAGAAAGTTGAGCGGACGGAAGCGATTGGAATATTTGCGAGAATTAGGCGCCCGCAGGTGGCAAGGGAACGAAGAAATGGCGAGGTCTTTGCAATGCAGAAAGGATAATGATGGTGAGGATGAAACTAATCGTGGGGAGGACGACTTTATGCTCCTGCAGAACCTAACCTTTGAGCAGCTGCATTCAACACCGTCTAGGGACTTAATGGTAATTGTAAGACATATTGTGCGTGCAAATATTATATTTGCGCTCAATAGGCTTTCATTCTAGATGAAAAGACCTATGCTTTCATACAACGCAAGAAAATGATCTACATTAGCCGAAAAAACAAATTCTGAATAGTTTCCGACAACATGTGCATTCAATAGACGATATGCGAAACTACTTGGTGGTCTGAAACTACGTGGCTGCAGTTGTGGCCGACATCTTGGTTTGACCAAGCAGTCACGTCGTCGTAATGTCGTCAGTCATAAATTACGTGCTGTGCGTGCTTTTTTGGAAACAGGGAAACTGTCACCAAAAGAATTATCAGAATCATTATGAGCTGAAGTGCTGTTTTTACTGCTTATCGTTCTCCTATGGTAGGTTCTCTCCCGTCGTTTATTGGTAGCCGGCGTTCTTTCTACAAGGTCTTTTGCTTCGCTTGAAGATTAGCGTTGATGATGGCAGGCGTGTACACGGCATGTGCGTAAAAACATAGCTGTCCCGTTTTCGTTTTAATGCGCGCATTTTGGCTGGCTGCATCTCCGAGCATTATCATCAATGTTTATTCTCAAATGGACGAAAATTCTGGCAAGGAA
Organism: Amblyomma maculatum; assembly: GCF_055883805.1. Taxonomy (NCBI): domain Eukaryota; kingdom Metazoa; phylum Arthropoda; class Arachnida; order Ixodida; family Ixodidae; genus Amblyomma; species Amblyomma maculatum. The sequence continues at coordinate 79,453,845 of NC_139353.1, forward strand.
ATAAGCTTTTTTTTTCTTACGCTGCTTGCACATGTGTTGACTGGAACGACTTTTGCGCACGGTATACTTTTGTGTACACGACCACGTGTACTGCAGTACAATCATTCCTGAGATTCGGACCGGAGCCTGGCTCGTGAATAATATTCCTTTGAGTACAGTGTGCCATGCAAATTTTTTGTACGGGCTTTGGGATTTTTCACTAGGTGCTGGGCTGGTGCAGTGGTAAGAGGCCCGACAAGTGTGCCGGAGTACAGAGACTGGTGAGTTAGCTGTCTTGGTTTGTGCTGTGTAGCCTAATTATAAGGCTAGGCGGATGTTGTTCAGAACATAGCAACCAACGTCGTATTAGTTTCTTTGATTGAATTCCTAGTTGCGATATTGTAGCGGCTTGCCCTACTGCCATGCAAATCGCGTTGATCAAAATAGCATAAAGCAGCTGGTGTTAGGAATAAACCATGTCTGTAGCTGGGTGTGAAGTCGCGCATGATTTAGTGGCTTCCTAAATTTAATTCGTTTATGGTTGTACAAAGCTGGAATGCCTTTGTAGCGGTGCAAGCCGTCGCCGCTTCTACCAACAAAAAAGGTTTATCACTAGAGACGTTTTCAGCATACTGTCATAATTTGAAACGCGTTTCTTTTAGTCCGACACAATAAAATAACTAATTACCAATTTTTTACCGAACTTTGCCAGTGTGAATAGCGATTGCAGAAACCATGGAGAAATGAAACACCGCACATCAGTTTCTTCGTGATGGACACAAAGCGAACTAGGTATGAACAGATGGGCGCTTGGTTGTGAGCACACCTAACACCGCGCGGCGTGAGCAATCTGGGTTTATGGCTGGAGCACTCTGTGAGCGTACGGCCCCAATTTTCTAGGACATAATCAACGCTTTTTTTCGCTCTGGATTGTAAGCTTGAGCAGTAATGGCATAATCCGGTAAAAAAAAAAAAAAAGAAAACGTTGTAGGGCGTTTACATCCGATGGAGAGAACGGGCAATGCCAGATTTATTTACAGGCGGGTTAGCTGCTCTCTTATTTCAAAATAGCAAAAATTTTATTCAGCATCGTTTTTCTAACGCTATCGGTTTGCAAAGGTTCGTGGAATCTCAACGCACGGAGCGAACTCTGTGTATTGGACCGCGTGTTTACACGTCCCAGATCGCAATGAGTTTGGTGAACGTTCGCCCTCAGTAATAAAATAATATTCGCAAGTTTCACCGATGCATGGTTTCCACACGCACCATAGCATTCACACACAGTTTTTAGCGCAGCGCAACATTGTATCTGTACTAAATTTTTCACACGAAGCGTGTCTTGTTTACCCAGAGCAGAGCAGCGGTTTCGTTTGCTTGAGCGATCCAAAACGGTGAGCGTAGTCCTGGGAGCGCTAAGAGATGGATCTCTGTGTTTCACATGTCTATTGAATGCGAGAACTGGAAACGTTCGTAATCTCTCGAAAATATCTAAACTGATTTTCATCTTTACCATTAGATAGTTCGCTAATATCGTGTTCGACTATTAGATATTTCGACAATTCAATTGACAAGAATCAATTAGAGGCAAAAACTATGATTACAGTGGTACATCAGCCTACTAGATTTTGCCAAAGGGTCAAAGTGCCTCATTAATTCGGGGTGTAAAGAAATGTCATAGGAAATCTATTCGTAAAGCTAAAATTATACATGTCTGATTTCGAGATCAAACTTCGAGATACATTGTGAATTGCGACCGGTTATCGCAGAGCTCAGATAAAAGCAAACAAGAATAATTTTTGTTTTAGAACACGTTTTTTATACGACCTGACCAAAATTGGGAGAAGAGTTAAGCTTCCGTTGTGAATACAAACGCAACATACTAAATGGATCGTGCCGGCGGCCTTATAATTCATGTAACATACACTCTGCTGCATACTAATGAACAATTCATTAAATAAATCTCCAATACTTCTCGTATACTAAATACCTTGCAGTCGCCAGCTATCACATTGTGTGGAACGCCATCAAACCAACGTATAAAGCCCCGCTTTTACTAATCTGTACGAGTTCTTGATGGCCTAGAGAATTACGACTCATTATCTGCGGTCATGGGAGCATCTGAGCTCCCGATCTGAGCTCCCGAGATGTAGTGGTTATTTATTGTATGTACAAAAGGAAAGAAAAGATGTTTGCCGGCCCCGGTATCTGCTATCTTATATCTGAAGCACCTGAACTGGGGCGGCGGAAATAAAGGGCAGATTCGAAAAATGGGCCTTGTCCCGCGCTCTTGTGACGTCATTCAATGAGACAACCAATCAGTGCTCGGACTTGTAGCCTGCTAATGAGCAGCTTCCAGAGGAAATCTAGGGATTTTTCACTTTCACCCCATGCAGTGTTCCAGACGAGAGTTTCATAATGTCAAATCTTTATCACTACCGCATCAAGATATACAGGATAGAATCCCTTTTATGAAGAACATTGTGGCAAGATGTGTTGTATAAGTGTTTTATAAAGGCCGCAATCAACAGCCTCAAGCTGCTGAATACGCTTAGGATAGAAGTACGTAATAATAAACGTTTTCGTTATATTGAAATTCCAGGACTCGACGTTAGTGTGCGCGCGTAAAAACAAAATCAGGTGGGCCAGTAAGTATTAGCACTAACCGCTGGTTTGGTGTTTATTTTATTGACAGATTATTATGCTAGGCACTTTGCTGCAGTATTTTTCAGACACTGTTATCCAAAATGAAGAGAAACACTTGCGCAAATTTGCCGCAATTGGTCCCAATCTGTATCTGTATGGGCAGCCCAAATAGGGCTGCCCGCATTCAGCCCAGATAGCTGAATATGAGCAGCATACCAGAATCAATAATGGGTCCTACTATTATTAAGGCAGTGCCGCACCATAGATCAATGTTTCAATTTTTATGTCGAGTAAATTAATCTCTCCAATACCTGAATTGTTCCGGCGCGGGCTTTGCGGAGGTCACTTCATTTCGGGCTCGCCCACGTGCTGACCTCAATGGTTGAATCTGGTATTTTAAGGGCTGCCCAAGTTTCGTTAATCATCAAGTGTGAAACGTTGAGCACTATTTATTTATCTTGTATTCGACACTCAGTAATATACAAAAATTTATTCCCAATACTACAATTATATGGGCTGGCCCACATCACCCCCCAAATGTTGGTCTGAATATTTATTTCGGTGGTGTATGTAGAATAATAATGGCGCAGGAAAACGTTTGAGGCCAGTAGATACTCGTAAAGCGGAACAGTTACTGCTGCATATTTTCTGCCAATACTGCATAAGTAACGTAGTTTTTCGAGTGAAATTAGATAGTCTTTATTCATGGCATGGATATGCTTGGAATGGTTATGTGAAAAATCCAGAAGATGCAATTTGCGGCCGGTATAAGATAAATTACATAAAACAATGGTGCCTGAAATATAGGGTGAACACGTTTCAGAGCGGTAAGCTCGCCTACGGCCAACTTGGGACCTACTGCGGCCTTTCTTGGGCAGCCTCAACTGGGCTTATCTTATTTTTACCGCATAGAGTACGAATATATGTAGCATTTGCCCGCAATTAACCCAAGAAATACCCATGCGGGCGGCGTGGAGGCATGCCCGCTTTTCAGCCCAGATGCAAGCCACGCGGAACCTATTCAGGTTTTGAGTGGACAGCCCCATTTGGGCTAACCCATTTACTGTTCGCTTTAGGCCCACATTTGCATCAGATGTGCCCTAAAGTGCCCCGCAAGAGACCGATGCCGGCAGAAGCGGGAATGTGCACTTTCCTGCCCCGCTACAGGCCATGCGGAATTTTTGTGGGCAGCCCCATTTGGGGCAGCCCGGGAATTTTCTGCATGAAGCCTACATTTTCGTTTGACCTTCCCTCGAGTCCCCCTCAAGGGTCCCATGTAGGCAATGCCCAGGCATACCCGTATTTACCCCTGCCGCGGCCCATGCGGGACCTATTGCGCTTTTGTGTGGGCAGCCCTAATTAGATTAGCCAGGGTTTGTTCTGCACAAAACCCAAATTTTCTTTGCATCGGCCCTAAAATTCCCCGAGTGGGACCTTTGAGGGCCAGATGTGGAAATATGTGCTCAGTTAGCCCTTTCCACGCCTATATGATGCACAGATGGAAAAAGCAAGGCCCGCTTGATCCCTAAAAGGGGCCCTCATGGGTGTTACCGTGGTTGCCCAAGCCCAACTTGCCCATACGGGCCCCAGGTGGGCCACGTAATGTGTGCTACTTGGGTCACCTAGCCTACCGTTAAATATGAGCAACGAAAACATTTTGAAATATGAGAGGCATTACCAAGCCATGTTACACTATACCTTAGATAACACTGAAGGTTTAACTGGTCTAAATGGTATTTACAGGGGCGGTGATAACGTGTACTGATTAAAGGATCGCAGTCAGATTAAGGTGCTGTATTCAGGGGTGTCTTTTAGGACCTCTGCTGTTTGTATTGTATATTATTGATATTTATTTCTTTATTGCGCGCCTCAAGTCACCCTAGAAAGAGGTACTGTGCACAATATAACCAGTAAAATGCGTTTATATACAGACGATTGTTTTATTATCACCTATTTTACGATTCTTCAGATTCATCATTTGCAGAATAACTTTGATCGCATACAACAATTGTGTTGGAGATGAAAGATGTTAAGTTGAATAAAATGCCAGTTTACTTTTTTTAAACGCAGGCATCTTCCTTTCTTGACTGAATAGAAATTAGATTTAATTGTTATGTCCCGAGTACTTTACTATAAACAATTTGGCGTTTACTCTTCCAATCTGAATTTGTGCAAGCACGTTGCATGTATATCTTGCGGAATTTCGCATTGATTAAAGACGAATTTTTAAAACTGTGCGGCCTTTGAACGTTAGAGGACTTCTATAGTTCTCTTCTGTTCTTCCAACATTGGAGTATCTTTTTCTTCTTTGATATCCTCGGACATTAACTTTGACCCCAAACTGGAACGTATACAAAACTGCGCTGCTCGGAATGTTTCCCAGAATTATGACTAACTGTTTGGTACGAGCATTTAACCAGCGCTTGGTGGCTTTATCTGCACGAGGAGGAAACTTTCGATAACAAATGCTATAAAAAATTAAAACCATAAAATAAAGATAAACGAATTTGACATTTACTTACAACATATTTCCAGTCAAGAAGACTTGATCGCTTATAAAAATTAGAGAAATAAATGCAAACCTAACACTTATCAAGGGGCATTTTTCGACAAGCAATTCATGATTAGAATCGACTGCTTTAACAGATCATCCAATGCAGGTGTGAATCAATATTGCGCTCCTTTTATTACAATGTTTGGAAGCATGCAGTGTTCTTGTACACGCCCGCCATGACTTGAAGTTTTATTTTTTGTGTCTTTATCTTCATAGTTTTCCTGTGTTTTTTCTGGACTATTGATTTATGTATTATGCACTCTCTCTTTGATATTCTGCCGATAGGCGTTCCAGGCATTTTTATAGATAAATAAATACTTTATTCGAAGGTTGACAAACACCACAATCGATCGAGCATGTGTCTGATTCTAAACTATGAATTTGTGTTTTCATTACAATACGTCTTATCTCACGAGAATGTTTACTTTCCGCAGCAGTTTCCTTGGAGGCTGCAGGATGCAGGCTGCGCAGGGCTTAAACAAGCAAGAACACTTCAATGTTTTCGTTTTGAGGCCCTTCTTTTGTTTTCACAGCCAATAAGTAGCCAAACAAAATACAAATATCTAGGAGGTACTGAAGAGAACTTAAGAGCGATAAGGCGAGAGCTCTCGGGGCTACTGCTACAGTAGAGTTTGTTTCACAGAACTGATTTTTAGATGTAATGCAAGAGCCGGTTGCGGCACGAGCCCATTTTGTGTTTGGAGACCTACGAGTTCGCTTATCATACCTGGCTCATGCGCATTCTGCCGTGTCCAAAGAGAGACTCACTGAAAGGCCTTAGTACACCCCTCTCATATTCTACGCCGAGGCAAAGCTGCCTATGTTGCCATGGAGACGATTTAATACACAAGCAACATTACGATCTGTTTCTCATGAGGCCGACAGGGAGTAGTGGTGTGCGCGCTCGCTTAGGTTTCGGAGGGTTAGTGGCTCGGTTGCCGGTGGAGACTACAGATTTTTTTAAGTGTCAGTGCAAGGAGGCTCTTTGATCAGAACTTCTGATCACAAATTCTGTATATGACTTCCATTAGCGAAGAAAGGCTTTTCCCTAAAACACGACGAAAGCTCTCGGAAATACGAGGCAGCCCGGTGGTACGAGGAGTCTTGATGACGCTGAAGAGAGGTCTAAAGAGCTAAAAACAAGCAAGAGATAAAGCTAGCGAAAACTGAAAACGGAGTTGTTACTGTTCTTAACGGGCACAGTAGCAGAGAGGCAGTACTTGCACAGCGCATTTTGAACAAGAAAATGTTTGCTTGTTCCCATGGATTTCAGCCTCCAGAAGCTGGTGTCCGCGCTTTTGAGTAAAACAACACAGAATGATGTTCTTTGGACGAAGTTCAGGGCCACAATCCGGGAACATTCAAAATAGTTCGAAATAGTGAAGCCCTAAACGTTACGACGAAACTAAAGCAGTTAGCTGGATATTCTAAAACAGGCCACAGAAAGATCGCGGTTGTTTATACTAAGTTTTTTTTTTTTTTTTTTTTTTTGGCGTGCGCATCGGCTTTCAAAACTTGTTTAGGTGTTTTCTGCAGCCCAATTTTGTGTTCTTCATGGAAGGACTCAGTAATATCTAATCCATGAAAGGCGTTCACAAAAGTCGGCTAAGGTTTTTCTTTGTTTCCAGGTAGGTGCGATAACTGTAACTAAAAAAAAAATCGCAAAGTTTTAATGCGTTCCCGCATTGACCTTCATTTATTGGTATATAAGCTTCATTATCATCAACATCATAATCAGCCGGATTATACCCAGAGCAGGGCGAAGCTCTCCTTTATTACTCCTGCTTATGTGACTCTGTGCTAGCCCTATTCACTTGGCCCCTGAAAACATCTTATCCTCTCTGCCCATCGAAACAACACCTTCCCCTGCTACGCTTTTCGTCCCTTGGAATCGAATTTGTTACCCTTCGCGACCGTCGTCCTCTTTCCATCCCCATTCCATCTTTCCATCGTCCATTATCCTCTCTTCGTACTACATGTCCTGCCCATGCCCATTCCTCCTGCTTGGTTTTCAATAGAATGTCAATAACATGAATTATTTATCTTACCCACCTGCCTGCTATCTATTTCTTACCGCAACACCCATTTTCCGCTCCATATCTTCCTCTGATGTCCTCAACTTAATTAGAACCCTTTTCATTTTCCTCAGCATTTCAGCCCGCTAAATGAGTACAGGTAAGATGTAACTGTTATATACTTTCCTTTCCAGCGACGCCGATAAGCTGCTAGTAATAATCTCCCATGATTGCCAAATGGACTCCATCATAGTCTGATTCCTCTAGTTATTTCATTTTGTGGTCCGCATATATTATTGCTACCTGTCCAAATAGACATACCGATGAGGGAGTCTGAACGCTCACATATCGATTTACGATAAAGCCTGCTTCACATGTCTCAATCTGTCGCGTTTACATACTGGACCACATACACCACAAATGTCATACGTTCATCACGTCGTCACAATCACGACTAGTTAGGTGTTCGGTGCGGCTGCTCTTGCGCACACTGTTAAGTCCGGGACTACGTGCCACATCTTGAGACGCTCCTTACATCAGTGCGGAATACTTTAGTGTGGACCAGCTTCCTTCAATCAATATTAGAACACGGCTTACTGATGAGAGCTTACCGATGATACCGAGATGCCTCACCAATGATGTAGCTAGTATTCAGGGAGCAGAATAGTTAGACGCAGCCGATTACTAAGTACAGGTAAGACGCAACTCATATATCTTGCTCTTGAGTGATACTGGTAACTTGGTAGTCATAATCAGCGAGTACTTGACAAATGCGCTCCATCCTAATCTTATTCTCCTGGTTGTTATCTTTTCATGATCCGCATTGGTAGTTAACTAACTCTCCCAAATATACATATTCGCTCACCACTTCCATTGTTTTGGTGCCTATTGCAAACTTCTGTCCTTTTCTTAAGCTGTTGAATATTACTTTAATCGTCTGCATATTGTCCCGGAGTGAAGTTTTGGCAGAAGTCACCAATGACCGCAGAGCGGCACCCAGCTCGGTAAGGCGAGACGCTCACAGCCAGTACTTCGGCTTCCTCACTTAGATGACGCGAGCGCTCGCTATCAGCGCAGAGCGAAGCCGAAGAATGCACCACCTCATTGCCCCCTCTCCCCCCACCTCTGGTAAAATAAACACCGTCCCGATGCTGGACGAGTATGCTTTAGAGAAAACCATAGCACGAAAGGCAGTCGCCGGACACGCACACACAAACGCACACAGAGAAACGTCAAATCTTTCAGTTGAATAGAGTTTCAGGCGGACTCCTGGATCCCATCAGGGAGGGATGAATGCCGGGGCTTCTGAAAGCCATAAGGAATGACCTCGTCGTTTGGGTCCCAAACACGTCTTAGCACCTTGTGAGCTCCGAAGTTCGGCAGAGAATGTTCGTGCTGAGGCATTGTAAGGGCATAGGAAACCAGACGCACGCACGATATCCAGTTGCGTACCAAGCATCTCGGCGTTCTTGGGCTTGAATTCGTAGCCTGGCCAGCCGACAGACCTCTTCGGTGAGGTGTAGAAACGTGTGAACATTATCGTGCTGGTTGTCGTCATCCAGATGTGCCAACATGGCGTCAAGCATTGTGGTCACCACGCGGCCGTGGACTAAGCAGAAAGGTGACATGTTTATTGCTTCATGTACCGCCGTATTGTACGCGAAAGTCACGTACAGGGTCACTTCATCCCATGTGTTAGGCTTCACGTCGACGTATTGAAAGCATGTCAGCGAGTGTTTTGTTCAGCCATATTCGGTCAATCCGTTCGCTTCAGGATATTATGGTGTCGTCTACTTTGTTCGGTATGCCTGTGAATCTGCTGCAGCAAAACCTGCAGCAAAAATTCAGCTTTTAATGCGGTATCGGAGTATCTAGTGCACCATGACGCAAAGCAATGTGATGGATAACCTACTTTGCAACCTTTTTTGGCTGTACCGTTAGGCTTCGCGAAGGTTTCGCGTATCATGTAAGGTAACCTGCAGCAACGATGACCCACTAGTTATCGGAGTGCAAAAATGGGAGTGGTCTCAGCATGTCCATGCCAATCTGCTGGAAGAGGCTTGGGAGGTGCTTGAATTTGGCATTGAAGCTATTGAAAATGTTTGAACATGTGGTAAATCCCAAATTGAAGGCGTGTCTATCTTTGTCAGACGCGTCAAGGTCAGGGCGTGTCGAGCGAAATCTTTACCGAGCGCCGGTAGCAGACACATAAGCCAATAAATCGTCCAAATGCTTTCTCGTCTTGGGACGGAGGGAAGTTGGCAATAGATGTCGTGTTGTCAGGATCCGGCTGCGTAGTGCCAAACCACATCCCGTAGGCGCACTGGAGCAGACGACGCTTTCAGCAAGTTCAACGGCGATTGTTGCTAAAAGGTCTCTCTAAAGGTAACATACACTCACTGTAAACGGCTATTGTTGCTCAAAGATGTCTGTGAACGCAACCTAACGGTAACATACACTAAATGAGGCAGGAAATGATTATGGAGAAGGTAAATGCTAAGTGTAACTGTAGTCATACCGACTGTTACTTAAAGGTGTCTGTGAACGCAACCTAAAGGTAACATACACTCACTGAAGGCAGGATATAATAACGGGGAAGGCAATTGGAAAAGAAATGCTCAGAAAAAAATTACAACACAAGAGTCGAACAGATGTTTTGGCGGCATCGGCGCAGAGATGGGTGGTGTTAATTTATTGTGCCAACAAACATTTTTTTTTTTCTGTATTACATCGAAGTATTTCGAGCACTTTTACCTGTCAATACACAGTCACACTAACATCGAGCTGTCACTTTGATCACACATCAAAATTCTGGGAGACATATACATGCATTAACTAAATGTAGCCATGCAGGAGGTGGATTGCGCCACCGAAACGACGGGAGCGGAGGCCTTTAAATGCGTTCTTATTCATTTAGAAAATCTATCCACTATTTGTCGCCAGGTGGCGCTGCGCCAGAGCGTCGTCTGGCTAGGGAAGAAGAATCAAATAAAGCAGGATCAGATTGAAGATAACGAGGGAAATTGTTTAAAGGGAGACAACGCAGTGAACTGCATTACATCAGTTATAGCCGAGTCATTTAAGAGCGACGATAGGGTAATCCCCACAAATCAGGCAGCAACACAAGGTAGCAGAATACAAAGCAGCTTAGAAATGACCAATCTAAACTGGAAAAAGGCAGAAAAAAATATTCCTAAAAACACATCTACAGGAATAGATGGAATTCCGATCAAGATGATTAATGAACTCGGTCCAAAAAGTAAGGAAAAGTTGTTAAAAGCTCTGGAGCGAATTCCGGACAGCTGGCGGCCGAGTAAAATGAATTTGATTTATAAAGTGAAAGGAGACAAGATGCACATAAAATCCTACAGGCCGATTACCATAACATCTGTTATGTACAGGTTAGCCATGCAGGCGGTGAAATTAAAGGTGCAAGCATCGGTAGAAAGTAACAAGATACTCGGAGAACTTCAGAACGGCTTTAGAAATGGTAGGCGCTTAGATGATAGCCTGTTCGTGCTTACTCAATGCATCGAAATATCTAGAGGGGAAAATAGACCTTTGTATTTGGCCTTCCTGGACAGAAACGGGGCGTACGACAACGTAAGCAGGGAACTCCTGTGGAACATATTAAAAGAAGTAGGTATCGGTTATGAGATAATAGAGTTCCTACAGGAAATATACCGGGATAACAAAGTAGAAATTACATGGAAAGGGATAAGAAGTACGGAAGATGTCAAAGTATGCAAAGGATTAAGACAATAGGCTGTCCTCTATCACCACTGCTGTTCTTGCTTTATATGATAAACCTGGAACGCAGGCTACAAGACAGTAACCTAGGTTTTAACCTGTCATATAGATTAGGTGGAAAGGCGGTAGAGCAGCGCCTTCCCCGTTTGATGCATGCAGACGATATTGTGCTGCTAGCTGAGAGTCTTGAAGAATTGCAAACTCTAGTCAAGTGTTGCGGAGACGAAGGGGACGCTCTAGGCTTCAGTTTTAGCGCAGTTAAGTCGGGTCTGATGATTTTCAATAGCTCAACTGATCAGGGTCTTAAAATACAAGGCCATGAAGTACCTAGAGTAGCAGAATATATATATCTGGGGGTATGGGTAAACGAAGGATTGGCATACATTGGAAAGCATGAGCAATCACTTAAGGCTAAAGGGCGAAGGAATGCCGGGATAATGAAGCATAAGGCATTGTGGGGATACAATAGGCATGAGGTTTTGGGGGGTATTTGGAAAGGAATTATGGTGCCCGGACTTACTTTCGGAAATGCGGTTTTGTGCCTAAAATCAGAGGTACAGTCGACATTAGAAATAAATCAGAGATCCGTTGGACGATTAGCACTAGATGCCCACGGAAAAACTACAAATGAGGCGGTACATGGAGATATGGGCTAGGCATCTTTTGAAGTACGGGAAGTTCAGAGTAAAATATTATATGAGGAACGCTTGAGGAAATTGGACAGTAACAGATGGGCAGCTAAAGTATTTCAATACCTGCACTTAAAATGCGTTTAATCACAATGAAGGAAAAGAACTAGGAAACTAACTATTAAGTATGCTAGTCACAAGTACGGAGAAATAAAGAGCATTAAGCAACAGGTGAAAAACACAGAAGGTAAAAAATGCATAAATTCAATGGAAAAGAAACAGTGTGGAATTATACCGAAAGTGAAAACTGCCGATCAGGAAGGAAGATTTCTTTGATAACTCAAGAGGCCGTGCCCTACTTTTTGAAGCTATATCAGGGTGCCTTAGTACACGCAGCTACAAAAAGAAATTTAACAATGGAGATGACGCATGTGCTGTATGTGGTAACTCCAGTGAAACAATCGACCATATTATACTCGAATGTAATGGTATCCATCCGGAAGTTGATGCAGGCGCAATCACTGTTCTTGAAGCTCTGGGGTTTAGAGATACCAGTGGCCGGGTGAATAAACCGGCGATGGAAACTAGCAAAAAACGACTGGAAGATTGGTGGCTTAAAATCAGAGAAGTGACATAATGTTAGTAATGTAAAAACAAAAATTTAATAAATAGAATGATGGTTTAGTTAACCTATCTAAATCAATAATTAGGATATAGGGAGAAAAATGAGCATGATAGCTACTGCTACCACCCCGTTTCAAAGGGGACGCTTCTATATTCCATCCCTCCATCGTCTGCTCCAGTGCTCCTACGGGATACGGTTTGCTAATCGGCAACCCGGCAGGACACCAGAATTGTTTACAATTTGCCTGAAGCACTCAAGCTCGGTGTAAGCAAAATAAAATGTCATCTATTTGGTTGGTTGGTTGGTTGGTTTGTGGGGTTTAACGTCCCAAAGCAACTCAGGCTATGAGAGACGCAGTAGTGGAGGACTCCGGAAATTTCGACCACCTGGGGTTCTTTTAAAGGTAAGTGCAGATGATGTCATGACTTGCAGAACTATTTCGACGCGATGAAGGTGCTTCTGGAATGTTGCGGCAAATACCACAGTATCATCAATGTAAACTAGATATGTCTGCCACTTGAGTTCTGTAAGGACTGTGTCCATAAGCCGTTGTTACGGTTGCCGGCATAGAGCACAGAACAAACTAATAGAGCGTATCCAGACTAATAAACGCTCTTTCCTCTTGGTCTCACTCTCCTTCTGTTTGCCAGCATCCGGAATTTAGGTCTATTGAAGTGAAATATTTCGCAGAGCAGAGGCGATTCAGAGCATCTTCGATTCGTAGCAGGGGGTAGACTTCTCTTTTTCTTAATTTTGTTTAACCAATGGTTATCGACGCAAAAGCTCAGTGTACCATCCTTCTTTTTTTTGACGAGAACGAAAGGCGTAGCCTATGGGCTCCGAGAGAGATGGATTACGTCGTCCCGAAGCATCTCTTTCACTTGACGGGTGATAGCAGCTAGTTGAGTCTGAGCCACATGGCAAGGTCTGATACGGGGCTCAGCGTCGTCAGTTATAATGCGGTGCTTGAAGAGATGGGTTCTTTCAACGGGTGGAGATTAGGAGAAATTCGCCCGACAGCGCCTGGGGAGGTCTTTCGCTTTTTGATGTTGCAGTCCAGAAAGCGCGGGGTTTATGCCGAACGGTAAATCGGTTGCAGGCCCCTCTGGGTCGGTCAATGACACCATCGAAAGCTCAGCGTTTCGGATGTGTGTGATAACGCAAATGTGAGCCCGAAACTCCCAAAGCCTAGATACTGGTGCTCACTACCGAAATTAGTTGAAATAAAAGCTTTCCTATCTTTTAGGCAAACGACTCCCCTGGCGACAACAAGATTCCCTTCGTAAAGAAGGAGCATTTAGCTTTCTAAAACGCCTTCAAGATTTAGCGGTATCTTCGCAGCGACAGACGTCATCACACTGGAATGGAGCTGAATGCTGAAGTGATCATTGAGAATGTAAGCGCCGACGGTCGGTCTGAAGCACTTGTTTATTGCATTGATAAGGTCACTGACTTTGACTGATGGTCAACAACTGCTCCATGTTCTGTTAAGAAGTTCATACTACGGATTAATCACGAACACAGAGGAAGTGACGATGGCAGCTAGTGCGTTTCTTCTTGCATGGTTGCTCTAGGTATGCATGTACCAGTAGAAGTTATCAAGTAGCCGCCGGCAGTACGGAGTTGCGGGCTAGTGCGGTATGGGCTCACCTTTCTCAGAGTAGCTGCAAAAGGCCCACTGAGTAGAAATAATCGCCGCCGGTATCTACGAGAGCTGTTACGTTGATTCGGTCTACTGAAATGTTCAGTTGGCGTTAACAGGCGTGTTTGGGGGGAATGTCGCAGGATCCGGTCATGACAGTGGTGCGGCACTGATTTCGTGTCGTCGAACAGAGGCGTTGAGGTACGGAATCAGGGCGGAGCATGTAGTGCCTTCGTGTAACGACGTGGCTACAAGTTTGCAGCACTGGAGAATCTTGAGCATTTCGCCTATTAGCAACCTTCCCCCCAAAGGTTGCCGCTTCTATTTTCCCGAAGGGGCTAGGCGAGCAGCCCTGCGTCGGGCCAGCCTTTGGACGTGTCATCGAGGAATACGGGCTGGTTAAAGGCGACCGAGAATAGTCATAAGGAATTCCGGACGCTTCAGTCAGGTACTCGTTAATAGCAGGGGCCGCTCACCACGCTGCTGGTTTCACGCGTCTTCACTTATTCCCGGCAGAACCATTCAACGATAATAGCAGCTTGGTACAGGTGACCAGCCTCCCTACAGTGCAGCACAACGGTCGATGACCTCGAGTGCGCCAGACGTCGCTTTCACGTGGACGCACCTGAGAAGGTCGAGCGGGAGGTGTTGGACGGGTGTATGCAGGGGCCTCTTAGTGCTCACTTTGAGGCTCACTCACTGTTGTACATTGGTTGGAGAGGGTCGGATGAAGTGAGCGCCTGGTTGACTTTTTACCGAATCATCTGCGAAAGAGGGGAGACTTGTGGCTGTTCTGCCGTCGAAACCTTTTTGCAGCTCCTCGCGTACGACGGCCCTTTGGTCTCGCGAAGCCCGTCAAGGCTAACAGTGTCGATTATGGCCGCAGCCACCGGGATGACGGCCGCTCATAGTGCTGTGGGCTTCAGGCCGATAGTGGCGGTACGACCACTGTGACTGCGCGACCGGTCAGGGCGAGCGAAAAGACTCTCGTTCGACAGTGCGGGAAAGATCACTTTATCTGGAGCACGGATGACCTTGCAAAAGATATCTGTAGATGGCGTGGTGGCGGTGCGATGAGATGAAGGCGATAGTCTGAGATGAGTGGGGGCTTTATGGCGCGCCCGTGGCAGCCCCGGGAGCGTATTTGGGTTTGCTCGGTACGGTGGCTCCGCAAGGGACAAAGTAACAGAAGAGACGAAGAAAACGGGCTGTTCCGACTAGTATCTACCGCCCCCAGGAGCCGAGCAGCCTAGCGATTAGCGGCGCATGCTTTTTCAATTGGTTTACATAACAGTTTACAGTTTACATAACATGTTATCTCTCCCTTGCACCCCGTCCTTCAAGAAATATGTAGTTAGCTGAACCTCGCCGGCTTTTTCCCTTTCCTAACCTCGCTTTCTTAACCTCGTCCTTCGTTACTATTCATTACTGCCGACCTCATTATTGTCCTCACTACTTGGCTAGTCTAAAAAACCAGTCCGGAACTCCTCAGCTACTTTGAATATCCCGTCCATATTACTGATGACATCACTCACCTTGTCCTTTGGCACATACATCTAATTTTTGGCTCCCAATTTCCTCTTCACTGCTTTAAGGCTGCTACCGTTCTTTATGGCATGCTCGATTTTCTCCATGTTATACCTCTTATGTCGGACAAACTGCGCCTATTGGTTAGCTTTGATAGCTCTTCCATTTCTATCCTATCCATTGATTTTGAAGGCTATAGGCTTTGGCGTTTCTTAATCCAATCTGTAGTCTCCCTAGATAATTCACCGCTATCCGCTCTAACTATCCTGCCGCCCATTTATGGCACGCGCGCAGTAACGTAACGTTACACAGAAGGCACTGTGGCACTCTGGCACCGAAGAACACCAACAGTCAGTCAGGGCAGCACAAAAGCGGAGCACCGTTTTGCTTCGTCGTCTTCTCCTAATCGCCCGTTCAAATCTTCGTCGTCTATGAATGGCATGTGTCATTGCCCCCCTTCTTGGCAGCATCGCCTCGATGCTGCAAATGCTGCTTGATGCGATGAGCTGACAGATATTATGCTAGGTTGGTGTGGAATATCACAACAAAAAACGGGGCACCATCAGTCTCAAGAATAGTCAGCGGGGCGATCGTGATAGGGTTTCATCCGGACGACGTGTACAACATCAGTGAACTTGCGTCGTCTGCGGCTTGAGGGATCATGGGTCGCGGATTCAACTTCGTAAGTAACGTCGCTGAGGCGGCAGAGGACACGATATGGGCCGAAGTACCGGCGCAGCAATTTTTCAGAGAGCCCACGATGACGAACGGGCGTCCAAATCCAGACATAGTCTCCAGGCTCGTAGGCAGCGAAGCGCCGTCCCCTGTTGTAACGGTCAGCGTCTAGTTGCTGTTGTAGGTATATGCGCTGCCTTGCCAGCTGCCGCGCTTCTTCCGCACGCTGGGTAAAACTAGCGATGTCCAGGTCAAGCTCATCTTCGTCGTCGGTGTATACGGGCAGCATTGTATCCAGTGGAGTGGTCACTCGATGGCCGAAGACAAGCTCGAAGGGTGTGAGCCGCGTCGTCTCCTGAAGTGCCGTGTTATATGCGAACGTGGCATATGGGAGGATTTGATCCCAGGTCTTATGCTTTATATCCACGTACATAGACAGCATGTCGGCCAGAGTTCTGTTTAGCCGTTCCACCAAGCCATTAGTGTACGGGTGGTATGCTGTGGCCCGTCTATGGCTAGTGTGTGTAAGGTTCAGTACAGCCTTAGTCAGGCGGGCCGTAAAAGCTGCCCCGCGGTCGGTAATAATAACGGCCGGAGCGCCATGACGCAATACGATGTCGTGGACAAAAAACTCTGCGACTTCGGTGGCAGTTCCATTTGTGAGCCACGCGGTCTCAGCATATCGGGTCAAGTAGTCTGTCGCGACAACAATCCAACGCTTTCCATTACTTGACTTCGGGAAAGGACCAAGAAGATCCATCCCCACTTGTTCGAAAGAAGTTTTCGGTGGAGCGATCGGCTGATGAAATCCAGCTGGTTTCACGGATGGAGTCTTTTGGCGTTGACAATCACGGCAGGTTTTAACAGCAGATTGCACTGAAAGTAATAATTTCGGCCAATAGTATTTCTCCCGAATTCTTGCAAGCGTACGACTAACTCCCAAGTGGTCGGAGGACGGTTCGTCGTGACAAGCGCTTAAGATGTCGGGCCGTAGGTGCGTAGGCACTACGAGTAGAAATGTCTCTTTTGATCTTTCAAAATTGCGCTTGTAGAGTACTCCACTTCGTAAAGCGTATGACTGCAAGCCACGAAGAAAAACAAGCGATACTCTACCACCGCGTCCTTCCAGATAATCGATCAGAGGCGCCAGCTCCGGGTCCTTGCGTTGAAGGTCAGCCATATGGGATTGGGTAATGGCCCCAATAAAAGGGAAATCGTCGGCGTTTTTACTGTAGTGGAGTCCAATGGCGCGCGTGACAAGCAATCCGCATCTTGGAGTTTATGTCCCGACTTATAGACAACAGTGACGTCATACGCTTGAAGACGGAGGCTCCAACGAGCTAAGCGTCCAGACGGGTCTTTAAGGCTTGCCAGCCAGCACAAGGAATGATGGTCGCTGACAATACGGAAGGGTCGTCCATACAAATATGGTCGAACCTTGCTGATGGCCCAGATTACTGCAAGGCACTCCTCCGTTGTGGAATAGTTCGCCTCCGATCGTGAGAGTGTTCGGCTCGCGTAGGCGATAACCCGTTCTACTCCGCATTGCCACTAAATGAGTACCGCGCCGGGGCCAACGTTGCTGGCATCAGTATGTACGTCGGTTGCGGCGTCTTCATCGAAATGGGCGAGTATTGGGGGTCTGTGTAGGCGGCGTCTAAGCTCCTGGAAGGCTTGTTCTTGATCGTCTCCCCACAGGAAGGGTATGTCTTCTCTGGTTAATGCTGTCAGCGGTTCAGCTATCTTAGAAAAATCTTGGACGAAGCGTCGGTAGTATGAACAAAGACCTAGAAATCGTCGAAGTGCCTTTTTGTCGGTGGGGCATGGAAAATTTAACACGGCGGTAGTCTTCTCGGGATCAGAGAGAACGCCCTGTGCACTGAAAACATGGCCGAGAAAGCGTAGTTCCTTGAAAGCAAAGTGGCATTTCTCAGGCTTGATCGTTAGTTGCGTGCATTTGAGTGCTTGAAGCACGATTCGCAACCGGTCCAGGTGTTGCTCGAAAGTAGGCGAGAAAATAACGACATCATCTAAGTACACCAAGCGCGACTGCCACTTCAGACCTGATAAAACCGTGTCCATCATACGTTGGAACGTGGCCGATGCAGAGCAAATACCAAACGGAAGCACCTTAAACTCGTATAGGCCGTCGGGCGTCACAAATGCAGTCTTCTCTGATCCACCTCGATTTGCCAGTATCCGCTTTTGAGGTCTAATGAGAAGAAGTACCTGGCGTCGCGTAGTCGGTCGAGGGCATCATCAATCCTGGGCAGCGGATAGACGTCCTTTTTAGTCACGTTATTTAACTTTCGGTAATCGACACAGAATCGCAAGGTGCTATCTTTCTTTTTGACAAGGACCACTGGCGACGCCCATGGGCTCGTCGAAGGCTGGATCACGTCGTCCGCAAGCATTTCATCCACTTGCGCTTTAATGGCGTCACGTTCCTTAGGAGAAACCTGGTACGGGCGCTGGCATACCGGTAACGTGGTCTCATCGGTAATGATGCGGTGCTTGGCGACAGGAGTACGACCAACCTTAGAGCCTGTGGCGAAGCAGTCTGCGAAATCGCTCAAAAGAGCCGAGAGAAGATTCCTCTGATCGGGCCTCAAGTCGGGGTTAATTTTAACGGTTTGCAGAGCATGACAAGGTGCGGCCTCTTCTTTAGGGTTCGCTCCGGCGGTGCATAAATGAGGCAAGGCACTAACATCGTGAAGGACGGCAACAGCCGTGTCCTTGGCGCGATGCCGCATCTCCTTAGCAAAATTTGTCAGGAGGACAGTAGCACAGCTGTTCTGGAGTTGTACGAGTCGTCGAGCAACGGCTAATTCCTTCTCGAGTAGTAGCGGAAGGTGCCCATCCGCGATGCCCTCGTAATCGTGGAAAAAGTCATGCTTTAAAAGAACCAACACACTAGAACGTGCCGGAACCCTCACGTCATCGTCGACTATACGCGAAACGTTCAGACCCGGATCTTCGTCTTCAATGCGCGCCATGGCTCTTTTCGTCGAAAATGAAACACGCGCTTCTTTCAGGTCAATGACAGCGCCGTTGGTCTGCAGGAAGTCTAGACCAAGGATCAAGTCTTTCGAACATTCAGGAAGCACGATAAATTCTCCGACATACACAAAACCACGGATGCCGACCCGCGCTGTGCACTTGCCTGCAGGTTCGATCAAATGACTTCCCGCCGTACGAATTTTCGGGCCGGACCAATGTGTCAAAACTTACTTCAGTTCTAGGGCGAGACCACGGCTTATTACTGAATAACCGGCACCAGTGTCGAGTAACGCGGTGACATTCACTCCATCAATCGTTACACATAAATCGGAGGTATTATGCCGGACGCTGTCGCTACCTGACACAAGCGAAATCTCGTCGGGTCGGCCTGACGATGACGGAGGATCTTCACATTTCCCGACATCAGCGACGCTGCCTCCGAAGGCCGCTGGTATTAGTTTTCCCGGCTAGGGCTGGGAGAGGAGTGGCGTCGGGAAGAGTGGGGACTTGTCGAACGGTAGCTCGTCGGGGACGTAGACCGAAGCTCTTAGTAACCGGACGTGACGGGATACTGTCGCGCTGCAAGGTCACTTTCAATCTCAGTAGGCCTTTCGTCATTCCGAGGGTAGAGTTCCTCCGAGGCGAAACCCCTCATGTTGGCGCGGCGGTACGGGCACGCCCGGTAAAGGTGACTGGCTTCCCCGCAATGATAACACAGGGGCCGACGGTCCCGGGGCCGCCATACTTGACTTCTACGGGGTCGCTGGTACATTGGCGGAGGGGAGTAGTGAGGCTCCATGCGGCTCCATGCGAGTCCCTCCATGCGAGGACCCTGCGGCTCCATTGCTGGAGCTGCGGCGTCGATACTATGGTCCGGCGGGGGAGCCCTACGTAAGACGGACGCGTAGGTGGGCCTCGCGTCGAACGTCTGGCGGGGAACGCGTTGCTGGGGAACGTCAGCAACTTGTTGAGCTGCCATACGCACCTCGTCCCGGACGACTTCAGCCAGTGAAGGAAAAGCTGTTGTGTTGCAAGGTATCCGGAGCGCTTGCAGTTCCTCCCGCACGACAGAACGGATGAGATTTCGTAGTGTGTCCCTGTCGCTGCCGACATGCACAGGGGGTGCGTCGGGCCCAATGACGTTCACGTTACGGTTGTACTAACGGGCTCGGTGTTGCAGCGTTGTCTCCATGGTCGCTGCCTCGCTGAGAAACTCCGCCACAGTGCGCGGTGGACTGCGCACCAGTCCCGCGAAAAGTTCTTGTTTAACGCCGCGCATCAGGTGACGTAGTTTCTTATCTTCAGGCATTTGTGGGTCTGCACGCTTGAAAAGGCGTGTCATGTCCTGAAAGAACATACGCACGCTCTCGTTCTGGCGCTGATTGCGCGAGTGTAGCACAGCTTCTGCTCGCTCCCGGCGGTCGGCGCTAGGAAAGGTGGCTTTCAAATCACGACAGAGGCTGCCCAGGATGGAAAGGAAGCCTCATGGTTTTCGAACCATGTCCGTGCAGACTCTTCAAGAGCGAAGTACACGTTGTGGAGCTTGCGCTCATCAGTCCACCCGTTGTAACGAGCAACTCGCTCGTAGTTCTCAAGCCAGTCCTCGGCGTCCTCGAACACGTCGCCATAAAAAGAGGGGGGTGTTCGCGGCTGATGACACAGGATGTTGGTGGCAAGCCTGCTCTCAGATGTCATTGCAGCAGGTTCTACGGCCGTCTGAGGGTGTGTCGTCCTGGTAGCGGCCGGAAGCGGTCCGAATTCAGGAGGCTCTCCACGTAGGCGGCGGCCGAGGCGTTGATGTACGGGGGTAAGCTCCATATTGGCAGGTTGATTATGCAGGACTGGATCGATACCCGGCAATTCCTCCACCAGATTTGTAACGTAACGTTACACAGAAGGCACTCTGGCACTCTGGCACCGAAGAACACCAACAGTCAGTCAGGGCAGCACAAAAGCGGAGCACCGTTCTGCTTCGTCGTCTTCTCCGAATTGCCCGTTCAAATCTTCGTCGTCTATGAATGGCATGTGACAATATTATCTCTGAAGGTATCGTTCATAGCTTCTGCAATAAGGTCAGCTTCCTGAGTTAAAACTTAATGTCTGTTCAGTAGCGAGAGCTTGACTTCTACTTTCCCTCTCACCGCTAACTCGTTGATAACTTGTCCCTTACTACTTGGTTTCAGTTTCGCCGATGAACTAATAAAAGTCAGTTCAAAAGGGATTCAAAATGGAACACAATCTTTCGTTCTTTCATTAAACAAAAAGCAAAGGTGGTGGTGACACCGCACTCTGGTACAGGTCTAAATCGTCACAATAGAAGGGAAGTTCTCAATATTCTCTGACATTTCTATTACTTTCTGAAAAATGGTAGGTGTAACGTTGAGAGCTAGGAAGTATGCCATGTACATGCCTCAGCGAAATAACTAAAGTTAATGACGCTCTTGTGGAAATCAAGAAGTGGGCATGGCAAGAACAGGACATGTAGAAGGAAGAGAGGATAACTGGCGTTTGGAAAGGTTAATAGATTGAATCGGCAAGGAAAGCGCAGCTGGGGTGGCATATTGCAAGCTGGGAGACTGAGGTTAAATTTTTGCAGGTGTCAGTTTGAAGCAACTAGCAAATGACTAGGTTAATTGGAGGAATATGGGAAAGGCCTTGGCCCTGCAGCTGGTGTTGACCGTGATGATTCTTTCACCGCGATGTTACAAAGGTAATAAATATTTCATCATTGGGTGCCACAATTGCGTCACATATTGCGCCATAACACCGTAGACCGCTGTTGCGAACGTTTTAGGCAGGTGTTCATGCTGCCTTTCTGCTCATAGCACTGCTGTTTAGAAGTGTAGTTTTTCGCACACCAGCAGAATAGAACAAAAGCCAAACAAAAGGAAACAAGAAAAAGAAACATTCGAGTATCCCACGTGTCTGCCACTGCTGAGTGCTGCAGCCTATAGTGTTACGAAGCGTTACAACCCGAACTGACAAGACAAAGCTGCCAAGCCACTATGCGGCATCCACGGTTTTCTCCCTGTCATCCCTTTCTTATAGATGAGATTCCTTATCCCCTGTAGGGAGGAGCCATTACGTCCGGAGCGTGGAAGTCGATCGTGCGGTGAGCCCAGCAGAAACCCTGATAATGAAGTCCCCGGGGTGACGTAGCTTTCTTCACGTGGCCTCTTAATCGAGTATCTTTTAGGAGACAGTTCCATGGAGATTTAGGCAACAAAATACAACACAGCTAAATAGAGGCTTTCTTAATATACTGATATTGATTACCTTGAGGCTGTAGCTCATCATCGCCATACTACGCATGTAGTAGAATATTTCCTTATGATTAACTCTAAGGGAAATATTAAAATTTCAACAATCAACAATGTAGTTTTCCAGTACATGCTTATGTGCTTAATTAAGCTTACTAAAGTTTTCAAATGTGTATTTGAGTGGTGTATTCATTGTTTGAAGGTGAATATCAGGGAAGTAAATTGAATACGAAATGTTCTCATTTCAATCGTTCACATAGACACAAAAAAAGCTGCACCACCCGAAGAAAACTGCAGTTAATCTGTTACACTCAAATAATTTAGAAGGCACGTGATGCTTTTTTTCTCAGTGTACTAATTTACGAAGCTCTTTTTGTTATGTTCTCGAATTATGATTTTCTCATAAGCGAGAGATCAATCTTGCGAGCCTCAATAAATATCTCCGAAAATATTTACGTATTGTCATTTTACCGTCTGAAGTATAAATGAGCACTGAACAAGGGTAGAGGGGGAGCCTCAATTCCTAAGCCGAGTCAACATTTCGACACGTGGACTTCGCTTTGTATGGCCATCGCAATCATCACTAGCGTAGGTTTTAAATAAGCGTTTGCTCCTCAAGCAGAAAAGCTAGGGAGGAGAGAGGGAGAAAGAAGTTGGCCAGGGGGTAAAAATATGACCCTTTGGTGTGTATTTTTCAGCCCAGAACCGGGAATTCTATGGCCTGAAAAAGAAATTAAAAAGCGGCAGCAACAGGAAGAAAAACAATGCGGAGTGCATGATGAGTCAGCACCTAAGCAAGGTCAATGCTGACACGCCTTTCTTGAAAGAGAACCGGCATTGTAAAGGGTCTTGATAAAAAATACAGACGCAGGAAAACAATTCTCCAAAGCTTTTCACGACGAGGGAAGGACAAAGAACCAATATTATAACAGCTGAAAAGAACCACAACTGCAAGGGCTTGAAGAAAAAGGTTCAAGGCTCAACCAAAGCAGGCGTTGCTAAGACGGGAACATTCTGGAGAGGCACATGCAGCTCAGTCTTTTGCGGAAGGGGGTATAGAGCGTGGACGTGCTGCGAACAAACTGTGCTGTGTTTTAAATTGTAATATTGACCCAACATAAGACGGTTGTGATTACTGATCTAGAGCCGGGTATTCTGAAGAGTGAAGTTGAATGGGCCTTAGCCAGCCTTGCTAAGAACAAAGCTAGCGGAATTGATGGAATTCGAGCTGAGTTGCTTCAAAACCTCAACCATGACGCTGTTAACCTTCTGTATACAATATGTCCGTAAATTTGGACAACCCTGCTGTGCCCACAGGATTGGAGGAGGTCAGTTTACATCCCCATTCCAAATAAAGGCAGTGCCAAAGATTGTTGCAACTACCACACGATCGCGCTTATTTAGCATGCTAGCAATATGATGTCGAAAATACTCCAAGGTAGGCTGCATCAGTATATGGATCGGGAGCTTCCGGACGTGCAAGCTGGATTTCGCAAGGACAGAGGAACTAGAGACCAGATTGCCAACCTTCGCTGGATTATGGAAAATGCAAGAGAGTTCCAGAAACCCATCTAGTTCTGCTTTATTGATCATGCGAAAGCGTTTGACCCCGTAGATCCCAGCAGATTGTGACAAGCTCTCCAAGAGCTGGCAGTTCCAATTCACCTCATCTGTCTCCTCAGGAACCTATATGAAGGGCAAGAGGCCACAGTCAGAACTGGGCATGGTCTTACTGATTGGTTTCCGATTGAGAAACGAGTGAGACAAGGCTGCGTACTGTCGCTTGCCTATTTAACCTATATGCAGAGTGCATCATGGGGAATGCCGGTCTGGACGAGTCTTCACGCTGGAGTGAAGATTGCTGGAAAACGTATCAACAACCTTAGATTTGCGAATGATACCACTTTAATGGCAGAAAGTGAAGTAGAAATCAAGAGTCTTTTGATGGGCGTTCAAGATGAGGGTGAGAAGTTTAGGCCTAAACTTTACAATAAAAAGACAAAGATCATGGCGTTTTGCCCTATCAAGTCCTGGAGCCTCAATGGACAAGAATTGGAAGCTGTGAGAGATTTTCTCTTCTAGGGCACCATGAGTATACCCCTGAAGGATACTGCAGCCATGAAATTAGGAGACGCCTACTTCTGGGAAAGAGAGCCATGGCTAGCCTTGACCGCCTAGTAAAGAGCAGAGACATTAGACTGCCAACCAAGATCTGTATAACTCGTGCTATGGTCTTTCCAGTTGTGATGTATCGATTCGAGAGTTGGACTGTGAAGAAGGCTGACCGCAGAAGAATTGACGCGTTTGAATTGTGGTGCTGGCGGAGACTCTTTAGAGTTCCTTGGACTGCCAGAAGATCAAACCAGTCGATATTGGCGACCATAAACCCTGACTGATCTTTGGAGGGTCAAATTCTAAAGTTCAACTCAGCTACTTTGGTCATCTGATGAGAAGAGAGGAGTAGCTGGGGAAATATTTGATGTTGGGAAAGGTTTAGGGTCACCGGAGAAGGGGTAGGCAGCGAACGCGATGGTTAGATGGCATCCTCGAGGCGCTGCAGATGAAGGTATGTGATGTTTGGAAGATAGTCAGAGACCGGAAATCGTGGCGTGCTTTGGTCCTTAGGGTCACGAAGAGTCGGACACGACTGAACGACTGAACTGAACTGAGAATATATGGTAGGATTGTGTTCCGTATTTATATTATTCTTGTTCCGGCGTTTATTACACGTTAGAATGAATTGGTATATCGCAGAATGCTGCTTACGTCTGAAAGGGAGTTGGAGCACTGTGTTAAAAAAGAAGGCTGGCGGTCAGTGTTGGCTTTCGGTCGCTTCGTGAGCACATCGTTGCGGTTTAAAGTTGTTGCTTTCACGGGGGCCATACCAAGACAGTTACCGGGATAGCTTCTTTGAATAGGCGTTGATTTCAATTAATATAGTTCGTGTAAGTAATCAATATCATCGCTACATATTCGCTTAAGCCGTATCAATTCGGTCCTAGAAATATTCCTTGCTTACATTGGATGATGACTGTGAAATCAAGGTATCGTTGCCTATCCGTCGGCATTCTTTGTCAAATGTAGTAGCAATACTTCGGGAATGCTGTACAGCGGCAGCGTCCAGTAGAAGTTTGCGACATTCGCAATGAAAAAATGAAATTTCCTTAAATACCAATTCAATTTGCGGAGCAGATCTTTTTATCTTCGGACACGACTGAACCACTGAACTCAACTGAACATGCATGTTTGCTAGGAAGCAAAAAAAAAAAAAAACGACTGACGAGGTAAAAATCATAAAACTTGCCGCTTAAATGCTGCCTCACATTCACCCAAAAAATAGCCTTGTTCAAACTATACATTTTTGGAATCACCTGCAGCCTGCCTTGGCTGCATTCCGAATTGCGCTGTACCGTTGGTTGAAAAAAAAAATGCTCAGTCCTTCGAGAACACTGTAAATGTAATTGCAATCCGTGCAGAGTGCAGTAAGCCTATTTATGACTAACCAAAACAAGGTAAAATAGTTTTTCGCGAGCTAACAAAGTTAAGAATTCCTTTTCGAGCAGACACATCGAAACGCCTCTTAAGAAATGTATTTTCCCCACCCACACAGAACACTTTGAGGAAATTGCCAATACCGCGGCTGATCTAAAACAATTTGAGTTATCAGTTGACTAGGGTAGTTGCGAATTTTACATATAAATACAGATCTGTCGTAATCATTTGTGCGGTTTACCCTTTAAGAAATTAACAAGTGCCATACGTAAAGCAAATATTTCTAATTGGAATTTTAGCTCAAGAAACATCATATTATAAATAATAGTGCATAACCATTTATTCCCGTCCAGATAGAGTTTCTTTTATTCGAAAGCTTGCAATGAGGAAAAAATCACGCAGTCTATTTTTTTAGTGAACCGGAACAAGCTCCATTAGCCACAAGTGTAAATGTTTTTCCTTTGGAGCCGACAGTCCAACTGCTTGTAGTCTTCTTATTAGTGACGGTTGCATTCCATAGTAATTTCCAGAAAGAATGAACAGTGAAGCACTACTTGTGTCTAACTGCTCTGTCTAGCTCTAAGTGCTCCGGAGGCTGCGCAATGCAGACACTAGTAAACGCAAAAGATACCCACGCAGCCATCCACATTCTTACTTTTCTTTCATGGTTATGCTGGCTTCTTTGTGCGGTGAATGTCGCGTGCGGATGTGTGGACCACACGCGAAACATTTTAGCAACATCAAAATACAATTCGGGTAAAAAAAACTAACTTTGCCAAAAAAAAACGAAAGGAAATACTTTTGTCAGGGAACGTCGTGGCATTGTCTGCATACGAACGAAAATCCCCTGTCGTCTTCTGCTAGACTTGTACATTTACATAACGACATCTGGGCTGCTAGGGGCGTGTTTACGAAAACTGCATTCAGTATGTCTTGGCCGCCTGTCACTTGTCATCGGCTGCATTGCGCGACGTTTAGAGTAAAAGAAGTTAGGGTGCCATCGTATCTTTCTACGACGAAATTCATGCAGTGCATAATAGACAGACAAGCAGGACGACGGTTTGTATGTTTAATGGTAGGAAGCTGCATTAAACTTTCTTTTCTGGGAAGAGGGATCGAAAGTAGTCGTAGAATTTTATGCCGCTTTTCTTGAAGCGGTTTGCTGATGGAGACACGGTTCCTTTCATAAGGTAGAGAATAGGAAGACACCGCTATATTTTTCTCGAAGAGTCACATTGCCCTTAAAGCCGTGGTTGAAAGGTTTGTAATCGCTAGAGTGAAGAGTACAAAGCGGAATTGTTTGGTAGGATAGGCTGCGTTTGTTGGCATTGTTAGAAGGGAGGAAATTTGCACATTTTTCTTTGAGAGAATGATGTACATTTAATCGCTATAATGATAGGCGTTAAATTAGCGACAGTAAGTAATAAACCTTACTGAGTGTCCGGGAAGCCATAGCTCGACCTAGCATATATATGATTATCGCGTGTGGACGTTGATATCGAATTTCTTTGCCGCCTCGAGGACTTTCTTAACGGCCGGTAGTTGGTCATTGATGCTTGAGCGGCGCAAACTGTGATCCACCTCGGCGAGCAGGGTTTGGAGTTAAGACTGCTTTGCTGGGATTTCCGCTCCCAAAACTTGAGTTTACATTGGGCTACGAGTCTGTAAGACCTTGCACGTGTTGGTGTTACACATTCGGTAAGAAAATAAAATTGCGTTCAAAGAAGTGGCCACAAAAAATAAACAAAAAAGTTTTCCTATTTTGAATTTTATTATATTTATTTATTTATTTGAACACAGCGCCAAGCGGTATTACAGAGGAAGGGTATGCATCAAATCAACTATAGCAGAAGCCGTTTTAAAATGAAAACAGGTCAACACTGCACCAAAAAGGAAAGACAAAACAACACACATAAAAATCTCATAGCATCATAAAAGTGAAGTGGTTATTATAATGGAGAAAAGAAACAAAATTAGCCCATAGCCTGACTGCAAGCTTCTAAGAAATAGTTTCTTTACTAGGCTTAATTATTTTTGTTACCTCTATGTATACAGCCGATTCAGGGCATATCGAACCCGGTTATATATTGTTACTGAGCGGTATTCGCTGGCCGTGCTGACGAAAAAGAAGTGCGACAGACTCCCAGTAGTAGAAGCCGCAGACGAGTGCTTTGCTGTGCGAGTGCTGTGCTGTGATCATCCTCAGTGGTGTGGACAACTGCCGTACTGTGAATATTTCCTGTAGCAATATGTTCATTGGTTGTATGGAAAAGTTTGAATATCTTCTTGAACAAGCGGTGCGAATGTATAGGAGAGATGTTCGCGTTTATCCAAATTCCCTTTCGGGAATGTTCCATATATGGAACTCCGTGCTGAGTCCCTAAAAAAGAGTTGCATCTTCTAATGCCGCCCCCACAATCAGTTTTGAGCAAAAATTCGAGTCAGCACTCAACTATGGGCACCTGGGACCAACGCTAACGCTGTATAACTAATCAGTGGGCTGAACTTCGAATACGAATGATAATGCCCTTTGGTCAGGTGACACCGCTGCCTTACACAAAGCCAAATTTCAATGCACAAATTTTGCAGGGTAGCAATCGTAGATCATCGAAGGCTAGCGGCGAATGTCGCGCCCCTGTGCAAGTCCTTAACGAGTGCAAGAAATCACGTGTACCCGATTTTGAATTAATTAGGATCTTTTAGGGATCCTGTAACAAAATGAGACATCACATAATCAGCGGCGGTTTTCAAAAATCGTCATTCGCAGCAGCACGGCCTCAGCGGTTGCTTTTCGGCGGCGGCAAAAAGCTAGGCGACCATGTGCTGTGGGAGGTCAGTGCACGTCAAAGAATCTCAGGTGGTCAAAATTTCCGGAGCTTTCTACCACACCGTCTCTCATAGCCTTAGTAATTTTGGGACAATA
The DNA here is from genome assembly GCF_055883805.1 of Amblyomma maculatum. Classification (NCBI taxonomy): domain Eukaryota; kingdom Metazoa; phylum Arthropoda; class Arachnida; order Ixodida; family Ixodidae; genus Amblyomma; species Amblyomma maculatum. The sequence goes on from NC_139353.1 coordinate 79,482,559, forward strand.
ACTTCCACAACCAAACAAAACCAACCCTTATTGGGTTAGCTTGCACATGAAACAGAGCAAGAAACTCGGCGGCGGCAATATTAGCAAACGTGCTCGCTGCTCATCACACGGATAATTCTTTTTGCAATCTGCACTGCCCATTTTAAAGTCGGTGAGGGAAATTGAGACAAGCTATTTAAACAGATACTGTAAAAATATTCAATTATAAAGGAAGCAGTTGCGGTTATCTGTAATCCTTCCAATCTAACGTTGGCGCATCCAACGCTACAAAGAAAATTATAATGCCGCATTTCGTGACATCAAGCACGAACAAGGAAAAAGTTAAGTATCGTTTCGCCTGATAAGGTTTATGAGATAAGATTGAAAGGCGGCGGATGTTGTAAACTATAAAACAATGTTTTCAAAGTTTAGCGGCAATATAATATTGATACTAATACAGTTGTTTGGGTGAGTAGTAATTCATTAATGCAGGCAGCGCCAAAAAGATGACGTTTTTGTCCTTCGTATATGACCGTCTTTTTTGCGCGGTCTGCACTCATAGCAATCATGCTGCCCTGGCTTTGTCATAGTGTCGGGGTGTTAATTCACTTGCCGCCAAGTGACAATATTGCGACACGTTTTGCGTACTATGTTTATAAAACTGCTTGGAAAGATCATTATCCTCGCACTCGCTCTCATGTTAGCATGCTAACAGCACATCAGCATCTCAGATTGCTTTGGTTTTGGGGTTTAACGCCCCAAAGCAACTTCCCCTATGAGAGCCGCCTCGGCATCTTAGAGCGGTCCTGTTCCGCGCCGCTACTTCTATTACCTTTCTGCATACGGTCGGAGGCCAGTGAAATTTGAAGCCCTGAAGCAATCTCCTTGCACAGAGCAAACACGTAAATTCGTTGCGAAATCTTCCTTGGGGAAACGCAGGAGTTATCTCTAAACTTAAACGCAGGCTACATCAGCGCGGCTGCGACTACGTATGCACTCGGTCAGCCCTTTCTCCGCTCAATGAGCTCCGTGAGGCACGGGCGGCAAACAAGCGAGTTGAAGAGGCTCTCGAGGAAATGACCCTGATTCACCCTCCAAGTTTTCCACAGTGTGTTTGAAATGCCTGTTTACCTAATTACGCTATGCGCCTGTATACGTTTTTGCAGGTCACTATGCCTCCAGGAACTCGGTTTCTCAAGGGGGACAAGCATTCTCTATGTACACTTTCCATCGTCCAGTCTGGGCGTGGCTTTCCTGAAAAAGTAACCTTTGCGTTTTCAGGCATCTTGTGTTATGTTATGTAATATGACTATAACGTGATGTTGTGATGGGATATGTCTGTAATGTGGCTGTACTAACTTCACCCATACCTCTCACAACTTTTATATCCGCTCACCCCTTTCCCCCAGTGTAGGGTAGGAAACCGTTTTTTTTAAGGGTTAACATCCCTGTCTTTACTCCTCATCTTCCACCTCCTCCTGATTGACCTATACCCTAGAGATTGCTCGTAAAATTAGGGCATAAAGCGGATTATTAGGAAATAAAAATATTCATGAATTTGCGTTCAGTAATTAAGCCTGCAATGTAATGGTAACAGAAACGAATAGATGGGACGCGACTGTCCTGTGGCAATGATCTTAATCTGTGAAAACATTTTAAACGTTCATTCCATTCTTCCTTCTTGTAAGGTTTAGTTTGGTTTGGTTTCTGGTGTAGCACGTCCCAACGCGATTCAGGGTATGAGAGCTGCAGTGGACTACTCCGGACATTTCGATCACCTAGCGTTCGTTGAAGTGCAATGCCATTGCACACCACCCGTCCGGCTCGCTTTTCGCCTCAGTCGAAAGCGACCGCCGAGGCCAGGATTCAATCCTTCATACTTGGGCCCAGTAGTCGAGCGCCTTAACCCCTGGACCACAGCAGCGGATCCTTCTACTAAGGGTGGGATGAATATTTTCATGTTTATCATCTAGCTTGATCATCGATGATGATCGGCCTACTGATTCTTAATACTAAATAGGAGAAATTGGCTTGGTCATGTAGCGAGGTAAAACTTTATTCTGACGCAATAAGAAGTACACGCTATATATTATTGCATCTGTAGCGTGCACTTGTCACAATCTTGTAACGTGCCGTTGGATGTCACAGGCTGGCATTAGAAGATTCAAAACTTCATTCAAACATTCAAACAGGCTGTTATTTCACATTATTAGAAAATTCTAAACATCTCTTAATTTTTCTCTTTAATCAATATTTTTCCTAAAGAGCCAGCAAGTTGACGTGCGCTTGTCTGTCATTCGCATTGTACATAAAGCTCCATTTGTTAAAGTCCCAATGGAGTCTAACATAATCGCAGTTATTATAGGAGGAAATATTATTGGACCAATACATCCGCCAACTTAATTCTCTACCGGTTGGGCTTACCACTAAAAACCGTTATAGGGGATTTTGTCATGCTACTGAACAAGATGGCGCGTCGGATTCATTGGTACAGGGGAGGTGCGGAAATTAGTGCCGAAGAAAAAGGAGAAGAATACTTTGTTAGTACGCCCTTCCATACTGGTTTTACCACGTCCTCTGTCGTTGCCGCACCTGCCACGTTTAGGCTGCTTATTATTCAAAGCGTATGCGGTTCGTTCGCTCAAAAAGCAGTCTTCATGACAGTAACTAAAATTTAGAAAAGTGGTAGCACATAAAACGTGTATCCGGCATTTGGCGTATCCGTTCTTTTCATAATATATTGCGTTATGTTATAGTATTCGGCTTCCTAGAAACGAATTATAACACAAAATATCAATATTCCATGAATGAACAGGCTCTGTAAAACTCCATATCTCACATACACCGATGACGAAGCTTCAGCGCTCCCATTATTTTCTTTCAATTGCGAACTGTCAAGTTTGCCCAAATAACTAAAAGTATGGAAATTATATATACTCCAGTTACTTTCAAGCATTGACAACCCTCTTATGTTTTCATCATCGTAGCAATAAGTATAAATTATAGCAGAGTAACTGGGCGAGCCACATATCAGTTTAAGGTTATAAAATTATCCCTGCCCCATTGCCATACTCATGCCTCACAGCAGCATCACAAGGTACTAGAAGTGAATATGTGTACTGATTAATAGAGAACTGCGTCATTGCTTCCTTGAAGCGACTGCACAAGGCATTATAACTGTACTAGCAGACAGCTGTAAATAAATTGTTGGCAGAGGCAGTACAGTGTGTTGCGCTCACCACAGGGGCATCATCGGAGAGATCCCTCCCTCAGGTATGCCGGCTGGATTTTATGTTGAAACAATAACAATAAAGCCGCCTAATATGTTTTTGTTTTTGCAGATGTACCCAAAAAACGAGAAAAGAACAAACCAATAATTGACAGCGGCACATTCTTACTCATTACAGGGCGAGAGCCTTACAACTCTAAGTTCCAAGGTCGTGTCGGGAGGTACCAATATTTCATGCTTGTGGCGTCCATGAGGAAGCGTGCTGGCTTCGCGTCTTTTCAGCTTAGAACATTGCAGATTCATTTAAATAACGTTATAGGCACGGTATCTCACACACTTGTCAACACACATCAACGCACCTTAAGGGAAAGGAAGAAGGAGAGGGGGTGAAAGAAGAAAGAGGTGCTGCAATGAAGAGCTGAGAATTTTTCTGCATCAGCGGGCGACTTTAACGTGCACCGACATCGCCCCGAACACGGACGCCTTTGTTCTTGGCCTCCATCGAAACGCGGGAAAATTTTCTTTTGGTTCGAAATCGTACTGGCTGAGAGACAGCAGTATACAATAGGAAATCAGGTACCTGTTCAGAACTTAATTCCACGTCTCGGTGGGCGATGACGTACAAGCCTCTTGTCGCTGGCGGCGAATATCCTGACCCCACAGAAAGGCAGAACAGGTGAGAGCAGTTCGATATTCCGCTCGCCATAACAGACATGCACTGTTATGGCGAGTAGAATATTTCCTGCGCTGTCACCTATTAGGTACAAATGCTACTGAAAATGAGTGCGTTGTGTTTTTCAAAGGAGTTGTGAGGAAAGTTTAGAATATAAGGAGATGGATTTTGGTGATATATTCAGAGAGCTTGAAGTAGGCCTGAAAGGTTTGCTTGTGCTTTAAGTCTGCGCTCATTGAGTAATTATTTTATTTTAAGAAAAGAATAGGGTATATATTTAAATTGTTGTGCAGGAAGTACTGAATATTGTAAGATACATTTGTCAATACATTCAGAGCTATGGTATAAACCCAAAATGATACTGAAAAATTTGCTTGTCAAATATGTCTACCTCAAAGACAACTGAGATTCAATTTTGAAAATAATAGCCAAACCTCTACAACGTGGCGGAATAACCATTTTTACATCTATTGTCATTTACTGCGAAGATATAGGATAAGTTATAAAATACATTCATTATCACTTTTGCAAAAAGTTTCCGAAATCTCTTAATTAGCATATGGTAAAGGTATTCTTCGACATTGTATGATGCTAATCAATACCCGAGCTTTTACTGCGTAATAAAGAAGACACTGTTGTTCAAATGTTCTTCAGCCTTCTGCACTTTATCTCGAAAGGTAGTCTGCTCCTACAAAACAGAAACTTATCGTCAAAGTGAAATCGACATACGTATATGGATTTGCTTATTTAATGGCAACCTCATTTTTTTTCGAGACTTTGCCCTTTCCATATCAGGCTTTGCTCCGATAGACACCGATGGACTAGTCCACGCAGAAGTAAGATGCGTATTCATGCTTAAAACACTCGGTCTCCATTTGCTTAAAAGGGATAAGGTATATGAATGTCTGTAGAGATGGAAATAGACAAAACGGCATTTCATTTCAAGACTAAAACGTTTGCAATGTCAGCACGCTTCCATTTTCTGTTGTTACAGCTAGCTTAGTTATTTTGGTCCGCTATGAGACTAAGCACTTCCTAAGCACCAGTTTCAGCTCTTTTTGGAAACTCTATCAAATCTATATGAGAAAGAATAAAATAAGGTAAAAACAAGAAGGCAGGAAAAATGAGAATAATTGCAGTACGATACAGAATTAAAGACACCAATAACGGTTGGTTTATGGGGTTTAACTTCGCAAAGCTTCCCTTGCTATTTGAGATGTCGTCTTGCGGGTGACCAGAAATTTCCACGACCTAAGATCCTTTAACGTGCACTGACATCGTACAGCACATGGGCACCTTGTTTCTTGCCTCCATCGAAAGTGGCCGCTGCAGCCGGGATTGGATCCAGCATTCATGGACGCCGTAGCAGAGTGTCCTAACAATTGCACGCCGAGTTCGTAATTGGCATTCTGCAATATTTTGTCTCCGAGTCTTCTTCCAATGCAGAATTGACGGGACGTACTCCGTACCGTCAATTCTATGACGGGACGGACATGATAGACGAATTTTGAAATTGTCTGGCTCTGCAATTATAGAAAATTTCCCCCTTCCCTCTCGTACATAGGTAAAGTCTGCGAGCTCATTGTAAACCAAATTGACATAGGCAATATACCCTAAAATCAGAGCAACTCATGTCTCTAATCATTACTGAAACTGTTCCACTTATTAGAGTAAAAACAGGCCTCGGTGCTGAATTCATCACAATGCGTACAGAAATAAAATATGGACTACAATAATAGTCTGAAAAGCGAACGAGGGAAACTGGAGCCGTAGCATATTCACGATAGAAGCCTGTCGTCGACAGTTTGAAGCTTCCCTTGAACCCTCCTCTTCCTTCCCTCCTCTGACATATCAAAACGCGGAACAAAGGTCGTCCCTTATGGGCCGTCTTTCGTCTGAAATCGATGCTGCCGACTGTAGATTCATTAGGGGCCGCTGCCTGAGGCTATGGCTGTAGGCGATGCTACAGCGACGGAGCAATATCTAAGGGTGGAAGCTGGATATGGAATGAAGTCCCAGTACCTGAATCGATAATGCAGTGAAGCGCCTATAATTAGGCGCTGAGATTGTCATAAATCCTAGAATTTATACAGATCAGATTGTCCTAAATCCTAGGATTTATGACAATCTGATCTGTATGTCATACATATAATGAAAGCACTCATACGCTGTAGGCAAAACAGCAGTGAAGACTGCTTTAAATCGTGTGTAATACGAGGAACACATTTTTTATTATAGATAGGAGTAGCTGAGGTGGTCAGAACAATGCTTTGTACCGGCAAGTATGTAATAGAAATGAGTCCTGTGCGCCGTGTTTTCTTTTTTTTTCTTTTTAGGTGGAGGTTGCACCACACAGAGGTGACAGCCAGACGGGCGTGCAAGCAGCCATCGACCTTAAGTGCCATGTAATATTGAGAAAACGTTTGCTCCTAAATATTAGGCCTAGCTCAGTTGTTCAGAGGTACCTTTTGTACATGTTAGCATATACTAGATGTAAGCAGTGCATGGCACCAATTTTTTATTTCTTTTTTTTTGCTCAATATGGACGTTTCTGTAAAGGCTGCACCACGAACAAGTGGTGGGCAGGGGGACGGGCAGGATTTCATGGCTTCTTTGACTGTCGGCTTATGCAATAAAGTCACGTCACACTCATTTTCGAAAGCTTCGTAAAGTAAGCCAGATACCAGGCCGACGATCCACGAGTGTATGAGCACAGTGAAATAGCACATGCTCTTAGATCGTTTCATGCGACGCTTTGCCATATAAGAGACGCTGCTTACGTGGCAATGAGTGGTACGACATGCATGAAAACTTTGGAGGGAGACACGCTGAGCATCATTTCTCGTAAAGTATTGCAGCGTATCGAGCGGTTCTGCGCAAATAATGTGGCTAGCCGAGTTCCCAGAAAGTACTACCTTAAAAATGCAATATGTATATTTGTGTCTGAAATGGTACGGCATCGATTCAGCGCTGTAACCACAAAGCGATCAAGCGACTATGAAAGAGAACAATCAAGCTCGGCCTGACAAAACAGCACCGCCTCAATTACTTGCCGCGAAGATAAAAAAAAAAGTGTGATCATGAATTTCAAACTCTTTGAGCCACACAAATAGAAACAAAGCCGCCTTTCACGAGTGATTATCAGCTTCAGTCTCGGAAATCCAGGCAATTCAAGTCAGATCTGAGAGTACTGCACTTTGATGCCGCCAAGCCAGAAGCGAGGAGACTATTTCGTGAGGAAAAAGCACAAATCAAAACAGGCTCTGCGAACAAGTCTTTTACAAATTTACTAGTCATTTCCTTAGTAACTATCTTGAAAACGGCTATTGGTATTTCGACCGGTAGTAATTGGACGACGATAATTCCTATGTGCATCTGGCCATCTATACGATACCATCGCCGATACTTGCCGACAACGAAAAGTCAAAGATTCGCCTCTGGTAACGCTCAGTGTTCCTCTGTACGGCATTCGTGACCGCCTCGCACATTTGTTTATGCTTCATAGGCTTAAGAAAAAGCAAATTCGCGTTAACCATTAAATATATTGTTCAGCTAAAAATGTGGCTGGCAGCGCGCTCAGTTGAGAAAGTATTTTAAGTTGGAATGCAGTCATTAGAAGCGACCCCGAAAGTGGCAACTTATTCTAGCCCTCCGTTAAGTTACGGGAGCGGTAGACCAGCTTTTTCTGCGCTTTGTGAACTATTGCAAGAGAAACCAGAGGCCCGATGAAGAAAGCTACGATTTCCTCGCAGTACTCTCCCGACAATGTGCACGCAATTCTTCTCAAGATTTGTCTGACCTAATCACCCGAAGCTCAATGGAATCGACTTTGATTCGAAGGGCACAGAAGAAATGAACGGTTGAAAGAAACGATTCTGGAGCTTCATTGCACAAAGAACTTCATACGAGGATCAAGACTTACAAGGAGGATTTTGTTTGTGGGCTTGGATAACTTAAACACACCTGAGCAAGTTTTGTTTCGAGATGACCTCATGATCTTATTTCTTAAGAAACAAAATTACAGAGCACTGCAGAATCGGCATTGAAGTAATGAGAAAGCACGGATGCTACTGTTGGTTGCTTCTGGTTCCTTCTAGTTGCTTCTAGTTGCTTATTTTAATCCCTTTCCTTCTCATCCCGTCAATCCCTTCTTATGCCCTTTTTTGGCTCTATTTCCGTTTGCGTGACGTCACATCTTTGACGTGACCCTAATTGACTGACTTAATTAATTTAGTCTTTGGCACTTTTAAATTAAGCGCCAATCGCTTCATATGCCCTTTTTGGCTCGACTTCAGGTTTCGTGACATCACTTCCTTGACGTCACCTTAACTGACTGATTTAATTACCTATTTAGTATCTAATACATCTTGACGTCAGCCTAATTGACTGATCTAATTAATTGTTTTAGTATTTGATACATTGAAATGCGGCGCCAAGCCATAAGCTAATGAAAACATTTTCGCCTTTACTTTTACATTTTGCATTTAAATAAGTACCTAATTACGTTATTAGCCTAATTATACACTACATTACGTTACCCTGTATCGAATGATAAAACTCATTAACCTCTGCCACCATTACATTACTTGCCTCTAATTATTTATCTAAATACCTTATTTGCCCAATTGTTTTCGGACATAACATTACGTCCCCCTTTATCGATTAACAGTATACTCCTCAACCTCTACCACTTCTCAATTACAACTGCTGCGGACGCAATTTTGCGGACGCCGTGTGCGGACAGAAATCTGTGAACAAAGCGAAGTAATGCTTTCGCATTAAAAAACTTGATGTCACTGCAACAACCCGCATTGTACGAATGCGTAAGCGCGTCATCAGTTTCTAGGCTGTGTAATCGCAAAATGGCGGAAGCTATTAGCAAGGGAGTCTTTTCTGTCATAGACTTGTTATGTATTTTGGACGCCTCCCCTTTTCCTTTATGTATGCTTTACCTATACTTTACTTCTTTAATACCGTTACACACTTCACATGCCCTTAACTCGTTTATTCATATTTCATGTGAAAACACGTCCATTTCCAGTTTTATGACATCACACATTGACGTCCCATCTGACGTCAACATAACTGCGTCCCTACTCTGACGTCCTCATAGGTCACGGGGCCGGAAGTGCGCTAGCATGTGATCCTGCTGGATGTCGACATTACCCTGATTGGCTATTTTGACGTCTAATAGAATATAATTGGCTGCAAATAATTAACTAATGATTACACACGCACCAAATGTTTTCCCTGGCGTCATATTTTATCACCTATGAAGTGCAACCGTTCGCTTTTTCCTATCTGCCCTACCTTCGATGTAATCCTGTTGACAAACTTATGACAAACTCCTCAAAAATAGCCACTTAATGCTTACAATTAAAATTAGAGCAAATTACATTCTCGTGTAACTGATGACACATCGATGTTGTTTGATGTTCGTTCGACTAGGTTATATGCGATTATTCTTGGTGACTCTAGATTCCTATCGGTTATCACTGGCGAATTGTGGCAAATATTGCGCCTTTTGCTTGCTGCAAACCAATTCGAAACGCCCCTGATTCCTGCTTTACTGCATCCGCTTCTGTATGCAGTGAGGTGCGAGGGTCAAGGAAGCGCCAAAATAAAGACGCAGCATAGACGCCTTCATCGGACTCCCCGGCCAGGTCAGCTTCGAATATGCGTGAATCGCCTGGTGAAGTCATCAATCATCACGTCACGTTCGGTGACACCATTATTACCACGGTGAGATCATGTGGAACAGCACGTAAAGGTCTTGTCATGGTGACGCCTTTACCGCGAACACATAAAGCTGCACATGATACACGCGTGAAGAGTATGGATGTAGAAGAAGAGAAGAAGAAGAAGATGGAAGAAGAACAACCTCCAGCTTGAATAGCATGGCTGTTAAAAATTTATCGTCAGTCCATTTACATGAGCCATTCAATTAGCTTCTATGCCGACTAAAAACTACAGTTACCCGCTATGCACCCCAAGGAAAATATTGAGGTACAATAGAAGAAAGGATATTAATATTTGAAGCGCCGGTGCGATACTCTCTCCTTTACAGGCCTATTTTTGTGTGCTTCAGCTCTTCAAACCGTCAGCTGAAAACCACGACAAAAAAAAAAAAAACTCCCCTCCGAAGTGCACCAGCGAATCCCTTCCAAACAAATATGCCTGAGTATTAGTCTTCGCGGAGAACTCTTTGTGGCAGCCATTAACTACAGCTGTCTCCTTTGAGTTTTTGTATTTGTCACATATGTATTAGTAACGTTTATAGGCAGATCGTGTTAACCTTTTACTATTCACCAATTTGCCATGCTGCGCTACTTAAGGAAAAGTTGTGATGCTTGCACAATGAGTGAGTATACGAATTCACAGAACCAAAGTTACCTGCAGTGGATTTTTCGAATCGGTTCCGCAGTGTGTTGATAACTGTCGATAAAAGTGCTGATGACGGTTTTAAATCTGCAAAATTGTGGTATGCAATAAGAGAGAGAGAGAGATAAAACTTTTAATGATCATAATAATCAGTAAGAATTCGCAGGAGCTGGGTGGTCGGTGCCCCTAGTCCAGGGCTCCGCTGGCAGCAGCTGACTTGCGGACTAGCTGGATACTCCAGGCTTGCTGGTCCAGGCGGTCGCTGGTCAGGGCCGCCTCCCACTGCTCGTGTGTCGGGCATGGCACTAGTAACGTTGGGTCAGGTTTGTCCTGGAATTCCCAAGAGATGTGATAGAGTGTGGGGCTTGCACCGTACCAAGGGCAGTAACTCGTGTATTTTGTTGGGCTTATCTTATTTGAAATGTGAAGATTAGGGAATGTGTTTGTTTGTATTTTTCTCCAGTCTATAGCGTCCGTGGAAGGAAGTTGTTTGTGTGGTGGAGAGAAAATTCTTCTATCTTACCGTAGGTGTTCCAGCCTGTCGCCGTAGGGTCCTAGGAGAGGGGTGGGGTAGGGATGGGGATCCGCCCGGTTTGTGAGAGCTCGGGCTAGATCATTCGCTACCTCATTTTGCTTCTAGGCCTTCGTGTACAGGTGTCCATGTAATTATGTGCGTCTGGGAGATGGAACGTAATATTGAACACGCTCTTCTGTGAGGTTTTCCGGCCATGTAGTCCCTGCAGGCTGATTGGGAGTCCGTCACTACGTGTGATGACTTCTTTTGGTAGTCTTGTGTTTTTATGGTGACGGCTATTGCCAGTGAATCCGCTTCTGCAGGATCCTTGGCATAGATCGAAGCCTGAATAATTGGCCTCTTCTGGTGGTCAACTGCAGCTATTGTGAACTTGTCAGGCTCGCTGCAAGCCCCTATGTCCACGTAGACAACTTCCGCGTCTTTAGATAATTGTTTTTTTCAATGATTTAACTCTGGCTTTCCTTCGACCCTTCTGTAACTCATGGTGCATGTGCTTGAGTATCGGGTTCACATAGATGTTGTTTCTTGTGGATGTCGGAATTTGTGATTTGATCTCGGAAGTTCTTAGTGCCTGCCATAGCCCTAGTTTTGACAGGATTTCCCTACCCGCCTGCGTTGTTGTTAGGCGTTGTTTCTGACTCTCTAGAACCTCCTCCTTGAGCTCCTCGATGCTGTTGTGCACTCCGAGTGCCCAAAGACGTTCCGTTGATGTTGTTGGCGGGAAGTTTAGGGCCGTTTTATAGGCTTCTCTTATGATAGTGTCAATGGCCCTTTTATCAGTGATTCGAATTTCTTGATATGGGAGCCCGTAGGTAATCCTGCTAACGACTAGAGCTTGTACAAGGCGGAGGGTGTTTTCCTCCCTCATCCTCTTCCGGTGCCAGGTCACCCTTCTAATCATTCTGGAAATTTGGTTGACTCTGGTTTTGAGTGTTTTGATTGTATAATCCACTCTCAAATTGCTTTGCAACCACAGCCCCAAAACTCTGATCTTGTCCTTCTTTTGAATTCTCTGGTCTCCTAGAGAGAGCTGAATTTCTCCTGGGGACTTGTAATTTCTTCTGTGTAGCCTGATAAGTTCGGATTTTTCTGGGGAGCATTGAAGACCGCTCTCCCCGGCAAATTCCTCGACTAGGTCTATAGCGGCTTGCAGAGCTTCTTCTTTTTGCGCCAAGGATCCCTGAGTCGCCCAGATGGTGATGTCGTCCGCGTATAAAGTGAAGCCAATATCATCTCGGGTCAACAGTTTTTTTGCTAAATTTATCATTGCTATGTTAAAGAGCATTGGAGAGATTATAGAACTCTGCGGTGTAACTTTGTTCGGCATGGGTACTTTTGGTGATCGGATCTCTCCAATTCCTATGGTGGCTGTGCGATGTGAGAGGAGAGCCTTCACGTATTTAAAGATTTTCTCCCCGCAGTTGATATTGTTTAATTCGTGCAATATTGTTTGGTGGCCAATGTTGTCGAATGCTCCTTTGAGATCTAAAAAAAGTTAAATTGGTTCACAGGAAGGGAAAGGCGCAGTAACTGTCACACTTGCTCTGTGGACACCCGAACCGCGCCGTAAGGGAAGAGAGGAAGGGGGAATGAAAGTGGAAAGAGAGAAAGAGGAGCCGTAGTGAAGGGCTACGGAGTAATTTCGACCACCTGGGGATCTTTAACGTGCACTGACATCGCACAGCACACGGACGCCACTTCGTTTCGCCTCCATCGAAACGCAGCCGCCGAGGCCGGGATTCGATCCCGGGAACTCCGGCACAGTAGTCGGGCGTCTTACCACTGCACCACCCCGGCGGGGCAATTTGAGATCTAGCGCCAGAATGAAATTTTCGCCTTTTCGGGGTATGGTGTTGATGATTTCTTCCCTAATCCGGAAGAAAGCATCTTGCGTGCAGAGTCCCTTGCGGAAAGCGCCAGAATGAAATTTTCGCCTTTTCGGGGTATGGTGTTGATGATTTCTTCCCTAATCCGGAAGAAAGCATCTTGCGTGCAGAGTCCCTTGCGGAAGCAAAGCATGCAGGAAGGAAAGATGTTTTCGTCGATGTAATTTTGGAGCCTCAGGTGGACTACTTTTTCATAGAGTTTTGCCAGGCAAGAAGTGAGGGAGATAGGACGGAGACTCTCCACAGCCGGTGGCTTTCCAGCCTTTGTTATGGTGATGATATCCGCGTGTCTCCAAGCTGATGGGACCTGTCCCTTCTCCCACAGTTCTTCGTTGATGTACTTCGTTAGGTCTTGCAGATGTTCGGTGCTTAAATTCCTAATCAGGGCGTAGGTGACTGTCTCCGCCAGGGGCAGTGTCTCTTGTAAATGTAAGGGCGGCTGAGTCGATCTCCGCCAGTGTTATGGGGGAATCAAGGGAGAGGTTTGGTTGACCCGCATATGAATTTTGGCAAGCCGGAGTAGGGTCTCCGATGTATTTCTTGTGCATGGCGGTGTTCAACTCTGCATCTGTGCCCGGATATTTATGGGCTATGGTGTGGAGGGTTCTTCTTGTGGCCGTTTTGGTTTTTGAGGGGTCTATCATGCTTCTTAATATTGACCATGCTTTAGCCGTGCTTAAGGTACCTTTTCAGCGAACTGCAGAAATCTGCCCAGTTTTGCTTGGCGAGCTTAATAGCATACTCTTGTGCTTCAGCCGTAACCTGTGCTATCTTCATTTTAAGTTTTCTATTTAATTTTTGCATTTTCCACCGTTTTAATAAACTTTTTCGGGCTTCCCATAAATGTAGGAGATGTCTGTCTACTTCTGGGGTTTTTGTCGTTGTGCTGATGGTCTGGGTCGTTTTTGCATGGGCATCCCTTAGGCGTTGAACTCAATCTTCAATTGTTGTGATGCCGTCGTGTGGCGGTCTAATTTGTCTGAACTTATCGCAGTCCCTTATTTTAGTAGAGCCAATGTTCCTTTTCATACGGGTTGTCATTAGGGATAAGCTAAGGATTTTGTGATCGCTGCCAAGTGTTTCTTCTAGATTGGTCCAGGTGCAATGTCTTATGTTTTTGGTGAAAGCTAGGTCTGGGCAGGTGTCTCTGCTTACACTGTTTCCTATTCTAGTGGGGGACATGGTGTCCGTCATAAGACAGAGATCCAGCTGCTCAGCCGCTTCCAACAACATGGTTCCCTTCGGGGTGTCCTTGTGGTAGCCCCATGCCGTATGTACAGCGTTTAGGTCCCCCATAATAATAAGGACGTTCGTTCCCGCTATGCGTGCGCATTCCAGTAAAAGTGGCTTGCAATAAGTGATACGGGAAGTGACTTGCTGTACAAGTGTGGTGACTTCTACGCCTCAGTCATCGGCGATGCCCATAAAGAAGAAAAATCTTGCTTTATGACTAATCGGGCATTACAACAGATTCAGCGTATAGCATTTCTTAATAACATTTTTGTTTATTAGAGTGCGAGCAATAATGAAAGTTTCAAAATGAACAGCACTCATCTAAAAGCAACTCGACGGAAGGATTTTTAAAAGAGGGGTATCAAGCGAGCGTTCATGAAAATTTTCACGGGGGAGCTTGTCGAGGAGGGCGCGTGAGAGAAGTGCCGGCCGGTAGAATACCCTTCCTGCGTTCCTACGGGATGAATGGTAGGAGAGGGATGTCACCGTTGTCAGACAACAGAGACTATCTGCGTGAGCTTGCCCAGCCCTTTGCCGCGGGCTGGTTCGATCAATTTGATTTGTTGGGAATCTGGTGGTATGCCCGTACCGCAGGAGGAGCGAGGAAGCCGGAAAGAAGTTTACGATGAAGTGGCGAGGAAACTTATTGTAAAATTTTTATGCGACGTTTTTTTAAAGAAATTTTTGAGCCGACAGACAGGTTTGGCATCAGAATAACAGGATGAACCGATTAGCATACACTGCCCTGTACTTTTTAAAGCTCCCTTCCCTTTTATTCCCTAAATGAGCACCGCAGGTCACTCACTGCTGAAATAAACGAACAGCCTTGATTATCTCGCCTACTATTACAACCGCAGGGCAAAAGATAAAAAGCTAAAAGCTACCAGCCGAAACCCTAAAAAAATCCCGTCGCTCATTCATTGCACGCAACCTTATTTGTGTATCAAAGGGTGTCAGACGGAGGAAAAATCTTCTCAGAGCAAAATGATTATATGCACTATAGTGTATCAGCTGCATTCTAAGAAATCACATGCACTGCAAAAAAAAAAAGAAAAATATTTAGTAAATAAAAAATGTTTAGAGCTCTACCAAAACAAATGTGAATAGGTAAAAACGTTTTACCGAAGAAATAATATTCCTTCTAGGTATCTTTGGGATTTTGCTTATTTGGAAATGCCATGCGTTGCACGTCTGCTTCGCTTTTTGGTCAAAGTGTTCGGATAAGTGGCCCGGCATATTAGACGTGGCCCCGAAATTGTGTTATGGCCTCTAATCTCTAGGCGTTTTGCATTATTTCAAGCATGCTACCATCATCATTTAATGAAGAATGTTGATACTAGCGTAACAACCTGACAGTTTATAAAGGCCTTGACATAAGGGTGTTGAATTTGTCAAAGTATTCATTTGCGAACTCGCTGCGGCAGGTTAGAAGCTGCGACAATGCGTTTATGTGCGATAAATATTGGGACATTATTCTGCCTATTTATGTCCCACACGCGAAGACAGTACATGATAATTGGCAAAAAGAAAGCGTTGTATAATTCATAATTTTTCTCTCGTTGCAACACTGGCACTGAGGCCGCATCAGTTGTCAACTGTTTCCTTTATTTTGGTACATATATTTCTCTTTGTGTGCAGCAGAAATTGCGATCTAAATTTTGGACCACCTGATTCTAATTGATCTCCCTTTTAGACATCTTTAAACTTGTTTTATTATAGTCAACGCTACGGGCATATAAAAGTAATCGGTAATATTTCAACAAAAGAATAAAAGAAATTTCGCTTCATTCTTTATGACAAGTTTTATAATTGAAACGAAGTGATCTGCCAGTGTGCTACAATCACAAGCCGACGACCACCAACAAAAATGAAACACTGATTTGCCACAAAGTGTGAATCGCGGAGAGTGAAGAAAAGGTGGCTATGCCCGCTGAGTACAGGGTAGCTTTTCTGCTAGCGGTGAAAAAGACGCTCATTCTCGAAGAGCTTTCCCACACCCCGTGCAGGCGCTTGAAGGCATCTAGATTTGAACACGTGTAGAAAGCACCTCCCTTCAGAGGTGTAGAGTTGCATCTCCGGTGAACTCCACATAATCGGTGCCTTTAGCTGAGTTCAATCGGCCACCCTCTATATCGGCGTCTCTCACAGCCAATGAGAATGGTCCGTAAGTTTAACGAAAATATTTTTCTCCGCTCTAACAACATCTTTGACGAAAATCTAATGCGTTCAATATTTTTGCTTTGACAGAATAGTATATTGGGCACCGCGCTCCTTTAAATGAAAGGGGAGTAATAAATGAGGCGAAACAGGGAAGAGCCTTCCAATCAATAGGCTATTTATATAGCCGCATAGAACGTTTCGCTTGATTACACCATACAGCGTTTTAATCGATATCTCATTTGTTGAATGGATCTGCGGACCTGTGCAAGTCAGTAAACCTTGCATCGTCGTTTCATGTTTGAACACTAAGATCGCCGTTTAAAATAGCCATACATTGTAAAAAATAGCTGTTAAATAACACAACAAAAGCGGAGATTTTCTGTTTTGGGTACTGAAATATTACTGAATAAAGATAACAGAACATTTTTTATTCCTAAGACAGGTTTTATCAGTTCGCGCTGTATAAGTACTTTTCCTTGAAATTAAGAGAAAATGTTTATCCAGGAGCATGGTTGTTTTCGAATTCAGCAAAAAGGGTCTCTTCACGTCAATCTTTTTTCAAACACCTCTATCGGCAACGTCTTTCGATAGTGGGCTATGAAAGGTATGCTCGATCCCTTTCGCAAGTTGTTTCCAGCACTACGAAGGGTAAGGACGACCTATGTTATTGTCAGGAGAGCTACACTACATGATTATGCTCCTACGCTTCTATGAACGAGCGAAGCACAGTAGAGCGCGAGCTCTAGCATGAAGTACGTACAATCCTGATTATTTCTCAGATTCTCCTTACCCGGTAGTGATGCAAAAAGCTGGTGCCCGTCATCGTGTTTCAGTGGTCCGGGCGCTCGACTACTGTGCCCAAGTATACAGGATGGAATGTTTTGTGCAGCGTTCAGTGTGGTGTCGTATCATTTTTCTCCGCATTTTAACGCGGTAGCGTTAAGGAGCTCGTGTCGCAGAAAAGCCGGTGTCGTCGGCGGCGTTGGCCGTGAGCGATAAATCCCGGCATGCACTTCATAAATAAAAAGCAACTTCCATGTGCGGCGCTGCCCCGACACGTGACGCGCCACTCGCCCCTGACGTTTCGCCATGCACCCTCACGGGTTGTAAAATCAAGCGTCTTTCCTTTCTTTAGATCACTATCTTCGCTCACCCGCTTCTCCCCTTCGGGCCGCGCGGGTACCGGTGCGAGGATGCCCCAATACCCTTGCGTTTAAGGAGTTTTTTCGCTCTCTCCCCTTCCAACATCCAGCGTGCGTCACTCGACCAGTGGTGTTTAGGCGACGCGGCTCCTCTTTCCGCTCACAGCGCGATTGCTAGGTGCAGCGTCTGATGCCGGACGCCTCTGACGTGATCGCTGCGCCGTAGCGCTTCTGCTGGGAAAGCGTCCCCTGCGATGTAATAACGCTATCGCGTTCCACTCTTGAAGGCGAAGCTTAAGCGTCCTCCAAATTTTACATCATTTTTCTATTCCAGGTGGAGGCCGGTTTGCGATTGCAATTCAAACCGACGACATAAGCACATCTGACGACCATAGCTGTCCACTGATAATGGAGACACTTCGCCTTCTTTTCCCCAACCACAAACGTAAACAAGGAAATATAAAATGCCCCGCCGGGGTGGTGCAGTGGTAAGACGCCCGACTACTGTCCGGAGTTCCCGGGTTTGAACCCGACCATGGCGGCTGCGTTTCGATGGAGGCGAAACGAAGTGGCGTCCGTGTGCTGTGAGATGTCAGCGCACGTTAAAGATCCCCAGGTGGTCGAAATTACTCTCTAGCCCTCCGCTACGGCTCCCCTTTCCACTTTCACTCCCACCTTCATCCCTTCCCTTACGGCGCGGTTCAGGTGTTTACATAGCAAGTGTGACAGATACTGCGCCTTTCCCTTCCTGTGAACCAATTATTATTATTATTATTAAATATAAAAGCACTTGCGGAATTAAAAGGAGGCGTGGTAAAGACGCTTAGTGTCTACTCCTATTTCTGCGTCATGTTTACGAACTGCATGGCGCTATGCTTTCGTACCTAAAAACTGTGACTTTTTAATTGTACTTTGCTACTGCACCTAGCCGATACATTTATCTCTGCGTTATTGAATAGAAACAATACCTAGGAGAATTAGATTAGCGCAAATACCATTACGAAATATTTTTAAAGCGGGAGAACGCAAGTTATGAAGTCTCCCCCCCCCCCCCCCCCCTATCTCCTCCAAGAATAACTTTGGCACAAGATATCGCGGAAATTCCTCTCTACAAGCTGCGCAGATCTCGCCTTCACGTTTAGAGAGGATATACAGGTGGGTGATACTGGACTGTTACTAGGCGTATTCCGTAAGCATTCTTCACCTAACTTGCCTGCACAAGTAGCCAGTATTTGCTTATACACAATATGCTGAGACTGTGCCTTGCAATACGCACGCAAGGACTGAGCATGATTGCACGGTAAAGCGCAACAGGGGCCTTACCTATGCGAAGATTTTAATGCTGCTAGAGTGCAGTGAACGAATAATAACCTTATCGATACAGACGCCGTGAGAGCGATACGCGAGCGTTCGATCTGCTGATCACACTTCATGCCGGCACGCATAGCTGGGACTGCACGGAAGAAACTGTGTGTACAGGAATGAAAATAATGGGCTCTATCGAATCATAAAAAAAAAAAAACGAATGCAGCCCAGAAACACGGTGTTTTAATGAAGCAGTTCTGCATGCCCTTCACAATTTTTCCATTTCACTAAAATTTCTTGGAATACGTTGCTTGCTCATTAAACTTCACATCTTTTTGTGTAATCCGAGTTATGTTGAAGGGGATTGCGAAAAACTCTGTGTGCTGCCCAATGCCAGATCGCATCAGGAACTCTACGCATACAAAAATGTTACCGAATCATTCATTGCTGTGCCAGTCACAGCTATTTGCAAAGTTGAGACAAAAATGACTAGTTGCAATATTTTTACCGGTGAAGAACTATGAGGACGAAGTGGCACGCTCGTTTGTGGCAGATGACGGGAAGTGCGTCGAACGCTAGGCCCTCATCGCCGGGTTTCTTGACTGTCTCTCAATGTATATACTATACTTATTTCTGTTTTTTTTTTTGCCTTTTACGATGTTATGACAAAATTTAAAAATTGTGGGCGATTTCTAAACAGCATAGAATCTTCATGCCTGCGTGATGTGCAATGCCTAACACAAGGGCCTCATTGAAGGGGCCGTAACTGCTAGATCAACTTGAATATGCAACATGTTTTAACGGTTTTGAATGCTGAAGCAGAGGAGAATAGGTGCACAACGTTTAAAAAATACCAAATATGTTTTTAATTGTCCTCAAAGTTTTCATTGCGTTGCTGTTTTCTTGACATTGGTGCGATCGTATCTATGCATTAAAACGTTATATAAACATAAGCTTTAACTGTTTGACAGATAAATATGCTGAGAAAATAGTGTGGGATTAATGCTTGTCGGCTGTATAATTTTTGTAATAATCCTTTGTAATACAGGTAAAAGTTTCTTTCCAAGACCGATTTTGAGAAATTTTATAACAGGTCTACACTGCCCACAAAAGAAAAAAATAACAGAATACAAATACAACATGCCTACATTTAGTTAGGCAATTTTCAGCTACATATCGTTAGCACAGTTTGTGCAATTCGCAACCAGTTGTCCAAAACCGCAGAGAGGATAAGCGCGTCACTCCGCCTCTTCGACAGTATTAATTCTCTGTGCCTCGAAAAAAACGTTATCAGCAAACCCAATCGCAGATCTCTTCTTTCCAGTCGTTATGCAACAATATGTCAAATCGTACAAGAGATATAAAAGGTCGATTAACCATATTTTGTTCGCTCTTCCGTGGAAACAACCAGTATATGGACTGCTGGTGGCAATTTCTGAGCTGTAGAATGTCCTGATGTAGACCTTTAGGGACAGAAGTTTTCTCAAAGGCTATATATAGTCAGTCCGTGGTCTTTTTTTAGGTGTACCAGAGATAGAAAAAATATTCCTTGATGTAAATATAAAGTCTGTGGAAGTGAATTGCAGAGAATTTGGTTTTATTTAGCCAAAACAAATAATTTGCAGAAAATGAAATTTTGCAGGATACTACACCGTGTCATGAACATTCCTTGTCACCTGTATTAATTCATTTTTATTCTCGATTGATAGCAGTGAATCACCGAATGATGAATTTCCATGATCCCTTGAGTCCTTAATGCTTTTCTTAAACAGACATTCGATCTTCTCCTTAAGACATGCACATCCTGGGCAGAGAATATATTAATAATGGGAAGTGGCATCTCTATTTGATATAACAGCGCTCACAAGCACTCTTGATAGAAAGGCTGATCGTTATCCGCACGAGCATAACATATATATTTGGAAAAATACAATGTTTGTATCTTTTAGGTTTAATTTTTTTACCAGAGAGAATAGCGCAAGACGTTGATGACAAAACAATTTAAGGCAGTTTACACAGTAGCGAGAAATATCTTTCGCTTCATATTAGGAAACTGTGTGTTGCGAGAGAAATTAAAAATACAGGGATTCAGAAACTAATTCTTCTATCACCGCTAATGCAATTCGCTACAGCAATATGACACACCAATGCTCGAAGTGCCTTTAGCAATGACAGAACTTCAAGAGTTATTCTCTATGCAGGCTTGTCTGTCGGCCATTTCTTGACAACGATGAAGCGCGGAAGTTAAGCTCTCAGTAAACATATAGCCTACTTGTTATGTTATGCTGGTCACTCGAAAGCTGCTAATCAAATTGGAGGTTAGCTTTCCATAGCGTTCAATAGCGACAAAAAGGAGGACATATGTACATCTTATTGTATGCAATCCCTATCGAAGTAACCAGGTTAGAACTCGAGAGCTTGCAGCTGCGTTTCTGGAGAGGCGAAACGGACTCGGAAAAACGAGAACGGTCCGTGTGTAGTCAGCGTAGTCAGTGTAGTACCCAGGTGGTCGAAATCTTTCCGCAGCCCTCCATTACAGACTCCCTTTGTCCCTCTCCGCTTTCACTCACAAATTGCTCCTTTGACTTATAGCGCAGTTGAGGTTTCCACGGAAAGCTATGACAGATACTGCGCCTTTCCTTTACCATAGGCAAATTAAAATTAAAAATAAATATGAAAGTAAACGCGGAATGACTCTGCGCCTACTTAAAAAAACGTAAAAAAAATATAAAAAAAAGAAGGGTTAAATACAACATCATGTCTAAGCTATAGCCCTACCTGCAGCGCGCCCAAATCATTTACTAGCTATCTTATCCATTTATTTATTAAAAAGTCGCAGTAGTGAAGGAGAAGAATATCACTGTTCTACACTTCTGCCTTATGATATTTAAAAATGTAAAGACTGGTCATTCACACCTATCAATAAAAGCTTGAATTCCTCTAAGCACACTCCCGCTTTTATATGTTGCACAAATGTTTGCTTTAGAAAGACATCTGGCTTTTTCTTTTGAAGAGAAAGCTTAACTACCCGTGCCAGACCGCGTCTTCGCGTGGCTTCACTTAACCTAGTTGGCGCATGCGCGTGACGTCACAGCCAAGGCCAGCTGCGCAGCCGCTTCGAAAAGCTCTGCCAGCGTTGTCTACCAATGCTTAAGTGGTGTGCGATTCCTTTGCTCATTGAAAAACTTTGTCTCCGCCAGGAATCAAACAGAAATCCCTTGGATCCCCAGCCGAGCGCTTTACCGCTGTGCCACGCCTCGAAGCGTGAAACGCTCTTCATAATTC
Organism: Amblyomma maculatum; assembly: GCF_055883805.1. Taxonomy (NCBI): domain Eukaryota; kingdom Metazoa; phylum Arthropoda; class Arachnida; order Ixodida; family Ixodidae; genus Amblyomma; species Amblyomma maculatum. The sequence continues at coordinate 79,504,367 of NC_139353.1, forward strand.
GGCTTGTCCACCATTCATTCAAATGAGGCTTGGCGCCACATTTGAATGAATGAAATACTAAAAAAAGGTAATTCAGTCAATTAGGGTGACGTCGAGATTTATCAAATACTAAATAGTTATTAAAATCAGTAAATTCAGCTGACGTCACGCCACCCGAAGTCGAGCCAAAAAAGATAGGAATTTATTGGCGCGCAATTCGAGTTTACCAAAGACTACTATAGTTAAGTCAGTAATTTAAGCTGATGTCAAGGATGTGACGTCGCGCAATCGGAAGTAGAGCCGAATAAGGGGACAAGAAAGAATTGGCTCGCAATTTGAAAGTACCAATGACTAAAATGGATAAACAAGAAGTGAATTAATGTGATGTAGAGGAGGTGCTATCACGCAACAAGAAGTAGGTCCAAAAAAGGGCACAGGAAGCGATTGTCGCGCAATTTAAAGTTACCAAAGCCTAAAATTGAAAGTACCTAAACCTAAGTACTAAAGCAATAAGAAGAAACCACAAGCAACCAATCGCAGCATCCTTGCTTTCGCATTGCCCGAATGCAGATTCTGCAGTGCTCTTCAATTTTTTTTGCATGCAGTCTATTATCCAGTATTAACTGGAGAGCTCGTTCAAACACACCAGCTGTCTTAACCGTATATTATGTATAGTTTTATTAAATTGTCATCTGGTCAGTGACATGAAAATAATGAGTCATTGCCTCAGATGTAGGTTCCTTATTTGAAATATTGCCAGGGGGCGCTCGGAGCGAAAGACGTTGAAGTGGCGCTCGGAGAAAAAGGACGAAGTGAATCGGCTCCGGACTCGCAGGACGTACCAAAAGCTTGGACCGTTAATTCCACCTGCACCGGCTCTGATAACCTAGCCCTAGTCGCCAATTATTGACCTCCGGGATTTTAAGGTCTCGTTTTCTACTGAGAAAGCAGTGGCCCTCAGCAGTACACAGCCACCACTCAATGTGCTTCGAGTTTATGCGGACAGTGTCACGCTGCCACCCCGAACCAGCACCTTCGTTAATGTCAAATGCAATGCACTTCACAATGGTGATGCAATAGCCGAAACTAACCTCTCGTTACTTTTGACGCAGGGAGTCTGCGTGGATAGCAGTTTGATCCATCTTAACAGTGGTCTGTCCAAGGTACTTGTTACAAATTTTTCGCACGAGTATCGACACCTTTTTCGGAATACTTCCGTTGCTTTCGCGGAACGCATATCTGAAGTCTCCGAGTGCTTGTCCACAGAAACCGTGCCACCACCCACATCCCTCGACAACCTCGATATCAGCTCAGAGCAATCGGTGAGCCTGCGTGAACAGCTGTTTTCATTGTTACTCGAATTCAGAGACTGTTTTGCACCATCGTCAAAAGTGCATCAGACTCCCATTACCAAGCACCAGATCGTGACGTTCGATGATGTGCGCCCAATTCACCAGCACCCCTACCGCGTCTCTTCGACCGAGCACGAAGTTATTAGGTCACAAGTTAAACAAATGCTCGAAGATGATGTTATCCAACATTCAAATAGCCCATGGTTCTCCCCAGTCGTTCTAGTTAAAAGAAAGACGGCACGTTACGTTTTTGCGTCGATTACCGCAAGCTGAACGCCGTAACCAAGAAGGATGTTTACCCCTTGCCGCGGATTGACGACTTTCTCTACCGCCTTCGGCGTGCGAAGTACTTTTCGTCAATCGATCTGAAAAGTGGCTACTGGCAGATTGAGGCAGATGAGCGAGATCGTGAAAAGACGGCGTTTGTCACACCCGACGGACTTCATGAACTTAAAGTTCTACCTTTCGTACTTTGTTCCGCGCCGGCCACATTTCAGCGGATGATGGACACTGTCCTCGCCGGGCTTAAATGGCAGCGTTGCCTAGTCTACCTAGATGACGTGGTTGTCTTCGCAGAATCGTTTGCACAACATCTTAAGCGCCTGCTGTCAGTACTCGAAGGCCTTCGATCCGCTAACTTGACACTTAAGCCACAGAAATGTCACTTTGACTACCGAGAGCTTAAATTCCTCGGTCATGTCGTAAGCACTGCCGGCGTGAAGCCCGACCCTGACAAGCTTACTGCTGTTGCGGAATTTCCGATTCCATGTGACAAGAAAGCTGTTCGCAGATTTCTCGGTTTGTGCAGTTATTACCGTCGTTTTATGGATAACTTCGCTGATCTTGCTGAACCGCTGACTCGGCTCACCCGGGGAGACACCCCTTTTGTTTGGAGTCACGAGCAAGAAGCTGCTTTTACCGAGTTGCGTCTCCGTCTCCAATCGCCGCCTATTCTAGCCCATTTCGATGAGCACGGTGAGACAGAAATCCACACTGACGCCAGTAACATTGGCCTTGAGGCGGTTCTCCAGCAACGTCAAGAGGGTGTGGAACGAGTCGTCGCCTATGCCAGCCGTACTTTATCCCGCGCCGAGATGAACTATTCAACTACTGAGAAGGAAGGCCTCGCCATTATTTGGGCTGCTGCGAATTTTCGCCCCTACCTTTATGGTCGCCCATTTAAAGTGGTCACTGACCACCATTCCTTGTGTTGGCTGGCCAACCTGCGTGACCCATGCGGCCGCCTCGCGCGATGGAGCCTTCGCCTACAGGAGTTTGACCTCACTATAGTCTATAAGTCCGGACATAAGCATGAAGATTCTGACGGGCTCTCTCGTGCGCCCGTCGAGCTCGCTTCACCACACACGGGTGACTCTGGCAGTTTTCTCGGAGCTGTTGATGCTTCAGACATGTTTCATCAGCAGCGTGCAGATCTAGAGTTACGAGCCCTGATGGATTATTTAGAAGGTCAGCCAGCCACAATACCTAAGTGCTTTTCTCGGAGCCTCTCAACTTTCTGCCTTAGAAGTGGTGTACTCTATAAGCACAGCTCTAGATCCGAGTCGAGAACCTACCTTCTCGTGGTACCCGCTGCTCTGCGAGAGGAAATCCTTTCCGCGTGACACGATGAACCAACTTCTGGCCACTTGGGCTATACTCGCACACCTGCTAGAATACGAAAGACATTCTACTGGCCCAACCTTGCCACTGTTGTTAGGCGCTATGTTAAGAGCTGTCGGCAATGTCAGCGTCGGAAGGTTCCGCAATCGAAGCCCGCAGGCCTCCTCGGGCCCATAATACCACCACGCGCACCGTTTGATCAAGTCGGCATGGACCTTCTCGGTCCTTTCCGTCGATCCTCCGGGTGCAACCACTGGATAATCATCGCCACAGACTACCTGACTCGATATGCCGAGACCAATGCGTTACCTAGTGGTACAGCATCTGAAGTTGCCAATTTCTTTGTACACCAGATCATGCTGCGGCACGGTGCTCCGACCTGTATTATTACTGACAGAGGGACTGTCTTTACTTCCCAAATGATGGCCGAAGTTTTTCATCTCACCTGTACGGCGCATCGAAAAGCTACTGCTTATCATCCGCAGACCAACGGGCTGACGGAAAGGCTTAATAAGACCATTGTGGACATGCTGGCGATGTATGTCGACGCCCAGCACAAGACTTGGGATGCTATCCTACCATATGTGACATTCGCGTACAATACGGCAGTCCAAGAGACGACGCGCTTCACGCCGTTTCGCCTTGTTTACGGCAGGAAGGTTGGGACGATGCTGGACTCAATGCTCCCTTGCGAAACAGATACCGAGCTTTCTACCGACACTAAACACTTTGCCCAAGATTCTGAGCAAGCACGCCAACTAGCACGCGTCCACATCGCCCAGCAACAGGACAAGGATTCACGCCGGTACAACCTCCGCCACAAACAAGCTCCCTACAACACCGGGGACCAGGTGTGGGTGTGGAGTCCTGTTCGATGCCGTGGCCTATCAGAAAAACTGATTTGCCTTTACTTCGGACCATATAAAATCTTGCGGCGCCTCAGCGACGTTAACTATGAGGTCCTGCCAGATGGCCCAGAGCAGAGAGGCCGTCGGCTACCTCGTCCAGAGACAGTTCATGTCCTACGCATGAAGCCGTATTTTACGCGGTAACTGATAGACGGCATCTGCAAACTTTTTTTTTTCGTTTGCTTTTGTCCACCTGCGTGCACGTGGGCCGTGTGCGTCACGCTTAAGGAGGGAGGAGCGAAAGACGTTGAAGTGGCGCTCGGAGAAAAAGGACGAAGTAAATCAGCTCCGGACTCGCAGGTCGTACCAAAAGCTTGGATCGTTAATTCCACCTGCACCGGCTCTGATAACCTAGCCCTAGTCGCCAATACCGTGACAATATGCTAGCGGCAATCTAGATTGGTTCTCTTCATTGTATTTCTGCCGCCGGCGTATTACCTCACATGGTACCTATATTTAGATGAAAGGTTTAAGCAGAGCTTCTACATTTCTAACCGATGACAGAGCCGCTTCATACAGGTCTTGATATCACAATGGAAGAAAACTGCGAAGGATATAAAAAAAAGAACGCTTTCAAAGCAGCATAATAAGATTTATTCTGTACGGCTTGACTCCTTCATCAAGGAAAGTAAGAAATGATGCCTAATTGACAAAGAAGATTAGATTCCACCGCAAGGCAAACGAACTAAACAGAAGCATTATACAAACCTGGCTCGCCAATCTTAACGAGCTTGGCCGTCTAGTCAGCTAGCCAGTTAAGCGCAGAAGAAATTGGTACCGGCAGACTCAGATGGCATCTTGTATTGACGCATGCATTTGTGAACGCTTGTAAGAGAAACGGCTGGCCCTCTTCACGTGTTAGTGTGTAACTACAGCCTAAAAGTAAAAACGCGCAAAAGAGAAGACAAGACGACACGAGGCTGAACATGTGAATTTTAATGAAAGGTGGAAGGAATATACAGAAAAAAAGGGTGGGGGGGGGGGGGGAGCGAGGGGCGATAGCGCGAAACACAAAGCATCACGGTCGAATAGTTGAAACCGGCGTGAAGAATATTTAAAAAACCAAATATAGATAGAAACACTAGGTCACTGAAAACTTAAAGAACTGTCTGAGAAACTTAAACTCTTTTTCGGCAGGCGCCACAAAGGCGGTGCTGACGCAAGATTTTCGATAATCATTCATTGCGATTGCTTCCAGCACTTCGCGTGTAAACTGTGCGCTTTTTCTGGCCAAGACACAACTAGCTAGAATGACTAGAATGAACTAACTAGCTCAGATTCAGATCATTCTTCACGTGTATTTTCCATTATGAGAAACAATACGACATGTGGGTGCTGAATAAACGAGGCTGGAGAATGAATAGTCCATTATTATTATTATGAACGTCCGCACAATTTGCCGAAGAGTCAATAGTTTACAGTGCCCTGACAAGCGCTAAGACCGGCACGTGCGACGCTGTGCGGCATTCAGCAAGTTTGTTTGGTTTGGTTTGGTTTGGTTTGTGGGGTTTGACGTCCCAAAGCAACTCCAACTATGAGAGACGCCGTAGTGGAGGACATGGAATTTTCGACCACCTTGGGTTCTTTAACGTGCACTGACATTGCACAGCACACGGGCGCCTTGCTTTTCGTCTCCATCGAAAAGCTGCCGCCGAGGCCCGGATGCGATCCTGCGTCCTTGGGAACAGTAGTCGAGCGCCGTAACCACGGCGCCACCCCGGCAGGGTTCAGCAAGTTTGTGACACCTTGGTAATAACTGACGCCACAGTGAATGCTGCGCTTTCATCGCCCACAGCGATAAAGGCGACAGAGAAATGGCGACAGAGCCAGCTGAGGTGTGAGCGCGGACGATAATCAAGCATTTATAATCAAGCATGTGTAATTGGAGGGCATACTGTATCATTGGAGGTTTTCCCAGTCGTGACACACTTATTTAGGTGTGTTCATAGTCAGCGCCTTGTGTTTGTGCTTTCTTGTGTGTCTATGTCCCGTCCTTTGCGCTGTTCCTTAAATACGCAAAACCAACTAGCCCGCTAACTCGCTCTTATTAATTTCAACTCGCTCGTGACAGTTCTACCTCACCTGGAAGTGCTATTTAAACGGCACAAAACATGCACTCGCGGCCTCTAAATTTTACAGGCTTGCGTCTTGGTCCAAAGCGAATCCAACAGCATTAACGGTCATGGAGCTCTTAAACTAGCGATCTCAAACTCCATGGCTGCCGCCAGGCGTGGCAGTTGCAGTTTGAAACACCCGTCAAAGCACTTTATATGATTTTGATTAAGTCTGTATGTTGGCAGAGCACTCCTATCACCGTGTGTATATTGAGGCCCTTTAGAGCTGACTCTCAACTCAGAACAGGATGTTCAACAGATAGCCGAAGACCAGCGTCTGTCAACTCGACATCGTCCCTTCGCCAGAGATTTCAAGTTCAAGATGCTCAGCTGCCTCACGGATCCATTGTAATGTACGTGGATGAAAGCATACAAGGCTGTCAAGCAAAAACAGCAAACTACTGTCCGTTGAGACCTAGCCTGTATCACACATCTACGTTTAAACTTTCGGAACAACCTACATCTTTCTGCGCTGAGCTCGTTGCGCTGAACCATTACTAGGCTCCCTACGGCCCAAGTTGTCATCCGCACTGACGCACTTCAAGCGGTACGTTTACTCCGACGTGTTAGCCATCGTCCAAAAATATATCTAGACATTCACCAGCTTGCGGCGTGCATCCTGCAGTCAGTACGTATTCACTGGGTCTGCCTTCACAAAGTCAAGCTGATTTAGCGACGCGCCTCGAGACACAAGATTCATCATTACCACGGCTCCTTGATGTGGACGACGCTAACCTCCTTTCACCAAGAAAGCAGCACTTCCGGCGCCGCACACGTGCTCTTATCCCTCCCTGTGCGGTATTCCTCCCCCGCGGTCTCACCCGTGCAGAGGAGGTTACGCTTATGAGGATCCGGGTAGGGGTTGCCCTCACACCAGCTGTCACTCGGACGTGGTCTCAATTTCAATACTTATATCCCCAGGGCGTCCGATATGTAAAGACGGAAATGTTGAAGCCGACATTCATAATTTGCTGTGGATCTGCCCAGCTTTGAAACCAACACTATCCGGCACTGGACGATAGCTGGCATTTCAGCCAACAATCCTTCCTCGTATCTCGCTTGGACTCAGGGAACACATCATCGCTCACTCATGGACTTCATAAAATCGGCCAGCCTCTTTCAATTCATTTATTCACTAGCTCTTTCTTCGTCTCATACCTTACTGATGCACTGAGGCAATAAATATCGTTACAAAAAAAAGGACGTTCAAGACTATATATAGCGTCAATGATGTGTACAAATAATTGCTCCCGTTTACGGAATCGGTGGAATTCAAGAGTGAAATATATCTTGCTCACATAAACGTGCAGCCATCAAGAGCTTTATTTTTTGAAGAGATTTGAATAATGGGTAAAGTTTTTCACTATCTGAGGGTCAGGAATGACCAAGAAGCGTCAGATTGAAATATCAGATCATGCTTGTTGCAGTCGTTCACGATCGTGATCTTTGGATACGGCGCAAAGCTTTGTTACCTATCTAGGTGATTATCTTTAAAAATTGGATTGGTTTTCATATTCAAAACGCAACTCTAGAATATTTGCTCCTTCCTCCTGCTAGAAAAACGTCACGTTGCACGGCATGTCGAAACCATAAATGGAACTCATCCAGTATCGAATGAATCCGGAGGCTTCGTTAGCTATCATATTCCTCCCGAAGGTTCAAGACATTTACTGTTCCCCTCACTATATTTTTTAAATATTTAATTCACTTCATCTGTTTTACTATTTTAGAACGGTGTTCAGATCAAAAGAATAAAAATACTTTTTAAATCTATTTTCGACCCTAATTCAAGAACTTTTCTTAACATTGAAAGGCACTAGGTAGAAAGTTCATCCTGCGTCTCTCTCCTTTCATTACCTAATCGCAAACGGTAAAATGCATAAAGAAATGCGTCAGTGTTGATTCAGCATTCCTAAAGGCGCCTCTCGTGTTTTTTTGGCGGGTTACTCTCATGCGTAAGACAGATACTTATTGCTGCCGATTTTGTGATAATTGTTGCAGATGTGATCAAGAAATGGCGGTGGAGGAATATAATAAAACCTGGTTATAAGGAGTGAGATCACATCAGACTGAAATTTATTATTTATTTTTTATCCCAAAATATTCATTGCGCATGGCTTTAATTTCAGCTCATACTTAAAATGTTCGCCATTTTTGCCTGTAATTTGTGTTTTGAATGTGTGTTGTGTGATACGTTTTTCCGGCTGGTAAGAGAAGGTTTTCTTGGTTTGCGCAGCTGTATATTAAGCAGATGTTTTATGATACAAATTTTGCATAAAAAATTAAAACCCGTTTGTACGTGCTTCCTTGCCAATAAAGTTGGAGAATGCTTTACCGTCACTCATGGTGTCTTCTCATGTTTCTGATCTTCCGCTTTCAAGGGCTAAAATTAATTAGGTGTATTTGCCTGTTATACGTCTTACTTTTTATAATCCGCAGAGTCGCTGATTTTAGCTCCCAGGATAAACTTGTAGAAGGATACTCCTACCCTTTTCACTCCGCCGATGTACCATGGTTGAGTGAGTCACGGTTGAGTGAGTCACGCCTTTATCCTACGAGTGCGTAAATACATACCGCTCCATACAAAATGAACTTTACTATTAGCGGCACACTGGGCCATTGCCTGTTACAACATGATTAGACAGGAAGGGCATTGTTATGTTCACAATACAAAGCAGCCTCTCTGATGCTCCAGAAACAATGCAGTATTGCAACATAATTACTAATGTGCGATAATATTCTTAGATACCAAGCAGCGGACGTAGAAACACAGGTTTAATTTTGCCTCGTTTCATATCTCACTGCACTGCCATCTGTTCATTCTTTAGATGCGTTGATGTTAATTTATTTCGCAGTCTTTGTAAAGTGTGCATGCTGGACTGAAATTGCGAATCAGATGTCTCTGCAAAAAAAAAAAAAAAAAAACTGTGCTGCAATACTACTTCATTTAGGAAATCGCTTCAACGAGCTTCAACAAAAAGAGTACTCAGTCTTAAAGCTTGCCTCTGCAGTACTTTCTAGAGAATATTTGCTTATTTATGCCTCGTTCTGCACTGGATTGATGTAATATTGGTTTCCTGGTACTTTGAACAAAATTCGCGTAACTGAAACCTGATTTCTCGGTAAAAGTACCGTGCTAACGAAAGTTGTCGAGGATTAGCTCTTTTAACCAAACCAAGAGCCAGCCATCGGCCAGTGCAGCATTCGCTGCTGCAGCTCCGATAATGGGTTAATTCCGGGCTTCGCAAACTTCCCGGCAATCGACTGTGAGGCTTCTCTTTGTTGGATGGTGTCGGAAACCAGTCTGGAACGGCTGTAGTCATTGCCTTTAGCGAGAGTGGCTTCCTCTAAGCCACGCCGGCTCATTTTGTCACGCTGACCGGTGTATTCGCCCGACACTACGCTTGCGATCTATGCCGCACTTGCCGAGATGGCGCATGTGATGGCATATTTACTTACGTTAATGGCATGTTTACCTACGTTACCTACATGAACCGTTATGAAGACGACGATGTTCCTTGCGCTGCACTGGTGTGTGTTGCAGTTGGAACTTAATGAAGATGACGATGTTTGATGCACAGCGCTAGAGTGTGTTGCAGATTCACGCGAGGCACGATCGGCGGCGACAGCTTAGTGCTCTTGTTCTCGGGCCAGGCAAACGGAGTTGAAATTAGCCACGACATTGTTTTTTCACAGATGTTTTTTTTTTTGTTTTGAATTTTTTTACAATCGAAGTCACGTGCTACGCGCTGTATCTATGCTATGGTTTCATGTCGTTGCCATGGCGACCGTCATTGTTTACGCTTGGCGAAATAACGCTACCGAAACGAACGTGAGTAGTAGAGCTAAGCTATGAAAAAGTTAGAGTGGCTGTGTGGTTATACGCGGGACTAGTCAGGCCGAGTATCGGAGTATGAATCCGATCGATTCTTATAAGCTTCGCTTCTCTGCGGTCGAGAACGGGTCGTAATAGTTAGCTGCAGGCAAGGCGCTTTGTGTCTGACAAGGCGACGTTTAAGTCTGCTCCAAGTAATAGAGGGTGGACGGGGCTTTGCAAGCGATATACGAAATTTGTTTCTCTCTTTTTATGACTTTAGTGAGGAAAACAAAAACTTATGTAAATAATTAACGCAGTATTTACTTATATTTATGGACGTCATTGTAACAAATGGAATGCTATACCTTTTTTTTAGTTTTGGATATAAAGAATGCTTATTGGTGTTAATGACATTCTCCCACGCCTACCATCATGCTGATATTTGGGTAAGTAGTTGTGAATTAGCTGATGATCGGGTATATTTATCAGGCTATCAATAAAGCAGTCGACAGTTAAAATGCAGACAGAATCTTCATTATTATGCACTAGGTCATTAACGATAAGTAAAAGGAGAACTAGAGCAAGAACGGTGATGTGAAGTACAACAGAGGGCACCTGTGTTAAGCGCTAAGAATTGCCGTCTACCGACAAACATTTCAAACCGCCCAACATGTATTCCTTTAAATAATTTATCGCATTGCTTATATTGAAAGCTAAGAAATTTATAGACAAACATGGTGTGAGACGCAATAGGATGGTTGATCTTGAAAATACCACATACTGTTGTTCACAATAGCCTAATGTGACGGAAATATTATGAACAGCTTCAATTATTCCTTTCATTGCGTATCAACCTTTTCCAATTAAGCATAAATTATTATTTTCTTATTACAAAAGCAATGATATGTTTAAATAAGATCTGAAAAAAAAAACAACAACATTCCGCAGTGGATTTTAAATAGGTAGGTTTGAAGTTATACTGAACATTTACGGGAACGTTTTGTGCATCGGAATAGCAAGGGGTATATTTCACACAACAGAAATGAAGCCGTTTTCTAAAGGTTCCTCATAAGTGCGGTGCAAATACTTTGCATTCCGTTCATCATGCCTACTTTACGAACTAATTTGGTTTGCTGACGGAGCACTACGCTTTTGGTAAAAAACATATCGGAGTAAGTCAAATTTATTCTTCGGAAAAGGCTAGTTTTTCTGGTGCACTTTCGGAGTCAGCGGTAGTGCTTCAAGTTTTGGGTAATAAGGCATCACCACTTGTGGAAAATGATTTGCAGAGTTAATCAAATGTTTGTGAATTTCTTACAACTCTTGATGGTGTTGAAGAATTTTTATGGCAAAGTTTAGTCGATATGCATGTCCAAAAACTATTTGGCACCGTTTATATAGGTATTATGAGTATTCGTGAAATGCTTAAATTAAATTATTCGATCGCGGATCTTAACCGCTAATGGAGAAACCACGTTTGGATAGGGTGTTCAGCTGACATATATTTTATGCGACAGTGTTCAAGGTCCAGGTCAGCAGAAAGTCCAGCTTCGGCGTCTTGGTCAAGAAAATTAACGGGTGCGGCTTTAGGGTGTGTCTGTTGTTTGCAACCATAGCCGGGTACTGCGCGAAGGTAGCATTGCCTGGTGTCACGTGCCCACATGACGTAGCTGATTTGGCGGGAGGCGTGAACTCGTGCCTCTCCTTTCAGACGAAAGAGGGAGATCACAATAGGCCTTCTATGACACTTGTATTCCGATTCAAATGGGCTACTCCTAGTACACGCAAGCATGTTCATATGCGCCTTCGTTAAGTGGGGCTTGATATTCATATCTCGCCTGGTTTCACATGCGACTGTCTAGTATGAAGAGTACGTGAGAAATATTGAATGAAGAAATTTTGAGATTACTTTTCAGGTGGATAGAAAAAGTATATACTCTAACTACAATCTGCAAGGAGAATTTGAAAATGGGAGCCATTGCCATTGTCGTGTCATGCCCTCTAAGGCGGAGCTTCATTGTTTCAGCTTCCATTCTCTGGCATGTTTGCACTTAAAGTGGAAGATGCCTTGGGCCAAATATGCCTTTTATGATATCGTACAAAAATTAATCTCAAGTTATCATAGATATATGTGACGTCTAAAAATTGATGAATTCTAATGACTCGGGCACATACCTAACCGAACAGAATAGCAAGAAGCAACTCCTACAATATAATGGAAAGCTTCAGAGAGCAGAATGATGTAGCCATAGAGAGAAAAATTGCAAATAAGGACAACCATTTCTTTGTCTCATTAGCTACGCTGCAAGAATGAGTGCAAATGTTTAGTTTTACACCACAGTGAAAATATGGCAGTGACGACGGGTAATGATGGTGACGTGTTCATATGCTCTGTATTTAGAATCGCGATGCCTCCGCAACACGAGCCTATACGCTTCCTGAATAGCTTGTAGCCGGTTGGAAAACGCATAATGGAAACGCCTTGGGACAGCGATGTGTCCTAACTTTAGGAAAGTCGGATAAGATGTTCAAGAAGGAAGGCAATGATCTTAGCACTTTTGTTTATGGACTTTTTGCATTCTTGGTTTCAGTAAGTAGGTTTTGGACAGGGATTTTTCAAATTTCTTCACGGAAAGTGGCGTCCTGTTAAAAATACTGTGCTATTTCTCAGAATTTTTTTTTAGGTGCACAATTCATTATTAGCCTTAGTCAAACACATTCGAAGCCCTCTCGCTTGTCTCTGCTTTCTCTAAATCTATCCCAGAGGTTTTGTAGAATGTTTCCGTATCGCTATGGGAAGACCTTGAATGAATAAATATGTTCTGCGCATAAATTTTATTTACAACTTTTAAAGATGCGTGCTTTACCGCTATATATTCATAACAATGAGTTATAAAACCATTGTCGAAACTTTCCGCTGAATGCGCCGGTTCACGTACTGGTCCCAAACGGTTGATATGATATCTTTCGTAGCTATATTTCTTCGGAGCAGTCATGCATAACATTAAGAACTAAAATGCTAAGAAATATAGTGAAATAATGATTCTTATGGCTTTGTAAAACTCGTCTAATCATCGGTAATGATATGTCGTTATTATACGTTATGAGGGACAAAAACTAAAAGGTGGGAAATGGTTTATAAAGCGTCATGTGGGTTATGTGCAATATAATAAAATAATTTGACGGCGTAGCTAAGTCATTATGAGAAGTGCCGCGTTATTCATGGCGAATAAGTGTCATGTGACCCGGGATGAAATGCAAAAAAGTAATGGTGGCACACCAAATTCACGCGGGAAAATATCACGTAATTTAAGGTTACTTGCAAAACGACATTACACAGAAGTCACTTCAAAAAGAGGTGTCACTATGTAGATGACTTGCAAGAAATGATTCCACACTGGAGTCACGTGACAAAAACTCGAGCATACAGGATGATGTGAACAAACTGATGAGATCTCATTAGAGCCACGTGCCAAGTGTTGCATGATTAAGGATCATCTGCAGCAATAAAGGCTAATTACTTTTTGACTGGAGCAGCAATTAGTGCCCACGCAAATGATTATAACCAGTCAATTTCTTCTTTCCTTGCCCCTGCACAGTAATTCTTTAAACAGAGGATACATGTATTGTTAGGTTTGCACTCGAGAATGCATTCACCTATTCTATTCTTCGATTTTCTGGTATATCACGCTCAAATTCAGGAAGCTGATAGTTAAAAATAATCGAGCGACAACGGTTGATTTTGTGGACATCTGCTTGAAGAATTAGCACTTTATTTGTTATTGCGAAGCTATCCATTTTTGTCCGCTTTTATAATTTTCGGTTCAAAATCTGTTTCAGCTTTTGGACAGTGGCAATATGTCTGTTAGTGATTGGTTATGTTGCATTTTTATTTAGTTTGTTTTATTACCAGTGTTTAATGTCCCAAAGCGACTTAGTTTATGAGAGACGCCAAATTATAGTGCTCCTAAAATATCGACGACCCGGTGTGTTCTAAAGTGCACTGCCACCGGAAAGCACACAGGTGTTTTGCTCTGTGACCTCGTGTAAAGCGGCCCACCTTGGCCGGGATTTTATCCCTCATCCTTGGCGGCAGCTGTCGAGTGTTCTAACAACATCACCACCGCGTCGGGTTGGTTGCGGATGTCATTTACATCCGCTATTACGTTCCTGACTTCATCAGGACGTTTCTGAATGTTGGGATGAAGATTACTAACCATATACTCAGTCAGAAAAGATCGGCGCAGTTGGCGGGGACACATTATCAGCACGAACTGAACAAATTATTCGCATTTTATAGCATGTCCTTACCGGTAAATTAGTGTTGAATTCAGTTGGAAGCTTATCTGCCCGAGCTTTCTCGATCCCCTCACATTTTGAACGCGAAATTTTGGGGTGATATTGGGAGAAAATCGCTTTTTAAAACATATCATGTTTTAATCTGTGGGGGATATATTGCGGTGCATACGGTTGTAATAACTGTGGGCAGATTGCCAGCGCGCACACAGAGAATCTTCAGCACTACATATTTCTGAAAAATAAATACTAACGATTTTTCAGAACACTTGCAGGAGTAAAAAACCGTCACACTACGCCAAAAAAAAATGAAAAGCCTTGAGGCGGGCTACGATGCTTGCGAGAAAATGTGAACCGCACCCGCTGCACAAAATGTAGTATATGTGGTTGCTTAATAGCGAAAGAGTAGTCATTTCGAAAATCTTCCTGAAATGGAATATACCGTTATGAAAGCAACCCCAGAACAAAATTAGCAAAGAAAGCCTAAACCCTGTTCTCATCTCATATCCCTGACGTTCTCTGCTCCTTGGAAGATACTGTTACAAAACATATACGTCTCATTTTAGTATGAAGAGGCCAGGTAGACCCGCGTACACGGTAGGACTGAAAGTAGGTTGACGTGCAGCCAAGATCGCTTTCAGACATCTCTTTTTTAGCGAAGTAACCAATACGATGCTTTCATGCCCCAAAATAGCTACAGTTGAGAAAAGCTCTTGAACAGCCGTCCTCAGATATACAGGCTTGATGAAAGATTATAAGGGCCGCATTTATCTTCTAGTGGCTAGGGCAAGATTAAGTAAGCAAACTTTTATAGCGGGGATGAGCCTTCCACGGTTACTTGCTAGCCCCACGCGGACTCACGGAGGACTTGTCTAGCGGCGGTAAGTACCGCATTTCTTTCCAACCTATAGAGAGGCCCATCAGACACGCACACAAAACCTTCATACAAGTAAAAAATATTCGGTTTCACGTCATCACTTTATTTGCACAACCATACCTTACGCAGGAGGTATGTAATACGCCAGGGGAGACTAAAGCGCCGTCTTAAAGGGCATGACGCTGTTCTGCAGTCTCGCTAAACAGCTCCTGGACACATTCTCACCCATCTGCGCACTTCAGCAATGCAGCAGTGCAGCAGTTTCAACTTAGTAAAGTTCAACTGGAAGTTTACGTTGGTCACAATGACGTTTGCAGTAGCTCAAACCGATGGTCAATGGTTCTGTTGCATGAGCCAAGAAAATCACAGGCTGAACCAGGAGCTTTTAAAATTAACGTCTTTCTCCCTACTTTGCCTGTAAACCTGACCTAAAAATCACACGCAGGGCACAGATCGGAATTGTTGTAGGGTAATGCCCAATCTGTTTACCGCCTTTAGCAAAGAAGTGTTCCCGGACGCCGTAATTTTGGACAGCAGAAACTTAACGGACGCGATGGGACCTTATTGCAAATACATCTGAGCATCTTTGCCGAAAACACACGATGCATCTGCTGAAGTTAGCTTTTTATCTCGAACTTTGAGACATAACATTGCTGCAATATGCTTTAGGGCTGTTCGCCACACAGCGAAAAGCAGTCACGAAGTCATTCTAGATGTTTCAAAGGTTTAAGGCGCACAAGATCACGATGACCTATAGCATTGCTGGGGAGCATACGCAATTCTCAAGCAGAATGATGTATCAGCTGTCAGTGCGTATAGTCGTCTTATCAGTGGCTACAATCTGTGCGCGGGAGAACGTTACAGTCAACGCCTCATTAATGTCTGTTCTGTGCAACGCATATCAATGGCGTTAATGTTTTATTACCAAGAACATCGAAGGGATTATTTGTCGTTACCAATGAGACGATGAAATCACCGGTGCTGTAAAAACGTTTGCCAAGTGCGTAATGAATGCCAAGACATTTATTAAAGATTCTCCCCACAAAATACCTGAGCTGTGCGTAATTTTGTCGCTAGCGAGTGGATTATTCTAAGGACGTTTTTTTGATCGAGCGAATGTCGGGTATAAATTCGTTTTAGTTTTCTGGCGGTAGTTACAGAATATCGGTACATTGTGAAGAATACTGTAATTCTTTGTTAGTATATTGCAGTGACAAAATATGACGTGAGCAACGTCAGCATACAGCAGACACGCAAACTCCGCTTAAGCGTATACTCAGGAAACGGGAATGGCACAGCAGCGCTTCTGAAGGTTTGTCATCATAAAAGATTCTTCACTTGACCGACTGGAAGCTCGAGCTTACTGGAGCCACTCGAAAAAAAAAGCGCAAACATGTTGGCTTTTCGTCACACTTCGGTTTACTTCTATGGTTCCATGCATTGAAAACTTAATTGCATAAATAAGGTATCGTAATAATACCTTATAGTTTATCGTATCCAGAAGAAGGAAAGAGGTTGCGGAGAGAATGTTCTCAATGGACACTCTTTGTGCCTTCAAGGATGGATATGCTGATGGTGGCCAAAAAAGAAGATACGCCCTCGATTGGCCTGCAACAGGTCTTAAAACTGCTTCCAGAGAGCGTGTAGGCAGATAATAAGTCCTGATTATGAGATTTTATATTCCACAGAGATAAACTTAGGTGTCGCTGGAGGGTTGTATTGTTCTGCCTGTTACCCATACTAGGTACTAGGGAGCAGCACTCGCCAAGTGCGCTTGTGTGGCTTTATCTGGGCATTTTATTCTCTGCTGCTTTCGCGCTTTCCGTACTATCTACGTTCACTGAATGGCGTCGCGTCACCTGGGATTAACCGTGAAAAGCGCAGGACTCTGTGCATATTGCATAACACGGCAGCACGACTCAACCTCTTGTCCTTTAAATCAGTGGACTGCACTGGACTAGAGGATACTTCCAAAATGCATGCTTCCAGAAGTAGAAGCATCAAACTCGTGTGAAATTCTACAAAAGAAACTAAAAAAATTTGTCATTAGCTATAAACTCTGGAAGGTTTTCCGACATTTGCATGAAATTTCGTGAGGCTAAATGGATTGTAATGCAGTAAAGAAAACAAAATCTTATGGAGCACGCATTCTCTAACGAAAAAGTAAAGAAAAATTGTACATCTGTCCTGTTATCCAGTCGTTTGGTCTTATTACGACATCGCCCGCGTACCTTCTCTCCTGCCTTCATGTATGCACACCTAACTTCTTTCTTTATTGTCTTCTATCCCTCTACGTCCGGTGAACGCATGAGAATGGTCTCAGCCAGCCTTCCTGTGCTCCCGATTCCGACCCTTCATGTGCATACTCAACAACTATATTGACGACAGCCTGGACCCTACTCAACAAACTAGTTTCCACTGCTGAACCACTTTTGTTCTTCCTTCGCCGTTTAGCAGACGTCGCTTTGCCGCATTCTGGCTGTGACTCATGGTATAGACACTGGTACTCACACTCCCTTACGGTGACGCCCTTACCATGTTCCCCCTCCGCGCGTGGGGTAATTAAGCATGTCGATGAAAGGGTAGGGCACCGTGACATTCAGCCGGATACAAGCCCTTGAGCTTCCCATATTATGGTCAAGACGGATGGCTCTATTCGTTTCTGTGTCGAGTATCGCCTACTAAATATAGTTGGCCGTAGAAATGTCTATCCGCTTCTTCGGATTGACTTTGCTCTCGACTACCTCCACGGCATGGAACTGTTTCTTCATTGGACTTGCTCTCACGCTTGTGGCAGGTTCTAAAGGCTATGTCTGACTCAGACAGCCTCAAGACAGCCTGTGTGGCTCCAGATGGCTTATGTGGATTCAGTAGTATGCCGTTTTGATTGTACACCCCCCTCTAGCGACATTTCGATGCGTTATTGCGGGGCTTTAAATTGAGATTTTCATTTGTTCCTTCTAGGATAAGGTAGTCTTCTCTGATTTCTTGAAGCATCTCACCCGCCTTGAGACCATTCTGAAATGGCTCTCCGGTGATTTCGTACAACCTACACTTAGACATTTTCACTTCGCTGTCTGCCAGTTTACCATTTTGGGTCATGTGGTATCCAAATATGGCTTGCTTCTTCACCAGCAAATTTTAATGCGGTCGCACATTCCCCAGAGCTGACAACTGCGAGGGAATTTCGCGGTTTTATTAGTCTCAGTCGCTCTATTCGTAGGTTTATCTAGAATTCCGCGTCTATTGCTGCACCACTGACCAAAGTTTTCAACACTGAGCCAGCAGTTTTTGGATGGTCGTATACGGCAACACCTTCACCGACCTCCGAGTTCTTCTCATCCCTCCACCTATATAAGAGCATTTTTTACCGTAAGGCTCCTACTAAGGCGTACACAGATGCCAGTGGTGCCGGCAACGGCACAGTGCTCACTCAACATAAGGCCGGAGTTGATGAATACGTCTTAGCGTACACTAGGCAAACTGTCACAACAGCGGACACCAAATAAACCGTGATCGAACAAGAGTGCTTAGAAATCATCTGTGTACTTTACACATTTCATCCATACTTATACGGCCGCCGACCATTTGCCGCCCTACTGGCAGAGCCCCCCCCCCCCCACCCCCTCCTCTCCACTTGCTGTATTTTTAGATAACTTTGCCTAACTCAAGGAATATTAATTCATATTTTACTGTTCAGTCGAAAAGGTTTTTCAAGAGGTATTGAAAAAAAAATTAGAGGGAAACCTAAACTTCGCTATAAGATCCAGCGCGAATGGCCTTTACCACCCTATGTTTATTCCGCGAGAATAGTTTTATAAGTTTATTTTTTTTTACTTTGGTTCTGGGAAAGGAAAACGTAAGGCGTCACTTTCTTGTGGATGACTACATTTATTATAGATTCATATATCGTAGGATCGAATTATTATCGTAAACGAAACTACAACTTGACAACATGGCCAAAGTTAGACGTTTATTGTGAAATTTAAAACAAAACACATTTACAAGCATAAACAGCGAGGTGTCCCATGGTAAAATACTGCAGGTGAGACCTCCCATGAAAATATAGTTTGATAATCAAATAAACAGAAATATACACAACCTATATTACAAAGCAACACAGAGAATAAACAGCTAGATAAATATTGTAAAGTGCTTTACAGAAAGATTTCATGTGATTGCACGACTATAACCACCCGTTTTTCACAGCCGTAATGCCGAAGGTGAAGGCGAGGGGGGACTTATATTCACTTATAACCGAACCTCTCCCCTCCCTCTCCCATTTTTCTCTCGCGATAAAATTGTGAGAAGACGGCTATAAAAAATAACATTTCACTTGGCGAAATATTTTCCAAGCATTTTCGCAAATGCGGTTGTTGTTCGCTTAAACCTGAAGCGGGGCCAGCCTCTTCTACTCCTTCCAATTTTCTTTATGGCTGTCAATCAACTTAGACCATAAAACATTAGTTGTGGTTTAGCTGTCGTTAACTGTAGTTGTATTGCGATAGCAACGGTGGAAGCTTCTTTCACTTGCTACATTATTCCTCTGTCACGCCCTATCAGTGTAAAATGCTACATTATATAGGACCCTTAATCTCACCCTTTAAGGGTATGACGCGAGAACGTAAGCTACCAGCCCATACATTAAGTCACGCTTCAACCAAGTCGTATGGATGTGCCAGCGTGTCGTAGGGGTAACGAGAATGCAAACAATTGTGGCAAGCTGAGTCTGATAACACCCTGCGATATACAAGGAGTAACCCGAGTTGGCAGCTTCTGCCCGTGACATATTGGTAACGTGAATTGAATGTCAAGACAGGCCGATATTTTTTTTTTTTTGAGGAGACCGTTGCTACGTCTCTTCACGGCACCTCTTCACGGCGTAGTGCGGCCATCCGAGGTCTTGTTTTTGGTGTCGTAGTATTGCTTTAGCAATAAAAAGCAGCATTTGCTTATGATCTCTGCGAAAGCTGCCAAACTCTGTCGAATGGCCGACTATTCAATGAGGTTCATGTGGCAACACTCTGATATAGGTTTCGGAGATTTCTTTTGGGCGACTTTAGGCATTCTGTTCCGCCGCCTGTCGTGCAGCGTCGGAACGCATCTGCACAAGAAGCCAGACATCAAGCCGTGGACGCCTTACAACTCTTGTCTCCGACTTGATGACCGATGTAGTGCTCTGGCAGCCTTTTGGCTACAAGGGGGTGCGTAGATTCGTACCCAAATGTTTTGCTAACAAATTGTTTTGCCAAATTATGCAAACCGGGAGGGAGGTGCTTAGCTTTGGGACATATACGGTAGTATTGCACCGTCCTGAATGCCGGGCAGAGTACAGTCCCTTCACCACCTTGATACGAAAACACGCGAGTGTTTTCTCCGAAACCGCTCTTGTCATTTTGAGTGACGGGAACGGCGATGCCTTGTCAGCCCAATGAGCTATATATGACTCAGGTTGTAGTGAAGTTATGTTTCTTTGCAGCGGAAAATAAGACACAATATTGACACAATATTGGGGATAATACTACGAACGCCGATAAATCGAATTTCGGTTCCGATAGATGAAAACTCTGCTGGGCACCTCCGCGCGCCTATAATCAACAATCCGCCCGCCAGGAGCGAGAGATCGGTTTGCTCCCTTAAAATCAAGGTCTTTGCGTTGAACATGTAGCGTCACTATGTGTCCTCCGCCCCCTTTTCTGGCACTGCATACGGCTTAGATACTTTAGAGGCATTGTGGCTCGAATTGACCACAGTGTCACCATTTCAACCAGAAGCCGCAAAATCTTCCTTTAGACTTTCCCTACAAATATTACACATTCCTTGCCGTCTGTCAAGCCATTTTCTTAAGCATCCTCGTTTTTGCTTTTATATCTTTGATCATTAAACTCGTTGATATTGGATAATATTCCGCTCGATAAAATTAGTTTACGTGAATGTTAAGACGCAGAAGAAATGGCTACTCATAACTTTATACAACGCGAATAAGTGTTTCATTTCTTGTTAGTTCGCAATAACAACGCGATAACTGATCAACTTTCCTCCAACGATGCTTGCTTCGAAAGTGATTTATTTCCGTGTTTCAGTGAGCGGGATCGATGATGAATGATCGAAATCTACCTGTACTTCTTAATAGAGATAACAAGACATAACAGGGGTGTAATCTCGCAACTACAGGTCATATTTGTGATCAGAATGGGAACGATTCTGCATTTGAACCATAATGGTGGACGGCACAATGCAGGGTAAAAAAACACGCTAGAAAGTGTGTCCTCTTATTTTCAGTCTTCGATTTAATGTCTCTATTGGAGTGAAATTGGGAAAACAAATCGACTGCTCCGGGCCGTCGTGCTGGCTTATTATTTAGGGCTCTTCTCATCTGACCTCAAGGACGATGGATCGATTCCCTACTTGGCGGGCGCTTTTCAATGGACACGAACCGCATGACGACCGTGCGCTGTGCGTGGTCAGCGTGGTCAGTGCACTGAAAAAAATGAAAATCTCAGGTTTTATTAGCACTTAAACCCCTCCACTATAAGGTGTCTATTAGCTTGAGCTTTTTTTGGGACGTTACTCTATGAAATAAATTAAAAAGCAAATAATTTGGAATTTACAAATGGCTTAAATACCGCTATATAATTGCCACCTAGGTGCGATGACAAAGGTAGTTCGAAAGTTGCCTTCCGTTCACAACTAAGCCTTTAATTGGAGTCGCTTGATTGGGCTAAACGGTCTCTCAGAAGAAATCTGGTTTTAACTATACTAAAGGGATTACACTTCTGTTTCAACAAGCGTTGCTTAAGCAAGTAAGCTCTTTCAAGATGTTCTGATCCTCTATTTAGGTAGATTTCAGCAGGCAAAACCCACCACGGAACTTTTCCTTTTATATGCTTACTGAAAATAGTGAATTAGTGCAAAATGCATAGTGTCCAGAGGGTAGTTGCAATACGCGTCATTCCAGATTATGCAAATACGCCGGCTTTAAAGGATGGTGCATTTCGTTGGAGCTATAGTCTAAATCATATATATAATAATGGAGAGTTGTCATGTTAAAACTATAAAAGTTGCCTTAAACGCGCATGTGTCTTGATCATCTTACCGACTCAAGAGTGGCAATGCCCACGAGGTTTGGCTGTAGAACCGAAGAGTAAGGGGAAAAGAAACTGAGCCCGAATTGTAACGGTGAAAAGAATAGACTTCCATACCCGTGAAAGTTTCTGTTATTATGGATTCTTACAGTGAGCTGTGAATACGTTTTGATCTCACCTTTTTATAGGTTATAAGTTATGTATAGAATATCACAGGCTATCTGCCGTCATACACGCGTATATGCTTTTCAAGTTTGATACATTTATCGAACCTTACACTGTCGTTCTATTCAATTCTTAGATAATTTGCTAAATTCTCTTTCAGAAGGTAATTTTTACAACTTTGTAAACAAATTATTCTTGCTTATTCTAATTGTCCCAATTTTTTTTCTAAATTTCTTATGAAAACGGTTAGTCAGGTGACTGCTTTTTAGTCTAGAAGCTAGCTGCTCAATATTTATAGGTCAATAATTTCAATTCAATTTAAGATATATTCATTATTGTGTAGGAAATGAAGAATAAGTAATTGAGCAGAATCTTCGTTATTTGACTTACCAAGATACTTTGTTGGGCGAGTTGGGACTTATTCATTATTGATATAAACAGCGCGAACACGAAAACAAGGGACAAGAAACACGAAAGCGCATGTACTGTGGCTTTCGTGTTTCTTGTCCCTTGTTTTCGTGTTCGCGCTGTTTATATCAATAATGAATTCGTTATTTGAGGATTTTTCATTTGCATGCGGCGCTAATTAGGAAAAGTTATATATTTCGTCCACTTGCACCGCAAGGCGTATACATAAGTGAATAGATAAAAAATTATGAAATTTTGTATTCACGTTTATTATGCGCATTGTTAGTGCTTCAAAACAAAGGGCCAAAACGAAATTATTGCCTTGGAATTCTTGGCAGCACACACAGATAGGTGATTAGAAAGCCACTGCTCTACGAGCACTGCTGTAGCATTCTGCCGTTTTTTTACTATGCTAGCCACCCTTCACTTGCATTTTTAATATTCCTATACTTGTGAGGTCATTCATATGCTTGGGAATTCATAGCACCGTCATGGGCATCCGCCACGTTTCGGAATGCATAATGGCAAAACGTTCGACCGCCAACGCGAACGAAAAAGGCCGTTGTAAAAAGCATCAAGCGCATGTTGAGCCGCCTTAACAATTTCCTGAGACCGCAATTGCGTTTGTTCAGCTACGTTTAAGATGTAAAACTCAAGCAAATGCCAAACCTCGAGTTACGGCTTAAAGTCTGCTAGGTTCTTGCAGTCGTGTTGTCGACGTAAGTTGCCTAGTCATGTCTTCGCGTCTAAGGCATTCCTTAGCCACCGCTGAATACATGAGTCATGGAGGTGCGTGCTTTTGGATCAGAAACCTGATTTGTCTCATTATTCTGATACTGAGCACAGGCTTTCACTGGAAATGATGCGTGAAGAAAACTGACTTATTTATATTGCGAATATGTAGTGAGGACACTGATTGCAAGCATTGACACGAAATGCTATGTTATGGTATGCATAAAGTTAAATATTAAATTTCTACTGGGTTGGAGCTTTGTTAAACTTCACAGAGAGATTCATAGCAGTCATATTTATGATAAAAAAATATTAAGTGTTTCATAAACGTATTCAGATACTTTTGAGGCTTGAACAGCAGCGCACTCGTGTTTAATTAGCTTTTTTGGAGGGGAAAGGAGGGGGGGGGGTGGTGCGGTGGTCACCGTCCCAAAGTGATTCAGGCTTTTAGATATGCATCCGCGCACTCTTGTATAATTAGTATAGAATGCTCCAGAAGGCTTTCTTTGCCACAGAAGCATAACAAACCGGTATCTGTCGTTTTGTTTGCTAGTGGTCATAATTCACGACTATTCGTCATCGTGTAGCCCTCCAGGCTCAGTACGATGTAATGTGCCACCTGCCGTTTCTAAAGACACGTCCAATAGCCGAGATAAGATTTCAAATAGCGGTTCGAAACTCTTGAACCATCAACAACATTCACAGCTTGAGTGAACAAGAAGAGCGGAGAAAGCAGCAGGTCTCGTTTTGTGCGGAAAGGCAAGGCAATATTTTCGCACGGGGTGCTTTTTACGCGCAAACGTTATACCATTCGCTTAGACCATGAACGTCAAAGAGCAGCCCATAAATCGCGCCATACTGGAAACCCATTCGTGCGTGGTTTAGTTATAAATAACGTCCAGGGGCTAGAAACATGTCGCTTTCGATCCTTACTGCCAACTGAAGAGTTGAACAAGAATGTTATGAGTTTATGGGCCTTCCAACTAACTGAATATAAAAGCTCTCCTACTGAAACATGGCAGCAACAACATGGGATTATTGGTCGCCATCTAAAGGGGCATAAATGCTTGTTCATACTTCCATGTCAGCTTGGAGCGTAATGCTGCCGTTAGGCAGCACACGCAGGGAAAAGAGGTATTGGGCATCAATCAAGCGCCGTCGATGTAGATCGGCATTTCCTCTCTTTTTGCGCACACGGGTGTGCGTTTTTTGTATCACCGTTTTGCGCGAAGGAGAGCAGTTTCATTTGGTCAAGCATTCAGAGGCACCCCATTAACGTCAGCGTGAAGAATAAAACGGGACCGGATTCTCGTACCGCGCTGCGTATAAAGAATTTATTGGTTGCGAGAGGCGCTGTAGTGTTTGTTTCTCGTTGATTATCTGCCGCTGTATATTTATGAATTGAGATTCACAGCAATTTGACTGCTGTCTGCCCCGGGAACTGACTAAATGACTGAAATACACCCGGCACTAAAAAAAAATGAGATGCAGTTTACAGCTAACTTGAATAGAAAGGCCAAATTTAGGACCACTCTTCATTAAAGGGGCTCCAACAGCTAGCGATACACTTTTCCTATGCCTAGTATGTGAAAGAATGTCGATGTAAGATAACCTGTCCTTAAGAATTTCGAAATGGCGTATTTGGAAGCAGAGTTATTTCAATCAAAATTTGTATATTTGCGCCTGCGCGGTTTTCCTACCCCTTTTAATTTTTCAGCACGCGCAAAGGCTGTCCCTCCTCCCCGGGCCTCGCCCACTGACACGTCACAACTGACGCATTTGCGCATTTTGGCTTTTACTTTTTTGCTTAGAGCCACACGCCGCAACTTCTGTTTTGGCACGCTTGCTTGCCGATGCGCCCATGCACCACCGGGTAATCTCGTCGTCTGCTTCATCGTCATTGCCCTTAGGCTCTTCACCGAAGACTGGGCTATCATGACCACATACTGGAGATTGAACGGGCGACAGACATACCGGACGCGATCCGGTCTACGTTTATTGTAGCGCCAATTCCCAAGAACACGCACCCTGGCGTTCCTCAGGGTAGGCCTAGGGCCAGGGCGGAAGCCTTAACCAAGACCTACCAGAACAAGAACACCGTCTATGTAGATGCGGCGATGTACTCAAGCGAAAGAGATGCGGTGGTGACCGTGGTAGATTTCCAGCTAAGGGCGAAAACGAGCGCCTCGCTACGGAACAGCACCGTTTCTGACTTCGAGGAAGCCGCTATAGCTCTTGCGGTCGCTGAGGGCATTAGGTCTGAGAATTCGCTAGTAGTTATGACCGATTCGCAAGCCGCTTGCCAAGGATTCATCAATGGCAGGATTAGCAAAAAAGCGGCTGTCATCATAAAGGCCGGCGGGACAAGCGACCCAAAACAACTCGTAGTTTGGGCTCCGGGGCACGTCGGCACTGGAGGGAACGTCCAGATGATCTCATAGCTCGAAGTTCTGCAAAGGGAGAGATGTCAGAGGGCGAAGAGACCTAGGCAGACATTTTGATGCACTACCGGGGGCCAGAAGACGATATCCTGCGCGCCACAAGTTGTTAAACAGGGAGCAGTTGGTGTCTTGTCGGCAGCTACAAATTCTTATCCATGCCTGTCTCTATACAGCAAGATATACTGTATACAAGGACACATGTCCCTGGTGCGGACAGAAACCGACACTATCACATTAGATGGGCCTGCCAGAAAATAGATGCAGTGCCTGTAATTCACAACGCCACGCCGGAGCAATGGGAGGCTGCGGTGTCCAGTTCGGATTTAAAAAAAAAAAACGGCTTTGGCTTATTGAACGGGCTAGCCGGGCAGCAAAGGTCGCGGAAGTCCTGGAATGAGGACCCAACCACGGGAGCTCCACATTATTATTTTTCTTTTTTCCGTTATATAAAGTTTTCTCTCTCTCTCTCTCTCTCTCTCTCTCTCTCTCTCTCTCTCTCTCTCTCTCTCTCTCTCTCTCTCTCTCTCTCTCTCTCTCGCCCTTCGGCGCAATTCGGAAAATTTGTTGCCACGCTATACATTCCTGGAGTTTACCTCACCTTTGCTTTTGTGTTACGTCGTGTGCCTGACGGGTGCAGGACAGCTGTGGGCTGAACTGCACCACGAGTTTGCGAAGGCAGTTGTCGAAGCGTGGAATTGTCTTTTTGACGGGACATGCGGGAGGTTGCTACAGTGTACAGTCCCTGGCGGAGAACGTATTGCAGGTGACGGCAGAAAACGCGTTCTGCATAAAGTGCCTCAGGACGCCAACCTCCGGAAACAGTGGCTACAGCTCATCGGATAGCCAGCATCGGTGAAGAAAGCGTTTATCTACGTTTGTGGATGGTATTTCTCTCCTGATGTGCGTAATTTACACTCGGATTTGGTTCGTGATTTGGTAATTCCAAAAAGACTGCATCTGCGTAATGGAGCGGTACCAAGGCTGTTTCTTCTAACACTGCCGGTAAGAGTAAAATGAAATGAGTGTATTAATATTAGCTTTAGACGCGTTATCACTGTTCACAGTGGATTTATTTTAACTCAGGCGATCTTGCTCGGCGTTGTGGCGTGCATAAGCGGGATTTGTCATGATCAGTGTGAATTACACTGCTCAAAATAAATCAGTGGTGAGCTTACGATGTGAATTTAATAAATTTTTCTCTTACTCTAGTCGACCTTACGCACCAATGTACCCATATAAGCCGTATACTATCGTCGTCGGGGTTGAGCACCGGATTCTTGAACGGCGCGTAACCATGGGGGTCGAGTCCGATCTGGGCACTCATTCGCCGAAGTTACTGCTCGAGTTCGGGGTCCATAATATTTGAGCCGCAGTGAGGCTATGAGATGCCAGCGAAAGACTAGAAATTCAGAATCGAGATCACAGAGAGCGGTTTTCCGGGCGTTGCTGAGGGAAACTCTCTCGTGCACCTCGCTCAAACCTTGAAAACCTCGTGTTTAGTCTCCTCTTGTGTTTGACTCTATACGATGCCTCTTGGCGAAAAATAACGAACGATACTAAAAAAAAACGGAAAGAAATGAGGAGAAGGCGATTGCGTAGTTGTTCGCACTGATGTAGGTTGTCAGGCGCGGTTCGGCGTCAGCTGACCGCTGGAAAACGAAGAACGCGCTCCGACCGGAAGTAAACAAACTCTGTTCGGTTCCCGATTATAATCACAGCATGGCTCCGGCCCTGTAGTTTTTTTTTCCGTCGTGAGGTGTTTGTACAGAGCGCAACCTGAAATGTCACGCGGATGGAGCCGCGTCCAAGTTCACCAACCGAGGCGGCCTGGAAAGAAACACATCAAAGCGGAGATGGGCGGTTTATAACAGAACGAAAAAGGAGAAGAAAGGAGGGACACAGTCAGGAATGAAGAGATTGATCCAAGTGCCAAGAGGCTTTACCCTACAGCAGGAGGGGGAGAGGGGGGGGGGGCGGTGTTGCGAATGAAACGTTACCACTCGTGTGAACTCGTGTGAAATCGCTCAAAGTTGCGCATCTTAATCCCTAACCGATCGGCTGCGGACCGGAAGGGTAAGTTTTGGTTGACAGTAGTTATACACAGCTAGATTTTTTCTGCGAAAAGGCGGGGAGGGGGAGATAAACTGAAAATCCAGAGCACGCGAATGCAGCAGTGCAGCGAGTGACACAGTTCGGTGGCTAACAAATGCAAATTTATTTTTGTCCCACCTTTTCCAGGAACAGCAAGTGCAGATCATCAACCAGCTGAGTGGAAGGGAAGTGGACCTCGCAGGACATGGGCGTTGCGACTCACCCAGCTACAGCGCCAAGTACTGCATGTACAGCGAAGTTGTCATTCAGACTGTCCATATTCTACAATGCGAATAGGTAAGAATAGGAGACGTAAGGCAATGCTGCGATACGAAAATTGGCAAGCTGCAATTTATATTAACGATGAGCAGTCAGCTGCAGTGACCAATAGTGCGAACATAGGTAAGGCAGGCCTGGCCTCACCTTAACGAGTCTCAGTGCAGCCTTTAACAACAGGTGACAATTTCTGCATATTATTAAGAGAAATTATTTCCATCCTCACCAAGAGTGCCCTTGGCAAGTGCTGCTAGCATGTGTATAAAAGAAACAAATTCGTCATTACACAATAAAAACAATTGAATTGTAAAATTTTTCACCATTGCAAACCATTCGGTAAGAGGTGCGTTTGCTGACATATATTAATATGTAATCAGTTTTTTATTTAATCTATTTCAGACCAGCACCAAGCTATCCGGACATAATGCAAGAACAGCAAACCACACACACATCACTATTTTAATGCCTGGCATATTACTAAAGAGGCGTGCAATTCCTTTCTGTAATAATTAGTGCCAACACATGATCATAACACTATTCTGCACTGGACATTACACGACGTTGAATGCTGCGAGCAAGTCGAAGGGCTGTGACACAATAGAACCATGGATACAGACAATCACAAGTCATGTTTACTATGTTGCTGCCCTGGGCCAGGGTGATGGTGACCTGATCATCAGCATTTGGTGCAGCCTGTTCAACAACATATGCGATAAGCATAATGGCCATGATAGACCACACATCAAATGCCTGCATGAACTCCTTTCAAACTGGCAATTAATCATCAGATGTAATTTATTTTGTCTGCATTTCTTTGTAATGTTTTCACTTTGATATTGTTTGGCAGGTACACGACCCACATTTGTAGCATTTGTCAACACTAGGTAAGGCAAATAAAGCTTCACGGAGAAAGCTTTCCACACATTCGCACATAACAGCAAGTTGACATAGGACATAGCCAAGAAAGAAACCCATAATGAAGTAAAGAAACAACATAACATAAACGTGAGTGCTGAGACTGCAAGATAATTTAATAATGAGGTAGCTTGCTTATGCATGCCATTATGGAACGCTAATACAATGGCATTTTTCATTCTGCACTATACTGGCAACTTTAAAGAAGGCAAAGTGCAGCATGCTGGCTAGACAACGTCTCCTAGTTTTCTCAAAGTAAAATAGTAGCACAAGAACTTAGGTCTTTTTATTAATATGATGTTAAAATTGTTTTCAGCTGTAATGCAGCAGCCGTAGGCAGGTTCAGCATCTACGGTTGATTAGAATACACACCAGCACTGCAACTCATTAGGCAAATATTTATATATATATATTTTTTTAACAGCTTCATGTGCTTTCAAGAAGCTGAACTCCATTCTGAAGAACTCCTGGTTCTTGGAGGACATTCGGCAATTGTCTCTCAAAGCTCAAACATCTTCTCTTGAATCTTTTCACAGCTTGGTCATCAGATTTGCTCCCAAATCAGTTGCATAATCGAATGATGAGATGCAAGTAATGTAAGTTGAATGAAATAGAAGGCTAAGACAATATTTTTTACTCCAGTGTGAGTATGCAGTCTAATGTTTCTGCATGGCATGTGCAAACAATAAATCTTTGCATGTAGCTTTTAATGTATGTACATAATATTGCCAACATAAATAGAAGAGAGGCCAGAGGAAATAGAACACAGTGGAAAACAAAACAGAAGTTGATCTATGGAAGCTTGTGCTTCATTTGCGCCATTTAGTTTTGCTCCTTTACACACACAGATAGAACATAAAAGAAAAAACAGATAACACATGAAATGAAACTTGGAGGAAAACAGTCATGGAGAGAAAGAAATGAATGAGTAACATGTCTTGTATACACGGAGAGAGAATTGTAGAGCACATCACAAGAAAAAACACCGATAGATAAAGAGAAAAAAAATTGCTGTAATTGGCTATATTAATATTATATAAATATACATAAAATAAACAACCCCTCGATGCGCAACAAGTGTGCAATATCTAAAACACAGGCTAGAAATACAGGCAAAGGCAATATTGGAAAAGAGTTGAACGCGGTACAGTAATATTAGAATATAAAGTTTAAAGTTAAAATATTAATAAGAAACGGGTAAAAAGCCGTTCAAAATACTGAACAGAAGAAAAAGCGAAAAGGGAAGTAAATAAAATATTTAGGCTAGAAAGTGAAAGTTATATGTGATAAAGTACTGTTTACGATACAAGGCTACGAACATCTAGTATAAATAAAGAGAGCGAGTTTTTGAAGATGTCAAGGTGACGACAAGAAGAGTTAAGCAACCACTGATTCAGTCCACAAGGAAATAAGAATGAAGAAACGGAGAAACTTGAAACGGTCTGATTTCCCTCATGCTCTTTCGCGGAACGCGCAGTAAGATGTACTCTAAGAGCTGAGGGCACTTAATGAGGCCATGAAGAAGTCTGCAGAGAAAAATAATATCTACTCTGTTGCTGATGATACTCTGTTGTAATAAGTAGCCTCTATTTAAGATTGTGCATTCTCGCTAAAAAATTCAGCTTATGACAGCAACCTTCGTCATTGTTTTGTGGAATGATATCACGTTGTCGAAAGTGAAATAGCCTACGGTGACATTTTATTTACCTATCACTCTAGGTCGCGCACTGCACACGCTTTTTAATGGAATAATGCAACATGGCTCCGGGTGCTAAATTTCATCACTTGTGTTTAAACATTCAGACGTGACATACAATCATGAGGAGTATTAGAGGAAACCAAGTTGGAGCGTTGATTACTTTATTACTTCGTAATTATGTATGACATTCGCAGTTTCTTGTTCTGTTTTCTATCTACTTTTCATGCATAATATGTAAATGTTGTCCTCATATTTAGTAGAGGAATACCGGGAACGTTCAAGACTTTGTGCAAAAATATTTTCCCGTGACAGTGCTTATTAGAGTACAAGCTATTCTTTGAGACAAATTCTTTAGAAAACATAAGAAATGTACATAAAAGAGTACATGAAGATGCAGGTCATACAAAAGATTTGAGGAATCGTCTTCCTTTCTCTCACATTATAGTACTAGCCAGCACTGAAGGAACCAAGAGGTTACGAAACCTTTCGGTGTAAGCGTATGGGCATGCTCCGCTTACGTGCGCCTGAATAAGAGTAGCGGCCTTTTCTTACTGGGCAACCGCATGCATAATTCATGTAGATTCTTCCCAGCGGGTCGGGGTGCCGTATTCAAGGTGTCTACAGAGATATCGGGGCAAATAATGCAGCACAAGCAAACAGTGGGCACAAACTGTGGCTGGTTGCAAAGCATTCTGGTACGCGCTATTTTGCCTTGTTCACTACGGCCAATATGTTTGTTTTGAGACATTGTTGACAGCAAAAAAAAAGTTTCGTGTGTGAGAAAGCAGGGGAGCGAAAATTAACGAAGCATAAAGAAAGAGACGGAATAAATATGAGAGGAAGAGTTGAAGCCAATGCGACAGCATGCCGACCATGATGCTCTAGAAAAGGGGAGGTGCTGGAGTCAAACTATGCGAGAAGCCAGAACGTGACACTTAGGTGTCATCTCGACGCCAATTCAGTGCTGAATATATTTCGCCCGGTCAGGGCAGACTGTGTTTATCAACAACCATTTGAATTCTGCACAGTTATCTTGAGCCAAAAAAAACTGACATTTTGGAGGGCATACAGGGGTCAGTCTTGACAACCCTGTTGTGGCACCTTTGAACTTATTGTGAAGAACAGTGTTTTGTATGTCGTATTTAATGGCAGGCTACGGCACAAGAAAAACTCTAGCTTGAAATGTTGGCGGCATTGAGTTATAATAATGTAACAGACAGAAGTCTACATCAAGGAATGACAATGAAATAATAAGAACTGCGCATTTAAAAGTGTACATGTTTGACTTACAAAACAATAGACAAACGAAACGAACCTAAAGCGCAAAATAAAAATGCGATAATAAGTAAAAGATAAAGAGTAATAAGAAGAAAGGACTTCAAATACTCACAACAATTTAAACTACCCGTTGTGGTTCCGCCGATGATCTATACTGACATCCTCCTGCATTACAGACTTCACAGAAGGAAATATTCCCCACCCCACAAGAAACTAACCAGAGAAAAAGCAGTCACCCTTCGAAAAATCGAAACCAACAGCCACGTCCACGGCACCTTACTACATAGAATCTCGCCCATCACTTACAGATATATGAATGCGCATTTTGCAACGTACCAAACACCCAACAACATATGGGGTGGGGATGCAAGGGACCAACTGGTACTCTAACTACCATGGCCATAACCGAAGAGCAGTGGGAGACTCAGCTGTCAAGCCCTAGCCTGGAGGAAGAGCGTAGTCTGGTCAACCGGACTCGAGAGATGGCTCCGGTCCACGGCTTCCTGGACTGAGGAGGCTCCCCACCTAGGGCTGAATATTTCACGCCTACTCATAATAAATGTTTCTCTTTCTCTCTCTCTCTCCTAAATATATAAGTCTGAGAAGGCTTCTAAAAACTCAAAATTTTCCTTAAGCGACGCGCCTTATTCTGGCATTTGTTGCGGAGTAATAAAATACGAGCTCAGACGAGAGGCATTGCTACTTATCAAACAAAACCATGCATAATGTGGTTATCATTCGCTCTTAAAAAAAAAAAAAAAAAAAAAAAAAAACGGGTTGTTTGTTAGCAAGCTTGGCCAAAAAGCATGCTATGAGTGGACGAACTTTCAATGCCTTTTCAAAGCTGGACGAACTTTAATGCCTATCCCCTTTTTTATGACTTAAACAACAGCACAATTATATTTGTAAGGGAAGAACATTCTAAACAGGGTTTCTTTTGCTCAGACCCTTTGAGGCACTGCATTAGAGAGAGAGGATACTTCTCTATTGCAGATTACAGAACATGAAGGTTACGAGGGATTTGGGAAGCGAAATGAGAACGGAAATAACAAAGAAACAATGAAGGAAAGATTAAATGAGCAAAGAACAAAACTGGTTACTCAATGAAGGAACAAAGAAATGAATCAGAAGCAAAAAGAAGGACTTGTTGCTGGCATCTAACAGCTGCGTTTGTAGCTTTCTACTCATCTGGTGTGACATCTTCAAATACGAACTATATTAATCCAAAATAATAAGCTTCGACGAAACATTGCTTTGACATCAGAGGCAGAAAGAAAGAAAGAAGTAAGGATGGAAGAAAGGAATGAATAAGGAAGAAAACAAAGATAAAAAGAAAAGAAAGGAAATAAAGGAAGGAAGTACGAAACCAAGAAAGATCAATCACCGAACAAGAAAAGAAGCAATTCAACAAAGGGTGAGGAATAAGCATATAGCGGCGGGTTACAGTAACCTCATGTCCGCGGATAGATGGGAGCGGTCTATTCAATGCAACGTCCCAAGCTGCGCCTGCAAGCAAAGAGACCTCCCATCGGGACCGTATATCCTGAAAGGCTCATTGACGCTATCCCTTTGGAAACATGGTAATGGCTGCCGAACATTCACGGTTAATGGTGTGAGGGGTAGTTTTGGTATATCATTGTGACCGGAAAGAGGACATTCATTGCAGTACCAACGTTCCTACTTCTTTGTTCAGCAGAATGACTCATTGTGTTGTACAGCATTCACTGGGCATGATACAACGAGGTACATTCATACCTCTTGCGGCATTCCTAATACTTTTTTCTATGCGATGAACTTGCTGGAGCCATATGCGTTCTATGTGAGCGCTGCTACTCATTAAAAAAAAAGAAACTGTGTTTTGAGCGAATATTTATTTTTTTGCGAAAAGGGGGGTAGGGGTGATATACTAAGCTACGGAAGCTAGGTGATAGAAGTAATAATTTTTAGATCTATATAACCCGATATTCATCAGTGATGCCGTTGAAAAAGGCTGTGAATACAAATGCACTCCTGGGAGTTGATCTAAACGCACTGAGAACCGTCGAAGCTGAAGGGGAAAAATTGAGTATTGGTTAGGGTTTGTTTTGATTTCTGCGGGCCACTTCACACATATTCTGACTGCGATGCGCGAAGTTTCATCTATTTCACATCAATATACCCATCATCATCATCGCTTGCCTCTGTTCTGAGGATCACGCGTTGTGTACCAGGTTGTACTGGATTAAAGACGCTTCTTAAAGCTGTTGCCTACAAAGGGCGGAGGTGTCCTTTGTATCACCAACCTGTTGTATTTAAACCATCTAATGTCTTCCCTTGAGCTCCGCTCTGGGATTTGCTTGGATTCAGGGCCCTCCGCTGTGAATTAGGTCAACGGAACACCCTCACACACGGTAGATCCTGGTGCTGCTGCAACTCCTCATGTCTGTACCTTTACCAGCCGCCAATGCAATCTTCAGATCTTTGCGAGCCTTCGAGGTGAATATGTTAGCAACTGGTTTGAAAGTTACACGCGAGTCAGTGCATTTAATTGCTGGGATTATCCACACAAACTGGAGGTCAAATGCAAGGCACCCGTGGGCTCTGCGATGTCAGTGCACGTTAAAGAACCCCAGGTGGTCGAAATTTCCGAAACCCTCCACTACGTCATCTCTCATAGCCTGAGTCGCTTTGGGACGTTAAACCCCACAAACCAAACCAAACCAATCATGAACGTCTTCTCCTTTGCCAAAGTCGAAAAAATTTGGTTTCTGAATCTTGAGGACATCGCTGACTGGTGAGCATTCACAGAGCAGCGGCACAAAAATGTTGGTACCCTTTCCGGTCACTCACTCGGTCCTGGAAAATGAAGTAACTGCCGCTCATCTTCAGCAACCAGGCCAGTCCTACGCATTTTACACAGAGCACGTTGTTGCGCTTTGCCGCCGTGTCAGGGCTGCTATGCCGGAGTCAAATCATTTTCGCCACATTCTTAGCTGTTGCCTCCAATCATTGCTGGCGCTGAACCCATTTTTTTGCTTTTGAAATTACCTCAACTTGTCAACGTCTGGACGAGCATCAGTTGTGCCATCTCCTGCAAGACATTAGTGGTACCGGCGCCCTCGCAGACAGATTTTGTTCTCCCTCCCAGTCGAAAAAAACTGCGGAACTGTGTCAAAAATACGACAAAATATTCTGTAGTTTTGTCGTAAACGTCAGATTTTCCTGTAGTTCTGTAGTACTTTTCTGTAGTTCTGTAGTTTTTCTGTAGTATGTTTCTGTTGTCTGTAGTTCTGTAGTACTTTTCTGTTGTAACTAAAGAAATTTCTGATGTTACTACAGACTGTTCTGTTGTCACAACAGGTTTTCCGTCAAAAACCGTACAGAAATTCTGTTGTAACATCATAAAGGTTTCTGTAGTTTTTTCCGACTGGGCATACGATCTCTAATACGGGACGAGCTCTATGAGCAGCCCAGCACAGCATCTGGATGCCCGATTCTCCCATCAGCTGCCGCGGAATTCGTATCATCATCAAAGATGACCTGGCTATTTTCACTTGCGCTGTGGCACCTGCTACGCATCACTATATGTCTTACACGCCCACCTATGCAGAGATTGCTTCGTGCCCACCCGTCTTGACTTCTCCAACTTGACCAAAAATTGTTTGCGTTCATGACGGTGCTTTGGCACGTGATCCTGAAGAGGCCAGTTACGTTCCGACCTCGCGGCCCTGCCTCCCTGTGTACTACTATTATAGAATACGTGACGTTATTCCCCGTGTTAGTTGTTGCCACCAGCAAGATGAGAAACAGGGTCTTGCCACCTTCGAGCGTTCCCGAGAGCACCAACCTGACGCTTCTACCATGCTATGCTCAGATTTTCCCCGACGTCCTCTCGCGTCTCCCACTCCCACGATGTCTCCCAGCCATCGCATTCTGCTCGATACCGCTACGCTTCGCCTTCTCGCAGCAGGTCCCCGCATCTACTAGCTTCACAACCCTTCGCCTCTAAGGCTGAAAACTAACGAAACAGTTTGGAGGAAATCTTATTGGAGTACGAACTATGATATAGTTCCTTGGCGACGGCCGAATAGGTTAACAGTAATTAGCGAAGGACTGTGCGTTCTGGCCTTTATCTACATGTACGTACCGTTTGTTTTGCCAATAATTTCACCCTCTTCTTTTGCCTGCGCAAAGTACTACTAAATGCATCGGTCCGCTACTTCGCGTAGCCAAAGACATTCTTATCAAATCCGCCGGGAGATGCACCGAACGCGTCCTCAGTAATACCCATCGGCAGCACATCGCAATATTCGCACGGCGTCTGTCCTAGCCTGAGTCTATTTAGGACGTTAAATCTCATAGACCAAGCCACAATTTCTTTCTAAAGTCCTTGAGGAAATACTGTGCCCTGCCAACACTCTCCGTACGACGTCCTCCAGCTATCATCTTCAGGGCAGGGAACTGATTGAGCATTTTCAACGCATGATCTCCGACATGATATCCGTGCACATCGCTCTTAACCACCGGAACTATGACGTTCTGCTTTTCGTCACCCGCGCTACAATTCCGCAGATCAGCGCAACAGTAGCGATAGCCCTTGCTTATAAAGTAGGCTGTCAACTGTAGTTGATACTTCCTTCATCTCTGCTCTCGGCCCTCCGTCTCGTATCGCCCACTTTAACCAATGGGCCCTTTTCAACTTTGAAGTCTCTCAGCAAGAACACAAAACTAAGTACGAGAAACACCACATCACAATTTCCTTTTCCTCCGGTGATGAAGTTCTCCTTTCGGCACTAGACTCCACTCCTGGCATGTACAAGAATTTCCTTTACCGCTATATTGGCCCTCAACACGATACTCTAACAAACGTCTTTGGAGAACTATTTTATTGTTCCTTAACTCACACTGCCGATCGGTGTCGACGCTCTGAACAGGCCGTTCACGTGGCGCTCATGAAGTCATAGCCTGCTCCTCCTCTGCCCTGTTATCAGTTGCCAAGCTGAACACTCCCTTGCCGGGGGATTTTTGTGAGTATGATGAGCTAACTTTCACCTATTTGATGTGTACATATTCAACATTATCGTCGCTTGCCTCTGTGTTGGGGATCACGCGCATGAACCTGGTTTTTCAAGATTAAAGACGCTTCAGCAAGTGATGGCTTATAATAAAACGTTTTAGCTACTTCATACTGTCTTCCGCCTATTGAATGATTCAATGCTTTAAGAGATCACTGAGGTGGATACCTATTTTTAAATGCGTTTGTTGAGTTTTGATTGAAGTTATTAGTTATTTGCGTTCGTTAGGCGCACCCTATAACACCTTGTAACATTCCAATTGCCCATGCCGGATTTGTGCTCTCTTTTCAGGTAAGTATTAGCCGCAGGGAAAAGATTATGAGAAGGAACAAGGTATGGTGCCTAGCTGAGTTGGGTGACATAGCCAGTTACTTAAGCTTTCACAGTGAGCACAATACAGAAGGTTGTGTTATTCTCTCTTTCCAAAATAAATTGCAGTAACAAAGCCGATTGATAAGCAAGAAAGTAACTTTGTATTCGCATATAGTACACAGCCTTCAGGAGTTATGTGCTTTGGTTCTTGCTTAAAATGTTGGGCAGTTTGCTTGGAAGAAAAGTAATGTGTAGTTTTGGAGGCAACACTATAGATTTAAAGCATTTAGGAATGCTTTTTTCTTCTCTTAATTAGCACTGAACGTGCAGAAATGCATCGTCGCTTTTTGTTATGGAAGGAGATAAGAATATTATCTAAGGGCGGGTGCTATCTTATGCCGCATTTCTATCTCTCGGAAGTGGAAACATTGAGGCAGTGGCGAAATCTTTACAAAATACTCAGTGTAATGCTTCGTAGGGCCTCAGAAGAAAATAAATTGTGTCTCTATCTGTCTCGTATTTGATGAAACTACAGCAAATACTACGAGTGGCCTAAGCTGTAAACTAAGGCAGCCCTCACCCACCCCCCTCTCATAATAAAAAAAAAAACACTCGCTCACAACAAATGACACAGTTAAAGAAAACGTGTTTTGACCCGAATGTAAGGGGTTTTTTTACAGACTTCTGTAAAGTAAATTTCTGCTATTAGAGAAACAATATTCAAAATAAGAAATCACGAAATGACAACGCATTCAATGTAACGCATGGTGGAGCCTCAACACTTGACAAAGCATGCGCCTGTAATGGTGTGTCTGCCACTGGCATTACGAAACCGAAGACGAAGGCTTGAGAGCTCGAGAGTACCGAGCAGATCCTAGGAACAGCGCCGCAAGGTGGCGACCCCTGTTGTAGCCTGCTGGTCGTCTACCTTCTTTGACTCTCCGAGTTCTTCTGCGGCTCTCCTGTTCCTTTCAGTCGCGAGTCTTCCATTCGCACCACAGGCCACAGCCATTAATCTCGCGAGCCCAGGTCGCTGATTGGATCAAGAGCACGCGAGAAAGCGCTGAACACCAGCGAACAAGAACTACTTCCTTTGCCTGCTATATTTCTTCTGCTTTTCGCGTCGAGACCACCTTCCCGCTTCCTATAGCGATGTTGTCGCTATAGCCGACAGCAGACCAATATACAAAGAGCATTGTGTGGGCGAGAGTGTTGGTCGGATGCTTTTTGCAATGCTGCTTTTTGTGCCCACGATATAAGAGAAGAGACGTAAGGTAGCCGGCATGGCATACAGCTGAACGCACTCTTCTGGAAATCTTTGCACAGACCGATAAGGCAGTATTGTGAAAAGTTGCTCAAAAGGGAAATAAAGTTCATATTTATTGCGAAAGCATTACTTCGCCATATTCACAAATTTGTTGTCCGCCCACCGCGTCCGCAGAACGTGTCCGCAAAATCCTGTCAGCAGTCGTGAGTAATTGAGAAGTCTTAGAGGTTAATGAGCGGTGCAAAACAATAGAGGGTGACGTAATGATGTGTACTAAAAATAATTAGGTCAATAAATAATTATATATTATTAGAGGCAAAACACGCAACAGCGTATGTGCAGCAGTTGTGAGTAATTGAGATGTGGTAGAGGTTTAGGAGTAGTGTCGATCGACAGAGGCTGATGTAATATTTTTTTCGAAAATGTAATTAGGCCTAGAAGTTAATTAGGTCATTATTAGAGGCCAAAATGTAAAGGCAAAGGCTAAAATGGTCTCATTAGCCAATGGCTTGGTGCTAAAATTCAGTGTATCAAATACTACAATAGTTAATTAAATCAGTCAATTAAGTTGAGGTCAAGGATGTGGCACCCCAAGACCTGAAGTCGAGGCAAAAAGGGCAAAGGAAGGGATTGGGGCGCAATTTGAAACTACCTAAGACTAAAAAAGTTAATTAAGCCTTTATATTAGGGTGACGCTAAGCAACCGGAAGTAGAACTGAAAAAGGGCACAAAAAGGGATAGCGCGCAATTTGAAAGTACGGAATACTAAAATGGGTAAACAAGAAGTGCAATATTGCGACTTCAAAAATGTAACGTCACGAAACTGGAAGTAAAGCCAAAAAAGGCCATAGGAAGGGCTTGGCGCGCAATTTGAAAGTACCAAAGACTATAATTGGTAAACAAGAAGTGAATGAAGTAACTAGAAGCAACCAAGAGCAGCATCCATGCTTTTGCATTTTTGCAATGCAGATTCTGCACTCGTCTTTATTTTAGTATGCGTTGCAGTTCTGTAAAAAAATTAACATAATAACATGATAGTAAGTGTTAGATAATGAAAATACTTGTGCATAGCTAATGGGGGCTCGCTGGTTCCTTTTTTATTATTTATTAAAAGCTGAAGGGTTCCCAGTTGAGAGAAGACACGAGGTAGGGGCGATTAAACAGCGG
Organism: Amblyomma maculatum; assembly: GCF_055883805.1. Classification (NCBI taxonomy): domain Eukaryota; kingdom Metazoa; phylum Arthropoda; class Arachnida; order Ixodida; family Ixodidae; genus Amblyomma; species Amblyomma maculatum. The sequence continues at coordinate 79,544,220 of NC_139353.1, forward strand.
ATTAGAATGGTAACAATGGTTTTTGTAAGGTAATTACAAAGGTGATGAAGATTTTTCAAGGCAGCCTTGAAGTAAGCAGGTTCCGAGACTAGTGCATGGCTGCTGGCAAGGTAATTCCAGTCGCGAGCTGTGTAGAGGAAAAATGAATTGCAGTAGTACGAGCCCCATTCAGAATGACGCTTGTAGGAAACTTTGCGGGATGTTTGTCGTACTGGTTGGATGAGCTGGCTCTCATTAGGTGAACTATGGAAAAAACTTCTGATAAAGGCAGAGGCGGGAAACTCGGAGAAGGGAAGTGAGAGAAGGGCGTTGAAGTTGAAGCTTTAGGGCAGATAATGCTAAACGATCGGGGAGAGTTTGAAAGGATAAAGCATGTAGTACGGTTTGGTACAGATTCAATAGGTGTGATAATTTTTTTTGCTGCGGATTAAAGATTCTACTAGCGTATTCAAGTTTAGGTCTCACAAGTGTTTCGTAGGTTAATAGTTTTAAGGAAGAAGGAGCCATGCTGAGGTTACGACGAAGCTAGACAATTGTTCGATTATGTGAATTTATTACTTGGCTAACATGGTAAATCCATCATAGAATCCATGAATAAAGAATATGAGGAGCAGATTCTAATTTCGACATTCTGCCCTTGAAGTACAGAAGGCAAGTACACTGCTTCCACTCTTCCGTGAGGCAGAGCTAGCTTATGATTCAAAATGTATTCGTAAATTTCAGTTGAGAATGAAGCGAGGACTCGATAGAAAGCATTTTCGTCGGCAATTATAGTCAAAGGTGTCGCCAAAAATTTGCACTGTTCTATGCAATGCATCCGCCTTGAAATACTTCGTTTGGCTAGGGATAAGAGATTCTTTCTACTCCACTGGTAACCTAAGTTTATAAAATAAGAATGGAAGTTAAGAAAATCGGAAAAGGAAAATGCATCATGAAACATAAAAATAAATTATTAGATTGGGTTTCTGAACTGAGTCTAATTGATAACCTCGTAAAAAAAAGTAAATTGTGGCTAAGTTTTCCACTGCAGAAAGAGACCATCATGTACTACGGGTTTAATAATGTACATTAAAGCAAAGAAAAAAATTTGGTTTTATTATAGTTTTTTAAATAAATCCTTGGAACAAATAAAAAAAAAATCTGTCTAAGACATTGTGTTCTTTTCGAAACAGATGCACTGCCAACCTATTAATTCCTAAGCATTGAATACAAAAGGAAAAAGAAATTTCAACACCATTTAAGCCCTTTGAGCTTAAAGAATAACCGGCGCGAAAGAATAATCTTTGAAGCATATGAAATGGCACGGACCGGTTCCACGGAATGCGTAAGCGATCCGTCAAAAGCGCTGATGAGCAGAGAGATCCAATTATTGACAGGCAGTGTGATGGAAAGCGGTAGTTCAGGTGTTACGGGTTAATGAATTGCACTTATAAACTTGTTTCTGATACGTGTTTGTACATGTTTTCTTTGTATGTGTGTATATAAGGAGAGAAGTTTGTAATAAACAGTTGAAAGTTCGCGCACGTACCACTCTTCTCTTGTGTTGATGAATCGTCTCTAGTTAAAGTTCAGTGCGCCTACGTGATGCTGAAAAACCAACTAGCCGCCATTACAGCATTGCAAATAATACTAGTTTATATTTATTTATTGTAATACAATTGTAGACCGAAGGCATTGCAGAAGAGAGCGCGAGGAAACATACATTGCGAACCAGCACAGCTAGAAGAAATATTACGCTTAAATCCCAATATAAAAAATACTTTGTTGTGAATAAAAGAGGGAACGTGAAAGAAGGAGCAGACGAAATCGAAGGGAAAAATTAAATACGGCCGCAGATAATGACGACTTCTTGTGAAAAAACAAATTACAGGGGTGTCTCGATCCTTACGTGCGGAAATTCGACCGCATTTAGAATTCCGTGCTTAATTCCCTTACAGGCTCGTTTTGCGAAACGTTGCTCTTCGGACGCCTGCCAATTTACTATATTTACTTGGTTACTTCACCTATAAATTTTTTTTGAACGTCGGTCCCGCTCCGGTGGTGCAGTGTTTAGGGCGCACGAGTGCTGTGCTCAAGGCTGTGAGATCGAAAGCCGGCAGTGGCGGCCGCTTGTCGATGTTTTGCAAGGCGGCCTTGTACATTGCGATGCCAGTATACGTTAAAAGCTCCAGGTTATGAACTTCTGGAGTATATCTTTATAGCGTCTCTATTAGCCTGAGTATCTCCATGACATTAAGCTCAAAGCGACCTGTTAAATAGACGAAGCAGTTCTACCCCGTTTACCCGTGCTTTCTTGAGCACCAAGTACTTGCTGTCGGCGCTGCCTAGTGCGTGTGTGTGTGTTGGCGCTTGTCCACCCAATGAAGTGTTGTTAAAAACGTATTCACTGCGTTATTCACTTCCGCACTGACGTAAACAATACGTGTCAGTATGTGAACACGTTGTTCATTCTGAATAAGGGGCTCCCGGGTTTTCATGTCGGGAATGTACTCCGCCGACGGCAGTGGTGGCAGTATTGGAGAACTTTTAAGCTGCTATGATAAACACCTGGGTAAAATTCTGACCAGTATGTAAGCTCTCCGAAATTTTGAGTGCTGTTTTTGAATCCCGGTCACGCAATGCTAAACTAATAACGTAGAACTCGAGCAGACGACGCTCTGCGCGTGATTCCGTTCTCTCAACGGTAAAGTCTCTTCAGTGGTGTCACCTGGCGACAAATAGTGGAAATACTGTTAAAAGCAATAAGATCGCATTTAAAGCACGCCGTTCGTGTTCGCTTCTGTGGCGCATTGTATTAATATTCCTTATTTCAGCCCTAAAAACATCTGTTCGAATCCCTTTATTGTAATTATTTCTCAATTTTCTTACAATCTACAACATTCTGATAAGTTACTAACAGCTTTCCTGTGATTTGTTCCTATTTAGACTGCATTATGCGATGTTATGTAGTAGGCGAATATGTCTACTTAGGACAGGTAGTAACCGCAGATCCGGACCATGAAAAGGAAATAACAAGGAGAATAAGATTGGGATGGAGCGCATTTGGCAAGCACTCGCACATTATGACTAGCAGCTTACCGGTATCGCTCAAGAGGAAAGTATACAACAGTTGCATCTTGCCTGTACTCACCTATGGGGCTGAAACGTGGAGGCTAAGGTAGAGGGTTCTAATTAGGTTGAGGAGGGCTATGGAACGAAAAATGGTAGGGGTAACATTAAGAGATAGAAAGCGTGCAGAGTGGGTCAGAGAAATAACTCTAGTTACCGACATTCTAGTAGAAATTAAGAAGAAAAAATAGGCATGGGCAGGACATGTAGTGCGAGGAGAGGATAACCGATGATCGCTGAGGGTAACAAACTGGATTCCAAGGGAAGGAAAGCGTAGCAGGGGGCGGCAGAAAGTTAGGTGGGCGGATGAGATTAAGAAGTTCGCAGGGGTCAAGTGGATGCAGCTAGCACAGAACCGGGTTAAGTGGAGAAATATGGGAGAGGCCTTCGCCCTGCAGTGGGTATAATCAGGCTGCTGATGATGATGATGCGATGTTTTGGTTCTTAATAGCCGAAAAACCAGCCATGAACATAACCCCGAGGTGACGGTATCACTACGGTTACACTATGAAATTAACTTAAGTGCAATCATTTCCTGCCTTCAGTGAGTGTATGCTACCTTTAGGTTGCAGTCAGAGGCAAATCGCAGCGACAATCGCCATTTAACACCCTGAGAGCGTCGGCTGCTGGAGTGCTCCTACAGGATATGGTCCGGGAATACGCATCGAGGCCCGAGAATTTAGCGACACGGTGCCGTTGCATTTTTAATTTTCAAATCATGTAACCACGCGTCAAAATTCTAAAACTATGCGTGTAAAAAGTACAATAATAACCACAAAAAACGAACAAGTGTAAATATTCTCTGCTGTGCAGGAATCGCGAGCGAGACTGCACTTCAGCGTCTGAGTGCGACATGTTTGCGCATTCTTGTGCTGCAGTCTCAGACGCTTAGTTATGAACAATGCAGTGAACTCCCACGCCATCTAAACTGTGCAGGAAGTTGAAGCGATTTACTATTGACTATTTCTTGATGCCGGATGACCACATGAACAAGCTGGGCGAGCAACAGGCACAAAACGAATAATTTTTTTTTTTTGGTGTTGATAAACGTAACAAATAAATATGCATACAACTAATCAATTAGACAAGAGAAGAAAAACCACCACATTGAGCCGGTGGGAGCCCAACCAGACCACCGAATTTAGTGCCCGTTCGCTACCACTGAACTGCGGCTGTTAAATCTTCCGCTTTCTTAATTATACATGTTGCGTATAATGTATCATTGATAGCGTTCGCCGGCGCCAGCTTCATACATAGCACCGACTTGGAGCCCCTTGTGATATCGCGACTATCAGAAGAAAGTGGCATAGGCGGGAGAGCGGGAGCATTGCGATATCCCTTTAGACTATCTATGATGCCAAGGCATTTATAGCCCTGGGAGACCTAATGAGAAAAAAATGCGGGTGAAACAAGCCGTCTTGAACTAGATCAGATGCAAGTAAATAGGAACTGACGGAAAGCAAGGCATAACGTATTTTTTTACTTCATGAATGTCAAGAAATGAGTATTCATGGGAAATGTGTTTACAAATGAGAAGAAAAACATAATGACGACGATGGTGTCCCATTCTACGACCTCCGAATTTTGCAACCGGCACTTTATCAATTAGTTACGTAGACAGCTGTGCAATCTTCCACTCTCTTAGGTATTATGCTACATGTAACGCATCGCTGAGAGTGTTCGCCATTGCCACCGTCCTTTATACCACTGGTCACAGAAGGCCCTGCGATGCCGCGGCTATCACGTAGAATATGATATGAGTATGATATGAATATACAACGTAGAATATAGTGAGAGATCACATAGCGGGTTCAAATCCCACCGGTGGTATGCGGTTGATTTTGCTTTTTTGTTCTAATCAGTGATATCCACAAGTAATTATTACTTCACATTGATCACTAATGAAAAATTGTTTATGCGTTATTTTCATCAGTGGCTGTTAGAACGCGCCTTATGTACTTCTGTGGGAGGATGTTCTGGTTTGTTTTTGTTTGTGGCGTTTAACGTCCCTAAGCGACTCAGGATATGAAGGATGCCATTGTGGAGGTATCCAGAATATGTTTTTACCACCTGGTGCTCTCAAACGTGCACTGTGATTGCATTGCACACAGGCTCCTTGCTTTTTGCCACCATCGAAAGGTTTGCGCAGCTTTTCGACGGAGGTGAATAAATAATATAACAGATTACATACGGGCAAAGAGACTAGCGGCGTCTCTGTATTCTTATCGTTATTTTGCATTAGGGTTTTAATGAAAATGCCAGGGTGAGATATTCGACAACAACAAAATACCGCTAATTGAAATGGGTTGGTATGAGGCAACCAGCTAGTACAAAGCAAACAACAGTAAGCCACCGGATGGCCTTCATAACTCGTTGCCCCTATGCGTCAGATTCGAGCAACGCAGTGAGCACAAAATCCAAGCAGAATGGAACCCATGGTCTCACTTCATTTTGTCGCCAGTGTGCCTACAAAGCACGTTTCATGAAATATTCTTTTAATGTAATTTTAATTGGCGGCAATATGAGATAAGCTACTATGTCTTCTATATATTAAATTCAAATAAAAAATCTCTCATAATGGCTTTTTTATAGTTCATAATGGCCCTGTAGAAATTCTTTCACAGTTTACTGTAGAATGAGGGCATGATAGAGACTTAAAAAAGCCGTTTTAGTAGCCCCTTTATTAGCGCTCGTTTCATTGGCATCGCAAGCAGCATTCAATATACACATACCGAAAGCACATGATACAGTACACTAGTAAACACTGTTGAAGACGACGAAATGAAGCCGTAAATAGGGTGACAGCCCGAAACGTGTCGAACAATACTACTGAAACGTGCTGTTCTCGGTTAGGATCCTGGGATTCATGCATATGTTGGACGTGTTGAATGAGAGGTAACATTTATTGCAAGAAGCGACAAACTATGAATGCCCTTGGGATGATTTGTCGATTCTCTTGCAGTGTATAAGGTGTATGCTGTGGATGATTCCTCTGCCTCGAGAGATGCACAGAAACGTCAAGGCGGGACATCTAATCGACGGCTGGTCGTTTCTCACACGGCATCCATGCCTGAAGTCAAGGGCACTCTGGTAGGCAGCACAAAGGCGAAGCGCCAGGAAGCAGTAGCAAGCACGAAGATCAAAGCCCAGAATTGCACTCCTGAGGCGACTCTGCGCCTCGTATTTATACTCCGCTTGGTTACAGCTTCTCCCGACTAATACGGTGGGGTGAAGGTGCATGTAAGCCAGTGATGCGAAGTCCAGAATATCCTCGCTGTATTTGAATGTCCTTGGCGCTGGCCCCACAATGTCCATTGAATAAAGGTTCAGTGAAAAGTGGTTGCTGTGTTTCCTGCTTCGTGCTGATCGGGTTTTTATCGCTTCATTCTTTGTCATGGAGATTACTTGTGGTAGGTGGAAAGGTGAATGGAAATCAGTTGAATGGTTTGAGGAAGGCGAAAGATTTTGGTGCCATTTATAAACATCAAGAATTTATTTAGCGTCCGCCACTTTAAAACCAGAACACCTTTTCAGTCATTTAGTTGTTATGTGTAGAGAAACAGCCGCAATCGTAATGGGCAGTTTCGCATTTTATTTCTGTAGAGTTTTCACGTGCAATTCTAACGCCATATCTCTCTACCCGTAAATCCTTCCAGCTATATTTTTCATTCATTTTGTGCGTAGGTATCGGCATGAAAGATTGATAAGGCACAGGGGAAGCAAACTGTAGAAGAATAGAAAGAGAGTCAAAAAGTGTAAAATTTAAGAAAAATATACCTAAAAACCACATGCTTTCAATGCGACCAGAGATTGACGGAATTGCTTTTAGCTCTAGATAATGAGAAAACAATGAGATAGTAAAAAGCATTTGGTGCCCAAAATACTATTCATTCCTTTGAATTTAGTCGATGGTTTTCCGCCTAATCAACAGTTTCTTTCCAGAGTTTTCCTTACGAAAATATTATCGAACTTCTAAAAGGACAAAGTGAACTATACGACATGCTTCCCAGTCCATATCAAACTGCGGCATGCCGCGTGTCCTGGAAACTAGTTCGCTACAAATACAAGCTAGACACATTGATTCAACCGCACGTGTTCTTGATGATTCGGGTAGCCCCAATTAGTGAAAGCGACGTGATCCGAAATACTCAGTCGTGCTCTTCGGTCTGACGCTTGCTTCCTCATTAGTTTGTCATTGTGGGTTGCAAACACGTTCATTGTCCTAATGAACGTATCACTGCTGATTGTTCACAATTACATGACCTGTATTTTTGCAAGAATCGAGCCAGCGATGTTAGTCAGGATGTTCTCCATTTATACTTTTTGAGAGCACATGTGATTTCTCTCGTTATGACGTATTTACTTTTTCTGATTCAGGTTTCCTACTTTCTACAATATAAGCTTGGAGAAAGCTGGAATTAGAGGCATTGGAACATATAAACAGTCTGTCGTTCTGTGAGCCATCGTTGACATAAAAGTGGAAGTGTGAGGACGTGACTTCTCTTAGTGTGAATGCAGCACGCCCTCTGTAGTAATAGTGCCTTATAGAAGGCTGCTTTTTAGTGCTGTTGTGCTTGTTAGCAAGCGCCAGGAATTGAAATTCTCATCTTACACCTTTGCTAATGTTAGATTGGTTTATTTAGGTTTTTGGCATGGTCCTGTACTCTTTTGTACAAGAGTAACAAACGCACGGCTCGGGAGCAGGGTTATGTTCCCAATTTTATTCCCAAAATAAGCTGCGAAGCTTGGTTAATAATTAAGAATCACTAAGAAGCGAGCGGTCATCCTCATGTGTGCAACAAGAATTTGAGCGAGCAAGAGTTTGTCAGGTAAGCTTGTGCTGAACAGTTCACTGGGTAACTTGTGGACGAAGGACTGCCACGCGCGTTTACGTTCTCGCGCTTGAACAGTACCGATTGTTTGGGATAAAATGCTGGCTTCATGACAGAGCAGTACATTCCCATGGTAACCGAGGTAAATGGAAAGCCAGGAGAGCCCAGTTTCTTCTCAATGGATGTACCAAGCGCGACAATGAAAGGTTCACGGGAAGCAAAAAAAAAAGGGCATGCCAAATTCGTCGCGATATGCATTGTGCGTCTTCATAGCAAACTTCAGCAGTACTAAGATAGTATTTTAATGAAGAAAAAGCAACTTAACCTGCGCGAAACCATTCAAAACTGTAGCCTGCCGAGCTAAGCTAATCTATGAAGAAAAATCAAACATCCGCCGAAGTCCGAATGCCACTGATCGCAGTCAGCGCACATGAATGTTTAGCGCGGAACACTCCTCTCCATCGTTACACTAAAGGATGTCTTCGCATTGTCCGCTCTATTCGTATTTTCAGCACGTTCAAGGAACACTCGAACAGCTCTGCTCCCTCCGGCTCTGGGAAGGCCCTGTGCATTTGTCACGTACCTTATGAATCAACTTGTTCGGCAGTGAAATATTATACAGATTCGATGACCTTTTACATTTGAATAGTCGTGTGGTGCATTAATAATATTTCATAACAGTGCAAACAATGCGGCCGGTTTCGCATATTTTCCCAGTCGTTAAAACGCGCAGGTAACTTTTCGGCATCTTGCTGACTTGGTCAAGTGCTTCTTCGCCAAATTGGAGACCCTTAAACTTCAAATTAAGCTTAAGGAGGCACAGACGGAAGTGTATATCAAGTAAATGAAAAAATCTAACATTAACGCTCAAATATGCTGCCTTAAGTTTAGCACAGCTCAACAGCAATTTAACTTGCGTTATTCCATTACTGCGTCACGCGGGTGCTGCTAAGTTATGCTACCAAGTTACGCGCTCGCACCCAATACCTGATTGTATCTGGGCATTTTGCTAAGGTTTTATCTTTGGGGACTGTTTTCCTTCTCTACTGAGTTAATTTACGCCACCCTCCTTTCGTGACGCTAATAATATGTTAATATTTGATATGGTCCCACCCCTGGAATTCAATATTATAGTCCTCAAAAAATGAGCCGGTGGACAAATGTGGTAGGTGGCTTCTGATGTCGGCGAAATGCAATGCGTCCATGCGCATCGCAGTGGCAACTACAATGGTTCAAATTATCTGGATCTCGCCACAAAGGCGTCCCTCATAGACTACTTTGCTCTAAGATGGTAAACCGCCTAAACATTTAAACCAATAGTGGCAATCTTTCTCTCAGCAGAATATAAAAAAAAATAGAGGACATATTCCACTTTTACAGAGCGAAGAAATAAACATAATTGCACCAAAACTCTACCATCGCCGCTAGTTCTATTTACGAGGAGGGTTTGAGAATTAACTGAACAATTCTTGAAGAAAGGCTTATTTATTATTACTATTTCAAATAAACACCTTAAGCAAGAAGCTTAAGTAAGGAAGTAATTAGTCCACGGAACAGCTAACAAAAATGGTACAGCTACACGTGTAAAATGACATCGAAAATTATCAGAATCGTGCTGATATTTCCCAGGAGGTCAGCTCATAAACAGCTTTTTTCCCTGCACGAAAAAAAACAAAGCTTGGGGTGGCGCAATGGTTTGCGCGATTACTTGGGGAAAGGAAGGATTGTGGTTCTATGGTGCGATGTCTGGTGGTGACACTTTGTCGTTTCAGGGGCCGTTCGTGCGCATAATGCACTATCCACCGGATCTTATGATAGTCTCTGCGCACGCAAAGTATTACAAAACATTTTTTTCAATATTTTTCTTTCTTTTCACGAGTTCGTAGATAGAATTCACACTGTTGTGGACGTGCGCATAAAACAATGGCTCAAGTTAACTCTATCATTTTTTAATGCCTAAGAAACTCATTGCTCTAAATGCTAGTTGTAGCGCCATGAACATACAAAGGCTAGCAAGTCGCACCAGAGCGGTAGAGATCGTTTTCACGTGGGCCCTGCCATATTGCCGCTCGGCTACCGGCCCAGACAGCGAGAGGAGGAAAGGGAACGCGCCTTTGTTCCTTATTGGCGCTGAAAATGGCCTGTATGCCTTAGGTTTCTCAGAGTCCCACTCGGGTGTGTGATACGGTCGACACAAGGATTGTTTTCCTTGCTATAGGACTCTGATGATTACTTCCATTACCTCTTAGGTAATGTCCTGCGGTGCTTGCGACCACACAGAGGTCATGTAGTGCATTTCCCTAAGTCAGCACATAGTGCGATATTTTATAATTATTGAGGTCTGCAGTAAGAGAAGAAAAATTGCCGTCTTTCTGTTGTGTAGACTCTTACAGAGATGAAGGCAAATGTTATTAGTAAAGTTGAGAATAGAACCGTATAGTTATTATTATGGAGGAGGAAGACGTGGAGTAAAGGCAGGGATGTTAACCCGTAAAAGAAACCGGTTTGCTACCCTGCACAGGGGGAAAGGGTTGTGTGGATGTAAAAGTTGTAAGAGAGAGAGATGGGTGAAGTTAGCGCAGTCACATTACAGACATGGTACATCACTTCACGTCACGATTCTGTCGCGTAACGTAGCAGAAAAATCATGGCCTTTCGACTAGGCCTGTGCTTTTCATAAAGCGGAGCAGTGCCTGGGAGGCCTTCACTGTAGGCGGTCGCCGTGGCAAGGGACATAAAATCTTAACTTGAGTCAGTGGGCGTCCATCCAGACGCCCCAGCACACGGCAGAGACAATGTCTTTCCTCACTGTATATGGCGCGCTCACAAAGAATGTGGCCTATAGTCTCATCGCACCCACATTTTGTGCATGCAGAGCTGTGTACCATACCTATCATAAAAGAATAAGAGTTTGTGAATGCTACGCCAACCCACAGGCGGCACAGCAAAGTTTCTTTGCATCGGGGCAGGCCAGGTGGAAGCCGGAGCTTCAGGTCACGGTCCAGGGATTTTAAGCGGCATTTCGCAAACTAGCAGGAAGAAGCAGTTACAAAACAAGCTGAGTTGATGGAAGCCGAGTTGATGGAATGAAAGCAAAAATGCAGCCAATGTCATCGGAAGAGTTATTTGGATAGGCATTATCCTTCTACAGAAGTTTAAAGCTGCAAGAACATCAATATTCGAAAGACAGGCAGATCGATTCTGAGAGGAACCTACTTGTCATTGCAGCTTTCGTGTTCAAAAGAAGAAGACAACAAGCTAAGTAGGCAGCGAGACAAGTGACAATAGTTTTCATTAACCATTGAGATTCAGCGCTACACTGACATTCCAAGCAAAAGAAAGCGCGAAACTGCATTTGCTGTTTTTTTTTCTAACCTACTATCAGATAACCACAGCTTTACGAGAGTTCTGGAATATACTTCGAAGCTTAAACTTGCACCGAAATTACCATGCATCCTAAAACTCTAACGTTTTCTTGTATATTTTCGTAGTCTATTATTACGACGAGTACGCGAGGGACTGTAAAAAGGTGAGGGGAGCAGTATTACCAATGAAACACTAGGCCACAAACTAAATCTGAGCATTTTGTACAGAGCCAAGGGGAAGGTTGCTTGATATGCATATTGAAAAAACTGTTTGCAAGTTTGTCTGCATGAAACTTTACAAGGACTTGTGCGATGTCTTTTTCCCGATCCCATTGTACAGATCGTTGTACTGTACAGGTCCATGGAAGTCAGCCCTTAAACGAGTAAAAAATATGGCAGTACCAGGGGGAACAAAAACTTTGTTTTTCAAGCTCTTTAGCAATCAACTATAAGTTGACTTATTTAGAAATGAAATGTTTTTTGTACCTTGGGGAAATGACTGTTTCATATGCCGCCAACTGGAAACTATCGAACATGTTTTCTTAGACTGTTGGGAAGCCTTTTTCTTCGGTGACATTCTACAACGAACAATTAAAAAGACCTACCCGTGAATGCATTCGGAATTCATCATTATCATCATCATCATCATCATCAGCCTGACTATACCCACTGCAGGGCGAAGGCCTCTCCCATATTTCTCCACCTAACCCGGTTCTATCCTAGCTGCATCCACTTGACCCCTGCGAACTTCTTAACCTCATCCGCCCACCTAACTTTCTGCCGCCCCCTGCTACGCTTTCCTTCCCTTGGAATCCAGTTTGTTACCCTCAGCGACCATCGGTTATCCTCTCTTCGCACTACATGTCCTGCCCGTTTCTTCTTCTTAATTTTCACTAGAATGTCGGTAACTTGAGTTTTTTCTCTGATCCACACTGTACGCTTCCTATCTCTTAATGTTACCCCTACCATCTTTCGTTCCACAGCCCTTTGGGTCGTCCTCAACTTAAGTAGAACTCTCTTGGTTAGCCTCCACGTTTCAGCCCCATTCGGAATTCGATTTTTACCAATTGAAGATGATAATGGGCTACCGCTGGACATGATCATGCTATTGGACCTGCGCAGTATCTGGCAATCAAGAATGGCTTTCAGGCATGCAGACGTTGATGCGAGGAAAATACGGTAGTATTTTCGCGACGCCGTTGCAAGTCTTATTGAAGTTCTCAAGACACAAGACGGAGTGCCTGAGTGCTTCCGAGAATGGAAGTGTTACTGCAAATGACTGATTTGTAATGGATCACGCAGCTCAAATTGCGTGGTTTTAACCTATGTTGTGTATTTGTCGCGTAATATTCTGTGTGTGTGTGTGTGTGTGTGTGTGTGTGCGCGCGCGCGTGTGTGTGTGTGTGTGTGTGTGTGTGTGTGTGTGTGTGTGTGTGTGTGTGTGTGTGTGTGTGTGTGTGTGTGGGTGGGTGGGTGGGTGTGTGTGTGTTGTGTGTGTGTGTGGAGTAATGTTCTTTATGTGTAAAACCTTATAATAAATTAGGCAATAAAGAAAACAAATTCAATGCCGCAAGGGATTGACGCTGTTTACCTGGGCACTGAGCGATTAAAACATCTGTTCGAATCCTGTAATTTAAACTTTTCTGTTTGAATCCTGTAACCTTTATCTCATTTTTGTAAGCGCAAAGCTGAATAAGCTACAAAGATCTTTTCGGAGGGTTGTTCCCCTTTAGGTTGCATTATTTGATGTTTTTGATTCTTAGTAGGAGCAAAAGCAGCCGTGAATGCGACCACGACGTTACGGCATATGACAACGGTAACACTATTCAACTAGCTTCACCGCAATAATTTCCTGCCTTCAGTGAGCGTATGTTACCTTTAGGTTGCGTTCAGAGACACCTCTCTTTCGCCGTTTAACCCGCTCAGAGGCAACGAGTGAGGAGAAAGAAGTTGCGGGACCCTACCGTTGAGGAAACAAAATATGCCTCTCTCATACCATCATTGATTTTCGTTCCCGCGTATCTGCACAGGATTTTTTCCTCATACTTCAGCATACTTTATTCATCTGCGGTAGCTCTCATTTCAAGCCATAGTCACAGTCGATGTCCGCAAGGCTTTCGATTGCGTCCCCTATGACCATATTTTTTACCTACCTTTCCACCACCGACTGCGGCTCCCGCATGTATAACTACATTCGAGCTTTTTTTTTAATCGCGAGGCCCATTTCCGAGTATTGAACTTCCCTTCTACACCCCATCGTCTCACCTGCGGTACCCCACAAAGTGCCGTTATTTCACCAACCCTTTTTAATATCGCCATGACTCCTCTCGCAGTTCAGTCATCTTCTATTCGCGATCTTTAGCCCTTTTTTATCCTACGACGTCACACTGTGGTGCTCGCGCGGATCTCCTGGCTACGTTCAAGACACCATTCAGCAGCGATTGGATATCATTTCTTGCTTTCTTAACCATGCAGGCCTGTCTCCCGCGCCCGAAAAGTCAGAACGCCTATTTTTTACTCACTGTGATTACCAACGAGCTCACAACTCCCAGATCTCTCTTACCTTAGGCGGCTCCCCAATCCCCAAAGTTTCTCAATGTCGCGTTATTCGCATGCCTCTGCATGCCGCCAAAAATGTCCGGGCTCTCCATGACGCTGTTAATACCTATTAGTCTTTCACCCATTTACTTCGCCGAGTTGTGAGACGGTCCTCTGGCCTGTGGAAAGCTCATGCCTGTCGACTGGCTCACACGCTGGCTGTTAACTAATTCCTTTACTTTACACTATATCTTTCATTCACCCAAGGTCAGCTAGACACACTTGTAACAGCTCTTCACTGCCTTTATAAAGCTGCTCTTTGTCTTCCCATAATCACTTCCACTAATAAGCTTTATGCCACCGGAATTTTTCATCCTCTTCGCAGTCTCCTTTCTCTTTACCGTGACCGACAGATAGCTCGCCTCACCGGCTGAGTTCATGAACGCTGGCTTCTCACCCAGGCTAACAGTTCCTCCATCCAGTCAGTCCCTCTGCCACCTCCTTCCCCTCCAGAGGCCACTAACCTCCGTATACTTCCTCCTCCAGCCAATATATGTCGCCGGTCCTGGATGCTGGCCACTGACATGCTGCTTGCTGCCTCTCATCATAGTCCGCACTTCAATACCCATGGAGTCGCTTACACAGATGCCTCTTATGTGGCTCCTCGCGGGTTCGGAAGCCAGATCCTCTTTCATCCTCTTCTGTCTATCCCCGTCACACACACTAGCGGCCCCTTTCTCCACCCTCCAGATATTATCTTGCTCGAGGTCCTCTCCATCTTTCATGTCATTCGAAGGTTCCATTCTCTCCCAGTATATTATATACATTGACGCCGAGGATGCTATCCGTGTCATTAAGTGTAAAGGTCTTGCACATCAACTGTCCATGGAGCTCGAAACTGCATTTGTTGCGCTGCCGCACTGCCCCGCCTTCCTCCGATGGATCCCTGGACACTCGGGTATGGACGGCAATGAGCTGGCGAACCAGCTCGCCCGTGAAACTCATAACCGGTCACCGCTCATCCCCTGGCAAAAATCCTTGGAGGGCAGGTCGAGACTTTCTCTTCGCGCCACCATCAGCGAATATTACAGTGCTGCTCGCTTAGACCGCAAGCTCTAACCCGACCCTCATCCTAATCTTTCCGTTCGGGAGGCTCATATTCTTCGGCAAATACTGTTGAATACACTCATAACCTCTGCACGGCTATATCTCAACAAATTCAGTCATTATACATCATACCCCAACTGCCTTTCCCCTATGCCTACCTTTCACACTGCCTATTTTTATGTCCGGTTGAATTGCATCGGGATTCTTTCCCACCTCCTCTCATACTATCTGGACCTGGGTACACTGGTGTGGTGCTGAGGGTGAAGACGAACAGCGCCTGCTCGTCCAGCAAGGCATTCATGTATTAGGCGCCTAGGAGTTGAGCCTCAATAAAGAGTTCTGCTACTGCTACGCAAGATCAGCACCCTTCACACAAGAGTTTGCAAAAACGGACGTACAGGACGCCCTAAACAATAGAAGAATGTGCAAGGCGACTGCGGCGAACTTTATAGAAAGTTGCCTGCGAAGCGCTTTGTAGAAATGAAGCCAACCCACAGCGCGTTTCAGAAACTGATGAGTAGGAATTAAGTGCCTGCTATGCAAGTCAAATGATCATTGCATGACTAGTCCGAAGGCTCTGATGAAGAAAGGAAAGCTAGTCCCAGCGTTCTCGGCATAGACCACGGAAGAGAACGAAGCACTCAGTATTGAAAAACAGGCGCATTATTCCGTCTGCACACCTCTAGCATGAAACTACTGACGCAGAGCCGCCGACGGAGTGCGCGCAGCACAGTTTATTCTATTGTGCAATGCACAGTACTGAACGAAGTTGGAAACGTATACCGATGTGCTCTTCTGATGCGTTGCCAGAATTAGAAAACAGCCAAACCGTGCTTGAAGGGTTGAGACAGATTGCAATTCGGGCAGACTAAACTGAAAAATTGCGCCAGAAAGTATTAGGCGTTCGGAATGGCGCAAAGAAAGTTTGTAACGGTAGGCGGGGATTCTTTAGTACTCCAAAGGGCGAGGTTGCGGAATGATGCAAAAAAAAGAACTCTTCGCCGACACTGCAGTATGGGTATGGTTATTAAAGCCCTTGCAAAATGAATTCTCAGAAGCATGCACAACGGGTAGAAGCGACAGTACATAAGATCAGGAATTACACAACTGAAATAGACAAGGCTTTCTCTTATATGAGCTGAAATTTAAAGAATTATAACTTATAACAGGCTCATTGAAGCACGTTCCTTTTAAAAACTTATATTCTGCTACTGTATATACAGTACAGACTAGTATATTATATTGGAAATAGTAGTCACTATTGCTCTCTCTCTCTCTCTCTCTCTCTCTATATATATATATATATATATATATATATATATATATATATATATATATATATGTTGCAGTGTAGCACACACACAAGATACCCGGGTAAATATGACGAGCGTATAGATCGAAAGGAAGGGGTGATAAAGAAAAACTATATTATATATATATATATACAAGTGAAAAATTGCTTCATACTATTTCCAAGTTTATTTGTCGTCGACGTTTCGGAGGAGCCCTGCCTTTCTCAAGACTGAGGGTACATGATTCTTGTTCGTCTTCTTATAGCGTTGGCAAGAGGTGATACAAACAGAATATGGGCACATACAGGTGAATCAGCTGGACACGCACAACACACACATACACACACAGGTCCGGAGAGCAGGCTGGGCCTAAAGGGTCATCAACCCAAGGCACCGGCCGCCGGGAGTTATCTGTATACAATACACAATACAGGCAACCGCGGAACAACCTTGAAAAAAAAAAGAAGAAAAAAACAGGTGGGGGAACGTGTTTGCTGCAGATGGTGAGAAAATTATTTTTCTTGTTCTCACTAAAAGATGGGAGCGCCCAGCGTGATGAAAGAACCAGATGGACATTGCTGATTAGAAGAACCTGACATTGTGGGACAGTAGAATGGTGAAATACTTTGAGGTTTTCGCTAAAAGATGTGAGCGCCAAGTATGAAGAAGGTTTTTACGAGAAGTGGGATGTGGAGGATATCAAAGAAGCGGGAAAAAAAAAGGGGGGAAGAGGGGGAAGGAAAAAAAAAACGAGGAAAAGCTAAATGGATAATGATTGATATATGTGCATAGCATTAAACTTGCAGGGCTCGTAAGGACGACATTGCCCCAATGTTTTCATTTATCCCAGTAATAATTGTCCTAAACTTATAAATAATGACTCACGCTGCTCCCGCTCCAGTGTATTATTGAATCCCCCCCGAAGAACTGTTAGTTTGACTGAGTCGAATGAGTGCTGTTTCTGGTTGGTATGTTTTGAAAAAGGAAGGTTGGAAGAGAGCGGACATGAGCTCGGTGATTATTAAATCGCATTCGTAGAGGGGTAGCTGTCTGGCTAATATACTGCATGCGGCATACACCGCATTCTAGGAGATATATAACGTCTGAGGCATCGCAATCAAAGTTATCATCGCAATCAAGGTACCACCGAGCACACCTGTGTCGCGTTACGATTTGAGAAAGCGCGGTGGTTCGGCACAACGCATCCGTCATGACTGACATCCTGGCCGCGTGAGTACACCGACTCTCTTCTTCTCACATTGCTAACAGCCTTCCTCAGATAACTCCAAATTTTTAAAGTTAGGAAAAATTGTAGATAAACGTATTAGACATGAATTTCATATCCGTAGCCTTAAGACTTATCTCCAGTCCAAAATCACACCAACGGATTTGCAGGTATCACTGTCACCCTCAATGAATAACCTGTGTGACGAGGACAAGGAAAATTGGAACCATGTATTCAAATCTGCATCTTTAGATCTCCTTAAAGTCACCATTTCCCATTTTGAGAGGGTGTTGGTGTCCCTGAGAACAGAGGAGAGTCGTGCTCGCAGAAAAAGTGCCCTTTCAACGCTCCAGGCCACCGAACTCATGCTGTTTGAGGAAAAAAGAGCCACCGAGAGAGCTGAAATCAAACGAAAAAAATTTACCCGTGACGGTGCTCCCCACATTATGATCACAAACCTAACAATACCGAAAAAAAGCCCGAAAACAGAAGCAGTTAGGCATTATTACCCTCTGGTTGAAAGCTCAGATTTGGATCCCGAGGACAGTATTATAAACCGTTCATCCCCCCCCC
Source organism: Amblyomma maculatum (assembly GCF_055883805.1). Lineage (NCBI taxonomy): Eukaryota > Metazoa > Arthropoda > Arachnida > Ixodida > Ixodidae > Amblyomma > Amblyomma maculatum. The sequence goes on from NC_139353.1 coordinate 79,562,260, forward strand.
CCCCTTATGGCAGAGGAACGATCTGTACTCTCACGAGGACTTGCATTTTGCCCTACTACTGGAAAATTTAATGAATTTTCGGTATTGAAGGACCTTGACAACTTTGCGCGAACTCTGAGACTAAGGGAATACTTTTTCGAAGGGACACAGAGCACGACACTTGGCAAAGAATTCAGCCTTAAAAGTCACCAATGGACTCCGAATACGGGGATAGATAAACATTTGGACATGTACATTAGTGCCGTCAAGAACGATGTAATCAGGGCTTATAATGACTACAGACCAGGGAAGGAAAACCTTTCCAAAAAGGAATGTGACGCATTGAAGGCGCTCAGTAGACGGAAGGATGTGGGCATCAAACCGGCAGATAAAGGAGGCGGCATAGTGGTAATGGACAAGGACAAGTGTATTGAGGAAGGAATTAGACAACTCTCTAACACTAAATTTTATAAACACCTAAAAGCGGACCCCACTCTAGAGCATCAAAACTTCATAGCAGGGACCCTAAATGAGCTCGCAAAAAGTGGGAACATCTCCCTGCGATTATGCAAAGCCCTGACCGCCTCACACCCGTCGCCGGGCCGATTCTACATGCTTCCGAAATTTCATAAAAAGGAAATCTTGGCCGCCATATAGTATCTGGCATCGGCACAATCACAGAACCAATCTCCAGTTACATTGACACATTAATTGGACACATACCTGAAACACACCCATCCCACATACGTGACACAAACCACTTCCTTCGTGAAATAGCAGGTCTAAATCTTCCTCAGGGGGCCTTCCTTGTAACCTTAGATGTAGTCTTCCTATATACAAATATCCCGCATTCCGACGGAATAAAAGCTCTAATTGAGGCCTATAATCAGAATAGGAAGGAAGGATCCACAACACCAGAAGTCCTAGAGGTATTGACAAAACTAGTACTAGAATACAACAGCTTTGAATTCGACAACGAACACTACTTACAAATTAACGGCACCACCATAGGTACAAATATGGCCCCTACTTATGCTAATATCTTCATGCATAGGATTGAATTTGAATTTTTACATACTTCCCCTATTAAGCCCACCCTATACAAACGCTACTTGGATGATATTTTCTTAATTTGGACTGACACAGAGCAATCACTCCTACATTTCATTGAAAACTTCAATCTCCTCCATCCTAGCATATCATTAACGCACACATATTCCCGAAACAAAATTAACTTTCTGGACGTTGAAATTGCGGTTCATGAAGGTTCGCTCACCACAACGCATTATTTGCCTGAACCATTGGCTTTTTGTGGGATAATTAGCACTGTATTAGTTCTAAAGCCTGTACACACAAATGCCATAAAAGCTTAACGTTTGCAACAAGATATTGTGATCCACTAAATCGAAAGCCTTTAAGAAATCAACAAATACAGCAAGTGTTATGGACTTGAATTCAAATTGTTCAAGAATTAATGCTTTTTTGTTCAAGAAGCGCCAGTTCAGTTGATTTATTTTTGGTGAAGCCTAACTTATGTGATGTCAGTATTTTATACTTGTCAAAGAATGTCGATAGGCGGATATGCAAAAGTTTCTCAAAGACTTTCGAGAATATCGGCAAAATAGACACTGGTCTATAGATGCTGCGATAATTATGGTTACGTTTTTGAATAATATAGTTACCTTCGCCATCTGCATATTTGTTGGAATATTCCTGTCATTACACACGCATTGAATATATTCACAACAGCCGGGGCAATCACATTCGCTACATGTCTCATAGCTGTACCTGGAGGTCATCGATATCGCGGCGTGCACTCGCTTTCAGGTCCCTCATTACAGATATTATTTTCTGCACAGTTGTAGATTGAAGAAATATAGAGTTATAGTTGGGAACATTCTTGTATTTCAAGGGATCGGGCAGGCTTGTGGATGTGGCAAAGTTGCAAAAGAAAGTGTTGAACTCGTCAGCCTAACCTTTCCCGGATAATGCCTTGTCCTGGACAAGCAGTCATGAGGGTACGGTATGAAATTCACGGCGGTGTTTTCAACCAAGCCCAGGATAAATCACGCCTATCATGTTCAACGTCTAAAAAAGAAAGATGGTAATCATTTCTTGCGCGTCTAATGTTTTTTTTTGCTAAACTTCCTCCTGTATTTTTTGAAGAACAGCCAAGTCTTCAAACTCGCGTTCGCCAAAAAATCGTCGATACAACTGATCTCTAGTTTACATTTCTTCTCTTAGTTCAGTTGTCGAGAATAGTTTGCTCATTTGCGCGTTTTGGGCATGCATCATCATCAGCAGGGTGATATGCGTGACATAGTGAGCAAATTACCACGGCAGAAGTGCACATGTCAGATGAATGGTTGTGTCCGCACAGTCTGCATCGTGTTGAGGATTTGCACGTCTTACTGCTATGTCCGAATCGCCAGCAGTTTTTGCACTGGAAAGGGTGAGGCTGCAGGGGATCTACACGGTACACAATGGGTCATACCTTAATCTCTGTTGGACAGTTAGCCCAAGCAAACGTCGCTATCATCGTTTCTGTCGGCAGCCGGGAGCCACCAGCATCCCTGCTGCAACGGAATAGTGATAAGATGCCAAAGACAGCCTCATTAAATTCCTAGATTATTTCTTGCGGAGAAGCCGACGAATCCACGCCGCGTATAATGCCTTTTGCACATGCCAGCTGTTCAGGTATAAAAGGCTTTGCTGACAGTGATGCAAACGACGTGCATCGAAGCAAGTCCGACACACACTGTATATTTGAGGACTTACAGAGGATACCTCTCCTGCCGAACGAACGCACCTCAGAGACTTCTAGGCAGGGGGGGGTGACAGCCTGTAGCTGCCCCTGGATTATTTTTGGAGTTTTAAACATCAGAAATCTATCCCCACTTGGTACAAATGCTACCGGTATTATGCTTCTTCCATTCCTTTCAAAAGATTCCAAGTCCAAGCTTTGGGCCGGCAGACTGGCAAACCCGAATGCCAACCTCCCCGCCCTCCCACCCCTTCCCCCCCTGGTGAAGCTAGAGACGTCATTATAAGCCTAATTGTACATGAACCCTAATCCCGGTTTAAAACAACTGCTGGCCAATCCCCCGACGTGAAATGGCCTCACCGGAGAGAACGGTCAGGCTCGCAGATAAGACAGGACCCAGCAGTCAGCAGAAGACAGCAGAACAACACACTAGCACAGCAGCACACTAGTACAGGCCTTTCCTGCAGGCATCAGCTTTGTACTCCACGTTTGTTTCAGCAGCGTTGAACCCTACTCGTTTTTTTTCGTTTTTTTTTTTGTTAGCACTTCCATAATATAAGTGGCTTCTGTGTACAATACAAACATTTGCCTCAAATTTCGTAGTGCCTCTCAGTATTATTCACAGGATAATTGCGGAGTGGATAAGTATTGATATGCCGTTATCATGGGCAATGAATTGCTACTTATTGCTGCCATCTCCTGCCGCTCTCGTCTCGTAATTCCAGTACCCGTAGGTCAAGTTGGTAATTCTTCACATGTTTGGTTAGCGGCGCAAAGAAAGCACACACAAAAGTAGATGGTACTGAGCCGCGACGTGAAGTATACCTCCTCTTAATCTGTGTGTATTTCGCGCCTTAACCAATGATAATCTGGTATCTGGCTGAAGCAACAACCCTCGGCTGAAGCAACAATTGTACGAGGTATCTCGCCATCTCATTTGGGGCTCCCCCTTTTAAGGATAAAATGCGTTAATTCAAGTTGAACAAAGTTGCTGCTGCTTTGTACTACATTTGAGAATACCTAGTGGAAGAACTCTCAGTTAGTCTTTATGTTGCAATGCTCGACTTTTATCTTTGGTGTAAATTATTTGTTCGGCAATTGCTTTTTTCTTTTAATGTTCGCAAAATATTGTAGGTGGAGTTTTGTTGTGACACATTCATAATGATGCTAGATATTTTGATGATGTATTCAAAGTGCTAAGGCATTTTTTACGATAAAACACCACGATTATGTTTAAAGTCTGAACCTGCTATGAAAAGCTTAACTCATTGTGAAAGTGTATTTATGCTGTTCAATGTTTTGATATCCTCATTATATGATAACCCTAACTAAAAGCCTTCACACGCGTATTACGTTACGGCACGTCTAAACACGAATGTGGCCGCAGCGATGATACTGCCGAAGTAAAATTATCGCCTGTTCTCAAAATCTTGGCTCATGTATTCGTTGCAAACTGGTTTCTCTTTCCCCATTCTCACTACTTTCAAATGCTGTCGGCCAAGTACGTGCAGGAACAGGACACAGCCGCATTTGTAGCTCCAAAATGCAAATTCCATTCATTTAGTGTGCGCAGCGCCGTGCTGCATTCCCCGAATGACGAATAGACAAGAAAGCAGGGGAAAGTCTGCCTTCCATTACAATCTTGCTAACTGAGTGAGGGGAACGGGATTATCTGCAAATAAATCAATGGCCCGCGTCGTCGCCTCCCTTCGTCGCCCGTCTTACCCGTCGTCCAGACTGCTTATATCTCAGTGCGCGTCCTACACCTTTATTTAAAGTATTGCCGTTGGTCGCACTTGGTTACAACCTTTGCTCTTTCTTTTGCCCCCTGAGGTCGTTAAAACCTTTCATGCATCTGTGATAGGGATATACCCTCTCTAGGTCATTTCCAATGGACATCAGCGTGGAAATATATTTTTTTTATATCCGAGTACGGCTCTAATTTAGGTCACTTCTTCGTAGGTACCATGTCTCTCTTCTATGTTCCTTGCTATATATTCACTTTTTTTGTTTTTTTTTTTTTTTTGGGGGGGGGGGGGGGGGCGGCTAATGTATATTGATATTATATTTGCGCCAGCTTCTGCCATATCAAACTAAAATGTGCATTTTCTGAAACAAAAACAGTACTTTACTACAGTGCACAAACAGGACTTTACAAAAGTAGACTTTGAGAAAGCCAACTTATAGAGCTTTCAAACGTACAGTTATCAATATTGATACTTCGAAACACAGTCTGTTCATTGATATTTTAGAATTCAGGCTCCCCGTTCAAGCAAATGTTTTCTTTTCTCAGCAGATTTTTCATTCTTATATTCCAAAATAGAACAATAATGATTATACTAGTTAACTCTTCGGATGTGAATGGTCCAATTTCAGTCACGGAATGTCTGATTACAGTAAAATTCGGACATCATAACTGCACTGCAGTATTCAAAGCTCCTAGCTATATGTCAGCTTTTCCGAATCTTTCATAAATGTAAGAATTTGACCAGCAGTACGAATATAAGAAACTGTGCCTCATGTAAAATGTAAATTTATTTGAGTAAGATTTCAACTCATACTCGCGAATGGTATTATAGCCTTCATAAGAGGGAAATATGCATCAATCCCGAAAAAATACTGAACAGCTACAATGGTATAGAGGTTTGAATAGTCTATCCGGCAGCCGCGAGTCGACATCTAAAACAAGATAACAGTTTTCGCAAGCGTTTCACATCATCGACCTTGTTCTACTCCACTCGCCAAGCCTGTAGCTACAGCTTGGCGTTTAGTCGTGGATTGAGTAATTTTGTGTTGATTTTGCGGTGTGGTGTGTGCGACCACCTGGTCTCTCCAGCGGAGTGCGACTCACCTATCACGGCCGCTGCAGCTTCGTAGGGCGTAGGCGCGCTCGAGAACCCGAGAATACATTCAAAGGTTTTAGAAACTGCTTTCTTCAGAACTGCCTTCTTATAAAAAAAAAGTTGCTTAGTTGACTTTCGCTCCAAATATGTTCTCATGTGGGAAGCTCAATCCCTGTAGAGGCCTTCATTAATGGACCCATAACTTTAAAAACCGCGAAATATATACGACTTGTGGACCTACCTTGCTTGGCAACGTTGGTACGAAGCAACAGCGACTTTACTTTGGTTCGTGATGAACACCGTTCAGGCTATTACGAGAGGAACATAACATTTCCCTTAAAGTTCACAATTACGGTGGACGAAGTACGAGGACTTCATGGGTAGAATATTGTACGAGTGAGAACAAAAACAGCTATTCAATATGTGGCCACCAAAGCAACAATAGTACCAGTAAGCATGAGCAGGCTTCGTTCAGGTGTGTTTATTCGACTGAAACATCAATACATCAGGGCTATGCAAAACTGGCACAATTCCCATGATAATGAAATGAATAAATCCTGAAAATATATGGAAAAAGCCCTGTGCGAAATATTTTCTAGCGGCTTCTTCATTGCATGGACAGCAGTAACGCAAATTGCCTATCTTCGTAATTTTCTTTATTAGTTTCAGTGTTTCCGCCGAGGACAATCATTGTATCGTATTAGAACGCATTAGTCGCTTATTCTCTCTCTGAAGAGACAGTAAACGGTGACAGCAATATTTGTGCACGTTTCTTGGCTAAGACCGGTTTCATAGAGCAAAGTTTCTGCAACAGTTTGATGCTCTATATTTTGAGGGCATCATTAACATCCGCATCTGTTACAGTTTCAACTTCGCTGGCAACCTTAATTGCCATATGCAGTAATATCGCTCCAGATATCTTTTGGCGACCTCAGATGATTGCGCCTTTAATATTTCAACAAAACCTTTACTGTGCCAAACAATATCAATACCGAACAGCCTCATGAGTGGCAGTGGTAAGCAGTGAGTTCAAAGCAGCACATGTAGCATCACTAGTATTTGAGCGCAGCGCCTACTTTCAGTGGCATAGAATATACAAGCTGTATAAGGTGTATACGAGTGTGTAGGGTCTACAAAAATAACAATGGGTGACGTCCGCTAACGAGGAAATACTGGAGAGAAGGCTCAGGCTAAAGACAAAGATAAATTGAACCAGTCGCAACTCCCGTGTGATCAGTGGTCTTGGCTGTTCCATCGTTTTGCGCGACATCACTCATAACCTGAGATCTTCTTTGTCTATGCTTTCATTGCACGAAGAGAAAATGGTTTTCCCTTCCACTTCTTTAGTTTCTTTACTTAGGGTGGTGCAGAGCTTCCTTTCTTTATCCCGCCGCGGATCTGTGTATCATCCACAGCCATTTTTTATATGCCCTCGTCTATCTCACTGCCTGTCATTGTCCTTGGTATTGCGGGCGTTAAAGATTCTTTAGAATTTTCTTTTCTTTCTTTCGCAATCTCGGCTTGCAGTTTGTTATGTTCTTGGTGTACTTAGATGCAAGCTCTTTGTATGTTTTCCCAACACAAAATATAGGGGGAAATAGTCAATGTTCTTCGAAATAGTCGTTTATATTAGCAGAAAACATTTTCAAAGATGCGAACACTCCGTTGAATAGCTTTTGCTGCTACGCAAACACTGCAAGGTGACCACTACCATGAAAGAATGGTTCCTCCTTTCTGAATAATGGTGTCATTTTGCCTTAAAAATTTTCGAGTCATTCATCACCTCCCTGCAGTAAATCTAGTTCGTCCCACCCGACCGTGAGGAAAGCTTTCTCATTCTCCACATGAAGAGTCGGTTTTGCCCTTCTCTGCACTAAAGTTACAGTGTGGTCGTCAACTAACACACCAAAATAAAGTAGGCTGGCTCCAACAAAATATAAGAAGGAGCAGCGCTTGGCTGTCTCCTAAAGACTCGGAGTACGATGTTTCCGTTCACACTTAAGGTATTGGGCTTATACATAACAAATGCAGGAAGCGAATGGGCTCCCAGAAAGTTACATTAACTCTGTTTTTCTGCTTTCAAGTCTCCGAAAGCAAAACGACGTTTTCGTGAAATGCAGGTTTTAAAAAAGGAAAAACGAAAATTGGCGAGAGCGTTGAATCGGAAACAGAGAGAATACTAACGAAGGTAGGAGAAATTACAGATCCATTTTTATTTATATAAAAAAATTGATGCAGGTTGACCATTAACAAGCGCACCAAAGAAAGTTTTCCCCGTCGCACTTTTTCGACCAAAAATGGCATTTGGTCGTCTGTATTTTTTATACCAAATTCGTTTCTGGTACCTGCTTGATTCAACCAGAAGTCAAATTTTCGGATTGTATGCGCGATAAAAAAGCGAAATAAGCTGCTCCTCCAGCGAAGGCACCGTCGGCGCCATTTCGTATTGTTCGAAGCAAAACTTGTATGAATATTCGGCAAAGGAAGATAGGGGGACAAAGTTGTTTTGCGGATAGTGTAAATTAAAAGCCTTATGAATAATAACCAACCTTCATCTGTCCAAAAGACCCCGAATTCAAAATTTGATTTTTCCTGCAAAAAAACTTTTTGAACTTCAGACGCTACGAGATGGCGTCACATGTGCCAGAGAATCGTTTTCGAACTCAGTGCGGTTATGCTGAATAAGCGCGTAGGGACAAACAGTCTGCATCAGTATGCTTCTTGGTGGATTTATAGACGATGGTCACATAAAATGCTTGAAGTCAAAGGCTACAGCGTGCTAGCCGCCCTGAAGGGTCTTTGAGTCTCGCCAACCAACATAGTGAGTGGTGATCGCTCACTACTCGGGAAGGACGGCCGTACACGCAGGGATGAAAGTTTGTCATTGCCCACACAATAGCTAGACACTTCGTTTTGGGTCGCGCAGTAGTTAACTTCGGACCGGGATAAGCTGCGGCTTGCGTATGGGATTACGCGTTCAGCACCATCCTGCCATTGTACAAGATCCGCTCCATGGCCGGCGTTACTTGCGCCTGTGTGCAGTTCTGTGTCGGCTTGCTCGTTGAAGTGACCAAGTATAGGCGCACTTTGTAGATGAGTTCATAGTTCCTTGAAGGTCTGCAGCTGTTCTTGACCCCAGCAGAACGGTTCGTTCTCTATTGTGAAGGGAGTTAGGGGCTCAGCTGTCCGATAGACATTCTTCATTGGACGCCGATAGTATCTGTTGTGTTGTGTTGGGTTTTACGGCACATAGGCAACAAAGGCCATCATGCGCCAAACTCAAGGTAAAGCAGTTCTTGGTAAAATAACTCAGAGTTTGTTATTCAGCTTTAAGTTTTTTTAAAAATCAAAAATTGAAGAAATTTTGACAATGGCAGTCTCTCATAGCAAAAAGACTTTGATGAAATGGAATGTGTTTATTATAGAAATGCATAAAATAGTAAGCACAACAACCAGAAAACGACGTACGCCTCGCTTGTAAGTTGGAATGGGGAAAGCAGTTACTGTGGCTGTCTTGTCGTGGTCTGGGCTAACACCCTGAGCACTCACAATGTTGCCCAGAAACTTCAGTTCTTTGAAAGCTAAATGGAACTTTTCTGGCTTAAGTGACAGACCGGCTGAAGGAAGTGCTTCGGCAACGGGCGTAGGCGCCTCACGTGTTCTTCAAAAGTGTCGGAGAATGTAACTTCATTAAGGTACTCCGGGAAAGACTGCCATTTCAGGTCAGAAAGCACAGTGTCCATCATCCGCTGGATGGCCCCAAAAGCCGAGCATGGGCCGAAAGGGAGCACCCTGAATTCGTACAAACAGTCCAGGGTAATAAATGCGGTCTACTCGTGGTAGCGTTCGTCCATCTCTATCAGCCAATAACCACTGCGTAAATCGTACGAGGAGAAGTATTTGGCTGGCGCAGACGGTGTAGGGAGTATATCAAAGCGCGGCAGAAGATAAACGCCTTTTTTGGTAACTTTTTTGAATGCCGGTAATAAACGCAGAACCGCAGGGTCTGATGCTTCTTTGTCGTCTAGGACAACAGGCGATGCCCATGGGCTCGTCGACGGCTGAATCACGTCATCTTGGAGCATTTCCTGAAATTGCCGGCGAATTGCATCGCGCTCTTTTGGAGAGACCCGATAAGGCGACTGAAATAATGGTCTCTGGTGTTCGACTATAATTCATGCGTTGTGAACGGTGTCTGTTATCCCTGAAGGTCGTAGAAAAACAGTACCGGAAATAGTCGATAATGATCTCTAGGCAGCGGTTTTGATTAGGCAGAAGGTCCGGGTTAACCTCGGCTTTAAGCAGAATAGTCGACTTCACGAATGACTGTGATTTCTTAGAACGTGTACTTCCTGCGCATTCCGGGAGTTCTTCAAAATATGCAATCGTTCATCATCATCATCATCATCAGCCTGATTATACCCACTGCAGGGCGAAGGCCTCTCCCATATTTCTCCACTTAACCCGGTTCTGTGCTAGCTACATCCACTTGACCCCTGCGAACTTCTTAATCTCATCCGCCCACCTAACTTTCTGCCGCCCCCTGCTACGCTTTCCTTCCCTTGGAATCCAGTTTGTTACCCTCAGCGACCATCGGTTATCCTCTCTTCACACTACATGTCCTGCCCATGTCCATTTCTTCTTCTTAATTTCCACTAGAATGTCGGTAACTTGAGTTATTTCTCTGACCCACTCTGCACGCTTTCTATCTCTTAATGTTACCCCTACCATATTTCGTTCCATAGCACTCTGGGTTGTCCTCAACTTAAGTAGAACTCTCTTGGTTAGCCTCCACGTTTCAGCGCCATAGGTGAGTACAGGCAAGATGCAACTGTTGTATACTTTCCTCTTGAGCGATACCGGTAAGCTGCTAGTCATAATCTGCGAGTGCTTGCCAAATGCGCTCCATCCCAATCGTATTCTTTATGTGGAGCTCCAGTCGCGGTGGTACTGCAGACGGCGGCACCATTTGCCGGATTTCATCCCGGACCATGTCCGCTACTGCAGCGACTCTTGCCTGTGGTGTCTTGAAGCCTAGTTTCTGGAGCTCCTCATGCACAATATTCCGCAAAAACTCTCGAAGTTCCTCAGCGGGCAGTGATGTAGGCGGGCAGTGATGGGCAGTTGCTAGAGAAAGAAGACGTGCTCCGCTCTTGCAAGGCGCGCTCCACACCCGTTGCCTCTTTCGTAAATTCCGCCACAGTTGTCGGAGGATTGCCTGGCAAACAACTGCTCCTTTACACCCCGAATTAGGTGGTGCACCTTCTTGGCCTCGGCCATAGCTGGATCAGCAAGATTGAATAATTCCGTCAGGTCTTCAATGAACATGGCAACACTTTCATTTGGCTGCTGCGATGTTGAGTGCAGGGCAAGCTCGGCTTTCTTTTGCCTCTCGTCGGTACATAATGTCGCCAACAACTCTCGGTGAAAATCTTCCCAGGTGTTAAAAGAAGCTTCGTGATTTTCGTATTACGTTTTGGCCAAACCCAGCAATAAGAAGTAGATATTTTGTAGCTTACGCTCACCGTCGCACTGGTTGAAGCCCGCCACATGGTCGAAACTGGCCAACCAGTCTTCGACGTCCTCGAACCCATCATCATGGAACGAAAATGGTAGCCTAGCCGAAGTGTGTGCAGGAAAACGGTGTCACCGCTCCAGTCGGCTGAAGAGGCTGCCCGATGTCTCTTGAAGGTCTTCCCAGACCGCTGAACTCGGGCTGTAGGCCTCGCAGGCGAAGAGTCGCCTTGTGAAAAGTGTGGCACCATGCTCTTAAAACTGGCTTCAAAGGTGCCTTCGAAGTCAGCGTACATGGGACGATACCCGCCACGACTCCACCAAATATCACCGTCAAACAGCCTGAACAGCCAACGTAGGTTATAAGGTAGGTTTAATCACAGTTGCGCGGCACTGGGACGAGGCAAGGCTGCAGGGAGCTCACGAGAGGAAGGCGAAGAACGCTGGACTCACTAGCATGGCTAATGCCAGCTAAAACGTCCGGTAATGCAGTCCGGCCGATTGACGGCGCCACAAAAGTGATTAGGAATGCGGCAATAGCATTGATTTTTTTCCACTAGTAGAATAAATACGCAATGAGCCTATGTCTTTAGGCCTTGGCTCGGCGCGTGGTAATGGCAGGTTTAGCTTTTAAACATTTCTTGATTTTATTGTATAACAGAATTTTCATACATGTAGATGGCACAAGCGGAGGCACATTTTTCTTTACTATGTAATACACCGCACAATGCTCACTGCTACATCACTATTTGCGTCAGTTTGTTCAGTATTGAATTATAACCGACAGAAAGTTTCAAGCCAAATTATAATAAGTCTGAATTCTATTTAAAAACATTCAGATAAAAGGGGCTTTAAGACGTTTGATCATCACAAAGCCGAAGTAGACTTTCGTGACGTTTATTTTGCATCTGCATTACCACACGTGTTCCCCATTCAAAAAATTACGAAGGGGAGCTGGCCTTATAAGTGGATGTCTTTCATTTCGTACCAGAGTCTCTCTCCTCAAAACTAAAGGTAAACATCTTTAGGTGCTTTCGTAAGTAGATTTTGTATATATTTTGCTTCCTCAGAAAACCTACATCTATCTTTCACATTCCGTGTTCGCACTGAGGGCTCCAGCCCAATTTTGAACAAAGGACGTTAATGCTATAAAGCGCAGTTTATATAGTCACCAAAAAAATATTTCAATGTGCATTATTATGACCACATTCTTTATGCTCTTTCGTAACGCTCTATAGCACTCTGATGGCGATTTAGACGCTGAAGTAGGTGCATCAAGAACTTAAAAAAGGACATGGCTGTAGGCCAGAGAACCTCGGGAGTTTGTAGGCCAACACAATGAATTAAAGTGACGATCGGCTTGAAATTACGAAAGGTACAATGCGATTGAATTTACTCTAGACATAAGAAATCAGATCTATTTACGGATAATTTGGTTGCCAAATAAAAATCTAATTTCGGATGTTTTATTAAGGTCAAATAGCCGTTTCCGTAATATTTCCAACAGTACCATACATTTACCTCAGACTGCCTCATGATATACGCTGAAGACAAACAAGCTGTTATATACTCGGTATATGAGCACGTGAACAATATATACACCCAATGGCCGGCTGAAACATGTCACAAAATAAAATGTGAATATCCGAAAAACTGTCGCTTAAAGAGTTTGTCGCCCTTTAATGCGGCATGTTTAGTATACATGCGGCAATAATGATGGAGTTTTCACTTGCGAGCTAGCAAATCCATACGCACTCGTATCAACGAACGTTTACTTTAAAACTGTAGCGAAATTCACAGACAACTTTGTATTTATTAATGATATGACATACTGCTGCTTACCTAAACTCCAAACCTCACACGAACGATGGCACAAAATCAAGAATCAAGCCCGCTTGCGAAAACGTGCGCTATAAGGCAGCATCGCTATCACTGACTCAGCCGCCATGTCATGCTGCCGCCGCGCCACCTACAGGAGGTGAAACGACCGAATAGCTCAAAGGTATGCGCTAAAGCATGAATCTTGGGGCTAAGTGTTCATTACATAGCCTCGATCAAATAGATTCCGAGACGTTTTTATACACAGGCAGCATTGTCTAGCACTATTTTAATCACGGAAAGCCACACTGATCCTTGAAATTGTTCGCGAATTTGCAGACACTGGCATACGCGGTAGAATGCCAAAAGTCCTAAACTAAGCTCTGGCCGCCCGCTCATTTCAAGCAATTGTCAGTAGCCACTTTTAAAGAACTTCGGTCATAAAAACGGTGTACCTCTATTGTATGTATTATATACCCAACACTTAAGAACAAACCCTAGAGAAAAGGCAATTTTTAAGTGGAACGCGTATTTACGCGACTTCGGTACGTGACCTCCAAACGGCATGGATATTCTCGCGTCTGTCTAGACGGAAGGAAAACTTCAGCCTAGAACAAGTTAGCTAAAATAGAGGATATAAAACAAGCTTCACATTCTGCACGCAAATATCAGTGGCTGCATTTTCCTCTTTTACAAGATCTGCAAACTGATCACTTCCTCTTGCTTAAGGCCTTGGTGCTAGGAGTATAACATAAACCCGTATTTTTGCATTACTTTCGACACATATGCCACATTTCATATTTGCTTAAACAACCACAAATATGAAGCCAGCTGATCTCTATGCATATATAAACTGGATTGAAGCAAACACTGGTCATCCGACAAGGCCTGCGGTTTACAGGTTAATTCCCCCATTGTACGCTCTTGCTTATATTAGTTCTACTTTCTACCAGTGTTGAAATATTTTTATACGTAAAACGATTGAATCCTGTCCAGAATGCACGTTTGAACTTTTTGCTCCTCCATATATGCATGTTGTCGCGCATGAACAGTCCGTCTATATAAAATATTCAACTTTAGACAGAACTTCCCTAACAAGATCATATACATCCTCTCGCTGCTGAAATACCTCAGTCATCAATGTTACAAATTGCGCATCTGGAAAACAGTTTAACAGCACACCGGAAGCAGTCAGACTACTGCAACTCTAATTTAAAGTGAAAAGATAAGAATAAAACGTACTGAATAACCTCCGCAATACTGCCCGGCGTCCGAGATCACTGCGATTTTTGCACGAATTCCTCGCTGTTGAGGATCTGAGACTAACATAGTTCCACAAACAGGAAGCTCTAAATTAACAGATAACACATTTCTTATCCTGGTACGAACACTACAGAAATTGGAGAACACCTTATAGGGATGGTACTAAAAAAAAAAAACGCTTTATGTTCGTAGCACCGTGGTAAAATACAAAGCAGAAAAATATGAAGGTTTCCTCAGTGCTCATCGATATTTACTGGCAAATGCTACACAATATGTTTCTTTAAAAGAAAATAGTAAATAACAGTACCGAGAACACTACAATCATCCAGCACTACCCCAGTTTACTTACAGCAGTACAGATAATAAATGAAGCTCAGCCTTTATAACGAGCCTTAGTAAGTAACGCAAACAGAACGACCCTAAGGCTGAGCTAAAACGATGTTGATTTTAAGTCCTTCTGAGTAGTTAGCCAAGTAGTAATAAGCATTAACCAATCATCTGATGCATGTTGCCGTTTCAAATAGGGTTTGAAGCAGATGAACCGTTAATCAAGCTGTTAGCGACTCAAACGTATTTAACAAGCCTTTATTTCTGCATATGTTTTTGATGTTTTGCTTATTAAAGTATACATGGTGTTAAGTGTAAATGACCCCAATACCTTAACGAAAGGCGTTTTGAGTCGCTGTTTCCAATGCTCCTCAATTTGCGTTTAGCGTCTGCACTCTTAAAGACGAGTGCGGAAAACATATTTAGCATGACAACCTTCGCGAACAGGAAGGTTATTTTAGGTCTTCGGAATAACAAATTGGGCGGAAGAGCGATTCTGAAATTTATTGCATATAAGTGTAGCAAGCGCGTCTTGCTGAGCTGGAAAATTGGCTGCAATCAATGATCCTTTGTTTACCGCTCGTGTAGAATTGCTTCAGTATATAGGTATTTGTTGGGCATGTTGTATCCGTTACAAGAGCAAGATGAGGACTTATTCAACGAAGATGCATTTTAGCATCGTTCCAGCACCCTTTCGCTTCCCTAATATCTTAATAAAGAATACGTAGGGAAACATTTTCCGTGCGATGCGATCTGATGTCGAGATATTGAAAGATAAATCAATACATCCAGCATCGGAGAGCAGCTGTTGGCTGCCACGTACGTCAATACGCGCCACCTGATGACTTTACAAGCTGCTGCGTCAGCGAACAACGTTCGCTTTGTGTATTTGCTTTCTTTGGCTTGAATTCATGTCTTCTTTTTCACGATAGGGCCAAATTTAGACGTCTGTCACTCATTGTAGACTTACGAGCCAGCACAGGATAGCATTCGAGTAAGGGCATTTCTTTTCATTATCATGTCAATATATTCCCACATAGTAGAGCATCTCAATTTTCTGTTGTTTCGGTGTAGATAAGAAACTACCTCGTCAGTTTTGGATTAGGGATGATTGAAATTATCGGCTGATTTATTCTTTACACAGCCAGCAGTGCACAGCGGTTTGTGAATCATAGTCCTCGAATCTTTGCGACCTAAAACTACCTACCATTTTGTGTCAACTGAGGATGGTAGGTGTGGCGGCTAAGTTCTGCATGGAGTCAACAGGAAGAAATAATTTTTTTTAAAGTTAATAAACAAAAAGATTCGGAATGGTCAAACATGTTGATAACACAACCAAATGCAATAACAATTATTCCGAAATATTGCCTCAATGTAAAGCACGTTTTAGATTCTAGGATATGTCATGTGTTGCGCGGGTTTAATATTTTGGCAACAGGCGAATACAGTTCTACCTTACTTAAATGGGTCTGCGTGAAGATTTGATGATCAAAATGAATAAACTATTCCGAAATGTTCACTATAAACAGCTGCTTGGAAATGTCTCCTAAGTAGTGAATGACTAAATTCCACTGTGTAAAAAGATTTTTATTACTATATTTCATAAATCGAGTGGATAGAAGTCAGAAAGCCGTTGCATGGCTTCAGTGAGCTTTGTTAAGACAAAATATAAAAGATAGCAATAATCTTCATAAGCATGGTATTTTGAACCAGTAAGACACATTTATGCTCCTGCTTTAAGAACACTTTATTTAAGAAAATCGTTGTTGCATTGAGAACATTTACACATTTTGTTGTTGCCTCGCGTGCTTATACACGGCTTTTTTTTTTTTTTTTTTTGCCTTACAACATAATTTCAGGTGCCAAGATACAACCCATCGCTTTGAAAAAGTAGCGAAGTGACTACTTGCATCCGCTTTCTGTGAATGCGCCAATCGTATTTCAACATATTGCCGGTTGCATGAAATGAAGCACCATTCTGTCCTCGTTTGTGCGTCTCCGTCCAAGGGATCAGAAATGGTGGCGCAGTATAATCTAATCTGGCCAACGATCGTGATAAAATTAACAGACGAAAAAGTAAAGGCACGTGTGCGGACACAACGAGCTTACATTATCGCCGATTATTGCAGCGCAGGGAATAAACTGACGAGCTGTTGCGCATGCTCGAAGAGGGGCCTGCTCCTTCTGGAAGAGCTGGAGGTTTTCCGAACCTTCGGAGAAGAATATGCTGATTGCATGTTGTGCTGCCTGGGCTAGCAATCTCTAGGTTACGTGGAACAGGGGACGCCTCACTTGCGCATGTCGCTGGGACTGTGATTATCTGGTCCTCGGCTATTGCCTGCCTGACTGTTCGCTGGGTGTTTGCTGTTTTGTGGTAGCTGCGGCGAGCTGTACTGCTGCTCCTGACTCTGGGAGCCATATGGGCTAGGGAACGGTGGCCAATCACTTCGGCGAACGAGCGCCAATGTAGCGACGCCTAGTGTGCTGGGGCTGTTGCCGCTTATGGTATAGAGAACCACCGACCACATGTGAATCCGTACGATTTCTGACTGCCCTTGTAAACAGCGGCGATCTCGAAGTGGCCAACTGCATGGTCGAATACCGCTCAAGCGGACAGGCTAGCAGAATCCATGGCCGCATGAGTGCTGGGTCCGTATTAAAGCGAAAGCCTTTAAGGGCTAATACTGTCGTAGACAAAAGCTGTCCGCGCGAGTGGCGCACCTCATTGGTCGACAGAAAAGTGACGTCACCAGCCGCACAATTCTAAGTGACCGACGAGAAGTTTCATCTTGTCTAGCGTTCCTGGCATCTGCAATACCCACACTTGAACGCGCGCCAACAAACGGCACGCGACAGGAGCGATGGTTTACCGTCCTAACCACGGTCCTAACGCACACTTGTCGGAGAAAGTGGGACAAATACGACGCCTTTCCTTTCCTGTAAACCAGTTATATTTATTGTAGCACTGCAACGAACGGTGATAAAAGGCAAGCAATGAGAGGCAAATGATAGGCGAGGAAGGGCAGACTTTCGTCATTCTCCTCTAAGAGGCATCGAAGAGACCCTCTAAGTTTTCCGAGTATGTGTCATTATCAAAAGTGTCGCTATCTCGCTGACCTCGAGTCATCTAATTCGTGAAAATGCCGGAACAGGAAGTGGTAGTAATCAACTTACATCCGGTTCCGGTGTTGTCCCCAACCAAATGACTCGGGGTCATTGAGACAGGGACACTCTCGAAAACGACGCAAACACAAAATATGACCCCTGCTGCAATTACAGCAGCATGGCAGGTTGCTCGAGAAGACGTTCCGCACTTGTGTGGTCCTCCACAGCGAATGCAGCAGGGCAGCGCATGGCAGGGGTTTCTGTTGCGTCACCCTTGCCAGCACATCGGGTGCACACAAGAGGCCGCAGAAGAAGAAGAAGAAGAAGAAGAAGAAGAAGAAGAAGAAGAAGAAGAAGAAGAAGAAGAAGAAGAAGAAGAAAAAGAAGAAGAAGAAGAAGAAGAAGAAGAAGAAGAAGAAGAAGAAGAAGAAGAAGAAGAAGAAGAAGAAGAAGAAGAAGAAGAAGAAGAAGAAGAAGAAGAAGAAGAAGAAGAAGAAGAAGAAGAAGAAGAAGAAGAAGAAGAAGAAGAAGAAGAAGAAGAAGAAGAAGAAGAAGAAGAAGAAGAAGAAGAAGAAGAAGAAGAAGAAGAAGGGCCGAATACCAACTCCCTTCGTGTGTTTGAAGGCATGGGCGGGCACCAACGTGCAAACCCAGCGTCAGCTGTTTTCTAGCTGGCCTGTAGGATTGAGGCGGCACATGGGCCCTAGACTCAGGGCTCCATTCACGAAGATAAGAATGTATAAAATAAACGCTTTTCCTCCTCCTCTTCCGGGGGGCCGCAATTTGCAGAAAAAGACGCTCTGTGACACCGATAAAATCGGTACAGGTATTCTCATTGAAGGAAGCAACTCGTCCACGGTGCGCCTTCTCAGATATAAAATGTGTTATATATCTATAAATTGTTTATTATTCCGAAACGTAAAGTTTAAAAGCGTTTTGTCACATATGCGTATAGCTAAGGTTGCGTGTTCCTAGTGAGTCTGTGTCTTATATCTTTGCTTATAGAAGGCTAACAAATTTGTAGCAGAGCAGTTTTAAAATAGTACACGCTAAAAATGTATTAGGCCGATGCCCACATTTTGTTCTAAGGAAGCGATGGTTCACCTAACTAAAATGCAAATCACAGTTTGTGCATCTCCACCCCTCTCGGAGATGCAGTACACAAATCCCGCTGTCGCTTGCGAGCGGTCCAATTCATGAATCAAACGAGATCAGAGTACTCAGTCTCTTCATCCATCACCAAAGACGCCCCGACACAACACTAGCCAAGCTCCGCCAGGTGGGGAACCAGGTGGGCCGTATGGTCCGCCGGGTGTCTAACAAACGCGGGGGGTTGCGAAGTAAGGATGCCTTGCGGCTGGCAAACGCCTTCGTAACCAGTCGAATTCTGTATTCGACTCCTTACCTCCACTTGCGGAAGCACGAGGAGGATACCCTTGAGGTGATCCTCCGAAAAATCATGAAACGTGCCCTCGACCTCTCAATCTCCACCTCCAACAGTCGGCTCATGGCCCTAGGGGTGGTGAACACTTTCTGGGAGCTTCGGGAAGCACATTTGATGAACCAATATACCCGCCTCACACAGACAGTGTCGGGTCGCCGCCTTCTTGCCCGGCTCAACATTCAACATAAACAATTCACAAAGGAGAGGCTCCGCATCCCAGAATTCTGGAGACGCGCCCTCAGAATGCAGCCTCTCCCTGCCAACATGTCACGAGAAGATCATAATGGGCGGCGCCTGGCGCGGGCGGAAGCCTTGGCCCGCCAGTATGGCAACAAATCAGGTGTGTTCTACGTGGATGCCTCGGGCCCACATCCGGGGGGCTGGTACACGGCTGCTGTCGTTCACAACGGGAACACAGTCGATGGCCTTACATTCAAGGCCAAATCTATAACACACGCTGAAGAGGTAACCATTGCACTCGCCGCCTCAGACCACACTTCTAAATATATCATCACCGACTCACGACGCGCTTGCCGGAACGTCGCCCAAGGGTGGACCACCCCCTTAGCCTATAGAATATTTCAAAATTGCTGTCGGGACACGGACCCCGCGTGCCGATATCTCGTCTGGGCTCCTAGCCACCAGGGTCTCGCAGGGAACGAGGCAGCTGACGCGCTTTCTCTCCGGGCAGTTTCCTCGGGACTCGAATCGGCTGAGGACATCGATTCCAATCCGGCCTACACATTCAAAGATATTGTAATTTTTAATCAAAACACGCATCGCAAATACCCTAACCCCTGCAAAGGGTTAGGAAAAGCGAACGAGAGGCTGCTCCTGCGCCTCATCACTAACACGATGCTGTGCCCGGCAGTACTTAAACATTTTGACTCACAATTCCCTAGACAGTGCCAGTACTGTGGGGAGGTGGCTGACACCTACCACATGGTATGGGCCTGCCAACAAAACCCATCCCTTCCCCCCATCCCTAACCCTTCCCGGGAGGACTGGGAGGCGACCCTGACGGCTGCTGCGACCTACAGGCCCAAAGGGCCTTAACGCGGCGTGCGCGGGCGGCGGCAACCGCCAATGGGGTCCCTGACTAGGGTCTCGACCCAGTATTATAAGGCCGAAGCCCTCAAGGCTCCGCGTCGAACCTCCCATTATGAAATAAACGTTTTCACCACCACGCCACATCGTATGCGCTATCAGTCATCTAAGTGATACAGGAGCTTAAATTTCGAAACAATGGTCAAAGTGCACAAAACGATAAATGATATCAAGTTCTGTATGGCACCAGCAGCGTTCTTGCAGTGTGATGGAAAGCAGCCCATACGAAACATATATGGATCCGCTGCCTTTAAATTAAAGGCGGTGATCAAATAAGATAATAATATAACATTGTTTATATGCAGGCGCCCCCTTTAATATACAAGTAATTTCCGATTTTCTTATTTTTAGTGCAAAATGACTACTTTTTCTCGCGTCTCTCGTAATATGTGTGACAAATAGCTGACGCATTGCTTTAGGCACTTGGCCTCCAATGTGATATTAAATCACTACCAAAATTAGTCTTGTCCCATGCGACTGTCACGTCGCTCGAACAACTGCTCTTAAAGAAACAGGAAACGCTGGTAGGGTATGTAGCGGTTGTACTCGAGTATTCAAGGGAGACAGGGGCAAGCAGCTAAAGAAAGATATATATGTCCCCGTTTGCGCGTCTTTTTGACGGTCCGCAAAAGACGTTTTGAGAAATACCCAGAGTGGCAGAATATAAATATCTCGGAATATAGGTAAATGAAGGATTGTCAAACATTGAGAAGCCTGAGCAATCACGTGGGGCAAAATGTCGAAGCCAGGATAATGAAACATAGGGCATTGGGGGAATACAACAGGTATCAGGTGCTGAGGGGTATTTGGAAAAACATTACGGTCCCAGGGCTTAGTTTTGGATATACGGTTTTATGCTTGAACGCAGAGGTACAGTCGTCATTACAAATAAATTAGAGAGCCGTCGGAGGATTGGCACTGGGTGCCCACGGCAAACCTAAAATGAGGCGGCACCGGGAGATAGGGGGTGGGCATCTTTCGAAGTACGGGAGCTATGAGTAAGCAAATGAGGAGCGCCTCAGGGAATTGGACAGTAACAGGTGGGCAGCTAAAGTTTTGAAATACTTATAAAAATCCTTCACTCGAAATGGAGCAAAATAACTAGGAGACTAAGCAGTAAGTATGCTGGTCACAAGAACGATGAAAAAGAGCGTTAAGCAACAGGTGAGACAAAGAAGATAAAAATTGGATAAATTCTATGGAAAAAGAAACAGAGTGTAAAACTTGCGGAATGTTTTCGCCAAAGGATGAATCCCAACATAAAAACTTAACGATTGGTTATTTGGTTTACAGTGGTAGCGGACGAGCACATGGACGCCACACTCTTCTCCGAAGCGGAATGGAAAAAGCCGTATTTTCCAGCCGGGCAGCCTGTTTTGTAGCCGCTGTCGGTGGCGCATGCCTCGCGTGACGCAGCGGTCGCGCTGTGTTTTATCGATAAGGGAGTCCAGCGTGTGACCGTGTCACGCTGGAACGAATGATAACAACGCTAGGCTGCGTTGAAATATGCGGAGTGTGTGTCGCCACAAATTCACAAACAAGCCAACCCTGGACCGAAGACAGGTGATGTTCTGACATGAAGAACAAGTTCCAAACTGAAAAGGAAGAGTGCTTTAGCAGCACCAAACCAGGGCCCGCTTGCACAAAACAATCTTAAGACTGTCTTAGCTAAGTCCAGACTTAACTGGAGTCTAAAGAAGAGGCCACTAGCATGGACGCTTAAGACTGGCGTCAAGACTGGGCTTCCGTCCTGACTTGAATAAGTCGCTTGTATGATTACGACTCTAAGTGCTGTCTTAGTTAAGACACAAGGACGCCAGGTGTCTAAGTAGATAAATTAGGGAAATACAGGGATGCGCTGGCACTGTCCCTGCTGTAAGATGTACACATTCCGTCAATTTTGCGTTGTGTAAAATCCGTGCCATTGCTTTTTGCGGCTTAAGATTCTGTTATGAGGAAAAATGCCCCAAGTGGTTGCTGAGGTCGTTCTGGGAAGCCACTCTGGTGAACATGAACCCGAAGCGTTCGACGTTCGGAACACGAGCCGTCTTAAATAAGCTTGGTCTTTCTAAAGACACCATTTAAGTCTGGACTTAGCTCGGTCTTTATCGTGCAAGCCGGCCCAGCACTTGATGAAATAAAGGAGGACTATAAAGACTTCAGGGAAGAGATTGATGTCATCGAAAGAAGTGTGAATAGTGTACCCAAAATTAACGATGATGTTTGCACTGCCATTGTACTGTTGAAGATTTTAGGTGCTCATTATATGGAACGGAGACTAAATTGGCTAATGTCGGTGAGGATTTAAATAACAAATGAGGCGGAACACGTGCCTGTCAAAGATATACCGGAATTTGATAAGGAAGACTACGGACAAGAGCGAGTTGCTCACGAGTTCCTCTCACCTCACCTTGAAGTCGACATGGGCGATATTGAAAGCGCACACCGTATAAAAAGCGATACGCTGACACCCAACGCCGAAACATTATAAAAGTTTTATATTTTAAGGCAAAAAAAAATGAAGTCTTGTGCAATGCCCATAACATAAAAGATGTGTCGCCCAAAGCATGGCTGGAGGAAGACTTCCTCGCAAGTTCAGTTGGAGCGTGAAAAACTGCAGAACGTCGCCAAAATCAACAAAACTTAAAATGACCGTTATGCTGTTCACTACAATAAGCTCACAAAAAGCTCATAAAACATAAAAGAAGCAAAGTATTATTTTTTCAATCATACGTTTTCAAACCTGTTATAAACTAAACCCCAAAACTTCTGCCGCGTCAATAACCTTAAAGAAACAAGCGATTAATAACGCTAAAAGACGTAAATGGGATTTCGGTCTCCCATAGCAGCTTCCGCGGAACATTTAAAAAAAACATTATAGAAAAGTATTTACAGACAAGTCATCTATCCCTGGGTACGCTCAGCTTCCAGATTCATTCTTTGCTTATCATTGGAATCCTATCACTATCACAAGAAATGAGGTTCTTTGTACGATTGATAGGCTTCCATTAATCTCTAGCTCTCGTCCTGATGACATAAGTCCTAAACCTATGAAGCTAAAATCTCACGTGTCGGCCTTATTGTTATCACTTCTATTCCAGCAATCTCTGAACAGTAGCTGCGTTCCAGATAATTCGTGAAGAGGACAAATTATACCAATATTTATATCTGGGGACCATTACTGGTCCTAACAACTATCGACCAATTGCTCTGACATCAGTGCGCGGCAAACGTCTTGAACACATAATATTTACTCAGATCATGGAAGACTTCAATACAAAAGACCTGCTACTTGAAAATCAGCATGGGTTTCGGTAGAAGCATTCATGTCAAATCTAATTATTTGAATTATTTACTGGTCTATATGTTACAATCCACAGCGCCTTGTTCACTGACGCACTTTTTAATGACTTTTCTAAAGCCTTTGATCGCCTAGCCCGCAAGCGCCTCCTCAAAAAGAATATAACTTGCACAGAGTCCTTGCGAGCGGGCTAGTTGCCTATACGACTCCGATGACCTCTGGTTCTGCATGGTTATACACAAACACAACACACACAGAGCAGAATTAAACCAAGACGTTCACACAGATGATGCGCACTTGCAGCCTGACCATATTACTACAAAGTGGATAGAAGAATGTTTAGCTAACAGGCAACGATCTGTATCTGCGAATAAATCATATCTGAATCTAAACATGAGACATTAGGTGTACTACAAGATCCGTTTTAGGCCCACTTCTATTCTTAATTTATATTAATGAGATCTCGAAAGACATCAGCTCCTCCATACGTCTTTTTCGAGATGATTGTATCATTTATAGGAAAAAAGGTAATCATAAAGTTGCTGTTGCCTCGCAAACATATCTAGATAGGCTAAGTAATTTGTGCAGTGTTTGCCAGATGAAAATAAACACCATTAAACCCAAACAGATAACTTTCTCTGCACTTGTCAAAATTCCAGTAAACCACTACATTATAATTAGCAGTGTAATTTTGCCCACATCCCCTTTCAAATATTTAGGCGTTGTTGTTTCCCCGGACCTCAATTGGCATAGTCACATAGAGTACATTACCAACAAATCTTTGAAAATTTTCAAACGCCGTCTATTTTTAGCTACCCCTGATACCAAGCTTCAGGCCGACACATCTCTACTTCGGGCATCTATAGATTATTTTTCGGGAGTATGGCATACCCACAAAGCTACATTATCCAGATCCATAAAATGTGTGCAAAATAAGGCAGCCTGCGTTATTCTATGCTCGTACTCCCTATACCCCAGTGCGTCTCTGCAATAAAGCTATCCGTAAATCCTCTGGACGTCGATATACCACAAAAGTTCTTTCGCCGATTGTTGTTCTACTTCATCTAATTAAACAATTCATCTTTCGCGCACACGCACACAAAGCAGCACATCAAATATAATCTCGTAAGCATCATGCGCATAAAATTCAAATAGTTTTTGCCCACACAGACAAGTATCAGAACCCCCGATTAGTCTTGGCTATAAAGGAGTGTAATACTTTGTCTCGCAGCAATGTGTCCATTAACAAAATATCACCCTTCCGCTCATTGTTACTAAAATTTATTGTATCTAGCGCAGAATTGCAGTCTGTTTAAATGTGCCGGCTTTGTACCTGTATTTTGCCGTGTACATGTACATATTGTTTGGTTTTTGGCATACTTTACCATGTACAATATTGAGCTAATTGTATAACTCACACTCTGTTCTTTCATTATTGTTTTTCCTGTTTTTTTATTATGCATGACTTGGACGTGTGCACATTTTTGTAACCATTTTTTTATATGCTTGCTCCCTGTGTAATAGCTAATTTGGCACTTAGGCACTTAAATAAATAAATAACATTTCCCACCGTCCTTTGCTGGCCGACGACACAGAATGGGCGATTTTTCATCAATTCCGAACTGCTCAGAAAGGCACGGTAAGATGAAAACTGCTTAGATAATTGCAATGAAGCAATTTAAAGACAGTGGTATGCGGGAGTCTTTACTTAAAGTACATAACCGCAACACAACGAGCAACGACACGGAGAAACGTGCACAAGTATCTGAAGCTGCAGCAATGCCGCAGCTAGAAAAAAGTTTCAGTGGCACCATCTTGTGAATTCTACGCCAAAGAGCACGCCCGCACCTCCCCGTTCGCACCACTAGGATTGTATTCTAGTTCACTATGACTCCCGGTTATCACAGCTACGTATTGCGCGATGTGACGTCGTACAAAGGGCGCAGCAAACGCCCAACAGCAAAGGCGGTGGCCCCAGGCCCCACAGCGACTGCGACGAGACGAATTGCTGGAGAATCGAGGGCCGTGGTGTGACGTCACAATGCGGCCACGGCACTAGGTGTGGCGACGACTAAGGGGCGAAAACCTGGCGTAATGTAGCTACCGCTACAACAGTGCAGTATCTCTCACACGTCTTTGTAAACACCTGAACCGCGCCGTAAGGGAATGAAGGAAGGTTGAAATAGAAGAACAAAGAGAAAAAGAAGTGGCGTAGTGGACGGGTACGGACCATCGCGCTGTAAGGATTTTTATTTATTGCACTTTAGTTGTGCAAAGTGCCCTTTTCCCTCCCCCCCCTTCCCCCCTCCAAGGAACTTTTTACATTTCGTACTGTTAATTGAAGGTAAAAACCTGCGAAAAGAGGACACGTTAACAAGGAAGGAGTACACTAGAACGACGCTGCAAATAGGTGTTGTCCTTGTACACTCCTTCCTTGTTAACGCGTTCTCTTTGCGTTGGTTTTCCCCTTCAACTATTCACCAACTTGCCCAACAAGCTACGCTTCTTGGGCAAGTTGCTTCATTTATAATAAATTGCCGACTCCGCTTCATTTATAATAAATTTTTTCCTAATTCATTTTTTGTGTAGCCTGTGCTATATTTTCGGTGGGCCAGATATTATATAAGGGTTGCAGCAGTGAAAATAAAGCACTCTAGAAAGATATCGGTCGTCCGGTCGAAACGTCAAGTCAAAATATACAGCCTTTTCTCGGAGAAAAAATCAAACATCGTATAATACCAGAGGTTCAAAAACCCAGTTTTTTCCTTGGAGAACTATTGCTTGCCCACTGCAATTCTTTTCGTGAAATATGTTTCAGTCAATAAATCAATGCAAGTTTTCCTTCCATCAAATGTTTTTGTCAAAAATTGCTAACTTTCTCGGTAGCAACCAGTTGGTAAATAAGTCCTTTCTATACTACATTGTGACAAGAAGCAGAAAGTGGTCGCAAAAACTTTTTGTCTTGATTATTGAAGCTTTGTTCTTAATTTCAGCCAATATTTAAGCATCTAGACAGTTAGGTATTTGCTCACAAAGCATCCAATAAGGCGAAATTTTTAAAACAGCAAAAAAGGGACAGCTATACTTCTACAACGCTTTCAGTATAGTATGCGGTAAAGAGCAGATGTAAAGCTTGTGTGTGAAGATCGAGCTTTCTCCTCCTCCTATTCAATTGTGAGCAGACGTTTCCTAAGCCTTAAATGTTCCAAATGTCATTTACCTTGAATGCGACGTCGTATAGAGAACTACCCGGACTGTGGGCTTGGGCAAGTGACGTCTTTGCGTTTCTACTGATATCATTTGTTGAGAATATCGGCAGGAAGCATGGCTGCATTATGTTTCGTCACCTGTCCGCCTCTTTCGTTATGTTAGTCTCTCTACGAGAGCTACAATCCCATCAGATAGTTCGCATGCATTCACCTATAGATTTTGTCGCGAAATTAATCTGTACCAAGTCCTTAATCCCTTGATACTATTTCGAAAACCCTCTCAATATAAAGGCCACTGCAGCCATTATTGTTTCAAGAAAGCAGCACGTACGACTCAGAAAAAAAAAGAAACATATTTTCTCCAATATTTAAATTGAAGCTCCTTTGTATTTAATTTATTAATAATTTTCTAACCTTTCAGTAAAGAGAGCAATCATTCCAAAAGCCGGAACCAAAATCAGCAAAAGGAGACAACTTATGACGTGACAAAATCTGTTTTACAGAATGGTACGAAACCTCTAAATATTTAAACTGTGAAAAATGACATTTCCTGCTTACTATGCAGAATGCAGCAATATAGATCACGAACACGGAAAAGTGCGCTAACAGTGCACCTTGGCTAATTTATTTAAAAATCAAATGATATGTACAACTTTCACTCGGAGACTACTTTCACGCCCACTTTAATGATTGGGCTTTATGAATAGTGGAATTAATGTATTTGTTGCTACTACTTTTGTAGATGTGTGGAGTTCCACAGCCAGAGCACTTTATCAGTGCTCTTGCCCTCATCGCGTTTACTTATCACACTGTCCCTACCGATAGCTCCTCACATCCTTAATATAAAGGCGTCCAATTACGACCTATCTCTTTAAAATATCCTTCTCCTCACTCCCCTCCCATGCTTCTCCCCTTCCTATTAGGGCAAAGCTTACGCGGGTTCTTGTCGAACTTATTTTGAAGTTTGTTTATACGCACCCGTTGGGCCACAGGGCTGCATAATGTATCTGGCGGAAAAGAGATAACGACCTCGCATTCACCAAGTTCCGCTAGCGTCGTACAGTAAATAGCACTGAGCGCCACATGGGAAAAGCCGGCTCCTCATTACCAAGATTAACGATTGTGAGGAACCCTCATATGTCAGGGAATGGAAGAGAGGGGAGAGCCGGAAATAGAACAGTGCGGTCTAGAAGTTAGAGACGAGTTTCAGGCGAAACCAAATATCAATACCCAGTCCCTTCGTCCTCGCCGAATCTGTTACGTTACACCTAACTACTTATCATCTTATGTTCGTATTTCTCAACTTAACTCTATCTTTCTTGCGCACCGCTGCCACTTCGAGGCCTCCTAATTCATCCTGCCCTTCTGCCTGCCCGGCCCTGGATAATTTTTTTAATGCGATCGCTTAAAATCTTGGAGTTTTTGTTTACAACTGAGAAATGCTATGGTTTGTTCTTACTTAGGATGGCAGGATGTGGGAGAGGCGCTTTATAGGTAATTTACTGGCAATTCCAGTGTTTTGCACTGTTACTGATATAAATCTGGCCAAATTGATATATGCGTTTGCAAATCAAAAATACTTTGGCGTATAAATGGGTAACTGCGGGAGAGTAACCGTTATTTCGGCG
The DNA here is from genome assembly GCF_055883805.1 of Amblyomma maculatum. Taxonomy (NCBI): domain Eukaryota; kingdom Metazoa; phylum Arthropoda; class Arachnida; order Ixodida; family Ixodidae; genus Amblyomma; species Amblyomma maculatum. The sequence continues at coordinate 79,590,562 of NC_139353.1, forward strand.
TAATATCTGCGCAAACATTTAGACAAATCGTCTGTAATAAATAAAGCAAAGGAAAGGTGTACGATAACTCGTGAAGTGAGAAATCTAGTTGTTCTTTCAAATCAATAGCTTCTTGCTGCACTAAGTTTTATGAAACCACAGCTTGAACTCATCCCTTATCCAGACGAAGGGATTGTATATAAATGAGAACATTGCGGAGCTTACTGTCAGATTCAACATGCATGGTTCTAGTATTTCGGAGATATTCTTGCTCTGAAACTTTTTCCCTTGGGGCCCCATGGGAGTCCTTACTTTCCTATTATAACACGTACATTTTTACGCTAGAACAATTCAAATACGGTCAATTTTTTTCTTTTTTCAATATTGCAGCTCGTGATAAAAGCCCAATAACCAGCATAAACTGTTTGGTTCCCTGACTGTCAAAAAACCCTTTTAGAGACTTTTTCTTGAGGGATTTATTTTCGGTGAATATCTGGATGAAAAAAAGGAAAGAAGCTCAAGAGAGATCGCAACGAATGTGTTCTTTGCACTCCCACTCTTGTGAAGTGGACAGAGTTCTTGTGCATAGTAATTAAAGCACGTAAAAAGGTACTCACATGGATTAGCTGGTGCAAATGAGGGAGATTCGCGGTTTAGTTAAGAACCCTATCGGCATAGAGGATCTGCAATTCTAAATAAATGCGTTATTTATTCATTATCCGAATATTGCAATACTTTAGACTGTTTCGGCCAAGACTTTCGTTCTCTCCAGAATCAGGAATATCCTTCTGGTCGTACGCACGTTAAAAACACCGTTATTGCTTGTGCGATGCAGTATCAGATGCTTTCGGCGCAAGCATTCAATATAAAACTTGCTGTTTCTAAACCTGTGAAACGAAATATCTCGCATATGGGAAGTAGCGTAGCATATTGCTGTTGGAAAGTACTTAAGTGTCGGGCTATATCTCAGAGGGACACAAAAAAGAGAGGAGCACAAACACAAGTCTGCGTTCCTATTGTTATTGGAACATAATTTTTCATCCAATCATATCGTTTCCTTTTTGTCTAAACGCGCCCTGCAGGTACAGGAACTGCGATTCTACTTAAGACAGAGAAATCGTCTGAAAATTCAATTAGAAACTCATTAGGAGTTTTCATAAAATTTTTCTTGCCTCATTTTAAAGCCATTAAAAAGTGCTTGTGAACAAGTTCGGTCGTTTAGGATAGTTTAAGAAGAAAGGCCTGATAAAATCAGCAATGAGTGTCGTTTAAAGACCATTAGGCTTTTCTGGACTGAGCACGGTAATCCTGCAGCGTTCTCGCAACAGGGCTGCATTTTAGTTTCAAGAGCGCTCTTCTGCACTCTGGGCAGGTGCACGAGGGTGAAGCAGAGCATCTGACGAGACATTCATCAGTGCCACATGTCACCTAGGTTCCATCCAAACACTTTGCACAAAACTGTCTATGGCGACATATTCTCTAGAACTAATTTTCAGCCACTGGTTACGAAAACGTCTGATACGGCACGGACGTTAACTCTTGCAAATAGATGTGCGGTGTGTTCGCATATAATTTATCCTGCAAGATACCGCGAACGGCTTTGTGAACTTTTTACGGGGCAATGGACGCTGAACTTCTACTGGGTCTTGAATATTTGGGGGCTGGGACTTAAAACATTCCTATGCAAAATCTACTGCCCCATTTGAGCTGAAATAACGTTCACAAAGTAGCAAAATATAGTCTACGTTATCTGATAAGTGATTTAACATCGATACTTGCCTAGATTTCCCGAAATCGAGATATATATATATATATATATATATATATATATATATATATATATATATATATTTGTATTTTCTGTGTCGAAGCGACGACATATTTGAGGGAGGGAGCTGCATACGTTTCAGAGTTAAACATTCAACATTGGCCAGCCTGTTCTACAAGACACGTGTAAAGAAAAGGAGCTAGAAAGAAGGAAAACAACGAACATCAAATATGCATTCACATGCATACAGTTCTTGCCTAGCAATGCTGTTGAACTAAAAGGAAACTGCGATTTATTCAATAGACTGAAGTGTTTCCAGATGCCGAATGAGGTGCAAAATTAGATATTCCACCCGAAAAGTCCATATTATGCTTATAGCTCACTATTCAAGAATAAATCGGTGCTACACGAAACAATATGCACATGAAAGAAGACGGACCGAGACAGGTAGCTCTTTGTTAGTTCTGGCGTCTGAAGACTACATTTCCTGTATCCAGGGTCTGAAAACCTGAATGTTTGCGCACCTAACACTACCGAAGGAGGAGTTACTGTGCGGATTCAAATCAGACAAAGAGTGCTCAGAGTGAAAATGTACCCGCATATAAAATAATAAAATGTACTGCATCGTGTTGATTTCCAAAGCGTAGTCAGCAGCCAAGGAACACAAAATGTATCGCTTAGATTGGAAATTAAAGGTCGCGATCATTGCGCATTGCCTGAGGCGGTGTACGTTGCTTTCAAAAAGGACAGTGGAGCCCTTAAACATTATGTGTACCATCTGCGTCGTTTGTACCACCAACGAGAGCTCGGAAGAGGTGTGGTATTTTTGAATCACGTGGCTGCGTTTCGATGGAGGCGAAACGAAGTGGCGTCCGTGTGCTGTGCGATGTCAGTGCACGTTAAAGATCCCCAGGTGGTCGAAATTACTCCGTAGCCCTCCACTACGGCCCCCCTTTCTCTCTATCCACTTTCGACCCCACCTTCATCCCTTCCCTTACGGCGCGGTTCAGGTGTCCACAGAGCAAGTGTGACAGATACTGCGCCTTTCCCTTCCTATGAACCAACCTTAACCTTAATCGAGGAGCTGCCACCGTGGAGGGTGTTCGCGTCTGATGGGTTCCACCTATCTTCGAGGCCGTGGCTATCGTTTGCGAACACGTAAAGCGCACACCTGACGCCTCGACCCCGGCGACAGGGTGGCACTCCTGCCAACATCCGACGCCAAGTACTTCAGGTGGCTGCAGGAGAGGAGTGAATCCAGCTGAGACTCGCCCGCTGTCTCGGGAAACCGAGACACCCTCCGTGCCACCCCGCCGCCGATACATGACCAGGAAGGCCTGCAGCGAGGCGGCACGGCACGGCCACCGCAGCGATTGACTCACTACCGCCACTGGTAAGGCCTGTTCCCCAAATACACATTCACGCTCATTCCTAAAATCCGCAAGATTAGAGTAAAACGCATCCGATACCACGCTCACGTTGCAACACTAGCGCAGTACTGTGAATCGCAAAAAATACCAAAGGGTTTGCAGCTACAGTTGTCCCCGGCTATGACAACACTGAACGGCGAGGAAGACGCTGATTGGAATGGCATTCTAAATGACAACTGACTTCGCCTTATGGACCTAATCTTAAGACGCAGCCATCAAAAAGCTCTCGAACTGGAGCATATGTAAGAATGCTGCCGCCGCGAACAATCACCCACGGAAAATGAACTAATTGAGCTCCGCAAATTTGAAGATCGTGAAACAACAAATATTAACGAAAAAAAAAAAAACTCAGCCGGGATGGTGTGGTCTCTACACCTTGGTATCCTTTAACACCGCCTGTGGCCAAGGATAAACAAGCCCCACCTGTGGCTAAAGATAAAGTGGCTCCTCTCCAGCCTTACGGGTCTACTAGAAACCAGTCTATCATGGATACTGATAATGTTTTGAATGTGTCGAGTCTGCTGCTTTCTCCTTCGGAACGAACAGGCTCTCAAGGGGCGTAACCTTCTGCCCTACGACAGGAAAATTCAATGAATTTCAAATATTCCAGGATTTAGATAACTTTGCAAGGAGACTGCGTCTCCGTGAATACCTGAGTAACCACAAAATGAAGTGTGAAATTAACATACCTGGGATATATTATAAATCACGGACACAAAGGGATCCCACAAGAGATGTTGAGACCAAAATCAACGATCAATATAGAATCTCTGCTTCAAAAGCAAAATATATCCCACAATATGTTTACAGCAGTGAAGCCCATCAAACCGGCTCCCGGGCGATTGTACGTCCCCCCTAAAATTAACAAACCCAACCATCCCGGTCGCCTAATTGTGTCAAGTAACACTACACTCACCGAAACTGTTTCAGCCGTCCTTGACTTCCTCTTTAAGAACATTATACTAACTGTCTCTGCCTACATTAAGGACACAAATTATTTCCTCAGGGTCGTGTCCAACCTCGAAATCCTTAAGGAAAGCTTCTTAGTCTCAATGGACGTAACATTCTTGTACACGAGTATCCACCATTCATACGGCATATGCGCGGCAGTGGATGCATACCTAAGGACGGACCCCTCGGTGAACCTGGATGAGGAAACCTTCTCCACTATTCTTAGCCTGGTGCTTACTCACAATAACTTCGAATTTAAGGGAAGGCACTACCTTCAAGTTAACGGTACGACGATGGGAACTAATAATGAACCTGCCTATGCCAATATACTCATGGCGGCCCTCGAAAAGCAATTTATGAACACTCAGTCTCTGAAACTCCTCTTCTATAAACGTTTTCTTGACGATATTTTCCTCATTTGGCCGAACGACGAAGTCAGTCTGTTAACATTTATACAAAATTACAATTCAATTCACCCATTCATATCGTTCACTCACAGCATTTATAAATTCTTAATGAACTTCTTGGAAGTTACAATACAGAGAAAAGGCAACGTTCTTAAGAATACCCTATACCGGAAATTTACCGATCACCAGCAGTAACTACATTTCAAAAGCAGACACCCACATCACTGTAAAACCAGCATACCTTACTCACAGGCCCATAGATTCCGACAAATTTGCTCTGAGCAAGAGGACTTTAACAGCCATGCGGAGCCACTAAAAGCAAATCTTCTACAAAAGGAATACCCCCCTCCATTGTTCACGATGCTATTTAGAATGCTCGAGGCTTATATAGAAATGGAATAATCAGCTTTGAAAAATCACAGCAGAACAACAGGCCAACAAACCTCGTTCTTACATATTTCTCAGACATGCCACGAGTTTATAATATCCTATCGAAAAATTTCAATATACTCCAGCAAAGCTGTCACTTGTCTTCCATTTTCAAACAGCAACTGAGAGCAGTGTATCGGCGCTCTAGAAACCTAATGGACATGTTAGTGAAATCTAAAACAACCGCCGATAATAACCCTAACCCCGGATACAAACCGTACGAAAAACCATGCTGTAAAGTTTGCAAATATGTGCAGGCGACAAATATTGTAAAATGCAACTTCTTTGATATCACCTTTAAGATTAAAGAATTCTTGAACTGTGACAGTGCTAATGTGGTATACAGCTAAGCTGCGGTGTGTGCGGCATAGAATACATCAGCCAGACCGAAGCACCATTCAGGTTTTGTTTTAATAACCACAAGCCGCCCTTCCAAACAAACTCTCAAATCTCCCTTTTTCTAAGCTCCTGTGCCTTCCAAATTATACTTTTGAAAACATTCGGGTCACACTCCTTCAATCAGGCTTCCAACTAAGTCAACAAAGAGAACAAAGATAATCGTACTTCATACTACACAAAGTTCACTCTAACCCATGGAATTAATGAAACTTTGGGCAACTTGGCCTTTCTCATAAGCCTACCTAACTAACAGGCGAGATATTTAGCTCCATTTGCCCACTCCTAAGAATTTTCTCCTTTTCAGGCAAACTCCACTGTTCGTTATTTAGCTTCTTGCCCCCCCCCCCCTTTCCCCCTTTCCCGTATGGCCGGTTTCGTTTCCCGCAAAAAACGCCTTCCCTTAGTACACGCTCGCGGGAACGACTTGCAGCGAATGCCTGGCTGCGGGATCAGGTTTCGGGAGAGCACGTCTGGCCGGCGGCTCTTCGCGCTCCGATCGCTGGCGCGTCACGGGGTGGAACAACTTTGTCCAGAACACATAACTCTTATCCCAACGGTTTTTTGAACACCTGCACAGCTGGAGAGCGGGCCGTCCTGATATGCATGCTCGCGTTGTTTGTTTTCGAGTTGATTTTTTTTTTCTAAGGTTATTCTGAACCTTCGCTCAATTTCTGGCTTCCTTCGAGGGAGACTTGCCATGCTTTTAGTGTCGTCTTGATGGAAGCACTTCGCGTATGTAACATTCGTCGGCTCTCTACTTTCTCTTTTCACCCTTCCCCCACTTTCTTGTTTTTCACTTTCTCTTTCTCTATCCGTCTTTGTTGCATTACCAGCCCTTAATCAACGGGAGCTTTTAGCCTTTTCTAACTATTCAGTGATGTTTGTTTCTCCAAAGACAGAGAGCGAGAATTCTTTCTCCATCTTTTAACAGTGGCGTAATAATGCGGACTTATATATACCGGGTGTTTCAGATATCTTGGGCCAAGGTTTAAAATTACGGTCATCCCAAGCTCAATGTAACTACCTCAGACCTGTTCAAAGTTGCATATGTTAGTGTCCAGTAATTTCTTAGTTCACCAAAATTAAATACGATTTTTAATACTATGTTTAATTATTGCCTTGAGAAAAAAAAGTGTCTTTATAAAAGTTTTAGATCTCTGGAAAAAAAGCTAGCTGCGTTGTTACCACCACGTTACGACTTAAGCCGCCCTATTTACAGGCCTTACAAAAAGTCACGTGACCGGCAGTTATTTTAAATTCGGCAAGTGCGTACACCCAGATGCATAGTGGAGATGAGTTTGAGAGTGCACTAAGGAACTCTTTGTTGGGCTGACTTGCGCCCGCAAACGAACATTGATTCGACGACGACGATTACAGCAAACGTGCTCTCTGGTCGTCGAACAAAGAATGCCTGTCGCACACGTAAATGCTCAATTTAAAGGCGGCGGAGAAACCTCTAGATAAAGCCATAAACTGTGATTACGATAACCTGGAACATTGTAGAAACACGCACGAGTGACCGGAATCTTCAAGATATATCTCGACGCATCTTGCGTGACGAAAAAATGATAAAGCGTCGTCTCTCGACAACAAGCACGATCAAACAGTCTATACAGAAATCACCCCCATGCTGGTATCATAGTGATAAGGCCGCATCCCGACGGCTGTCGAAAAAGAACAAATAAAGATTTGAATATTCACGGCATTATATAGCTGGTAATTGAAGGGTAAGGAACGGGTATGTTAGGATATGCAAACGAAAGAAACCAACCATCAGGTATATTGGGGAACGTGTAGGGGATTTTTTTTATTTTTTTACTTGCATTCCTGACATAGTGAGCATTGAATTTAGGGAGGGGGTAATGAAATATAAATTGGAAAAAAAACGAAACGCACCGATGGTAGGAAGAGAACCCACGGCCTTCGACTGTCGCGTCCGGAGCTCTCTCCAAGTAATTTACACCAACGGTGGTCTAACCTTCCGCTTTCTTCGGTTCAATGTCGCCTGTAAAATAAACATGGGAGTGTTTACCTGTGGCGGAATATTCAGAGTTCGTGAGTTCGATTCGCACCATCGCCTCATTATTTTTCCTTCTCCTTTGGGTTTATATCTTGCTTCCTAAATTCATTGTAGCAATATAAATACAGTAAAAGTTTTAAAAAATCCCGCACGTGTTCCTTGGCTTCTCTCCTTTGTTATCGTAGCAACCATGCAGCAGAGCAGAAAATCGTGTTCTGCTGCACAACATTTTAGGCGGGTCGTCACACTGTTTTGTGCTGCGCTCAATAAAATGTCCCTTTAAGACCCAGCAATATTCATATGCCTCCTGGCAGGCATTAAGCGTGATGAAATTTTATATGCGGAGATGCATAATACATAAAGCGACAGTAAGGCGGAATTTTTACTGCAGCCGAACATACTTTACAGAATACCTGCATACATCAGATCTCAGGATATCCGATCCACTCCCTTTTCTGAAGCTGGTATGATACGATAAGCAAAGAAGATATCAAACTATAGCATGACATTTGTTTTTCGCTAAATTATAACTTCTATAATTGTTAGCTCTCTGCTTGCAAATGATCAATACAATTCAATCATAATTAACCGCTTTACCTTAAAGTTCGTGAAATTTACTATTTTCATGCGTCGTCATGCCATCCAAGCGTGCCTTGGGAAGGTGCCACAGTCTATCGCTCTTAATGAAGAGGTCGTGGGTTTGAGTCGCACTTACATCCTGAAGTCTGCTCCATTTTCTTGTAATGTGCAACGGGTTATTTCAGACGTATTGTGACCTCTCACTCGCCATAGGTACCATTTCAATTCATTTATTTGCACCGCAAGACCAAACATATTCCCCAATTCAATTTAACAAAATATACCTACTCTAACTGTAGAAATAGAATAAATGTGTTTATATATATATGCAGCTGTAAATATAGGTCTGAGCACTCAATATATGCTTAAGACGAGTAAAAAAGGTTGTTATATTTAAGATTTACAAGTGTCATTAGCCTGTGAAGTATCTTCTATCTGGATACTTTGCATTGGAGGCGTGTCTTGAATAACACATGCCTTAACAATTCGGTGATTGTTTCATCCGGAGAATTTAAAGTAAATATATCTTCGGCAACTACGGCATTCAAACCTCGAATTAACTGTAGAAACATCGGTCAGAGCACGGGCAAATCCTGAAACCCGCTTTACGCTTCTTATAAGAACATTGTATCTAACTAAATAGATCGCCCCCATAACTGCGTGTTTTATCATTCGGGTCTGATGTACAACAATGTTGTAAGAAAACTAAAATTTCCAAACTGCCCAACTGGATATCCTTATTTGTATGGAGACGGAAAGCCGTGTTAATCCCTATAAACCATAAACCATTTCTTTAATGGAAATCAATAAAAATCTTCAGGAAATACATTGCAAAGCCTTTTGATATGGTTCCATATGACAACCTAATATATAAACCTCAACATCTTGAGCTGTCAGAAATTCTGGTCACATGCATTACAAACCATACAACAAATCGTCGCCAGTTCGTAACAATAAATTGAGCAACAATCCTGCCGTTTTCCGATCAAGTCAGGAGTCTCTCAAAGAAGTGTCTTATAGACAATTCCTGTTTTTACTTTACATAAATGATATTATTACTGCAATTGTGTCCATTGTGCGAACTGGGTTATTTGCGGAGCGTTGCGTGGAGTTTCGTGAAAAAGCTTCTAGAAATGATCAAATTGATTTATTGCTTCGTTTGCTGGCATTTTTGGATTGTTGCTAATTGGGGAATATGGCAAGAACCTCTCCTATCATTTAATTACTAGTTAGGTTCATCCCATTGAGAGGGAGACACTAAATAATAAGCATTTGGGGGTCACACGTCTTACGAAATTATCATCGAACTTGCATATTAATAATATCTGTAGAAGAAGGGTAGGTTGCTGGGCAAATTTGTGCATGATAAGTGAAAAAAGCAGAAAATATTTGTTCACAAGGAGGTGTTCACAATGCACAGGACGCGTTCTAGCGTCGCCCTCTCTACTTCTTGCCCTTGTGAAAGCATCCTTTCCGCCTGTTGTCTTCACGTATAAAGTCTAGTCTTAGACCTTGCGGAGATTATATATTCTGCGTCTTTAGCTTAAAAACTTTCCATTTAACGTAAAAATACTTGCTCATTACGCATTATTAAACCTACATTCTAATAGTCATGCGTGGTTTGGGACCCACTCAATAAACACAATATTAAATCCTTTGAAAGAGTTCAGAGCAAAGCTGAACAACTGATCTACTCGAAATTCTCTATTTGATGCTCTACTTCACAATTAATGCAGAGCAATGACATGGAACTTCTTCAGCGGCGAAATAAGATATGCAAATTTGGTTTCTTTACATGCTTACTAATGAAGATTTATTATTTCACCCTTCAATCAATCTGCCTCGTTCAAGTCTATGCTTTCAAGGCACCATCGTCCGAATTCACCAGCGTCTTATTCTGCAAGAAAGGTTGTATTCCAGTTGTAGCAAAAGGTTTATTTTACGCGTTGAGGACGGCGTCGAGGTCGGCGAGGAAGCGGAGCGATTCAGACGGCACTATTGTCGGCGCGACAATAACTCCAAAGTCTGCTTCTCCATCGTCAACGTCCAGCGAAGGAGCCCATTTTTTTCTTGACACAGTTTCTATTTTTGCCCGCACCAATACAGATTGGAATGATTCGTTGTAGCATGTTTCCATTTTTATGCATTGTTTATGTGCGCTATTCTAATTTACCATCCTGCTTGGACCTGCGCAAGCTCTGCAGTAGGGAATAAATTTAAACCTTGTGATTTTGTTATGCAACAAGCCACAATTCGCAAGGTGCAAAGCATGACTTCACTGAATTATTTCCGTGGGTGTAGGACAGAGCCCGGCCGCAATGAAAAACAGCTTTTGTTGCGCATTTACAATCAGCCTGTGTGGAGTAAATGATTTGGATTCTTGGCATTACAGAAATGTCTAAAAGAAAAACAAGCTTTACAGGCAAAAGCACACTTTAATATGAATCCATGTGTTTCGGCAGTCAGGGCATGAAACCTTGCATCAACGCGGTGGGATCGTTCATATTTTAAGGCGCGTAAAATATTGATCCAGTCTTTTACAAACATTACATCAGCAAGAGCGAATGGGAAAGAACTGAGTTATTTTTAAGTGACATTTAGTCAACTTCCATAGTCTATCAGTCACATTTGTCCACCTACTCAGCCTGAAGTTATTTCCCATATTTGAGGTTTTAATTGCATCGTGGAACAAAGTCACGACAAAGGGACAGCTTGAACTTGCACAAGTAAGAAGGCGTCATTTTTTACTTTGATTTTGCATAATACTATGCCGTCTTACTAATAAGCATGCTTTATATGACAAGGTGATCGTTTCTGTCATTGAAATCATTGATTTCCTTTGCGAGCAGGGAAGTGAATTATTTCGAAAATATCATACCCCCCAAAAATGTTTTGTGAGCCATAAATAAAAGTTTTATGTCGGGGAAATCTGAAAAGTGCTTAAACGTTTCTATTTGCATGCGCTCCTTCCATCGAAGCGATCATTTAAGCCGATGTGCGCCCTACTAAAACTACGCTGTCGGTACTTCTGTGACTCTGTGATAAATGTTTGGCGTCCAGGGGTTTCCATGGGAGAAAACACATGCACACAGCAACATTCAAGTAAAGAGGAAGCTAGCCAGACTAAGTCCAAAAAAATCTCCTTCAAGCGCTATCGTCAGGTTGTGAATACAATTGGCACGAAGCTGTCATCATGGACGTAGTGGAAGCGTAGCCAACAAAAAACAAAAACAAGCCGTTCAACGCTACAGCCCTTACTACGCAGAAACTAGCAGCTTAATATTGACAAAGAAAGGAAGATCATCAATGAGCCGTACCATACGAGAAATGCAACACCAGGACGACGGACAAAAGGGGAGAGAACACACACCACAACACAAGCGTGTGTGTTCCCTCCCTTTTTGTCCGTCGTCCTGGTGTTGCTCTTCTCGTATGGTATGGATCAGTACCGAATTGCCCAAATGTTTACGCTGGTCAATCATCAATGAGATCTTTAGAGTTGCTGGACAACTGCATGGAGTGGCATGAACTTTATTACTTTTGAAAATTTGCAAGTAGCGCACGCTGTCACAAATTCTTTCTTTCTGTGTTGCCCTGTGTGCTTTGCCATGCCCTGTACATGTAACATTTACTTCCAAGGAAGGTAGTTCCGATGCTTAAACCATTAGGTAGCGAATTCCAGAAGTATTGTCATTGTTTGCCTTCTGTGTAGTTCTTATAGCTAACCACTCTTACCACAATAATGGGAATGAAGTAAAATGCATGGATCTCTCTGTCTGAAGGATCTGCACTAAACTCCGTAAAACATTCATGTTTTCAATGTGGCAAGTTTCTTTCAGTTCACAATCTTCATCCTGTGCCTTAACTACATCATTGGCCTCCGACATTTGTCTCCTCTAAAAGCATGTATAAACGTACGCGCTCTATTTAACAAAACGTGACTTACAATGTATCCACACATTTAAAACTAACTTATAATCTCGGTACAATTACAAAATTCAAATATTTTCTTTATGCATGTTGAGTTTTATTAGGACGTAGAAATGAAACATAATTTTCGCTCAGCTACGCGACGTCGGAGACCTGCTCATCAGCCGATATGTCGCGTGGGCTCGGCACGAAGAAAATGTTAACTGCAATTGAGACCCCCTAAATCTATATACTGAATCTTGACCTGTAGCCCAGGCTACGTGAGGTTTGACGCCTCCGCCCGTGCCGACTGCGGCCCGTCTGCTTTCTCTTACTTATCATATCGACCCTCCTCGAAACTTCGCCCCCGTTACTGCCATCTTCGGGACACTGTCTTATCTTAAAACATAGACTGATTCTGCGTCGCTTCAGGTTTCATTCGCCCGCCTCCATTTTGATAGGTTCCTAGATCGCATCTGGGGTTTTGTTCTCTGGTACAAATGTGGAGAGAACGCAGGAGCGTGTTGCTGCAACTCGTCGGCGCACCCCTTTAAATGTAACTTCAGGAATGTGTTTTTCTAAAGGAATGCAAGACACCACGGGTGCTGATTTTTCTTTCAGAGGTGTGAAACTGTTGGCTCCGTTTTGGTGCAACTCATCGAAAATGTCAAAAGTAAAAAAAGAATTAAAAAAAAACATAGGAATGGAATCTGGTCAAGAATTCTGAGTGTTAAAATATTCACACTCTGTTCATAGAAGCATTTGATTCTCACTGCACCGAACTTATCGGTGCTGAAACATTTGAGGAAAAGCAAACCTCTTCGCAGTCTTGGCGGCGACCGCTTCCGAAAACCGCCAGCATCGAGTTTATTTTTTAGGTAAGTGAGGGCTACTCACGTTCTGGAACAGACCCCAGCCATGCATAATTCATGCAGCCTCAGCAGTTTCAGCAGAAGAAACGCATTCAAGACGCGTTCTGTGGTATCTTCTTGAAAATACAGCAGGTTGCAAACAGTAGCGAATGCAGTTTTGTGAAAGTAGATGGTCGGCTCGTGCAATAAAGAGCAATGCGCTCGCTTTTGGAAGGTGGTGTGGCTGAGTTTTATTTGACCTTCCTTAAAGTGGGGGGCACATTCTTGACTCGGGGTAAGCACTACTGAGAGAAAACAGAACCCAGACTTACTCGTAATAAAGGAATACAGTGTCGAAGGGAGCAGACACATTCAAAGTTGAAAGCCAACCGCACGTGTAGGTTAAGGTATTCGCCGATTCACGCAGCGGGCAAATAAAGGTAATAAAACGGCGCGTGACGAGGAGGCAAACTCTGCATGGTTACAGCTGATGTAAAGTCAACCTGCACATTAAAATCATAGCGTGAGCGTCAACTACCTTGCACTGCTACGCCCGAAGACAAAACGACGTGAGAAAGAACGTGAGGGTGAGGGCATGCCCACACTTTCTGTTGCTGGAATGAGAATCGCCTTCTGCACTGTTCTGAGTAGTCAGAAGCAGATTTGTACATAATTTATTTCTAGTATTTATTCATATTTTCGTAATTTTACAATATAACTGATTATTTATTTCGAAAAGTATCATTTCGAGTAATGCAAATATTTGCATAGCCAAATTATTACTAGCATTGTCAAATGAGCATCAAATTCTTCACCTGCGCGACGGTGATCATGGCTACCTGACATGTCGCTTTCTTCACTTCGTTATATATATATATATATATATATATATATATATACAGGGAATACTGTTCCCGAACCTGTTGGAGTCATAAACTGTAAAAGCGAACAGTCGCATCTGCCGTAGAGTTTTACTTTATTTAGCATACTGACCCATTGATACCCACTGGACACCTATATACATATACAAAATGGCGGAATGTATTGTGGTGAAAGGGTTATCTGGGGCGCTCCGAATGTGCCCCGCGTACAGATACTCTATTTTTTTACAGGCAGCGAAAGGTCTTGATCCAGCTGCGTCTCCCTGCTATGAGCCGGTTGGCAACACGTGACCTTTTTAGATGCCAAGTTCCGCCAAAGGGTCAAGCAGGGCTCTCTGCGTCCTGACCGTGGATGTCAAATCCCAGGCTACAGTGGACAAGCTGAAAGGAATTGGTGCGCTAGGCAACATGCCGGTCCGTTCCTTTCTTGCACATGGGAAAAAGACTACTGCAGGTGTAATCAGCGACGTTGACCCCGAGATAAGCGAAAGCGATCTCTGCACGCTGATCAAATCTACGGCGCGCATTGTGGATGTTCATCGATTCGGCCGCTCAAAGTGCATTAAATTAGTCTTTGAAACTGAATCCCTCCCATCACACGTTAAAGTGGGCTATGTGAGACACCCAGTTCGGATGTATGTTCCAAGACCTGTTCAGTGCCACAAATGCCACAAGATCGGACATGTGAGCGCCGTTTGTCGAAACGAGGTCTCCTGCCGTCGATGCGGCGGTACGCATCCTCATGAAGCATGCGAGACGGAGACTGTCAAGTGTGCGAACTGCTCGGGTGCCCATGAATCGACGGCTAAGGACTGCCCTAAAATTCGGGATGAAAAACGTATACTAAAAAAGATGGTGAGAGATAACTCGACTCATCAAGAAGCGGCCGCGTCTATTCGTCGTCGCAAGCACCGTTCCCGACGCCGACACAAGGAATCGGAAGGCAAGCCTAGCCTGGATAAGTCAACTTCAGAGTTAACGTCAGCTCAGGTGCCACAACAGATTGAGTCTAATCCCGCTAAGAGTACTCTTGCTGTAATGTCGCAGACAGTGTCACAGGCCAAGGATCCGACAGAGGCTGTTGTATTACCTACCGCCTCTGATGCTGAGTGGCCAGCTCTACCATCAAAGGCCAACGCCAGGCATAATCCCAGTTTGGTTGCCACACGTACTGAAAATTCCGACAACCCCGACAGCCAGCAGGTAAAAGAAATGCTGAAACAGCTGGTTCGTTCAATGCGGGTGCTGCTCTCCAGCATCAACACACAAACAGCAAAGTTTGCTGTTCAGTTTTTGGACGCATTTGAGCCGCTCTTGGCGGCATTGCAATAATTCACAATGGCGCAACAAACTAACCCCACCTCTGTGACGATGCACTTGCGCCGCAGTGTTGTGATGCAATGGAATGCTCGAGGCCTGCGTGGTCGGCTGAGTGACTTCCGACAGCGGGTACAGAAGTACCGCTTTCCTGTGATTGTGATCTGTGAGCCCAACATGCCGGCTGCTTTCCGCCTTTCTGGATATGTTCTGCTATGGTCTAGAGAAGCTAACGAAACAAGCAAAGTGCTGGTATGTGTACGCCAAGACATTGCGCACGTCCGCCATGCTCTGCAGCCCCACAACACGAACCACTACATTTGTTTGACGTTAACCCTGAAAGGACGAGTATGTTCTGTAATTGGCGCTTATATTCCACCGAGAAATGGCTTGGACAAATCATATCTATTTTCAATAATCCAGTGTTGTGCAGCTCCTCGTATTATTGTGGGGGACTTTAATGCTCACCACCCTCAGTGGGGTAGTGCAATAATGAGCAATAGAGGAAGAGACCTGGCAGACTTTATGCATACGCAAGATCTCGTCAATATAAACGACGGCTCACCGACGTTTCTACGCGGAACAACCTACAGCAGCTGCTTGGATGTGGCGTTTGTTTCCAGAAACCTCCATCCCTCCGTTTCTTGGTGTAGTGATGTGGAAACACATGGCAGTGATCACATACCAACGTACATATGCATCAAGTGGTTTGCACCTGCCACTTCACCTCGTGTGCAATACACAGACTGGCCCGCCTTTAGGGCAGCGGTGGAGACTTCCAGCGTGGACCTCCAGTCACCATCTCAAATAGAAGGACTCATTACTTCCTCTCTCAGTGAGAACACTCGCTATGTTAGTGTGCCGGTGTCAGTGTCCAGCATCGACGTGGAATTCGAGCGGCTTCGCGCGATCTGTCGGCGAGCTGAAAGGAAGTACAGAAGAACGAAATCCGCGCAAGATCTCGCACTTTCTCGCCGAGCTAGACGACAAGTTTTGCGTCACCTGGAGAGGTTAGGACGACAACGTTGGAGACAGTTCTGCTCATCACTGGATCCCCGTAAGCCCCTGTCGCGTATCTGGCATGTTGCGAGAAGCTTGCGCACACCTCCGCAAGAAAGGCACCCTTTTCGTGCCCTGGCCCTTTACCAACGCCGCAATGAAGTTGACGTAGCTGAAGATTTTTGTAAAATGGTTGTGGGCACAAACCAGGCACAGTTACCAATTTCAGAGGTTTTTGCACCACCTTCGCCGAATGATCAATACGACGTGCCCTTTACAATAGCTGAATTAGACGCCGCTCTTGCTTCTTGTCGGCATTCATCTGCACCTGGTCCTGACGGGATTACAT
The DNA here is from genome assembly GCF_055883805.1 of Amblyomma maculatum. Taxonomy (NCBI): domain Eukaryota; kingdom Metazoa; phylum Arthropoda; class Arachnida; order Ixodida; family Ixodidae; genus Amblyomma; species Amblyomma maculatum. Next base: position 79,606,830 of record NC_139353.1, read on the forward strand.
ATTCAACCTTATCGAACCTAGGCAAGGATGGTAGAACTGCACTACTTAATTACTTCAATGATATATGGGCTTCTAGTACTGTTCCTGAACACTGGAAAATTAGCCGCCTGGTTGCTCTTTTGAAGCCTGGAAAGCCTCCTCTCGAACTTACCTCATACCGGCCAGTTGCCCTAGCAAGCTGTGTTGGAAAAGTTATGGAGCGCATGGTGCTGGCAAGACTTGAGTGGTATCTAGAGAGTAATGATCTTTATCCGAATATGATGACTGGATTTCGCCGCGGACGCTCTTCCATTGACAGCGTCATCGACCTTGTGGCGACAGTAGAACACGAAAAGCGTCACCGTCGACTAGTAGCTGCTGCATTTTTAGATATAAAGGGAGCTTACGACAACGTCCTCCATGAAGCTATTCTTGATGGACTTGACGACGTGGGAGTTGGTGGCCGACTGTACTTGTGGATTGTAAGCTATCTCAGCGGCCGCTCTGTTTACATGACTACGCCTGAAGGAGATACTACCCACTTTCAGGTCGGTCGTGGAGTTCCACAGGGAGGAGTTCTCAGCCCAACTTTATTTAACGTTGCGCTAATTGGCCTGGTGAGTGAACTGCCAACTAACATCCACATCAGTGCATATGCTGACGACATCTGCATCTGGGCCTCTGGTTCGACGCGCCCACAACTACGTGCGAGACTGCAACGAGCTGTGTCATCAACATCGATGTACTTACGGCGTCAAGGTTTATTTTTAGCGGCAGAAAAGTGTGCAGTGATAGCGTTTACGGGAAAATGTGTCAGCCGCTACCCGATTACCCTTCATGGAGTCGTAATACCATACGTCTCCAGGCACAGATTGCTGGGAGTAATTACTGACCACCGACTATCTCGGTCGAAACATATTGCTATGGTGAAGAAGAGGCTAATTAATTTTTGCCATGTACTTCGTTACATAGCTGGCATCAAATGGGGTCCAACTGAGCGCTCCTTAATACGGCTTTACGAGGCTCTGTTTGTTGGCTACATCCGGTACAGTCTCCCAGTACTTTCTAGTATGAGCATTTCCTGCTTGCGGACTTTAGAGAGCGTGCAAGCGCAGGCACTGAAAATATGTCTTGGACTGCCCAGATGCACCTCTAACAAAGGCACAATTGAAGAGGCACACGCTCGCCCAATGTCCATATACTTGTCACACGAACCACTTCGTGTATATTTACGAGCACTTACAAGACACCGTTTTCACCCACTCAGCAAGATTCTGGATGAGAGGCCGGACTGCAGTTTTACAACTGCACTCCGCTGCCATCAGTCGCAAGTACCGACAGGATATGCCCTCCCATATCGTCCCACCCAACCACCATGGACGATGGATAAACCTTTGGTGCACCTTCGTGTTCCCGGAATACTAAAAAAATCTATGGTACCAATTAGTGGACTCAAACAACTTACTCTGGCACACATCTGGTCAGAATATCCCAGTTATATTCACGTATACACCGATGGATCTGTGTCAGCACAGGCATCCGCTGCAGCTGTGGTCATACCAGCTCAGAAAACGACTCTGCATTTCCTTTTGGGACATAACTCTACATCAACCGCTGCCGAACTTGTAGCCATTCGGGAATCTATTCGCTATATATGTGGGGAACCACCTCAAAAATGGTGTATATTCACGGACTCGAAGACTGCATTACAAATTTTGGAAAACTTCTTACGCCACACTGCCTATCAGTCCCTGGCACTAAACATTACGGAGCTCATCACATCTGCCCAGCTGCAAGGCCACATGATAATGTTTCAATGGATTCCTGCCCACTGCGGCCTCCATGGGAATGAGCAGGCCGATGTTGAAGCGAAAAGCGCTCTCATCAATGGCTTCCAAACAGCTGTGCCTTTTTCAAGAGCGGATACGACGTGTCTTCTAAAGAGTTGTATGAATATTGCTACAGCGACTTACTGGGCTCAACCAGACGCCCGACACATGCGTCTAAGAAAGCTTGATCGAACATTTAAATTTACTGTTCCGCGTGATATTCCGCGTCATCAGGCATGCTTGATACATCGACTTCGTTTAAACGTGGCTTTCACGCGCAAGTACTTACATTTAATTGGACAGATGGACTCACCGGAATGTTTAACTTGTGGCATCCCAGAGACTGTGGACCATGTATTATTGGTGTGCCCAGAGTATGCGAACGAAAGAAATGTGCTAGCTGCTTCCTTGAAGCGTTTAGACAAGAGGCCTCTGTCGGAGGAACTGCTGCTGGGCGCTTGGCAGGACAAGGGGAAGGGCATCCAGGCAGTGCGCGCTCTTTGCCGTTATTTGAGCGCCAGTGGACTTGATTCACGTTTGTAAAGCAAGCTGCTGTGTCTGTATATATATTTCATATGCCTTCTCCCACATCGTCACCCATCATGACCTTCTTTCTTCTCTCCTTCCCCTTCCCCAGTGCAGAGTAGCAGGCCAGATTTGAATTATTCGGGCCAACCTCTCTGCCTTTTCCTATCAATAAATCCATCTATCTATCTATCTCTGCGTCGCTGAAAAGAACGGCGGTCTGCGCTTGCGATATTGGTCGAGTAGACAAGCAAAAAGTACTCAAAATGATATGGGAGTGTTTACAATCCCCAAGCAGGCCAAACAGCATTGATAGTATAGAAGCCTGGGAGGCTTTGCGGGAAGGCTGAATCCCGGAATCGACTGGCTGAAGAGGCCGCCGAGATCGAAGTGATTTTGCCCAGCATCTGAAGCTGATTGACCTGCCCTAGAGTGCCTCTCTTATAGAGGGGAGGGCCTGGGGTAGAAAAGAGCCCTTTTCTGTCGGAGAATAAAGTTGACTCACTCACTCTCACGCCTCTACTGCAGTTTTAGGCATGTATATGCAGTGCTTTATGCTTAATCGGATGCAAGAATTACGTGTCTGAACACGAATTTTGTAGCGTATGTGTGACTATACGGAGCTGCGACACCTTCGGCTGCCGGAACCGTGCGGAAGACGGAAAAATGTTCTGTTCGATTCCTCGTGGTGACGATAATAGCAACAAATTTTCCAATATTGGCATCTGATGGATGTTAGTAGGCACCCTTTATTAACCGAAACCTTATACAGCTCGTTCAGCCGAAAAGCGGCTGATGTCGTAGTAGTAGCTGTTGTCGGCACCGCGTCTCGAAAATAATTTAGGTCTGCGTAAGGAGAATTTCGTGACAATTTGTGGTTTTAGTGCTGTTTGATTGGTGTGTGTTAGGCAATTTCGAGTATGCAATCAATGTAATTGATGAAATAAAGAATCTTGAAAAATTAAGAAAAAGGGGCTTCAAATACGTCAGAATGAAATGCCAATGATTGATGATGCCAAAAAAATGCCCGTGTCAATTTGTTAAATTCGTTGAAATATTTGAAACAAAAGGGAAAATGGCGCTTCAAAGGTGTCAGAAGGCTTAGAATAAAAATCCAATGCGGGCTCATGGTTATGAAGAGCATTTTGATTTTATTTAATCAAAGAAATTATGAATAACAATCGAAACAAGTTTTAACAAACGGTGTCAAAGTTCTCAGGATGGAAAGCCAATGCTTGATGATGCTTATTATAAAAAAGAGTGTGCTATTCATCTGTTAATTGATGCTATTTAAATATGAAAATTGGATATACCGTGCATGCGTGTCAAGATGCTCAGGATAGAAAGCCAATGTTTCTGTATGCTAAGCATCGGTGTAAAAACATTTTAACCGCAAGTAAGTGTTAAAACGTCTGTGCGTGCAAAGTGCTTTGCGTCATTATTTTAACGGTAGGGTCCCCCGTCGTTGCCCCGAATGCAAAACAACGCGTTCTGCTGGACGAGCGAAAGGACGCATCAAATTTTAAGAAGCGGCATTTCAACTTACTGTTGACATCGCCCGGCATTATAAGGAAATAAATTTATATAATGCGAATACACAATACAAAAATCATTAAACATTATTCATTAGCTTTGTTATCGAATCATACCCGATTTTATTTTGTAGCCTTTGGAAAGTATATGTGAATTGGTGATCCACAGTTGCAGGGAAAACGACTTTTTCTCTAAAATAAAACTGGAAGAATGCTGTGTAATCGAAATAAACTCGAGCCAGAAAATCTGTAAAACGAAGCACAGCCGAACTGTTACAAGCTCAATGACGCCCAATGCATGAGAGTTTTGTATGCAACGACGTTTCCAAAACTTACAAAACACTCGTAATCTACTTATATTTAGTTAGGAACCGAGCCCAATACGTTTGCTGAAATTTCGTGTCTACTTCATGTTCGCTAATAATTCCAAAGCACAATTAACAACCGATTTCCTAGCCGCTGTACTAGTGCGAATGGTTCAAAACAATGAGCCGCCTTGTTTAACGCATACGTTTTATTTCGGCGTTTAAGTGGCGAAAGAATGTGTAAGTTACTTCCCCTTTCTTTTGAAGCTTCCTGAGCAACGCAGGACACAATTCTGTTTAATTAACCAGGTTTATGTGTGCACCGAGTGCGGCTTCATGAGTACACGGTATGCACGAAAGAGAGCGGTGCGTCGTCTGCCTCTGCTTCTGCTCGGACCCCTCGAGAAGGCTGTTGTGTAGTTGTCGCTACCTTTAAAAACACAGAGGTGCGTTAGCTCCGCGTAGCAAGGTTACGCCATCTACCGTTGGTGGTGGTGGTGAAAACGTTTATTTCATAATGGGAGGTTTGACGCGGAGCCTTAAGGGCTTCGGCTTTATAATACTGGGTGGAGACCCTAGTCAGGGACCCCATTGGCGGTTGCCGCCGCCCGCGCACGCCGCGTTAAGGCCCTTTGGGCCTGTAGGTCGCAGCAGCCGAGCAGGGTCGCCTCCCAGTCCACCCGGGAAGGGTTAGGGATGGGGGGAAGGGATGGGTTTTGTTGGCAGGCCCATACCATGTGGTAGGTGTCAGCCACCTCCCCACAGTACTGGCACTGTCCATTGAATTGTGAGTCAAAATGTTTAAGTACTGCCGGGCACAGCATTGTGTTAGTGAAGAGGCGCGGGGTTTAAGTTATGCGTCCCCTGTCCATGCACGGCAAACATACAACTGTGTCTATTCGTGAGTTCTCGGCCTCATTTCCCGTCAGGGCTTGCGCTTCATGCCACCAGTTATGCGCCTAATGGCCACAGGCCGAAGAGCTGTTGTGCTAATCCCCGAGCATTTAGGCAAACAATTGCCAGTGATATCGACTGTTCGCTCTGTTCAAAAGAATGCGAAGTGATAGCGAATGCTCGCGCGCTTGAAACACGCGCCGCTGTAAAAGTACGGGAATTATTTGGTCGAGGTAATTATTTTGTGACTGTTTTTGTCTTGTTCGTGTAAGGTTATCACCACGCACCATGCGTTGCAGGAGTATTGTTTTATGGCGTGTCTTTGCGCTATGTTGTCTGCTAAAAGGTATACATCATTTGTCATCCGTACAAGTCTAGGAACTTGTCTGCACACGGAAGCACAGCTGCAGTGAGAGGAGCGCAGCAGGAAAGCGGCTTAATCCGTTATCGTTCACTTTTGCTTGTCTTGCCGCCTCGTCGCACCCGAGTAACATGGCGTCATCGCGACGCACTGGCGATCGTCAGAGCCTGCCAAATGCAGCAGCGTGGCTCTAGCGGCATGAAAGGTACTCGAAAGTAGGGGCTGGACAAGAAAGGAATGAGCAGACATACGTCGTATTTGCCTCGCGTGCGGACCGGATGCATAATTCAAGCCTCACGTTAGAAGTCGCTGACTTGCTACGCAGAGCGGCGTCGGCGCGCTTTAGACAAGGCTGCTAACCTATATACTCTACGTGTCCGCAACAACATGAGTATACCTCCGATTCGCTATACCTCCGGCTATCTGCATCCGCCCACAGCATCGTGCTCCTCTTATGTCCTACAATGAATATTGTTTGAATATGTAATTGTGTCCTAGTATTGAGCAGGCTGAATTGTGTATGGTTGAAGAGAAAATATAAACCCGCTGTTCCTAAACACTCAGTCAGTATTATCCTATTTATTTTGACAAATTTGTGCTTTTTCTCAATAATGTTACATGCTGCACACATTGTTTAAAAGAGGGGTCTCAAATACATGGCCCTAAAATCTGTGTTCCCCTTCATGGATCACTGCCTTGTCGTGGCGGAGGGGCTTGCGAAACTCGATGAAGTCGTGAGCTCTGCTGTGTAGGGCCACCCAAGATAGACAGGTCACGGCAGAGAGTTCTGACAAAATGTTATTCACTGGAGAAGGTAATGGCAACCCACTCCAGTATTTCCTGCCAAGAAAACCCTATGGCCAGTCACAATACCATTAATGATATGGCGCCGGAAGATGAGCCCCCCAGGTTGGAAGGCGTCCCACATGTTACCGGGGATGAACAAAGGGCGATTCCTAGTAGCTCCAGGACGAATGAAGCGGCTGGGCTAAAGCCAAAAGGACGCTCAGTTGTGGATGTGTCGGGAAGCGACCGGAAAGTCCGATGTTGCAAGGAGATGTATCACATAGCAACATGGAATGTAAGATCTATGACGCAAGGTAAACTGGATATCGTCAAGCGAGAAATGGACAGATTGAACATTGATATCTTGGGTATCAGCGAGCTCAAGTGGACCGGAATGGGAGAATTTAACTCCGGCGACCATTATGTCTTTTATTGTGGGCACGAATCCAAGAGAAGGAATGGGGTCGCTCTCATAGTAAACAGAAGAATGGGCAAAGCAGTGCTAGGGTACAACCCCAAAAACGACCGAATGATTTCACTTCGGATCCAAGGTCACCCTTTCAACATAACAGTTATCCAAGTCTATGCACCGACCACTACTGCTGAAGAAGCTGACGTTGAGAGATTTTATGCGGACCTACAATGCCTTTTAGACCGCACCCCATCATCAGACGTCGTTTTTCTCATAGGAGATTGGAATGCCAAGGTAGGGAGTGAAGAAATATCCGGAATTACAGGCAAGTTCGGTCTTGGTGAGCCAAATGAAGCTGGGCAGAGGCTAGTAGAGTTTTGTCAAGAAAACAACCTGACCATAGCGAATACTCATTTTCAACAGCACAAGAGGCGCCTGTACACATGGACTTCACCGGACGGTCTGTACAGGAATCAGATCGATTATATTATTTGCCGGCAGAGATGGAGAAGCGCTATGCAAGCAGTAAAAACAAGGCCTGGGGCCGATTGTGGCACCGATCATCAGCTTCTTGTTGCCAAGATTAAGCTTCGATTGAGGAAAACGCAGGAAACTAGAAGGCCTTTCAGGTATAATCTGGATCAAGTTCCATTAGAATATGCTGTGGAAGTGAGGAATCGATTTCAAGAATTAGATCTAGAAGACAAAGAGCCCGAAGAGATGTGGTCTGATGTTCGTGATATAATACAAGAAGTTGCTACTAAGGTAGTTCCAAAGCAAAAGAAATGCAAGAAAGCAAACTGGTTATCTGAAGAGGCTTTGCAAATAGCTGAGGAAAGGAGGATGGCAAAAGTTATGGGGGAAAAAGAAAGATAGAAGGTTCTCAATGCGGATTTTCAGAAAATAGCAAGGAGAGATAAGAATGCCTTCTTGAACATACAGTGCCAAGCAGTTGAGGACAACAGCCAATTAAGGAACACAAGAGCTCTGTATAAGACAATCAAAGATATCAAAGGAAACTTCTGTGCTAAGATGGGCGTGATAAAGGACAAACGAGGCAAGGACCTCACTGAAGCCGCAGAGATAAAGAAGAGGTGGCAGGAATACACAGAAGAACTGTACAAGAAGGACTCGAATGTGCAAACCCAACATAAGACGGTTGTGATAACTGATCTTGAGCCGGGCATCCTGAAGAGTGAAGTTGAATGGGCCTTAGCCAGCCTTGCTAAGAACAAAGCTAGCGGAATTGATAGCATTCCAGCTGAGTTGCTTCAAAACCTCAACCATGACGCTGTTAACATTCTGCATACATTATGTCAGAAGATTTGGACAACCCTGCAGTGGCCACAGGATTGGAGGAGGTCAGTTTACATCCCCATTCCAAAGAAAGGCAGTGCCAAGGATTGTTCCAACTACCGCACGATCGCGCTTATTTCGCATGCTAGCAAGGTGATGTTGAAAATCCTCCAAGGTAGGCTGCAGCAGTATGTGGATCGGGAGCTTCCGGACGTGCAAACTGGGTTTCGCAAGGGCAGAGGAACTAGAGACCAAGTTGCCAACCTTCGCTGGATCATGGAAAAAGCAAGAGAGTTCCAGAAACCCATCTACTTCTGCTTTATTGATTATGCGAAAGCGTTTGACTGCGTAGATCACAGCAGACTGTGGCAAGCTCTCCAAGAGATGGGAGTTCCAATTCACCTCATCTGTCTCCTCAGGAACCTGTATGAAGGGCAAGAGGCCACAGTCAGAACTGGGCATGGTCTTACTGATTGGTTTCCGATTGAGAAAGGAGTGAGGCAAGGCTGCATACTGTCGCCCTGCCTATTTAACCTATATGCAGAGTGCATCATGAGGAAGGCCGGTCTGGACGAGTCTTCAGCTGGAGTGAAGATTGCTGGAAAACGTATCAACAACCTTAGATATGCGGATGATACCACTTTAATTGCAGAAAGTGAAGCGGAACTCAAGAGACTTCTGATGCGCGTACAAGAAGAGAGTGAGAAGTTTGGGCTTAAACTGAACATTAAAAAGACAAAGATCATGGCGTCTTGCCCTATCAAGTCCTGGAGCATCAAGGGACAAGAAGTGGAAGCAGTGACAGATTTTCTCTTCTTGGGCTCCAAGATTACCTCGGAAGGAGACTGCAGCCATGAAATTAGGAGACGCCTGCTTCTGGGAAAGAGAGCAATGGTTAGCCTTGACCGCCTAGTAAAGAGCAGAGACATTAGTCTGCCAACCAAGATCCGTATAACTCGTGCTATGGTCTTTCCAGTTGTGATGTATGGATGCGAGAGTTGGACTGTGAAAAAGGCTGACCGCCGAAGAATTGACGCGTTTGAATTGTGGTGCTGGCGAAGACTCTTGAGAGTTCCTTGGACTGCCAGAAGATCAAATCAGTCAATATTGTCGACCATAAACCCTGACTGCTCATTGGAGGGTCAAATTCTAAAGTTAAAGCTCAGCTACTTTGGTCATCTGATGAGAAGAGAGGAGTCGCTGGAGAAAGATTTGATGTTGGGAAAGGTTGAGGGTTGCCGGAGAAGGGGTAGGCAGCGAACGCGATGGTTAGATGGCATCCTCGAGGCACTGCAGATGAAGTTATGTGATGTTAGGAAGATAGTGAGAGACCGGAAAGCGTGGCGTGACATGGTCAATAGGGTCACGAAGAGTCGGACACGACTGAACGACTGAACTGAACTGAAAATCTGTGTTATGATGTCCGCTGGCTTCAAGCTTTCAGCCTTAGTTCGGAGATGATGTGCCAGATTCAACAGTCTACTCTACTACCGGACTATTTTAATAGCTACAATCAACTAAACGGCCTACCCTCAAACGATCCACTATATGTTCGCGAAAATGAAAACAGGAATTAACCCCATAATCTTATAAAATTTGGATTTCATTGAAGCAGCTGCTTTCAAGAGCAATACAGTAGACAAAAAGCGCGTCTCTCATCCCCGAATTTACGCTTTTTTCTTCTGAGGATGAACGGCTGTGGCATGGATTAACCATTGTACCGTTTTATTGACTATCGCGGGTCTCCCTGACGTTGAGACGGTCTGGTGCTTAGGCAGAACTGAGCAAGTGGCTTTTTGTTTTCGTGAACAACGTGAAAATGTCCCCTATTAACGAGAGGTCGTGGCTGAGAATGAGGCCCACGCAGCATTATGAGTACGATCCCCTGGTTACAGACATTCTTGCTGCTTAGTGAGTGCCATGTGTATGTTCTGTGATGACTGGGCCTTGTTTGGGGTTATCAAACTAACCTGTGCATGAATTACAGCGAAGCACTTGGGTGTATGAAATATCAGCCTCGTATATGACTTGGTTCAGAGGCCTGTTGTACGAAGTGTTTGAGTTTTTCCTTGATTTATATGCAGTATCGCTTTAAAATTTCAACGCAGAGTGAGAAATGAAATGTACTTTTAATCTCATCTTTCATGTTAGTTTCAAGCTCTATACTCGACACGAGTTTAATGGAAAATAAGTGTAAATGACTCCTAGGTTTACTCACCCGCTTCAAAATGAAACCATAGCACCTTTCCGCGTGCCGCAAGCCCGCCCAGCGTAGGCCTGGGCATCAGGCCGAAAATTAAAGCGCGAGCCATTAATGGCTCATGCTGTCGTGGACAAGATGTGCCGCTTTTGCGGCGTTCTGATGGGCCGAGGATGGATGACATCAGAGAGGTCTCGACCAATCACAGAGCACCACAAAGTATTCGCGAATGCGTGCCTTATAGTGTCATATGTCAATCAAAGAGCAATTACAATTTAATGAATGAAGTAATTAATTACAAATTGATGGCTAGATAAGCAAAATATTATTTACAACTCAATGATGAATTACTTCGTAGTAGTTATTATTGCCTACTTAATCTCTAATAGGTAATAGACTAATAATTATTAAATATTTCCTAGTTAGTACCAGTTGGGTAGCAGAATGAAGCACTCAGGCTTTTCCCTTTCACAACTTTACTCGCTAAAGTCCCTCGAAGTTTTTTGTCTGATGCTGGGGCTTAAGCTAGAAACGTGGCAAGAGCAAAGCTTTTCCATGTGATCCGCCAAATGCAGGACCAATCTTTCGTTTTCTTCCTAGAACGTTTGTTTTTTATTCGACGTTTACTAAAGCCCTTGTACAAGCGCCCGTCATAACGAGCGTTGAGGGGCGAGGAGCGGGGCTTTTATTCCTTGCTCATTGCTATTACGTTTTCAATTTTGTTTTGTATTTAGCGATGTATTTTGAGCATAAACATTGTGATGATTGATTTGCGCATGCCGGCCTTCGCTTAGCGGCTTGTGAGCTTTCTTTTTAACTTTTGCGCCTCCATCGGTGTTTTACATGGACCAAAGAAAATATGTGCTTGCTTTGCTACGAGCCGACATGTTCTACCACGTTCACCAGCTCATTTATCATCCGACGCACTTCGGGCGAGAATTTGTGTAGGCTTGACGCAAATGGTGTACATCGGACATTGACGCAAGGCCAAGCATGCAATGAATTTGGAGAGTTTGTTCAGGTTTTCGATTTAACGTCGTCTGAGTTTTGTAACGTTAAATTGATAGCACTGGAATACTCTGGCAAAATAAATAGCGCCTTTGCATCACCAGTTCAGAGTGCAAGACGTAACACAACTGCTTTATTTATTACCTTTTTACGTTAGAATGTGAGAACACTTCGAATTTTTATATAAATATAATATATATTTATATAATATTATATTTATATTATAGATTTAGATTTATATAGATTATTCTATTAAAAATATATAGATTTTTGCGTTGAAGGTATGAAGAGATTTATCAGCCCTGCTTTGTTGACTTCTAGTGAATATAATCGGGTACAATGATTAAAATAATTGCTATAGAAATACTTAAATTACACTGAAACAAACTGGTTTCGCTTTGGAAGAAAAGACAAGGTTTAAGAGAGATAAATTTGGCGAGGTGCTTGCATATTACAATCTTCATATTTACATATTTACATATCATATTTACATTTCCTTTTCTATTCCCTAGCATTTATTTTTTTATTTTTCCGATGTAGTTATACATCTCAAAATCTAATATCTCTGCACCCCAATTCTTGGCCGATCCCCCTGTGTGGGTATGTGCCATCACATTAGAGGACAACAACAACAACAACAACAATCTTCGATGCCTCTAGCTGTGTTGAGTGTCAGTGAATTTTGCAAGTACCAGTGAATTGTGCAAGTATATGAAGCGCATTAGTGCTTCATCCTCCACTCCGCGCTTTTTTATTTTTGTCAGTAGAGTAATAAGACAGAAGGTATTGTCACGCACCATAGCACATCGCGGAAGAAGAGGAGCGGTCGGACGATCGGTAGAGGAAGAAGAACAACGAGGGTCAGACGGACGTTTGTGTCGCGGTCCTACTTCCATCAATCCCTGTTTATAAACCCCCTGTGCATACTAAGCACGGAACAGTTGGGGTGAGAGGTGCTTGGGGTATCGACCACGCAGCTTTCCATCTATTGAAGGAGCCGTAGACTCGCTGGCTTGCCGCCGGTTCCATTGAACATGAGTGAAGATGGCAATAGTGAGCAACAGGGACCATCGACGGCGAACAACTGGCCACACTACCGAGAGCCCCGGACTCTTTTGGAAAGCCTGAGGAAGACGTTGTTGAGTGGATTAAACACTACAAAAGGGTGAGCAATACAATCACTGGAACGCGGATACTAAACTGGCTAATGTGGTGTTCTTCTTTGCTGCAACTGCCTTCGACTGGTTCGACAGTCATTAGGATTCGCTAACTACATGGGCTACCTTTAGAAGTGAGATAAAGGAAAATTTTGGAGACGAACCTACCAAGAAGAAGCGTGAAGAACAGACATTGTTTCACCGGCCGCAAGCATCCGGAGAAACTTGCACTGCATACATCGAGGCTATTTTAAAGCTATGAAAGCTTGTGAATTCCAGCATTCACGAAGATAAAGTCGATCACATCTTTAAAGGAATAGTGGAAGATGTTTACAATTTCCTGATTAGCAAAGAGAGCCTGAACACCAACGTCGACGTTATAAACCTCAGAACATTTGAAGCTCTCAAGCTGCGTCGAATCACCCCTAAATTCGGAAGACTGGCCGATGTAACCTCAGTAGCCAGTGTTGAGGCATCTTCTCCACTTCCAATGGCTGATATGATATGAGAAACTGTGCGTGACGAACTGTCCAGGTCTAGGGACGCCATCTACCATGAAGAATATCTGCGGCACAGTAGTGCACCGCAGGCAGATGTCGCCGCTCTTTCCACTCCGTGGGTTCAACATAGAGGGGCTTCGGATATGGACGATCGTAACAACTCTGCCCAAAGTTATGTCCATCAGCCGACAGGAAGAAGGTCCGCCTACCTTAGAGACGGGGTTCGTCAGCAGCGAGAGCCTTGCTACAACCAACGTCGCGACTTTGTTAGTCAGGACCCTTATGCTGATCGCTGGCGCCCTCAATCTGTATGTTATAGGTGTGGCATTGCAGCGCGCATCGCTAGATATCGCTAGGCGCATCGCTAGAGAAAGGAACTGCTTCTGAAGCACGTGACAGTGTTCGACTTTGCCAAGGACGACTCAACACCGCTGCCTGCCAGTCGTATCCATCATACGATCATCACAGGGTCCGCACCTCCGATAAGCAAGAAGCCCTGTCGGGTCTCAGCAGCTGATCGTAAGGTAATCGATGATCAAGTTCAAGAGATGCTAAAGCGCGGAATTCGAGAATCTTCTAGTCCTTGGGCAGTTCCAGTCATCCTTGTTAGGAAGAAAGATGGCACATGAAAGTTTTGTGTTGACTACCGTCGCCTAAATACAGTAACGAAGAAAGATGTCCACCCACTTCCACGTATTGATGACGCAGTAGATTTTCTGCACTCAGCTTCATACTTTTTTTCTATTGACGTGAGATCAGGCTACTGGCAAATTCCTATGCATACTGCAGATAAAGAAAAAACGGCATTCGTAGCACCAGACGGTCTCTATGAATTCAATGTTATGCCTTTTGGATTATGTAATGCGCCTGCCACATTCTAGTGGTACATGGATACAATCCTGCGTGTACTAAAGTGGCAAATTAGTTAATGCTATTTGGACGGCGTTGTAATTTTTGGCAAAACATTTCGTGAGTACAACAGTCGTCTGGATATCGTGCTTGATTGCATGCAACGAGCTGGACTTATACTGAGTTCAAAGAAGTGTAATTTTGGGGATTGTGAAACAATTGTTCTTGGTCACATAGTTGACAAAGAAGGTGTTCGACCAGATCCAAAGAAAATTGAAGCTGTGAAAAGTTTTAAGATGCCCCGATCAGTAAGAGAGCTGCAGAGCTTTTTAGGTCTATGCTCGTATTTTCGACGCTTTATACCAAGGTATACAAATATCGCGTATCCACGGACGTGTCTGCTGCATAATAATCCACCATTCAATTGGCCCAGCAAATGTGACGTAACTTTCCGTCATCTCAGATTTCTTTTGACCTCGGGCCCCATCCTACGCCACTTCTGCCCACCAGATCCAATTGAAGTATACACTGACGCAAGTGCAGTCGGTATCGGCGCTGTTCTTATACAACGCCATGACCGTGATCAGCACATCATAGCATATGCCAGCCGCTCGTATATTAAGAGCGAAAGAAATTACACGGTTACTGAGCAAGAATATCTCGCCGTTGTTTTCGCTATACAGCGCTTCCGCTCCTATCTGTACGGGAATACTTTCACCGTCGTGACGGGCCACCATTCACTTTGCTGGCTCGTTAGTCTTCGTGACCCATGTGGGCGGCTCGCTCGATGGTCTTTACGCCTACAAGAGCTTAATTTTGCTGTGATGCATAGCTGTGATGCATAAAAGAGGCCATAAATACTCAGATGGTGATCGTCTTTCGCATTTGCCCCTTCAAACGACTGATGACGAAGCAGACAACTTCGATGAATATTTGGCTCCACTTTCGCAAACCTTCCCCGACCTCCTACGGTTTGAGAACCGAGCAACACAAAGACCGAACATCAACCTCTCTGTTTAATTCTGCCAACGATCCTATGAAGAACACATTTAGCATTCGCAAAGGAGTTCTTTGCAAAAAGAACTTCGCCTCTGGGGCAGCATGCATGCTCCTTGTCGTTCCGGAAAGCCTACGCATCACAGTTTTAGAAATGATACATGATGACGCCACGTCTGGTCACTTAGGAGTGGCCCGTACACTCCACCGCACATAGCAGCGGTTTTACTGGCCAAAGATGCGTTCAACGACCGAGCGATATGTAGCCAGATGTGTGCAATGCCAGCGTTTTAAGTTGCCGACTTCATGTCCACCGGGCCAACTGCGACTAGTCACACCTCCAACAACCCCATTTGAGCAAGTTGGCAATGACCTTCTTGGACCTTTCCCGCGGTCCTCTAAAGAAAACCGATGGATTCTTGTGTGCGTAGGTTATTTAACCCGCTATTGTGAAACATCACCATCATCATCATCATCAGCCTGATTATACCCACTGCAGGGCGAAGGCCTCTCCCATATTTCTCCACTTAACCCGGTTTATTATTGGCAATTCTCCACCGGACGAAAAAAAAAAAAAGAAAAAAAATCCGCGTGTCGATGGAATTGCATAGACAGGTTTGGGGTGCGACCTGATGCCGGTGAACACCTCCGGCAACGCACTCCCTCACCAGAACAGGAGTTGGCCACCCTGGTGCAGTAATTGGCCGCAACCTCCTATGATAAGCTATTGTGAAACAGCCGCGATACAATTCGCTGCTGTGTCTGAAGTATCTCATTTCTTACTTCGATTCGCCATTCTTCGACAAGGCCCTCCTGCAGTCATCATTAGTGACCGTGGACGCCAATTCACAGCGGACATTGTCGAAGAACTTCTTCGCCTCAGCGCCTGCAGGTTTCGCCACTCCACACAATATCATCCCCATACAAACGGTGTGGTCGAGCGCACTAATCGAACGCTTACCACCATGTTGGCTATGTACGTCGCTGCAGATCATAAGGACTGGGATGGCATTCTACCGTTCATTACTCATGCATGCAACACAGCGCAACATGAGACAACAGGCTACAACTCCTTCTAGCTTCTCTATGCTCGCTCGCCTCGCTGTGGCCTCGACACCATACTGCCATTTTTCCTACATGAAGAACCTTTTCTTGCTGCCACGCTCTGCAAAGCTGAAGAAGCGCGCAGGCTTGCCCGCGTTCGAAGTTTTCGATGCAAGAGCGTTCTCAGAAAAGCTACGACGCGCGACACCAACAAGTTTCGTGTGTTCCTGGTGACATCGTGTGGTTGTGGGCACCTCTACGTAAGCGTAGACTGTCAGAAACTGCTTTTCCACTACACTGGACTGTTTGTAGCGTTAGAGTGCATCAGTGACTTGAACTACGTTATAGCACACCTAACTGCAAATGGTGGACGATCACGCTAGTCTCAGGTGGTGCATGTCGCCCACCTCAAGCGGTTTCATTCCAGATGATCTACTTAACTCGCCCTACGGGCTTCGTCTGCGAGGAGGGAAATATCACGCACCATAGCACATCTGCGGAAGAAGAGGAACTGTCGGACGATCGGTAGAGGAGGATGTTGCTACTGGAAGATTTGTGTGTTAGCGCTGATCTGTCTGAATTGTATTTTTTCTTATTATTATTATTTTTAGTAATTTACAATTTTATTCCTTTTTTTCATCGCTTTCTATTACATCGCCTCAAAATTTCAAGTTATTTCAGCAACACTAACTCCTAATTATTAGGTTATCTGTATCATACAGTCAAATCGACATTATCAAAAGCATTATGTCACCTACAACGAATTCTGGCCAAGCCCCCACTGTGGGTATGTGCCATTACAACGAGGGAGAAGAAGAAGAAGGAGAACAGCGAGGGTCAGAAGGACGTTTAACTCGCGGTCCTACTTCCATCAGTCCCTGTATATAAACTCCCCTGTGCGTACTAAGCACGTAACAATAGGTCACCATTTTCTCACTGGAGTTAGGCGTCTTAGATTTAACGTAATTTTGTCATTGACAACCGACATTCTTTATACAATGAACGCATAAATAGCGGAATATTTTTTTATTTGGCAATCATATTAAAAAACATCCACAGAATAAATCAATTTTAATTTGGGACATATGCGAAGCCTATAAGCCACTGGTACTAGATACGGTCGATTTGAGCCTATCGCAAGTCGCCTCACCACTGTGGAGATGTTCTTTGCTGGCCTGTATCTTTCGTCGTTGCCACAAAAAATCTTATACAGAACCTCTGCCTCTCTCTAATATTTCATGCTCTATTCGCCTCTTTCGATGTTAAATAAATACCATCACCGGTGTCTAACTTTCAGCAAAGCTTTTTACACGTTCCAAGTGCCAAGCAAACACTGTACGTTAAGGCTGGTTTGTTGCTGAAGAAAAATCCTCCTCGGGGTGATATGAGACGGAGCAAAGAAAATACGTACTTGGAGTAATAGATAAAGCGTCAAATAACGAGTCTGTGCGTCTTCATGCACATATATAACAACTGGTGAAAGTGTATTCAGTCTTAGGAATGCTGACAACAGTATTCATATCGCCACAAAAATTATAAGATCAAATGTTTGCTTTACAAAAAATTGTACCTGGTAGGTAATTTCAAAGGTGTGAAACTGCCAATAGTGTAAAAATTACACAGATTCCATCGTGGTGGTCTAGCTCCTCTCTAGATGTTCCTAAGGAATAAGTGCAGTATTAAATGAGTTTAATATTCCTCGGCAATTCCCGTTAACCAATTCCTAAGCAACAAATTTAACTGCTTTCACAAAATTATCATACGCAGAAAAAATCATAATTGCTGTAGCGACACTGCCGCAAAGATTAAAGCTAGATCATGGTTATCTAAGGCTTGTCTAACAGGTTGGAAGCACTAGGGGCTGCAAAATATAGTGCCCTAATATTTACTCCGTTACGATTAGAGATTACAAATATACGATGCATAAGGTCGCGAGCGCACTATGCTGTCGCGCTTCAGGGGACACATGAGAATCTAGTCTGCGAATCCTGATCTTTACATATGTGTCTGGTTGTAGAAAGGATTTCAATAGTAATATATGTCGAGGGTTCCGCTTATAGTAATACAGGTTGGAAAAAAAATTTAGTAATAAATATGGTCGAGGCGTACCCGACTGCATTACATTGCGGCCAAATAAACTTTTAATGCCCCTGTGAAGACATGACATATGCTATTAGAATGCAGAGTGCATTCATTGGACGAACAGGCTTCAACATAGGAAATATGTGACTATATGTATATTTATATAGGGTTTCACGAGTACTGCAGGATGGATTAATACACCTCGCTGGAGATAATTTCCCTACAGCGAGTGCATTCTTTTACAAAAGAAGAAACAAAATTCGATGCCAGAGGTTTTGAAAGCGGAGAATGAAATAAAATTCATACCGTGTTCTAGGCCAGCAGCATTAAAAGTCAACGGCGTTCACAAAGCTCGAACCCCGTATAATGAGAGCTTGAGTTCCCATGCCTCGAAGACAGAATAAAGAAAAATATTGAGAAAGAAGCCCTTCGACGTGTTTTAGGTGATATAGAAGTTTATATCGAGTTATAATCTTGCTGCACCGCAATCGCTGGGCTCCAGGGCAGAAGGACGTCTTTAGAGTTAAAAACAATTAAGAAAAACATTAAGGATTTAATTACAGAACTAGCAACAAATTAATGATTTCTGATAACTAGGAAGGTTGACAGGAACCTATATAAGACAAGAGATAGGGAGATATACTTGCAAACTGAAGGGCATAAACTTGCGTTGAGGAAATGTAGCTCGGATAACTATAAATCTAATGAATAACGTAAAGCAAGAAATATGAGTAGGTATAGCGGATAGTAGGTATAAGATTGTATTTTGTATGAACACCCGGCTAAATTAACACAAGTTGAAGGGAAAACTCAGTCTGCTATCCATCCCTTCGGCAAGCACATTTGTCTTGGAAGAGCGTTCATCTTTGGCTAGGTTTACGTAGGACTCTGACTATGAAGATAAAGCTTTTGTAAAAGGGAAGAAGCTGTGCTGTGAGAAGCGTGGTAAGAGTGGAAAGCGTCTCCGGCAAGTGTAAGGCGGCATTAATGCGGAAGAGATTAGTAATAGGGAGCGGGCTCTTAAAACCCAGCTTGTCCAGAAAAAAGGCAGTGACACATGGGAACTGACAGCCTAATTGACCTGAAACCAATGAAAAAAACATTCGCCTGACGTAAACCTTGAATAAATCTGTTGTACTCAAAAATTAAGAAAGAAAACTACGTCACAAACCTTAAAAAAATCGTGTGTGATAGCCGAAGAAAAAGAGGACAAAAAAAGTACTAAGAAATCACAAAAGCAGAGTTTTCAACATAATAGAGCTTAAAAGAGCACGAGTAAGGGTCTTTAAAAAATGATAGGAATAAGATTTAGGCACAACTTCAAAAGTATGTGCTGATCAAGCACATAAATCCTAAAATTAGATAATAAAAAACTAAACCAGAAAAATCAATAATAATACAGAGAAAACAGTCGCAGCTTGTTTTTTTTCTTGCGATATCTTCGCAAGGACAGACAAAATAGAACAGAGAAATTGGAAATTCCGGCGGTATGGAAGAGCAAATTTAAAAACACAGTAAGTAAGTCAAAAGGGCTAGACTGTTGGCGACGTTCAAATAACAGCAGATGGGTTTCACAACTTTGAAAAAAAATGTACGCAGCACTAGTCACATTGTACACAGAACGCTATCAGTGCCCTAGAATCTTGTAAGGGCGCTAAAAGAATTGGAACAACTTTAAGAAATGGCTTCAAATTTTAAACATTATATATAAATTACCTTATTTGCCCTTTCCATAAGATAGTTACTAGAGTAGCCAAGACTACTTGATGCTTAATGAGGTAGTTACTAGAGTAACCAAAACTAATTGATGCTTAATGAACAAAAACCATAAACTCTTTCATACGAATTTCTTGAGAAGATTTCAGTTTCGTACTGTCAGGTATTAGAGGAAAATAAGAATATACCTCACAGGTTTAAAAAACATTCGTAGCAGCCAAACTAATTTGCAGACTCATCAGGCATGTAACATGCATTGCGAAACTAAGGTGTAAAGAGGCAAAATACTTTAATGTATATGTCACATTTGCACGACAAATATATCTTTCAATAAAGAAGTAACGAAATTCTAAGTGTTAAAGGTTATTAGGGAAATAAACACAATATCACCTCTGCTACTACCGGTTATGGTGAGAGCAGGCATCCTGATGCCTTGATTCAGAACAGTTTGGATAATGCTAACAATCATGATTAGCGCAATAATCTAAGAAGAGTTGCTATTTACTTAACTTGTAACTAGGAGAGAAAATGTCATAGTATGGCGAATAAAGTAGGCGGTGTTTGAAGACATTAATGACGGGGAAGCAAAAGTAATGTTCAAAAATTTTGGAAGCCAACAGTCGTTGTCATAGGTTGTAATCCGCTGGGAGTGGCAGAGAATAACATCTAATGGGGCAAGTAGAGATTGGCAGAGGAGGGTCCAAGAGGCATGTGAATACAGGAATGATATGGAGTAAATTTCATTCCGTATATAGTGCGGTGATTTATGAGTATGCCTCATTTGAAGAATACGTCACGTCTGTATTTTACTTATATTCAGTTGTGTTATAAAGCAGTACACGTTAAATAAAACAATTCAGTCCGATTGGATACTAGCAGCCTGCTACGCAACCAGATATATAAATATTCCATGTTAAAAGACAGATATACAGGTAGCTGGGTCTGAGAAAAAAATTCGATTAAGAACACTCTAGTAACATAAAAGAAAAAAGGCTTTGGGCAGAGAATCTAATATCCATGCAAGGCAACTGATGGTTGCAAAGGCTACCATTACAAAGTTAACCATTCCAAGAATATCACGTGAATGAACTGTTAATAATAGCTATTTTTTTAAACACAATAAAGAAATTTACAATGATAAGGTGATGCTAGGTAGTCCACTATTTGTACATTTAAAGAATTGCAAGAAGGTCTCTTCTTCTCAATAAGTGCAGTCAAGAAAATTGAAACGGCGATCACATTGAACACAGTGTTTTTGCAGGCTTCCCTTAGACGATTTCACGTTGGAGTATTTTTAGTTATTTTTTTTAGCGGGCAGCTCTTACATGCTTCGATGCTCCTTCGATTGACCCGGTCTTGTGCTAGCGGCATCCACTTGACCGCTCCGAACTTTACCTAATTCGCCAGCCTGACATTCTGCCACCTACTGCTATGCTTTCCTACCCTCGGAATCCAGTTTGTTACCCTAAGTGACCATCGGTTATCCTCTCTTCGCACTGCCCCATGCCCATTTATTCTTCTCGTTTCCCACTAATAAAATATCAGTAACTTCGGTTATTTCTCTAACTAACTCTGAACGCTTCCTATCCTTTAAAGTTAACCCTACCATTTTTCGTTCCATAGCCCTCTGCGTTTTGTTTAGGTAAAGTGGAATCCTCTTGGTTAACCTCCACGTTTCAGCCCCATAGGTGAGTACAGGTAAGATGCGACTGTTGTATACTTTCCTCTTGAGCGATACCGGTAAGCTGCTAGTCATAATCTGCGAGTGTTTGCCAAATGCGCTCCATCCCAACCTTATTCTCCACGTTATTTCCCTTTCATTGTCCGGACCGGCGGATACTACCTGTCTTAAGCAGACATATTTGCCGACTGCTTCCAGTGCTTCACTACCTAACGTAAACTGCTGTTCCTTCCCGTGACTGTTGAACATTACCTTAGTCTTCTGCGTATTGATTTTCAAGCCTACCTTTCTACTTTTTCTGCCTTGGCCATCAATTATTCTTTGCAGTTCATCCCCAGATCAACTTAGCAAGGCATTGGCATCTGCAAATCGGAGATTACTGACGTATTCTCCATCTATTCTATATTAATGTAAAGAAGAAACGAATATCATTTAGAAAGCTATAGCTTCTAAAATAATGATTTGGAGAGAACTTGTCATTCTTTTGCTGTAGATATGATGGAAGTTTATGTCGTGAGAGCAACCAAATATTATATTTACATGTAAGTAACGCTGTAACGCTCCTTTTTGTATCTTATGAATAGGTCATCCGAAGAATCGGCTCATGGGTGCAAAGCCTGTGCTCAAGATTTCAAATCGAACTTGCTTTCTTTCCAACATTCTTCAATCAGAAACTTTGCAACAGGGAAGCCAAAATGTGTGTTATTTTTGTAGAAACCACGGTGCGCTGTTAGCCATCTGTCAGCTATGCCGTTTACGTTCCACATCGAAGAACAGTAGGGTCGACGACGCTATTTTCTGAGCCCTAATGCGTAGCCCGGATAATTTCCAGACTCGTGCAGCATTCTTCCCACTCCTTCGGCTCCATCAGCTTACGGTGGATAAAAGAGCCAAAGGTCATACTTTAGAGGCACCACTCTCTATTCAGCCTGGCATTACGCGCAGAAGAAAGCACACAGCTCTTCTGCTGGCTCCTAGAGCTTTTCTTCAGTAGATCAATAGAGCAGGCTGAAGTCTTCGTGGACGTCCAGCCTCTGCTAAAAGAAAACACCGTGAGGGTACCGGAAAGACCGGGACGGGATGCCCCAGATCGGCGGCCGCTGCCTATGATTCGCTGCCTCGGCGGATGATGGTGGTCCCATTCGTTCCGAAATTTTCGGTGCCATCAGTCACGCACGAGGTTATTCGTTCATAGTAGCCTCGTGGCGTCGATATCAGCTTGATTCCCTTTTTATGTATAGGGGCGACATTGCTCCTTTTCTGTTTTCTAGCTTCCACGCATTTCGTACTGTTTTTGTTTTAGAAGATACTTTGATTATATAAACAGTATATATTCCACATTCGTTTCCAACATTCCCTGAAGGCACGTCTTACACGTACAAATGTCCAGCAAGATTTGTTTACTGGGAATATCCCATCTCAAAATAATAACACGAACAGCTCATGTTCTTTAAATGTTTAGGCATGTTGTAGTCTTAAATGCATTAGTTTTGCCTGTCTATTTTATAAATGTCGCTTTTGTGTGGAGTAAATTATTTTTTATCGTTTAAATAGGTTTCTGAAACAAAAATAGCTATTGTATCCTTTCTTAAAACACTGTATTGCGAGAAGGAAGTAATAAATAGGAGAACTTACTGTCCGCCCTATAGCAACAAAAAATCTGTTGTTACTTCTTATGCCCTGCTCCCTGAGCCCTAAAAGGAATGCCCGCTGATTTCAGCTGCATTTAAAATAGCTGCTCGGCACGACGGTAAGTCATGTGGGTCTAAAAAGTAAGGCCGTACTATACCGTTGTGTAGAGCTGCTATTTAAAATGCAGCAGAAATCAGTGGCTTAGAGAGTACTGCTCCAGACGCTCGAAACGCAAAGATTTTACCATTGTCGCGCACAATCATAGACGCCGTATCCCAAAATTATGTTATATTTATTAATAAAATACCTTGTGAGTGCGTGAATGTTAGTCACAATATAAAACTCGAGCTGATGTGTTCACGATGTCGCAAAAAGCTTCTTGAAGCCGTAAATCTCCCACTCCTATATTTATAACTTTCCACTAAATTCCATGATTAAGGATTATACACCTAATAAACACACAACTAGGCGTACTAATTGACACTAGTATTTTTTTTTTCTTAGAGCAAAGAACGACACACTATTATGGTTGTGGCTACAGCGTGTGAAATCTAATGGAACGCAAAACGCACCTAAGACTGCTGAGCCCATTCCAAGAGGTTCATTGTTTTAACCTCCCCCATATGAGCAAGGGAAACCGTCACCGATACAGCTGTAGAGCTCGCGTTGTGTTAGATCAACTGCTGCAACTTAACACTTCAAGGTGTTCAAAATTACCAGGAACCCTTCATTAATGATTCCTTTCTAACCATTTATGCTTGTGAATGCAAAACCGCGTAAACATACTGAAATCAGCTCACGACGCTCAGAGCTAATGCCAACGTCGAATGGCGATTGGAGGGAATGAGAGACAAGCGCGAAAAATAAACGTCTTTGAAATTGAGTATTCAATTTCGCAAGTTTTAATTTAATCGTATTTGTTGGTTAGTAACTTAGATTCCATGAATCATAAAAGGTAATCTCTTTTTTTTTTATTCTACCTTTTAATACGTTTTCTAACAGAAAGCGGTATATACGAGTCATTGGTGAAGAAGACCACTGAAGTTTAACTGAAATGATGCCAACATAAAAATCTTCATTTCTAAGAGCAAAATAAACGCGATAGAAGCGGTAAAGTGCTTCATGGACGAACTGCAGGTACCTTTCTGTTTCTTTTGAAGAAGTTTAAATGTGTTCTTTATACTTTCGTTACTGCTGCTTAAAAAAAATGGGCAGTGTGACACTGCCACGGACGGAGTTGTGACCCTATATAAGCATTGGCAACTGGACCCGAGTGTTTGGTTGTAATCCGACCGGTTCAAATCCTCTCCGTCATTTTTATAGCACGAAAGTACTGCACGGCCACTTGCTAAATCACTACTAATGACACAGAGTCACAGTATGACCATACTGAGCCTCAAAATAAGATCTTTCGACCCCACCCGGCAGACAAAGTATTCCTTCTATATCATATAGTTATTTCCACTCAGAGGCTGCAAGCGAAGACAACATAGTAAGGACTCGTGAAAATCGCTGTGTCATTCGCCGACACCTGGTGAACTTGAAAGCGCAAGCCCGCAGAGTAGAGCTTAAGCTCGTAAAATATAGTACACCTGTAATTGTGTCTCATGTAGTAACATAAGAGTGATACCGGAAAAACCTCCAGCCCTTAAATATTTGCTGCCGCAATGATATTTTTGCACAAAGTTGTACGCAAGGTTTCTCAATGCTATCCTCAAGCTTCGACAGTCTATGTATTTTAATTTCTGCGCACAACCTGCGTACAGCCTCCACACTAATCGCCAGAGAAATGGCACCAATCAGAATATTGTTTCTAGATAGACACACTGTAAGAGACCGACAGCGCAACACATTAGTGCGGGTAATCGAGGAAGGTATATGGCTATGAGCCCAGTGCCTGTTACAGTATTTTAGAGAGCGCCGGGCGAAGCATGCAAAGTAATTTAGGATGACGAGCGTTTCTAGAAGAATGACAGTCAGTGAGTCCCCAGAGAAGGAGACAGATGGCGTTGTGCCCACCGACTGACCGCCCCGTCTCGACCCCGCAGTCGCAGATGAGACCCCCATTCACTAATGTTGTTGTTGTCGCTATAGGTAGAAAGAAAAAAAAATGCACGGGCCTGCTACTGGCTCTGTAGCTGAGCCACCTGCGCTGCCTCATTGCGGACAGAAGATTGATTTGATTTGATTTGAATTATAGGAAAATAGACAAGAAAGAAAAGAAGAGGGAGAGAAAGACGCGCGCCTCAACAACAGCCGTCGTCCACCACCACCGAAGCGGTGGCGGGTGCAATGAAGGCTTACAACAGATGGTTGGTTGGTTCATAGGAAGGGAAAGGCGCAGTATCTGTCACACTTGCTCTGTGGACACCTGAACCGCGCCGTAAGGGAAGGGAGAAAGGTGGGAGTGAAAGTGGAAAGAGAGAAAGGGGAGCCGTAGTGGAGGGCTACGGAGTAATTTTGACCACCTGGGGATCTTTAACGTGCGCTGACATCGCACAGCACACGGACGCCACTTCGCTTCGCCTCCATCGAAACGCAGCCGCCGTGGTCGGGTTCGAACCCGGGAACTCCGGCACAGTAGTCGCGCGTCTTACCACTGCAGCACCCCGGCGGGGCGCTTACAACAGATAAAAATCAGTGGCTGGCTAGCCCCCGCCGCAAGCGGCGTTTACCTACCGTCCCAGCCCCATAGCGCCAGGTACTGCCACCATTCACCACCTCTCCTCTCCCATTCACGCAAGTGCCCGACGGGTTGTTGTAGCTGTAGGAAGGAGGAAAATAAAATGCACGTGCCTGCTACTGGCTCTGTAGCTGAGCCACTTCCGCTGCCTCGTGCAGACAGAAGAGAAAATAGAGAAGAAAAGGAAGAGGGAGAGAAAAGCGTGCCGCAACAACGGCCGTCTTAGAAAGTTGTATCAGAAGGGACTGATTGACTATAAATATTACGAGGGACTTTAGTGAATAAAGTATTGAAAGGCGAAAGCCTGCCAAGCCTCATCTTGTCTAAAGCTTCCGCCATCTGCAATCCAAAACTTGAACGCGCGCTAAGGAACGCCACACGACAGGAGCGATGGCGCACCATCCAAACGCAAAGTGTGTCCTGCTTTTGCGGCGTTCTGATGCGCCGAAGCGAGATGAGTCGCTGCCATCTGCATTGCCGCTCTTGTTCGCGTGCCAAGGAACGCCACCCGACGGGAGCGCTGATGTACTGTCAAAACACACTTGCCGGAGAAAGTGCAATATATACAGCGGATTTCCTTTCATGTAAATTAATGCGAAAGCGTTTGACTGCGTAGATCACAGCAGATTGTGGCAAGCTCTCCAAGAGATGGGAGTTCCAATTCACCTCATCTGTCTCCTCAGGAACCTGTATGAAGGGCAAGAGGCCACAGTCAGAACTGGGCATGGTCTTACTGATTGGTTTCCGATTGAGAAAGGAGTGAGGCAAGGCTGCATACTGTCGCCCTGCCTATTTAACCTATATGCAGAGTGCATCATGAGGAAGGCTGGTCTGGACGAGTCTTCAGCTGGAGTGAAGATTGCTGGAAAACGTATCAACAACCTTAGATATGCGGATGATACCACTTTAATGGCAGAAAGTGAAGCGGAACTCAAGAGACTTCTGATACGCGTACAAGAAGAGAGTGAGAAGTTTGGGCTTAAACTGAACATTAAAAAGACAAAGATCATGGCGTCTTGCCCTATCAAGTCCTGGAGCATCAAGGGACAAGAGGCGGAAGCTGTGACAGATTTTCTCTTCTTGGGCTCCAAGATTACCTCGGAAGGAGACTGCAGCCATGAAATTAGGAGACGCCTGCTTCTGGGAAAGAGAGCAATGGTTAGCATTGACCGCCTAGTAAAGAGCAGAGACATTAGCCTGCCAACCAAGATCCGTATAACTCGTGCTATGGTCTTTCCAGTTGTGATGTATGGATGCGCGAGTTGGACTGTGAAAAAGGCTGACCGCCGAAGAATTGACGCGTTTGAATTGTGGTGCTGGCGAAGACTCTTGAGAGTTCCTTGGACTGCCAGAAGATCAAATCAGTCAATATTGTCGACCATAAACCCTGACTGCTCATTGGAGGGTCAAATTCTAAAGTTAAAGCTCAGCTACTTTGGTCATCTGATGAGAAGAGAGGAGTCGCTGGAGAAAGATTTGATGTTGGGAAAGGTTGAGGGTCGCCGGAGAAGGGGTAGGCAGCGAACGCGATGGTTAGATGGCATCCTCGAGGCACTGCAGATGAAGTTATGTGATGTTAGGAAGATAGTGAGAGACCGGAAAGCGTGGCGTGACATGGTCAATAGGGTCACGAAGAGTCGGACACGACTGAACGACTGAACTGAACTGAAATTAATTATAAATATATGTAGCACTGCAACGAATGCCGACAAGAGACTAACGATGGGAGGCAAATTACAGGAGAAGAAGAGTACGCTTTCAGAGATCCTCTAATTTTAAGGCGGAAACCTTTAATGGCTCATACTGTCGTGGACAAAGTGTGTCCAGCTTTTGCGGCGGCTCTCGCGTGGAGTTCCTTAGCGCACCTTGAAGTGTGTAACTGCAAATGGCAGGAACGCTAGACAAGATAAACTTCTGGAGGAAAGGCGCGACAAGTGTGCGTTTGGATGGTGCGCCTTTTTTTTTTTCATCGCTCCTGTCGTGTGGCGTGCCTTAGCGCGCATTCAAGTTCGGGATTGCAGATGGACAAGAACGTTAGACAAGATGAGGCTTCGCAGGCTTTCGCCTTTCAATACCTTAGTCGCTTAGGTCAATCGTAATATTTACAATCAATCAGTCCCTTCTGATAAACTGTCTAATTTCTGCCAGCTAAATATGATTACGCGTCGCACTATGATGTATAAGGTGGGGGTACCACCTAGATTTTTATATAACTGTTCTTGAACCAAAAAAATAAATGACACTTTTTACCTTCCCTTTGACCTCTCTTCTCAATCACCTGTTCTCACGCAACTCTGATGTCATATCCCAAAAGTAAAAAAATAGAAATATGGCACTAACTTTAACGGTTTAACGGCTGGCTGTTGTAAAATTATGATAACACATATGTAATACAATTTAAACCATGCATTTTTAATGTTAATTTCAGTGCATTTACATTGCTTGCACTGATCCTTAACTGTCACAAAATAATGCATTTTACTGGGTATGAATACTTCATCTCAGTGGAGTTGCGCATTCTGCTTTAAGTATGTATTTGTTAATAACTATAGTGGTAAAACTAAAATGATGAAATTATTCAAGTGGGCGTTTTTATCCACTCGCGTAGTAGGCTAGTCTTCAACTACAGAAACGAAATCAATCATCACTATGACAACATTAGAGAAACTCTTCGTGCACTTCCTCTTTTGTATCAACCTCTCACTACCAGGCCAACACGCTTTCTTCAACGCATACACCTAACTGCACTCCTTACTCCTGCCCGATCATTTCTCTACAGCATCATTCTTCCGCATGCCCTATGCTAACTTAGAAAACTGCATTTTTTTGTCCCTGTTGCAATTCAGTCACCTTACTTTCTACACATTGGTGACCCTGGCCCAGGATATTCTAGACGCCTAAAAATGTCTTTCGGAAAAGTTCTTTCTTCGATACTCCTTTTATTATACCTGCATTTATATTATTCCTTTCGACTTCGCTATCAGATTTCCGTCATCTTGAAGCTCTTGCACGTGTAACAATCTCGTTATTATTATCATGCTTTCCATTATGTTGCGATGCGCACGCATTTCTTGTAGTCACTTTATGTGACTGCTTATTCGAGCTCTACATTATTACAGTGATAAGGCTTTGGAATCTACTCCAGCAGATTCCTTTTTCCTCCTTCATCTTCTCTCCTGCACCTCCTCATTAATTTCGCTACTTACACCGTAATTTTCAAGCTTCCCCCGCATCCAAAATTGCATCAAAAAGAAAGATATGTCCAAGAATATCTATGGCTTGTACGGGATGCAGTTCATTGAAAGAAATAATAATAGGCGTAGCAAGACGGGCTAGTTTTTGTCCAATACAATTGTGAGAGGTTCTTCCAGCGGACGAAAGACACACACGGAAAAGGTAGTGAAGACGCATGAACGCTGGATACACACCCGACGTTCGCGTGTCTTCTCTGTCTTCCTCCACGTGTGTTTTTATGATCTGGAGTAATATTTCACATTTGTATTCGAAATCACTAAAGCTTACATTTGTCAGATCTCTGCGATTCCTAGAGCAGCTCACCTCTGCAAGCGCGCAAATGACATCAGCGTATTTACCGTCAGTTTTATGGTTAGACAAAAACATATTTGCTTATCTGTCTTTTAATCCAGTATTTTCGCTTACTTCGGTTAATTTAAAGTGAATGCAATATGTTCACTTATATTATTAGTACCGAGCGCGATATTTTAAATACTTGTTAATAACATCAATATGTGAAATAAGTTACTGGATTTGAATTTCACGACCTTCGGCTTTGCGAAACTCTTTCTTGGAATGGTCATATATGTAAAGCCAATAAAGAGGTAAGGCTCTCACCTCACCGGTATAGGGCGGCTGCCTGCACAGAACTTCTAGTTACAAACAGAACCCAGTCTTGCAGTCCACATACTTTTAAAATTCAATTATGCATCCTTCGTTGGTGTAGATAACCGATAAAATCTTGACGCGTTCAACGATTTTACAAAGGGGGCTATCAACTACTGAGAATGATAAACAACCACAAATATAATATCTGCTTATTTCAATATTATTCCACAGACCTTGTTCAAAGTCAGTCATGCTCATCAACTGTGTTGTCTTGAGTAGATGCGGAAGTAGAAATGATCTGCAGAAATTTTTGTAACACTGCTGCACAAAATGTTTCACAGAAAGCGCGTGATAAATATAGAGCTACTGTTCAATGCGTATGTTCCCGTCTCGATACGAATTATTATATTTTAAGATTAGAATGAGATGAGCATAGATGTAAAGGATAATGTTTTAACCCTCCAAATTGTATCTTTCTTGTAATTGCCTAAATTGAAGTAAGTTCTGGTTTTCAAGTGGTGATTTTTACTTGCGAGGGTTGAATGCACACTGATCGGCCTATTTTCAAATTCATTTTTTGCTGCTAATCGATACTGCGTTTATCCTATTGCATTTATTTTATTCATTTCGACTTCGCTATCGGCTTTGCGTAATTGTGAAGCTCTTGCACGTGTAACAATCTCGTTACTATTAGCATACTTTCCATTACGTTGCGATGCGCACGCATTTCTTGCAGTCACGCTATGTGACAGCTTAGTAAAGCTCTACATTATTATAGTGATAAGCCCTTGGAATCTACTCTAGCAGATACCTTGGCTGCCTGCTACAGTATTATTGTGATAAACAAAAAAACTAAATGCCTGCAAAAATCACAGTAAAGTTTCTGTTACAAAAAACTAAATGAGTCAGCAGTCTGATTCGTTAGAATCACATTTTTTATTATTTTGCGTAAATGATTATTATATTTTATTTTATTTTCAAGCATACACTTCATATTTAAATTATTATTGTTGTAGCGTCGTTAGTACACATCATGACTATATAGCCACGTTGGTCGCATAGGCCAGTGAAATATCACGGCCGCTCGATGGAAGCGCGGCCTGCTACGTCGCCCGAAAGCGGCGGGAGGCGCCTACTTCCCGTCGCCACCGCCGCGGCGCCACCGTTCGGGGCAGCCGCGCGCGGAGAGCTGCGCCTGGCTGCGCTTTAAGGGAGGCGTCGGCGTGGTAGAAGCCTTTTATTTTAAGGATATAAGACCTCCGCTTCACACAATTAGGCAACACGAATGACTATATACTGTCATGTCTAGTGTGACCATGTCAGCACCTAGCGCTTGCTCGGCAACAATGTATACTGGAGTGTACCCCGAAAAATTTAATATGACGATGGGTCAAGGCCACTCGATTGGAGAGCTCGCATTACCGTGATGTTGCATTCGGATCTAGTTGTTTGTAACACGAAAATGTCACCCGGCTGTGAACAATTCGAAGCTGTTCAGCTGCCATGGTAGCCTAATGCATAACCACTTAACTATGTCGCGAATTCCGTGGGTCATTTTCATACCATTAACTCATTCCTGCATACAGCTTTCATACACAAATTTATGTAAATCTGTTCTAAGCTGACAGCGCTATCCAATAAAAATATATTGTCCTATTGTGAGCAATCTCTGTGAAAATGCGACATGTAACCAACCTTTCTATCTCATTCTGACAAATGTTACGTTGGAAATATGAAGATGTTTGTTAGGTTAAATCTACATGATACCCTGGATCTTCGACTCAGTTGGAGACCTTTACGCCAGAAGGCTATCCGTCATGGCTTCTCGCATTTGGCATGACCGAACTAAGCGCGCTTCAGAGAGCCTGTCTGCCTCAAGGTGCTACGTATATGCGCCGAAAGCTTTTATTATCATTTTTATTGGCTGCTCGCAAACCTGTACAATGTTTGCTGGTTTGTAATTTTCAATGGAAGAACGCGCATTGAGTGTTCCTGTTGTGAAACTCCTAGCTGCTATCACAAGAATGTTCAAGCTTCAGAGCGCAACTGCAGCCGAGATTCAGTGAGCAGCCGAGTACGCTTATTAAATGGCCACACAAAAAAGGTAGAAAATTACCAATCGCAGATGTAAAACCTTTCATGAGAGAGGTTTATGCCATAGCCATAAATGTCGCTCCACTGTTGAGTTGACATTTCCAGCCCAGCTCGCTATCAGTAGGTGCCGCAACTTAACCATATCTTGCATAGCGCCTCAGCATGGGCACGATCATTGTTTTCATAGATTAGCTGCAGGTACTGTGTACAGTGAGAAAACAATGATGAAATCAAAAGTTTACGCAGCTTGCTACTTCGCCGGACATCTTCAGACTTCATCATCCTGTTAATGAAGGTGCTCGTAAGCTGACAAAGCTTGATTACTTCCTTTGCGGGGTACATCAAGCCTCCATTGTCCTTGATTTTCCCCAACCTGTAACTGGTTCAGTTGACTCATATTTCCTGCAACAGGCCTGACTGACATGTCGCCTCAAAACCATTACCAAATATCACATAAATTAAGCAACAGAGCCACGTTAGAGTACCCGCTCTTTTCTACCTGCTTATTCACCGTATAAAAAGAACCACAAAAGCAGCCCGCACATCTCACCGATTGCATAATCACCTCAGTTTTAAACGCCTTTCGGGAAAAACCACTGCATTCAACTCATCAGCCCTGCCCCGTGCCATCATTTATTGTAATAGTCTTCCTGACAACTTTGTTCACACTTCAGATTATGTTATTTCAAAAAAAAAAGCAACATTTTGTTCTGAAGTGTGTTCTATAGTGTGCTTTTCAAATTTTGTTCTCTTTTCTTCTGTTTGCCATTGTATAAGGTTAACGTTTTGAAAATAATGATGTTCAAATAACCATCTTCTACCTGCTTCTGTTTCGCACCCCAGTTATGTAACCCCCCTCACATATTACTCCAATCGGAGCCCGTGAAGTATTTGAATAAATAAATAAGTATCCCCTAATTGCTGCCTCAGTCGCATATCATTAGAATGCAGCCTTGAGCCGCCGCATTATATGAAATAGCACCCTACACATAGCTATATAAAGCCCCTTTTTACTGAAGCCGTTCGAACGCGCCCTATAAGAGTATAGTGTGCCTGACTTGGGATCTAAGGGTCCCACTTTCAATAATTCCCATTTCACCCTTACATCTTATTGACTCTCTCTGATTTGGAAGCTCCTGCCACATTGAACATGTCATGTGTTCTCATTGCGCCAAAAGTGTCTGGCCATATCGCCAACGAACGTGCCTCTTACCAGAGAGGTATTTTTCCGACTTTCCGCCGACAGAGAGGGCGCCGGATTTTCTGTGGAACGGGGCTTTTCAGTTTATCGCATCGGCTCAAACAGTCTCAAGAGTATAGACAAATGTTGTATGCACAGGCTCCTTTACTTACAGGGCCACTCAGACTAGCTCGGCAAAATTTAGAACAAATTGTATGCTTATATAAAAAAAAAACACTTCGTACCGTTTTCTGATATGTCGTCGCAACATAACCTGCGAGAAAAGCTTCTGGTGCTACCTAATCGTGTTTGTCTGCTTCACAACACATCGTTAAAAATCTTAGTTCACTGGCCAGCTTCCTGGTAACTAAATAGGTTAAACAACATGACGGGAACACAGAAAAAGAGGACGACACAACTAGTGCGGTTGTGCCGTCCTCTTCTCCTGTGTTCCCATCACGTTGTTTGTACTGTTAACCTATAATTAATCACCAACAAGTCCAATCTGCTGTCCCTTGTAGCAAATTCAATGGCAGCTAATAGGGTATTATGCTTCAGCATCTGGACTTTTTAACCTCAGCGCCGCTTTCATTTCAGAGGAAGCGAGTGCATTTCCACTCCTGGCTACTGCCTTTGTCTGAAGCGAGCTCAGCAGATAAAATATGAGGGTCTCTTAGATGTCTCTTAAGCGGAGGACGGCGGAAGCCTACCCTTGTCCTATCATTTGCCTCTCATCGTTTGCTACAGTTCGTCATTTCAAGTCGTCGTTTGATATACTGATCGTTTCCCAGTCATTATGAGTCTACCTGCGTAGTCATTGTAGCCCTTACCACTCATAACTAAGCAGGTTACTCATTTAGAATCAGCAGTGCCCATTACATGTCATACTTTCACATATTGGTCATTTCGTAGTCATTAGCAGTAATGATGAGTCATGCCTAGCTATTATAGTCTTTACCACGCATTGTTAAGCACTTGTACTCCTTTCTAATCAATTGCGGTCATTACATGCCAGTTTGATATACTGGTCATTACAAATCATTTTAGTCATTATTACCCATTATTAGTCGTTAGCATTAGTCATTACCTCCATCAATGTCTAACGTTTATTGATTACCTATCACCATCAATCATTTTCATTCTTAATTTCTCTCTTTGCACGTCCGCTTTTTCGACAGCCACACCAGTGCACAGATGTGACGCACAGATTAGTCACAGCTTCTGCGCACAGTATTTCGCTCCATGAGCCTAGTACGGCTTTCGCCTTAAAAAGCAAACGCATCCCGTCTCAACGTTAACGTGCTTGGACACGCGCACACAAAAAAGTTTGCGTTTACCACGCAGACACGAGGCGAACGCGTCCAGAAAGGAAGCAAACCGCGCGCACAGAGCCGGTGACACCGGCAGCGACGTGTCCCCGAACAGTGGCGCCCTCAGCAGAAATAGCGGGCGCAACTGTAAACTCCCCAAGGACACGCTTGCCCATTGACGGCGGCGCGACGCAGCAGGCCGCACCCAGTGCGCTTCCATCAAGCGGCCGTGAAAATATACAGGGTGTGACATACTTCATTCTAATTTATGAAGCGCAATGAAAGATATATTTAGTGAAGTCATGGGCGCTGCTTTGGCGTAGTGCAGATAAAGGTATAAAAGTAATGAGCTGATAGCGCACTTGTTTCATTGAGTGCCCACAGTGATCATGCAATCATCCGCAGCGCACCTTCGCTCCTCGCCTTTAGGTACTGCTTTACAAAGCAAGTCGCCTGGTCATACCTAGCTTCATTCATTGCTTTACTGATTTTCGGGATTCTTCGGCGACTATGTTTCGCTAATTATTCCAACGCATAAGAACACTGTGCACATTTAGCCAGTGAAATTGATTGTGCCCAGCGTGGATCGAGAGAGTTCCCATGTTCATATAGATGTATCACGAAGCCATGGAACGATTGACCACCACAATTATTTTCACGAATTCCGATCCTGCATACCACTACATTTGTGTTGATCTGTTATGAAGCGCCCATGAATCTTTAGTTCAGAGCAATGTTTGGGAGGACTACTTTCATTTACTTCTCCTCAGCACGAGAATATGTCCGCAGACGAAGATCACGAAGATAAGTGGACCTCGCTAATGGCGGTTGAGTCAGATGCCTCAGCCAACCTGAGTAAGAATGAAAGAGTATGGGCTTGTGCTGGAAGTTTATCCACCATTTAAAATAGCGCCCCAGTTTCTCCCAAGTTATTTTCATATTAGTTGATGTTGTTCGGTTCCCTTTATTGCCTTGTTGAACTTCAAAATGTTACAAGGCATCTATTCGTTACGAATAAATTTCCTACATTACGCCAGCGATTGCTTTCAATATACATTTATTTGGCTTCAAGTTTATTAACTTACTGAGACGGGAACCTCTAAAAAGCTGTGTGAGGCAAATTAACACAAGTATAGAAAAAGGAAAGCATTAGGGAGCCTTAAGGCCCGACATGACCACATCCCCAAGGCGGAAAAAATAACGCACTCGCTAATAGAATAACCATGCATAAATATCTTACAAAAGCTTACCGATCGTAGCGCATACCGATACCCGCTACTTTATAAATGACCTTTTTTGATGACTAACATACGTCTGTGAGAACATCCTCTTCCGCGAAAATGTTGCACTCCGATGCACTTCAGGTATGAACACTGCTTTTCGTTTTTTTTTTAATGCGTTTCAACAGAACGTTAGAGAGCTTACGTCGAATGGCTTTATTAAAGTAAATGCTACGCTATCAAGCCTCTGGTAGATATTTACTTCTGTGCTGGTTTTGGTTCTTTATGAACTGAAACAGTTGCCACTGAAAAACGTGGACATATGCTCACGTTAGGATTTATTGAGTTAAAGCATTTTGCAAGGCCATGAAAGGAAATAATTGTTTTCCTGACATGTAAGCGTTATTTGTACAAGACTGCTGCAGTTTGTCTAAACATTAGTAGATTTACTATTGGCACTGGGTATATAGCGGGTGCGCGAGGCATTTAAAGATGCTATTTTGCCTTCAGGAAGAGAAGGATGCCTCCAGCTAAAATAGGCATATTTTTTCTAAAGTTTGGGAAACATTTCTTTTACTGTTTATTCTCACAATCACTTAATAAATTCGCCACCTGCATCAAAACCAAATAAATTCTGCTGCGAAAACGGCTGGTTGCACGGATCCAGTGCTCCTAAGAGACGCTGACAATTTTGTCAGCAATGACTTGTGTTCACAGAGTTTTTTTTATGGGGCCTTGTGTTAGCCTATCTCTCAAAGACGCCCCTGACATAATAGTCAAGTGGATTCAAATCTAGAAAACTAGGTGGCCACGAGTTCGAAGTGACGTGGTCATGGAAGTTGTCGGTCAGCCACTGCTGAAGTAGCAGGCGGTGTGGCCGGGAGCCGAATATTGCCGAAAGACATAAGGTGCTCCTTTCAAAACAGCATCATTCCAGGAGTTCACAACAGTAGCAAGCGGCTCCACATACCTGGCAAGCATTAATGTGGAGTCCTTCTGCACAAAAATGTGGCAGCATGAAGTCACTCTCGTTGCTGACGACTGCTAACCCTGCACATACGACGGAAATTTTTTATGCATCACAGCAGGCGTCTCATCAGCGCTTGCACAAAACCACCTGTCCTTACGGCGATTACTTTTTATTATTGGTCAAAGTTCTTTTCTTCTGAAAAAAAAAACCGAGCATTCTAGGCTCCTAGGGTCTCTTCAGCTTGCCAAGCGCTTGCTCCGGAGCAGACGATTTTCACGAGTTTTGGCAGATAAGAATTGCCCAATTCTCATGACAGGAATCCTCATGAGAATCCTCATCTCCTCGTGCACAGCGAGACTCACAGTTCACTCATCAACTTAGCCCTTTCGGCCCTGGTGGTGTCAATTGACGCCACAAGTAAAAATTTCCCTTGGCGCTTCGAAAGCGAAACCAAAACCGGCAATTTTTTTCCCGGGATAATCTTCAGGAATCCCTACTGCCATCGACACGAGCGTTCACGTTATGTTTTCACGCTGATGGCGACAAAGATGAAGACTCTCCGGCCAAAGCATGGCACGCGACGGGGCAGGTAAGCTCGCACTTTCAAATATTATAACTTAGTAATTATTCAAATGCACGCGTTCCTATTTTTATACGTAGTTTTT
Organism: Amblyomma maculatum; assembly: GCF_055883805.1. Classification (NCBI taxonomy): domain Eukaryota; kingdom Metazoa; phylum Arthropoda; class Arachnida; order Ixodida; family Ixodidae; genus Amblyomma; species Amblyomma maculatum. The sequence continues at coordinate 79,643,579 of NC_139353.1, forward strand.
AACGGTTAGCTAAGTGCAGGAGTGCTTGAACTGGATTAGCTGAGTGCGTTGTTTTTTCGTAGCGCCCTTTTTTCGCTATGTGCGATTTTGACGCCATGAGGGCTCAGCGGTTGCAAAAGGCGCCCTTTGAGTTACGACGGGCGCGGCGTTTCAGGTTGGCTATTTCTGTATTCTCGCAGATTCCTCGATCCCGGCAGCGCTGTTTTACTCCTGTCATCGAACTCAGTCCAGCAGGCTCCAAGCCGCTAGAGATGCGCTGTTTGAGCAGCTAGATAATGGAAATTTGTCGGATGTAGACGGCGAATACGAGGACGACGCTGCCGAGGTTCCTGCGACCGATCCAACGCCAACGGACGATGAGAGCGAGAGTTCTGATGACGTGTGTTCTCGTAATGTCCACTGGATGGTAAAGGACACCATTTCAGGAACCAGATGCGACATTTCGAGGGGCAGTTCATGATGTGCCCGAATTGGACAGAGAAATGCTATCGCCTAATCACTATTTCAGAAGATATGTTCCGAAAGGTGTCTTTCTGGAACTTGTGGATAAAATAAACCAATACTCGGTGTTTCAGAAGGGAACCTCAGTGAAAACTGACGAAGAAGAGGTAAGGCGGCATGTGGCACTTCATCTAACAATGGGTGTCTTGCGCTATCAAAGGTTGAGACTCTACTGGAAGCCTAGCATAAAATATGGTCTTGTAGCGTCAGTCGGCCTGTCACGGAACCGCTTCAAAAAACTCTGGAACAACCTGCATATCGTAGACGCTAACACTCCCAGCAAGACAGACCGCCTTTGGAAGGTGAGGCCCCTGCTGGATGCTTTTCAGAAACGTCGCAATGAGCTCGTTCCAGAGGAGCGGCTTTGCATTGACGAGCAGATTGTGCCCTTCAAGGGCCGTGTGGACATCAAGCAGTACATAAAAGAAAAGCCACACCCTTGGGGCGTGAAAATATTTATGCTCTGTGGCTAATCCGGCCTTATTTGTAACTTCCTGCCTTACCAAGGGTCGACAACGGCCCTGTCCGACGACCTAAAGTATAACTTTGGCATCCCAGGTGCAATTGTTATGACTATGGCTTCAGCGCATTCCATCTGGTGTGGGACACAAGTTATTTTTTGACAATTATTTTAGTTCTTTGCCTCTGTTACGTGAAATGCGGAAGAAAAAAAAAATATTTGCTGCTGGAACAATAAGATCTAACAGATGTGAGAAGTGTCCCTTGGTGAGCGAGAAAGATCTCAAGAAAAAAGGGCGTGGCTCATCGGATTGCCTTGTGAGTGGGGACGGAAAGGTGGCCGTAACGAAGTGGCAGGATAACAGGTCGGTGACCTTGGCATCCAACTTTCTTGCTGTAAATGTTGAAGACACCGCTAGGTGATGGAGCAAAACAGAGAAGTGTTTTGTGGGCATCAGACGACCAGCTGTAGTCGGTGCATACAACCGCAGCATGGGTGGCGTCGACAAAACAGATTTCCTTGTGGCGCTTTACCGTACAACCATCCGGTCAAGGAAGTGGACCCTTAGGATGATATTCCACTTCATGAATCTGACGGTAGTGAACGCCTGCCTTGAATACCGGAAAGAAGCGGACAGGCAGCTTATCCCGTCAAAAAAACAGCTTGACTTACTCGATTTCACCTTGAACGTGATTGAAGCGCTTTCGGCAGCTGAGAGTAAACCTTTGACTCCGAAGAGAGGAAGACCCTCAGCGTCCCCTCTGCAGCCTGCAAAACAGGCTAGGTTCACAGAAAACAGGCCTGTTCAAGATGCCAGGTTGGATCTGATCGGACATTGGCCCATTCATGACGAATCAAGGGAGCAGCGATGCAAAATGGAGCACTGCGCTGGAAAATCGCGCATCAAGTGTGAGAAATGCAAGGTCCACTTGTGCCTTTCAAAGTCTAGGAGCTGCTTCAAAGTGTTTCACACTCGATACTAAAGAAACTGTGATTTCCTAGCGCTTCGTGGAAGCCTCAGAATAAAGAATCGAAAATTTTAATTTTACAACCCTTGAGCCGTGATGTCCTATTTTGACGCCACAACGCTAACTCGGTAACTATTTTCACTACAAGGTTGAAACTTTCTGAGGATATTATTTAACTAATATAAACGTGAAAAAATTAGATAAAAAATTCTGCAGTCGAAATAAAAAATTCAGGGCCGAAAGGGTTAGGGTTCCTTTGATATGGCCCGTATTAACTTCCCTGGGTCATCACTTACAATGATTTGCAGCCGCTGAAGAAAATCAGGTGTTTTGACCGCATCTGACCGCTGACTGCGGTATTTTGTTTTCGCCACAGATGCAACGCCACCGTCAGAAGTAGATGAATTCCGTCTGCGCTTTTCTAACGAAAGACTTCGCTAGATTGAGAAAGTTGGCAATTTCTAAGTAGCTGTTGTGCGCGGCCAGTACGACGAAAACTGCATGGTGTTTCTTTTCCTGTGTCAACTTGCACTCTTCCATTTTCGAACAAACTGTGCAGTATGGATGATAATGGGTCCAGCAACAAGCTGCATGCCTAGATAGATACGCTCAGCCTGCTGGTATCTATGGCGATAAGGAATAGTTACCTAAAATACCTCGCGCACTCGGTATGTAAAGTACGCGTTCTCAACAAAACTGATAAAATATATTACTAGTCTCCTAGTTCGAACTTGTAGTTTGATCATTATCTCGTCCTTAGCCATACCCCGCGCGCGTACTGTCTTTGGTAAAAGTAACCAGGCTGCACGGTTTGCTTCTTAGCCCTGCAGTTAGTTGTCTATAGGACATGCCAAATTATTTATCACCTGTACGGAAAGAAAGCCCCTCATTCTTATATGTAAGGACCATGCTTTGCCTTTTGGAATAGATCAAGGGCTCCAAACACGGCTGAGAAGCAAACCCTGCAGCCTGGTTACTTTTGGTAAGGACGGTACGTTGTGCTCATTCAGCCTTTAAAGCCGTACGAGGCGCATTAACCAAAGTTTGCTGTTGAATTTTTAAGTTAATGTGTCCTCACTTTACATCTATTTAGCAAGAGGTTATGCAATATAGACTGCGGAAGTCCAGATTCTTCCTTCATTAGCGCGTCCAGCTACCACCACAAAATCAGGCATCGGGGAAGAGCAGAGGGGGGGGGGGGGGGGTCAGGTAAATTCCTTTCCTTCAGGGAAGCGGGAACAGCGGTAGGTACGCCACCGAGACGTCTACACGAAATCCGACAAAGAGACAAGAAGCTTCTCATGGATCCAGCCGTTAAAGCGAGCAGTCTTCTCATGCCACCTCCCGTGCAGAGGCGCAGAAGCCAAGGGAAGGCTAGAACTAGGCCTTCAGCGTCCGCGGCAGGACTGGTTGTGCATGTCCACCGGTACCCACCGGTGTTTTTATTCCTAGCAACGAAGCGCCCTTAATGACCGCACGCCACAGCGGCCTCCCCGAGCAGACGCCGTGCTATGGCGTTGTCTGAAGAATGTGGCAGGCAAGGGCGACTGCAATTCTCCACGCGTGTAAATGTTCGCCGCATAAGTCGCACCCGTATTTCCCAGCCGTTGAGTCAAAAGGCCTTTTTGTGTAGCCATCTCCTTCCAAGTAGAACGGTGTTGTTGTTGTATAGCTAGCGGCACGGTTTGTATTATTTGCAAGTACATTAAATAGCATTCGAGTGCTACCGCGTCTGTCTTCTAGCTTAATGGTCACCGCCTTTCCTCCGAGGGACGCTAGGGAAGACGCTGCATTCCTGCAATCGCTGCGGTGCGGAAGAGTGCTCCGCGTAACGTCACAATGGCCGCCTAAAGTGTGGCATACCTTGGGACAAGGGACAATAGTCCGTTCGCGGCGTGGGCTGCCTGCCCCACTTGCAAAGTGTTAGGCCTGGCCAGCAATCAAAGTGCTCGCAAAGATACTATGCTTCCCTCTCTGCGAGGTGATAAGTGTAGCAGCGTTAAGAAATGGCCGTTAATGTATTGTCTGTGTAGCATTTTTTCTAGACCTTCCGGGCTCACAGCCACGACGTCCGCTCATGAAGCGCGAGACCCAACAGCCCACTAACAAAGGTAAGCAGGAAGCAAGTGAATGCCTCAGCCCAGACAGCAACTGGAGTTTGCTTACTTTATATGTAAATGCTTTCTGTCTTTTTGGCTCTGAGAGCCGAGTGCCGCTTTCCACTAGCTTTGATAGCAATGTTGCAAGAAAGCGCCGGAGACCCCCTACACCGCTGGACACAGTGAATGCCGGACGCTCCGAAGTTGCTCTTGTATGACAGCCGGCGCGTAGTAATACCCATGTTTCCTTCACAGGGATATATCTCTATGTGGCGTTGTGTGCTAGCTGTAGTCTTAAGCCATAGAGCGCTGTCACGAAATCGGCGTACATTTTTATCAAGCCGGCGCAGCGCGAGGCCCGCGCGGTGCCAATTGGAGAGAAAAGCCTCCTTCCCCGCGCGAGAGAGCGCGTAGCTTTGTACGCGTTGCCGTCACCCTCTTTCCCATTGCCCGGGGACGACGGTGGTTCATCAGTATAGAATGTGCCAGACCTTTCGTGAACTTTTTATGGGACCTAACCAATGACGACACGCGGCTCGATGGGAGTTGAAGAGAGCGCTCTAAACAGCGAAGCTAAGTGTGTGTGCGCGCTAGCTTTGACGCATGTAAACAGACAGGCGCGGCGCGCCCTATTTAATGAGACCGCACCGCTTGTGTAGTCAGTCAGTCACTCATTCAGTGCTTGCGGCGTGTTCGTCAGTGCTTCGACTGGACTCCCGGGGATCACCTGCTGCTGGCAAGCCCACGGACGTGCGAGGTAGCGGCGCTCGTCTTGCATGGCGGCCACTTCGTGTCTCTCGAGGCGTCGGATTATAACAGTGCCTGGTGAACAATTTGGTGCTTGTTTTTGTGACTCTCTCGTGTTTGATCTATTGTAAATCCTCTGTGTTATTGAATACATCTGTAATTGCATGCTTAGCGTTTGTTTTTCTGTGAACCTCTCGTCTGTGCAATTTGAGTGTTTGTGTATTCCTCTGTATCGTCTCTTGCTGTGTATAAAGTTTGTTTTGTTTGTTACTTCTGACTCCAACCCTTACTCTGGCTTGAACCGGCGACAGCTGGGCACCAAACGGCCACCCCCTTCTGTCACTACTAGGTAGTTGAATTCCGGCTGAGATTGCCACGCGGGTCGATGGCATCTCCTTTGTGACCGGAACAGCTACCCTCACTCACTCTAAGGGTGTCTGGGAGTGTGCGCACCGTTAAGGGCGCATCGTTAACAATCCCCCTAAGTATAACCGGGTGACAAGCGATTAAGTTGGAAGCTCTCAAGAGCTGCCTGGCCCGCATTGGAGGACCCAGTTGTGTCGTAGTGCATAGCACGCGCAAATGTGTCTCGCTTATTTCACATTAGTTAACCTCGCTAGAGCCGTGATATCTTGCTCCGCTAACTTCGATTGAGCTTTGTCTTTTTCAAAAGGAAAGGTGAATATAAAATTTCTTGTAACCAGATTATTATGCCGGTAACTGAAACGCCCGTGCGCGTTCAGTTCCACAGAAACAAACCATCGACGTTTAACATGAACGGGATAATGTGTGGTGCCGGATAAAATTGCTGGCCAAGATATTATTAAATAGTCAATTTGAACAATTTATTCTACCTTGTTAAGATCCAAAGGGATGTGTAGATATGCAGTGAAACCGCCCGGTATGGTGCCATTGTCTACGGCTTCGCCTGCTGCTCTACAGCAGGGGAGTGACCGTAAGCTGCGGTGTCTCATGGAACCGGTCCGCCAAAACAGGAGAAGTGGTGTACCACTGCTGCCAACGAAGGCGCGTCAGCGGTGAACAGCGCCTTCCAGACAGGTGTCCTTTGGAGATCTCTCGATGGACAACGGGACGCCTTTGCTGCTCTTCAGATGGCACTTGCGCGAACTTTCCTGCAGCTGTCAATGCAACGCTCGCCCGCATTTCGCAGATGCTATCCAAAGAGCAGCGCTCGACAATCATAGACCAACAATAAGAGAGAGGGATATCGAAAACCAGTTTCCTTTTCTATCACCGTAGCCAAATTCCACCTATCGAGGATCTGTGAAGCGCCAGATGGGAGAAGGTAACCGGCAAACTATGGGGGAACTGGCTGGTGCTAGGTTTCTGGCGCGGATGGGAGGAGCCGCTGTGCATGGCCGTCAGTCGTCTGGTTCCAAACTACGAAGCAGCCGGTAATTACCACACGCTCTGCCATTTTCTGCGGCAGACGCCGCGGCATGGCTTTCTTGAAAGAATGGGTGCCGATGAGGGATCCCGTATGCCATTCCCGGCGCGGGCAAATTTTCACAGCCGAAGACCAAGCCCTATTCCCCAGCCAGTAAGACAAAATTTCGGAGGTAGCTAGTTAGTATACACAATCAACACGTTTTCCAAGGAAAACGTGTTGATTGTGTATACTAACTAGCGAGAATGCTTTGTATTATTTGCAGTTGCAATAAAGAATATCGGAGTATTAGCGCTAAGTCCTCCAGGTCGTTCTTTCGTTTTTCCTTCCGGCTTTTGCTAGTGATGATGCTGTACCCGCAGAGGGATGGGGGACATCCCCTAATAATGCCAGAACATCCCTGTGTTCGTATTGTTATAAACAAGGAAGAAGCGGGAAGTGGCGAGGGCAGGAGCGTTAGCGCTATGCCCACCGATAAGCTTTAAATTTTTCTCACAGTCATCGGACATCATCTCTCTGTTCTTTAAGTTCATCGCCTTGATACCCCGTAATACCTTGGTAGAGGTGCTGTGTATGTCTTCATCACTCGTCATTCTGGTCCGGAGCTTCGGTGCCCTTTGTTCGCTTGCACCGTCGGAAGTGGGGTCTATGAGCAGCATCGCTTGGCTATTCCCCTGCCTATCGGACCCGATGAGACCTTGTCGTTCATCCGCCCCGTATTTTTCCCCGACCGAGCAACACAACGAAGGTAAAGACAGATGATGCCATCTACCAAAGAGACCACCCACACGACCGCAGGACATTACGAGAGACCTGATTGACCTGATGACTCCACTGCCGAGACACTGACAAGACCTCACAAACACAAGAGCACACCCCATATGGGCCTAGGCTTCGGCTGTCGCCTCTTTTCGACCTGTGGCCATAAAGCTTCCTTGAATGGGATTCATCCGGGAACCAATATAGCAGCCCACAGTTGTCTTTTTCCTCCTTTCTGTTCTCGACATCTACAAACGCCCTCGTCGACGATCGGGACGATCACCCTGTGGCCCTAGGTTCTGTTACGGACGAGAAAGAAGCGGGCAGTGGCATTGGCAGGGAATCTCGCGCTGGGTCCTCCACAATTCATCAAATATTCTCAAGGTCATCGGAAGTTATCTCTATGTTCTCTGTTATTTTTGTTCATACCCAGTGGAAAAAAACTACAGAACTGTGTCAATGTCAAAAATACTACAAAAAATCATTTAGTTCTCTCGTAAGCATCAGTCTTTTGTAGTTCTGTAGTACCTTTCCGTAGAAAATTTCTGTTGTCTGTAGTTCTGTAGCACTTTTCTGTTGTAACTACAGAAATTTCTGATGTTACTACAGAATGTTCTGTTGTCACAACAGGTTTCCCGCCAAAAACCGCACAGAAATTTTGTCGTAACAACAGAAACGTTTCTGTAGTTTTTTCCGACTGGGTAGGCTTGCCACCCCGTAACAATATGTTCATATTCAAAGCAGACCGCACTTAATTTTACCAACCTGCTTGTAACAATAGATGCTACTATGTTTCATGGAAAGTTGAACAGAATAATTTCAGCGTAATGTCTCCTCATTGAGGACAATCGGAGCATCTCATCTCCACAGTTCCTCTTAAGGTGTAAACTGAGAGTAGCTAAAGCATCAAAAACAGACCATGCTGCTTTAAATAAGAGGCGTTTATGATATCGTTTGAACACATTTGTACAATAAACGCCAGCAAACGATTTTTTTTTTACATGGGATAGTTCTATGCGTATGTTTGTGGATGCTGTACTAAATGTTTCTATAGACTGGAACCGTGCTCCTCGAGAAATATATGCGTGTAAGGTGGAAGTTATAGCCTCTTGTCTCTCTCCCTCTTCCCCTATCTGTTTTTGATGAAAATTGAGCAGACTCATTGCTATGGCTTTTTTGCAGTTTTTGGTGTGAGTTTTTGTGTCGTGCAGTTTTTGTTGCGAACGTTTTAACAATTATTTATTTTTGATGCTGCTGTCTTGGTTACAAAGCCTTAAGGTGGTGGGTACAAAACGCAATAAAGAATCGAAGTGTATTGCCCCGCCGGGGTGTTGCAGTGGTAAGACGCCCGACTACTGTGCCGGAGTTTCCGGGATCGAATCCCGGCCTCGGCGGCTGCGTTTCGATGGAGGCGAAACGAAGTGGCGTCCGTGTGCTGTGCGATGTCAGTGCACGTTAAAGATCCCCAGGTGGTCGAAATTACTCCGTAGCCCTCCACTACGGCCCCCCTTTCTCTCTATCCACTTTCACTCCCACCTTCTTCCCTTCCCTTATGGCGCGGTTCAGGTGTCCACAGAGCAAGTGTGACAGATACTGCGCCTTTCCCTTCCCATGAACCAACCAACCAACCAACAAAATTTAGCGCTACATAAATTAAGACACATGAAGTCGCAAGCTAAGTGCAAGCGAATGTAGCAGGTGAAATGAGGCAGAATACAAAAAGACAACCATTTCAGGAAATAATAGGCAATAAATTAAGATCATGCGCTACATTTTGACAGACGTGATTCAAATGTTTGCAGTGGACAATGCAGTAAATAGATCGCATTAGAGGCAAGACAATGTAAAGCCGTAGTAACAGATTTTAGAGAGCGTCTTAGGAAGAATTGCTTTTGGAGGCAGTTAGCTGTGACAATATCGACATGTTTGTTCCCCGAGAAAGTGACATTAATGCAAGGCCCATTCGCTTGTCTCTGAGAAGATAACTTTGGCATTGCTGGTGTTGTATAATTGATGGCTTTGTCTTAACGATGTCCTCTTAAAGACCGCTTTATCAAACTTCATTTTCCTTTACCATTCTCTATATCATTTTATTATCCCTTGAATACCACGAATCATACAAGCTTGATCGTCAACAAAAGAAATTGTATCGTACAGTAAAAAGTCCTAAACGTACAACCTGATACCAACCGAAATATCATGAACGATATCGTTTATATAAACGAAAAATTCCACGTAGTCAGCTTAAAACAGCTGACTGCGTATGGATCTAACAATTTCAAAAACAAAACCTGTAGAACCTGCTGTTGAGCATCTGCCTTTTAATATTTAAATACATACCGCGACTAGAGGTTATTCTCAAGCGATTTTTACCTTCGAGCAAGACCACAAACATACTGGCCATTCTATCCATCCGAGTCCTCTGCGGAGAAAATACAGCCCTGTAGGCATTGAATTCCTGATGGTTCGAAAAAGATACCCTTAACTGGCCAATTTGTTGTGTGCTGCATGATTACCACATGTTCCGGCATCTAAGATTAGCTTCAAGTGCCGCCAATTGCGACATTCGTTTGCTAACTGAAAATACGATACACTACCGAACGCTATCAAAGCAGCAAAGTAGCGTATTTCAATATATATATATATATATATATATATATATATATATATATATATGGACAACTGATCAGAGTTGGGAATGTCATTTTACGATCCCTCGTCGCAAAAATAAAGGCAGGATTACAGCTGCGTTGCTTTATGCATATAGAGATGACGCCCCGCATACACAGGGATATCATGTAAGCGTCCAGGTAATATTTGACCGTTTGAGCTCGAGTAACATATTCTTTCGATATTTTCAAGAACATCTCTGAAGTTTGCACAAACCAACACTAGCTGCTTTTGAGTTTGGTCTTCTCCCGCCACCTTTGCGCGGCTATGCATAGAGTCCTTCGTATTGAGCTGCGCCGCTCTGAATAAACTCGCCCCAGTTCCAGCTCTTCTCTTGTTCGCCTCAGCTCTCTTGGAGAAGCGGTGACAGGAACACTCTCTCGGGACAGCAGGAACGGCGCCTCAACGTTTTCCATCTAGCTGGAATCCCTTGAGGCTCTTGCAAGGTGAAGATATCGACAAGCACTTGTATTCAGTATGTCATGAGGTGAGTGCAGGCGCACTTACCCTACACGTGCAAATTGACATGCACTGACAGAAACGCCAGTGCACAAATGCCTTCTTTTTTTTTTTTTTCGGAAAATAGTTGTCCGAAGCATATATACCTCCACCTAGACAAGGAGGTGTTTCAGGCACCTCGGAGACTTACAGAGGCTTCTACTACCATTTTATCTTGTGTTTTCACGACCATAGCCCTGCACAGCATTGTTACAATATGTATACAAAGAGACAAAAGGAAAGAAGAGAGGAAGTACTGATGGTTATATAACGGAAGAAAAGCAACTAACCCTACATATCTACATGTTTGTGTTGTGCGTTTCCGATGGAATTCACGTCGTTTTCTTCTTTCATTTCTGAAACACCTCTACTTCCATGAGAATGTTTGCGCTTTCGAAATCGTTCTCTAGCTTCGGTGTGTTGGTGCCGGCATAGCCAGGAAGAAGATGTTCGTCTGTGACGTTCAGCAAAAAGCAATCCTTTGCTCATCATATATTTGTCTTATAATTCACAGATGTTTTCATCTTCATTTGCTTGTATACTTTTGTTTTCATTCCCTTTTTTTGATATAAAATTCACTGTGTACTCGACAGCAGCGCTCCGAAGAGACACGAGCAATGCATTGCGCAAAAATAAAATTTATTTGCGTGCGTCAGAAAACATTGCCAACCGGCATACTTTATACATTTGGCATTTTTTTATGAAGGTAGCAGAACGGTTACTTAAGAAAATCGCTTTTTTACTTCGCTTTACATAGGCGAAGAAGCAACTTGAAACGGATTAGTTCGTAAGGATTGGCGTCCTGAAGCAAATCACGCAATGCGGGAAGCTGAGTAGGATGGTATGTAAATTTCGACGAACTGGAGTTCTTCAACGTGCACTGACATTGTACAGTACATCGGTTCCCTGCCTTTCACTTTGGAGAAATGCGGCTTCTATAGCCGTAGCCGTACTCATATTCTCGGTTTGAGTAGCTGAGTGTATAAACTATTCAGCTAATGCAGCGTGGCACAAGAAAAGTAAATAGTTAGCTATCTCCAAGAGGGACGACCTATACTTTTCAATCCAGAACAGCATATCAGTGGTGTGGCACAAGAAAAATAAATAGCTATCTTCCATAGAGACGACCTATATTTTGCAATCCAGAAAAGGATATCAGTGGCGCTCTTGCTATTATTCCCGTTGCAGCTTCGTTTAGGGTGACAACACGACTTAGCTTTTAAAGCATATTATAAAACCTATTTGTGTCGGATCCTAATGTTGCTGTGATTGCCTAATACGGTTGCCTGTAGTTAGTTGCAGACTAAGGAGTTAGTTGGTTGTCCTAGCGGCTAGGATAATAAAACTGGTCACTCGGAATTACTGAAAAATTCGTGTTTAAATGGCTTTATTTTGTGATTGATAAATTCGAGTCAAATTAAGGGTCTATGCCCTAACATAGTAAAAACGAAACGCGTGTAATGCTCGGAATGCAAGGTGGGCATGATTTGCAATAACACGCGGTGCATAGCGGTAGAAGAGACGGATGACCACTTCAGGTGCAGATGATGCGTGCTGTGCGAACGCCTAGGAAGAGTAGCTGCGAATAATGTTTCACTGGTGTCACGTTTATTTGCCATAGAAATGCAGCTGGAGCTGGAGAGAGCGTAAAATGGTAGGCAGAGGAGAGAAGTGGCCGATGTAGAGGAAAACAAGGGCGGAGTCCGTTATCGATATTGAAAAATGCTACACATAGCGAGGAGTGCTTCGGGATGGATAAAGTCCGAGACAGAGCGGCATAGCAATAGAGTGCACAAAGGCACACAAGACGCGCTGTTATTTGTATTCGACATGCACAATACCAGGGTAGATTCATGGAGTTGCTTGTAGAGCAAGTTATTGAGGGGGCGCGTAAACATCGCTAGAAGAGGGTGGCCAACAGTTTCCGGAAGAGCGAGAGAGAAGGCTTGTCTAGGCGGCGTTATGGTACGGTGACTAAAACATTAAATGGTATAGCCGAGGTATAAGGGAAAGGGTGAAGAAAGGTAGCTGTATTGGGAGCGAGGTAAGGCATTCAGCCGCGTGCTACATGTAACGAGAGACGAACTGTCGGAGAAATCTGCAGAGCGTGGCGAGATAAATGTGGCGGCCTATTTATTTGATCTTTTTAAATATATCAGGTGAGAGTAGAGGAACGATTGGCGCACTGAGCGGAATATTTGTTGGCAGTAGCCCCAAGGGTGCAGACCGTGCACAGTACCAGAAGTGCTCGGAAAGAACGCACAGTCTCAAAGGAAGCGGCCAGAGATAACAAGGAAATTAAATGATTGATTCGAGAGATGCATTTCGAGGTAACCGATACCAACACAGAAGTACGTAGACCAGCCTTGGCAAGGGATTTCAGCGAGATGAAATTCGTTTCAAGGAAAAGATTGGTGCTGAGAGAAACTGACGCCTGGCAGGACGTGGGATCGCTTTTTTACGAGGTAAGCGAAAATTTCGAGCTTAGGGCATTACAGTGAAAGAGAAAATGTCATGCAAAAAAAAAAAACTCCAATCAGCCGACTACAACAAGAGAAAGAAATAAATCTAATACAAATGGCATTTGGCAGCAGCGGCAGCTTGAGTGACGCACCTCGCCTAAAGCTCCTCTGTGATTTCCCAGTTCGTGTTGCTGCCGCTTTCCTGGCCTCTGCATCTGTGTGCCCCTTGTACGTGCGCTGTTCTGGAGGCTGCTACTTCGGGACTGCCGTTTTGAAGTTGGCGCCTTTCTTCACGCAACAAGAAGCTTCTTTTCCATTCGTGGCATCCCTGGGTGACAGCGGCGACAGCGGCGACACATCTTTGCCTTATAGGCTTCGTCTACTGTGGGCGTTTTTTGCTCGCATTTGGCAGCAGCGGCAGCTAGTGTGACGCACCTCATCTAACGCTCCTCTGTGATTTCCCCAGTTGGTCACTTTTCTTATACCTTCAGTCCAAACCTGGCGCTGCTGCCAAAGAAACAAAAATTCTTGTTGATGCATTTCTGCTTTTACCGGTCTAGTTTTTGACATGTCCCGTTGTTGCGCATGTAGAGGAGTGCTGTCTGAAGAGCACTCACAACTGACATGCTGCGCGTGTGACTTTTCCTTCCACTCGGGCGCTTGCTCGGGTGTGACTAATGAAACCCTCAAGGGGAAACGAGAATCGTTTAGAAAAACATTGGAAGTGTGGGTCTTGCACACCGAATACAAGTAATGGCGCTATCACAGGGAAAGCCGACCAGGCAGAAGTTAATATACCTACAATTCTGTTAGACATAAACAGAAAGCTTAGCTCTCTCCTTTGCCTCTCTGAAAAAGGGGACGGAATCGAAAAGGCAATTGACTTGCTTTCGGCTGAGTTCGACAAGTTCAAAGAACGACTCGATGCCCAAGAGAAGGACACAAAAGAGCTCAAAGTTCGAGTTACAGTGCTGGAAAGCAACTCTGCTGGGTCTGATTTGACCGAGATCAAGTCTAGTGTCAATGACCTGGAATGGCGTAGTCGGCGTTTAAACCTAGAATTTCATGGTGTTATTCAGAGCGAACAGGAAAACCTACTGGCTAAAATTATTAAGTGGGGGCCGAGGTTTCTCTTAAATCACTACTGCAACAGGATGGCAGGACCATGCATAGACTGCCCGCGAAAAAGGACAGAACTCCCATCATTCTTGTTCGATTTTCTCGTCAGGAGCTAAGGGACAAATAGTTCGCCAAAAGGAGCGCCTTCCGTGATGTAGACAGCTCTGTCTTTGTCAAAGAAAACATGACCAAGTATTCACGAGACCTCCTTGGAATCTTGAAAGAGCAGGCGAAACGATTTGGCTTCAAATTTGCTTGGCATGTCAATGGCAAAATATTGGTTAGAAGGAAGGAAGGGTACTCCGCCTTTGCTATTCGGTCAGAGAGTGACCTTTCTCTGCTAGCCCAATAACTCACCGTAAACCTAAAACTAAATATGGAGTGTCACGAATTACTGCTTCCCCATAAAGTAAACGGTTGCCTCGACCTAAATAATTTCTCTGCCTTACATATTAATGTCCGGTCTCTGCGTAACAAGTTTGATGACTTCTCATATTTTGTTGGCTGTCTGCAGCACAATTTTGATGCAATTCTGCTAACTGAAACGTGGGCCGTATGCGATGCTGACTTGGTGAAACTGCCCGGCTATGATCCTTGTTTCCTGAATCGCCGTTCTCGTGGAGGGGGTGTTGCCATTTAGGTAAAGAGCAGTGGCCTTCATAGCGAAGTATTACCTGAGTTCTCTATAATGAATCCTCACTGTGAAATGCTCGCGCTGAAGACTGCGGACAAAATGGCTTCTGTCGTTTACAGGCCGCCGTCAGGTTAGACAGATAAGTTCTTAACACATCTCGACAAATTTCTTGATTTTGCCGCTGAAGTCCAATACTCTACTATTATTGGTGGTGACCTCAACATTATTACACTTGCACCTTCTAGTATAAATCGCCTATTGAATCACACAATTGCTTCATATGGTTTTACAAATCTTATCACTACACCCACAAGGATAACAACGACGTCAATCAGTACAATTGACCTTTTTATAGTAGACATTGTCTCCCCCGTCATTTCTGCCGGTACTATTGCTTGTGACCTTATTGACCACTGTGCCATTTTTGTATCCGTGCCACATGGCTGCTCAACAAGTTACGCACAACCAAATAGTTTTGCTTATCAATGTATAACTGATGTGACACTTGCCCGATTTCGCGCATCTGTACGCGTTGCAGATTGGAACTGTGTTTTTGCCTGTTCTTCCGTTGATAAATCTTATGAACTCTTTATAAGTACTTTGAAAGACATTTACAATAAGTGTTTTCCCTGGAAAACAAAGAAGTCAAACACGAAACTCCGTAAACCTTGGGTGACTCCAACACACATCAAAATGATCAATCATAAGCCTAGGCTCTTCAAACGCTTTATGTCGACTCGTAACCCTGATCACCTTACAGCTTTCACAAAACACCGCAACAAGTTAACCAACGAACTGCGAAGATGTAAATATGCCTATCAATCGCGTATCCTCACTAGCAGGGAAGGTCCGAAAGCATTTTGGAAACTTTTAAATGAATCGTTTCTAAACAAGAATAAAAATACGCCCTTAGGTCAGCTTGTGATCGATGGCTTGCCCTATTCCCGCTCTTTGCTGGCAGAAAAATTCAATGACTTTTTCACAAGCTTAAGACCGAGTGGTTCCGCGGTCGAAGTACTTCGGTATCTCCAAAATACAGGTTTAGAGACTTTTGCTTTTCATTTAACGACCAGCGAGGAAGTTTTTAGCGCTATAACGAACCTAAAAGCTACAAGTTGCACCGATTTCGATGGCTTCCAAATTAAACCGGTTAAATTTGTTTCGGATCTCTTAGCACCATGCTTAAGCTACATCTTTAACTTGTCGCTCACATCAGGAATTTTTCCTGCACGAATGAAATATGCAAACGTAACTGTTATTTTCAAAGGAGGCGATAGAAACAAGATGACAAAGTATAGGTCAATTTCTATTCTCCCTGTTTTTTCAAAGGCTCTTGAAAAAGTAATACTCAAGAGAATCGATTGGTTCTTTTCTAAACATGCCTTAATAAATGCCAGTCAGTTTGAATTTCGAAAGGCAAGTCCACGGAATCTGCTTTATTCTTGCAAAAGGAAATTATTTTAAATAATATCGAAGCTAAAGGTTTGATCTTTGGAATTTTCATCGACTTAACCAAAGCTTTCGACCTTGTTAATCATGAAATACTACCCTGTAAACTTGAAAGCTATGGTGTCCGTGGTCTTTCCCTCCAACTCTTTCGTTCTTATTTAAACATGCGCCAGCAGGTCGTTTCGGTAGATAATCATAAGTCTAGCTCCCGTCTCATTGAATGTGGTGTCCCGCAAGGTAGCCTTCTTGGACCGTTCCTCTTTAATGTATATGCTAACGACCATCCGAGCATAGCTTATCATACAAGTTGTATTCAGTACGCTGACGACACAAGTTTTTTTCTTAGGGGATCTTCTGCCGATGAACTGATCAATAGTGCAAATCTGGTTCTTTATGCTCTCCACAAATGATCTACAGCCAATGGTTTGGTAGTTAACTCTAACAAGACCAAAGCAGTCTTTTTTCGTCCCCTTAGCCAGGATAATACAGTAAACAGTACTCTGCACCTAGAAAATAACATTATTGAAATTGTAGACAAGTTCAAATCACTCGGTGCTGTATTCGATTGTCGCATGAGGTGGTCTGACCATATAATGTATATTGAAAGCAAGCTCACTAGATCCGTTGGTTTCCTGTCGAGACTGCGCAACCAATTTTCCCCAAAGCATAGGCTCCTTATTTATCACCTCGTTTGGGGTACAACATCCAACACAAATCTAAACATCGTACTCGGTCTCCAAAAGAAGGCAATTAGACTGATCGCTGGTGCATGCTACAATGCCCATACAGAAACATTATTTCCGAAATATAGGATTCATCGTGTGCATGCCATGTTTGAGTATCGTCTCCTTCACTGCCTTAAATTGTCACCTCAATACTTAATTGACTTCTTGAAGAATATATCTGGACTTAAGCCTCACGAGAAACCTTTTCCCACCAGAAGTAAACAAATATGGGACATTCCTCGAACGAGGACGTTATAGGGCAACCAGAGCCTTCGTTTTACTTTACCATGCATATTAAATCATTATAGCATACACAACCCAAACATCTTTACCGCGTCAATTAAGGACTTTAAGCTATATTTTATCAATTCCGCACTGTCTCTCTGTACTTTCCGTTCTTTGCCTTAAACATTATTACAAGAATAGTCACTTCATTTTCATTATGTTTTGCCATATTTCGTGCATACTGTTACACTATTGTGGGCCGTTAATTTACTGTGCTGGTTTTTAACTTGCTGTTTCATTTGTATATATGTGCTCTTGCGGTGCTTCATAATTTTCATGTTATGTATGTATATTTTCGCCTTAACGTCACACGTCCTGTTGCTCTGCCATTACTGGGCCTCGGGCATCTCTCAAGCTATCGCTGTAGCTTTTCGCCCGAGGCCCATTTCCTGTATATTACTGGAAATAATTTTTTTTTTTCAATTCAAATAAAGGTGGCTTCTCACAGGTTTAACTTCACTTTCCATTACATTACCACGAAAGAGACAGAAAGAGAGCAAAGTTGTTAGAGATTGAGCGGAAGCTACGAGACGGTGAATTCTGTGCATATTCCTGTGCGATACACAGATCAGGGACCTGGAAGAACCTCCGGTAATCGAAGGTATTGTTAGGGAAGGGTTCGTTCCACAAATCAACCACGGAGAAGAGTTGATTGAGTCGGTTGCTGATACCCCAACGGACCAATTGGAAAATGGTAAAACCAGCTTGCAAAGAACATGTCTGGCTTTGAGGAGTAATAGCAGGCAAGAAATCTATCACTAGGCGTAGCGTATTTCGGGACAGCAGAAAAATGGAAGCAGGAAAACAGGTATCTAGATAAATGTCCCGATAAAGATAAAAAACTGTTCCGGCATGGGGCCGAGATAGTATTATTGGGTGGTACTAAAGGAGATATTCAGGATCAGGACTGATTCATCGACGGCGACGGGAAATTGATGCTAAAAATTCATGAACAGTTTAACCTAGTTATTTTGAATGGAAAACGAACATTTGACGACCAGATCAAGTGGGAATTCTCTATTGTTCAACCGATTTTTATTTCTTTGTTGGGGATTGTCCTGTTTACTTTTCTACCCCAGTCTCTCTTTTTTTATGCTTTGAGTTTCGTACGTCTGCCTCTCTCTCCGTTTTGCTATTTGTCATTTTGTGTGACGGTGGTTTTGCTGCTGTTCTTTTCTTTTCTGGTTCTGGTTCGTGTTTTGTTTCACTTGCAGGTCTGGATGCTACCTTCTGGGGTTTTCTTTTTTGTTCTTCTTAAACCAGCGTGGACCACCTTTCGACATGGACCTCGTTTGTTTTTTTTTTTTGTTTTTTAATACCTTCTATCGCTTTTAAAAAGTGTCTTTTTTTTTATCTCGAGCTGCTGCTCGTTTTTATTTATTTTTAATTGGTTTAAGCCTGGCAAAGCTTTTGCTGGCCCGGCTCCTCCTCAATTTTTTTGTTTGTTTTTTTCAGTTCGAGGGGACGAATAAAATGGTAAATGGGAATTTCGGAATAGGCAAACGAACATACATTAATGCTTGATATCACCAGAAATCTACAATAAGCTTGCGAGGATGAAAATTGGTGATGAAGGTGCCTACAGCCAGGAACGTGACCATAAACGTAATACCTCGCTGATGGGACACCTGCTCGACAAGAAAATCAGTAAGCACAAAGAGTAAATGCAAAATATTTGCATATAAATCGGGCTATGAGTAGCAGGCACTAAGGCAACGATAAAGAATTACCTTATGGAGGAGTGAGAATATAATAAGCTATCATCTCACATCCGTACAAAAATTACAGACGTAAAAATGTCGTAATGGTGGAAAGGTAGGATGACTCATTGAAGCTGGTTGAATCGTAAAACAGGCAATCGAACGAAGAGAGATGGCTGCCAGAGAATATAGAGAAGTTAAGAAAGTGCAGCTGTCTCAACAGGAATTTGACTGAAAATAGGAATCATGTCGGCCAAAGAAACTGGACGGGCAGATACTTGGCAGTACAATGTAACTGCACACCGATTGCGGGATGACAGAAGTGCATGACACAAGAGAGCGGCTACGAAATTCTGGCGCCATATATGCTGCATAGGTAAAAGAAATCATAGGGAGCAGGAATAGATTCAGGATGGCGAGGGAAGATTTCTAGAGGGGTATGACGTCATATAATATATTACATCACTTTTTCTCGAATCAAGCAGGAGACACATGTGCGAAAGCTTGACCGGCATGCCGCAGCGAACGCCGCATGCGAACTGCCGCCGCAGTGCCAGCCGAGACACATGGAGCACCATGCGTCCGGCAAGCGAGCTCCCACAAGCGCCGCCCACAGCCGGTGTCACCGCGCAGCGGAGACCGAAGACTGCTTGGCTTGATAAACAATTCACATGAATTCACGCTCGTACAAGAAATAACAAAACAGCGATGTTATCAGAAGGATTGTCTACTGTACTCGTGCAACAGCATGCCTGCACACTCACGAAGCTTTCGGCAACGATGCCACCCGCGGACACGCTGGGCGACAAACTCCACCGATTCGCGCTTGCCCTAGTCGTCGCTAGGCCTAGCCGGTGTCGTACCGAAGAGGCAGCGGACCGCGCTTCGGAACGGGCCAACACTGTAATAAAGGTTCGAATTTCATCCCCAGCGTACTGAGAAAGACATCTTATAATAGAATGAACATAAGCTCGATTTGAGCGGCGCATTTGGCAGCGGTGCGAGCAGACGTTTGGCGATCGACCGGGCAGCAGCAGTGGTTGTGCGCATAAACTCGCTTATGTCGCAGTTATCACTCGCAGCAGCACTTCAGTATTGGCCGGCGATCTTCACAATTTACTAGTAGTTGACAGACCTGTATTTAATGACTTTTTATGTACACGAAGAAACAATACTGAAGGGTTTTTCAGCGGCTGGCGCGTATGCGTCGTCAGCTCGGCAGCACATCGACGGTGGAGCAATCTCTTTCTCTATTGGTGAATTCCAATCGCAGAGCAGGAGCACTTCCAGAGCAACGTTTTCTGCTCCTTTCGGAGCAATTGTCTTCCAAACGCAGATCCGGAACACGGATCGCGTCTTCCAAACGCAGAACGGGAGCTATTGCCGAGCAAGGGTCGCTCCGCGGAGCAGTCAAAACTGCTCCGCCGAAATCGGGGGAACCGACCGGAAGTTTGCGTGACGTGACTTTCCGAGCGACGCTTGCGCATGCGCTAGCTAGCGCATCCATTTCCGGTGGCTCGCCGCGTTGGCTTCAGAGACAACGCGCCGCTCCATAGCAGACGATCAGCATTTGCCTCCGCCATGGATGGTGATTCGCGTCGCGCTCTTGCGCTCGCTTTGCTTGAGGACAGCGAGTCGGAGAGCAGCAGTTCCGACTCATCTGTCGAAGAATCAAGAATCAACTATTTATATGTCCATCGTCCGTGTAAACTCAAAGCCGCGCACGTTACAGCTGGGCTCTGGAAGACTGCAAACATTCGGTACGTGAACCGAAGTTTTCTTCCATATTAAAGAAAATGCTGAAGGAGTCTTACCGTGTGTGTCCGCGCTCGGCTCTTCGAGCAAGGAGGATATAATTGCGTAAACGGCTGGTGTAACCTCCATATCAAAGGGAAGAAAGGCTGCAGGCTTGCAAAGCAGACGACGCGAGCGCACAAAAAGCGCGGGCAAGTGCAAGGAATGATGGGTACTTCTCCGTCTCCGTTTGCTCGCGAGCGCCACCTACTTGCTCCGGCCAGAGCAAGAGTATTCGAAACGCAGAGTCTGGGAGCGTGCTCTCCGCCGGATTGAGGCGTTCTGTGATGGAGCGTGCGTGCTGCTCCAGTTCTGCGATTGGAATTCGCCATATGTTTGGAGCCGAGAGGCGCTCCACCGCACAGCCCCCTACGTCACCGTGACGTCGCCGCTGTTCGCGCTCGCATTGGCTGCAGCCACCCGCCGGAGCGTCGCTTCGCCAGGCTTCGCATGCGGACTGCCGGAGACATCTGCCCGGTTGGACGCGGGCGGCGAGCGCCGGTTTGCCGGATCGGACTCGTCCGGACGCGGCGCGCCGGAGCGGATCGCACTCGCTTTTCGGACGTGTGTCCCCGCCTTCACTTATGCTCAGTGATCGGGTAATCGCTGCGAATTAAGAAACAATATTAGACAGCACGAAAGTAAGAAGCTTACAACTGTCAAAGCGTAACTGCAAGAATGCGGAAACAAATATTCCTGTGTGTACAACCATGGGGATAAACGTAAGTCCAATCAAGTTAATATTAGGCTTGGTCCAAAGGCAACGATATGTTGCTAAAGGCGTTGGAAACAGTTAAACAAATAAAGATATTTCGGACAGCTGGCAACTAAGCAGAATGAATTTATTCTATAGTGGAAAAGAAGATTAACATCGGTTACGTGCAGGCTGGTGATGCAGGCAGTGAATTAAAAATGCAGGCAGAGATAGAAAATAATAATGTACTGGGTGAACTGCAGAATGTGCTCGCAAGGGGTAGGCGCCTCGGTGATAATATTTTCATAATAACCCAATGCATTGCAATGGCCAGGGCGGAATACAGTCCGCTGTATTTAGTTTTTCTGGACCTAAGCGATGCATATGACATCGTAAATAGGCAACTTCTGGGAAACACACTCGCATTTAAAGGCATTGGTAAAGAAGCAATTCAATCACTAAAAGAAATATGCAAAGATAATCAAGTTAAAATTGCATAGGAGATATGAATAAATACGTTTAGCGTCGAGGTATGCAAAGCTCTAAGGCGAGGATGTGCACTGTCACCCCTGTTGTACATGATTTTGCATGAATAATAAGGAAAGGAGTTTGCAAAGAAGCAGCGCTGGTTTCAATCTCTCGTATAAGCTATGTAGAAAGGACGCCGTTCCAACGATTCCGGACGTAATGTACGCGGGCTACATTGCTCTATTTCCCAATAACCAGGAATATTTACAATAATTGGTTAATGTTTGTGGATAAGCGGTAAACGCAGCCAGCTTTACCTTCAGCTAAATTAGGTCGAATTTATGGTATTTACGATTTTCAGTGACATAAGGCTTTAAATACAAAAGAGTGAAATACTAACACTGGTATAGATACTTCAAGGTATGGATAAACAAAGAACAGGTATTCATGAAAAATAATTTACAGACGCCAAAGCGAAGGGACGAATGGATGCCGCGATAACGATGTACAGGGCTTCATGAGGGCACTGCAGATATGAAGTCATTAAAGATATTTGGAAAAGAATAATTGTACCAGGGCTTACCTTCAGGAATACAGTTTTGTGGTTAAAGGCAGAAGTCCAGGCGGAATTAGAAACAAATCAGAGATCTGCTGGAAGGTTAGCACTTGGAGCTCGCAGCAAAACTACAGAAGAAATAGTACAGGGAGGCAGACTGGACGTCTTTTGGGGCACGATAGGCTCATAGCAAACTATTTTTTAAAGAACGACCCAGGAAATTGGACTGCAATAGGTGCGCAGCTGCAGTATTTAAATACTCATACCTGAAGGGCAGTGACTAACCGTGGTAGAACAGGACAGATTAACCAGTGAGTGTTAAGGAATGCAGAGCGAAGAAAAAAGGAACATTACGCAACATGTAAACAACACAGAGGGGAAAAACTGGGATAATTCACAGCAAAAGAAGCCGGCCCATGACGCATTCAAAAATGTAAAACGCGGATTAAAAAGAGAACCTTCTATGACACCTCAAGAGGCAGCGGCTGGCTCTTTAAAGATGGATCAGGATGTTTAGAACCCGAAGCTACAAAAGGAAATTGAATCCAGAATTTGAAACTTGTGCTATGTGCGTTGAATATTTTGTACTGAATTGTACTGAATTGAAACAATTGAATATTTTGTACTGGAGTGGAGCGTAGCAATATCCATTCATTAGTCGATGCTGACATAGTCCCTCTAGCCTTGGCCCTGGGCATAAGAGGTAAGACAGGAAGCGTGAAGGAATCTGTAGTAGAAGTTAGCAGGAGATGTCTGGAAGACTGGTGGATGAATAGCAGTTACAGGACGTATAGAAGCTAAATCAAAATAGACAACGGTATTTATAGAGTTCTCATTATTAAAAGTAAAGTGATTAATGTTGAAGCGTTTTCAAAGTTAAAAAGCGTAAAAAGCACGGTTGAAGTAGGTGATGAATATCACCGCACCGTTTCAAAAGGGGCGTTCCTAACATCATCTATTCATCCGTCATCATTTAGATTGTCATTATGAAAGAGGCCAAGTGGCTGCGCAACGGATTATAAAAGGAGTTATTTTGCACTCTGATGTTAAAGCCTACATGATAGCTACAATTTCGGTTGAATGAAATGCGTGTTCAGTGCATGATAGCTGAATCAAAGAGTTTGTTATATTTATCATTTCTGAAAGCCTTAATTAGTGGCCTGCATATGGCCATTTCTGGATTTGTCTTCAAGAAAGCAAAAAATGTTTTTTTATTCTCCGCAGCGTTAGTTTTTCTCGGTCACAATTATCACCATCATCATCATCATCATCTTCTTCTTCTTCAGCCTAACTATACCCACTGCAGGGCGAAGAGCTCTCCCATATTTCTCCAATTAACCCAGTCCTGTGTGAACTGCATCTATTTTATCCCTGCGAACTTCTTAACATCATCGAACCACCGAAGTTTCTGCCGCCCCCTGCTACGCTTTCCTTCCCTTGGAATCCAGTTTGTCGCCCTAAGCGACCATCGGCTATCATTGCTTCGCGCTACATGTCCTGTCCATGCCCATTTCGTCTTCTTGATTTCCATTAGAAAGTCAGTGACTTGAGTTATTTCTCTGACCTATTCCGCACATCTCCTATCTGTTAACGTTATCCCTACCATATTTTTTTCCATAGCTCTCGGTGTTGTCCTAAACTTAAATAAAATCTTCTTTGTTAGCTTTCAAGTTTCAGCCTCATAAGTAAGTACAGGTAAGATGCAACTGTTGTATACTTTTCTCTTCAGGGATGCCGGTAAGCTCGTAGTCATAATCTGAGAGTGCTTGCCAAATCCGCTCCATCCCAGTCTTATTCTCCTTGTTATTTCCCTTTCATGGTCCGGATCTGCAGTTACTATCTGTCCTAAATAGATATATTCGGCTACTACTTCCAGTGCTTTGTTACCTAACGTAAACTGCTCTTCCTTCCCGAGGCTGCTGAACATTACCTTAGTCTTTTGCATATTGATTCTCAAGCCCACCTTTCTACTTTTCCTGTCTAGGTCATCAATCATTACATGGAGTTCATCCCCCGAGTTGCTTAGCAAGGCAATGTCATCAGCTAGTAGCAGATTAGAGAGATATTCTCCATCTACTCTTATCCCTACATTGTTCCATTCCAAGTCTCTGAATACTCCCTCTAAGGCAACTGTGAATAATACTGGGGAGAAGTCTCTGAATACTCCCTCTAAGGCAACTGTGAATAATACTGGGGAGATCTTGTCTCCTCGCCTAACACCTTTCTTTATAGGAATTTTGTTACTTTCTTTATAGAGAACTATGGCTGCTGCGCACCCTCTATATATATCTTCCACCACTTCAGCGTACGGCTCGTCCACACCATGACTTCGCAATGCTTGTATGGCCGCCGAGGTTTCTACTGAGTCAAATGCTTTTTTTTTATTACGTCTTTATTTCTGCTTGCGGTAGGCGTTTACCTTGCGGCAGAACTAGGTTTCTTCATGGATGAAGCGGTGGGGGAGCAGTTAAGGGTGGGGGTGAAGGTATGGGTGGGGGTGGGGGTGAAGGTTGGGATAGATATGAGGGACCGGTGTCCAATTCTTCCTCGAGGTAGGGTCATCCCGAGGTCAGCTCCGCGAAGTAATGGCCTGGTCCTTCTTCCTTGAAGTAAGAAAGAAAAGTTCGCCAGAGCCGAGTTGCGTCTGATGGCCCGATGTGCGATGGGCGATCGACCCATGCCTGCAGGGTTGCAGGTCGAAGCCCGCCCAGGCACTTGAGTGTTCTCTCCCGTACTGCGTCAAAAGTAGGGCAGCTCCACAGGAGATGTTCGGCCGTGCCTCTGGCCGGGCATGTCGGGCACTGAGGGTTTATGAGGTGCAGCTTCGCGGGTGACAGAAGCTGATCAGTCTGGGCTTGGCGAAGGAGTACTGCGTCCACTCTCCGGAATGAGCTATCTGGGCGGCGATATAGTTGCTCAGGGTTGGCCAAGTGCTGGAGTATGCTTCGACGATAGCGTTGTGTTCGATGCCATGTCTCCGCCCTATCCATATGAGGCGACGACGGATGCGTAACGTCCTCAGGGGGCCACGAAGCGGAAACGAATGTGGATCCAGGCAAAGGTGCGGAAAGAGCTGCTGCGCGCGCTGCCTGGTGTGCCTTTTCGTTTCCAGTGATTCCTTCTTGTGCAGGAATCCATTTGATAATTAAGGTGTAGCCCTATTCTCTCAGGCGACTGGCTTGTGTTCGAATAGTGTTCAGAATGGCATAGTCTACTCCCCCTGCGCGGCATGCAGTGTACGCTGCTTGTGAATCTGTGTAAACATGGTAGGTACACGGAGCCCGATCCTGTCTTGCTACTATTCGAGTAATGGCAAGTCGTATGGCAATGTGTTCGATATTGGTAACAGTGTGTTCCTCGGAAAGCCATTGAACTACCGAGGTATCTGACACAGAGTCGTGACAAGCTATAGCTGCGCAGTGTTGAAACTGAGCGGAGTCTGTATAGTTGGATAGCTCCTTCCAGGGCTAGCTTGCATGGCATCTTCCTATGACGTTTGGCGGCAGCTTTGCGCGTTTGAGGATTAGCCGAACTCATATTCTTTGGCAATAGTATACCATCTACTAAGTCAACCATCTCCCATGGTGGGGCGGCGGACGAAAGTGGCTCTAAATTGTCAACATTGTAGCCTAATGCCTGCAGGATCTGTCAGCCAGCCGCCGTTGTGAAGAGACGGACTCGCTGGGCTTGCAATTGCTGCTCTGCCAGATCCTGAAGGGCATTAATATTGCTGCATGCGTGTAGGTTCACTACTGGCAGTACTGTGGCAGACCAGTAACTAGGCGCATCGCCTTGCGATTGATTCGCTCAAGCTGAAGGCGTTGGGTCGCGTTAAGTCGCATGTACGAATATGCGTAAAGGATTTTCGATGTTATGAGTGCCAATGCCATCTGACGGAGCCCCACCTCCTTGATTCCCCATCCACGCGCAGAGACGCGGCGCATTAGGTGTAAAGCCTGATAACAGCTAAGCATCGTGTTATGAAGCCAGCTTTTGGCTCCTCCATCCTCGTCAATAAGCATGCCTAGTATACCGATTGTTGGTTTCCGGCAAATAACCGAGTGCCCTAAATGAAGAGAGATAAGTTTGCGTTCTGCCTCGGCTCGTACCCGCGGGCCGTTTATGACAACCACATACTCGGTTTCTTCCCGAGAGGTTTTCATTCCCCACTTCTCGATGTATTCATGGACGGCATTGAGGCCTGTCTGTAGGGCTTGTTCTTGCTCTACAGGGGACCCTGAATTGGTCCGCAGCGTTATATCATCCGCATGCACGGCGAAATTGAGACCGGGTATCAACGACAGCATTGGCGGGAGACCTATATTGAAGAGAGCCGGTGATAAGACAGCGCCTTGGGGGACACCTATTTGGTTGCGTTGCCAACCACCCTGAGTATCTCCAACCACTACTGAAAAGGTTCTTTCTGCAAGAAAGGCTTTCACGAAGCGGTAGAGGTTGCCGCCTATCCCCACTTCCTGGAGCCGGCGAAGTATGGTCGAGTGGGGCACGGAATCAAACGCCTTTTTGAAGTCGACCCCAACAACCACTCGGAGCTGTGCGCTGCTAGGGTATGTGAGAACGTCGTTATGAAGCCTTCTGAGAATATCTTGGGCGCAGAGCCCTCGACGAAAACCTACTTGCATAGGAGACAGGACGTTGTATTTGTCTAAGTACCATTCAAGTCTTCTTAGAGCCATACATTCCATCACCTTACAAAGGTTGGACGTCAGCGATATCGGTCTGAGGTCTTGTAATGTTCCACTTGGCTTGCCAGGTTTTGGAATTGGTATTACCACTGACTTCTTCCAATCAAGAGGAAGATCACCGTCGGCCAAGTATTTGTTCATCTCTTTCAGCAGGGCAAGTTTGTGTGACTTGGGAAGGTTCAGAAGTGTTGAGTAGCTTATACCATTCGGTCCTGGGGCGCTATTGTGATTGGAGTCATAAAGCGCCGCCTCCAGTTCGTCTAATGTGAAGGGAACGTCGTATTCGTTTAATGTACCTGATAAGGGGTCCGCAGGCAAGGCATCCGCATTTTCAGGTTGGGGAAAAAATACCTTCCCTGCTTGTATAGCTAGCTCTGCCGGGTAGACGTTCAATTTCAGGGCCATACTTTGGGCAGGGGAAATCGGCTTCTTGCGTCCAAGGATAGCTCGAAATATGTGCCAGGCCTTCGACAAGTTAACTGTTTCATTGAGTGAGTGGCACAGCAGCTGCCAGTATTGGAGAGCGAGGTGCAAAGTATACTTCTCACCTTCTTGGCTAATGCGAGCGAGAGCACGCCTCCGATGGAATGTCCGGCCTGATCGGCGATACGCCTTGAGAGCACGAAGCCTACGATTCCACAGACGCAATAGGTGAGAGTCCGGCTTTGGGGCATCAAATTTGACTGAAAGCTTCGTTGTAGCTTTCTCCTTGGCATCGGCGATCTGAGTGATGAGCTCGTCTAATCCTGTGGGAACGTTCACCTCACCGAGCATCCTACGGAAATCGTCCCATGAGACGTGCTCCTCTATTCGACGGCCTTGTTGTCGCTGTAATGACTTTCGCCTTAGAGGAGCCCATGAGACCACCACGGTATAATGATCACTGCTCATGAGTCAAATGCTTTTTCGTAATCAATGAATGCTATTTTAAAGGGCTGGTTATATTCCGAGCATTTTTCTATTGCCTGATTGATGGTATGAATATGGTCAATAGTAGAGCATCCTTTCCGAAAACCTGCTTGATTATTTTGCTTGATTGGAGTCTAAAGTTGCCACGATTATATTATCGATTACGTAGGCAAATAACTTATACATAACAGACAGTAAGCTAACTGGTTTGTAATTTTTCAAGTCCTTAGCGTCCCCTTTCTCAAGAATTAGGATGTTTGTGTTCTTCCATGGTTCCGGTATCGTCGATGACACCAGACATTGCCAGTTTTTCCAGCCGGATAGATATCCCCCCGTCCTTCAACAAATATCTAGTTACCTGATTCCCTCCAGCTGCTTTCCCCATTTACATAGTTTCTAATGCTTTCTTAACTTCGTCCCTCGCCACTGGCGGAATGTCTGTCTGCAGTTCTCTACCGCCAATCTTATTCTTGTGGTGATTTCGTTGGCTGCTGTAGAGATTAGTATGAACCTCCTCGGCTATCTTGACTATCTTGTCCATATTCGGGATTACATTGTCTACCTTGTCCGTTAGCGCATACATCTGAGGTTTGCCTGTGCTTAATTTATTATTCATTGCTTTAAGGCTTCCTTCATTTTTTTACAGAATGCTAATTTTTTTTCGTGTTATACTTTCTTATATCGTACACTTTGCGCCTATAGATAACCTTTCATATCTCTGCCAATTCTATCTGGCCTGTTGGGTTGGAAAATTTCATACTTTGGTGTTCCTTAACCAAATCCTTCGTCTCCTTAGGCAGCTTACCGGTATCCTTTCTAACTATCCTACTGCCTACGTTTACAGCGCACGCAGTAATGCTATCTCTGAAAGTATTGTTCATTGCTTCTAGGCTAATGTCGTCATCCTCGGTTAGAGCTAAATATCTATTCTGTGGTGAGATCGGGAACTCTTCTGCCCTCTCCCTCACCGCAATTTCGTGAATGAACTTCTTTCTTATACTTATCTTTTTCGTTCCCTTTTCAGATTTAGACTAATTCGAGACCTCACCATCCTGTGGACAATGCATCGCGCCTTCCGGATTAACTCTACGTCCTGCACAACGGCGGGGTTAGAACACATTATGAAATCAATTTCACTTTTGACTCCCTGTTAGGGCTTTTCCATGTCCACTTCCCGCTCTTCCGTTTGCTGAAGAAGGTTCTCATGATTCTTAAGTTAAGATCCAGCACGCCCAGCGAGCAGCGAAGCTCAGCGGAGCCCTGGAATAGGGGCACCGACCCTGTGAGAAGACGGAAGATGGACCTCTTCTGCTACTTGTACGACCTTCCTAGAGAAACTAACGTATTTCCAATCCTATCTTATCCTTGCATTATTGTGCTCTGCAAACTCAATTAGTAACTCCCCCTGCTATTCCTAGAACTAATGCCATCTAATGCCATAATCAGTTGAGTTCAGTTCAGTCGTCTAGTCGTGTCCGACTCTTCGTGACCCTATGGACCATATCACGCCACGCTTTCCGGTCTCTCGCTATCTTCCTAACATCACATAACTTCATCTGCCATGCCTCAAGGATGCCTTGTAACCATCGCGTTCGCTGCCTACCCCTTCTTCGGCGACCGTCAACCTTTCCCAACATCAAATATTTCTCCAGCGACTCCTCTCCTCATCAAATGACCAAAGTAGATAAGCTTTACCTTAGAATTTGACCCTCCAATGAGCAGTCAGCATTTATGGTCGACAATATCGACTGATTTGATCTTCTGGCAGTCCAAGGAACTCTCAACGGTCTCCGCCAGCACCACAATTAAACGCGTCAATTCTTCGGCGGTCAGCCTTCTTCATAGTCCGACTCTCGCATCCATACATCACAACTGGAAATGCCATAGCACGAGTTATACGGATCTTGGTTGGCAGTGTAATGTCTCTGCTCTTTACTAGGCGGTCAAGGCTTGCCGTGGCTCTCTTTCCCAGAAGTAGGCGTCTCCTAATTTCATGGCAGCAGTCTCCTTCCGGGGTGATCTTGGAATAATCACCTAATGCCTGCCTGCTTTAGCATTGAAGTCGCCCATTAGTACAGTATACGGCGTCTTTCTTTTCCGCATTGCCAATTCTACATCTTCATAGAAGTTTTCGACTGCCTGGTCATCATAACTACATGTAGGTATGTCGTCCTGTACAACGTTCCGTTTGTACCGCTTATTAGGCTTAATTACGAGGCCTGCCACCTTCTCATTAATGGTATAGAATCCATCTATATTAACAGCTATATACTTATTGACAAGGAAACCAACTCCTAGTTCTCGCCTCTCAGGTAAACCTCGATAACACAGTACGTACCCACCCTTCAGTACAGTATATACCTCATTTGGCCTCATAACCTAAGCCCTATGACATCCCACTTCATGCCCTCTAGCTCTTCCAACAGCACTGCTAAACTAGCTTCACTAGCTAGGATTCTATTCTAGCGTAATAAGTTGCTAGGGTCAGTTTACAATGACGGCCTGCCCGGTAGAGCCAGCTATTCTTAGCAACCCCCGCGGCGTCACAGGTCTGACCGCCGTTGGTGACATAGGACCGGGGTTTTGTAAGACTAATCGTGTAAGATTGTGGCCAAATACTGCACCAGGGTGGCCAATTCCTGTTCTGGTAAGGCAGCGCGTTGCCGGAGGTGTTCAATAGTTAAGGCCACACCCCAAACACTTCAGCTCAAACCCTCATCATGACTCGATAGGCATAGGTAGAGGCGCCGCGCCTCATGGCTCCCAGATTCCGGTGCTTCCAAATCCGTCGAAAAACCGTCAGCAGGGAGCAGGAAACCGCCCGGAAGTCCGCAGGAGTAACGCTTACCTACGTTTGGTAGGTCATATCTGAAAGCCCAGCCCAGTTGTGACGGGCGCAGGCAATGGCCGCAGGTATTTGCCGCGAACCAAGATCGGCGGTGAAAAAAACCCGGCTAAAAACCGGGTACGGATCCCGCAGGTCGTCCGCGGTGGTCGTGACGATGACCCTGAGCGAAGGACGTACTTCAGGAGGTGCCCAGAACCTCGAAAAAAGGGCCTGGAAAAGGCACTAGAATCCAGGCGAAAGAGGACGTCCTTTCGCCCATTGTATTGCAGGCAAAGCAAAGATAGTTGCTTGCTTTGTGAACTTTCAAACCGTTCAAGTCCTCTCGCGCATTAATCAGGTAACGTTAGCCCCCTTCCGAAAATACGCCATGCTTCAAGCAGACACCCTTTTAATATTGAGAACATCCACTTTTTTTTAGCACTTTCTACACCATTTATTCATTGTTCGAGTGGTCACCTTTAGTGGTTCTGCAGTGCTACCTCGTTCTCTACTGTCCTGATTACTTCGAGTTCTGCAAATATCCTTTAGAATTTCTTGACAACATCTCTATTGGTACAGGTAATAATTTGCCCTCTTTTTCTCCTGACGCCATCATATCACTGAGTTTAATCTTAGTCTTTTCCATTTCATATCATTGCTGTTTCCTCTTATTCAAATTTCTCCGAAAATGCTTTATTTTGCTGGTTGATTAAAGCAGCCTATTACCTTCAATAGCCCTGCGAGTTTGAATTTCGTGTTGTGCTAGATGCTTTTCTAATTTCACGTTTCTGCGTCATGAATAATTACTCCCCGCCTACATTTACTTCAAACTCCAGGGCGTTATCTCCGAGATTGATTTTGTTGCTGGCACACTAATATGTCGTCATCCTCAGCCGTAGCCAAATGTGTGTTCTGTATCGAGGTGGTGAAGTTTTCTACACTCCCTTTATCTAATAACTTGTTGATGCGCTTCATTCTTACTCGTTTCTTGTTTTCCTTGAGAAATAAATCGGATGTCATGGTTAAAATATTTGAAATGTCGTCCTTGATAGGGTTTGCACGTTCTTCGCGGTAATAACTCCCAAATCAATTCTATTGCCGCAGCAAAAGTAGGACTAGAAAAGAATTATGGACGACACATAAATAGGATTCGTTTTGCCTCGTAAAATGTTTACATTCACCTCCTTTTAGATAGCACATATACCTTAGACTATCGCAGCTCAACGAGGAGTCAGCTGTTTATACCTACTATTACTGTAAAAAAATAACCTTTAGAAGGTACGACTTGAGGGAGACTGCGTGCGAGGTACGCTCGCTAAGGTAACATCCAACAACTGAACGTCAAATTGAAGTGGATTCGTAGGAAATGAGATAACTTTTGAGTGAAGCCCTCATGTCTCCCAGAAATATTTTGTCGCACAAATGGTGTTCCTTGACTCGCGTGTATTGCCGAGGCGCAAAGTTCTGCACGACAACATTGGCTCTTTTAAAGTTTTCTTTCCTGCAGTCATACAGTTCTCATAGGCTCACTCGGTACCCCCTGCAAGAACGGAAAACTACATTTATCGTATACGAGATATTTCGGCTTCAGGAGTAAATGCGGCAGTGCTTCTTTCACTTTGTCGACGTCAGCACATACCGTAGCACTTTTTCTTCGTATACCGTCTGCGTTGCCAGCATTGCACCACATCGCGTTGTTCTAGACTGACCCATGTCTGAGACGCCTGGCGCTAATCGATGAACTTCCGCCTTGGCCCACAGACACCCGGGAAACAAGACGGCCGCAGAGACGGAAGCAGCACTTTGGTCTTGTAGTCCGCTCTTCCTTTCTCCTTGCGTACGACTGGGCAGAGTTCACTTCACCTCCTTTTCTACACTCTCTAGTACCCTTGTGCTCCGCGTCTGGGCAGTTAGGGTCTCGCGGGAGTCATATAGCTCCATAATACTCTCCCACAAACCTCGTTCCTACTCTCCAGCAAGCACTCGATGCCTTATTCTTGTTTTCTCTCGTCGTCACTTCACTCTCCTTCCTGTCTCCGTCGCGTCCTCCTAGTCTACGACTAGGACAAGTCTTGCTGGCAGACACCTAAGCATGGCCTAGACTAATATATTCTAGATTTTGAGGTCTTGTTTTTGCCGAATTATTTTGAAAGGCAACTTTGTTTATCATTAAGCCGATTGCAAAAGTTGTATGAAACCTCGGATAGCCTGATACTTTTAGACTCCTACATTTATTACAAATAATTTTTTGTCATCCTCAGAGGACCGCAAACGCAACTGTTTTATTGCTGTGCCGCTAATATAATTCTTTCAAGAAGCTTTGAGATGAGCTGTTTTTACGCTTTGTGGGGCCCCACAGCCCCTTTTAGCGTTTCGAACCGCGCGCGCTTTTTTCTGTTTGTGTTGGTGTCCGCCCGGGCAGCGCGAGTACGCATGAGCGAGCTGCCCGGAGCGGGGGCGACATGTTATCGGCGCGAGACAGAGGGTAGATAAGCGCGTTGGAAGCAGGGCTCGGGGCTTTTTCGTCGGGCGGCCGGCCAGAGAAGGGGGGCGTGGCAGCGTCCCAAGCCGGCGGGATGTACACGGACGACGGAGCGGAGTCCTGCGAGGCGAAGACGGAAGCGGCGCCTTCAAGGAAGCCTTAGGAGTGTTAGCGTGAGTGCTGCCACGCGAGTAGCAATGTTTTTGTACCGTGATCAACGCTTTGGCCCGATTACTCGCCCTATCCGCGCCGCAGTGTGTTTTGTGTTGTCGCGGTGAAGCCCTGACCCATGTTCCGTTTTATTCTGCATAGTCCATTGTCGCGAACTTCGACGGCATGTTTCCAGCGCAGTTTTGACCACTGCTGTTTCTTTTCTATTTTATACTTTTCTGTTGATCCGGAATAAACCGGTGTTTTTAAGAAAGACTTGGTTTTCACTCGTCGGGCGAGACCATCGCTCGCGAACCCGTATTCTAGAAGGCGGAGCCTTCATTTGGCGCCCAACGTGATTTCTACTCGAGCTTTGGCTTGCCCCGCGAGTGTACCAATTTGAGGTTAGGTTCATGCAGTCTCGTGCGCAGCGATGTCGGACTTACCGGGTGCAAGCGCCCAGTTAACGGAGACAGTTCGGCCTCCCACACGGGCGGGTTCCGAGCATGAGCGCTCAGAAGACAGGAAAAGCAAACCGTCGGACATTTGTAGCGGAATTCTTGGCCTCCTGAACGAGCTACTGGAATCAAAGGCACATTTCAGAGAAATGGTAGGAAGCGAGGCAGTTTCGTTAACGCCCACTCCCTTGTATCGCGATAATCAGCTGCGGCTGAATTTGGCCGTGCCAAGGTTTGAAGGATACGCCGATAAGAAATCTGTGTGCGATTTTCTGTATGAAATCGACGATTATCAGATGGCAATGGCAATTTCGGACAGCGCTCTGGTCACGCGTGTGCTTCCCGTAGCTTTGGTAGGTTCCGCAGCAACCTGGAGGCGTAGACAGCGGCCGTTCACAACAAAGCAGGATTTTATAGACCGTTTTCGAGAAGAGTTTTTGCCGCCTGACTATGACATCCGTATGAAAGACGAGCTTTGCACCAGGACGCAAGGCGAAAGCGAGGGTTTGCTAGAGTTTTTGCGCAGTTTTCAAGAGCTGCATGAGCGGGCAGATCCTGCAGTTCCGGAACCAGAGAAGGTGGCTCATGCTATACATCGGTGTCATCCAAGGTACCAGCCATATCTCCGGCGTCGCCAGTTCGCGGACTTCGATGACAAGGCTAGAGAAGCATCCCGCATCGAGGCATCTTTCCTGGCGGAGCTCCAGTACAAACCACCTCCCCCTGCAGAGACTTGCCTTGAGCCGTCCTGTGCGTGGCCGGGATCATCGGCAGCACGCAGCCTGGAGACGCCAGGCTGCCGTACGGGGGCTGGCGACTTGCACGGAGTCACAAGCCCTGATGCGTCTACTCAGGTGACGAGCCGATTTCATGGGGCGACAGGTCAGACGGGGCCCCGTGTCTTCTTGCCATACGCAGGCGCTGGTACCCCTTGTGTGGCAGCAGTTGGGACACCCCACGTCAGAGCGCGCAAATCCCGGCGATCTCCTACAGCGGCTGCCGGCTACCATTCACCTACGGGTGCAGCGTGGGTGTCACCACCGGGTGCAACGTGGACGTCACCTACGGGTGCAGCGTGGGTGTCACCACCGGGTGCAACGTGGACGTCACCTACGGGTGCAGCGTGGGTGTCACCACCGGGTGCAACGCGGACGTCTCCTACCAGTGCAACGCGGACGTCTCCTACCAGTGCAGCGTGGGTGTCACCACCGGGTGCAACGTGGGTGTCACCACCGGGTGCAACGTGGGTGTCACCACCGGGTGCAACGTGGGTGTCACCACCGGGTGCAACGTGGGTGTCACCACCGGGTGCAACGTGGGTGTCACCACCGGGTGCAACGTGGACGTCACCTACGGGTGCAGCGTGGGTGTCACCACCGGGTGCAACGCGGACGTCTTCTACCAGTGCAACGTGGGTGTCACCACCGGGTGCAACGTGGGTGTCACCACCGGGTGCAACGGTGTCGCCATCAGGTGAGAAGCGCGCGTCGCCCCCGGGCACAACTTGTCCTCCGATTCGCAGATCCAGGACAACACAGGGGAGAGTGTTTTGGTCATCGCACCATCCAGCGGCCAGGCCGCACAGACGTGGCCAACCACAGGGAGAGCTGATCCAGCCGCTACCTTTCCTGCCTGAATCGAACCAGGCAGGAAAGGTACAAAGGAACATATATCGAGGTGTGAAAGATTCGCTAAGTCCATTGTTTTTTATATGACCAACTAGAGGCATCTAATGAATGTCATTAGCGATCGCCGCCAATTCAAAAGGGAAGTTTTATGCTGGAAATTTAGGGAAAAGTCTGCATGCATTGGTCGAAATATCTTGCTCAAACGTGGTAAGATTTACTGCCGATTTTTTCTCCTCCCTTTATTGTCTGAACTGTAAATTGCTTGTGCTAACACCGACTATTTCAGGGAACACCAAAAACGTTATATACACTGCATAAAAACTGGACTAGCAAAAATATCAGTTTTCAATGTCACTCGGCCCTGGAGGCATTTCTGTAGACTACCAGCGTTTACATCGAGCCTCCTGGTTTATGTTGCCGCGAAATCTTCCAAACTGTATTTGTTGTTTTTTACCAGCCTCCGGAATTGGGGCTTATCACTGTGATCCTGGCACGCCTATTAACTCTGTATCCCGTTTTTGTTCATGATCGTTGTCGTGATACGACGCGTTATTATTTTCTTTGTCGCGAACGATGCGCCGAGTCAGACTAGAAGATTCCGATCCCATGCATATTTTTCTATAATGTTCCAGATTGTGCTAGTAGCAGTTTGCGATGTTATCTAGATTGTTCTGAGCAGCCTTTAAATTGAGCGTTGACGAGTGTGACGGGAATTTTTTGTTTG
This sequence comes from Amblyomma maculatum, assembly GCF_055883805.1. Lineage (NCBI taxonomy): Eukaryota > Metazoa > Arthropoda > Arachnida > Ixodida > Ixodidae > Amblyomma > Amblyomma maculatum. Next base: position 79,679,459 of record NC_139353.1, read on the forward strand.
CCGATCGACGAGCACGTTTGGTGCTATCATCGCCTCCGAGCTGCTAAGTTCTCTTGCGGGCGCACGTCAGCCCAATAAAGAGTTAATTTCAGTACCATCAAGCCTGTGCCTTCTTTTGGTGTCTACGGCCTTGTCACCACTAGATGACAATATAGCGGAGCGGAGGCTCAGAAAGGTACGATTTGTATTAGTTGTAATTAAAATCTAATATTTATCCCATACTGCCGCAAAAACAATACTAACGTTGTTACAGCTGGAATCAAAGAGAGTATGCCATCCGAGGAAGTTTAGAGCCTATGCGAGACAAATGGAGGGCAAATAGAGATTAGGAACTGGCGTCGGGTTGGTGGTTGATCCTGGTCCTACGGAGCTGGAACTGGTAGGTCACTGCCGCTTGTGGCGGGGGCTAGCCTGCCACCATATGTTTATCTGTTGTAGGCTATCATTACACATGCTATCATTTTTGGGGGCGGGCGATTGCTGTAGCGACGCGCGTCTTTCTCCCCTTTTCTCTTTCTTTCTTATTTATTTTTTCTTCTATCCACACGAGGCAGCGGAGGTGGCTCAGCTACAGAGCGGGTAGCATGCCCGTGCATTTTCTTTTCCTTCTTCCTTCAGTCGCAACAACAACTACAGACTAGGGCATTGTTTGCATCATTTGTAGTTGCATAAAGCAAAGGGCTACAGCCAAAAATGAGACGGAAATGGAAGATAGAGATCTGATCTTGAAATACTTGTAACGTGAGAAGACATGTTATTGCCCCAAGGAGCCATAATGGCTTTGCTTTCAACAAGCGACCGTTTAAAATTACTCGTTGTGTAGTGTTATCCTTGTTCTCTGTGCATGAGACATTGTTATGGGGCAGTGTTGAAATATCGGTTTACGCAGAATGTTTATTTTACCTTCTTTTCTCTGCGACCAGTGATTTAGGATATGCGCTTAACATCCGTATCAGTTTAGGGCCTGGAGAGTTATTTGCAGAAAACGGGGATGCAGCTGACACTCATTTTTGGCTCAGGGGTACACCTTAAATCTTTGATATGTGCAGCAAACACTCTCGCCTACATTACTACAATTGTCAGCGAATTATGCAGCTTCTTCACTTCGTCTTACCGCATTTGTTTCCTCTACTACGCCAGTAAAACTATGGCTCACCTTGACTCTCGGCTCTACCCAGCTTCTGTACAAAAGTATAGAGTTGAATGCTTAGTGTTTTTATAACTGCTTGTTTTGCTTTCTGGAGAAAATGGTAGAATAAGACAAGCACAAACAGAAGCTATTTAAAGAGTTTGCATATTGTTTCCAACAAAGTCCCATATGGACCTTCGATATTTAATAAATGTTATGCATCTAAAATATTTGCATCTTTTATCTAGGATGGCAGGCAATAATGAGTCAAAGTAGGAGCGACAAGCATCTAGAAAAGAGCGCTGACCATCGAAGACATTATTCGCATTTGACCGTAAAGGAAACTTTGCATCTGCTAAGGGACGACAGCCTCTTCAGATGACTTCCACAGCTTCCTTCAAGCACGAACTTTCCAAAATACTAGGCACAAGTGTCTGCTCAAAATTAACCGCCCCACCTCTTCAGTCAATGGTAGCGCCACACATTTTCAAGAAATCCAAGCCTAAAATCACATTAGAGATGGAACGGACAGTGACAGTAAACTCCGCTTGAAAAACGTATCCGCCCAATTCGACTTCTACATTACACACTCCCAAATTCCTCACTATTCACCACTTACTCCACAAAATTTGGACATCGGGGCACACTGCAACATCAGTTTCTGACCTAGCAGTTCTTTGAATTCTAAATTCGTTACTGAAACAGTTGCACCAATATCATCAAGAGCCAATGTGACTACACAATTCACAGACAGGTTAACTTTGCTTTTGAGCATTAAACAGGCAGAGGTACGTTGCTGCACAGCAGACATACAGCGACCTCACCTCCATCGGTCGCGCTGACTAGTTTTCCGGATGTGGTGATGAGCGCTAGCTTGGCGATGGAGACCGGCGTGTGCTCAATGCTGGAGAAGGAGTCACGCTGCGATCCGATGCCGGAGAAGGGGTCTTCATGCTGGCCTGGGAACGGGTCGGTGCAGCGGGTGAGTGGAAAGACGAACGGTGGGGAACATACTGCTGCTTAGAGTCTGGCTCTGCAGTGTATTAGAGGGTACCGTCGAGAGTTGAGCGCCGACACTGCTGCTGGTAGTCTTCCTCTGCAGCATAGGGGCTGGTAGCTAGTGAGGTGAGTGGTGACGGTGACAAAATCGTGAGATGTGAATGGGATCACCGCACCAGTAGCAAACCAAGGACGAACGGAGAGAAGTCCGCTTCGTTAAAATATCACTGCTTTCAGGACCCACATGGAAGGCATTAGAGGTCACGTCCTCCTAGAAATTGACTGGCGACCTCTCAGGAGAGCGTCCACGTTCTTCATTGTGCGATCGGGGTGTATGAGAACGTAGGCAGTGTCGGGTCTCATGGCGCACCTGATACCCATCATAGTTCGTTGCGTTGACAGATAGGGGCTATATATTATATAGGATATATTATATTGCCTATATAGGCTATATAAAACCTATATTTCAACACTGCCTCATAACAATGTTTTATACACAGAGAACCAGGATACCACTGCACAAAGAGTAATTTTAAACGGTTTTGTGTTGAAATAAAAGTCATTACGGCTACTCGGTGCAATAACCTGTCTTCTCACGTTAGAAGTTTTTACAAAGTTCAAACATCTATCTTCCATTTTAATTTCATTTTTTAGTTTTTTTTTTTTAAATGCCCTAATATTTAATCGCCTTCCATATGTAGAGCATATGCTCTAAACTTTCTCGGCTGCCATAATATCTTGGATTCCGGCTGGAACAACGTCGGTATTGTTTTTGCCGCACTATGAGACAAATATTAAACTTTAATTCAGACCAATCAAATCGAACCTTTCTGTGCCTCCGCTCCGCAATATAAACCAAGAGGCTCGATGCAAACGGTAGTAGTCTGCGCGAGTGCCCCCAGTGCCGAGGGATATTGAAAACAGATATATGTCTAGACAAGTTTGTGTGATCTGTATATATCATTTTTAGGCTCTCTGAAATATTCTGCGTAAGCACAAGCAACAATTGCTCCACTACGGCGTGTCTTTTAACGTCTTATAGACGTTAAACCCCACAAACCAATTAACAAACAAACGACAATTTGCAGCTCTGACACAGCAGGAAGGAGGAAAAAACGGCAGTAATAATTACCATGTTTGCGCAAGATATTTCGACAATGCATGCTCAATTCCCCCAAACTTTCTAGCATAAAACATCCAGCTTCAATTGCAAGGCGATCGATAATAACATTTAGTAGATGCCTCTAGTTGGTCGTGCAAGAAACAAGGGACTTAGTGAATCATTCACACCTGAAATACCCATTAATGGCTTTCATGTGTTGGGTATATTTGCGGCCGTTGATGTTCGCGATAATTTAATTTCTATCCCCGGAGTAGTTTCGGTATATGAGTAAGACGCATGGCTGAAGCGAATGGACTAATCACGAACTGCTATGAATAGGCCACACGGCAAATTGTGTCCAGTCAGTGAGCACGAAATCGCAGAAAGGTCCGTCGAAACTGAAAAAAGTAATTAAGACGGACGCTACCAAGAAATCAGACTGAGATCACAGAGCAAAAAGCAAACGTCCTTTAGACATTTTTCAAAATGTACAGCCAAGACGCTGAACACGTGCCTTTTAATAAATACCTGAGCAAGTTTTCCAGGCACATTTTTAAGGGGAAAGCCTTTAATGGCTCATACCGTCCTTAGCAGCCGTGTCGGCAAATGTGTCCGCGTTTCGAGAGTGAGAATTAAAAATAAATAAATAAACATTGTCTTCCACCGGGTAATCGAACCGGCGTCTTTTGGATTCCCAGCTCAGTGTTTTTCCTCACGTCACGACTCGGATTTTTTTTTTTTTTGCCTATTGCCTGGTTAATTGGCACACGACATCATATTTATGTGCTGCTCTTACTTCCTTTTCACAGGACCTCTTCTCACGGAGACAATATAATTGATTCGTGAGTTATTAGTGCGAAGAAAGTGAAAACGCTACCAAGGAGTGCATTTCAAATATTACACCCGAATCATTCAATTTTCTCGCGCGTCGTCGGAAATGTGTGTGCGCTTTCATTGCGACGTCTAACAACCCTACCATTTTAAAATAATATTCTTTTCCGCACGAGAAAAGGACCATCTACAGACCGCTTCCAGGTGAGTGAAAGTGGACGAAAATTCATGTGGCATTAAAAAGATCTCCTTTTCTTAACCTCATGAAGCAAGTCAAGCAAGAACATGATCATCCTTGCTTGCTAGTTTTGGGTAATGCTACGATTGGAGTTAATAACCGGGACTAAATAATCGGGGAAATGTTCGAGCATGCTGCATGAAGAAGAACCCAGACACGTGTGCCGCAAAACCATCCGCTGTTTTGTAGTGAAACGAGGGGACGTTTCTCGTTAAGTTCTTTCATTTGCAGCGCATCCTTTTATATGTATGTTTAGGTTGTTGCCAGGTTCGTGCATTTTCCCCTTTTCTTATAATCTTTCAGTTTTTAATGTCCTTGTGGTCTTCACTTTCTTTGGTACTTTTTGTGCTTTGCGCTACTCCTCAAAATGAACTATTTGCAGCTCACCGAGAAAAGCGTGCTGTTATATTAGATCTCGTGCTTTTGCTCCGCAATTAAGTTACGAGTCAGGTTTAAGTACCATGCGGAGAGATTGCGACGGCTGCTTAATCTCACCTGCGCCTTTGTGGACCTCCAGAGCGCCATGTCGTTTTGTCTCAACAAATACAAACCCAGCGTCCCATCCTCCCAAGACGACTACTAGCAACGGCTCAGGTGTCTTCAGTAGGCAAGACTCAGCGCCTTACAATGGTACACAAGCTAACCGTAGAAGCCCAGACGCTGCACATTGTAGGTAAAGCATGCTCCCGCCAACGCACATACCAATGTGTAATTTGTGCTGCCGACACCTGCAAACCCTCTATCTATTGTCATGCCACCGATTCCTCCTTTCTAGCAACCATACTTTTTCAGCGGCTACTGTTGTGAAAGAGTTGTTACCATGGGTTTATTTAGAGCTTGCAGAGACCCACTAAAAGACCTGCCAGTGGCAGTAGCGGCACTAAATGTTATCAGAAATGTTTCTGAGTTTTAGCAAAACACATATTTTCTGAGTGCTGATTTTTGCAATCTCCGCTAGGAGTCAGCGCTGACAACCTGTAATTGTTTTCTTTTTTTTTTTCATCCGCAAGGATAAAAAAGTGTGACGTTTTTTTTTGGGGATGAAAAAAAAAATATGTGACGGTTCATCCTCTAGAATGAACCGTCACACGCCAGATAAAATATTTTAGTAGGTTAGCTTGGAAACACTTCATTGCGCACACGTAATGTCTAGTCGGTCCCAAGCAAGCAGAGCTATTTGTCGCTACAAAAATGCTGTAAATAACTGTTGGATGTATTTTCTTTTTGTGCCTGCACAGCATTTCCCGTTATCTTAACCTTTCATTCAGAAGTTTTTGTGAATACCTAACATTCCTTACGTCCGGTGAAGGCGAATTTATGAATTTCGCATCAAAATGTACTTATCTGTTTATATGATTGTACGCTTTTCGTCTTTATGCCTTAATTGGTTTCTTTGTTATGCGGTGAGTACTGTGGCGCTGTTTATTCTTCTTCGCGAAGCGTAAAAGCTTGCTTTGAGCGGTCAAGCTTGTACACAACACAAGTGTCGATGGTTGAATCACGCTTATAACCCCATCATTTTTCCTTAGGCAAACCCAAACACTGGAGAAACCAGATGACCCGTGTGGAGGCCCTCTCTCCCATTAATGCCATGCTTGAATCACTTTCATTGCGCGTTTGTGTTCGCGTGCAACAAAACCTCCTTTTTGAATTTTGTGGCCGTTCCAGATTGGCTTGCAACATGGACTTCAAGCCCATCCTGGCTACAAATAGCAAAAAAAAAGCACCATAACTGTACGCAAGGAAGCCGCATGTTACCCATACAAAACAAGTAATATCGAGGCATCATTTTGCTTTGTCGCGGCTGTGTATGCTTCAGCACATCGTCGTATGTTTTATTCACTTGGATGCCTGAACTACAAGCATAACCAAAAATAAATGAATGTAACCTTGCAAGAAGATAGACAAATTCATGCTCTATGTCAAGCTATACCTGGCAACGCGGAAAAGCCTGTATTGTCTGCTCGGCAGTTGAAGGCACATTTCCACAACGACGTTTGCGTTGTTTTGCGTAACCGCATTCAGGTAGTCTACCGCCTGCCACTTCTTACGGCTTCCGCTCAGATATGCATTGAAAAAAAATTGAACATGCAAACGGCAGAGAAAAACCACGACAAAATGAGAATACCTTCTTTTGCTATCGTGCCGTTCGCGAAAATATTTCTGTATATAGGCCACTGTTTAATGCAAATACAGGAGCTTTCGGGTGCATAAACGCGTGGGCACAGATGCATACCATAAAGCACGCACTTGGATATGGCGAGATAGAACGCGATGTGGCCTTTTCCGCATTATATTTTTCTATCTTGAAACCAGATTGTGGGTGTCGGGGCGTTTAAATCACCAAAATGGAGAATACGAAAACATCTGCATCCTTGTTGGAGGGGCGCTCTGCGAGATGAAAAGCTGTTCATACTGAAACGCCTTCAACAGCACGTCGAAAATGTTCTACAGGCGACCAAAGAAGTGAAGAGGATTCGCTCGTCTATCTTCTCGACAGTCAGAGTGCACATTCGCTCCGATGTTGGAACTTTTGGTTGAAATCTTGCTACCTGCAGACCGCACCTATTTGTTTTGTTCTAAGATTATGATTGCTATATGTAAAATGTATGTATGTATGTATGTATGTATGTATGTATGTATGTATGTATGTATGTATGTATGTATGTGCATGTGTGTATGTATGTATGTATGTATGTATGTATGTATGTATGTATGTATGTATGTATGTATGTATGTATGTATGTATGTATGTATGTATGTATGTATGTATGTATGTATGTATGTATGTATGTATGTATGTATGTATGTATGTATGTATGTATGTATGTATGTATGTATGTATGTATGTATGTATGTATGTATGTATGTATGTATGTATGTATGTATGTATGTATGTATGTATGTATGTATGTATGTATGTATGTATGTATGTATGTATGTATGTATGTATGTATGTGTCATCTAAGCTCTTTACGAAACATTAACATTCTCGTTCGCGACTGCTATTTTGGGCCAAAGCCGCGACGTTCTCAAATACATATATTTACTTCCTTTACATGCCTATATTCACTGAACGTTTTACTCGAAAGTAATAACACTAAAATTACCTTTGCTTTTGTTCAGAAAAAACCATAGGTATTCGCGTCATCGACACAACAGTTAAAGAGCAAGTCGGAGGAAACAAAATCTCCATATTTGGTACCCACCTCGACAAGTGCAGTAGGGAGCGAACCGAGATTAATATTGGAGGCGAGTTTCACACAACAGAACTATGCAGCCGCTTAAAAATATGAACACCGTAAAAGCAAGCAGAAGTGAACAGAGACAGGGAAGCAGAAATCAATTAAAATTATCACAAAATAGAGTACCGAAGCTATTCTTTGTGGGTCATTTTACTGCTTCAGTATGATTTCAGATGCTTTCATGTAAAGCGTGGCAAATGAAAACTGGTCTTAATTGACTGGACGCTTGAGCGTGGTTGGAATTTTGAATAAATGCTCCTTGTTACCATACGATCAGGGGCGTAGCCAGGGGAAGGGCTTATGAGGTTTCAGCCCCCCACGAAATCTTTTCGTACTGTTATACACCGCAGACCAAAACAACCACTATAGCCGGAAATCAGACGAGACTTTGTCTCGAGTATGTCTTTTTTGCGTTTGAAAAGAGATTTCGACGGGAATAAAAAAAAAAGCAAAATTTGCATTTAGTTTTCTGAAATTGTTCATTGGGCCATACAAAGGGGACAAGCCATACTTTCAGATAAGCTGACAAAGCCCGCAGAGATGGGATGCGTGGAGAAATAAAATATAATAACTAGCAGGGAGCGTGACACTGCGCAGCCTCCCAGGCCAAACTCGATCTTCTGACGCCACGCTTTCTTCTCCCTTTCGGGCCTCTTGTTCGCACTGAATCTTGGGTGTTTTTAGCCGCTATGTGTGTTGCGATGAAAAGTCTGTCGAAGTGGTCTGCATAGAGTCCTCGTCTGTTGTAACAATTCAGTGCAGATGCTGCATTGTAATCGAAGTTATAAACAAAGTGGAGAGAGTGCAGACAACCATTTCATCTGCGGGTCCGTCAAAATACTCTGTATTCGAAGTAATGTTATTTCTATGGCTGGAAAACTAGCTAAGATGAATTTTCAGTTCTGATATTTGCTAAATTAAACAAACAATTTTCGTCTGAAATAATACATGCGCCGAATACCCGCTATAACGAAAGCTCCGGGCGGTACTATTTGTCCGTGTAATGTTTGCACCCCGAAATGCAGAATTTATGGCGCAGTTGAGAGGTGACAGGTTGGTGATAGGCATCTCGATACGCAGGAGGCTGAGTGCATCAGCTCCCCTCGAAAAACATTTCTCGCTGCTCCACTGCATACGATAGTTCCAAAAAACAATTTGTCGTGATTCTCTCTTCGAACTATCCGGCCTCAATACAGAAAGAAAAGAACTATATTTTGTGGTTTCGCAACGCATTGTGGCCCCTCATATACACAGCCTGTACAGCTGTTCTCAGCGATAAAGGTTGTGTGTATGGCTTCACCAGCTATCTCTTGAAACCTGTCTCTTGACACTGACTTTGGAAGCATTTATTTGTTTCCAGGAAAAACTGCTGTTCTTAAATAAGAAAGGAATATGAAAGAATTCATTCTTGCAGTGAAACATTATTGTAGAAGTCGGCGTACTGATTCGCAGGTTGTGACAAGACACTTGAAGTTGGAGCTGCCCGCTCAAAGCCATCCAAAGCGTGTAGCAGCTAAAACTCCTGTAAGGAAAGTAACGCCAACCACTTCTCTTCTCCTACGTCCACTCTCAATCCACTCTCCATCGCGGCGCAGCCTCGACGGTGGTGCCATCTATCACGGACGTCCCGAAGGAGACGACTGCTGATGCGCTACCGGAATTAAAATGCACACAACTTTGTTGAAGCCGTGCACCAATATTTTTAAAGCGATATTTTATTCCTCTGGCTTTAATGATGCCGTATGAGAATTGCGCAAAGAAACTTGAGAAAGGACCATCATTTAAGGCTTAAAGTGCCCGAAAACTTAGAGTGAGCGTTTTTGAAGCACGACACATGCCCGCGGTACGCTCAAACATGCGCGTGATGTCGCAAAATTACCAGAGTTTCAAGTTTTGACTGGATCATCACGCTTTTTTAAAGAGGCAGGAGTCAACAAGGTTAAAAAAAAAAACTAGTGGCTCATGGCACTTGCTTCACAAAGCCGTGCATTTTTTGCAAATTTCCCTGCAGTCAGCCCGCACTGTTCTGTACAGTCAAACTTTTTTCTTTTTGCGTTGCACTGGCCGGATGGAAAACAATAAAATACTTTTGCCTTCACATTGTCGGTTGCGGCAAATGAAGGCGCAGCAGCACGGCATCGCGATGAAGCTTTCACGTGCAGCATTTTCATTGAGCTAGTTCGAAAATGGCGATGAGCGTGCGCCTGAAAAGAAAAAAAATATACAAAAGCGGAACACGCGAAAACACGTGACACGCACTGGCCAGTGGAAGAGTGGAGGTGGCTGAAGAGGCAGGAAGCGGCGAGGAGGAAACTCCGGGGAAAGCGCTGAGGAGGAAAGATCTAATAATGGCAGTAGTTTTCAAAGTATACTTTTCAAATTTCAGAGTAGTAGCTGCATGGCTTAATAAAAAGTCCGTGCGCCTCATTACTTTTCAAGTATATTTATTCCGGCAAAAGTTCGGAGCACTTCGATGACATGCTTCGCATACAGTGGGCTTATGGTGTGTCCAACAAGCAGTTGAAAGAAGTAGGAAAGGAAACTGTTAAGAACCTACTACCGGCTCTGTACCCTTACCTCCACTGTCCCGTGCGGACAGGAGAAAACAGAAAAAAAGAGACTGGTTGGTTGGTTGTTTGGTTGGTTGGCGGGATTTACCGTCCCAAAGCGACTTAGGCTATGAGAGATGCCGTAGTGGAGGACTCCGGAAATTTCAACTACTTGGAGATCCTTAACAAGAGACTTAGAAAGACGTGCGTCGCAACGGCCGTCGTTTTACACCCGAAGCGGTGGCTGGTGCAATGACGTCCTACAACAGGTACAACACCACGGGTCGCAGGGACCAGGGGACCTACCAGTCCCGGGGACCTGCCAGTCTGGAAACCTACCAGTCCCAGCCCCGCAGGGGCAGGAGACACCACCATCTCCTATGTACTTTTTTCGTTGAACCAGGGAAATGTGTCCGCTCATATCGTAGGGTGCATTTTTGTTTAGCATGAGCAAGTTTCAGTACGAACCTCTCTTTGTCTCCATATAATAGCTTCCTCTCTGAAGAGATCTGTGATACCGCATTCTTTTGCCTCTATAATGTTCTTATATCACAGAGTACTTCTTGGGTGCTGGTGCAAGCATCATGGTTTCATCGGATTTTCGGCCTTATGGTTCTCTGGCACTCTCGCGTGCCCCGTTGCCCACATAATGTTCTGTTGTTTTGTCGCTTTTATCTTTGTGGTTTTTATTCTGGCCCCACCACGGTGGCGTAGTGCAGAAGACGCCCAACTACAGTTCCAGAGTTCTCGGGTCCAATCCCGATTGCCGGCGGCTACGTTTTGATGGAGGCTAAACGGAGAGGCGTCCGTGTATCGCTCAGCTTTCGCACCCACCTTCCTTCATTCCCTTATTGCGCTGTTCAGGGGTCCACAGAACGTGCGACAGATACTGCGCCTTCCCTTTTCTGTGAACCAATTAATTTTAATTCTGACGTTGGCTTCTAGGAAACAATGAGGAAGATGAATATGATTTGATTAAAGACTAGCCGCCAGGTGAGTTTTACATCGCTCTTTCATACCATAAATCCGTTCACATGCTGATAATAATAATAATAATAAGTGATTTACAAGAAACGAAAAGAGCGTTATCTGTCACATTTGTTCCGTGGACACCCGAACCACGCTGTAAGGGAAGGTGTGGGAGGGAAGGCGGAAAGAGGAAAAGGTGCCGTAGTGGAGACCTCCGGAGTAATTTCGACCACCTGGGGATCTTTAACGTGCACTAATACCGCACAGCACACGGTCGCCACTTCGTTTCGCCTCTGTAGAAACGCAGCCGCCGGCGGTTGGTATCGAACCAGGGAACTCCGTCACAGTAGTCGGTGGTCTTACCATTCCAACACCGCGGCGGAGCGTTCGAATGTTCGCGTTAGTTGTTTTTTTGGTGAAAGGATTGCACAGTATCTCACTGCGAACTTTCAACGCTGCCATTTCATTTTGCTAATATTTTATATTTTTCTTTCACTTAGTTTTCACAGGAGGACGCTGCATCGAACTTCTAAGTGCGCACCTAAGCTTGTCAGATGTTTTTTTGCCTTCGAGTGGAAAGCTTGCCGCAATCAGGTAACTTGACTTGATAGTGAAACATTTTGCTGGTGTTGTGGCTGTAAGAAAAAGGAAAAGGAAATGCACGGGTGTGCTACTGGCTCTGTAGCTAAGCCACTTCCGCTGCTTTGCAATGCATGACAAGTGCTAGGTAACTGCAATGCATTGTTTTTCTGCTCTTGGTGGTCTAACTTTAATGCATCTGCCTGTTCGCCTAATGTAACTCTTTCCAGTAACATTGAATGAGTAGATAACGTTTGCCTGACAAGGGACGTGTTCAAAATGAGTCTGCCTCTACCACGAGCAATCAGAGGGTTATTTTCCTTCGAACAGATGGCAGTAGCTTCTTAGGGGCCAAGATCACATTCACCTCTTATTATCTCCGTCTTTGTTGAGACGGTGGCTGATGTCTTGGATGCAGGGCAGTACGACAACTGCTCTGTACTCCCTTTGGGATGAAGTTCGCGCGTGATGTGATCTGCTTCTTTAAGGGCAGCGCCAGACACGAACACTATAATGTCTAGAGGGTGGCCAGCAGTTGGGAGGTGCCGAACTTTCTTCCATTTGGCATTCTGGCTACTGTTTAGGCCTTTATTGCCACCGCGGCCGCACTGTCAATGCTTGACCAGCCCCTTAGAAACCACTTTTCAAACTCCATTCCCATCGCTCGCCATCGCTTGGAGCCCTACACTGCCCCTGCCTGTAGCTGTTGCGACTCTAGGAAGCAGGATGCGAAAATGCACGGGCCTCCTACTAACTCTAACTGAGCCACTTCCGCTGCCACGTGCGTACAGAGGAGAAAATAGAGAAGAAAGCAAGAGAAAGAAGAGAAATAGAGAAAGACGCCAATTGCAACAGCCGTCACCCGCCACTGAAGCGGTGGCGTGTGCAATGACGGCCGACAACACGTACACACACTGGTGGCCGGCTAGCCAACGCCATACATGGCTGTGACCTACCATTCCCAGCCCCGTAGGGCCAGGAGCAGCCAACTCTCCCTTCTCGTCTGTAGCTGAAATTACATGGCGGCTAGTCTTGCACTTGCGGAAGGAGGTGGTGGTGAAGGGTGGCTGATCCTGGCCCTGATGGGGCTAGGATAGGTAGGCCACTGCCGCTTGAGGCGGGGGCTAGCCTGCCACTGATTTTTATCTGTTGTTGGCCGTCATTGCACCTGCCCCAGGTGGTAGATTACGGTTGTTGCGGCGCGCGTCTTTCTCTCCCTCTCTTTTTTCTTCTATATTTTCTCACTTCAGGCACTGGAGCTGGATGTGGCTCAGCTGCTCCGCCATGGTGGTGCAGTGGTAAGACGCCCGACTACTGCGCCGGAGTACCCGGGTTCGATCCCGACCGCGGCGGCTGCGTTTCGATGGAGGCGAAACGAAGAGGCGTCCGTGTGCTGTGCGATGTCAGCGCACGTTAAAGATCCCCAGGTGGTCGAAATTACTCAGTAGCCCTCCACTACGGCTCCTCTTTCTCTCTTTCCACTTTCTTTCCCACCTTCCTCCCTTCCCTTACGGCGCGATTGCGGTGTCCACAGAAAACAAGTGAGACAGTTACCGCGCCTTTCGCTTCCTATAAATCAATCAATCGGTCTGTGAGACAGTTACCGCGTCTTTCCCTTCCTATAAATAAATCAGATTCGGGTCTCCACAGGAACAAGTGTGACAGATACTGCTGCTTTCCCTTCCTGTGAACCAATTATTACTAATTATTAGGTTTCTCAGCTAGAGAACCCAATTTGTCCGCATGTTTCACCCCACGGACTTCCCACCACACTGCACCACATGCAACGCCACCCCACCCACCCTCTACCATTACTTATGGGAATGCCCACATCCCAGCCGCGTTCCTCTCGTCAAAGACCCCACCCCCTCCTCCTGGGAGGCTGCCCTTCTAGCCACGCAACCTGCAGATCAGTTGCGGCTGGTCGAGCGGGCTAAGCTGGAAGGAACAGCCATAGGGCTCCTGGATTGAGAGGTCCTCCTGGAAGTGTTTACATTTTTTTAATAAAGTTTTTTCCTCTCCTCCGCCTCCTCCATCTGCAGAGGCAGTAGCAGGCCCGCGCGCTTTCTTTTCCTTCATCCTACAGCCAGAACAACAACTTGCACTTGCGACACAGGGGTTTCCAAGAAATCTGCATATGTTGTTGTGGCCGTAGGAATAACCCTATAATTGTTGACTGTTACTGTGAGCGTATAATTGGTTAACAGGAAGGAAAAGGCACAGTATCTGTCACAATTGTTTCTGTGGACACCTTAACCACGCCCTAAGTAAAGAAAGAAAGGAGGGAGTGAAAGTGGAAAAAGAGTAAGAGGAACCGTTTCGGAGGCGCTGCGGAGTAATTTCGACCACCTGGAGATATTTAACGTGCGCTCACATCGAACAGCACACGGACGCCTCTTTATTTCGCCTCCATCGAAACGTAGCTGCTGGCGGTCGGAATTGACCCCAGGTACTACGGCACTTTACCCCAGCGAACTTCTTAACCTCATCCGCCCACCTAACTTTCTGCCGCCCCCTGCTACAGTTTATTTCCTTGTAGTCCAGTTTGTTACCCTAAGCGGTCATCGGCTATCCTTTCTTCGCGCTACTTGTACTGCCCATGCCCATTTTGTCTTCTTGATTTCCACTAGAATGTCAGTGACGACTTATTTCTTTGGCCCACTCTGCACGTTTCCTATCTCTTAACGTTATCCCTACGATTTGTTTTCTATAGCCCTCTGCGTTGTCCTCAAATTAATCAGAACCCTCTTTGTTAGCCTCCACGTTTCAGCCCCATAAGTAAGTACAGGTAAGATGCAACTGTTGTATACTTTCCTCTTGAGCGATACCGGTAAGCTGCTAGTCATAATCTGCGAGGGCTTGCCAAGTGCGCTCGATCCCAATCTTATTTTTCTTGTTATTTCCTTTTCATGGTCCGGATCGGTAGTTGCTACCTCTCCTATGTAGACATATGACAGCTGCGTTTCGATGGAGGCGAAACGAAGAGGCGTCCGTGTGCTGTGCGATGTCAGCGTTGTTGTTGTTGCTGTGACTGTAGGAAGAAGGAAAAGAAAATGCACGGGCCTGCTACTGGCTCTGTAGCTGAGCCACCTCCGCTGCCTCGTGCAGACAGAAGAGAGTATAGAGAAGAAAGAAAAAGAAGGGGGAAAGAAAGACGCGCGCCGCAACAACAGCCGTCGTCCACCCACCACCAGTGGTGGCGTGTGCAATGACGGCCTACAACAGATAAAACTTTGGTGCCAGGCTAGCCCCCGCCGCAGCAGCGGGACAGACATGTACCAGCCCCATCAGGGGAGATACCTGTACTAGCCCCGTCAAGGGAAATTCCCGTCAGGGGAGATACCTCTGAAGGGAATTTCCAAAGTACATATACGATGTCAGCGCACGTCGAAGATCCCCAGGTGGTCGAAATTACTCCGTAGCCCTCCACTACGACTCCTCTTTCTCTCTTTCAGCTTTCACTCCCACCTTCCTCCCTTCCCATACGGCGTGGTTGAGGTGTCCACAGAAACAAAGTGAGACAGTTACCGTACCTTTCCCTTCCTACAAAATCAATCTACTTCCAGTGCACCGCTACTTAACGTAAACTGCTGTTCCTTTCCGAGGCTGTTGAACACCTTAGTCTTCTGCATATTGATTTTCTAGCCTTACTGTCTACTTTTCCCAGGCCAAGTGGATGCAGCTAGCACAGAACCGGATTAATTGGAGAAATATGGGAGAGGCCTCCCTACAATGGGTACAGTGAGGCTGATGATGATGATGATTACGGCACAGTAATATTGCCATGATGCGGCTGCTGGCCCAGGTGGCGGAGGTCGCAGGCGTGCACCACGCCCTCTACACCGATAACAGCAGCCTCTGGGCCACGCAGGGCAGCGTGGGCGACATTGAAGCCTGCCTGCCTGCATACAGCGGCAAGCCTAGTGGACCGCTATGCCCAGCGCTGTGGTCTTCAATGTTCTCCAGAAATCTCAGATTATGCACCTCCGCCCCTCTCCAAGATGCACCACAGAAATATCTTTCTAGCTTGCGAGCGGTCCCATTCATGAATCAGAAAAGATCAGAATACGCGGTGTCTTCACCCATCATCGAAGACGCCTTGACACAACACTAGCTAAGCTTCTCCAGATGGGGGAACAGGTGAGCCGTGTGGTCGGCCGGGTGTCTAACAAACGCGGGGGGTTGCGAATTAAGGATACCTTTCGGCTGGAAAACGCCTTTGTAACCAGTCGAATCCTGTATTCTACACTTTACCTCCACTTGCGTAAGCACGACGAGAAAACCTTTGAAGTGATCCTCCACAAAAGCATGAAACGTGACCTCCCAATCTCCACCTCTGATGGTCGGCTCATGGCAATTTTATGAACCAATATACCCGCCTCACACAGAGTGTATCGGGTCGCTGCCTTCTTTCCCGGCTAAACATTCAACATAAACTGTTCACAAGGCAGAGGCTCCGCATCCCAGATCTCTGGAGAAACGACCTCAGAGTGCGGCCTCTGCCTCCCAAAATTTCACGAGAAGACGATAATTGGCCGCGCCTGGCGCGGGCGGAAGCCTTGGCCCGCCAATATGGCAACAAATCATGCGTATTCTACGCGGATACCTCGGGCCCCGATCCGGGAGCTAGTATACGAACGCAGTGGTTCACAACTAGAACACAGTAGATGGCCTTACATTCAAGGCCAAATATATAACAGACGCTGAAGAGGTAGCCATCGCACTCGCCGCCTCTGGCCACACCTCTAAATATATCATCACTGATACCGTGGGGCTTGCCGTAACGCCGCAAGGGTGGAGCACCCCCGTAGCTTATAGAATATATCAAAGTTGCAGTCGGAACACGGCCCCGCGTGCCGATTTATCGCCTGGGCTCCTAGCCACCAGGGTATTCCAGTAAACAAGGCAGCTGACGCAGCCGCCTACTGCTTTCTCTCCGGGCAGTTTCCTCGGTACTCGAATCGGCTAAGACATCGATTCCCATCCGGCCAGAACATTCAAATACATTGTAATGTATCAAAACTCGCATCGCAAATACCCTAATTCCTGCAAAGGGTTAGGAAATGCGAGTGAGAGGCTGCGCCTGCGCCTCTTCACCAGCACGATGCTGTGCCCGGAAGAGCTTCAAAAGTTTGACACCCAATTGACTTTGCCAGTACTGTGGGGAGGTGGCTAACACCTACCAGATGGTATGGGCCTGCCAACAAAACCCATCCCTTCCCGAGAGGACTGGGAGGCGACCCTGCTCGGTTGCTGCGACTTACAGGCCCAAAAGGGTTAAATGCGGCGTATGCGATCGGAGGCAGCCGCCAATGAGGTCTCTGAATAGGGACTCCATTGTAAGGCCGAGGTCCTTAAGGCCCCGCGCCAAACAAACCTCCTTCAACATGTACAAAAAATGTTTTTGCCACCACCACCGCCACCACGCACTACCACCAGCACAACACCCACCACCTTCATTTTTTGTCGTTCCTGATTTCTTTTAATAATGGTTTACATGAAATAAAGGTGCTGTATCCGTCGCACTTTTTCTACGGACACCTATCCCACGCCATAAAGGAAGGCCGCAGGTGGGAATGAATCAGAAAAGATAAATATAGTGCAGGGATGCAAAGTCATCTCTATCACCTGGAGATATCTGAACGTGCGTCGATTCTGGCTCCATCGAAATCTAGAACCGGCGGTCAGGTTTGAACCCGACCGGCGGTGACTGGAGCTGCATTATCGGGGCTGTATGAGTGATTTCAATGAAATATTGCGCAGAAAGATCTATAAAATCTAACTGATGAGACAAGTACATGTTCTTAGGAAAAAATACGGCATATATTTTTAGTAGTTAGAAAGTAGTCGCTCTCCAGTTTGGGCGTCTTATATGACAGTACATGGTCCCAAAAATAAATACGGCGTGTCGTTTAAGTGGTTAAACGTAATCGCATTCAAGTTTGGGTGTCTTACGAAGTCACGTCTCAAAATATTCATTCGAAATTCGTCCTTTTTTTTAGCATTCAACTGCGGTTGGACACACATGTGCACCCATTCGACCCGCTGCTGCGTAGGGTCACCGTGGACACGCGTATTCTAGGTTTTTCATCAGTAGGACAGGAGACGGTCGTTCTTTCTCCATACGCCGATGCCATTTCACACTTTGAACGTGAAATTGAGAGTTTCATTGTTTTTTTTAACATTTTTTTTTTTCAGAATACGCAGCCGTGTCTGGAGCGCAGCTCAACCCGAATAAAAGTAGCGCACTTCGCTTCGGTCAGTTCAGGGTCCGTTTAACCGCCGCCGTACCGTTTGTGGACGCAGTGCGGGTACTTGGAATACTGTTTGAGCCAAGCGGGTTCTCCTCCCGAACATAGGACGTAGTTCTCTCGCGAGCCACGCACGCCCTTTCTGACGTAGAGCATTTCAACCTTACGCTCAATGCTAAAGTTAGTGTCGTCAAGACACGAGCGTGCGCTTTCACCCCTTATGTGGCGCGTTTCGCAACAATCCCGCTCCGTGTGATGAACAGACTGGCGTTCCTTATGGGGACTTTTGTTTGGGATGGCAGGACATCTCTAGTCACCCGTCACATCCTACACTTTCCGAGGAGCAGGGGAGGCCTTGGCCTGCCGTGCATCCCGGCAGTGGCTCGAGTACTCGCGTTAAGGCTGGTGGAGAGGCTGTTAGCTGACGAGTCTTACCCTGACCGCTCGCTCATCCTGTACTGGTTGAGTACGGCGCGTCGTTTGCTTACACCCGAACAATACCTCGGTCCACAGGCACGATACCTCTGCCTTTTTACCGCGAGGTTGCCGAGATAAAGTCGACTCTCGATGAAGACCTGTCAGATGGTAATGTAGACGACCTACCAGCCATACGCATCACCGAATTAGTAGCCGTTTGCAGGCTTTCAAGCTGATGAGCAACGAGAGACCGCTGTACCCAAATGGCTAGCGTGGGCAGCTTGTCGGCTGCCAAATGAAGTGCAAGATTTTGACTGGCTTAGGCGCTGGGGCGTCCTCCCCACGAGACAGCGCCTTGCCAGATGGGGTATTGTACACAATGACCAGTGTGCCAACTGTGGTGCTCCCGATAGCCTCGCGCGTGTTTTTTTTTTTTTCGAATGTGTAGTTGCGAGAACAATGTGGCGGCTCGCATATAGGAGGTTTAATGTCCGCATGAACCCCGGCGCAACCCTTTTGAACACCTTGTGTTCACTGTGGTTCTGTTTGTGTTGTGGCGTCGCAGGTGCCTCGCTAAGGCGCGCCGCACTCCCGCCCGAGCAATGCACCCAGCCTTAAAGAGGCTGCGCCTCGTCATCTGGAAGTATCTGTCTGGCCAGTTAAAAACGGACGGCGAGACGCGGTTTCTGCGGTGCTGGCATGCGCGCTTCTATGTTGTACGGGGTAGCAGACTTAAGGTGCCTGTAGTTAGAACCCTCCCCGTTTATACTGTTTTCCCCTCTCTGGGGAATCATGTCTTTTAGTTTATTATGTATATGTAACCTATAGCGTTTTTATTGTGCTTTGGTATGTTTGTAATGTGCGTTTTTGTATGTATGTATGTATGCACCCAATAAATTCTCTTTATGTGCACCCAAACCTGTCCTATGGACGTCTAATGAGTGGTTTTTAACACACCTTAGTACATGAAAAAGAAAGCAAATATATATGTCCACTGACAGCTTTTTACATCAAAACACATATGTGCAATAAATACTGTACATGTGATTGCTGTATATGTTTATATCTATTTTATTTGGTAAAACATTTTACACTGTCTATTTGTTCATGTGAATTGCTATTCAAAATTGTATATAACATTATCACGAACAGCCAATTTTATTATGTATGTAAATACTGTTTTATGATGTATTGGTTCGTTAAGATATATTTCATGTGCACTTTCCTTTGTTCGTTATCATATGCACTTCCTATTTGGTCATTTGTCGCTGCTCATACGGATGTCTAATGTGAATGTCTAACTTCGATAAAACTTTTCTAAACACAGTTACTTTCAGACGGCCGCCGTGTAATAACACTGGGCGATTTTAGTTGTGTTATAGACTCATACGTAGATGTTCAAGGCCCTGGTCGAAGGCGACCGACTTGGAACGCACGTGAACTGCAGCGCGTGGTTCAACATTGTGCGGTACTTGACGAGCACGAACGCATGCATTGGGCGCGTTTCTGTTGGACATAGCGTCGTGGTTCATCTGTGAGCAGGGTATACCGCTCATATGTGCCGCAGTCCCTTTCATCGTATGTGTCGGCTACGGATGTTGTGACCTTGCCTCAGACTCCCATTTATATTTTTCACCACCGGCCAGTCATGCTCAGTCTTTCCTTCCCTAGCGCTGGCTCATTTCGTCCGCGGAGTTTTCGTATGCGCGCAATACACGGTTCGCGTTCGCGTGAGAGCTTGTCGCGAGCTTCACACGTCTCGCTTTCTGACAGTGCTGAAAATGAATGGGACGCGCTGAAATCAATTTGGCGCATACACAGTTCGGTAGTGGGTCGTGCACTACATTGTCACGTGTCTCAGGAGCGGGTAGACATTGTTGCGAAGATCTGCATAGCACACAGAGCGGGCTGGCATTCCCCTCTAATGCGCGCATGGTGCGAATTACATAGGCGGTATCAGTGCCTTATTGAAGTCCAGTCCCTTGCGGCGCCGGCCTGGCATGAAAGACATAGTCCATCTGCACATTCTGAGATGCTTCGATTTGCGCGGAGAAGTTACATCCATCGCTCAGCATTGAGAGGAGCGCCCCACTCAGCGTCCCATCAAACTAGGGATTGTATACGTTTCTTGACGCACTTCAAAGGCATGGCGTGTTCGATACTACATTTGATGTAGGAGCTGTGGAGACTCATCCAATATTTGCTAGGATGCTACTGATCAGCCCGAAGATGCATGATGTGCTTTGTGCACTTCCCTCTTTAGAAGATGTAAATAACGCTTTAGAGTCAATGAAGCGCGTGTCAGTGCCCGGGCCTGATCGGCTCCCTGTGAAATTTCATTTGGGCTTCTTCGATGTTGTCGGTCCAGCACTGGCCAATGGCCTTCGACAGTGCTTTGAGCATTTAGGTTTTCCGGCCAGTTTTCTGAGAGGGCGAATAATGCTGATCCCAAAACGTGACCGATCCTGGATAATCTCGTCCAGAATAGTGGATGCCGATCACCCTTCTAAACGTAGACTACAAAATGCTTGCAGCCATCGTGGTTCAGCGCTTGGGGTGTGTGATGGCCTTCCTTATTGGTTTTCATCAGGTGTGCTCAGTTCCTGGCAGGGAAATACATAGGTTGTCGTATGCCACTCGAGACATTATTGATTACACACAGAGACGCTTAGCTAGTGGCGTCCTTGTTTCTATAGGTCAAGAAAAATCTTTTGACCGGCTATAACATGGCTACATATTCTGCGTTCTGGATGCTTTTCAGTTTCCGCGGAATTTCATACGTTTCATTATAAGCATGTATGATGACATTCAAAGCACACTGGTGATAGATAGGTGGGAAAGTGCCCCTTTCCCTGTGAACTGCGGTGTCTGGCAAAGTTGTCCCCTCTTACCTGTTTTGTTTGCTCTCATCCTAGGGCCTTTTTTAAGGGCGGAAATTAAAGACAGAAGTATGCGTGGCCTCCCTCTGAAAGGGTGTCAGACGCTGCGTGTGATTGCCTACGCGAATGACATTACGTTGCATCTGCGTGATGAATCGAGTTTGCTGCGCTGCCTTCATCTTTTTGATAGATCCGGCAAGGTATCCGGGGCTGCTCTCAATTTTGAAAAAAGCAAGTATCTTTTAATTGGCAGGCCGGAAGCACATCCTAATGTTGCCCTAAATATTACGCACAGCGACCATCCGCATATTTGCCATTGATTATGAGCCATGTGGGATAGCAGCTTCGGTGTGGACTTCCGTCTTAAACGAGGTGCGCAGCAAGGTGACTACAACCAGTGCCTTTGAACTACCCATGGTGGAAATCGCTACCTTGTCCACACTATTTTCTGCGGTAGAAATGTTACCTCGTACATATAAAGCATCCACCTCTGAAAATTTTGCATTCCCTTCAGTCTTTTGTAAGCTCATTTTTTAGGCAGGTCGCACGGAAGTAGTACGCCGTGCGGCACTCGGCCAGTTTGGCCGAACTAGGCTATCGCGTATACGAGGCATATATACTAGTATTAATGTCCGATAGTTATAGTAAATGACAGAAAATGTTGTCAATAATGAGAAAGATAGTGTCTCACGTCCCTTAACACTCCCTCTTTTTTTTACCCATCTCTCCCTCCCTCTAGAGGGACACTAAAGAATAACAGCGAGGAGACGAAGGACAAGGCAGCTGTTCTTCCTTAAACATGTATCAACTAGGTGAGCCCTCCGTTTTATCGGACACTATTTATAGGCAGAGAGTAGAGAGAGACTCTCCCTCTCTGAGAGAGATCGACCGTTTCCCTTCGCCTCCACATATGATATCTGGCTCGTTTCTGGGACCTCCCACTAAAATTCTGTCTTAAATTCTTAATGTCTTGACCCGACTGGGTTGTCTTTGACAGTCGCAGACAGCCAGAAAGGGCCTAAACTACAGCAAACCCTCTCTGACCATGCATAATCGGGCTTGAGCTCCGTAAACGGTTACCTTGGTTTGGTTTGATTTGGTTTGATGGGTTTAACATTTTAAAGCAGCTCAGGCAATGAGAGAGACACCGTAGTGGAGGCCTACGGAAATTTCGACTACCGGGGGTTCTTTAGCGTGTGGTGATATCGCACAACATATGGGCGCCTTGTTTTTGGCCTAGATCGAAAAGCGGCCGCCGCGGCCAGGATTCGATCCTGCATCCTTGAACAAAGTAGTCGAGCACCTTAACCACTCCACCACCATGGAGGGGGGGGGGGGGGGAACCAGGTTACCTATTCAGTCTAAGCTCACCTAGGAACACAGCAAAACAATGAAAAACAACGCCTTGGCTTGCTTACACCGGCTTAGCCAAACTAAGCTGCGGCAATTTTTTAGAGTGTAGAGGGACAGAGGGGATGAGAGTCTCTCTGCCTCTCTCTCGAGAAATCAGAGGCATTGCAAGGATTGCAGTTGGACGGGCAAAATTCTTTCGTTTTGATGAACGCAAGGCAATTTAACTTTTCCCTTATATTTTGCGCTTGAACACCAGCTTTTAAGTTTCATCAGTGGGGCCAATTTGGCCTCAGGTGTGATGCAAGGAGCCGGCGCCGTGCGTCGTTTTCGCACGTGAAGAGCGCGAAGCCTCCGGCTCTCGTTTTTCTTAGTGCTGCTACGCTTCTTCTCTTTCACACACCTGCTGATTCTGCTTCTTATACACACACCTAGTAGGCTGTACGCGTAAGGGTACATGTCTCCACACGTATACATCATATGCTGATACAATGCCACGGCACCTTCAATTGCCCTGCCTACCCTCACCATCCACCGCCACCACTGCCGATCTGGTCAGCAAGCTGGGACTTCTTCCTTAACAATGCCCTCCACATCTTCGTATCTTCTAGACCTGGATGTGGTGTCCTTGAGGCTCGCTGACGGGAAGGTAACAGTTAAATCACAGCAAACAGTCTTTTACCATGTACATTTGAGCTTCCAATCTCAACACTAGGTTATCTATATCAGTCAAAGCTAACTTAGTAACACAGCGTATAACCGAGAATGAGAACTCTTTTGCCTGCCTAACCAGACTTAGCCTAGCTAAGCCACTGCAATTTTCCCGATAAAAAATGTCTTAGCGCGAATTCCGCCGATAGCTTCGATGAGACAATTATGCTGCCATCTGTCGTTCTCTGAGTACAATGCAAATATTAGATATATGGGTATGTTTAACTGGCGCTTACGTCGCTGGTAGTGCGCACAAAAGTTTCCATGATATGCCTTCATTGTTGAAATATTGGACTTTTCTACGCAATAAAACTCAAAACTCGCCTTTTGGCGCATTTTATTCAATAATATGTTGATAGGTGATTCTATCTCAATTCTCTGAAACAATATTTTACAGCGCAGTGGCGCTTAAGAGACCAAAAACCTGCCTTCCTTCAGATAATATGCCATTTCTGGAGCTAATTACGGTAGAAATCCGAACCTACGGTCTCCAGTTTGTCAGTAGCAGGTCACAGAGAACTCACGACTGCGAGCAAAACTAGAGCAAACTGAAAAGGATTAACCCACAGCAAATAATTTTCTGCACTCGTGCTTGAAAGAAAACATCGCGAAACACGTTTGAGGCTACAGGCAAAACTAAAGTCACCTGGAAAGACGTTCGGCTGCACCAAAGGCCTCCCAGCACACTATGACAACGCCAGAGTGCGCGATGTGCTCTTGCGTCGAGCTCACACAAAACGCCCTTTCCTTGGCCAATCATGCTTACATCACGGTGTCGCCACCAGGCCATCTACCGAAGTCTTCTGCAAGATCAATTATCATTCACATGAGTGACAGCTCTATCACCGCTACACGATCGTCATTCCGAGCGTCCCGGGCGATTTCGAAGCCGCGGGCGTCGAACATCTGTTTCTGGCCAAAGCCGCCATCACAAATAGGTTTGAAATTTAATAAATTGAGAAATATATGTTTCCTTACCGTTTTTTTCTGACAGAGTTGTGCTAAGAGTTGTGCTGCTATGACATTGCTGCAAAACGTGTTGTCTAATCAATTTATGATTCTATTTTTTCATACTAACAGAGATTTCCCTTAAAGCATGTAAGCCAAATGTCATTAGCTAATAAATTTCTCCTGCCGTTATGTCACCATGAAGAACTCTTTCGTGTCGATTTTTATTCATTACCGAGTGTTCATTGAAAGTATTGCTGAGCGGATTTTATGGCACACAAGATTATTTGCTCACCTGCTTGTGCAACGAATGGGACTGGTTGTCAGCAATCGTACAAAGATAATAGGCCTATAGGGTTCAGTTTTCACCGAAGCTATTAACTTGACCATCAGTGCTATAAAAATGCTCAATTCATAGATTAACACAATTTATGATGTCCTTTGATGTGGGGAGGCAAATTATACTCCAGAAAAGAAAATTTCCTGAACGGTTTTCGAAAAAATTCATGCACGTACTACACACAGTGTTGTCAATGAATCAACATGCAGACATGGTAGTTTCTGTGGAATATTTATACGGTAGTGCCTCCGAATGCTTTTCGGCATCGCATAGTGCAGCGCTTCCAACGGTCAGCACGCCGGGAATCGAACGACTCCGTCTCGAGAAATGGTGTCAAGCTATACCAGCAAGCTTAAAAAATTTTGCATTGATCTCAGAGTAGCACGCATGGGGAAGATTCTAGATGCGCTGCAGACGCTGTAGCGGTAGAAGCGGTAGCGGTTTCACGTCCTAGATAAAACTGAAACCGTATTTGCGCATTAGGACGTAGGAGTAAAATGTGCGGCTTTTAGGTTCTAGCAATTAAACCTACAGCCCGCAATAACACGGCAATCGAAGATGATAAAGGTATTCGCTGCAGGTGTTTAATCTGAAGCGGCAACTTTTATAAATTTTGAGAAAAATATACTTTCTTGATTTTGCACGCTGTTTACACTACAGGCATTTTGTCGAGGTTGCCGATTTGTAATCTCAAACCATAGCGTTTTATATTTAGAAAAATATACATTCGACAATACTGATAGGCCTATGTTGTGATTCGACACTTAATCACATGGTCTTTAGGGCTGCTTTCTTCGCCATTTGAGGTATGTTCTGTTATATCTACAGTGTCGCCTTTTTGAAAGAAGTTTAGTACAACAAATCGAGCAAAGCAGTCGCAAACTATGCAGATGCTTAAATTCTTTTTTATGCTGAGGATCGTCTAAGGTATAGTGCACATCTCCAAACCAACACACATTTGGAGCGCCTTTCATACAATGTAGCTATAAGCAGATGTAACGATTGAAAACCAAATTGGACGCACCAGTTGATACCTTTAGTGTTCCGCTTCCGAATTTCCTCTTTGTCCTGGCGCTCATTAACGCTCACATTTCTTGGAGTAATCTTTGTAATGCACGGTTATTAAGGGTCCCGTATCTATAATGATTCAATGGCGCAAAGTTTATTCCGTATTTCTTCATCTTGCAACTTTATCATTACATGTGCGTTCTGCGATTAAACAAAAAACTATTTTTTGAACAACCGCATTCTGTGATTAAAAAACATAGCACTAGTTCTGTCACTTGGTTACTTGAAATATTGACACATTTGGAGCTCTTCATTCATGTCTTTGTTTCAGTGCACTTACATAATATATACATGGCTGTGAATGGCAGAGCAAATAGCACATATAATTGTGCTGGGCGATTTCTTTTATTATTTTGTAATGAATGGGCGCAAGCGAGATGTCTTACAAAGAATACAGTGAGATTGGATTTGTACACATACTTTGTTAGTATTTAAAGTTTGCCATGAAGAATGGTTAGGGTACGCAAAACTGCACTGTTTTCGTAAATTATGCACTTCGCATTGCCAGAAGGTAATCCCTACAACAAAGCTCTTTGAGTCACTGTGAAGTCTTCTTTCTAGTGACGTTAAATATGCATTCGTCAGGTACCAGTGTTCGCAGAACTGCACCAAATCACCAAAATAAAACTAAGCATAGCCGCGAAGAGTAAACAGTCACCAAACAATCAAGGTAAACAGGGAGAACTATTAATAAAAAAAAAAAACGCGGGTCAGCAGGCCTTGGGAACACAGTACGGGTATTGTCGAGCCAAGTAGCGTGTCAATAGAGTTAGGCAGAAGCTCGAAATCTTCTTCGATGACTGAGAGCTCAATTTGCCCTCTCAATCAGATCTTGATGCTGAGCAGCAGTGCTATGGCTTTCTCCGTCCCTCTTCCCTGAGTTTGTCAGTGAGGCCCAATTTCTTGAGGCCCCTGTTGTGTGTAGTGCTGCCTCAGGACATATGGACCATCGAGGGCCTCAGAAGGAAGTAAGTCCATGCCTAAGGGGACAGTTGTATATGGGAAACTTTTCAAGACTTGAACTAGGCCTTAATATATAGTAGAGCAACCAAGGGAGGACAAGAACCGAATGGTATTATTATGTCTGTGCAGAGAGATGATGAAAAGGAGGCAAAGTTGCCCTTTGGAGTTACGGTGGCAGTAGGACCACACATATGCAGTGCACGCAAGGCACTGAGCGCACCTTCAGCGCAAAAGAGGACTTACACTCTTTGTAGAATGGTCACAAAAGACGGGAAGCCTCACAGCAATGAGAAAGTACAAAACATTGCTGTAAAGATATCACCAAAAGTTAATTTTAATTTAGCACTTAAGATATATTTTATGGATCGGAAGAAAAATTCACTACACAACAATCGACAAATGTGTGAAAAGATGGTAAAGGCTTTTCTCGATACATCTATATTTACAGCTTACTTCATAATTAAACCTAAGTCGAAATCACGAGAACCATGTAGCATTATTTCTCTTTTTTAAACATTTATCACCTGGCGTTCGATATATGTATTAGAGATTAAAATAGGAATTATTGACGTAACTATGAGAAACGGTAGCACTCGTGCAGTACACGTAGCCTGCAATATATTTACAAAAGCAATGCCACAGTGTAAGGTGCTGGCCGGTCGAATACGGAATTTGATGAGCCAGCCGGAAAAGCCGAGCTCTGAAGTTGACGCGATCGTAATGCTGAATTCAGCCATGCTAGAGATGTTTGAATTCGGCACTGGATTTTCTACTTGCGTCTTTCGCATTTTTGCAATGTTTTTAGGTGTTTAAGCGTTCAAACTTTACTCACATAATTACATAACATAAAAATACCCTTCTTTCCAGTTATTTGGTCAGGTTTTCACATATTTATAATAAAGAGAACCGTAAACAATAAAATCGCGAATATATGTTTTTTCCCAAAGATTGAGAATTATTAGCCCAATGAGTTTAGTTAATGTAAATTTTACACGAATCTCGGCTGGTAAATAGTAAAGCTCTGTATATTGTCGTCATGCCCCCTATACTGTTCTAAGTACGTTTTATTGCCCTCTTTATTTTCATAATAAAAAAATAAGGGCCACTTCTGGGTCGCGCTGTCCTGTTTATTAAAATGACTCTTCATGAAATTTCTTGGAAGTTGTGCTGAAGACCTCACTCACAAACTGTAGACTTTGGTTAAAAACTCAATGGCTGCCATCCGCACATTTTAACATGGAGTCAAAAGTCTGACGCAATCTCTTCTGGCGAGGGAAAGTCATTGCATCGCAAGAGAAATATACACTCGACAAAGTCGAAGAAAACGTATGAAAAAAAAAAAACAGTTTCGTTTCAGCGCCAATACGGGTGCCTTTGACCATATTGCAGGGAATAAAGGGAAGTCCACAATTTACATAATTTTTCCATACTTCGCTTCTTTGCAAGCAAGGCACCCGCAGAGGTGCCAACACTTCGCTCTTTTTTTCTTCCGTTTTCTGAACTATTTCCACAATGCACGCTTTTGTTGTGCGGCTACAAATTTTAACATCAATTTGCTTTTACTTTACAATAGCTGTAGATTTCTGCCGGAATCAAATAACGTCACCTTTTCAGCTTGAAGTGTGCAGCTAGATACCACGGAGAGCGTAGCACACCAGAGTTAGCCACACGCCCTTTTGAATGTAACCCACGCTGTTAGGGAAAAGAATACATTTCCAAAAGAGTGCCTACAATGGTGATGCCATTTGCGTCCACAAACGCAGCTCGACTGGGCTTGCGACATTGTCAAGCTGTCATATAGCAACTATTTATGCAGGCCTCCGACGCAATGTATTTTAGACAGTGAAAACGTTATCAATAATTAAATATTATTACTATCATTACTAATGTTCAAGATGAAGCCCAATAAGGGCGCAAGCCGCTGCACTCTCCTTTTTCTTCAGTAAGCAGCAGATTTTTCGATGTGCGGACTGTGAGCGATATGTACTTGCGAAATGTGCTAAATGTGCCAAGAATCTTCAGGCGCTTCATTGTTTGGCAACATAGGGTGCATGAACTTGACGCATCAGTACTGGCTGGCCTCGATCCTTCGCCGCTTGAGGTGAGCTAGCCACAAGAGAACAACACAGGCAATACATAAAGCAACCAGCCGAATCCCCGAATTCTTTCATTCGTGAAAAGCAGCAGAGCAATTCGCAGCAAGTTTCCCCCATGGGTCGGATTGCCCACGGACAGAGGCGCGACGAGGAGAAGCTTTTACTCCGAGGAAGATCCTGGCTTAAGCCGCGAACTTCGGCACGCCGATCTGCTGTCGTCTCGTCTTGTGCGATGGCTCACGAGTTGTCGCCACGCAGGATCTCATTCTTTTCCTGCAGATGGGCGACATCAAAACTCAGAAACCGAATTTCCCCGAGTGCGCCGTGCAGAAGGGCGCGCAGCGAGGAAAGCACCACCTTTTGTCCACCGATCAGGATTGAGGAGGGAGGACAGACACCTCGTAGTCTTATGCTGTCAGCACTTCTACGCAGCTTGTATTCATCTTTTACTGTCACACATGCCCAAGAGCCCAGAACTCTAGGTGAAGCTCTCTTGCAGTATCCCTCAATATCTGCCAGCTGTAGAATTAATGCAGTACCCCTACCCATCCCTAGTTAACGAAGCGCTTAGTATGACTGGGACCAGTAGCAGACCATCTACCCCACGTGTGGAAAGCCGGTTACCATGAGGTGTACTAAAGAAACTTCAAATAAATTACACTCTATTTCTGACAACCGGTGCATGTAAACATTGTTGGTTCGGTTCCACTGAGGAGGTAAGTACATTTTGCTTTCCGGAGGAAAAAGGCGGCATCGAGATCCATTTGATTTTCTTTCGTTTCCAAAACAAGAAGTTGTCAAAATGTACATTTTCTCGCCTCCTATTGCGAGGTCTTTTCTGCTTTCCTGTAATATGAGACGACGTGAGTAACGTTCCGTGTTCTGGGCGAGCTGTGACGTACTGCAGTGTCTACCCATTCGGAACGTGCAGGCCATTGCACTTTACGCAGCAATAGGTTGCTGGACCACCGTTGCCCAATAGAAAAGCTAGCGCTGTTACTCCGGTGTTTTAACGCCAAATACAGGTCACTGCACAACAATGAGACCGGCAAGCAATCCAAACAAAGGTGGTGCATTTTCGTTGTAGGTGCTATACCTCAGCTAAGCTACGGTCTGCTAGCTTCGTATAAGTTTCAGAACTCCACACATCTGCATCGTGCCGCGAAAATGAAAATAGTATGAGAAAGCTAGCTGAAATGTTCGGCGAACAATAACCATGGCGTTTTTTGCAGGTATTGATTTTTCTTGCCGCCTTTCCCGACATAACGGCCTGGCTGTATTACGGTTCTCTTTTATGCAATTCTTATTCTTGTCTTGCTGTTTCTGTTCACCTTCTCCATACACGAGGTCAAGGAAAGCATCGCTTTTTTATTTTCACTTTCACAATTGATCTCAATTAGTCCTGTAGTTTTTTTTAGAAAGAGTATTAAAAATTAAAGTAAACCGAAAACAATGCGCCGGTAGCGGAAACCAAAACTACGACCTCCGAGTATTGATCTCGCTACTCCTACCAAATGAGCTGCCTCGACAGCTGTCCAACCTTCTACTTTCTCGTCTAATAATGTCGCCTCTAACTGAATCTTGAGAGTGTTTTCCAAGAACACAGAGAAAATGGAAATGCGCACTGAATCGCTTAGAGGAGGGCTGGTAAAAGGGAAAGCGAGAAAGATAAGACAACCTGCCTGCGCAGCGTGTCTACAGCTTGCGCAGCAATGTTAGCAAAATGTCTGCCAGATATTGCTTTTTCCTCGGGTTTAAAGAAGTAGGATATAGAAAATCGATATTATATGAACGTCATTATTCCCAACCCTTGCGCATCAGAGATAGACCGACATATGGGTAGCTCCTCCCGTTCTAGGTCATCGTCAGAAATCAACTAGCAGTGTCATTAGGACCAAAAATATGGGCGTTATGACTTCAGGACAACTCTCACAGGTTTTTGAAATAGGAGAACATCCAGCAATATCCAGAATCGGTTGAGATGTTGTTTGAAATCGCAGCTTCGCATTATTTTTGTGAAATACTTGACAAAATATCATGGAATGACTATTTTGTTTAGACATTGACTATACCGCCAAAGCCAGCTTGATATTTCTCAAAGAAAAAGCAAATATTCGTATTTAGCACTGAAACTTCCGCGAACGGAAACTGCGTTAGTATCAGAGCAATACTTACCGATTACAGTGAGAAAACAGTACATCGACGCAGGTGCAGGGCAGGAAAATCGTTACTGTCTCGTTTTGTCCCGTAACAGCGATTAAACGGAAAAGTAATCAGTTCGTCATAACCGTTGCGAGTATACGCGACCAACCGCGCGTGAAGCAGCTGGTGCCAGCCGCCTATGCTTGGCACTATAAATAACATAAAAGCTGAGAAAGGCGAACACTTCCTTCAGTGCACAATTACATCTATTTTCCTAAGCTCTGAACACATATCGACCCGTTTGCTCTTTAGGTGTGGAATCAGATGGTTCAATGACGTGCAGTTTATTTATAGCGACGTGCGTGTTAGTTCGACAGGATGATTAATAGCACGCGACGGATACGCAACTTGAAATTTACAACAAACTTAATGGCCGGCGTGGCAGCAACAATAACATGAAGAGCGAGCACATCTGCATCTGAATATTTGTGGCCCCCTCTGCAAAACATTGAGAAATCAAGTTCTAGTTGAGCCATATATGATAGTACTAGAAGTTATCTTAATGTTAGCACAGAAAGCATAGTTCATAATAAAACAATAATAAAACTGCCGCATACAGAGGTGTTAGGCAAGCACAAGGTAAGAAGGTCCCCCAGTATAGTTCAAATCTTCCTTAGCGGTTCGCTGAAGACACTGCCTTGTTAAGTAACTCCGAGGGCGAAATGCAAAAAATAATAAGCGAAGCCCGAAAAACAAGCAAAGCTAAGCTTAAACTTAATGAGCAAAATACTAAAGTAACGTTTAATAGCCTCGGAAAGGAATGGCAGTTTACAGTATGGAGAGAAGCATTGGAAGTCGTAGGCAATTATATATGCGTTGGATAGGTAGTAACTGCAGATCCGGACCAGGAAAGGTAAATAACCAGAATAATAAGATTAGGAAGGAGCGCAGTTGGCAGATAGTGTGAGATTATGACTGCATGCTTAGCTGTATCACTCAAGAGGAAATCACATAACAGTTGCATCTTACCGGTACTCACCTATAAGGCTGAAACGTGGAGGCTAAGGAAGGGTTTTTACATAAGGTAAAGACAAGGGTGAGAGCTATGGAACAAAAAATGGCAGGTGTAGCGTTAAGAGATAGAAAACGCGCAGATTGGGTAAGAAAAATAACTATTGTTATTGACATTTGAGGGGAAACCAAACAGAAAAAATTTGCGGATGTTTAG
Source organism: Amblyomma maculatum (assembly GCF_055883805.1). Taxonomy (NCBI): domain Eukaryota; kingdom Metazoa; phylum Arthropoda; class Arachnida; order Ixodida; family Ixodidae; genus Amblyomma; species Amblyomma maculatum. Next base: position 79,711,493 of record NC_139353.1, read on the forward strand.
CCTAACGTTAAACCTGGAGGTATCGAGAGCTATCTGCATGGCGTAGGTTCGGCTTGCAGGTTAAGACATGGCTTTTGCCCTTAGCAGTTTATTCTATGATTCCAGCTTTATGCATGCCACAGAGGGTGCTGTGGATCATTACATTGTGATCAGGCGAAAGCTTCTATTGCGCGATAGTGTGAAGCCTTTCTCTACGGCACCGCTTTCTTTCTGTTTTCACACCAACCTTCGCGATGACCAGCTACTCACTTCCCCGACTTCTTCTTCTTGTGCTCCTTCTTCTTTTTCGGACATGCACAGGACAGTCAAGGCGAAAAGGTGAGACTGTGACCAATGTAGTTTTTGCTACAAATGGCAATTGGTAGATTATGTAGTGTGAAGAGAGGATAATCGAACGTGATAAATGGTAACCAGTTTGATTCCAAGGAAGGAAAAGCGTAGCGCGTGCGGCAGGATCCTAGGTGGGCATATGTGGTTAAGAGATTCAGGGTTGTAGTGGTTACAGCTGGCACAGGAGCCGGTTTTACTGGAGGAATATGAGAGAGGGCTTCGCCTTGGAGTTGGTATATACCAGCTGATAGAGGCGTATACCCTTATAATCAAGCTGATCTTTATATTCGGAGCTGTAATTTCTATACTGCTTGTCGAAAAGCTGCCACAGTAAGCCCTTTGCGGTGAGAAAACGATCTTATGCTGACTGCTGCCGCCTTTCACAAAGCAGGAGGCGGAATTTAGATTTGGCAAGAAGAGACTTTATAAATTTATTTTATAAATCTGAGTACCACTGCCTGCAGAGGACGTGGGGAAGAGGCGATGGGTAGGAGTGCGTATGCAAGCCAATAGATGGTATATGCGTGTCTCAAGAAGGGATTCGACAGCGAGACGCATTACTGCAGCTCCGTTCAGCATGGCAACCACAGATCTCGTTTTACGAACGGCGCCGTCCTCAAACACCTTTGTCGCTATCTCTCGCACTCTTTTCCTTTTTCTCGCTGTTTCCTCTTCTGCACTCGTTTTGCGTTTTTTTTCCATTGAGAAACTAAAGTCGGCTTTGAATTGCGCGCTTTTAACTTTGCGAAGCTGTGTCTAGTCAGGCCAGAGCTATCGCGCGACCTTTCCTTGTTGGATGTGGGTGGCGCGGATCTCCAAAAATCTCCTTCGCGGACCCCAAGTCGTTTGCAGACCCCCATTTGAGCAACAGTTGGGAGATTAACGCACTGCACTCATGCATACATGTTGACAGGCGAACCTGATTTGAGCATTTACCAAAGAACATTATTGAGGCCATATGATCAGCATCAGTACGCCAATTTAAGAAGCTATATTGCACAAAAGCCAACTTGCGAAAAGCCTTCAAAAGGACATTTTTGATATCCTGTAGTTGGAGAGACACTGCTGATTAAAAAGAATAAAAACGGAACTCGCTTTTCTCGTCAACAGCTTTCAATTCCGCGATATCATACTGGCACTAAATTTAAATTTAGAATGAATAATTATTCTTACCTAGGTAATCATCTAATCATCTAGGAGGTCAGTTTACATCCCCATTCCAAAGAAAGGCAGTGCCAAAGATTGTTCCAGCTACCGCACGATTGGGCTTATTTCGCACGCTAGCAAGGTGATGTTGAAAATCTTCCAAGGTAGGCTGCAGCAGTATGTGGATCGGGAGCTTCCGGACGTGAAAGCTGGGTTTCGCAAGGGCAGAGGAACTAGAGACCAAATTGCCAACTTCGCTGGATCACGAAAAAAGCAAGAGAGTTCCAGAAACCCGTCTACTTCTGCTTTATTGATTATGCGAAAGCGCTTGACTGCGTAGATCACAGCAGACTGTGGCAAGCTCTCCAAGAGATGGGAGTTCCAATTCACCTCGTCTGTCTCCTCAGGAACCTGTAGGAAGGACAAGAGGCCACAGTCAGAACTCGGCATGGTCTTACTGATTGGTTTCCGATTGAGAAAGGAGTGAGGCAAGGCTGCATACTGTCGCCCTGCGTATTTAACCTATATGCAGAGTGCATCATGAGGAAGGCCGGTCTGGACGAGTCTTCAGCTGGAGTGAAGATTACTGGAAAACGTATCAACAACCTTAGATATGCGGATGATACCACTTTAATGGCAGAAAGTGAAGTGGAACTCAAGAGACGTCTGATGCGGTTACAAGAAGCCTGTTTTCAGCGCAAGGCAATAAGTCAATGTCCATGGCGCCTTTAATGCATCCCCCAACGCTGGCAAAAACTATTACGTTTGTTTGTTTTTTTTTTCGCTTGTTTTCTTCATTTTCCCTTTGAATTCATGAACCTTGCTCTGCTGATTTTTTTTTTATTATGTAGTAACCAATGACGTATTCGCTACGACGTCGATGGCATTTGGTCATCTGTGACATGGGCCCTTACGCTATAGTCGGAATAGGACTTCTATCCTAAACAGTAATAGAAAACAGGAAGCAAAATCAGATGCGTTGAGTAAAGTGAAAGCTATAAACTAACCTTAGTGCTTCATAGTAGGCCTTTGCATTTCTTCAGCGAATTTCGTTGTGTACGACATCCTTGTAAATTTCAAAATAATTAAATTATCCTCACCAGTCCAAGAGAAGAGATGGGAAGACAGGGAAATCGCGCATGATATATTTAACCTGGTCAAGTATTCAATCTTCATTACTAATTTGTTAAGGCGGCTCTGTTTTGAATTAGAGAAAGAAAACAATAGATGAGGCCCCTATTCATTTATTATGTAAGCGGTAAACGCCAAACAAATTTAAACGAAACAGCACTGCGCAAATCATGTTCACCCCCAATAATATTCAAAAGAATGACTGAGCGTCAAAATAAAAACTACATACACGGTTATCCAACTCCACCTGATGCGGATATTTCCTTCCGCCATCTGCGATCTGATTCCCGAAAACAATTGCCTTATCTGATAGTACTTCAAACATTATCGCTAAATGTCAGCTCAGGAACAATGTTTTAGACCGAGGCCGACATTTTGTTTCCATGCGGCCGCAAAGTACAGTAAGAAGAACATAAAAAAATGAACTTTCTAGGCATAAGAATATTTCGGCCCTAATTAAACACAGTGCTCTTTCATATGAACCATATAGAACTCTATTTATTGTATGTAAATATCAACAATAGAAGAGAGCACAAAAACTAAAACTCGAAATATATGAAATAATTTTTTCTTATAGCATTGCCTGCTACTTTTCGAAGTGTTACAGAAGGCAAGGAAACTGATATAGATACTACTGTTGAATATAATGGTATATACTGTTGTATACTTTCCGTTTGAGTGATGCCGGTAAGCTCCTACTCATAATCTGCAAATATCTGCGAAATGAACTCCATCCCTATCTTAATATCCTGGTTTTTTGTCTTTCATGAACCGCATCTGCGGTTACTAGCTGTCCTAAGTAGACGTATTCACGTAATACTTGGAGTACTTTTCTACCTATTGCAAATATCTTCTTTTTGTTCCTTAGGCAATTGAAGATTATCTTAGTCTACGGCTTATTTATTTTAGCCCTACCCTTCGACTTCTCCCATTTGGGTCATCATTCACTCATCGCAGTTCATAGTCTGAGTGACTTGCAAGGTATTTCCGTCAGCAGATCTCAACTTACGGAGATATTCTCCATCGGCGGTTTTTCCTAACTGCTCCCAACCCAAATATCTGAATACTTCCTATAAGGAAGCTGTGAACTATGCCTGGGGGATGGTGTCTCCTTGCCTAACTGCATTCTTTATAGACATTTTGCTACATTCTTTGTGCGGAACAATGACGGCTGTGCAGCCACTATATATATATATATATATATATATATATATATATATATATATATATATATATATATATATATATATATATATATATATATATATATATATATATATATATATATATTCAGTATTTTCACATACGGCTTGTCTACACACTGCGTTTGCGTTTGCAATGCCTGCATGACAGCCGATGTTTCTACTGAGTCAAATGTTTTTTCGTAGTCAATGAAGGTTATGTATGAGGACTGCTTATATTCTGGGCATTTTTTGTCTTTTATTGATAGTACGGATATGATCGATAGTTGAGTACCCTTTCCTAAAACCAGCTTGATCATTTGCTTGACTGAAGTTTAAGGTTGTTCTGATAATGTTTGCGATTACCTTAGTTAATACCTTGTATGTAACGAATAGCAACCTTATTTGTTCATACTTTTTCGTGTTGTGCGCATTCCCTTACTTATGACTGAGATAATATTAGCGTTCTTTCATAATTCCGCTACTGTCGATGACACCAGGCATTGCGTATGCAGCGTGGCCAGTTTTCCGAAAAGGATATCTCCGCGTCCATAACAAACCTTAACTTCTCCAGCTGCCGTCCCCCCTTTCATAGTTTCTGAAGCCTTGTTATCCTCCTCTTTCGTCACATCGGAGCATCTGCAAGCAGCACTTAAGTCGGCTTGAAGGCATAGATAATAAAATTTACAAATTAATCCGCAGCGTGGCAGGAGAATCAGGATACCCGCATGGTAACTGCAAACGCAGATCAAAATAGCTAAACCGACGCTTCTCATCCTGAAACTCTGAGAAAGGCTATCAAGTGCCGGTGCTCTTTAGGGCCCTTGGTGCAGACGGCTGACTAGGGTTTCTAAATTTAAACAGTTTGGAGCTGCACTTCCACTAAGAAGCGCCTTTTGTGGGCTGTGCTTTCTGAGTAAAAACTGCTTCCAGATACGTACATATAGCGTCACAGCTATGCTGTACCAGAGCGAAATATGTGAAGCTGCTAGCACTCCAGAGACAACGAATTCCTTCTTTTCGAACCCATTTTTCCCCTGTTGTTCCTGCAAACTGAGAATGAAATAAATAATTGATGAATATCAAAACGGATTCTTGTTCTGGTTTGATCAGATCAACAAGCTTTTGCCCTTTTCCTAACTTCAGCCAAATACCCTGTAATATACGGGTAAGGTGTCTTTCTTCAGGAATTCCGCTCGAAACTTCCTGTATATAGTTCCATGAAATAGCCGTTATACTTCTTCAGTAGCAGCCTGCAAGAAAAAAAAACATCTGGATTCTATAGTACATAGCCTGCGAAAACCTTCCAACGTCTTTCCTCCAGCTTTGTGATGCACATTCCAGAACCTGCTTCTCTAAGAAATGCCTGAGAAATCTCCCCGGTATAATCAAATTCCTGCTTTGCTCTCTTCTCTTTGATCGAAAGAATCTAGATCAATAACACCTGCTGGCACGTTTGAAGATCTCCAGCAGTGTGGTATTCGAATGGAAACTCACACCTCGTGAATGAGAAACCGAAAAGTAGTTCTTTGACCAATTATGAAGGTAGAACATCTCCTACACTGAAAGAGGTCTTCAGATTCTTTCTGTTAGCAGGCGGACGCATTCTTTCGGCGCGACATATGTGTAGGAAGACGAGATTCACGGCGTTTATAGGTGACGCTTGTTTAAGGTATAAAACTACTCGGAATTGCAGGTTGCCTCTTTTTTCTGTTAGCTGCTTGCCAAAATTCAATAGTGATCGCTTTGCATTCCTACATTCCACTGTTTTGCCCAGGCTCATATCTACCGGCCAATGCCATTCGCTATTTTTAAATACTAAAATAAGCCGTGACTCGGTTATAACTACGACGGATACGAATAAGCAATCAACACTAAGGGTTCCACCGGTCTCGTGATATTTATAGCTTAGAAATTGAGGTCCAGAGATGGAATTGCGAACATTATTAGCTATATTGTTTTGATCAAGGCAACACAATTGGTATAAAGCAAATGATGGCACCACTATATAAAAATACGTATAATTTGCGAGCTTAGCGGTTAATACCAAATCATGTGAAAGGCATTTCTTGCTAAATGCAAAGCTGATATAGATAACTAGGTTCGAATAAATTTTATATTTCCAACAAATGTTACCAGTACCTCTTTGCATAACACTACTGTTGGGTTTATCTTCATAAATATGCCTTCTTTAGGTAATAACTCTGATGCATATTATCAATGGAAGATGAGGTGACATGCGCAGCAGTTTCGCTAGCACTCAATTCAACATTGCCATTTAAAAGGCCGTTTTTGCACCATTATCTTGCCTTTTGTGAGCATCCGAAGCTTATTGATGCATAGAACCAGCTTAGCAAGGTGACATCATGCTTCTGAAAAGTAGGAGTATGCTTAAGCTTCTCCTTATGAGTAGAGCACGATGATGGGCGCGTTTATTACTGTATTTTTCCTACACTGATGCTACGTTGATCACACCCTCTTCTTTGCCTACTCTTAAATGTCGACCATTTAGACTCGGTGCCTGCTACATTAGATACCGTTTAAGATCATCGGAAGCTTCCTGACGCTCGCCTCAGCTTTCACCGTACAGTAACAGAGTGGGCCTTTCGTTTCTGATCTTCGTACTCTGGTGTCCTGCCTTCCCTTTACCCTTCTGCCTCATACCGACCGTTCTTCGCCGATTTTTTGGCATCCACCTTATGGTAATTCCTTGGTCGTCGAGTAACGCCATCAGGACTAGACACAACGTCGAAGGAAGCTCCCCCCCACCTCCCCCCCCACCTCTGCCCCCTTGCCCTTACACTCATTTGCTACAAAATCAGACAAAATTGACACGCTAGTGTCCCGTACCGGTCATTGTGCGTCTTCAAATTCGGCGACACGACCCCGAGATTATTCGTTTTCAAAGGGACGGTTCCCTTCACTAATCTCTATTAACTAATCAGCAACATATTGATCCCCTTAGCCCCCTATCAACCATTCCCAATCGATCAAACAACTCTGCGTCATTATGCATAAAGTATCTTACATTTACAAGGCACCTCTCATTTTCCGGGCACATGTTTCGACTCGATCTTGAAGCTCATTGTGATGATGGTGCATAGAACGCTCAGGTTCCATCTACATTGCCGAAAACGGATCAGGCTTTGCGCTTCGGTGGATGCCGCATCTCATGACAGAAAAATTGAAATGCTTGCGCCAGCAAAATTTTGGCTTCTGTTTGAACGCTGCCTCTCAAACCGACGTAAGGCGACGGCTATTCAGAGCGCTGATAAGAGTACACTGAGCGTTTTATACATATATTCGTGAAAGTTTAGCAACGCGTTCATTTTACTTCTCTATTATGCCTTCCTATGCAGCAAATGGTGTTTAGGTGTGGTGAATAAGCTGCACTTGAGAATTATGGTAGTAGCTGACCGTATAATGCTGAAAGATATGCTCCTCTACAGGAACCGTACCTTGCCAGCATGCTAACACTATCTTATTCCGAGGAAAAAAAAACGTTTAGTCTCAAACATTATTTCTCCAATGCTCAACATTCAAGGATAGTGTATCAGCTAAACAAGTACACTTGAGTCTACCAAAACACGGGCGGCCTTTCTTAAAGATGTATCAAGAATAAACGAATCTTATATCAGTACCTAGGTGCTATAGGAAAAAATATATTTAGGTTAAATAGCCTTTGTCATCTAAACCAGCTCGTCGGTCAGTCGATGCGTCGGCAGGTCCACAGACATAAAGTTGGAAGGGTATATTAGAGGAGTGCATGTATTCTGCGAGTTATCTGCAGCTTTATTCGAGCATCATCTTTGCGTCAGAGGGAAGTAACCTTATCCTGATCACAAACCTTGTGGGCAAAGAGATTGTATAGCTTCTCTGCAATTCAACGTCGTGGTCACAGACGATATCCGAAGGTGATTGGAAAAAATCAGGACAGAAGTTAAGTTGCTGAAACAAAGTCAATTTTTCTACGCGAACTAGCTGATGAACAGCGTTACAAAGGACCATAAATTACCAGACAATTCAGAATGATGTATATGAGAAACAAAAAGTAAATTAACGTTGAAAATCATGATAGGGATTAGCCGTTAACTACTTGCCACAAAGTGCTGAAAGGGGGGCCAGAAATCCTGTTCTTCAGTTGGACAAGCTATTGCTTATACTGGCCAAAGAAATGAGAAGAGTTCGCGGCAAACTTAAGCTCTGCATTAGAGGGCATAAGTTGAAAGAGGTAAAGACTCCTGTCTGCGACTTTCTTAGTGGATTCTCGTTTGATTGCATACATTTTTCCCCTCGCGTGCGTAAAAAGTCCGTATTTGCTACCCTACTATTGACACGGTCTTTTTTAAGGAAGATTGTCAGCGACCGCATTAGGTGGGAGTACAACCATCATGGCCTTCTTCCAATAAATAGCATAAACTGCAACTCGCTGATGCGCATCCTACCGGACACCCTTAGAGTGCCGGGGAAGCTTTTGCGGTCTTCAAGGACATGTCCTTGTCTGGCGTGATAAGCTCAGCCGCAATTCAGATACCTGCAGTGACAGAAGGGGGTGGCCATTTGGTGTCCAGCCTTTTGTGGTTCAAGCCAGAAAGAGGTTTCTAGTCAGATTTAACGCAAATAACTATCCTTATAAATCAAAGTTTAAACATAAAAAATAACACTATACTTGGAACACACAGACACGAGGCTCACAAAATGGAAGGCATGCAACATAAAGAGGCTATAATATAGCACAGTGGCTTCAAAACAATACATAATAAACGGAATAGTCAGAACATATATTCAAATATCATTCACCATGTATTGACGCAGAACGACGTCTGGAGAGTCGCGCCACGGCCGTACAGAAGAATGGTGCCACTCCTGGTGCCCCTCTCTCGCAAATCTGTTGCTTGCAGAACAGCGCAATGAGCACGGGAGCAGCGGAGTAGCACTTCATGATTCGCTTGAAAACTAGGTAGCCAGCCGAAGCGACGAGACCTCTTAATAATAGGACGCGTCACGTCTCTGTTAAATGACGCCAAGGCCGGCGCTCACATACACCTAACTTTCGTATCATAAGTGTTCTCCCTTCCCCTTCAAGATATAACTAATTTCCTTCTCTTCATTTGGGATGGAAATTGGCTGATGAACCCCCCCCCCCCCTCCACTCCCATTTTCCTTCAATACCCCTAAAAACGAGAAGGGGAGGGGATCTGAATAAAGGAAGTAAAACGGGGCACATCGCCATTGATTAGTTGCCTGGTTGATTAGTCGGGAACGTACGAGTGGCTTCTACACTGGGTGAGGCATCGCCGCCACCGAGTGGTGAGGAGGCGATGACACTTTTGGGAACGAGATTACGCGCTGTCCGAGCGCTGAGAGCAGGAATTTCCAAGGTTCTCGAGCGTTTTACGCACATGCCGCGCGCGCCCTTCCATCGCGCAACGCTGACCTAACAAAAATATGGGTCGATTTTGAGACACTTTTATAAATGTGTTTTCATGAAACCTTTAATTCGTCCTGGGTCAAAATAACGAGAATGCTTTTGTGCGGTACTAAGAGGCGCGACCGGTGAACTACGGTAGGAGAGCAACTTAATGTTAATGATTGGAAAATGGAAGACTGTCTCTCATGGCTGTCATTGTGTAAATAGGTGTTGTGTATCGGCGAATGCGGAAAAGAGTTGAGCACATCGTAGTCGAAATGAGATAACAAACTTGCAGGGATCAGACGTCTGCAGTTACAGGAGGACGGCGTTAATCCGAATAATATGGGAGTGAGCTTTCAGACGCGCTAAACACGTTAGGACACTGCATTTATTAATCCTGAAAGTATGAGCTCACGGCACTTTGCACAAACTTCCAAAACCTCAATGCAAATTAGGATCATGAAGAAACATTCATTATACCGACTATAGTCAAATAGCCCGGAGGGGTTGCTTTCACTTTTGAAAAAAAATTTGGAGGACGCTTAAGCTTCGCCTTCAAGAGTGGAACGCGATAGCGTTATTGCACCTTGTCGAGAAAACTTATTAAACGCAAGGGTATTGGGGCATCCTCGCACCAGTACCCGCGCGGCCGGAAGGGGAGAAGCGGGTGAGCGAAGATAGTGATCTAAGGAAAGGAAAGATGCTTGATTCTACAACCCGTGAGGGTGCACTGCGAAACGTCAGGGGCGAGTGGCGCGCCACGTGTCGGGGCAGCGCCGCACATTGCGAGGAGGGGTTCTTCTGTGTTTGCCGCAAGATCGCTCTGCATGTGCGCAGAGCGCAAGAAATGTAGCGGAAACGTACTTCGCTACTCGTGTAACTGCGACTTCTGTAAGTAACATGCTCATAATTACCAATATACACCGCAGTATAACGTTCTACGGCACGTTTCTAAGGCAACACCGCATTCACTAGAAGCGCTTTTGTACCGCTTTCAAGCATCGAACTCGTGGCTGAGTACAATAAAAAAAAAAAAAGAACTCGTGCCTGAGTGGTAGCGTCTCCGTCTCACACTCCGGAGGCCGTGGCTCGATTCCCACCCAGCCCATCTTGGATGTTGCTTTTTATTTATGAAGTGCATGCCGGGAATTATCGCTCACGGCCAACGTCGCCGACGACACCGGCTTTTCTGCGATACGAGCTCCTTAACGCTACCGCGTTAATATGAACAGTGTAAATATTTCCCTGCAATCGCACACCTCATAGGATGATTGAAACGGCTACAACTGTGACAATTGCGACAAAAAGCGCGTAGCAACGGGACAATAAGACACATGCGTTGCTACGCGCTCTTTTCTCAAAAATGAATAACCAACTTGCCCAATTTACCGTCCTGTCTGCATCTGCTGTACAAAAAATAATATCGCGCACGGTTTCCTGCTGTATGATGTAGCTGATGAAGAAAAGATTACTACAATGCCATGAATCTCATTAAATTGCAGAGAAAATCTTTTCGGAAAGTAAATATTCCTTATCAAGCAAACAGACGAATAGACGACTTGAAAATGCGTCGGCGCACTACACTGCTGTGAAGACGAACATCTACAAACGAACAGAACATTTCATTCCCCTTCGCACGGTTACCGATCACTCAAACGCTTCCTGGTATAATAAGCACATCGAACGTCTATCTAACAAAGAGAAAAGCCTCTACCGTGTCGCGAAGCTTTCCTCAACTAGCGAGCGATGGGCTTTCATATACAGTAGCGTCATATACAGTACAGCTTCATATACAGTATACATATGTACGTGCATGCTCCCAAAGAAGCTAAAATGAAATTTTACTCACGTGTGTTGCCCTCTATGCTAACCACCAATGTAAAACAATTCTGGGGTGTCATTAATCCTTCCATTGATGATAGCATCGCCCTAACCTTCCCATCGGGTGACCCCATTCCTTCCGATGTTTGTGCTACGATTCTGAACCTCGCATTTACTCACAACTTTATAACCATATCTGATGTACATAGGCCGAAAATACACTATTCAAACTATTTTATCATGCCTCCAATAACCATTGAAATGCCAGGTGTCGATAAGCTTATTGATGATCTCAGTTTTCACTCTATTTCGGGATATGACTGTGTTACTTCAAAGTTCTTAAAACACTTTGGTTTATTTTTCTATAATGTTATCAAAGCTTTTCCAGCAATCACTTCATCATTCAACACTTCCTAATAAGTGGAACATCGTAATCATAATGAGTAGTCACAAACTACTACTTCACAAACTATCAAATCTGAACATTCACTGTAGCTTATTGAAATGGATTGAATGTTTTTTGCTTAGTCGCTCACAATTTGTATCTGCTAATGGTTATAACTCCAGTTTCACAGAGGTGTGTTCCGGAGTTCCACAAGGTTCCGTTCTTGGTCCTTTTTTGTTTCTGATTTAAACTACTGATCTTCTCTATCTTATAAACTTTCATATCCACCTCTTCGCTGATGAGTGTGTCATTTATAGAGATATAACCAATGCAAACGACACTACATTACATCAGTCAGACCTTTCTGCTATTGGTAAATGGTGCAACGATTGGCTAATGCAGCTAAATATTAACAAATACAAAGTCATGTGCGTATCTAGAAGAACTTTTTCCCCACCCCACTACTACCTCAATAACATTTCCTCGTAATCAGTTTCGTCATACAAATACTTCGGAGTCTCCATTACTAGTAACCTCGACTGGCCCTTTCATACCGAAAACATAATTAGAAGTGCTAATCGCTTGCTAGGCTACTTACGTCGCAACTTTTTAAATGTTACTTCTCACTCGAAACTTACTATACAAAACATTAATAAGATCGACACTCGAGTATGCTTCACTGGTGCTTGACCATACTCATGCGAACTTAATTACTTGTCACGAGATGGTCCAAAATAACTGTACGTTTTATCCTTGTTAATTACACCCGAATAGCTAGCATACCAGCCATGAAGACTAATTGGTGCCTCCCACTACTCACATCGCGCAGAAAAGGTTTCCGCATCACCCTGTTCCACAAGTTGTATCATCATCCCTCTCTTCGTGATCGCTTCATTCCCCGTCCAATTTGTGGATCCCATCCCACTCACCATCAACACAAAGTAGGAATCCTATCATGTAAAATGAAATGCTTCTCGCAATCTTACCTGCCGGGAACCTCACGAGACTGGAACCGCCTTCCTGAAAATTGTTGGCATTGCTAACTATAAGCAGTTCCGCGTAGCTCTAGCTAACATTGTATACTCACGTGCTATTTGACATTCATGTACGCACTGTACTCTCTTTATTTTTGTGCATTTATCCCCCCCCCCCCCCCCCTATGTAATGCATCTGACCCTGAGAGGTAATGTAAATAAATGAATAAAAAATATTTGGAGTGTGCTAGTTTCAGCGATATATCTTGCGCATTTTGGCAATCCACATATGCCGAGCTCATATATTTTCGCAGTGATAGATACATATTTTTTACAGTCCGCATGCTTATTCGTATTGCATTGTTCGGCTTGTAAGAGGAGTTAATGTATAGTCTATCTCAATACAAACATATATTTGATTGCCGCCCTACGCACTTGCAGAGAACGGAAGACGTAGCCTGAATCTTGTTCGGTCCGAATAAAATCCACACTAAGGAGGCGCATTGCTTACAATGTCATCACACAAGGAGAGCTTGAATGTTAGTGCTGCAAAATTAGTTTCGATAAGCATGACAACGTCTCGTAAAGTTACAATCCTTTTCGTTTAGAGCAGGTAGGGGAGGGGAATACCGGATAAAAGAGTGTCATGCGTGACCCGCGTGATGCTATTATTATTCACACGATTTACGAGGTAAGAGAGCTAAAGTACTTTCCTATATAAAACAATAACAGGGCTCAATGCGCCGCTGCTCTTCTTATTATGCTTTCTAAAATGAAAACATGAGATCCCAGAAGTAAGAGGAACGATTACTGCTTTGTTTCAGCTTTATTTTCTCCCTTTTTATATTCGCGGAATATTTCGCCAAGCTTTTCTGGTGTTACAAAATCCACGTGCACAGACCTCTGTGACTTTCCAAACGTTAAGTAAGGATAGAAATGACTTTCAAGCATGAATAAGGTTCGTGCAATATACTAAATAAAGTAGGAAATATTGTTCGAAAAATACATTTCCCAGGGAGCTCTGTGCATTCCAAAAGCTCATTTCAACAAAAAGCAAGAATATGTTTCCATCAAAGGGAGGTATGGCACTGTTTTGCAAGCTTTAACACCAAGATTGCGTGCAACCATTATTAGGGATACATGGTCATGTGCTGTGTTAACTGAATCAGATTTATTTAGCGTTCGTGCCTATGGACACTCACAGATTCTAACCATCCGGAACAATTCTCTCTATATTTTCAATTAATTGAACGGAGCAGTGCACACTCATAAAGAAATGACGAAATAACATCCTGAAAAAAGAGCATAAGTCATTGCAATAATGTCTGAATTGTTTTCAGATAACGTCGGCATCTTTAGGCAGTCTTTAATTTCCGAGCTATGAACTGTTTCAGCATGTTCGTCATGGATGCCGTATTATGGTTACAACAGTTTTCTGTTATATGCTTTACAAACCGAAGAGGAGGAGAACCAGCTCGGTACCAAGGATAACTCTGAAGTGATTTAGATTGACACTTTCAAAACAGCCAAACATTTTAGGGGGAGTGGCTTAAGCGACGTCGAACGAATTCAATTACAGCCGTTGCAGTCCCCAATTTTCTGGACAGCAAAAGTACCTTGGTCCATTATTATCTAAAGCGAACCGCTCAGATAGCTTCCGTGAAGTCGGCTTTGAATGCAAGGACGATCAAGTAAAGTGGAGGATTCCTCTAGGTTAGGTGTTTGCCTAGTGTGAACCGGCTTATTAAACTGACGACCGTATTGCTCAGGCTGAGAAGGCCGGTAAGGTGGGCTGGGTGAATTCAGTAATCTCTGTTCAAAAACATCATTTATAAATGCTACGACAATGAACAAAGTGACGTTTTAGAGGAAGATACGGATGTTTAAAACCATAGCTGTCTCAAGATTCTACTTATATTCTAAAGAAGTATAAGCACGTTTTAAAAACAAGAAATGAAACAGTGATGCGCAGTCGATGTATCCATTTATTAAAAGTAAAGTGGTTCTCAGTGTTGTTAATTTTGTTACCCTCAGCAAAATGTAATATGTTTCGAATTTGAAACGGTACATTCAAAATATGTCTGAGGCATAAATTGTGTTCGGGAATACGCTAAAATTGTTAGAAATAAATTAGTTAAACTCGTTAGTGAGCATTGGAAATATATTTTTAAATTATGGCATTTTTGGCATATCGAAAATACATATCAAGAATCTTTATGATAGGTGAAAAGCACATTTGTCGTTTCTAACATTTTCGCAATGCATTAAAAATGCGCTTTTTTAAATATAAAATTGATTGGTCTGAAATTCGTGTCAAGACTTGCTCGATACTCAAAATACATTCTTCTCGGTGACACTGTTGTTGACATCTTGTGATAAACCTCGCAACATCACATTCCGCAAAATTGGCCATTCCAGTCGCTACGCGAGCAGGTTGCTAGTTCTTCCCGCCCTCCTTTTCCGCAGACTCTCTCTAAAAGATTTTCTATGGGGCAAGGTGGTGATGACGAAGGAGAATAAATGAGCTCGAAATGAACAGGTTGGTTCTTATGTTGTGCGAGAGCTGTCGTAAATACAGATTATTTTGTCGTCCTCTTCCGCCATCTGTGATGTCCAAACGGTCCTCTTGGCAGGTTTCCCTGTGTAAACACAGCATTGCTCGAAACGTACACTTTCTGTTTCAGACAAATAAATAATTGTTCCACTAAACAAAATACGCTCGATTCATTTGGGTTTGGTGCCACCTTTCTCAACTTGAAATGAAGCAGAAAACATAGGTGCACTCCACATGGCGGCGTGATTAGAAGACGACGTGTCTGGGCTTCGCAGAGTGCTCGCGCGGTCCGGGCTTTGTAAGTCTCCCGCCTTTTCAAATTGCACACGTGGATAGACCCTAACTAAACTCGTATGTACTTCACCCTGCTATTTCTGTTGACCCACTCTGCTAAACGCGCTGTCTACACCAATGATTGAGTTTTATTTTACATTATGCTAACAACCTCTCTATCTTTTCCTCCTGTTAAGCATATGTGTCGTTCCTTCCTGTCGTGTCTACGTCCAACATATACTCCCTCAATTACTGCTCACTGGGCACAGCCAATTTAGAATTACCCGTAGGGCCAGGCACGCTGCGAAGCGACATCTCCGATGTGAAGAAGAGACTTCAGATTAATGGTTTTTGCTGTCTTAGTCTTAAAGCGGCTAAGACAAGAAGCAATACCGCAGCAGAGGGCTGCTAATTATTTTTTCCACCCGGGTGTCTTCAACGTGCAGCAGCATCTAATATTACAAATATTACAAGGGGTCCATTTCCTGTGCAGTGCCAGTGCACGTCAAGGAACCTTAGGTGCATTGGCGTTCAGAGGCAGGACATATGGTGTCACTCATCGCAGTGGTATAGAAGCCGAGTTTCATCGCCGACGGCTTTATTATTCTGTTGATTGCCCGAAAAAAAAAAACGTCAATTAATGTCACACTACTCCCTGTAAGAAGAGCACTGTTTACCTGTTTATATCGTAGCATTATCTGAGTGGGCTATGCAGTGCCCTATCGTGAGGAATAGCCACAAATGTGCCAGGGATTTCGGGTTTTCAAATTTCGTAACATCGTAATAAATATTGTCATCACGGTGGCTCCAATTCCAGCTAAGAAGGAGAAAATGTTTAGGGCTGGGTATAGAAGCGCATAGTTTTCTTGGCTTCGATATGGATTTGGCTTTCTTGGCTTGTCTCCTGTTGGTAAACATTGCTTTGTTCTACTATGCTGTACAAAGCGGTGTGTCTCTATAAAGACATCATTTTGCTAAAAGATTTATAAAGAAGGGATCGCATAACCAGTGTTGATCTTGTGTGACATACGTGAATTTGGCGGAACAGAAAAATAAGCTTCTTGAGCATAGTCAAACACAGAGGCGTAAGGTGCCAGAACTTCACATAACTCTTGCTAGTCGGATTACGAAAGCGATTTGTTTATCATCCGGGTTATATTTGCGCTGCAATCAGGATCCACACGATGGTGCGGATGAGGAGCCACAGACCGAATAGAAAGAACCTCGTAGTCGTCAAATGTAGCCCACCTGAGACCGGATGGTATACAAATGGGTTCTGACAAAATGTTTACAGTCCACAAGAGGGCACACCCACCTACGACGTCGACGACGGCACGGGGCACTTGTAAATGTTTCTTCACACTACTGTTCATGTCAGCTACAAAAAAACACAGAGTGGATGCCTGCTCGCTCGGCAGAGCTGTGAACCGACACAAACATTCCAGCCATAGAAGTTAACACTACATCGTAGGAGACATAAAATGCGCCGTCACTAGAGCGAGGTGTCTCCTCTACAAAAGCAGACAGAATATTGCAGCGCAGAGAACTTTTGCCGGCTGCGCAATCAACCGTTGCTCCACAATCGAGGAGAAAATCAATTCCGAGAATAACATCTTGCGTGACTTGCTAAAACTACAGATTCAACTCGAAACGTTTCTCTAGCAACGACCACTGACACGCAGCAGAGACCCACTGGAGGTAAATGTTCTACCCCAGCACCGCGAAAGCTAGCACTTCGGTCCCAAGCGAACATCGTTGTCGGTCCAATGCAATTTCTAAAACTGAGAATCATCACGGAAATTGTGGCACCAGTATCCACTAAAGCTAACACACCTACATCATTTATAGTAACACGCACTTTGTTCTTCAACATCACAGTAGGCAGAGGAATTGGCGAAGATGACCGCATCGCGACCTCACCTCCATCGGCAGCTCCTGCTAGTTTCCCTATGGTGGCGTAGGCGAGCGTCGACGTGGGGACGGGGACCGTACTGGGCGCTAGGGGTGGTGTTGTGAAGCGGCGGTGAGAAGCGGGATAGGCACCGCGAAAGATACCCGGGCGAGGCTGTAGTGGACGAGGTTGACACCACTCAATGTTGTCGTGATCACGGAAACCTGCCCAAGGGCAGGTCCAAGAACACGAGGACTGTTCTGGCCGGCGTTGACAAAACCGCGCTATGTGCCCGCGGCGGCCGCAGTTGTAACAAACGGACGACTCACGAAAAGCGTAGGCGCTGGATCCGGACGAATGCGACGGTGATTTAGAGACGATTGCAGCTGCATGACGAACATTTGAATTGGGAGGAAAGCGGCTAGTCAGAGGCGAATAGGCGCGCTCATTGTCGTAGGAGTAGCGCGGAAGTCGTCTCTGGTACATCGTAGCGATATTACGAGGCGTGGCGGAAATCACAGAAGAAGCGCCCCATTGAATCCTGAGTGCCCGTCTTCAAGGACACACAGCCGCGTGTTATTAAAGACAGATGCTACTGGAAATAACGAAAACCGTACGGTTAGAGTCGTAATTTTTTCTAGACTTTGAACCGTCAGCTTCCATTGCAGACGTACCAGCAATTTTTTCTGTGTGGTTTGTAAAGCGTGCTTTGCCGCATACTGACTCTTATAAAGGAGAAGCCTGTTTACAAAAGGCTGGATGTTCAGCTTGCTGTGGCTGAACTGCGCATTCCAAATACACAGGTCGCGCGTCGGCGCCGTGCAGGGGCTTGGCCAGCTCTTCACTCACAACTGTGCTCACGAGAGAGGCGAGATTGTCGTGGACGGTATAGTCAACGCTGGCAACTTTTGGGACTTCGGAGAGGCGTCCAAATTTGGGCACAATACGCCGAATTTTTAAAGATTAAAGACGTTATTAAAGACGTTATACAGTACGGCAGTACTGGATAACGTCGGAATTACTAGCTAGGGTTGCTTTTGTGATAATGAAATTATAAACATCTATGGCGAATCCTTTTAAGAGATGGCCAACCTCGTCTTCTTCGGGCATGCGTCGGTCAACAATGCGGCAGAGCTTCAGGACTTCCTGTATGTATGTCGCACAAGTCTCTCCAGGTAAATGTGCTCGCAGGGAAAGGGTTTGCTCAAACTTGCGTCTCTTTAATGTAAAGCCTCCAAAACAGCTGGTTATTTCTTCCAAAAACTTGTCCCAGGTATAAATGTTGTCTTCGTGGTTCTCAAACCACAGCAGCGCCGTGCCGGCTGGAAAGAATACCACGTTCGCGACTTGCATGGCCGAGTCCCAGCGATTGCTTTTGCTGACACGTTTGTGGTGCGTCAGCCAGTCCTCGACATTCTGATCGGCCAGACCAGAAAATGTTCTGGGCTCCCGCTGATGCTGCCATCAACCGGACGGTACTTGGTGCTCTTGGCCTGAATTTGAAGCAGCTCCTGTTGAGCGGGATGAGTGACCTTCTCTGACGTGGTCGTGGCTTACCATGGCTGTGAAGTCAGGAGGGAGCCCGGCCAAGCGTCTGCTTCGTCGATGATTTTCGAAAGGTTCCAGGATTATCCCGCACCCTCTACCACGTCCACCACATCTGGTGGAGGTGCTGTTTATGATCTTTCAAGCGAAGACCCCAGCCTTGTTGCTGTTACCCTGGAGGAACAGCCAAAAGGCCACCGAACCAGTGGCCGGGTTCAAGGTCTCCAACCTGAACACGGTCTGCTGCCCGACCCCATTCGATCTCGGAAGGCGTCGCCGCTGACAATGGCCCAGCCTACAGCACCGGTTGTTTTCGTTCAACCCCGTGAACCCCCCTGTTTCCATGAACGACCGCACGAAGATGCAGAAGACTGGATGGACCTTTTCGACCGTGTGGCAGAGTTCAACGGCTCGAACGACGCCGCGAAACTCAGGCAAGCCTACTTTGTTCTTCAAGGACATGCCCGAGTTTGGCTCGAAAATCATGAGGCAGCTATGAATGATTGGGAGATTTTCAAGCAAGTGTTTTTGACTCCCTTTTCAAGCGTCGTCCGAAAGAAAAGAGCCCAGGCCCTCCTTTAGTCAAGACTGCAACTTCCTAACGAGCCTGTCCTGGCGTACGTTTAGGAGATGTAGCGCCTCTTTCGCCGCGCCGACCCGAACATGACCGAAAGTGACAGAGTCAAATTTTTAATTCGGGGCGTTAAAGAATCGCTTTTTGCAACTCTAGTCCAAAATCTGCCAAAAACCGTGGCAGAATTTGAAACGGAAGCGTCTGCCATCGAGAAGACGTTGGACGCCCGGATGCGCCAATACGAGGGACCACTTCAGCCGGACTACTCAAGCCACTACCCCAGCGCATCTGCAATCTGAGAGAACCTTCGGAGCCTCATCCGGGATATCGTGCGAGAGGAGCTCCGCCGATAATGCCATCATCGCAACAACCCCAGGTGGCAACGCTCGCGGACATCGTCCGTGAAGAAGTCCAGCAGGCGCTGGGCGTTCCTCAAGCGACGGCTGCGACTGTTCCAGCACAAGAGGCAACAGCAATGAACTATGCTGCTACATTACGTCGCCCTGCGCCCTGCCGTGATGACTTTCCGAGCCCTCGCTGTTACCATCCTTTTCCCGAAAACCGCCCTTTGGCCCCCGCCCGCCAAGCCTACCAACGAGCCCCAAGTCCCAGGAAGTGCGACGCATGGAGGACAACAAACAACCGGCCATTATGATTCCACTGTGGGTAGGCCGGCCACATTCTGCGCCACTGCCCGTACCGACGAATTGGTCTCCGCGGATTTGCAGTCTACGCTCGACAACCACGCCCAGGTGAACGACCGCAAGAAACCGACGACTATCTGCGTGGCGGTGAGATTGCTCCACCAAGCCGCCGGTTCAGGTCTCCATCGCCGTAAAGGGCCCGCTTTCGTCGCCAGGCCACAACTACGATGAAAGTATGAGCTCCAAGCCCGCGCAGGGGAAACTAAAAGGTGAGGTTGCTTAACGGCAAAAAGACGAACATCCTCCGCCAGCGGCGACCACTAACGACGACACAGCCATTTCACCGCCACTCCACACGATGACATCGACGACAACACGACCAGAGTGCAAGCCGACACCGCAGCCCAGCGAAGTAACAACGGTAAGCCCCGGCCATGACCTGAAGAAACGACGGAGCCGAGATCGAACACCGAGGCCTGCGTGCAATGCGAAGATGCGAACAAGTGACCTTGACGTTGATGTCGACGGTCGCAGAGTCACTGCCCTAGTATACACCGGAGCTGACTATTCGGTCATTAGTGGACCGTTGGCCTCCCATCTTAGGAAAGTTACAACCGCTAGGGATGTCCCACTGATTCGCACCGCAGGTGGCAATGTGATTACTCCATTGGGACGATGTACTGCAAGAATAACCCTAAATGGGCTTACTTACCCCACCAGCTTTGTGGTCTTGCAGTAGTGCTCCCGCGACATGATGTTAGGCATGGACTTCCTAAATGAACATAGGGCTATCATCGACCTGCGATCTAAGCTCACCAAGCTCTCTGTACACAAAGCCATTCCTGCTACGACGACTTCGACGCAACACATCGCTCTAAACGTCCTCGATGAAGAATTGATCGTCCCGCCCCGATCAAGCGTCGCAGTCTGCGTAGGTAGCGCAAACATCGAAACCGCTGAAGGTATCGTCGAAGGAAATATCCAATTGCTCGTAGAACGAGGTGTCGGCATTGCAAGAGGCATCGTGAACTTCCGGAGAGGTCCAGCTCAGGTGCTGGTAACAAACTTCACCGAAGAATACCGGCATTTCAACAAGGGCACGACGATCGCTTTTCTTGACGAATTAGCGGACCTCAAAGATGTATTCAGCCTCCACGACCAAACGTTAGAAGACGCACCGGACCAATTCCGTTAGACTACAATTCACATCAACCCGACATTGACCCACAGCAGGAGAGACCAGATTCTCAGTCTTCTTCAAAGCTACGGGGAGTGCTTCTCGTCATCATCGAAGGTACGACAAGCACCACTGACCAAGCACCGCATTATAACGGACGAACACGCCCGACCTCTGCGCCAAAGTCCCTATCGTGTATCGCCGCGAGAACGCCAGGCCATACGCAATCAAGTTGAGGAAATGCTGCATGATGATGTAATCCAGCCATCGAAGAGCCCCTGGGCTTCACCAGTCGTTTTGGTGAAGAAGAAAGACGGCACACTTCGCTTCTGCGTTGATTACCGCCGCTTGAATAGCACTACAAAGAAGGATGTCTACCCGCTTCCCCGCGTCGACGATACTCTAGACCGGCTCTGCAATGCAAGGTACTTCTCATCGATGGGCCTGAAGAGCGGATATTGGCAAATTGAGGTCAAAGAAAGAGATCGCGAGAAGACCGCATTCATCAAACGGGACGGTCTTCTTGAGTTCAAGGTGATGCCATTTGGCCTCTGCTCCGCACCAGCCACATTTCAACGTGTAATAGACACAGTCCTGGCAGGCTTGACGTGGCAAACTTGTTTGGTATATTTAGATGACGTTGTTGTCTTCTTGCTAAACTTTGAAGACCACCTAAAATGACTGAAAACAGTGCTGGAAGCCATCAAGTCATCGGGACTAACGCTAAAAGCAGAGAAGTGTCATTTCGCCTACGAAGAACTGCGTTTCCTAGGTCACATCGTTAGCAAGGATGGCATTCGCTCAGACCCGGAGAAAACAGCTGCAATCGCACAATTCCCACCGCCTGCCGACAAAAAAAGCTGTGCACCGCATCCTTGGGCTGTGCGCTTATTATCGACGATTTGTCAGAAACTTTTCACGGATCGCCGAACCGTTAACGCAGCTTACAAAGGCTGACGTACCTTTTAAATGGGAAGCGCCGCAAGGAGAAGCCTTTGACGAACTCAAGCGCCGCCTGCAATGTCCGCCTGTCCTTGGCCACTTTGATGAAAACGCCGAGACCGAAATTCACACCGACGCGAGCAGTGTGGGCCTAGGGGCTGTTCTCGTCCAGAGGAGCGCCGGACAGGAGAAAGTAATCGCCTACGCTATCAGGTCCCTCACAAAAGCCGAGGTGAATTGCTCAACGACCGAGCACGAGTGCCACGCGATTATCTGGACCACTTCTAAGTTTCGTCCATACTTATACGACAGACCGTTCAAGGTGGTAAGCGACCATCACGCGCTCTGCTGGCTGACTAATTTGAAAGATCCCTCCGGCCACCTTGCCAGATGGAGCCTACGACTTCAAGAATTCGACTTGACTGTAGCCTATAAGTCGGGCCGGAAGCATTCCGACGCAGACTGCTTATCACGCGCTCCCGTCGACGCTCCCCCGAAGGACGATGACGACGACGCCTTTATGGGACCGGTAAGCGCCAGCAGTTTTGCTGAACAACAGCGATCAGACCCTGAGCTGAAAGCGCTAGCCGATTACTTAGAAGGAAAGACCGCTTCCCCTCCTGGTGTGTTCAGGCGACATTTATCATCGTTCGCCTTAAGCAATGACGTCATTGTAAAGAAGAACTTCGCTCCCAGCAAGACAGCGCATCTTGTTGTCGTGCCTAAAAACCTCAGACAGCAAATTCTTCATGCGTTTCACGAAGAGCCAACAGCAGGGCACCTCGATTTTGCACGCACGTTGCGTCGAATCCAGAAGTACTACTGGCCGAGATTGCCTGCCGAAGTTGCCCACTACGTGAACACCTGCCCTTTCAAAAAATTGGGATGGGTCTCCTCGGCCCCTTTCCAGCTTCGTCTATGGGTAACAAGTGGATCATCGTGTTCATTGACTACCCTACCCGTTACGCCGAAGCAAAAACACTATCGAATGGTACCGTGGCAGAAGTCGCCAAATTTTTTGTCGAACAAATTCTTTTGCGACACGGCGCCCCAGAAGTGCTCATCACGGACAGGAGAACGGCGTTTACGGCAGAGTTGACGCAAGCCATCATGGAATACAGTCATGAAAACCATCGACGAACAGCTACGCATCATCCCCAGACCAGTGGCCTTACGGAGCGCCTGAACAAAACGATAGCGGTCATGAACGCTATGTATGTCGACGCTGAACACAAGACCTGGGACGCCATCTTGCCGTACGTGATCTTCGCGTATAACACGGCAGTCCAGGAGACGACCAGAGCGGCTCCGTTCCAGCTTGTGTACGGCAGCGAGGCCATGACGGCGATCGACGCAATGCTGCCGCACGTAACAAACGAGGACATCCTTGACGTCGCTGCCTACCTGCAGCGTGCAGAGGAAGCCCAACGACTCGCACGGCTGCGCAGCAAAGACCAACAGAGCACCGACAGCCGACGATACAACTTACGACGACGCCACGCAGAATACAATCCAGGAGACCAAGTGTGGGTTTGGACACCAATTCGCCGTCGTGGACTAAGTGAAAAGTTGTTGCATCGATACTTTGGACCATACAAAATCATTCGCCGCGTCGAACCACTGGACTATGAAGTCATTCCCGACGAAACGTCAGCATCACAACGGCGACGCGGACGGCCAGAAATTGTGCATGTTGTACGAGTGAAGCCATATTACGTGCGCTAAAGAAGTTGTGGTGTTTAAACTTTGTAGTGTTTATGTTTAAGTTGCTTTGTTTTGGAACATTGAGGATATGTTTTTTTTAAGTGGGGAGTAATGCTGCGAAACGTTCAAAACTGCTATTGTTGTTTTTTAACAGCCGCCGGCGTACGGCCTTATCACTCTGATTCTGGATCGCGTATCAGTTCTGTATTCTTTGTTTGTTAAAGCTCGATGTCGCGAGTCACACCTTTATCAGTTTTGTTGTAGCGTAAGATGCACCGAGATCTTTGTCTCGAAGATTCCGGCCACTCGTATGTCTTTCTATTATGTTCCAGCTTACGCTTGTAGCTGTTTGCGATGTTATCTAGATTGTTCTGAGCAGCCTTTAAATTGAGCGTTGACGGCATCCTTTGCTCGACGATCGACGAGCACGTTTGTTGCTATCGCCGCCGCCGAGTTGCTTAGTTCTTTTGCGGGCGCAAGTCAGCCCAGTAAAGAGTTAATTTCAGTACCATCAAGCCTGTGTCTTCTTTTGTTGTCAACGGCCTTGTCACCACTGCGTGGCAATATTCTAGAGCACTGTTCCGAAACGCCGGCTCGCTATCAGCGGATCACGGTGAGTGCATCCCGTTTTCAAACGCTTCAGTCGCTAGTGGCCCTCGCGGCATCAGTCAGTCGCTGCTTTCTGTTCGTTGCGCAACGTTTTAATCGGCCCATGCGCTGCTTCGCGCAAACTCCCAATAATTCAATTCCTCTTTATTTCTCCAACCACAACGCTTCTGTCATGACAGCGAAGAACAGTTAGTGGATTGTCTCTTGAGGGAATACATGTGAAAAATTAAAAAAGTTATCTGTAATGGTACATACGTGTGTTGCTCAAAATCTTTGCCTCAATCTATCGAAAAAGTGAAACAAGTGATAAACTGCGCTCAAATTTCGCAATAGAAAGTAACGTAGCGGTAATTTTTGTATCTTGTGTTAGTAGCTCTTTAGAAGTTACTGCTTTGCGCGGTGTCGCCTTTATATTTGCAATTAGTTATGCTGGAGTAGTGGTGTTGTAACTTTATTATCTGATACTGAGGAGCGACTCGAATAGCCGTTGTTATCATATTGTGGACTTTATTTCAACTGCATTGCAGACCCTCTATCCAAATGAACTTGATTCAGTATGCACTTATGTCAGCCTTCCCTGGAGGCATACCAGAAGGGAAAAATGCAGACACAACTATGAAGGTCTTATCAAATAGCACACAAAATTAAAATTTCAAAAACGTCAGCTTGATTTCGCAGCTGATGATGAGATAACATTCAGCGTTGTCGAAGGCGTCGCTTTTCCGAACACGCTTTCCAATCAAATCTCCAAGAGGATAGTAGCCCGTCGGTAGAAGAGAATTTTATATAGTATAATGCAACAATGTAGAAGGTGTTTTTTCATGAGAGACAATGTTTGGCCACGGGATCTACATGTGTATCACTTGGGTTGTTATTATACTAATGTAGATGCCAGATGACGTCATGCGTCATGCCTTTTAAGCGACGACTGTGTGCTATGAAGTGATTCCCTCAAGCAGAGAAATTTTGCCCCATTTTTTTTCAAAGCTCAAATTTCAGCCCTTTACAATGGCTATTTGCGGCTTTCTCTTTATTCAGTGTCAGGCTAACAGGGCCTTTCGAATGCTTAATATTATAACCGTCTCGCGTGTGCGTAACTGCTTTCACCGGCATGGTTGCGTATGGTAAGAGAATTAAACAAACATTTGCCTTATTTCTAAAAAAGCCCGTCGGGTGTAATATACCTTAATAATCTTATATTTTGTGAATCCCCAATGCGCTTAAGTGTCCCTCTCTTATCTCAGAGACATTCTGTAGCATTCATTTGTAACCTACCCAATGATATTAAGTACCACACAATATAAGTAACAACAAATTACTGTTTTAAACGAGGCGTTCGGGCGTTCCTGCGTGGCCTAAGAGAAGCTTGTCATACTCTTTGCTCAATGGGCCTAAAAAGCCCGATTCCAACGTCACCTGAACTACTTTCTTTCCTTTACTGTTCTTTCTGATTTGCTTTGTGTTTTCTTCTTTTTTTAATTTTTTTTTATTATTCTAGACATTTTGTTAGAGAAACGCCTTGGATTACGCGACAAAATGCTCGTGTCTGGCGGGGCCAAGCACCGCTTGGTTTCTGTTCCCAAATAAATACGTTAACAAGGCGATCGACGCCTGTAGCATATCGCGTATCATGATGCGGTTTACGTTATAGTAGTACCGGGTGCCCTCCCGCCTGCGGTTAGCGATCTGTGTGGAACCGACGTGGTGGGCACGCACTCTGACTTCCGCTGTCGAATCAGTGCATTATTGATAGCAGCCAACACATCAATTAGGTATCTACCACAGCGTTATTCAAGCGTCTCATCGAGCGCAATGGTAAAAAAACGCAGATAGTCAGGTTAAACTCATGGTCTCCGTCTACCAATCCATTTCTGATCCGTCTGATCCGAAGCAAGTCTGATCCGAAGCAATGTCAGTAACTATAGAGGCAGGCAGGAGGCTGCCCTCCGACCTTTGCTTCAGGTGATTGTCATCCATCGCCTCACCAATACTATTCCTTACCTCTACCTTAACTTCATTAATAGGACTACGCCAACTGCCTGTTTGAATAAAAATGAAAAGTAGCTTTTCGCGCAACCCACAAAATCCCACGTTTAACCTCCAAGTACTTGGTTTATAAACACGGTACTAATTCCAGGGACGTATTTCTCCCACAATGCTTGTTACCTTGCTCTAATTAAACCGCAAATTTTGTGCGCTGTGTGGCTTTTTGCGGCTTTTTTATGCCTGTGTTAGCGAGCATTCTCAAAGGAAGCAGCGAACTCTTAAAACGTCTTCGTTCGCTTTCACTCATATGCCAGTGCTTTCCCAGAAACAACCCTGTTCTGTTGTCATGTTACGGTGTACGTCTGGCTAGTTTCATTCCCAAAAGGCCGAAAACCTGCAAACCATCGTCAAATGGCCCATTTATTCTCCTTCCTAGCTCTCTCGCTCAGTGCACCGGGAACTGGGATCTCGCTAGTACTGCACCTGACTCCTATTGCACAAGGGGTGCTTGCGCCCCACCGTTACCGCTTCCGCTTCAGGGGCGAACAACTTTCGGCCGCTTTCTCCAAGCGAATAGCTTCCATTGTATATTGTGCGCCTCTAACTTAGGGTTCCGAAATAGGTTTATTTTTATTGTTTTTATCTTCCCAAGCTCTTTCAGCTGGCTCTTTTCTTTTCTGCTCCACATGCGTTTAAGAGAAAGTTTCGGTCCGCACACAGAACTTATCTTCCATTTTACTTTCATTTTGTACAAACACTCGGGTGGCGGTGAGAGGTCGTTTCTCTAACTACACGTACTGAAGGATGAGGAGCACTATTGTTAGTCGCAAACATAAAAAGAAGGGTATAATATCGTCTTCCAAGTGCTCTGTGACGCTGATAAAAGACCAAAAGTTCGTGGTTAGGTTATACACATGAAGTAAGTAAACAAAAGCATGCGAAATAAAAGAGTTTTATTTTTGACAAACGGTTGGTCATTGGGCATCATCCCAGACACTGAGCATAGCCAAAATCACGGAGTTTAAATTATTTTCACTAAATGCCTTAAAGAGGCTTCCTGAAAATGTCGTTTTACGTTATATTCATTGTCATTCACTTCTTTCGCAGTACGCAATGTACGGTATTTGAATTTCCATTCGTACTTTGTCCAAGGTGAACATTTCACCGCCTGGAAATCTCTTTACTCCCTGGAACAACGAAGTCAGCACTTGCCGGACTCTACCCGTATTCAGTGGAGAGTAGGTACCGGAGACGTAAATAACATACAATGCAGAAGTGAAAATGGGAGACGCTAGAGCTTCTGAGAACCACTTGGATCTCTTGAGAAAGTTGGCAGAGTGTGCCTATTTGGCGATTACACAGACAGGTAGTCCGGCTTCAACTGAATGATGTGTAAATATTGACGTTAACAATATATTTACACCTCCCCACTGTCATTTTCAGATCACTAGTACTCGTGCACAGCTATGGGTTCTACATTCACATGCTACCGATAGAAATTTTCCGTACCTATTTAGTCAATAATAGCGCACAACTGTTTTTAGCGACAACATCAGCCCCCTCAGCTCGCCGAAATATAAGCATCAGAACCGCTTGAGTGGCCGAATGTTCGGTAAACGAAGATGATTTTGCTCTAATGGCTATAAAGAATCAATTTACTGAAACCTATGAGATAGTGTGGCAGTACACTATGCGTAATGTTTGTTTCTACGGAATATTCAAGTCACAGCGCTCGAACTCAAGGAGCGGAGATTTATTAAGTGGCAAGAAATAATTTGACCCACATTTTATGGTTTGTGAGGTAAGTATACCATGTAAGCCTTAAATGTTGGGGCTAATTGACTCACTACACTTATACACGATCAACGGCCAAACAAACAAGCGTTATGAGCGCTCTTCAATCACTGATGTGAGTCTGCAAGTTACGAATATAACATGTCCATGGTGTGCAGCCGTATTTGAAGCAAAACGAACTTTTAAATGTGCCTTCGCTTCTGCTCCTATCCTTATGCAGGGACCCGAGTATTTTTTGTTGATAGCAAGCTACTCGTACTAAGTTCATCGAAATAGAAGAAGAACCTATTCCCTTCAGCGCGCGTTTTGTCTCAGTCGACCTAAAGCCGAAAATAGAACAAACATGACGGCTTAACCTTTGCCTTCTGTACAAGGAGCAGTGCACAAAGACGCGCCCCCCATTTCAAGCCTGTCTCTCTTTTGCAGCTCTTCGAATAGAGCATATATTAACACCCTCATTCTAGTCATTGCATTTGTGTGTTGTCTCCGGAAATTTGGCTCCATTTTGAAAATACATGGTTTGGATAGATACTCGTCATAAAATTGGACAATAAAAATAATAAACAACTATTTCCAAAAATAGTAAAAATAAACTTCAAAATATGAAATGCCTTTTATGTTTTATGGTCTCAAAATATTTGGCTAACCTCCTCTTGCGATGATACAGCCATGGTTGGCGGCACCGCATACCGTCCAATGCATAAACACGCTATGCCGTATTATCAAGACTAATCTTGCTGCGCAAAAGTGTATGAAATTAATTCAAGTTCACATCTGTGGCTTCCGTATGTCCAACTGAAACTTCTTGCTTCCTGTCATCTGAATCGTACATACCAAAAAAAGAAAAAAAATAGTGTTTTTGCACACTATGAAGCCTTTGAGTATTTCTGAGCGTATTTCAATTGCTTCTCAAAATGATGCGATTACGGTAGTACATGCAAAATTGCATTTCAAAAAGCAGAGTGAGCTTGTTTAAAATGTTGCTTATAATAAATATTTATTTTGTAAGATGGGGTT
The DNA here is from genome assembly GCF_055883805.1 of Amblyomma maculatum. NCBI lineage: Eukaryota > Metazoa > Arthropoda > Arachnida > Ixodida > Ixodidae > Amblyomma > Amblyomma maculatum. The sequence continues at coordinate 79,740,584 of NC_139353.1, forward strand.
AATTGAGCAGATCAGCAGGACTCGATCAGCAGGACTGGGCAGATCAGCGGCGAATACAGCGGCAGCGAACACAGTTACAACACGCGCAATGATCCCGATGCCTCTGACTGGAATGCTCCTCGTGCACTTCTTCCTCTTCACAATTTACACAAAATTTTGTATAGTTATAAAGCTTATAGCGGGACAAACCTTCAAGAACCACAATTTGAACCTAGAAAAAACACCGCATCTATCCCTATCCCGTAGAATCGAGTACCGCCGTGTCGCCGGAAAGCTGTTTCCTTTTCTTTGAATAACATTCCTACTGAAACATCCGGTATAAAATACATACAGGAAATTGTGTACATGTTTATTGTACAGGATCCGAAATACAGGATCGTGGGCTATTATAAGAAAATCCTTTACTGCGCACAAAAGTCTGCGATAAAATGGCGCGGAGCTCTGAGAGAGGAATTTTCTGTATGGTTGATAGCCCTCGTTTAGATTGAAAAAAATAAAAGCGGAAAAAGCATGCAACAATATAAAATACCACGACTACAATAAAAAAAATTTGAAAAACTAAAAAAAGCTTGCGTCTACAAGTCAGAATTCGAACATCGCTCTTCACGCCTTAACAGGAGCTTCCAAAGCTCCCATTGGCCTAAAGGTTGAACAGTAAGTTGTCCCGAGGCGAGCAACCATCATACAATTACCTGAAAAAGAACCCGCTAGAGTTTCACACAACAAATCACGGGAAACCTGCGAGGAAGAAACATATATCCTGTCTAGGCGCGCGTGGGACCTCCCCTTGATATGCGTGAATAGTGTAATTGCATGACTAGAGGCTCCTGTATCAATGAGTCCCGAGTCTATCTGTAAAAAGTGACAATACTTCACCACTTCTGTCTCCGTGCGCACTAGGCACGGCAGGATAATTCAGGTAACATACACGATTCTCCGATTGGCACAACATTCTTATCACAATCTAGGAGGTTAGACATGCCTTCAAACATAACAACACGCTCAGCTGCAGTATTGAACGCATAAGTATTGATAAGTCTCCATGTCTCCCTGTGAAGCAAAAAATCACAGCTTATTAGCCGCCCTTCAGAGTCGGTATAGTAAGATAACGGAGAATAAGGGAGAGCCTTTCGCAAAAACAAGAAGCAAACTGCCGAAAAACCAACAGCATGCATCAAATTACATGGTAATCAGACAAAAAGGGTCCTAGTGCCCTCTCTGTATCCTGCTCATTCTCAATCTTCGTTTCCTGGACGGCGACAAAATCAAGCCGCCTGCTGCTTAAAAGTCGGCGAAGTTGCGCCTACTTCTGATGAGACCTAAGGCCTCTCAGATTCAGCGTTGCAAATATTGAATTTCATAGGTCGCCATGGTGACCACACAAGTGCTAATTAGACTTGCATTTACCTCTCCGGAGACAACGATGTCGCCTCCGGACCTCCACCACGACTGCGGAAACCGGAACATTGGCACTTCCCTGTATGTTTCGACGTGCGCCGGCGGCGACGATGCTTCGCGCTTACGAGATTACCATTTTTACTTGAGTCAGATGCGAAATGTGCCCGGCGCTTATGAAGATGCTCTTCAAAAGGAGGGATGGCCCAAGTTGCAGGTAGAGTAGCCTCATATACAAGCTCTTCATCAGCATTGCCCTCAAGGGCTGGAGTAACCGGGGCTGTATCTTTCGTAGGATTAGAGCAGGTGGCAGGCTCCCTACCATGTCAAGAAAAAACATATGCCTGAAACAACTGTGCGCTATTTTGTTAATTTAAAAGAGCAATTCTCATTTGGGACATGCTGCAAAGACCTCCAAAGAAAGTATTGGTTCTAAATTTGTACATTGTGCGGTATCTTGCTGTTACAGAATCTGATCACGAACCATATGGCAATTTTTCCCTATTGGACTTCATAGTTTTGGGAAGATACGCATGTTGGATCGCCACACTGAACTTCTTGTTCCACCTAGACTTCATTTTAGCAGAATGATGCTGCAACTGAAGGACTTTCAACTGACTTTACACCTGACTGGTTTCCACTGGGGACACGGTGTTTAACTTTGCCTGCCTTTTAGGTGTATTTTCGTTGTGCAGCTTAGAAACGGCTGAGTGCTTTGTAAATAGTCTGTGTACATCACCCTTTCTACACATAAATACTTCTAATAAATACCATATCATCAATACTCTAGGGCAGGCAGTGGTTGTATTAGTTATACTTCTCTAAATGTAGCTAATTTTGCTCTTTCGCAGTTGGTGTATTTTAATTGGCTGTTGAACTTGTGGCCGTTATTCACCGACACGCTGAATCTTTTTCCAGGCTATCACTACGGTTCACCAATGTCTCGTATCGCTATAATGCGTTGGTTTATTGCGGGCAATCCTCAAGATATCATAACGTACTAGTGCTGATGTGTTTTGGCATCTCCTTCAAACGCTTAGTCTTCCTACATGCAGAGATATCCCGAGCACTAATACTTTTAATACTGCGCGTGTTAGCTTCACGTGCTGCAAAATATTCCTGCAAAATACTTTGCTGCTGTAAGTATATTAGAGCGCCAACATTGCAGCGATTGCGTAGTTTGGCGAAGCACTGGTACGAATCTCATACTGACGTCACATGCCCCGCGTAAATTGTAACGAGGCATATAGTGGACACGTATAAAGTTAAAATCTGCCAGAGCTGTCAATGTGGATTTCAAACCGGAGGGACAGCTCTAGTATCGAGCTCACATTCCGGACATTATCTCCGGTTCGGAACTGAAATCACACGTACCCGTCCTGAAAAAGCTCATATGGAACAGATTAACTCTGTTTCGCAACTCATACAAGACCCACCGCTGAAGCTCAATCGGAATGCCCATGGCTGAGCATGCCAGATTGCTGATCACCCTGTACTTATACCTAGCATACAAAAATCGAAAGCATCTCTTAGGACCCCAATCATAGCGACCTTTGCTTGACATATACAGGCTTTATACATACAGCATGTACGCCTTTACAGTGCCTAGTTATGTATAGTACTGTGATTAATGTATTGCACACCTGACCCAACCTTGGCGAAATGGGAAGTCAAACGCAGCGTGCAGATTAAGACGTCCTATACCAAGACAGACATTATTTGTAAGCATTCTACAGACATGGTCAATACAGGCCGGTCAATAGCCGTATAAAGACGCATTTTCAGGTTCGAGATGATTCTTTTGGTAATGTATTGATTTTTTACAAACTGGTAATTCATCCAATGTATACATTTTTACAAAGAAATTTAAAAGGTACTGTAATAGGGAGATGGTGTGGTGACGTTGGACCTCCTACTTTATTCTCCACCTTGATGCATTGAATTTTGAAAGGCCCTTTTCTTATGGCGGTTAAAAGGGAAGGCTAGGACATCACCTGATCCATTAGGCCCAGGCGAACTGGTCCTTATTGATGGAGATTGGCCTAATTACGGGACGCACTCTAAACGGCACCATTGTGGCATTTCATCTAGTTAGGCTGGAAAGCTGCGAAATAGAGGAAACAAAGGGAGGACAATCGGACAAACTCCTCTTAACTGAAATTTTTCAATGTCAAAGATATCAGCCGGGAATTTCGCTTCCTTCATTCGCTTCTACAAATGAGTTGATTTTGCAAGCAACGCTTATTTTTTATTTCAAGCACATTTTCTATCGTACACTAAAACTACAAACGGGTCTAAAACAATTGTCACAGTCTTCATAGAGAATTTTGCTTCCTTTTTATCTTGACCCGAAGTATATATCAGTGTGGAACTACTGTGTTTTGATGGCTAATAAAAGTAAATTTGGAAATTATCGTGTTGATGACAATGTACACAATATTATGGGTAAACTAATGAGACAAAATTAACTAACAAGCTTCCAGACCTTCCTGACAATATTTTTTTTTACTTCCTGTAAACGATGTAGTGAGATCGCTTAAAAACAATGACGCTATTCCAAGCGCAGGCAAAGGAGAATTAAATGTTTGCCCAAGGTAATTTCACCGAGCTCGGAGAAGGGAAACAATATCGCGAGGCGACTGTGGCAGTTATTGCCTTCTATTGTAAGGGCAGCTTTGAACGGTTTGGAAAAGTAAGACTAAAGCAAAGCATTTGCTTTTTATTCAGAATAATTGAGCTCAAAGAACTCCGAAAAACAGACCGGATGGCGGTTCCAAAAGAAAAAGTAAATAAATATGCCGCTTTGTTTCAGATGCTTTAATCCAGTGAGCTAGAACTGGAATTAATACCTCAGTGTGGACTGTTCATTAGTTTTCGTGCCATCACACGCAATAACGGGCTGGTAAACAGCTCTCAATTTAAGCACGCCAAAGATAACATTCCTCTTTCAATCCGAATATTTCGCACGGCAGCCTTTTGTCTGCATGGAAAATCATGTTTGCCTTAACTATAACTCCCATCAGAGCCCCTCATCTGTATAATTATGAAAGAAAGAGTTTGAAACCATACATAAGTTGTACTTGATTCCAGGTTTTGTTTTTTTAAACAACTTTCGCGCCCTTGGTGCCATCACCAGCTGCGCTCTGAGGAAAAATTAATTTTCTGGATATATCCTTCTTTAGCTCTTTGACGACTGAAGCGACGTAAGCTCGTATATTGTTGCAGCCGTCCACTCCACTTCAGCACTTCAGTTCTAGCTAAATATTTTGGCTTCCCGATTTCAAACAACCGCTTAACCCTGCCGAAACAGCTATGAGAAAGCTGTGAGACGTCAGTAACATCGAACACTGTTTCTCATACCTAAATCCTATAAAAATCATGCATCTTATAGAAACATTCAGCATGTGATCCAGTGTAGAACTAGAGAAAGAACATGGTTACGCGACATGAAAGAACGATGGACACGTGCAGAGGAGGAGCCTCAGCTAACAGGCCGAGCGAAAGATTCAGCAAGTGTACTTGACTCCGCCCGTGCTGCGCAATCAAAAATGGCGGGTATTAAATATGCTTTTTCTTCCGGAGAGGAAAATCCTAGGAGGAGGAGTGGAGAAATAAGTAGGGCAAATAGTAGAAGGATATCCTTTCGGTATGTATTTCTGAGCCTAGAACCAGTGACCCCCTGTTCTGAAAATAAAAACTTGCAGAAGCAGGAAAAATTACATGCGGGGACGATGATTAGTCAGCACCTAAGTAGGATCGACGCTGGCACACCTTTTTGAAAAGAGACAGGCATTCCAAAGAATCCCAAGAAAAAATGCACATTAAGGAAACAGTCATAAAACGCTTTTAAAAACGGAAGGCGGAAAAACCAACAAAACAATAACAGATCAACTGACTCAGCCGGCCACGCCCATCATCTCAAGAAATGGGTTCAAGGCAGAAACAAATTATGAAGTCATAAGAAGGAAATTAACATTTGTGGAAAAATATGTGCAGCTTATGCGATTGCGGAGGGGGATTGGAGTGTACATGCCCTGTGGATAAATGATGCGATCACTTTATATGTGATTGTCTTCCCGGCAAGTTATGACACACTTAGAATAAGTTTAAGGGATTTCTCTATTCTTTCCGAGATAATCATTACTGCTTCTCAATTATATAAATTTTCGGAGTAGATATGCCTAGCGTTATTTTCTGCCTCTAATATTTGAAATCTGAGTGGAGAATAAATAATCCTATGTGTTCGAACTTACGGCCTTTCTGAGTGAATTGCTGGAAAGCAGATTTCAACAAGTTGTTGCCTGGGTATGACCGATGATTATTTAGCCTTGTGTTCATTGATTCCACTGCCTGTCCGATGTACTGTGTATAGTAGAAAGAGCATTGTAGAAGGTACATAATGCTTGACGATGTGCGATGTGCGAAATTTTATGTGAAAAGTGAAATCGCTTGCAGTGCTTTTAACCGTGCTGTTTTTTTTTTTTTTTTTGTAAATGACTGCATTTCTTACATCCGGGTAGAGAGCAAGGATGTCTTTCTTTTGGATGCTTGCTGTCGAGTTTAAAATGCACCAGAATATCGCTTAGATTTGTGTCACGTTTGTATGTTACCTTTGGTATCTCCGGGAATATTTTATTCAGGCATCCTCTACACGTTAGTATGAAGTAATATTTTTACCGAATATTGTTTATGTTTGGGAAGCTATTGGAGTATTTCGTTAAACGACAAGACAGCCAATGAGTGTTGGCTTTCGGTCGTTTTGTGAGCTTATCAGTGCTGCTCATTTTGGCTGCTTTCTCGAAGGCGATATTAAGGGAGTTACAGGCATATATTCTTTGAATAAGGGGTGCTTACTTTCAGTAATGCAGTTCTTCAAATATCGGCGTGGCAGGGGGGTTTAACTTCATCTGTTATTATTTTTTTTGTCCCTTTCCCTCCTCGCAGAAAGCTTTTGAGGTATGTCCCCTGCAGCTGCTTTCTTTAACGGGACCCTTTGGAATGCCTGTCCCCTTTGAAGAAATGCGCGTCAATTCTACCCTGCTTTAGGTGATGACTAATCATCCACCCCGCATTGTAGCTTTTTTGTGTTGGTGCAGATATTTGTTTCCTTTTTTTGTGGCCACGAATCACCGGTTCCAGGCTCAAAAATGCCTACCGAAAAAGCAATCACTCCTCGCCCTACTTCTTTTCTCTCTCTCCCACTCCTCTCCTCTCTGGCTTTTCTTCTTCGGAAGTGAGAGAGTATTTAAACTAACACCACCGATGATAGAGCTCCCCAGACAAAGACAAGTGTACGAAAGGTTCTCTCGGCTTGTGGACTGAGGCTACCCATCCATCCTTATTCAGTGCTATTTTATCCAGTGTATGAGAGTGTAGGTAAATACCATTTTTCGAAGCAACTAATCCCTGAGAAGCCGAGCCCCAGTTCAGGCGAAAAATAGACGTAATGCTATGTATGACTTCGCTCGTTTGGCGACAATTTTTCCTGCTTAGCAAATGGGACTTTTTTCCTGGTACGTTTGTTCCGGGAAATTTTCTACTAGGACCCTTTTTTTCTGCGGACGTTTTTACCGTAGCCCGAGAAATATATGAGACTGTGTCCAAATAATTGTGTTTGGTGTGAGAAAATATATTATGTTATTGTGATTAATAGTTCTTTTTTTCCACTGAGGAAGTTCTCAAAATTTAGCGCTTTTAAATTATACCTTATGGTTTTCTTTTGCAAACATTTAGTCCACCGAAATATTGGTGTGGAAATTACTTTCTAACTTTAGTGAATTTTTAGCACACCAAGTATTGAAAATAGGTTTTTCGGCTATGGTTGAGGGTACTGTATTATGTGTCATGAGGCGGTGTTTTCACATTTCTTTCTTTGGCGACCAGTTTTCGTTAGCAGAGCTCGGAGCTCCAGGAAGCAATAGCTTTTCTAACCATTTTGTACGGCTTTGTTTTTGTTTGCTTTCCAAATTTCTCATCAAACCTTGAGATTTTGTGATGCACTTCACTATCCATTGCTCATTAGGTAATTCGGTTTTTCTAAAAGCAAAAAAACAAGATACGTGCTCAAGAAATATATTTAAGTGGTATCTTGAATATTTATTTTGGAATCATTTTCTCCACCAAACTTATTTTGAGGAAGAACTATGGTACATAGTTCGTTTTAAGAATACATGAAAGCACCTAAATCTAGTTTGATTTCTTGTAATTTGGTTTGTATATGCAGTTTTCTGATTTTTTACAATGGCTCACTTAAATACGAGAAAAGAAATCTTGGGGCAAACTTATCAAAAGGTTCTTGCTTTATCATTTTTGGTGTTTCGTAACTGTCAGCTGTATCACTGAGAATGATTATTCTTTCCAATTTTTTTTCAGACGTATTTTCTGATGCATGCTGAAAAAGAAGACAAGCCATGCATAAACGTTAAAAAGGTTTAAAATTAGTGATAAAAAATTTTGGTTGGTTGGTTTGTGGGGTTTAACGTCCCAAAGCGACTCAGGCTATGAGAGACGCCGTAGTGGAGGACTCCGGTAATTTCGACCACCTGGGGTTCTTTAACGTGCACTGACATCGCACAGCACACGGGCGCCTTGCTTTTCGCCTCCATCGAAAAGCTGCCGCCGAGGCCGGGATTCGATCCCGCGTCCTTGGGAACAGTAGTCGAGCGCCGTAACCACTGCGCCACCCCGGCGGGGATAAAAAAAAATTGATAAAAAAAATAAACCTTGATGAAGAAAATGTCGAGATATAAATTCGCAACTTTAAGCAAACAATTGGAGGGGTTCCTGAATTCTTAATAAATGAACTGACTGCTGGTCAGGAAATCCTTTTATTGCGAAAGCAATACTACGCCAGGTTTTGCGCCTTTAGCGTGGCGTGGTCAGGTAGTTACGCTTTACATTACGTGACTATTGATGTCATACCAGAGCGAGAGCTGAGCTACAAGTAGGCTCTTCAGCGTAGCGTGGCTCGTAGCCCCATCGGGCGTTTCGCGCTTCTCCCAGTAGGTGCGCTGTGGTCCAACAGGTGGTGGTCCGCTGTGGTCCGAAAGTGGAAAATGCAGATCAGGAAGAAAGATTTCTTTGATAACTCAAGAGGCAGTGCCCTACTTTTTGAAGCTAGATCAGGGTGCCTTAGAACATGCAGCTACAAAAAGAAATTTAACAATGGAGATGACGCATGGGCTGTATGTGGAAACTCCAGTGAAACAATTGACCATATTATACTCGAATGTAATGGTATCCATCCGAAAGTTGGTGCAGGCGCAATCACTGTTCCTGAAGCTCTGGGCTTTAGAGATAACAGTGGCCGGGTGAATAAACCGGCGGTGGAAACTAGCAAAAAACGACTGGAAGATTGGTGGCTTAAAAGCAGAGAAGTGATATAATGTTAGTAATGTAGGAACAAAATTTAATAAATAGAATGGTGGTTTAGTTAACCATTCTAAATCAATAATTAAGATATAGGGAAAAAAATGAGCATGATAGCTACTGCTACCAGCCCGTTTCAAAAGGGACGCTCCTATATTCCATCCTTCCATCCATCCATGGTAGTGTGCCTGGATGCGCGCACCCCCATCCGCCGCTCCAGAGGGTGGGGACATTCTTTGAAAGGGTCAGTGCCGCCTCTACGCCTCCATATTTGAGCCCGCGCAAGTGTGGTTCCCGCTTTCGTGGCGGCTGTCGCGTAGCATTCTTTGGCGCGCGTTCAAGATTGGGATTGCAAATAGCAGAAATGGTAGACGAAGTGAGCCTTCTGGAGGAATGCGCGGTATCTCACCCTTTGTTCGAGAAATGTGCATTTGGATGGTATGCCACAGCACCTGTTGCGTGACGTTCATTGGAGTGCGTTCAAGATTGGGATTGCAGATAATAGGACCCGCCTGAAGCGCCATGAGAAGGGTGGGCCATAATTTGACGGAGTTGTCTCTACCCTTCGAGGGCGCGAGGGCGCACGCATCGACGCACACCAACAGGTGGTGTCGTCTTCCATTGCAGACACTTCGCCTCTCTTGCTTTCGCAATATCCTAGGCTCAACTGCAGCTAAGCCACTGTGAATTTTTTTCGCGCATGTTCAATGAACGTCATGGCAAAAATATACAAATGCTCTCTCGATATGCCAAAGTAAACTGGGATTCACATTTTACAACGATACTGGAGGGAGAAATTGAAATGTATAAAACCTGCCTACGCATTGTAAGAGCATGGGGCGGCTATATATCATTCAGTATAGAAATTGCATACCACAGAAGAACCAATATCAGATATTCCAAATAACGCCGAAGAACCACGTGCAGTTAGAAATGAATTAATAGCCTTTGATAGAAAAATTCTCGGAATATAACCAGCCCTTATACATAGCATTCATTGATTATGGAAAAGCATTTGACTCAGTTGAAACCTCGGCGGTGATGCAGGCATTGCGAAATCAGGGGGTAGACGAGCCGTACGTGAAAGTGCTGGAAGATATATATAGTGGCAGCACAGCAACCATAATTCTGCATAAAGAAAGTAACAAAATTCCCACAAAGAAAGGTGTTAGGCAAGGAGACACAATCTCCCCAATACTATTCACAGCTTGTCTAGAGGAAGTATTTAGAGATTTGGAATGGGAGCAGTTAGGGATAAGGGTAGATGGAGAATACCTCAGTAATCATCTATTTGCTGATGACATTGCCTTGCTAAGCAACTCGGGGGATGAACTGCAAATAATGGTTGATGACCTAGACAGAAAAAGTAGAAAGGTGGGCTTGAAAATCAATATGCAGAAGACTAAGGTAATGTTCAACATCCTCGGGAAGGAACAGCAGTTTACATTAGGTAGCGAAATACTGGAAGTAGTAGGCGAGTATGTCTACTTAGGACAGGTGGTAACCGCTGATCCGGACCATGAAAAGGAAATAACAAGAAGAATAAGATTGGGATGGAGCGCATTCGGCAAGCACTCGCAGATTATGACTAGCAGCTTACCGCTATCGCTCAAGAGGAAAGTATACAACAGTTGCATCTTGCCTGTACTCACCTATGGGGCTGAAACGTGGAGGCTGACCAAGAGAGTTCTAGTTAAGTTGAGGACAACCCAGAGGGCTATGGAACGAAGAATTGTAGGGGTAACATTAAGAGATAGAAAGCGTGCAGAGTGGGTCAGAGAAATAACTCAAGTTACCGACATTCTAGTGGAAATTAAGAAGAAGAAAAGGACATGGGCAGGACATGTAGTGCGAAGAGAGGATAACCGATGGTCGCTAAGGGTAACAAACTGGATTCCAAGGGAAGGAAAGCGTAGCAGGGGGCGGCAGAAAGTTAGGTGGGCGGATGAGATTAAGAAGTTCGCAGGGGTCAAGTGGATGCAGCTAGCTCAGAACCGGGTTAAGTGGAGAAATATGGGAGAGGCCTTCGCCCTGCAGTGGGTATAATCAGGCTGATGATGATGATGATGATAATCAGCAGATTACACCAAACGTAAAAGGTTCCACTGGGCTCAGAGAAATTACTAAGGAATCCACCGATGCGCACTTGCCTACTAATTCTGGAGCCTAAATCTAAATAATATATATATATATATATATATATATATATATATATATATATATATATATATATATATATATATATATATATATATATATATATATCACGGTAGTGCCTCGTTATGGACAATCAATTCATCGTCCGAGCCCGCAGTTTTACCAACGGAATTGAAGCTTGCCTCCTGTGGACTCGATGCGCCCCACGTCGTGGCTTTGATCACAGATGCTACGAGTACCACCGTACCTCTGCCTGCGGATGAAACTTCGATCTTCCGCGTGATCAGCGCCGATTTCAGCTCACCTCACCTGAGCTCACCTCTCAGCTCACCATTTGGATATTCTTCTACGTTTTTCGCTTACGTTTGACGTTTCTCAAATAAATGGGCCAACCTCTCGCCCTGCACATCGGACCCATCATACCATCGACACTGGTTCGGCTCGTCCCATTCGTCAAAAACCATATCGCGTGTCCCCATCTGAGCGCAAAGTCATTCATGAGCAAGTGGAGGACATGCTATGGAAGAAGGTGATACAGGAGTCATCTAGCCCCTGGGCTGCCCCTGTTATTCTTGTACACAAGAAAGACGGTTCGTGGCAATTCTGCGTCGATTATCGGCGTCTAAATTCTGTTACAAAAAAGGACGTCTATCCTCTTCTTCGTATAGACGATGCTCTCGACAGCCTCTCTGGTGCGTTCTATTTTTCTTGTCTTGATCTCAGATCAGGCTACTGGCAAATTTCAATGTACCCTGCGGATAAGAACTAAACAGCCTTCGTAACGCCAGATGGCCTTTATGAGTTTAATGTTATGCCATTTGGGCTGTGTAATGCGCCAGCCACATTTGAACGCTTTATGGACACAGTTTTGCGCGGCTTAAAATGGGACATGTGTCTTTGCTATCTGGACGATGTCGTCATATTTGGGAAGTCCTTCCAAGAACACAATGACCGTCTAGTACGTTTCTTGAATTGTCCGCACAACGCCACCCTAATTCTAAACACAAAAAAGTGCCGCTTTGGAGAGCGCAAAGCGCTGGTGCTAGGACACCTTGTCAATGGTGATGGTGTAATGCCGGATCACCAGAAAACCGCCGCTGTTGAGTATTTTAGACCCCCGCTGACAGTGAAGAAGTTGCGCCATTTTCTGGGGTTGTGTTCGTATTTTAGACGCTTTATACATCGCTTTGCTGACGTTGCTTACCCATTGACGTGCCTTCTCCACAAAAACTCTACTTTTGACTGGGAACCAGACTGCGACGCGTCATTCCGTCAACTGAAGTTTCTTTTAATATCGAAACCCATCCTACGTCACTTCGATCCTTCTGCAGTGACAGAAAAACACAAGGACGCTAGTGGAATCGGTCTCGGTGCAGTCCTTGTCCAACGGCACGATGAACGAGAGCATGTTATCGCGTACGCAAGTCGTACCCTGAGCAAGCCGGAACGAAACTACACAGTCACCGAACAGGAATGCCTGGCTGTAGTTTTCGCTGTGCAGCGTTTTCGTTCATTTTTGTACAGACTTTCTTTTACTATCATAACTGATCATCATTCACTCTGTTGGCTGCGGAACCTTCGAGGCCCATGTGGTCGCCTCGCACGCTGGGCCCTCCAGTTACAGGAATATGACTTTGCCGTCGTGTACAAAAGCGAGAGGCGTCATGCAGACGCAGATTGTCTTTTTAGGATGCCAATGGCCACGAGTTTTTCTAGCACGATATCCCCCCCGTCCTTCAGCAAATCTGTAGTTATCTGATCCTCTGCAGCCGATTTCCCCCTTTTCATAGTTTCTAGTGCTTTCTTGACCTCGTCCTTCGTCACTGGTGGAACATCTGACTGTTTTTCCCTACCGCCAATCTCCTTACGGTCCTGACTACTTTGGCTACTGTAGAGATCTGTATAGAACTCCTCGGCTACTTTGACTATCTTGTCCATATTAGTGACTATGTTGCCCGCCTTGTCCCTTATCGCATACATCTAGTTTTTGCCTATGCCCAATTTCTTCTTTACCGCTTTAAGGCTTCCCCCGTTCTTTACAGCATGCTCATTTTACCATGTTGTACTTTCTTATATCAGCCACCTTGCGCTTATTGATTAACTTTGATATCTCGGCCAATTCGATCTGGTCTGTTGGATTGGAAGCTTTCATACTCTGGCGTTTCTTAATCAAATCTTTCGTCTTCTTAGACAGCTTACCGGTATCCTCTCTAACTATCCTACCGCCTACTTCTACCGCGCACTCAATAATGATATCTCTGAAATTATTGTTCCCTGCCTCTAGGGTAATGTCGCCATCCTCAGTTAGAGCTGAATACCTATTATGTAGCGAGATCCTGAACTCTTCTGCCCTCCCCCTCACCGCTAGTTCGTTGATGGGTTTCTTTCTTACTAATTTGTTGCGTTCCTTCTTCAGATTTAGGCTAATTCGGGACCTCACCATTCTGTGGTCACTGCATCGCACTTTCCCGATTACCTATACATCCTGCACAATGGCGGGGGTTGAACACATTATGAAGTCGATTTCCTTTTTAGTCTCTCCGTTAGGACTTTTCCATGTCCATTTCCGGTCCTTCCGTTTGCTGAAGAAGGTATTCATGATTCGTAAGTTATTGCGCTCTGCAAACTCAACTAGTAACTCCCTCCTGCTATTCCTAGAACAAATGCTATAGTCACCTACTGCCTTGTCTCCTGCCTGTTTTCTCCCTACCTTGGCATTGAAGTCGCCATTAGTACAGTATACTGCGTCTTTACTTTTCGCATTGCCGATTCTACATCTTCATAGAAGCTTTCAACTGCCTGGTCATCATAACTACATGTAGGTGCATAGGCCTGTACAATCGTGCTAGATATCGTTCTAGAAAAACTGGCCACCCTGTATACGCAGTGCCTGGTGTCATCGACGGTACCGGAACCATGGAAGAATGCAAACATTATCTTTATTCACAAGAAAGGGGACTCTAAGGACCTTAAAAATTACAGACCAATTAGCTTACTGTCTGTTACGTATAAGGTATTCACTAAGGTAATCGCTAATATAATCAGGACAACCTTAGACTGCAATCAAGCAAAGAATCAAGCAGGGTTTCGGAAACGGTGCTCTACTATCGATCATATCCATACCATCAATCAGGTGATAGAAAAATGTTCGGAATATAACCAGCCCTTATACATAGCATTCATTGATTACGAAAAAGCATTTGACTCAGTTGAAACCTCGGCGGTGATGCAGGCATTGCGAAATCAGGGGGTAGACGAGCCGTACGTGAAAGTGCTGGAAGATATATATAGTGGCTGCACAGCAACCATAGTTCTGCATAAAGAAAGTAACGAAATTCCCATAAACAAAGGTGTTAGGCAAGGAGACACAATCTCCCCAGTACTATTCACAGCTTGTTTAGAGGAAGTATTCAGAGACTTGGAATGGGAGCAGTCAGGGATAAGGATAGATGGAGAATACCTCAGTAATCTGCGATTTTCTGATGACATTGCCTTGCTAAGCAACTCGGGGGATGAACTGCAAATAATGATTGATGACCTAGACAGGAAAAGTAGAAAGGTAGGCTTGAAAATTAATATGCAGAAGACTAAGGTAATGTTCAACAGCCTCGGGAAGAAACAGCAGTTTACATTAGGTAGCGAAACACTGGAAGTAGTAAGCGAATATGTCTACTTAGGACAGGTAGTAACCGCAGATCTGGACCATGAAAAGGAAATAACAAGAAGAATAAGATTGGGATTGAGCGCATTTGGCAAGCACTCGCAGATTATGACTAGCAGCTTACCGGTATCGCTCAAGAGGAAAGTATACAATAGTTGCATCTTGCCTGTACTCACCTATGGGGCTGAAACGTGGAGGCTAACCAAGAGAGTTCTACTTAAGTTGAGGACAACCCAGAGGGCTATGGAACGAAAAATGGTAGGGGTAACATTAAGAGATAGAAAGCGTGCAGAGTGGGTCAGAGAAATAACTCAAGTTACCGAGATTCTAGTGGAAATTAAGAAGAAGAAATGGACATGGGCAGGACATGTTGTTCGAAGAGAGGATAACCGATGGTCGCTGAGGGTAACAAACTGGATTCCAAGGCAAGGAAAGCGTAGCAGGGGGCGGCAGAAAGTTAGGTGGGCGGATGAGATTAAGAAGTTCGCAGGGGTCACGTGGATGCAGCTAGCACAGAACCGGGTTAAGTGGAGAAATATGGGAGAGGCCTTTGCCCTACAGTGGGTATAATCAGGCTGATGATGATGATGATGGCCACGATTACAAAAGCGGGAGGCGTCATGCAGACGCAGATTGTCTTTCTAGGATGCCAATGGCCACGACTGGACCTGAAAGCGACGATTTCAACAATTATATATCGACCCTCGAGCCAGCACGAATGTTTTCAAACCGGAACTGCAAAATGATAGCAGTCTGCAGCCTCTCTTTGCCGCCGCCCAAGCCACCGTACCTACAAGCCTTTTTTGTGTGCGTGATGGCCTCCTATGGAAAAAAAGTTATTCGCCTGTCGGCCAGCGATACCTACTCGTAGGTCCCAAGACACTGTGCACTGACGTATTGCGTGTTATGCATGATGATCCAGCTTCTGGGCATTTGGGATCGGTTTGAACACCCCACCGTACTTAAGAAAGATTTTACTGGCCCAGGATGCGCTCGACGATTGAACAATATGTTGCCAGTTGCAAGCAATGTCCACGCCACAAACGTCCAACTGCAACTCCATCTGGCTTGCTGCACCCTGTAAAGACCCCGGCCGCTCCGTTTGATCAAGTAGGCATTGACCTCGTAGGTTCGTTTCCAAAGTCTGTGGATGGAAATCGCTTGATTGTAATCTGCCTGGACTATCTCACACGTCACTGTGGAACCGCCGCTCTTCCATCTGCCATGGCGCATCTGGTGTCGCATTTCTTGCTGCACTGAGTCATCTTACGACACGGGCCGCCACGAATTGTCATCACTCATCGGGGCCGACAATTCACTGCTGACGTTCTTGAAGAGCTCATGCGTTTATGCGCCGTAACTTTGCGACACTCGACTCCATACCATCTCCAGACAAATGGCTTGACTGAGCGCGTCAACAAAACGCTTATCAACATGCTAGCCATGTATGTGGACGCAGGGCATAAGAACTGGGACACCATACTACCCTTCATCACGTATGCGTTTAATACCGCCACGCATGAGACGACTGGGTACAGTCCATTTTTCCTACTCTGTGCCAGACCGCCACGCTACTCCCTGGATACTATCCTGCCCTTCACAAGCCGTGAAGACCCCTGCCTGGCTGAGACCCTCTGTCTCGCCGAAGAAGCATGAAAAATCGCCCGATTACGGTCTGGTGCTTCACAAGAACGTTCTAAAGTGCAATACGATGCCAGTCACCGGCGGGTCACGTACTCTGTAGGTTATTTAGTCTGGCTATGGCATCCAATTCGGCGCAGTGGCCTACATCAAAAACTCTTGGCCCACTATGACGGCCCATATGTGGTTGTGAAACGCATCAGTGATTTAAGTTATGCAGTAGCCCGCCTGACAGCATCAGGTCACCGGTCTGCCAAAACCGAACTATGTAATGTTGCCCGCTTGAAGCCGTGTCACCCTCGCACGACTCATGAACACGTTCAGAGGGCTTCGTCTGAGTAGGTGGGAAATGTCACGCTACTGACGACGATGAAGGATGGTGATGCTGTGGAAAACAAGAGGAAGAAGTGTTGGTTTCTGGGTGCCAGTAGGCTTCATCTTGTCCCGCTACATCAGCACTGTAAATAAACATCCCTTCTTATTACACCGCAACAATATATAATAATAGAAAAAAGGCACTCATGGCCTACTTCTTTCAGCTTACGTCATGAAGTGTTTTATACGATATTTTACTTGTCGCAAGATCTCAACATTTAGCTGTGATCTGCTACCATAGTAGCAGGTTCCAAATCATGTTTTCACAGATTTGTTTTTGACTCTTAAGATAAAGATGAAGCATAAAGGAATATGAAACTTCAAAACAAGTCGAAATTCATCCCAACTTTCTGTTGCTGCAATATACAACCAAGCAATATACACTGCTATAAAATGCCAGTTTGGGGAACCTCAAAATCACGTTTGGCAACAGTGGCCTGGCACAATAGATCGCTTAAATTTGCAGGTGCGCTTTTGAGGCTACTTCTACTTGCTTAGGTGTCTTGTTTGTTCTTGCTTCTCCGGTGCTCGTTTCATCCATGTCTTTCAGCAGACAGTGCGCCGAATGTTTCAGCGAGAGTATTAAAAGCAATTTCTGCAGTATTTCACTGTAACAATGTCTTTCTTCAGTTCCCTGTCGAAGGTACAGCGCAAAAACAGATTAAAACAAAACGCAAATGAAACACAAGATGAGAGCTTTGCTGTGTAATCTTCCTTTTGTTCTTTTTTTTTTCTTGCTATAACGTGGCAGGAATACACAGAAGAACTGTACAAGAAGGACCCGGATGTGCAAACCCAACATAAGCCGGTTGTGATTACTGATCTCGAGCCGGGCATCCTGAAGAGTGAAGTTGAATGGGCCTTAGCCAGCCTTGCTAGGAACAAAGCTAGCGGAATTGATGGTATTCCAGCTGAGTTGCTTCAAAACCTCAACCACGACGCTGTTAACACACTGCATACATTATGTCAAAAGATTTGGACAACCCTGCAGTGGCCACAGCATTGGAGGAGGTCAGTTTACATCCCCATTCCAAAGAAAGGCAGTGCCAAAGATTGTTCCAACTACCGCACGATCGCGCTTATTTCGCATGCAAGGTGATGTTAAAAATACTGCAAGGTAGGCTGCAGCAGTATGTGGATCGGGAGCTTCCGGACGTGCAAGCTGGGTTTCACAAGGGCAGAGGAACTAGAGACCAAATTGCCAACCTTCGCTGGATCATGGAAAAAGCAAGAGAGTTCCAGAAACCCATTTATTTCTGCTTTATTGATTATACGAAAGCGTTTGACTGCATAGATCACAGCAGATTGTGGCAAGCTCTCCAAGAGATGGGAGTTCCAATTCACCTCATCTGTCTCCTCAGGAACCTTTATGAAGGGCAAGAGGCCACAGTCAGAACTGGGCATGGTCTTACTGATTGGTTTCCGATTGAGAAAGGGGTGAGGCAAGGCTGCATACTGTCGCCCTGCCTATTTAACCTATATGCAGAGTGCATCATGAGAAAGGCCGGTCTGGACGAGTCTTCAGCTGGAGTGAAGATTGCTGGAAAACGTATCAACAACCTTAGATATGCGGATGATACCACTTTAATGGCAGAAAGTGAAGTGGAACTCAAGAGACTTCTGATGCGCGTACAAGAAGAGAGTGAGAAGTTTGGGCTTAAACTGAACATTAAAAAGACGAAGATCATGCGTCTTGCCCTATCAAGTCCTGGAGCATCAATGGACAAGAAGTGGAAGCTGTGACAAATTTTCTGTTCTTGGGCGCCAAGATTACCTCGGAAGGAGACTGCAGCCATGAAATTAGGAGACGCCTGCTTCTGGGAAAGAGAGCAATGGTTAGCCCTGACCGCCTAGTAAAGAGCAGAGACATTAGTCTGCCAACCAAGATCCGTATAACTCGTGCTATGGTCTTTCCAGTTGTGATGTATGGATGCGAGAGTTGGACTGTGAAAAAGGCTGACCGCCGAAGAATTGATGCGTTTGAATTGTGGTGCTGTCGAAGACTCTTAAGAGTTCCTTGGACTGCCAGAAGATCAAATCAGTCGATATTGTCGACCATAAACCCTGACTGCTCATTGGAGGGTCAAATTCTAAAGTTAAAGCTCAGCTACTTTGGTCATCTGATGAGAGGAGAGGAGTCGCTGGAGAAAGATTTGATGTTGGGAAAGGTTGAGGGTCGCCGGAGAAGGGGTAGGCAGCAAACGCGATGGTTAGATGGCATTCTCGGGGCATTGCAGATGAAGCTATGTGATGTTAAGAAGATAGTGAGAGACCGGAAAGCGTGGCGTGACATGGTCCATAGGGTCACGAAGAGTCGGACACGACTGAACGCCTGAACTGAACTGATAACGTCCACAATAAACCTGTGTCAACTTACCCAAGATTCCATTCATCTTCAACATGCTTGCACTGACCTGTCTCCACCGGTGCGTAAGGGGCCAGGCAACCGGGCTGCTGAAAACAGTCGTATAAGACAGAACACGCCAACGACCAGGAGATGCTACTTACATCCTAAACACCCAGGCGTGATGAAATTATGCTTCTATACACTTTCTGGCCATTGTTTTTACATTCTGCCGTGGTGCTTCTGTATTAAGTGTTATTCCCCGATTGCTCACTGCTCTCCAAGGCCGCGGTTTTCTATAGGCAAAATAAAAGCTTCTCGCGTAATGGGTGATGTCATAGCAGATGAGATATTCGCTTCTTCGAATCCTCTTAATCCCTCTACTATGGCGTCTTTCACTGAGGTTTAACTCTGGGATGTTAAAAACGTTACAAATGGCCTAGCCATTTTCTATAAATTTCTCGCAGTATATTCGAATGACCTTTTTGAAAAGATCGTGAAGGTGAGTGAAGCTACAACGACTGTAAACTTGGATTCAAGACCCTAAAGCCAGAATTCGTCCCGAATAAGTTTAAGATATAATTTTAATCTGGCAGACTCCACAGACGGCTGACGCTTTGCACAACTCAACCCATATTCTTAGGATTGAAACCAGCCGCTGTTGACAGTTAGAAAACGATACAAACAAGCCCAATATTTTACTGCAAGATGAGATTTCGTTTTCTTAAAACAACCTTAATCCTTCCTCCAAATCTTTTCTCCTACGCGATTTTTATTTCCGACGTAAACAACTATCTAAACTAAAGGGGCAGGTTACAGGATAAAAGGAGCTGACATATCTACTTCGAACAGGGCGAAGAAAGGAGAAGAACAGCTATATTTACCATTCCGACACCACCTGTCTGATGAATCACGGTAGTTAACCGCTGTGAGCTATCATCGACTGCTTTTGCTGCCCTGCCTACTTTTCGGTGTGCATGTGACCAACTACACCACCACGGATATTTTGCGTCAATGACGCCTATCAGTCATCGTATCAAGGGTGTGAAATATTGCAGAAAAAGACAACTTTTTCATTTTGATCACTGCATCCGCTGGCAACGCCGCTGCAGTGGGTATAACGTGTCACTGCAAATGGGATTGTGTTAACACCAAATGTTTTTATGCTATACTCTGCCAGAAAATACACGTTATTCATCACGAAAATTCTCAGATATCACGACACTCTCGCAGCGATGCCAGAGGAAGATAATTTCATGGTACTGTTCTTCCATCAAAAGAAGATGGTAGCTCCAAAATTCTAAACCAGACAGCAGAGTGACAGCTCGGAAAGATTACAAGGCGCAGTCTGGAAAGAGCTAATGTCTTTTAAACGACGTGCCCCGTGTTAGCAGAGATTACATGCCCCGCCAAACAGTAGCGAACAGCCCGAGCAAATGCCACAGTAGCGGATAAAGGCATCGTGAAGGTTTGGACGTCAAGAATGAAAAATGTTCAGCTAACTATGAACGATTGTTTAATTGAAGAACGGAAGTTTTCTTGTTCCTAAAATGGAAGCTGGGAGTTGTTTGGGGCACTCTTCAAAAAATAAAGGTAACGAGAGAGTAAGGACGTTATTAGGAAGCAGATTTCGCCAGCTCGCGTTATCTTATTTCGGAATAATAAAGTATCGCGTAGAAAATTAGGCTCACTTGCATCAACAGAGTAACAGCTCCTAAGCAAGGAAATGCCATTTTCAACCATGAAAGAGCTCTTGTAGAAAGGAACTAGAACTTGAAGTTAATAATCAATGTCACCTTGTTTTCTGGGAAGTACAAGGCTCATGAATGCAACCGATTTCGAAGGCGAACTGTTGTGAAATATAGTTTTGCATCTCAGGTTTAAAATATCACTTATTTCACTACTGCTAGTGCAGGTTTTGTGCTCGAAGGCGGAAAATATAAAAACAAAAGGTAATTAATATACACTTGGTTCACTGGTTCGTTTCTCTAAATGTCAGTTTCTGCGCTTTTGCATGCCTGAGTGGCTCCGCAATTTACGCAATCTTGCCTACAGGAGAGGAGCAGCAGAAGAATTTAAAGTCTCTTTGTGCGAAGTTGATTCCTAAAAAAAGGACCTCCGTACTGCAAGTTTGGAGTTAGGTATTTTCCGTATGCTCTTTAATATCTACACTCAATGTTTGCGCGTTCACACCACGTGAAGAAGACGCATGTATGTATGTGAGAGCACATGTGAATGAGAGCATGCTCGCACGATCATTAACTTAGCCACATTGCCTAGGGGATATTCAGAGCTTTCAGACTTTGGGCTCCAGGCATACAACTCTAAATGACGTATCTATTTTGACATTGGAGTTTTAGCGTGGCGAATCCAACCAGAGATCATGATCAAGTGATGCGGTAGTAGGGCTTTTTACTTGCTTTAGCGGCATCGAAAACTATGCATTAAGCGTCAGCATATACAACTGTCACAGTAATGGATACAAATAACACTATTAATTTTTGTGTTAATTGCCAAGCACCCAAAGACGCGAACTCTTTCTTTCTAACACCTGGGATGCCAGCTTATGCACGTGTCACCTGTATGTACGACATTCATTGTCTGGATGAATCACCAGCCCTCTGGTTGCATCGTTTCTTGTTTCGTCTCGATGTCAGGTTGTTGTTTACCAATACTGTAATACCCACCTCGCATACCAGGCATCAATAATGATTGCAAAGCCACAGGATATAGAATACCGACCACAGAGGTAGCTTTTTGGTCGAAACGAAATGAACAAAAATAATATCCGGTATGTTGTGCAATGTAATGCACCTTCAACCGGACTCGATAGACTAACTTCTCCACGAACATTGTAACTCTACTACTGCGCCCCTCGAGCATGATCCATAAGTCGACACGGGAAGGTAAAACCCATTTTTTAAATTTATTAATTGAGTTTTGTATGCCTTGAACCCAAAGTCTGAATGCTCTGAAGATCCCCTGTGCAATGAGGCTCAAATAAAGATCGTGCGAGTATGCTCAAAGTCACACATATTCATTTGCATACACACAAATACGTGCACATATACAATAATCGCATGTACGGATACACACAAAAGCACATGCAAGCAAGAGTCATACGCTCATGAGGAAACACACACACCTGAAAGCACACAGGCGCACACAGATGCAGTTACCAGCGCATAAATTAGCCTTGTACCCAGAAATGTGGCGCAACAAACACACTCACATGAGAAGAAACACAACAAAGGCGCACACTACCAACTACCATTCCTTGGAAAAGAAGAGGTGTGTCAAGAATATGTACTTGGGTGTAGAAGAGGATGAGTGGTAAAGAGGAAGTGTGTGTTCAGATCTATATTGCAGCTGGTAGTGTGCGCCTGTGTTGTGTTTCTTCTCATGTGATTGTGATTGTTGCGCCACATTTCTGTGTACTATGCAGCACCAACTTGCCCCTCAAGCTGTTATTTTGAAATTAGCCTTGCTTGTTCCCTTGTGCTGGACTGATAGCAGCTTCTAATTTGCACTTTTCACTCTTTTACAGATTGAACCACGGTCAACATATCCAGTTTTGTGCTGTAAAATAAACAAATTTTATGTCCATAATGAGCGGAAAACAGAGTTTGGTTTTTAGCGCAAAACAGAAGATAAATAAAGTCCAAAATGAACGGCAGAGTAATTCAACATCTCCTGTCCACAGGATCATCGTCCATATCCTACTGTTTGTTTGAGCTTAAGGAGCAGTCACCCTGATCAAGTAGTCGCGCTGAAAGATCTCGACATTGTAGAGGTTTGTAGAAGTGTATATTAAACCAACGCCACCAGTTTTCAAAGCGTAGGTCCTTACTTTGCTTGTCATCTCAGTTACGGGGCTTTTCGTGGGGAATCAGTTGTCGTCTACAATGTAAAAGTTTGAACTTCTCGGTATACGTTTCACACTGATTCCTTGCTACGAAATTCGATGCGGCTAAGCGCGAAAGAATCTTTTGTTATGGAAGGCAGACGTTACAACGAAGGAATAAATGCATGCAGGCCCTGTGTTTACACAGGGTCTATTTGCATTCTGAAACACAGTCTGAAACACAGTGTAAACACTGTGTTTCCGACAACCGGGAATTCTTTGCAATTCTTGCTTGCGGCAAACATAGTCGCCGCTGTCGGTGATGCGTGGTGCGGAAATGGGTCTTCTCGATGAGCTTTTGTTGTCAGTGCCTTTAACCTCCTATGCCACTTTCTTTTCCCGAACAATTACTAGTTTTAAAAGTTTCAATACCCGCCGCCGGCGATAAACGAACGAGGCTCTTCTCGAGAAGGTGACCTGCATGCGGTTCAAGCGAGAATTGTGGCTCCCGTACGGTTGACCTCACAGAAAGCTGAGGCGCACGCATCGCGCTGGTCGTTTCTTGACGCAAAGGCCAGCGAGCGCTGCTAGCTAAAAGCAGCTGCTTTCGAACGAGAAAATTTTAAAGTTGGGTGGGGGGGGGGGGGGGGGGGGGACGTGTATTAATGGCAAACTTTTTATAGAAGTGATTGTTACTCGAAGTGCGATGGAAACAGTGTTTATATATATAGTAACACAATAAAACACGAAAAGGCATAGGACAATAAAGCCTCTAGCTCTGCTCCATTACAAACAGAAAACAGCCCAGTCTGCATAAAATGTGTTTATTTTACAGACATATTGATGCCGGTTCGAGTGTCTATACGCAAGGGTGAAAAGCGCAGACAAGTAGCTGCAATCAATCTAACACTTGCTTCCTTTCGAGACCTACTGTTACAGTGCAGCTTTCATCGCTTGAGCCACTTTGAGACACTAAACCCTATAACACAAACCAAACAAAGCCTACGGTTTCATTATCTTTAAATGCTCTAAAATGGTGCAAGCTTTCTTTCCACTTCTTGCTCGGCATTCTGTGGGAGTGTTTTACTCTCTAGTATTTTATTTCACCAAACAGTATTTCTCGATGTAATAGAATCTTTTAACCTGTCACATTATCACTAGGTATGAGAATCACCCAGAAACCAATCACACAGTCAATGAAGTGAAACGGTCTAATGACGCCAAATAAAATTCTAACCTCGTTATGTAATTCGTTTTTAATTGAAAAAAGAGACAATGAAACGCGCTAGTGTGCACATGGTTCAAAACGTATTTAGAAAGGCGTAAGAAAAAAGTAAAGATAGTAGAAGTTTAATAATGAAAATACCATGCATGTAATTTGAGCTATAGCCTTATTGAAAATACATTGTTTGCCTCCATTTTGTGCAAGTACGTTTTGACAGCTTTATTGCACACACTGCTTAATATGTTCTTCATTTATTGAAGAAAGAAAAAAGTGAAAATGCCACGTTAGCCGAATCGCGACGTGAGTTGCTGGCGGCTTACAGAGCGCAGGTGGTAATCCCGGTCACCGTAGTAGTGCTCCTGTGGCCGCCGGGCAGTGCGCGCGTCTGCGAGCGTACAAACGTGAGCCTGTGTGAATATATCGAACAGGCGGGCTTGGTGACCCGCCTATTTCACCTCGCCGGATTGTGCGCGCTGTGACTGAACGCTCCGCGTGTGCTATTCCGCACAATAACGGTCGATCGAACCACGTCTCCCGTCATTGCTTTGCAGTTCCGGTCGTCGTAAACACTTCCATGGACGCAGAGCTAGTGTGGAGGACCGCCAGATGTGCCGAGTGCTCAGTGACCTAAGACATTTGCGGGTGGGCCTCAAGCAAACTACTGTGTATTGTTCTATAGTGTATAAATTTCTTTATTTGTTTCTAACTGCCCTTTCCTTTCTCTCTATCGCTCACCTCTTTGATTATCTCTACTCCTTCCTTGCTATCCCTTTCTTTCCGCCACCCCAGTCGAGGTGCTTCAAATATAACATAGCAGATACCAGAGCTAGCAAACGTCCTTTCCTTTTTTGTATATAAATAAAATAACCACTACCACCACCACCACCACCACCACAAATTCAACATGTTCTTCATGTACTCTTGTTTCACCGCGTGGAAAGAATTACCTATCAGCACCAGGCGCCGATCCGTGTGAATGATGGCATGGGATACAAGAGAAGACATCGAAAATCAATGTCCGCTCGCGAGGCATGCACGCTTGCGTGGCTCTTGCGTTGGGGTTTCGCGCGTACCCTGCAGTGTGTATTAGTTCGAAGCGTCGTCTTTGGGAGATGGAAATAATCTAGTGGTCACTAAAAAGAATATCGACAGTCGCAGACCACTGAGGTGAAATAGGACCAGACCATTAAGGGAGGTCCGGGGTTGAGTGGCGCTGGGAGTGTGTTTCGAAATGCTTCAAAGAAGCATCTTAGATATAGTAAGCAAAGAAGAGCAACGTAAATGAAGCAAATGCACATTTATTGTATGCAATGCATCGTCTTTTTACTCTACCAGAAGATCTATATTATCCAGATATTAAACACCGACGATTTTTTCAAACAAAACCCCGCCTATTAGTGCAGCTTGCAAAGCCAATTTTCTGATATTTCGGGCAGGGGTCTTCATCTCGGGAAGTTCTTATATTCACAAAATGTGTGCCTGCAAACGCTGGCTTCATATTTTCGCGGACTTGCAACAACATACGAAAACGCCGCAAAATGTACTCCGGTTGCACCAATAGTAAGTTGCTTGCTATAAAATCTACACTGATACAACACCTTATTCAATACGTATTGTGACGTGCAGTATGAGTTAATGATTTTCAGCTCATCCCTTGTCTCACTTGCAACCAGAAACCGGATAAAAGCATTGGGTCTCGAAACGAACTCAGCTGCAATCAAAAGAAATCTGCAGATTGTGGCATCCATGGAACAGACACAAAATAAAATGACACGCACAAAACTGAAATTTCATACGCACAAAATTCGTTGCTTTGCGTCCTTATCTCAGAGCGCAGAAGATTGATTGACCTGTCTGCAATTCTAAGCCCGGAGCCCTTGTTTACATTTTTTGAAGTCCTTGGGTGCGCATAATACATTCAGCGATTATAGTTGTTATATTCTACTGAATGATAGATGGTCCGCGATGGTTACACGAATTGCATAAACGTCCCAAGGCACGTGAACGTCGGCAAGAGTTCCCCCGGTATAAAACAACTAAGTCGAGAAATTTATTTCATCACAGAATTAAATGCAATCTGATCTCTGTCCTACGTCAATGAGCACGTTTGGGAGCGTTTTGCTACGTACACGCTGTTTTCACGAAAATGCTTCTGTCTAATATCATTTATTTTGAAATGAGGGGGGGGGGGAGGTGCTGTCTAAAAGTATACAGAGTAAAACCGTTTCGAGAATCTTGCCGTTCTACGCACCAAATGTAAGGTTAGAAAAATGAAACTGCTTGCCCCACAAATCTTAAATGGTGGGAGAGACGGGGCTAAATCGCGGAGCACTAAGTGTAGTACGGTGACATAGGGTAGATAAATGCTGTTAACGTCTGTCAGATTTCTTTTTCTCTTGGAGGGTTTGACCTGAGAAGTGCTGTTTGATAGTGGAGATATTCACACCTGGTTAGAATATACGCCTGAAAAGTAAGAGTTTTAAGGAAAAATGATGTTTGCAAGAAAGTAGCAGCAAAAACTTTATATATACAGCTGAAATATTTTTCATCCTTATCATGGAGATCTTTCGCAGTGAGCGAGAGAAACGGAGGTTATTTCTGCCGGGACACTGCAACTTGAGCATAAATACTTATTTAAATCTTACGGCACAGGGCTTCACAAATGCGACTGTCCAATTTTTGCCCTAAGTTGATTTGAAGAGGATGACATCAAATTTTTTTATTTATTATCACAGCGCTTGCTGGCTGAAATTTATATACTCAGGAATTTTAACATTGAGGGAAATTTGTGTTATTGTTAGACATATGCATGGAGGATAGTGTGCCGTATTTCTTTAGGAATTCGATAGGCCGAGAAAATATTCTTTATTCTCAAGAGACGTAACTTCCTGAAAGAAAAATAACATTAGTATATGAAATGTTTTTTGTCCCTCTTCTGCATCATCTGCTGTGGGAAAAAATTTTAGACTGCGTAGTCATCCGCCGCTCGATACGTTTACCTCCGGTCTATATGAAAGGCTTGCGCCGTACAGAGGGACTTCACAAAATTTCCAAAACATTTCCACTGCCTTTTTTTTACTTCCCTAAAGGTAACGATAAAGGAAAGAGGTATGAATACCAAAAAGACCTCGACACTTCAATAGCTGGTTCGTGTACTACACGGGCGATGGAAACTAGTTTGCTCTCTCAAGCCTTGGATATCTAATATTCCTGTGAAACATTATTTCCACAGCCTGCAAATAAAATGCTTCATTCCGTCGGTCAAAATGATATCATGCATTCCTCTTTCTTTTTGTAAATTTTCAGTTTACGTGAGCCGTTATATACTTATTTGACCCTCAGTGACGCAGGAAAATACTGAGGAGAGTGGGGAATCAAAGAGTACAATATATACAGCAATGGCAATTAGACAACACACAAATATATAAATATAGTCGCTAATAAAAAGAACTTTCTTTTCATTTCGAGCTAAGGTCTTTCTAGAAAATCTTTCCTACAACAATTATTCGACCAAAGTCGTCTTCGACTGTGTCCTTATATCTAAACCCAAGCAGCACGCCGTCAATTGACCACCAATGGTCCAATATTGGGATATATTGGTCCCAATATTGGTCAATATTGGCGTCTGATTGGGGCGCACAAAGAGCCAAGATATATGCCAACCAATTTGATCGGCTTTCCTATCAAAACCAGTATTGGCATACTACCTTGTTTACTGGCATTCAACGGCACTCAATGGCTACTCAATATCTTCCACCCAAGCTCACTCACTGGTTGTTATATCACGGCCATCCCGCCAAGCTCACTGGCCATCCAATATCTTGTATCCATGCTTATTCACTGGATATTCACAACTGGCATCCAGCCAGATTTATCGGCTACCCAATATTTTCAATCCAATCTTGCCCAGTGGTTTTGCATTATTGGCATCCAGCCAGAGCAATTGGCAATCCGGCTAGTTGCTTTTTCGTGCTATGACTAATAGGCACCTGCAAAGCCATCCCCTACTTATGCAGTGCAGATATTTTTCATGCAGCTTTTTATTTAAATAAAGCATGCTGAGGATATCCATGCACAGAAAATAATACAGCTGAAAGGTTCACTGCATGGTGATTTATTAGGTGTGCACGTGTTACAGGGCATGGAAACATTTAGGCAGAACTCTTAGACTTCAGTGCTCCTCCTGTCTTTGCGTCCCTTGGCAAGGTGTTCTCAGGTCCCAGGTTGGAGGAAGGCGCTGCGTTCATCGCAGCTTCTTTTGAGGTCGGTTGTAGGGGCAGCAGCTCCATGCAGCCTTTAAAGATATGGACTTGAGCAGCATCCATAACAATGTATTTCCTTTCGCAGATGGCACCTGAAACAAATGCAACATTCATAAATCCCATTAAGACAGAAAACTTTTGGAAAGTGGAAGTGCAGCTAGACCGTGGAGTAAAAATGCAAAATAAAGCACTACCTGTTGGCCCTCAGGCAACTTTCTTGTCTGATTTACTCAGGTTGAAATGCAAAATAAAGCACTACCTGTTGGCCCTCAGGCAACTTTCTTGTCTGATTTACTCAGGTTGAAATAAGCTACATGCTCAGTGAGGCCGGCCATATTAACTTGGTTACATTAGTTGCGACATCTGGCAGTGCACGGCTTCCCATGTGGATGTGTTGTTGACGCTGGAAACATAAAACAAAATGATATTTGCCGTTATCTATTCGTTAAATGGTAGTCAGTGCTTGCCCCCTTGTACTTGTAGTGCCTTTGTGATCGAACACCTGTAGAAGAAAGACGTCGTCATAACTGGAAGCTTCTAATCAATAGCTTTCCTTTGAATAGATTGCCGCAAGAACTAAAACGAAACTACAAAAAAAAACAGACACAAAAAATGGTAGTCGCACTCCGACCGCGGCTGCTAAATTTAGTGTGCACTGCATCATTACTGCAAACAGAACGTTTTAAAAGTTGTCAAAGCTGCAGCCAAAACAACGTACGACACAGATGCTTTGGGGTTTGTATGATACACTCGAACTGAAAAAATAAAGAAATCCGTAACTTAGCATCACGTTCGTTGTGGGAACAAGTTTGTACGTGTGGTAAAGTATAAGAACTATGGTAGCAACTGTAAATAACCTATTTTAAGCGGCTTTTTTATGACACTTCTACTACTCGGAATTAGCGCAAGAGAAAGATCAAACACGTGAATAAGCTACGCGTCGTTTAGACCATTCCAATAGCGCTTTCATAACGGCAAATTACAATATTAAATATTCACTCTCAACTAAAAATCATGTCCCAGAAAGCTAGACTTAACTCTGAGTTTTGAATATAGTTTGTAAAAGAAACTGACCACTTCAGACACACAACACACGCGCGATGAAGTTGTAACCTGAAAATCACACAAAACACGCGTCATGTTTTACAGGACCACGTTTTTCTTTTGCAATTCAAATTGGCCACCTCTGCGCCGTAAATATTGTCATTATGACCAGAGTTTATGCATACAAAATAGTGCGCTGAAGATACAATTCAGAACTGACTGGCGTGGTGCAGTCGAAATAAATGACTTTCCGTTCTCTCAAGCATATCGGTTATTGACATGATGATCAAAGCTGACAACATACTGCACCAAATAATGCAAAAAAAAAGTATCTTACCATACGGCTACGCAGATTTGCAGACCTCAGTTGCAACAATCCAAAATGAATGCTGCCACGCAAAGTACATCCCAGGGATCTGATGCTTTATACACCTGGTAAGAAAAAGTAGCGATCTTACAAGGAGACAAAGCAAAAAATAATCTCAGAGAGCTCAGTTATGAACAAACAACTTAAAATGCTGGTGGTACTCACAAATATCCTCTTTCAGGCATGGCCATTAAAACGAATCGGAACTTTCAGAAGGCTTGGTTTTTCGGTTCTGCTGTCCAAAGCTGCGGGAGCTCGAGCAGCTCGAGCCGGTGGGGATTGTGTGGCCGACCAGACGCCTCTGAATCAGCGGCTTGTGTTGAGTTGTGAGGCACGGTTGGAAGGGGGCAGAAGGATGGTTGTGTTTTCTCTCCCTCTTTTTTTTTTTTTGCTTGAGATCTGTCGAAAGAGTAGGCATAAAGCTCGAAAGCGGGTGAGAGAAATGAAAGAGGTACCGCAGAACCACGTGAGCCCAGAAGGCTGCCGGCCAGGAAAGTTGGCGGGAAGGAAGGGAAGAGTGAGGGGGAGTAGAGTGGGGGACATTGTGAGCAACGCCTGCCTAGCCGGGAGGAAAGAGAGGGCAGTGAAGGTCGCTGCCCTTCCGCGATGACTGCTTTACGGGGAGAAAAGGCTACAAGACGGGAAGATGAAAGTGGTTTGGAGAATTGCTTTAGTCAAGGCCCTCGGGCGGAGAGGCGAGAAAAGGACGAGAGAATGGAAACCATATGTTGTTTGCGCCAAGCTTGTGTGGAGGAATGCGCAGAGTTTTGCCCTTGGCTTCGCTAAAACAACGAGGAGTGCGCTCGGAGCTCTTTGGTCGCCTCGACTGTTGGCTCGGTAACATTTTCAGTGGAATGATAATTTCGCTATATTTTTTTTGTTAATGCAAAATACTTTTCACCTCATAGTTTCAAATAATAATCACATACGTAAAACAATCTTCAGTTTTCACGGAATCGTCCTCGGTTCGAACAAATGGACATATTTTCTTTTATTAGAGATGGCACACAGGTCGCTGTTCATGACGGAGTGCTCTTGAAACGTCATCACGCGCAACTGAGCGATGCAACGACCCGTATACTTGCTGTATTCCTATTAAGGAAAAGAAAAACGAAAACGACCATAACTACGAGTACTTCAAGGTTAAAAATTCCCATGTTATTCTTTTAATTTTTTTTTTTAAATCAGGTGGACATTTAGAACAAGAAAAAATCCGCGTAGAACTAAGCGAGGGCATATCAAGAAATACAAAATACTCGACGAGCTAAGATCTGAAGAACTAAATTTGCAGTAAAGAAAAATAGAAAGAAAGCAAGGGTCAACATTGAAACTATATCTACGAACTTGGGACAAGGTTGACCTCAGAAAGAAGCGCGGTAGAATCATCTTTCAGCCCGCGGAAGCAGCGCTTGTGAAAGCGGCAGAATATTTCACAAAGGAACCCTAATTCTCAATCATGTGTTAAATTCTTCGAGAGTGGTGTTCTCTAAAAATGCCTCAAAACTGCTGAAGTAACGCACTCGCATTACTTTTAATATATATGAATTGCAGTTAGCTGCCTGGTTGACATGATGGGATAGAATTATTTAGTTCTCTGAAGGAAAACGCCTTCGGTGCGGTGATTATATGTTTGGATAATAAGGCAATGAATGTTTGAAGAATAGTTTCTGAACAATGTTTAGGAGAGAGCTGTCAAACGCTGTGGTCAAATGCATCATTATGAGCCATATATTACAGCTTTCGAACAAAAATAACTGCCGTAAAGAACATCGTTATTATGCAATTTCAATTTTGTTACCATATTTGCTGGCGACACATGTGCGCGCATTCATTACACTGTAGGTAATTGTTTTAAATTTTTATTTTTTTTCGTTTGCCTTGCCCCATGCAGTGCTGTTGATTTTTTTTTATTATCTTTTACATGTACACTACTTTTTGGCAGTGTGCGATTTACCTCGCATTAGAATACGAACCATTCCAGGACAGTTCAGATTTGTTTTCTTGTCAAGTGAATTAGCTAGACATAACGCAGAATATATGTTGCTTGTATTTTTTCTTTGAGCTGAAATATTTTATGCGCTGCTGCACCGATGGCCAAAGTCGTTCAGTCTTTGTCTGTTGCTGAAGCCCACAGCAGAGCGCAAAAGAGTACAGTACAAATTTGTGTTTAGTAGATATTAGAACTCGAAGGCCCTGAAAGCAGCCCAACATATCTGTCTATAAGAACAGCTAGTACTGAGGCGTGGTATAGTCGGTGCTTATGCTGAATGCCGGAAACAGCTAAGGTAATGGCGAATCATCCAGTGCGTGTTTGACTGGCTAGCGCGATCGATCTCTCCCACCTCTGCTTAGCTTGAACATGTTGGGTTTCTTTCCATCACGTAAGAAAAAAGGCGGAAATAATGATGCTACGCGTGCGTGTTTCCAATCATGGACAAACGTTTACAGGATGTGGATTCACCGGATATATTCGATCGTTTCTGCGTTTACAATCCAAACGTGTTTGTTCTAGCGACTCACACGTTCTGTTGCGTTCTTTGCATTTGAGTACCTTGCGTTTTTTGACTGCGCAGGATTTTTTTCGCGGACACGCATCTATTAAACATTTGCTTGTCAGATCAGATGTGTGCTCGAGCGTGCGCGTATGCTTGTACTCGTATGCGTATAAATAGGCCCATGGAGCGAAATCCCGTGTGCGAGAGTTGTGCGCGAGATGTGTTCGAGATCTGTGCATGGATATATCTGTGCATCGGATCTGTGCATTGATGTGTCAATCACTTTCAATCATCCTGATTTGACGAGATCAGAAAAACAAATCGTCTCCACCGGGAATCGAATTCCTAGCCTAGTTAACGCTTTAGCCAACTGCGCTAAACCCTGGATCGCGAAACTAGCACCATATATAATTCTCATTGTCTACCGTGAGGATAGCGACGAGAATGACGCCGCAATTAGTGGTAATGACAATGATGACAGAATCAATGGTAATGACGCTGTGTTTAGTTGATAACGATAATCATACATGATGCACCGTGTGCAGTAGCATTAATCTCGCCTTCGCTAATTTCTGCAGTGTAGATTCCACGTGCTGTCAGAATTTTTTCAACACTTGGCTAAAGTTTGGAACACTATCTGTGTTAGCTACGTACACGCGTGATCGACATCCGGGCCTCTAGTCTGCAGGAATTGTCTCGAAGATATTATATGCAGAATTTTACATAACAATTAATCGTGCCTAAAGTCGTAAATAAAAGAGTTCTCTACCAAAATTGTCAAGTATAATCGCAGGTGATCCACAACAATTAGCGAATCACAAAAATGTATTCAGAAAAATATATTCCACATTTTCCGTGATGGGAACTTCTGTTCATTTTGTCTAGTCAGCTCAGTCAAACAATTTTAGGACAATCTATACATTAATCCCAATAAATATTATATATATGGTGGCCCAAATTACGTATGCCATATGAATATCTTCAACAGTTGAACGTAAACTGACGTCCGGGCCAGCGAAAAATTTAGTTGCGACGAAATTAGCCCCAACACACTGTCATATTGAGATGCAAGCATTAGAAATGTCTCTGTCGGTCAGAGCTGCTTCTACTGTTTTTTTAGCGCCGCCGCAGCCTGAAATGTGCAAAGGTGGCCAGCCATCAAAGCTCGTTAGACAATATCGAACACTAGAAACCATGATATATACAATATTGGGATGGCATCAAAGCTGATGGGACAATATTGACCAATCTATGTCAAGATATATGCAATGTTGACAAGCCAATCATATTGGCAGAACATTATTGCCCAACCTATGCCATTAGGGTGCAATGCTGGCTAGCCATCACAGTCCATCGAACAATATTGAACAATATAATGCATATGTATACATTGTTGGCAGGCCGCCATGACAGGCGGGTCACTATTGACCAATATATGCCATGATTTATTTATTGCTGACAAGACAACCATAATGGCCAGACAATATTAACCTATTTATGTCATTATATGTGCAATGCTGGCCAGCCATCAGACCTCATTAGGCAATATTGACCGCTATAATCCAAGATATATACAATGTTAGGATGCCACCAAAGCTGGTGGGGCAATATTGACCAATGTATGCCAAGATATATTCAATGTTGACGAGGCAACCATAATGGCCGGACAATATTAGCCAAGCGATGCCATGATATGTGCAATGCTGGTCAGCCATCAAGGCTCATTAGACAATATCGACCACTAGAAACCAAGATATTACAATGTTAGGAAGCCGGCAAAGTTGGTTGGACAATATTGACCACTGTATGCCTAGATATATTCAATATTGAGAAGCCGTTGTTATTGACCGGACAATATTTACCAGGTTATACCATGGTGTGGAAGATATTGGCAAATAATTGCAGCTGGTTGGCCAATAATGACCAGGCTGCCTCATTGTGTATACAATAATGGTAAACTGTTCAATATGAATGGGCATTATTGACCGCTCTTAGCCGGTTGAATGCCAATAACGGATATGGGTGAAGTTCACTGGGCCAATAATGATTATGGTATAGCGTGGCTGCATATTATGGGTAGCTCAATGGCACCATTGGGCCACTTGTGGGCCAGTAATCCCCAATCAATTCCCATTATTGGGCCGATGAAATGTGCTGAATGGGAATTGAAGTCATTTCCTCGTAAACCTATCATTTTTCATAAAGACACATTGTCGAGAATTACTTTGGAATAAGAGAAGCCACATCTCGGCTTAATGACGCAGATTCTGACAATTACGGCTTATAGATTATAGGAGTAATTGAAATACCTTTTCATAACTTCACAACATTCAAATTTTGAAAGTGATACATTCAACCTAGTAGCCGTTTACTCCTAATACATGCCACATCTTTGAGCTAGAACCTTTGGCTCCCACAAGAGGAAGTCGTCGGCTTCTTTGTCATGCCATCTGTAAATTCTACAAACGACGTAAAAGAATACCGCTTATATTTCAGACGAGAGCTTTTGCAGTATACCTTGTGGTTTCTACTTGGACATAGCCCACCAACCACCGCGGGTTCGAGCGTCGCGCGAGCCGAAGCCCCGATCAGCCGTCACCACGCGCACACTGAAACACCGCAGCGCGCACTCAACCTCCACCGGGAGGAGAGCACTGCGCTGCAAGGACACAAACCTCCAAGTTCACAAAGGAGACGTTTATTGAAACGCCATCCTCCAGCGGCACACACACACACACACACACACACACACACACACACACACACACACACACACACACACACACACACACACACACACACACACACACACACACACACACACACACACACACACACACACACACACACACACACACACACACACACACACACACACACACACACACACACACACACACACACACACACACACACACACACACACACACACACACACACACACACACACACACACACACACACACACACACACACGCACACACACACACACACATATACAAAACGCATATACACACACATACTTAGTCACCGTGTCAAGGGAGCGCGCGAGGAGCAAGGCTCCCCTGCGCGCACGAAGTGACACGGAGTGCGCGCCGCAAGCACGCAAGGGCGTGCTGTGATATCTCTCTCGCAGTGACCAATGGGTTTTTTTGAGAGAGAGTGGGCAACCACCGCAAGGTACGCCTGTCGCGGATCGTTGGATCACGATCGACAGGCTCGAGTTGTGCTCACAGGTACGACCCGGAGTGGACGAACTCGAGTACACACTGGTCTGCGCGGACAAAGGCCGGCAGACAAGAACAGTTGCGTACGCACCTTGCGATGTCTCGGAGGGGTCTCCCCCAGAGCTCCGCTCGGAGGGTCGCGCGAGCGCGGCCGTCGAAGCGGTGCCGTGTTCCCGCCAAAAGGCGCCAATGCGAACAGCCACTGGGACGCCAGGGCGGAGCTGTGGCCCGAACGACAGTGACAAATCGTCCGAGCCTCTCTCCGCCGCCTCAGGCGGGAAGAAGGAAACGAGGAGAACAACTGGGAAGCGGGCGGGGGTGCGCAAAGGGCAGCCGCAGCAAGCCCGAATCACACAACCTAGAACATCAAAGAGATCGTACAATAAGCATTATATTCAGCTTAAGAACAATCGAATTTTTTTCTACATATATTTATTTGCTTCGATTGAAGGTTCGTTCTTAGCAAACGAAAACATTTACAGCTCAAGTAGAATTCGTGTCAAGAAATGTTAGTTAATTATAAGTGTTAACAAAAACAGTGCAAATAGGAAGACGCAAGACAAGATAAAAGAAATCTACAGGACAAGCGCTGACTCACAACACAGCCTCAAATTTTACTCGTAGGTCCAGACAAAAACAAATGTGTCGAAAACGAAGCTTTCACGTGAAACGCCCGTGGGTTCGTCTACTAAACAAAAAGTATCTCAAAAAAGAAATCTCTGATTGAAAGAGCAAGAGAAGTCTTGCTGACGCACTTAATCTTCCTTGCAATAAAATATGCTTCGACCAGTTCTCTCGTCAGTTTTTCCTTCTGCCGCTACAAAATTCTAACTGTGTCAAATAGGAGAGTACGCTTCCTCTTCTCCTTCTTCACTGGCTCACAGGAACGGCAATAGGACACCAAAAAGGTTTTGTCCTTGCTACTTTTCAAGGTGTTTCTGTGCTCCTGTAGCCTCTTGTTAATGCACCGCCCTGTTTGTCCTATATGACAGGCTCCACAAGAGAGTGGAAACCTTCACACGACACCAGTCTTGCAGATGACAAACTGGTCTTTTTGTTTAACCTCACTCACATTCCTGCTTCTTTGATTTTCGTTCCCTTTGAAAAGGAGAGCAAATCTTTATATTGACCGGGGAGGAGGGGGGGGGGGGGGAAGGGGTCAATGCAACATCAACACCATATTTCTTGCCACCATTCTTTATGCATGAGAAATCCTATGCACATACGGTACCACCTCAACCTTCTCTCTTCTTCTCACCCATGCATGGCAGGGATTTCTGCCTGAGCGTTCTTTTAAGGCTTTTCAGTAAACGACAGTAACCTCAATAATAACCGAATCCCTATAACCGGCCTTTGCAATTCTTGTCAATTGCCGTTCAAAACTATTGCCCATGCCGTGGTAGCAAGATTTCTTCAACGCATTTAACAAACGTGTGCTGATCCTCCCATTTTTCACTAACTGGGAATGCCCCGAAGTGAAACTTAGCAAGGGCTTCACCGATCTCGGGCTGTATTCTCAACAAACATGGTCCTCACCGATCTGAAACAATAAAGCTAGATAGATAGATGGATTTATTGAAAGGAAAAGGCAGAGAGGTTGGCCCGAATAATTCAAATCTGGCCTGGTACTCTGCACTGGGGAAGGGGAAGGAGAGAAGAAAGAAGGTCATGATGGGTGACGACGTGGGAGAAGGCATATGAAATATATATACAGACACAGTAGCTTGCTTTACAAGCGTGAATCAAGTCCGCTGGCGCTCAAATAACGGCAAAGAGCGCGCACTGCCTGGACGCCCTTCCCCTTGTCCTGCCAAGCGCCCAGCAGCAGTTCCTCCGACAGAGGCCTCTTGTCTAAACGCTTCAAGGAAGCAGCTAGCACATTTCTTTCGTTCGCATACTCTGGGCACACCAATAATACATGGTCCACAGTCTCTGGGATGCCACAAGTTGAACTTTCCGGTGAGTCCATCTGTCCAATTAAATGTAAGTACTTGCGCGTGAAAGCCACGTTTAAACGAAGTCTATGTATCAAGCATGTCTGATGACGCGGAATATCGCGCGGAACATTAAATTTAAATGTTCGATCGAGCCTTCTTAGACGGATGTGTCGGGCGTCTGGTTGAGCCCAGTAAGCTGCTGTAGCAATATTCATATAACTCTTTAGAAGACACGTAGTATCCGCTCTTGAAAAAGGCACAGCTGTTTAGAAGCCATTCATGAGTGCGCTTTTCGCTTCAACATCGGCCTGCTCATTCCCATGGAGGCCGCAGTGGGCAGGGATCCATTGAAACATTATCATGTGGCCTTGCAGCTGGGCAGATGTGATGAGGTCCATAATGTTTAGTGCCAGGTACTGACAGGCAGTGTGGCGTAAGAAGTTTTCCAAAATTTGTAATGCAGTCTTCGAGACCGTGAATATGCACCATTTTTGAGGTGGTTCCCCACATATATAGCGAATAGATTCCCGAATGGCTACAAGTTCGGCAGCGGTTGATGTAGAGGTATGTTCCAAAAGGAAATGCAGAGTCGTTTTCTGAGCTGGTATGACCACAGCTGCAGCGGATGCCTGTGCTGACACAGATCCATCGGTGTATACGTGAATATAATTGGGATATTCTGACCAGATGTGTGCCTAATTGGTACCATTGATTTATTTAGTATTCCTGGAACACGAAGGTGCACCAGATGTTTATCCATCGTCCATGGTGGTTGGGCGGGACGATATGGGAGGGCATATCCTGTCGGTACTTACGACTGATGGCAGCGGAGTGCACTTGTAAACCTGCAGTCCGGCTTCTCATCCAGAATCTTGCTGAGTGGGTGAAAACGGTGTCTTGTAAGTGCTCGTAAATATAAACGAAGTGGTTCGTATGACAAGTATATGGACATTGGGCGAGCGTGTGCCTCTTCAATTCTGCTTTTGTTAGAGGTGCATCTGGGCAGTCCAAGGCATATTTTCAGTACCTGCGCTTGCACGCTCTCTAAAGTCCGCAAGCAGGAAATGCTCATACTAGAGAGTACTGGGAGACTGTACCGGATGTAGCCAACAAACAGAGCCTCGTAAAGCCGTATTAAGGAGCGCTCAGTTGGACCCCATTTGATGCCAGCTATGTAACGAAGTACATGGCAAAAATTAATTAGCCTCTTCTTCACCATAGCAATATGTTTCGACCAAGATAGTCGGTGGTCAATAATTAGTCCAAAGAATCTGTGCCTGGAGACGTATGGTATTACGACTCCATGAAGGGTAATCGGGTAGCGGCTGACACATTTTCCCGTAAACGCGATCACTGCACACTTTTCTGCCGCTAAAAATAAACCTTGACGCCGTACGTACATTGATGTTGATGACACAGCTCGTTGCAGTCTCGCACGTAGTTGTGGGCGCGTCGAACCAGAGGCCCAGATGCAGATGTCGTCAGCATGTCGTCAGTTGGCAGTTCACTCACCAGGCCAATTAGCGCAACGTTAAATAAAGTTGGGCTGAGAGCTCCTCCCTGTAGAACTCCACCACCGACCTGAAAGCGGGTAGTATCTCCTTCAGGCGTAGTCATGTAAACAGAGCGGCCGCTGAGATAGCTTACAATCCACAAGTACAGCCGGCCACCAACTCCCACGTCGTCAAGTCCATCAAGAATAGCTTCATGGAGGACGTTGTCGTAAGCTCCCTTTATATCTAAAAATGCAGCAGCTACTAGTCGACGGTGACGCTTTTCGTGTTCTACTGTCGCCACAAGGTCGATGAAGCTATCAATGGAAGAGCGTCCGCGGCGAAATCCAGTCATCATATTCGGAGAAAGATCATTACTCTCTAGATACCACTCAAGTCTTGCCAGCACCATGCGCTCCATAACTTTTCCAACACAGCTTGCTAGGGCAACTGGCCGGTATGAGGTAAGTTCGAGAGGAGGCACTGGTTCTTCAAAAGTAAAATCCAGCCCAGATCCACACTCTGTAAAAACTTCAATAATGTTCCTCAATCGTTGATTGAATCCCACACGGTCCATGAATACTAAAAAGTCATCCATATATATACATGAAAGTGGAAGGATGGAGACCCCTCAAGTTCTGTTTCCGGTCTCTGTTCATGTACATTAAGATGATGTCGCTCAGGACAGGTGCACCACTAGATCCAACACTAGAGCCGGGCATCCCAATAAAAAATAAATGAATATAACTGCACAAACAACGTCTTTAAAGCTCATACTTCCGCGAATTGCCCATTATTAGCAATAGCAAATAGAAGAATAGTGGAAGACTCTTCGGTCAAGGCATTTTGAGTTGTACTTAAGCAGGATTCGAGTATGCAAAAATATATTTCCCCTGTGGTTAATCAGTACCCGGATCTTTCTTTTATTATATCTGCTTCTAGCTTTATCATGTTGCACTCTTTAAATAAAAGGCCATTTAATACGAAAGGCACTGATTCCTTTCCACTTTTGCATTCGCGGCATGTGATGAGAATCAATCTACTATGCACATATATATTGTGTACCGTTTTATTCTTTTTATGTCGTCGTCTGCTTTTTAGGACATTTAAATAAGGCTGCTTTTAACTTCAAAACAAAGAAATGAATAAATGAAATCAATTAATGAAGTGGCAATCATACGTAAGCATCGACTATTAAAACTCGCCATCGAAGAATTTCATTCAAAGCAGACCACTGTCAGTAATTATCAAGCGTTTGCTAGGTATTAGCGTCGTGCTTTTCTCAACTCTGTCGCACTTCTGAAAGATTCATTTCTGAAAGATCCGCGCTACCTTCGAAATGAACCAGATTCAACTCGCCCAACTTTCAACCTTACTACTTCTGAAAGATTGTTTTGAGGAATAATCAATAAACATAGTGATTCATATCACCAGTTTTCGGCAAATCACTTGAAAGCTAATTATTCCTCTGTATTATAAAACCATAATCAAGAACTTCTGACGCCTCAGCTTTTTCCGACCAATTCTGTACAGACGGCTAAACAAGCGCGATTTGAGGCCACTAACTCTGGCTGGAAAACCTGATCCTCCAGGCTTGGGTGGTACAAATAAATCATTACTGGTATTTTGATTGTGTGTTGAGCTGACCAGGTGCGTATTTTAGATTGCTTAGTATGCGGAAACTGCGGTACCCGCGATGCAACGGAAGTGATCACCCTTGTGGAAGAGATTGGCTTTGAACAGAATAGGCTTGAGCGTAAAATTGAGCCAGAAGAAAGAACCTAAGGCAGCATTCATTCTGTCGCTATAACACTGGTGAGTCTCACAAATCAGTTTCTAGACACTTGTTCCAGCCACTAGCTGCATCATCAGTAAGACTTGTGTTTGCCCAAATAATGCACTATTACGGATAATGTAAAACTTTCTTGCGACATTATAAATGTTTACGGCAGTAAGTTTGTGTTGTTTAAACTGTCTTTCTGGCTGCCACAGTGGCTGTTTAAGGTGTCTTTCTGGCTGATTAGCTCGCATACACTCTTTCATAAGGCGTAGGAGGTTGCCAAAAACAACAAAGAGAGTCATACGGTAAAATAGGAGACAAGTAGAGCTTGAAGCCCACAAAGCTTCGACACCGTCATGCAGGTTCAACCATTTTCTATTCTATATTCTTAATTAAATTGTGAGAACTGATATATTGGCTAGCTTCCGTTTCATTTTTCTATATTGGGACTTTGCAACAAGTATATTTGAAATAGTTCCGTGTGATTCTACAGCTTCCAATACAGAGTTTGCCGTTGTCACATCGCCCTTGGATTGCAGAAGGAAACTCCTCTTCTAAGTTCTATAGCATCCATTTTATGTTGTACTGACAGAGATTGCGTAGGTTAATGAAGTACTTGTTTTGATGGTCAACTTAGAAAAAATATGCTCTGCAGCGAACAATGACCAATAATTTTCTTAAGGTTAGATATTTGACACCTGACCGTACGAAACAAAGGTTCGTTTAACGTGTTAGCCTTAATAGCTCTCTGATGGCAAGAACGAAAAGATGTCACGGTCCCAACATTCCTGATAACGAAGGATGGTTCAACATAACACAGCAGCAGGCATGACGCAGTTTGCAACAGAGACTGAAATTGTGCAATGCGGCATGAACGACATTATTCCTTGCGCGCTGAGTAAGTAAGCTAGGGAAAGTTTACACTGGACACACGCCGTCCGTACCCCTCCTCTATTTGCTTTGTGGAACACGGCATTATACATAGATGTCGAAACAACTGGAGAGTGCCGCGAAAGGTCCACACAAAGGCGGCTTTATTGCGATAAGAACGTAGCTCAAAAAAACAAATATGGCAAAAGACATAATGGTCGCTTGAAAAAAGCACGGCGCCTCACCACAACTGCGGACACGTACAGGATCCATCAACTCGTCTACACACTGCACTAGTATCGGAACTGCGTGTTCCAGCAGTTTTTCCAGGTTCCCCCCTCTCGCTCAACCATCTGCTCAGGGGGATGAACGCGGTCTAGCTAAAAACGGGAAACTTTTGGCGTGTTTCGTAACTGAGCACGTAGCCACCGGCCGTGTTTCTGCGCGTGGGGGTTACAGAGTGAGACTTTGTGGGTGCCTGTGTGGCTGCTTGAGCTTGAGAGTGTACTTGAGTGAGCCTTGTATGTACGTTTGTGTGAAAATGAGACAGTCTGCTTGTGTGTGTTTGTGTGTGATTGAGCCAATGTTGGTTTGGTCTACGGTACGGTTTATCAGGTTTAACGTTCTACAAGGGCTCAAGCTATGTAGAGAGATGAGGTTGACAAGGGCTACAGAAATATTGACCATCTGAGGCTCTTTACCGCGCACGGGCATATAACACATCATACTGGTAATTTTCTCTTCGCTTGAATTAAAAAGCAGCGGCAGCGATTGGTAGTGTGTCCTGTGTCCTTGCGTTCAGCAGTTGAGAGCTGTAATCACTAAGCCACCAAAGCGGTTAGTGAGTCAGTGCGTATGCCTGTGTGGATATGCGTGATTGATTGGGCGAGGGGGTGTCAGTGTGTGCTTGTGCGGGAGAGAGAGAGAGAGAGAGTGAACGAGTGAGTGATTGCGTATGTATGTGTACTTCATTGAGGGATCCAATATTTCTACGCATGTGAGTGCACCTTGGGAATGTGATGATAATTTGGCTAAGGTAAAAAAGGAACCCAGTGAATATCACCAAACGACACCACATGCAGATCCTTTCATACAAGCCACACTGTTAAGGCCGTGATTGGGTTTTATTTTCCCATGTCTACGCAGATGGACCGAAGCGGCCATTGGAAAACTAAACAATGCGGTAGTTGAATCGAGTGCTCGAGACAAAACAAAGCTACCGTACTAATTTTTACTTTTTAAAATCCGCACAGCGAAATGATCTCTTAGCAAAACTAAGGAAAGAAGGAAGTTTATATCTTTAGAAAATTATAAATATTTTGTACATGATGTGTTTCAAAAGGTACAGCATCAGCGAAACTTTCTTCGAAACGTTTCTGAACTCT
This sequence comes from Amblyomma maculatum, assembly GCF_055883805.1. Lineage (NCBI taxonomy): Eukaryota > Metazoa > Arthropoda > Arachnida > Ixodida > Ixodidae > Amblyomma > Amblyomma maculatum. Next base: position 79,783,454 of record NC_139353.1, read on the forward strand.
TTAATGGCGAAATGTTGTCAAAACAGAGCACTCGCATTAACAGCGGGCTGCAATAAATTTCTTATCTAATTAATGGTGGAGTTGACGCAGTTGTGCGCGAAATGTAAGCCATAAAATTCTATTGGCGGACGCAGTGTTCTGCTATATTATCCTCAGTATTTTCCCTCACTGACACAATCTAGCATTTGCTGCCTGCAAACTCTCATGCCAGACATATAGGCTCGTGTATATGAAGTCCCCTTTCCGGAATCTGCATTTAAAATCAAGTTTAGTTCCTTACATAGTTACGGAGTTTACTGGTGGATACGGCTTTTAGTCTCTGAAACAAAAAGCGCTCAGATAATTCTCTATCATAGCCATCCCATTTGACAGAAGTCAAGGCAGAGACGCAACCGTAGAGTCCATTTTCAGAGGCACAATATTTTCTAAAAGTAGGAACGCTATGATGGTTCCATGGCCTCGGTGGTTATTATAATTTAATTACAAATCGTTTATGATGAAACCTATTTGATTTTCTCAATTTTCCACATATATAATTACACAGCTTGGAAAGAGGGTAATGCTTAAATTCCGTTTGCTGTTCGCGCCCATCATAAGAGACCAGTAGACTTCTGTGATGTAATCATGGACCTAGATCCCTTCAGGAGCCATTGGCCTTAATCAGGCCGTACTCCCGCATGAAATTTTCAACTCAAGCGATGATGACAAAGGCACGACATACTTTAAACACTAATATCCGCGCACACTACGGGTCTCCGAATACAAACTAATGCGAAGAAAAGGAAGCTAACAGAACTGCACTACTCTGGGTTCAGGCGCGCGGGCGCCGACGCCCGGTGGCGCCGTGCTGCAGGGCGGACGACGTTTGGTAAGTCGGCAACGCTCATTTACGCATCCCTAAGCGGGAACAGCTTGGTCACCAGGACAGGCATCCGCAAAGTTCCAAACTGTCGGGCGGAACGCCAGAGCTCCTGGGACACCGGCATCAGCATGGTACTTTGCATTACAAGGATAAAGAGGTGTTGGCCTACAGCAGGGTGGCGCGATGCTGGGCGGCGGCCAGACCTGAGATCTTGTTGGCCGACAGGTGCTGGCCAGCTGGCTTCTAAGGTAACTCCAAACGGACGTGTTGCCACCCAGCAGCCCACTGCATGTCCTTGCCGCCGTGCTCCTACGTTTGATTGTCCTCGTGTACCGGTACGCCAAGCACGCACATACACCTCAACGTAATGCGCTCGTTGTTCTCGTGCACAGGCAACACTTCTTCGTTAGCGCCCGAAACCACCAGGGGGATAATCCGCATCATCACAACTTCCTCCTGTCAAAAATCAATGAGGTGAGGGAGAGCCTAAGAAAAGCACCGCATGCTTTAACCTATAGAAACGCCGCTAAGGTATGATTGCTGGCGCACATTCGGTGATACGCCGTGCTAAGCTAATAATAATAATAGGACACCCTTGTTAAGAACGCCGTACCATTTCTGCTAGTATAAGGCATGTATGAACAGATTTGTTTAAGAACATATTGAACAAGCATTGTATATTTGCCGGCTTATTTATTCTTCTGCAGTATCTTTCCCCAAATATTATTTTTAACGAGCATCAAATAAACAATTTCACCTGAGCTGCACCTTATAATTATAACTACACATTCTATTGTACTTATTATTGACCTCAATTAGAAGGTATGCAACAAGAAATTGCATTTTGTCAGTCATTAGCGTCAGTCGTCATTAGCTAAACATCCATAAATCTCACTATTTTCCGTAACGTGGCCAGCTATGTACAGGCTTTAAGAATCTCTTTTAATTGAAAAGCGATTGTGGCAACATTATAGCATATAATGTAGCGACCTTTCTCAAAGCGCAAGCAGGAATCGGCCATAGAGCCTTGCTTCTGCTAATCAATCTTTATTATAATTGCAGTGAATGTACACGTGAAATCTCTGTATACTCAATGCGGACGCAAATATTCAATTAGGATTTAACCATTAAGCCACCACTTATAAACCATATATTACGTTCGCAACGGGTTAGTAATCTCGCCCACAAGCGGCAAGTGCCTAATGAGGTTTGTGGTCAATGTCCCGGTAGCAAATAGAAGTCTGTCTCGAACCTCGTCATCTCCCTCTAGAAGCCTGCCCTGCCTCAGAGAATGCTTCATTACCGGCGCTTGCACTTATCAGAGCAGTACGATTGGCGAATGGGAGATCTGAGGAGATGTACCGGCCAACTAAGTTGGCGGTGTGTTTATGCGCATAGGGGTAAGCTATATACGGGGGCGCTCGTGCATTTAGTTAGAACGGGATCATAGATACCAAAGTAGTCACCTGCCTTCTCATCTCTCCCCTTGCACTTGGCTTCTCCTTGTCCTTGATTCACATGTAGTAAGCTTTAACCGCTAAAAGAGCGTGCTACCTTTGGGGTTACTAACAGGCGACACTAAGTTTTAGAGCTCCCTACAGAGAGCTAACGGCTTCAACAATGGTTTAAGATGTATGCGCCTCCCCTTTTCTGTGCACGGCATATGTGCATGCGCATGATTGGCAATTGAAATTGATTTTGAAGAAAATAACGGTATTTGAGAAAATAACGGTATTCTGGCTCCCATCTGGTGCTCTCAGAAGACTCGGACAGGCACGTCGGGGCAGTCACATCAGCTTGACGAGCGTTTCATCTGCAGACAAGTGAAAGAAAACATGCGCTTAGCTTTGTTGCTTCACCATGAATTGCACGGACGTTTCTGCCTGAGTAGATAGTGAATAAGAATACTATGACTCTTGAACCGCGATCTCGACTGCCCAGGCTTTTCTCTATGTTGATATCTGGCTTTGAGTACAATAAATATGGCACCAACCTCCCAGAAAGTTTTTAACTGATCAAACGTCATTTCTTTTTCACTTTCTGAGATCATTCAAGAGAAACTACAGAATGTTTAATGTCTAGTTTTAACTAATGGTCTCTTGTTAGCGTTCCTGTGTTAGAGCTTTGAATTTGCGCTCAGTGGGAGTGAATCCGTGGTAAATAAAAGCTGATACGGCACACGACACTTCATACCTACAGTGTTGGTAATATACAGCTATCAGTTTTGGGAGTAGGTTCCTAAAGTGGAAAGAGAGAGAGAGCCATGTATTATAGGTTTTTTTAATCTTTTGTGAAAATCATCTGCAAGTGCTTTTGCATATTTATTCAAACAATAAAAAGTGTCTATCTTGAACATGGCAGCCAAAATAAGAGTAAGAGTTCTGTTTTTTTTTTTTTTGCGAATTCCGGGCACTTTTTTTTTGTTTATGCAGACATATGCTTACTTTTGTTCTCTAAAAGTATTTCCTGTGTATGAGTCTTATATCTTCAGTTGTATAGATATCCTGTTTATGATATATTTATTTATGCGTTTTTTAAAGATGGGGCAGCTCATACAGCACAGATATTCACCCAGAATTTAAAAAGTGAGAGGCCATTCGCACTCAAGCAAGATATAATGTGGCATGCATAAACTTGTTTGAGAAAAATGCTTGCGTCATGTGTGTGTGTGTGTGTGTGTGTGTGTGTGTGTGTGTGTGTGTGTGTGTGTGTGTGTGTGTGTGTGTGTGTGTGTGTGTGTGTGTGTGTGTGTGTGTGTGTGTGTGTGTGTGTGTGTGTGTGTGTGTGTGTGTGTGTGTGTGTGTGTGTGTGTGTGTGTGTGTGTGTGTGTGTGTGTGTGTGTGTGTGTGTGTGTGTGTGTGTGTGTGTGTGTGTGTGTGTGTGTGTGTGTGTGTGTGTGTGTGTGTGTGTGTGTGTGTGTGTGTGTGTGTGTGTGTGTGTGTGTGTGTGTGTGTGTGTGTGTGTGTGTGTGTGTGTGTGTGTGTGTGTGTGTGTGTGTGTGTGTGTGTGTGTGTGTGTGTGTGTGTTATATAAGGTTAATCTGCTGTGTCCTGTATGGAGCAGCACATTAGGTTACTCGGATACTGAAATCAGTCAAAGAAGCCAGAGCATAAATATTGTGTGCATTTGAGTCATTTTTGTGTTCATGGTTGCACTCTACAATGATTAAAATTTTATGTGACCTTATATGCCGTGAACAAGAACTACGTAGTCAAGCCATAGCCATATACAGCAGCCAGTGACACTTAGCCAACATGTGGAGCTTTCTGATCTGTATCAGGCGCGTTTTAGCTCCCAGATTTGTGTATGCATCTGAACTCACAACTGCGATCTAAAACTGCTGAAAAATGTAAACAATTGTAATGAGCGTGTTGTTTCCAGCTGTCTTTTAGCTCTAACCATAAGCTTTAATGTGTCATGTCTCATACGAGCCTCTCCTTCTTATATAAGAGCATGCTTAAGTGCTGTTGAGGGACCGACAAATTACTTGGGCCCATTGAAGCATAAATGCAACCTGATTAATTGCGGTCTTTAATATACTTGTGCATGCATTGCGCCTCCCGATTTCTTGTACACAGCAATTGATGTATGTTTAAATGCATATGAACCTCCTTATTTAAGCCGCATGGAAATCGAGGAAAATGAGGTAAAAACTAATTTGAAGCATTGTATTAGCGGACTGTGTGTACAATGTTTGGCAGCCTGGTCTCAATTTGCGAGGTAAAATTATAACAGGCGAGGGCGAATCGTTCAAGAATTTATTTACAAACCCAGACATCCCCAGTTACATATCTATAAGCATTTTCATTGCTGCAATTGACTGCCTGCATTTATGCTACTTCTGTATTTCTAGTAAGCTTATTTCCTTAGGTTTTGCATATGTGGTACATGTTTCCTGCATTCGTGTTTTTCAAGTCTCGAGGCTTTGTTCCTGCAATGAAGGTTTCATAATATTAAATTAAAGATGTTCAAAACTGAGGTTTTGAAGTTCATTAAAAAAACATTATTTAGGCATGTGAAGTTTGAATATGGTCAAACAGGCAGCTTAAAATAATAAGAAAAATTTTCAGTACTTAATGCATAAGGTTGCTGTAAAGCATCAATATTTTGCTATAAGAGAGAATTGAAGAAGGGTTGAGGGGAAGCCTCATTTCACATGCAAGCCAGCGTTTCGACAAGGGGACTTCTTCGTCTGCGCCCAGTTGAAGAGAAGTCCCTTTGTCGAAACGTTAGCTTTTTTTTATGAACTGAGGATAATGCTTGTTCAGTTCTATCATCCTGTGTAACCATTTTCAGCTTCTTCTAATTTGTTGATAGTTCAATGTTTTCCACATTTGGTTCGAGACACTCAGTCACACTATCTCGTCATAAATTGCGTGAGAAATATGGGGAACTTAATAGTCACCTATTTCTTACGTCCTTGGGCGAGCGTTTGGAATGCGTAAAGGCTGCAATTGGGCAGATTACTCTATATTGTGTGACTTATTGTGGTGTAATTGATAGAAAGAATGCAGCGGTGCATAAAACAACAATAAAGAGCGCACTGATGGCTGTTTGAAAAAGCTGTCAAAGTGTGAAATAATTTGTAACTTGCCGTTTGATCCTCAGTGAGGACCATAAACTAATTTTGCTTATGAAGTACGCACAAAAAAGTAAGCTTGCCACAACATCTCAGGGCTTATATGCTTCTTTCTGGCTTCTAGGTATTTATAGGAGAGGGCAAAGTCAATTTCAAAGCAATTTTGCGTTTTGAGTTCATAAGATTAGTGTTTAATTGATGTCTTAGCACCCGGTGAGGCAAGGAAAGCTTTGCTATAAAACATGTACTGAGACCAAAGAGCAAAGGATGCATATGAGAAAGGTGTTTCAAGAGAGCCCTCATAAGAGCTCTTAGTAAAACATATAATTTTATCCAAGTAAGGCGAGCTGTACTTGACACATCCTCAGTGAGGCAAGGAGTGTTATTCACAGTGGTTAATTATGCACTGCTATATTCCTGGGGGGAAGGAACTTATAGCATTCCTTTTTCAAGGAGAGTTTTTATAGTACTATGTTGCTGGTAATATTGACACCAATTCTTAAAATTGTGTTTCCTTCTAGGTTACATTTGCCGAACATTCAATGTCAACGACTGAAAGGTGAAGGCCAGCCACGATGCTAGCGAACGGGAAATATTCTGTATGTCTCGTTAATTCTAACTTAAAAAAACGAATGTTTATTTTTTTTTGTTTACATCATCACATGGCTGTCATATTTGTGTATAAAAGCTACGCATAGAATAAACAGTAAAACGTATTTTACGTGTATGTGTATATATTGCATGAATCAAATCCACAATTGTGAGTTGTGCTGAGGTGCATGCATGACATTATTGAGCAACAGGTGCCTTCTAAATTTGCATTAAAAGTACGAGGAATCGTGGATGTGGTATAGAGCTAGGAACAATGCAGTCATAGACATTCGCTTTGCTCAGTTTCAATATTTTAGTGCTATTCTCCAGAATTGTGTCCTCTCCCTTTCAGAAGCTCAATACATGTACATGAAAACTGACCATTAACTATAGCTCTGCACTGGTCTAGAGAGCATGAAATATTTTCCATATTTTTGATAGGAATAAAAATAAAGCTTCAACAATTGTATATATGTGTCCGTAGGCAGTCTGCGCATCTGAGACTTGTCTATAGACATGTCGAATTTCGAGATCTATTTTCTGAAGTGCAATGTCTGACTAATTTTCTAGGTCCATGTCATTTCTATAGTACCCCCCCTCCCCCATGAAGGTTGCCTGCAAATTATCAATTTCCAAGGGTCACATAAAATATTTTCAATTCTAATTCGTTATTGCGTATGGCTACGCCATAATGAATAGGATTGAAAATTTTCTAAGTGATCCTCGGAAATTGATAACTGCCAGGTAATTTTATGGGTGCCATAGAAATGATATCGACCAAGAAACGTAGTCAGACAATACACATGAGAAAATAGATATTTAAGCATGAAATATGTCTATATTCAAGTTTTAAATACATAGACTATCTATACTCCGTCTATAGACAAAAATCTACTGGTTTCAGAAACTGTCTATAAAAAATCTATACAGTCAATAGGCATTAGTCTATAGATAATTTATAGAAGACAGACGGATAATGTCAGTCCAATAAAGAATATCTATAGAGTGTTATACACACTCAATCAGTATATTCTATAGACTGTCTATAGACAAATGTTTAAGAGAAGTCTAAGGCCACAAAGTATAGGTTGTCTAAAGACCAATTTTGGAAATAAAGTCTGTAGATAGTCTATAGACCAGTCTCGAAGGCTAGACTGTCTGCAGACCTTATTGCGAAATATCTATAAACCGTCTATGGACTATCTAAAGCAACGTTTGTAAGGGAAATGAGGAGAACGCGCCAGGTCTCGGCCGGCTCTGGATGGCATTTTTTACGTCTGCCTGGCATGTGGTCCGGACTTCAATAAACGGCCTTTATTTTTTATTCAAGAGTTCGGCTCTAACTTACAACGTATCGCCGGACGAGCGGAGGAGCTTGGTGCTCGTTGTTTGAACGATCCCCTATACGATCCTAAGCGATCATCATCTCCATCACACCATCAATGTCTGAAGGTAACTAGTGTTTTGTATGCAACGTAAATATGCTTTTTTATCAATGTGTGCAATTTAGTTTTCTACAACAGGCTCGCAGGTGTGTTTACAGTGGCTATACCAGCTTTACTTTGAAGGTGAGAGCCGAAATGTATAAACCTAATGTCGATGCTGGTGGTTGCAAATGCCAACTTCTGCCTTAAATGCGCCGAAAATGCTTTGCTTACCCACCTTCAGATTCTTGCTGATTTTGGTAGTACTGTTGGCTAAGAAACCTTCGCTGCTGATGGTAAAACTTTAATATCAAACAGATACAGAACTAAGACGATAGTCTGGAGTCCTTGGATCAGGGCAGCATGTTCGGCCAGTCGAATTAAACCTTGTAGAGTATCAAGGTGTGACCTCAACAGCATTGCATAAAAACATTATCAGTAAGAATCCTTCTATAATCTACCAGCGCAGGCCATGCCAACAATGCCTCTGAAAATAGCCGGGCATTAAAAAACATCAGCTTGCTAGTCTACGCTGGTGGTTATAGGATAACGGTCAGGTGAGCTGGAAGTGTTTTTTCTTATTTTTCTGATCAGCACCGCAATCTACATAGCTTCAGTGTGTTGCAGATAAAATTACAGAAGGCTATCAACTTCCTGGTCATGTTGAGAAGTAACCATTTATGCGGTTGAGAGGTATATGGCCCCCTTAGTGCGATAGGCAAATATTGTACATAATGGAGTTAGGATTTCTCGGTGTACTATAGTTAGGTGCGAAGTTGAGCATGCTCTGCTACCGCAAATAATTCCACTTTGTGTTGCCGACACTGAAAACTGTTACCATTCGAAGCTAAAAAAGCCGTAGTGATTTTATTCTATGTTATACCACTTCGGTAAATCTCTTGAAGAATATCACAGTGAAGTCGTTGAGTGTAAATTGAGAACCCAAGAACTGCTAGAGCTATTTTATCGCAAGTATTTGGGAGCACGGCTGTGCAGCAGATTTTTAATATGCATTAATCGTTCTCCAAAGTCGAAGCATAGCAGTAAATGGGGTTTGGAACAAGAGAACATGAACATAATTCATTATCGACATCGAAAATATGGTTATTTTTGTCTCAGTCGATCTTTTTAGCACCGCAAGTGAATATTCGATTTAACGTTTTTTCCCAAACTGAGATTAACATTATGACTTTAATGTAACGACTTTGTCGGCTTCGCTTTCAAATTAATATTTATAGAGCTAGCCTCTATTCACTGAGCATAATCGTACAGCCAGTCCAGTTTGCAAGCAAGTAAAACGGAACTGGCAGTGGGGGCCTATTTTTTTCGCATTCCAATATTATAATAGCATGGTGCTCATAGCAAAAAAATCTTTTTGTTAAAACACAGTCATCAAACTACATCAAGTAAAGTCAAACTGTTATTTGTGCCTCTTTAAGGCCAGACTCGATTCGCTGATAACCTGTGTGCTTTGGCACAGACGGCACTAGACAACCCACTTCCGCTGTCAACGGCCGCCTTCATTACGTTTTAATTAACTCCTCACCGTTTTTCCTCCACCCTGAATTTCCCAGGAGAGTAGTGCGAATGCTTCATCTCGCGTGTTGTTCGAAAACACCCTTTACACGTGCCTAATTCCACTTGAACGAGTCTCTAGCCTCTGATGTGTCGCACCGCTAATTAACGTGTTCGTAGTGCATTAGCATCAAGCATCGAGTACTTATATGAATGTTCCTGAATACCAGGCGAAGCTTTCGGGTGTTACCACTGAACATGCATCTGTCTGGATCAAAAAAGTGTCACTCATATTTTCACGGTTACAAATTTGTATATAACGCCGCATTATAACTTCTTGCTCTCTGACTTTTCTTGACTCAGACACAATTTACGGATCAGGAACAAGATTGTGAAAACGAATGAGAAATGTCTTCAGTGGAACTTTTTTAAAGCAAGCAAGCAGGGTTAGGCAGCAAGGCGTGCTTAATTAAGAGGAATAAAGACACGCGGCGAGTTATTACAGGTGTAAAAAACACTGAGGACGTAGCACATTTGGGAAATAGGAAGGGAATCCTGAAAATATGAAAGCTGCCATAAAAGGCATATGTGCAGCGTGGCACTAAGAATGGAAAACGACAGGGTGTAGGCGCGTCCAGTAGACAACACGCATATTTGTGTGCCACCCTAATATGCCGCATATGCCACGTATGCTCGTATGCCACGTTTGCTCGTGTGCCACGTTTGCTCCTATGCCACATTTCCTCATATGCCACGCTGGCTCGTATGCCACGTATATCTCATATGCTGCATATGGCACATATGACACGTAATACACATATTCCATAATCTCGCATATATGTACCACGTTTAACTGGTACGTATGAGGTTTTTTGCCAGGGAATAACATAGTCTACGATTTTACGATTTTAGCAAGGATGTGCCTGGGCCTCGCTTCATTCATTTCTCGCTCACATTAAAACCAAACGTCTAGTTCGATAGTATATGTTTAAAGTCGTTACTTCTGCCGGACCATTCCGGCAAATGTGATCAAAAATAGTGAAAGATGGTTTATGAGTTAAAGATGGTTTATGAGTGTAGACATCAAGTTTTCGTCATTTTTCTTCGTGTTAATGAAGCGTAAGGCATTGCAGTGTTTGGATCACCATTAAGTTTTCTTAAAAGGCGGTAAAAAATTTAAAATTGACTTCTTTTTCCTCCCCAGCTTCGGTTTGGTTTCAGCAGCCTATTGATGGCTGTGACATAAGAATCAAGGCTAGACCACGCTCGACATGAAAAAAAAGAGCAATATAATCGCTCACTCTTCATTTGTGATATTTATTTATGAGCCTGGATGGGGCTTAACGTCATAGTGAATTATAACGACAGAGTAACGAATACAGCAATGTGTTTGTCATCCTTCACTTGACCAAGACTGGATTTCGGCATCACAGCCATTGATCGATTGGGAAAAAATGATGCCTAAAAGTTCAGAAATGGAATTGAATTAATGTCATAAGAGGTTTAGGGGAAACACCATCCGATCAGTGTACAGTAATTTCGTACGTATAATGTTAATGAATAAAAAACAACCACAACCCCAAAATTCGGTATCTCTATTCCTTTAAAGAATGGAACCAGAGTTCTTTCAATTATTCTCAGCTGTGTGCTTCAGAAATTATTTTTGAAATGCGTTATGGGGGGGGGGGGGGGGTAGAAACATTGACGGCGATTAGAAGAGGGTAATTGATTGCATGAAAAGGCAGAGAGGTCGGCCAGAAAGTGAAACATCTGGTTCGCAAACTGCATTAGGGAAGGGGAAAAAAGTCTTAATTATAGCGGTTCACTGGCAAATACTAGCGGAATTCTGAAAAGCGAACAATCAACCAATAACCATGAAGCAATATTGTTCACCTATCATGGTGGGCTTTATACAAAATGGGGAACGGTATGACAAATTAAGTGTGGTAAAATAATGAACTACAGGGAACCCAGTTGATATCATTATCTAATTATGAGCCGCGCAGATCACGGAGATGGATGAGAAATCCACCTTTGTGTATGCTTGTGTTCTGAAAAATAGGGCTACCTGTAGACATCTGGCTGGTTCATAGCGCCCCCAACTACAAGAGCAGCTCCATAAAAACGGAACGGTAGAGAAGAAAACGGGATGCATGCCAACGAAATACTTTTTTTTTGCGAAGTTTATTGCCTCGGGGCATAAAAGGAATGCTATGATGGATGAAGGGTGTGGTCAAATAAATGAAAAAAGGTTGGCTGATGCAATGAAATCGAGGAGTGAACGATGATGCGGTCCCAGTGTCCAAACAGCCTATGACTGCGGATTATGGGGGGAGAGGCCAGCTGCCACCAGGTGCCGGATCCGCGTTGGCTTCAACGCTGGACAATCCCACAGTAGGTGATGGATGTCAGCTTCTATATTTCTTGACTTGCAGATGGGGCACCCAGGGTGTGGATATAAATACCGAAATTGTGGCCACTTTCGGATCACTGCTGGTGTTAGGGCCACCCCAACTCGAATCCTCCGAAGCGCCACCTCCTCTGCACGGGTTAGACCGCGGGGGAGGCTTACCGTACACGGAGGTATAAGAGCACGTGTACGGCGCCGGAGGTGCTCCTTTCTTGTTAAAAGCAGGGTGGCATTGTCCAATTTTATGAGGTTTGGCGATGTCGATGTTGAGTTTGAAAGGCGGGTAGCAGAATCTACTTGGCTTTGAGCACTTAAAAGGTCACGCGGGGTCCATTCAATACGAATTGGATTTGGTATGCGAGCCGCTAGACTGTGTATGTTCTGGCAGATTTCCGGGCTACTACTAACTCGTCTAAGTAGCTTTGTCACCTGGAGAGCATCTGTACGTATGATAATATGGGCCGTGGGAAGCATGGGAATGGCGGTCACAGAGCGAAGCGCCTCTTGCACTGCGAGCAGTTCCGCACAAAAAGAAGATGGAGGTTCCGGTAATTGAAATGTTGACGTCTTGTTCAATGAAGATTTGCTAGGACAGTAAACTGCTGTTATCACTTCACAGGCTTTGATGCTTGCGTCGACGTAAATTATAATGGAACCATGTGGCAAGCGGGCGTCTTGTTCCATAATTCGGTCGCGAAGTGACGACGCCGTTTCCTGTGTTCTTGGTCGGCGTAAATCAGTTGGCTTGTTATCGCTCAGCTGTACAAAACGCCAAGGAGGAAGAACTGGCAGTGGCGGTGGTAGTATTGAATGTTTCGAAGCATAAGCCTTCAGAGCGCACGTTGCGTGAGAGAGTGTGGCCTTAAGCTTGCGTGCATCACGTCGTTGCTGCACCAGTTCATCTATTGTGTTTAGTTGTGCGTTTTCTTGGAGCGCCACGACTGGTGTAATGCGAGGGAGGCAGGTGATGACCCTCATTGCCTCTCGATCTATAGCCTCAAGTCGATCCCATTGTGCCCTTGTCAAATGCTGAAATTGGGCTTGATAAACAAGGCGCGGTTGCACAACTGCCCTCACCAACTGTCTCGCAACATCTGAGCGAGCGCCGCCCATTTTTGGAGCAATGCGTCTAATTAAACCCAGTGTCTGTAACGCCTGTTTTTTAGCGCCAGACAGCCATGTAGTTCCAGTTCCTGACTCTTGAATTGTTAAGCCCAATATTTTTACTGTTGGACTTTCCTGAAGTGGGGTTCCGGATAGATGTAGACGAATAGGAGTTGCCGATAGTTTACGGCGGCCCCAGCGGTTGGCGACTGATATGAACGTAGTTTTACTGGCGGAAAGTTCAAGGCCAATGGAAGATGCATATGTGCACGTAATATCTAAAGCTGATTGCAGGGCCGATGATTGAGTCAGTAGGTCGTTGTGTGTGCTCCACACCGTGATGTCATCAGCGTATATTAAGAATTTAACATCAGAAATTTCATGTAACCGCCATGCGAGTGAGATAAACGCAATATTAAATAATGTTGGTGACAACACCGATCCCTGGGGCACGCCGCGAAGAGGGAAAAATGATCCTATGGCCTCGTTATTGAGGCGTATTGCAAATTTTCTACTTTCAAGGAAATATTTTACAAAATTGCGTACTCTAAGTGGTAAATGAAGCATGTCAATTGAATCCAAAATGGCAGCATGACTGATATTATCTTAAGCCTTTTCTACATCCATGGCGAGGACGGTGCGTACATTGTGGCTGCGTGTTGATGATAATACGGAGGACGCCAAGACAGCCAATCCGTCTTCTGTGCCTATAGATGGTCGAAAGCCAATCTGGGCCGGGTGGTAGAAACCGTGATGTTCAAGCCACCACGAGATTCGTGTGGCGAGCATTTTCTCAGCAATCTTGCAAATTGTTATCGTTAAGGAAATAGGTTGAAAGTTGCTTAGGTCTGTTGGGGCTTTCCCCGGCTTTGGAATAGGGATCACAATAGCCGATTTCCAGCTGTCTGGTACATCGCCGTCTAGCCATACCTTGTTAATGGTGTCAAGGAGTCGAGGAGTGTCTGTTGGGGCTTTCCCCGGCTTTGGAATAGGGATCACAATAGCCGATTTCCAGCTGTCTGGTACATCGCCGGCTAGCCATACCTTGTTAATGGTGTCAAGGAGTCGAGGAAGTGCATCACCACTGAGGTTCTTGTAAACCTCGTACGTAATGGAGTCCGGACCGGGCGCTGTCTTTCGGTTGGCTTCATCTATAGCTGCAAGCAATTCGGGCATGGAGAATGGGCTCGCGATTCCCTCGGTGTCGGCAGCAGATGGCAGCTTATCGACATGGGCTGGCATGCCCCACAAGTAAGGTCTTGTAACTGGTGCAGGCAACACGTCGTACTTGGGGAAAAACTTGCGTGCTGCTTGTCTTGCGAAATCATTCGGAGACAAGTTTGCTGCAAAGCATGCTGTGGCCGCTGCATCAGGACGACGACAACCGTGCTCCATGGCATGGAAAGTTCGCCAAAGATGGGCATTCGATGACTGTGTGGAGAACTGCTCGCACCACAGTTACCATTGTCGTCGTGAGAGATCACGCTCATTCCTTCGAGCCTTAGCAGTAATGTAATTTAGTCTTGTACGTGCATGCGCAGAAGTTGGGTCTCTGGTTGCAGTCAATTCCGCTTGTCGACGAGCAGCCCACAAGTTGAGCAGAGGCACATCCGGTGTTGGTCGACCAACCTCCACCCAGGTAATGGTTGTAGCCTCATTTAGTGCTCTTTTTATGCGGTCTAGAAGCGATGGTGCCGACTCCACAGAGTGGTTTTGAAGAATGGCGCGGAAATTGTCCCAATGGACAACTGTACACTTGCGGCGTAATCGTCGGGCCTGTGATGGATAGAGACCGATGACAATAGGATGATGGTCACTGCCCCAGCAGTCCGGCTCTAAGTGCCACGAGGGGGTGCCGGTTCCTGACCACCATGTAAGATCTGGAGCGTATGTTCCACTCCTAGTATGAAGCACAGTCCTTGTTGGTGTATCTGGATGGTTCAGGAGAATAAACAGCGCATCCGTAAAGGCGTCTCGCACTCGCCTGCCGCGAGGACTTAAGGTGGGGTATCCCCAGTCCGGGTGAGGCGCATTGAAGTCACCCCCAACTAAAACTGGACATCCCGGGTATTGTTGCCTAACATTCAGTAACCATCCCAGGTTTATGCGGGAGGGAGAGCCACCACCAGGTCTTACATAGACTGACACAACTACAACCGTGGCCTTACCAAATTTGACTGCCACTGCAACAACCTCCTGATATGAAGTACACCAATTTTCCAGAGCAAGGCGTACCTGAGGAAACCGTGTGTCAACATACACAGCCACCTTTCCCGGAGGAGTATCCGTGTGCACACGTCGGTCGTCCATGGAAGGAGACACGTATCCACTGAAACCAGGAATGAGTGGCAACGCGTTCGTCTCCTGCAGTAGCATGGCCCATACATGAAGTTTGTTCATGCGAAGACGGGATTTGAGCTCTCCAACCTTTGTGGAGAGCCCTCTACAGTTCCACTGAAGCACACCGCGATATCTTGTAGTCGCCATCTTGATTATGAGTCCAGATGTCGCAAAAGCACAGATGTCAGGTTAGATAATTGAGTGACCATAAACCTCAGTAACGATTTCGAAGAGTTATCAGGCAGGGCAGCAGAAGACTTTTGGGAATCAGTGAACGGCATGGGAGTGTGGGACATAATCGTTGGTGAGGCAGCCTTGATATTCGCGGTCTGAGATTCCTTTGCTCGCCTACGACGAGCAAGCAGTTCACGATGTTTGCGGAGCTTATAGACCTCCGCTAAAAGCCTTTCAATTTGGTCGTCAACTGCTGTCACATCGTCCTGCGGAAGTTCTGGCATGTCCTTCCCGTTTGTACTCTGTTTGTGACGACGTTGTGCACTCACATTAGCGCTGTAAGCATGTGGTGTACAGATTGCCGGTGGCTCTGTCTCCGATAGCTGTGGCCATTCATCGTCATCCAATTGGAGAGCCTCGAATCTTTTGTATGTCTGAATCGGTGGTGAAGTACCCTGTTGAGACCATTGCCTTTGTATTCCACGACGGACCTTTTGAGTTGCTTTCTGCTTTGTTGGGCAAGTTGGAGAGGTGATGTCATGGTCATTAGCTTTGCAAAGTCCGCATCGGTAAGATACTGCTTCTTCTGGCATAGCGTCATCTGGTGTTGTAAAAGGACAGGACCTATGCATATGTCCAGGTCGGAAACAGGTATAACAGTAGACGACACTTGGTTTATAAGGTCGAGGGCGTAGAATGCAGCCATAATAGTATAGGCGAGTTGGGGGAGTCACGGGGCCTTGCAAGGTGACGATGCAAGAGCGCCCCTTTCCCATGCGACGAGCTTGAATCACACGATGAGTAGGGCAGTATAGCTCACGCTGAAGTGTAGCCTGGTCCTCGTCAACGTCTACGTTGTAGACAATGCAGCGTTGTAGATCGGAACCATCAACAAGGTAAACCTGGACTGGAACCGAGACTTCGCTTGTTACTGAAATACACTTAAGTGTTTTAAGACACTCAACAGCAGCCAAACTCGGGAGCCACACAGCAATTGTATTCGACTTCTTCCTGGCCGTGAAACCACGAAAACCCTTGGTTCCAAGACATGCGTCCAGATTCGTCTGAATAACTCTGTTCGGTATCTCAGTAAGGCACTTGGTTGTCAGAGCCTTAATGGTCACTTTATAGCATGGTGATCCGGGTGTTGAAAATATCGGGTGATCAGTTGTTGTACAGGAACGCTTGCCTTGTGAACTGTTGTTTGCGGTAGATGATCCCGGTGCAATGTCTTCTGAAGGACGCTTCTGAGCACCGCGCGGTGCCGCCCGTCCAGAGGGTAGCGCTGAAGACACGTCCATTGGCGTGCTCGGCTGCTCACTCACATTGGTGGAAACTCCGTCACCAAGTGGAAGCTGGTTAGCCATTCCCGACCTCCGCCCTCGGGACAGATCACTCACGGGCTGGTGTGCATTTTGAGACGGCAGGATATGTGCTGCAGCCGATGGACCAGGAGCAGGAACCAGGAGTTGGGACCCAGGCTCGGATGTCAATTGTGCGGTCGGTAATGCCGTCGAGACAGGCGGCGCCGACGAAGGTACCTCCGCCAGCGTGCCACGGACGGCACTAGGCCTAGTCCCAGAGCGCAGTTCAGCTGCAGGAATTACGTGATGAATGCCACTCTACCAGATGATACATGAGCGGTCGGAACCTCCTCGGACTCTGAGAAGTCAATTCTCTTGATGTAAGGATCGTATTTACGCGAAAGTTAAGGTTTTCACTCAAGCGATGAGCAGCCACCTCAGCAGAGACACTTCGTCGTCTACATCCAACGAAGAGGGAAAATACGTGATTGCAACTACGAAGTATTTCGTTTTGGATGTAAACGAAATACTTCGTAGTTGCAATCACGTATTTTCCCTCTTCGTCGAATGCTATGGACGTTTTTCATTGTGGTTTTAATTTGCCTAAAAGCTTTTTGTAAAAATAATTGAGGTGAACAGAAAATTCAGTTAACTTTGATCAGGGTGGAAAAAATCTGTTAGATGTGGCAGATGGTATTTTTGGTGGCCTGGCTATGTATTGGCTGATATTAAAATTTTTGGTCGTAACCTCCGCACATCCTGTGTTAGAGTAGGCAAGATCTGTCAACATGAGTAGTTCATTAAAGATAGGGAAATTGTTTCAAAAAGAAAAAATTCTGCGGACCATGGATACCGTGTACGCTACTCTTCCACCACACAGCTTGCTTAAAGCGCGGCTTTAAGTTTATGTCTAATGGCTCTTACAAGATTTATGAACTAACGACAGCGCGGTAGTGAATGTGTGCAGCAAAAGAATCAGCTTATCAGAGCTTTCTTGCGCCATATTATAAATGGCTGTGCATTAGGTGTCCCCATATATTTTAACTTGCTAAGTATGTCCGTCAACACAAATAAATACCGGCATACATTTTCACGCTAGAAACAAACACTGATGCTGTGTTGTGGAGAACCAGTATTATCTCCCTCCTCCAAAAGGCACTCCTACGGACACAGCTGAATTACACCTCACCGAAACACTTAATCGAGGACCGAATAAGGAGCCAGGAAACGAGGGGTCTTGTTCACCATGCAAATGTATCTCTTCCCTGAGTACTTGCGCTTGCATTGAGCAGCCGTGCCATTTGTTTTTATGCCGATTATCGTAGGTTAGAAAATAAGGGTACTGGAAATACGTCCTCTGGCTCTCATCATATTTTGGTCACGCATGTTTAGGAGCACCAGAGATATTTGACTAGGCTCTCCTTCTCTAGTTACGCATACTTGGGTAAAATAATAGTGCGTAAAATGTATTTTGATAGAATAAAAAGAAAATAAAAACGTAACTGCAAGAGAGGTAAGCCGAAGTCTCTGCTCCACATGGCAAAACAGTTGCGTTCGTCTTTTTTCTTTCGTGCGTGTGGTTTGCGGAACGTTGTGTGCTTTATTTGGCGCAAAAAATTATAGAAACGCAAATCTCGCAAAGAAAGATTACTTCCGGGTGCCTAGCCTTATTGCATTGCTGCCAAAGTGAACCGTACGTTGGGCTTTCTTTTCTTTTTACCCCCAGCAAAAGACAAGAGGAACAATAAAAAAGTGAGGGCAAATAAGCAAATGCCATGAAGTATTGTATCAGAATAGATAGGCACCAAACGTCCTGCTGAGCCGACAAAAATACTGACAGAATGGGTGCTCTGTGGCTAAGCAAGCACTCATTGTCATGACCTGTCGTCAAAAGGAATGTATGAGTTGCGGGCAAAGAGAACTATTCTTTGAGGCCCTACAGTGGCGCTATTCCTAGAATTGGCCGTTAGCTTTTGGGATAGTTTGTTGACCTTCTCTGGTCATGCATTTGTGGATGTTACAGAATATATTGGTAACTCACCTCTGCTAATTAGAACACGCTGCTTTAACGGATATATGTTTTCATAAGAAACCGATCCATTCCTCTAATGAAGGAGGATTGCGGAAAAATTAACTTTTAGTGCGATCTTCAATGATCAGCGACCCCGGAGGAAGAGAGCTGTAGTTCTTGCAATAAGAATCAAGATACACAGCACTTTCATAGCGAGTAGCCAGCATCATTTATGACCTTTTGTGAAGACTGATCACAACACAACCTGCTGCAAAAAATGTGTGACACTGATTGAGTAGTGAGAATATAATTGTTCTATTCGTCTCGTGGCAATTCTTCCTTTCTGTAAGAATCTCAGGCTGCCCATGCTCTTCCATTCCTCAATTGAAAGCTTTTTCGCATTTGTAAATATCCTGTGATCATTTCGCTACTATGATGCTATGTATGAAAGGATACTTATCAAGAAGCCCATTTTTAATTTAACTAACTGGGACTTGTATCTAAGCAAACGAAAATCATCTTGAAGGATTTGCTGCAGTATTGTAGTGTAAAATTCGTATTTAGCGTACGCTTCTGCGGAAATGCACCGCACAATTCACTTGCCGAGGTATTACGGACATACAGCCCTGTATTATTTTGACTCAGGTTTTTTGGTAGCTAAGCTGAATATAGGCAGAGCTAAGCAAGCCCGCCATTCCACAAAAACAAAAAACACAGTGCATAATGAGGCCTCGCAGCTTCCCTTTCATGTGACGTTCAAAGAACGCATTTCAAACGTAATTGTCGGACCCGACTTCGACGAACTACAGATGAGCCAAGCAAGTAATTGTGCCTTTGGGACCATTGCAGTTAATGTCATCTCCGAAGCCTCGCATGACTCGTTTCGTGTCCCCTGTCATTTTCATCGCCTGGTGCTGCCATTATCCTTTTCTCATCTTCCTGCAATTACGTTCTTGCTTTTGAAGTTTTTTCTATTCTTAAACATTACTCAGGCTTTTTTAGTGTTTACACCTTTCACATCCAGCTAAAGAGTGCGAGACTGTTCACTGTTTCCGTTTTTTTTTTTTTGCTTCGTTAGGATACAATAGGCGTTTGTCATGACGGCTCATGGCCGCTCTGTTTCTGCCATTTTATCAATTTGTTGACATAATCGGATCTAACGTTAATTTTTCGTCATACGTTTGTTTCTTACACTCTTTATTGACAACTTTTAGAAGTCTTAGAGTTTGGTTCAGGTTCCCGCAATATTTTGTCTTTTCCCAGCACCGATTCATAGTGCTCTTTAGGAGTTAAAAAATTAAATAATTTTGAATTCATTTACCGCACATACCACAAGCTGTACTGATGGTATTCGTGGTCGTAGTCTTAGAAATGTTGCAGACCTTGTTTGGTAATTGTTGTTGAATCCTACAAGAGAACAAAAGGAGGTAAACAGCATCAAAGAGCAGAGAACACATGTGCATTGGGCTCGGCATTTTGTGGTTCCTGCTAAAAAGATAGCGTATGTTTCTTTCAGACTGGGACGGAAGCTTTTCCGCAATTACTAGATTCGGCCATACCAATAAACTGAGATGAACATTCCGTACGGAAAACAGAGAACATACCCATCGTTCAGATTTAGCTGACCTGTTGCTCTGTGTAAAAAATAGAATTGGGAAAAGGCGAAACGAGCGAGTTGCGAAAAATTAAACAATTAATGGAGGCTTAGAAACTCCAGGCTTCAGGTCCAAGAAGGGCTGTGTATGGCTATACTTTTAGTTCTACAGCGTTACGCCCAGCTTTTCACAAAGTTCAACGTCAGCTTTGTGAGCGGAAAATAATGCACTTGATTCTTGGCCTTACCATCTTGTACTGAGTAGCGGTAAGACGGAACTCAAGCTTTCCACATATTTCGCACAACTTGACAGGGCTGCTTTTCCCGCACAAAAATATCATGATAAAAAATGCTCTACCAAAACATAAAAAATTGAATCCGTAGCAAAGCATTCTCTTAAAAGAGCCCATCGAAATAGCGTAAAGTTGATATGAAAGGCAATTGTCTCCTTCAAACCAACCTCTCCGATGTCTTCTTCCTCTAGAGTATGTACATCACGCTTCAAACAATACTAAAAGACTGAGATGTGCAGGTTTTGTCGATATAGTGTATCTGAAACCATTATGCGCGCATCAGGTCGATTGACCTTCTCTCCTAATTCGGCAATATAGCCTATTTCTCACGAAATTGTTATGTTGAAGTTGCTATTTATTATAAAAATAGGCGTGTGCGCTTAAAATCCGATGATCGTTCAGCGATGCAAAATAGTAGGTTCAATAGGCTGCAAAGAATGTGGCATGCGAGCACTGTTATATAACCAAAGGTAACATAATTAAACTGAACAAACGAAAAGCACAATAAATTGCGCTCTTTCCGTACTAAAGTGTAAAATTACGGAGTTCGTTTAAGAAAGAAATAATTTCCGCTTCTGACATTTCTCAAAAAGGCGCAATAGACAAGATTATCTAACTCAACCAGTTGTGGATTTTGCCTACCCAGAAATGCGGTGCTGCGAACACAATCACGTGAATAAAAAACACAACACAGGCGCCTGTGTTGTTTTTTATATTCACGGGATTGTGTTCGTTGAGCCGCATTTTTGGGTACTATACAGCACCAACTCGCCCCTCAAGCTGTTATTTTCAGGAATTTTTTTGCCATTCTTTTTAATCGCATAAAATCCACGGTGGCTTTAAATTGACAATGTACATCACGTATCCAATTGTAAGAACGCTTAAAGCCTAAAATTGTCCTGATCGGAGCACTTATTCCTAGCCTATACCAGATCATTATAACTTGCAATCATCGGAATGCACAGCGGTGAGCCCTATGCGAATCAAACAAAGTCTCCAATCCTCAGGCCTTAAGCTCTTAAAAACCTAAGCTCCTGTGCTCCCGCCCTTTTTTTACGTGTCGTTGGCTCACTCTAGCATACTTTCAGCAGACTGTATTAGCAGCAGGAGAAGGTATTGGGCTCACATGGCTTTTCGTTTGTCTGTTATCATTACAGCTCACACCTGAGCTGAAGAGAAGACGCTTATGAGTCTATTACTCCATAGCGGAATACAGTATTATATTCAGGGAGCAGACAAGCCATCGTACCCTAAAGTAAGCTAAATAAAAAGCAAATTTTCTAAAATAGTTGAATTATATTCTGTTTTTTCTTACGTCATTGGTCACTGACGTACGCATTCGGAGTTCTTGATGAATCAAAGCTTAGGTTTATATGAAGATCTTCACGTGAGCCTATGTGTGCTTGTCGTGATGATTTCCGGCTGTTCATATGCTAATGGCACTTGTGAAATACTGCATGTGGGGCAACTGGGCTAACTTGTGATAGCAGTCTAAGTTTCCGAGGGATTTGTATTATCAGTACACATCAAGGGTGACAAACGTGACCAATATTTTGCTTCCTAAGAAAAACCCTCTATTCTTACATTGTGACCACGTTTAGGAGATCAATTTCTTCTCATAAGTTCGTGGGTTCCTCAAAAAACAGCGAGACAAGTGAACGCATACGCTTTCAACTGTTAAAGTGAGAAAATGAGCAGATATTTGATGTCCGGTTATACACGAAGCTGATTCACCACCTCTGAGCTAGCACCGCTATAAGAAATCTCCACACGACCCTCCCGTCCCCAGCCACCCCCCGGTGCTGACAAAGATTACTTACGGCATTGCTTGCCATTTTTTCAGTTGAGGTCTCAACCATTGTTACTATAATTTACATAATTCAATACAGATGCTGTTACACAATGCAATTGATTTGGATCATTAGAGTCAGCGCTGCTTCAGTGAAACATGCATCAGCGTAGACAGATGAATTACCCAATGAAAGATACGCAGTTATTATCACCTTCCCCACCCTCCATTCCAAACAAAATTCGACTAAATAAAGTGTACAGCAGCGCATGGTGCCGGCACCCATGCGCAAGATTGGAGAATGGGTCTTGGCGTTAACTACTTTATGTTGCGGGCAACATTTGTATTCAATGCAGACGGTTGATGCACGTTAGTAACAACAGTGAATACAATATTTTCTTTGCATGTAAGAAGCCCTAATATGCTTCCTTTGGGGAACCGCACTAGCAAAGAAAGGTCGTTTGAAAAGCTTCAAGACTTCTGGTGAATATAAAAATAAAACAGATTTCTTACAAATTGCACTTTAGCCAAAACTGTTATATGTAGACGCGTAACCACTTTACAGATGTAATTGAAAAGCTGTCCGCTTTTTAACGCACATAATAACGACGCAAGGAAGCCTTACTAGATTCAAAGAAGGGATAAGAAACTCGGCACATATGTTTGACATAAATAATTAAAATTACCAAAAATAAATTGATTACAAAACTTCTGCAAAAGCTTACAAATGCCGACTTGCTTGCGTTCTCTGCGTCCTCTGCATTCGGCACGTTTGCTGTCAGTTACTGACGCTGTCATTAAAAGCTGCAATATTCAATAAAGCTTACATATAATGCATTCTTGTTGAACAGCCAACAAGGGTTGTGTGAGCGATGAGCAGGTATACGTAGACCTACGTAACAACGTATTTGGTTCAGTTGGCTGATATGTCGGGATAAATATACTTTTGGTAAGTACGGCAGTCTTCCAGTGCATAATACTCCAGTACTTCCAATTGAAGTACTTTAAAGGTTGATAAATATACGTTGTCGTAGTCAACTTGACATTACTGGAAGGTATGGTATTGTATTAAAATCCTGCCCTGGCTTAAACAGTCATCTGTTGCATGAGCAAAAAAAAAACACCTTATGCCTCGGCAAAATAAGCACATCAAACAATGCCGGAATAAGCGAGATTTTGGTTGGTTTTGGTTCATAGTGCGTAACGTTCCAAAGCGACCCAGGCTATGAAGCACGTCGCAGATGAGGGCTCCAAAAATTTTCACCACCTGGGTTTCTTTCACGTCACCGACATCGCGCAGCAGTCGAGTGCCCTGACTACGGCAACGGTGCGAACTACGGCGCAGGAGTGCGAACTGGCAAAAAGAGCGTAGACGTGCGTAGAAACAGCGCGTCATATTTCAGCAAGAACCTTTTTATTTTCTGCTCGATTCGTTATAAGGCACATACAGGCTTGCAAAGCTAAAACACCGCATCCCAATCACAAAATTTGAATACGCATAAACAATAGTAGCCAAGTAATGCCGAAAGTTGGGCGAGTTGGTTAACATTCAGGATGGAAAATAGCGCGAAGGTAGACGAAGGACGGAAGGAAGTAAGACACGGACAAGCGCTTGTCCGTGTCTTACTTCCTTCCGTCCTTCGTCTACCTTCGCGCTATTTTCCATCATCAATAGTAGCCACTACGTCCCCAGCTAAACAGCTTTCTTGTTCCCACAGTGCTTTGATGCCGTCTTTATACGCGCAAGCATTTGATTCTTTTCGAGTACTGTACGACAAATACATATCTATATTTCATGGATTGTTTGTGATAATAACGCATGCAGCTTGTCTGAGCTGACTTGCGTTTGCCACTGCCTTTGCTTGGCGAAAGACACAAAGCATGCGAAAAGAAACAAAACATAATCACGTGTGCTCAAGCGACACTCACATAGTTTGTTCGGGAAGCATCGGAACGGCGTCCTCCCAAAGAGTCTTTATTTGAATGCAAATATATGCTCGTGACTGGCGTGCTGTGCTCATGGCAGAGGAGTGGAATGCAAATGTAAGCCAGCACATAGAGTGATCTTCATACGTTTCAGCACTCTTCT
This sequence comes from Amblyomma maculatum, assembly GCF_055883805.1. Classification (NCBI taxonomy): domain Eukaryota; kingdom Metazoa; phylum Arthropoda; class Arachnida; order Ixodida; family Ixodidae; genus Amblyomma; species Amblyomma maculatum. The sequence continues at coordinate 79,807,533 of NC_139353.1, forward strand.
GGGCGACGGCGTGCGACTGTCAAAGATATTTTAGTCGTTGAACTGGTTCTAGTACAACATACTCTTATCTGGGGAACGTGTCCCACCTTTCGCCAAAAACCTAAGACATACATTGTTTCGGTGATCTCTGCGCGCATCCTCCAAATGTGCTGAATTTAAAGGATATCCCATTTAGCGTCCTGAACTAAGGAGGGCGCGACCAAGTTTAACCTATGTCTGATCTAAAGTTGGCGTGACAAGGAGAGGTTAAAAGAACATTTACGCTAGCGCTGTGCTGTCGCTGCGGAGAGCCCTTGCACGAAAGCCCCCTGATATTCTTCTGATGTCACCTTCGAACGGAATGCGCCCGATAAGTTGAGAATGTCAACATGTCAAGACAGTCGCAACAGCTTAACATCTGAAGTACTCCCCGCGTGTAAGCAAAGGTAATCAGCTAGTTATTCATAGGCAGTGAGCACAGCATTCAAAGCAGGTCCGTTTGAACTGTTTGTATCGAAACAGTCCCTTCACTAAACTTTTGATAACACAAACGTTTACTTATCTTGAATTAAATACCTAGTCTGTGTAAGACGATATCAAGTCATCACCAAATCACTATAGGTAGAGTTTCAGGATAATGTATGAGCACACTATTGTAGATGTTCTCCATTCCTATTGTCTATTGCAGCTTCATTGCCTTAGTTTAGAAAATTAATTTTTTTAATGAAGATTTCAAGCAAATGAACACATTGAATTCATTATTTATTACTTCATCACTGCTCTTACAAAAAACAAAACTTGCACCTTTACTCTATAAGGTGGCGGCGTTTGCTCTCAAACTGCAGCCCAGAATCGCTAAGGGCTGTTACGATATCCTGGGAACATTGGAACTAGAAATATAATGAATCATGTTAACTCGCGAATAACTGCTCTCGTCTCCGTATGCAGCTCTCTATGTGGAAAGGTGTAAGGCTGGACTATGCACTGATGATGACAACTACAGGTTCAGTTTTCTAAACATTTCGATGGAGTTCCTTTGGTAATAACCATAATAATTTTCAAGACCTCTCTGCATTCCCTGATGAAGCAATGCATCTCATTTGTATTCATTATTGCTCGCACAGTCTCCTGCCTTGAATTTATTGACGTTGTATACCATGATTGTAGGAAAGTATTTGATATTACAGAACATATAATTTGTCTTAAACAAGTGTTGCACTCCAGTGCTTCGTCCTCTCACTGCAGCTACATGCTAGCGACTTAGGGGATGGAGAAAAGATCCTCAATGTTTGTGTTATTTCTGCTTTTCTTACTTAGAATCATGTTGATGCCTGCGCTATTTATACTTTTCAATAATGATGTTCGCGAAGCTTTTCTCGCTCTCAGCCATCCCTATTTTGAAATGGTCTGAAGACATCAGATATAGCGCAACCTTCATACCTACAGCACTCTTGAGGAGATTGTGAACTCTCTGCACACGTGGTATTCACCAAACATGTTCCCTTAAGTCCAAAATAAAACTGGTACGATTTCGTAGAATATATAGCAGAAGTGTACACAAGTGTAGAATGGTAGCAGCGCCCAACTAATTACAATATGCCATGTTACCCGTTTCCTCAACCTTGACCTGCAAACGCTTAACTACGTTTCAGGTATGCAAACCCCCTGCCGCACCACCTCACATAGTCTCAAATATGTGCAGATAAACTTTAAGGATACCGTGTGTCAAGTAGCCTCCTCCTCCTGTCCCATGTATGGTTATAGGAATGTTTTGCGTGTTGTGGGAATAATTCCACGTGAAGACTAAATGGCGCAGTTGAGGGAGTATGTGCTCTTCATATGTTTGCATGCGCACATTGACAACCATTCGCCTAGCACTTCCGATATGCCTTCGGGTGTCAGGACGGTTTCTGTGACAAAGCGCTGTCTTCTCTGGCTCCGCACTGTTGTTCAAAGTAAGTTTTACTCAAGGAATGATCTGTGTGCTGAGTATATTGGTACCAGCTCTTTATATACTTCCTTACGAATTTAGCGCTTCCTTACTAAATCTCCAGCACTTTCCGTATCTTATTGCCAATCAAATGAATAAAAGGGATACCTTTTGATCCATAACTTCAACTATTCATTATCACGATAATACATTTCTCACTTCACTTTTGTCACTTCCTTAATTGTTATCATTGCTTTGACTTCTCTGATTCCACCAGTAAATATCATGTCTATGTAAGTGAGCCCCTCAAAATGAATTAAAATTAGGCCGAAGAGCTTGGAATTCCCGGCCAAACGAACAGCGCATACATACTGAGAATTCTCTATGCAAATATGCCTGCAAGATACATTTTTTTTAAAGCTGAAGCTGAAACTTTCAGGTACTGGAATTGAGTGTTGTTAGAACTTGTCTGTAAACATCAAATTGATCCAATCCCATAGTAAATAAGAACAGCGTGGGCTGCTTCGTTCGCAATTTTCTTGTTTGACGGCGTCGAGAACATTCGTGTTTCTGCGTGTGATATGCCTTCGTACACAGTGAAAAAGAAGCTCAAGGTCATCGAGTGGCACAGGCCGAATGGAAAAAAAATGTGCATCGAGCATCTCGAGAGTTGAAGCTGGACCACAAGAGTACGCGAATGGGACAAAAACTACGAAGTTCATCTACAACAGAACTTCTGAAAGTGTTAGGTACGGCGCAAGTTGGCTAAAGGAACACCTGTTTTCAGCTAGGAAGTGGACGAAGCGATTTTTTAAATTTCTGCAGCTCGAAAGAAGCGCTCGACGCGCCGGCAGCAACAGACTGCTTTGTAAGGAAGCTTTGAGGCTAGCCAATAACCTGCAGCTTGGTAACTCTGTGGCCTCCAGCACGCATTTTATGAGGTGGAAGGCACGGGTTTGTGTTTTAATATGGCAGGCCACGAATGACAGCCAGAAAAGACCCGAGGACTGCGTGGAGTAGAAGAGAGCATTCAGTGCTGCTATCGGCTCTCCACGACGACGCCACGACTTGACTCTCTACACCATGACGAACATGGACCAAATCATGTTTCGAATAGACATTATGGCTAACCAGACAAACAGCATCGCGGGGGAAAGTACTATCCGTATGGCCAACACCGGCTGCGTCAGGCCGGGTTTTACAGTTGCCTTAGCAGTCTGTGACTATGGGCCCAATATTCCGGCATTCGTACTTTTGAAGGAGCCAAGCGGAAAAATTCAAACGATGGCCTTCATGACCCTTCGTGTTCCAGATGAGAACAGCATTTTTCTTGCCAATTTTCTACTGGGATAATAGTTTGATGCAATATCAGCGCTTGTTTAATGCAATGTGTTTGCTTCACCTTTAGCGAATTGCCGTGTGATCGCTTCAAAGGACTGCTGGACGACGCAGAGAAGTTTAAGTGGTGGCTGACGGGGATATGGGGCTTAAATACTGACGACGCACGGTGGCTCCTCGTTTTGGATCAGGCGCTTATACAAAAGACCCACGTCAGAAAAGACGCGATTCAGGAATGCGACACTAACTTAGGGTACGTGCCAACTGGTTGCACCGGTCTTCAGGAAGTTCTGGAACAAGCCGTTCAAAGGCAATCTTCGGAGGGCCTGGGAGACCTTTATGCGGAAGGGGGAGAGAACACCGAAGGGAAACCTGCGGAAACCATCATGGCAGGACGTGCTGGATTTTGTATCTGAGGTGTGGGCTATCGTCCCAGAAGAAAACGTAGCACGCTAGTTCAAGGGCTGAGGCATCGCGAACGCGCTCGACGGATGTGAGGACGGCGAACTGCACATTCAGCATGCTGACATCAGCGCCCTGGTTCCTGAAGACCACGACGAGCTGAAGGAATAGTGTGCAAACCTCGCTTTAGTGTCAGATTCCGAGGAAGCCCTTGATAGATTTAAAAGTGAATAAAAAGATACCATTGTAAAAAAAAAAAAACTCTTCGTCAATACATTTTTTCTAAAAGAGTGTGCACTATGATTATTTTTAGTGGCCGCCATCTTGAATATAGATGCGAAATCCAGGAAGCCCCTTCCCCCCCCTCCTTATTTTGGTTATCTCTCGAGTAGGGGGGGGGGTGCTTGCTCGGTATTTTACGGTAATATCTGCAAATATCACTTTTTCTCTCTCATACGTTCATATCTGATGTAGCAATCGGAACTATAGAAGCTACGTCTGTGTTTCTAATCGATAATGTATAGTGTGCGGCTCCTGCTCTCCGTATGTCACCGGCATACCGGGCAAAGCTTAGCTGCTCCCGTGTGTAGAGGGTGTTTCTTATTTTCTTCGACAGCAATGAAGATGCTAATAAAAGAAGGAAACTGAACGACTTTGGTTTTACAATTTCAGCACAGTACGCTACGATGTATTTGCACCAGATTAATTTATACCATTGTTCGCACCACTGTCAGTAAGAAAGTCAATATAGGTACGCGGTTGTCCTTTTATTTAGGTAAAAATATGTTCCATGCGATGTCAAAATAAGGACAGACTTCTTCCTTACCTTGTTCCTTGTATTCTGGATTTTGGATTTTGTGCGGTTTAGCGTCCCAAAGCCGCTAAGGCTATGAGAGACGCCGTAGTGAAGGACTCCGGAAATTTCGACCACCTGGGGTTCTTCAGCGTGCACTGATATCGCACAGCACACGGACGCCACTCCGTTTCGCCTCCACCGAAACGCAACCGCCGAGGTCGGGTTTGAACCCGGGTACTCCGGCAGAGGAGTCGGGCGTCTTACCACTACACCACCCCGGCGGGGCTTTGTCAGAGGGAGTGGACATTTCATACGCTGGGTGTCACCAAATAACTCCTAGGTCAGAATGCCTTCTTGCCGACTGGAACAAGCGTGTCCTGGCAATGCGTAAGCAGACTTTGTTATGGTCCCAAGCAGTGAGGTGGAGAAAAAGGAAAGCAGGTAACTGCTCGAGTTCGTTCCGAAGGCGAACGTGCTTATTTCTTTTTTGTTAAGCCAGTTTCGTTTGAGCGCCAGCAGCTAGTCGGAAATTTCACCACATTTACTTTACCGTGAAGCATCCGGTGCCTTAATAAAACCATACTACTCGGGTCCGGAAATGGCGACGTTACAATGGGATGTGTCCACGAAGAACAAGGGGCGCCTGCAGGAGGCGCCCGCTTCTGTTCAGCTTCACTCGCTCGTTATCCAATTTCTAGGCCTTCAAGAGGCGAATTACAGTTTACAAATTCGACTTAGAGCATGAGCGTTCTTTCGTCTCCTGTCAGCTTGACCTAAGCTCACCGCATTTCTCTTGTGGTTCGAGCTATCTCCAACATTTTGAAGTCAATTTGTAATGGACGCTTAGATTGTTCGTTTTGGATGCTCTGTTTTGCAGATATTTAAACGCAAGTGTTTAAACAAGCAACAATAAAAATAATATGAACAGAAAACATAACAACCGTTGCTTCAACTGCGCCTTTACTTACGACCAGGTGTTATTGTTTTAGTGCTCTGGTTGCCTCGATGCCACAGGTAAATCGTTCGAAAGGATCATTTAAAAAAAAAAACCTGCACTTGCTCGGAGCATTCGCCTGAGAGAAAGATTTCACCTCGCGACGACCTTCTACATGTCGACGTCTTGTCCAACATGAAACTGTATTTCTGTTAATTTTAAAATAAAAAATATTATCTGCTGCCTTTGGCATCGAGAATTTGCTTTTTAAATGTTCATCAATGGGATTGCTGCTCGACATTAGTGTGGTGTGCACATTTCTAAAATCGCAAATATTTTCAAGGAATTCTTGAAAAACCAATCTCCTAATGACAGATACTTAAAACACTCGCAACAAAGTCGCTTGCACAAATCCGGCCGCAACAGATTCTTTTCTTGACGAAACGATATATTGTCACATCGGTTTTGAAATGAAAATTTTCAATACATATAGATTTATTTATCTTGTTCAGAGGTAATTGGTTCGTCATCGCTGCTAGGCTGGCTTATATTAGAATACACAATGTTATCTAGCCATCATGCCCATTGCTTTTGTGGTATTACGGGGGAAACGGTAATAAGAACGTTTAAGCAGGAATAGCCTGTACTTCCATTAGATGTACCTTTACTCTCGCAGCTCACCAGAACGCACAATTAGAAGAGTGAAGGGATAAATTATGTTACTTTTACGAGTAAATATTTAGGGAGAATGATATTGACAGATAAAAAGAACATTCCGTGACAACGGAATCCTGAAATGCACAAAGCGGTTTACAGCATTAAAGTAGCCGCCGTTTTGGTGCTATCAAAGGTTTATGGAGTGAACGTTAGATCAAAGATGTGTTTAAGTGTAATAAAAAATAGATATCAAAGGCTAAAATTCACGAAGGCTTCTTTTCGCGGATTATCATCATCCGGAGAACGTCTAAACAAATAATGTGGTACAAAACAACAAGTCACCTATTACATGCGTATTAAATATACGATGTCAAAAATACCGAGCGCGAAAATATTCGTGACACCATTTTCTATTCTTCGCAAAAGTTTCTGACTTGAACGAGAACAAATCTACAATGCGGTCCAACGGCGGCGTTCACTCTATTTGATTTTCGACGTTTTCAATATTGTTTTAAGCACCCAGATTATTGTCAAATTTGCGTTAATTCCAACGGGGCAAAAGGACAATTGATAACGATGCATTTATACCGAGAAAACGATACGTGAGCTTGTCTAACCCATTCTTATTTACAGAATTGTTTTCTCTACAAGCACTCCTTGTACACATAGCGACGGGGAACGCGTTGGTACCAAACAGCAGTAAATCTACAACGCTATCATTTAAGTGGTATTTTAACATTTTTTGAGCATCATAACTTACACTGGGAAGAAAGTACCCTTCCAGCATCTTGGAAACAATCACTTAAAATCCTACTGCCAAAGCCAGGCAAAACGCCTGTGTTTCAAAACCACCTCCCAGTTTCTCTAACATCTTGTCTGGGAAAGACCATAGAACATATGATGCTCAATCGGCTCGAGGCTCATCTTGAATCCGCAGATTTCGTTTCCCCTTCAACAAACTGGCTTCCGAAAAGGCGTGTCTACTCAGGACCTCTTTTTTTTTCTCCTCGCGCACAACTTCCATCCTCCGCCCTCTTTCCAGATCCAAGCCATTATGACCCTTGATGTTCGTAAGGCCTTTGATAACACTGACCATGATTTTCTCTTTAACATCCTGTCCTCTACTGACTGTGGTCTAAAGATGTACGGCTACCTCACTGCATATCTCCGAGACCGCACGGCCAAGTTCTGTTTCGCCAATTCTGTCTGTGATCCTTTCCCCCTTAACGTGGTACTCCTCAAGGTGCTATTCTCACCCTTTTTAACCATGGAATGGCTCCCCTATCTCCTATTCTAGCATGTATCCCAAACATAAACCGTACATTCCATGCAGCCGACCTCACTCTTTGGTGCACTTCTAGGATTCTTGGAGCCGTAGAGGAGACCCTACAGCAAGGTATCGCTGCCGTCGCTAGTATTCTTGACAAAGTAAGGCTACCTCCCGCACCTGAAACATCCGAATAGCTGCTGATTGCAAAAACTCGCTATAAACGCCAGCATACCATATAATCAATATTACAATGGCAGGTGTTCCCATCCCTCGTGTATCGTCTTGCCGGATCCTTGGACTTCATATTCATGAGTCAACTAATCACGCCAATGTTTCTACAACCGTTAAAGTTTGCATTATGTTTACGCATCTAGTTAGCCGCATTGTCAATAAGCACGCCGGACTACGCGAGGGTCATGTAACGCAGCTCGACCACTCATTAGCCCTCAGAAAAATTCTATATACAGCCATGCCTTACTCTAATCTGTCGCCAAAGACATCAGATTGAGGTTGAACTTCATATATTGTACAATGCTGCCCTTAACATCCCTGTACATACGTCCACGGAGAGGCTATACTCAACAGGGCTGTTCTTGCCCCTGGGAGACCTCATACAGCAACATCGAGAACAGCAAATGGCACGTCTTTCTAGCAACAAACAAGGACATTGGATACTTCAACAAGCTGCACTCAAACCTATCGACCTCTCTATCATTGCCCCTCTTTTCCCGCTACCAGATAACCTCAGAGTAACCCACATTTAGAAAAAAAAACGTTGCACCCGATACTAACCCAGGTAGACGTTCGGCTCGCGTTTCCCATCATGTTCATCCTACTGATTTCACGATCGTCTACACAGTTGCATCACGAACTAACGTCGGAGCAGCTGCTTACTCAATTGAGAGCTGCACCGAAGTATTGACGCATACCCTCGGTCCTTAGAAAGATCCTCCTTCTACAGCCACTCTCGAGACCTTACCAGTAGTCGCCAGAATTCAGGAACTTGCACAAGAACCCCCTAACTCTTCAGAATATAGAATATATACTGATTAAAAACAGGTTATACGGATATTCACACGGGTCGCATTCCTAACGAACTGCAAGATGGTCAACACAGAACGATCATCGAGCTACGTCCCAAAACTTGCACATTGAGATGGATTCCTGGTAACGCTGGAATCCCATGCAATGAGGTAGTACATCGCCTCACCCGCGAACTTAACACCGGGCGCCTGGGATTCCCTAGCCTTGTCCAACTGCGTGGGACGCCACTATTCACGACAAATAAGAACTCAACGTTCACTATGACAACATTAGGGAAATTCTTCGCAAGCTCCCTCTTCATGATAAATCCCTCACTACGACGCAAATACACACACTTAGTCGCATACAACTAAATACACTCCTTACTCCTGCGCGATCATTTCTATACCGAATCAGACATTCCCCCGCATGCGCAAATTTTTCTGAACACTGAGCAAACAGAAAACACTGCATATTTTTCTGCCCTGTTGCAATACTGTCACATCACTTTCCACACACCCCTCCGCCAACGTGGTGGGCTTGGTTAGGCTTTGACCAGATAAAAGAGCAGTTGGCCATTGGTGACTTTGGCCCAGGCCATTCTCGACGCTTAATAATTAGGTGCGTTGGATAAAGTTGTTTCCTCCTCCTCGCCTTTTTAACCTCAGTACGTTGTCCAATAATTACGCACGAAAAGTAAACCAACATGTACTCATCAATAACATCTTTACTTATGAGATATGAAAATACGCTGCACATTGCTGATGACAACAAAATGTATATTGTAAGAGATAAAGTGCGCGCTGCAGAGCGTAGCTTCCGTTTGCAATTAGAATCACACTGCAATAAGCGCACTCCAGTGTGCTTACTTTTTAATGCTGGCTCTTTCGTGCTGGCGTCGAGGCGAAATATATTAGATGCCGAATCAGTGGCGCCAATAGCGCAATATTCGGCTGCTACGAGCTTAGACAGGTAAAGTCACTGCATTTGAAGAGCAGATAAACACTGGCATTATGCGATCAAAAGACATTCCTTGTGATCAATAAAAGAAAGAAGGCATTGCTCGCTATATGATTTTATCCTTAGAATTAATTGTAGAAGCAAGAATACGCTGCACCTCAAATCAGCAAGTGTGAACCTTTCATAAGCGTTATAGTATAGCTAAAGTTAAAGCAGGACACGTAATGATTACTCTCGTATTCTATACCTCTTCTGTTAAACGCCACCGTCTACGAATGGCTCGAACTCTTTCTGAGAGCGGGTCTCAAGCGTTAAATATTTACGGTTTCTCTTTAATAGCGCCGCTTATTTTTTCTCTACTTTTGAACATTCTGCCTAAGAGTATTTACGACTTTTAATATTAGCTAGTTTTCCAAATACAGTTCAATGTTTGAACAGCTGTAATTATGAAAACTGAAGAAAGGTAATCTTTGAACAGGACCCTACCGTTAACAGAACGCGCCATTGAAGGCGTACTGAATTCAGATCCACCAGTCGCTACTGCTACTAAGTAAAAAGAAAACATTATCCTACAGGGACCTGTATTCGTTAACGAATTGTTTTATAGAGGCTGCGTATAGCGCATAATGTCAGCTAAAAATGCGGCTCTATATTCGATTCCTATTCATGTCGTGTCGAACAGGAACTATCTAAAAGGGCCGGAAAAACATTCATGACGTAAACGCACAAACAAAACTCAAAGTACGATAGCACGGGAGCTTGTGCTTTCTATTGGACACGTTATCTACAAGCATTCACTTGCGGGAGAGCAGGCCGTCATATTTCGATATCTTCTATCGTGACCTCATGGGTAGCAAATTAGTGCTGATTGTCTAGCCCGAGCGGAAAGGCCGATCATCTCCGTTTGACCAAAAACTTGCTCCCGTTGCTAGGGTGACTGCAGGTATCATGCTCCTCTTCATTCCCTTTTCGGATGATGGAAAGCAATGGTGGGCTCCGTGAACGGTGTGAGCCTCTAAAAGAAATCACAGTGAAGGCGAGCTTTATTTTCCGTGATTAGCAACCCTCCTTTTTCTTAGGCTTTCAAAGTGTTTTAGGTTTGGCCTTTCGCTTCCAGTGAAGTTTTGGATCGCGCATGCTGCTATCATACCAGTCTTGGCTTTTCGTTCGTCCTTTGATTTCCTTTCAACGTGACAATGTTAACGGCCCTGCTCTTTAGAAAATGTGGTACCGGCGTTAGTGAGCGAAAAAATAGAGAGCATGGCTCTTGCAGCGGATATCTGGCATGTGACATGGTGCTTCATTGACTAGCCGTCGAGTTGTGTGACATTTGTGACGATGAGCAATTTGGGATAAGAATTCGGTCTTCGAGGACTCTGGGATACCGAGTTAGACACACTGCTTCTAAGCCAAGCACACATAAATATGCAGGCTTTATACCCAGCTGAGGTTGTCTTTCGCATAACATGGCAGCTTACGATGGTACAATAACAATTATGTGTTAGTTAGCAGAACCGCAATATAAAGCAATTTTATATACGCCAGAAGCAAAGTGCATTTACGCGAACAAGGTCCATGACTGGAGTCGCAAACGGGAGCCATGAACGCGGTCTTGTTTTCTCTCAAAGCGGATCCTAAATATGTGTGTTCCGTGACGTGGTTTCATGACATCAAGAAGCCGTCTACAAATAAGTGTCCGGCTTAGTCAATTTCCAACTGCCACCCGTACCTGCGTCTCACCAGTGTAAGTTGACTTGTCAAACTCGGTAAAACTTTGCAAAACTCTCAATCAGTTTGTCAATAATGACCCGCCCAGCAAAGCCATGCCGCTCTTCGCTAAGCTGTGATTTCATATGGTCTTTGGATTCAATTTCCCCACACGACTCCCAGAGTTAGTAACGCATAGACCCAAACGACATAAATACGAATTTAGTTGCGGTATTTCACAACGTAAAGGAGTCATAGACGAGTAACATTGCCTAGAACTACGCATGCGCCCAAGCCAGGGCATTTCAGGCTTTGGTAATTGGGAATCCAAGGGGCAGCAAGCCGGCGTATTCTTCCTTCTGGCTCTCTTTCTCCAGCCGCCTTGTCGAGCCCATCTTCATGCCATGGATCTCATCGACATCGGCAAACGTCCTCCTTCACGAACGGGACGATCGCTCGGTGGCCCAGGGTAATGTTACGGACGAGAAAGCAGCTGCAGAGGCGCGGGCTGCAGCGGTAGCGCTATGTCAGCTGCAATTCAATAAATCCTCTGTCATCGACCCTATTCTCTCTCTCTCTGTTCTCTGTGTACATCGGCTTGTCGCCTCGTAATGATATCTTCGGCATCGTAATGTTTTCACAATTTCCAAATGATCCCTGATATGAGCACGGAAATGGGGCTAAAAGTTTTTCGAGCAAGCTTCGCTCACTAGTAATCAAGAACGTCACAATACTATAAAAAAACCTCATGGCATTGCAACTGAAATATGCACACTCAGGACGTCGCCTGCAACGGGCAAAAGGAGAATGCAAAACACCGCACTTATTCAATTGTGGGGCTTACTCTCCCGTCAGTTACGCATTACAGTGATTGTAGCGAAGCCGGGGGAACTTACTGTATTTGTTATCACGTACTCCAGTCTTGAGTAAAAACGCATTGAGGTATATTAGCCATAATATTATATTCATAATTTAGAAATAGCGAAATACAAGCATCTCTTGTGTTATTTGACTTCCTGAGTTGTATGGTGGTGCATCCTCTATATGCATTAGGTCTGAATTTGTGACGGTGCCCGCTCCAGACTCCGTGTACTTATGCTTTCTCACTTTAATGCTGTGAGGTTCTCCTTTCAAATGACTTTTTTTTTAGATTTCTAGCATATATCTACAAAGCCGCTTTAAAAATTATATATAAATTGGTTACTACTCAGAGTCTGATAGCCTCGGTTTCGCAATATACTCGTTGATTCAGCATAAAAAGCTGATTTATGTATATATTGTTACTTAATCATCAGGCGATGCACGCATATGATACCAATAATGCCTGCGTTTTGTACGGCGCAGTCTCACAAGCCGCACAGACCATTTTCTCACAGTTCATAAATCAGTATTCTGGAAATAAAAGAGGGAATTTTTCATTTCCTTGCAGAGCATAAAAATCTCCTTAAGGCGAGTGAAAAATATGGAATTCTTTCTCTAACGGTTACTTTGAATACAATATGCTAAAATATCGGCCGAAATTTGATTGCAGTTTCGAAAAGTATTATTCGGTGGAGGGTATTGTGATATGGTCAGCATACTTGTGCACTTTAAACTGCACAGCAATTTGCTAGCGTCATTAAAATAAATACGCATGAAAATCTGTCCAACAACACACCTGGTTGGCTCACACAAATCATTACAAGTTTACATAGGAACTGTACTAACAAATTTACCCGCCTGAACTCAATCTGTAGTCAGAATTTAGGTATTAGATAAACACTACGCAGTTCCTGAGATCACATCTCCAACTGCGCTAAATTCCAGTTCATTCCTTAGCACCTTTTATCGCCAGCTTGTTGGTAGGACCTTGAGGAGTTGGCGTTGTCAGCTACTGCGTGAGCGCTTGTCATACTTTTGGCGTCCAGTTTCGAATATAGCCCAGAGATTCTATATGCAGATATTTTGGGTTGAAATCTCTTCCATGGTATTATATTTTTATCAAAGGGACATTCAGACTTATTAATCAAGGATTTCTATAAACGTTTATGAATTATACTGAGGTGTTCACATTGCTCCATTGCTGTACAGTACCGCATATCTTCATTGCACACAGCTAGATATCGTTAAATACCAGCCATGATACCATGACATTATTTTCGGAGACAAACTCAATTACCAAGATTTCTGCATAACGGAAGCAGCAGGCGAGTAGACCTCGGCCCAAAACGAAGAAATTATTCGCGTCTCCCGGGAGTGAGATTACTGAGCGGTATTAATATTATCCGCAAAATTAAGTTGTTTTGCTCTTCCTTTAGTGACCGTCTTTCGTAAACATGGTATAGGATGTTTTTCGATCGAGAAGCATATTGCGCCAATCACATATTCAATTTTTGTTTATAGCCTCCTGTCTCTTTCTAACGAAGGAATGTATTCAGTAAACATTGCGACAGTGATGGAAGTATTCATTACCCCATTTCCGGGCTGCGACACTCATTCTGTAGGGTTTATTCAGCATCGCCGACATGTGCTAGCGCTTGTTTCTGTAGGCGCGTTTAACAGCAGCGCTCCTTTTTTTCGGATTGCAAGAACATGTTTACTTTCCTGCGCTCTAGATGCTTCTCATCACTTATAAATATTCACGAATAACGGAAGTCATCGACATGGAACGTAGCGTTAGATAAAATGACGTCATAAATATTAGCAAAGGATGCAGCGAGTGCCTAGCTTCACGATGATGTTTTTAATGAGACGAACATTTCGGCTGCATTTATTTAAATACCATAATTACTTCACACCGACATGAGTAAAAATGCACTAAATATGTGAAAGCTGCATTTAAAATTAACTCCCTTAAATGCAATCTTAATGCTCTATTTGTCGAAATGAACGCAAAATGATGTGTTTGTTGTCTTAAAAGAGGGCAAGAATCCTAAAGGTTCGTCGTCATCATTATATTTATGCCATTTATTTCTCATCTTTAGACCGTGAACTTTTAAGTTTTCACCGAATTACTATTTACTACAACAGGAATAAAAAAACCTGCTACCGATTACAGCTAAAAATACTTTTTTGGATATGAGCCACAACAAAAAACACAGACGATTTTCTTCTGTTTTCCTTTTCAATGGGTAACAATCCTAAGAAGCACTTGGAAAAGTAGCCGGTCGATTTTCAACTCAGGACTACGCGAATATTATCCTAGGTTTTCCTATTGCCTTTCTCGTATCTCGTCTGAATTTGAAGCGCAGAAATCTGACTGGTCAAGGTTTTCATAATCACTAGTTTTTCAGTGCAGATGTCTCGCAGAATAATGTACTCCTGACGACATATCAAATTAACGTGAACTTCTGACAATGCATGAAAGAGACATGATCTTGTATGTTGTTGTGGCGCTTAAGCACCGAAATGCAGCAAGGACCCAGTTTAGCCATGCTTATTAACACGGAATAGATTACTAATTATTAATCTTAGAAAACCCGTATGCACCCAATATTTAGGTTTCTGTTTTACCCTTTTTTTGCACACTAATCTTCCTTTCAACACTGCGCGACATTAAAGGCACAAAATGTTTACGCGCTAAACTTTTTTTGTAAAGCTAGAAACAAGTAGGCAGTACCAAATTGTGGCGAAACTCGTAGCAAACAACGTAAACGAATGTGCGCCAACTTATCGAAACCGATGTCTTCCACTCCTTCTTAAATTATATTTCACGAACATAGAAGCACGGCAGTTAACTATACTCAGTGAAGCACCTGCACTGACCGTTTGTGTACAAACCTTAGCGACACTCTCGACAGATTAGCTTACATAGTATATATGTCTGTGGGAATTTTTTAATTCATTCGTGCAATATTTATATGAACACCCGGCACAAAATTTGCTGTCCTGACATTTCCAGCTGCTTTTTGTTATTTAGTTTTGTTAATAGAAAAGAAAATGCGCTCCGGCTCAGCCCCATAAATATGAATGAAAATGCAAAAAACAGAGTCGCGTTTAGTTAAATGATCGGTAATCATTTTCTTCGCATCTGCGTATCCAGGACAAATAAAATGCAATAAAACGTATGAGTAGGCATAAGCGAATATCTCCTTTACGTAACCGATAAGTAACTTCACCATGGAAATGTCATTGTTTTATGTCTGCAATAATAAGCAACCACAATTTGTAACGAACTGTGTGGAGTTGTATTTTCTCAAACTTTTTGCAGCATTCGAATGAATTGTTACTGCTTCATAATAGGCGAAGCCTGAAATGTATAACAATAAACAGTACGAGATTTACGTTATCCTGCACCTTCACCTGCTATAAGCTATGCTAACGACAGAGTCCAATGCTCAAGCATTGTAATGACAGTGTCCTAATTACAATGAATAAGGGCACCAGTAGACGTTTTCTGTGCCTTTTACCAAGTGCAGCACTCATAGGAACGGTTTTACTTCCTAGCCTTATAAATACAATCGCGGCGAATATTACATTACCATAGTACAAGTCAAGGTACCAAAATAATACCAACAGTGTTCTGATTTTTGATACCTCACCATATGACTTTGAACTTTTACCTTAATTTTCGGCTTTGTATTTTCCGTGGCTTTTCTCTGTGAGCTTTAGCTGCAACCGAGGAGTATTAAAGAACCAAATCAAAATATGACTCCACCAATAAATATAATTCTACTGAGTTTTTATGATAACAATAGTCAACGAGACGACGTGCGTGACAAAATGAAAACACGCAGGGAAAAACAGAAAATGATAGAGATGTCAGGACGAAGACAGCTCCGAGCTTGCAACAATAATGTGTGTGATGCACGCATATATTCGCTTTGTCCAAGCCGTTGTCAGATTAAACGCAGGATTCCCACAACACCTAATATTTAAGTCTCTGAATGTATCTTCAAACAGATGCCCACTAAGGTGTAAACGTCGACATCCACGCATAGCGTAGGCAGAAAGTAGGTGTGGTACCTTGCTTTCACACGCTGTCGCAGTGCCTGAAAAACAGAGGCCAGCAATAGGACGTGAAAGTTTGTTCCCTGCTCAACAGATGATTTCAAAATTATGTAAAATGACTTCAGCACAGGGAAACCTGCAGCGAATCTTCGCAAGAATCTTAGGTGGCCCTGTGAGAAATGCGCATAAGGCGTAGCATGTCAAATCACTTTAAATTTGTAAAAAAAAGAAAACCTATCTTGGCCAAACTGCGCAATACATGGACGATAGAATACGAAAACATGCAAACAACTTAAATGGTCGTGAAGGAAAATTTTCGGTTGGTTTATGGGGTTGAAATTTAGACCATTTGGGGTTCTTTAAAGCGCGACTGGCATAGCAAACCTATACAAGCGCTTTGCTTTTCGGTTTGGACGAAAAGCAGCAGTTGCGACCTGGATTCGATCCTGCATTCTTGGGCACACCAGTTGAGCGCCCTAACCACTGCACCACCATGGCGGAGTCTGGAGGAAACTATTTTACATGCTTTCCGGTTACCCGCTTTCAGCTGTGTTCTCCTCACCTTGAGAACGTTTATTTCTACAAAGAGCAAAGAATGTATAATTCGAGGAATTGTGGAACGGAACAATATAAAATATGGGGGGAGTTCATCTCTCAGTCCCGCGCATCTATCACTATCTGCGAACAAAAAGGTCACCTATTTTCCTATGCTTTGACCATAACCAGAGCCTGAACAAATTGTGTATTTGCCTGAATTATTGACAATTATCTTCATCGGATGTTTAGCGCCGCAGTTTTCATCTAGTATTCCTCCCTGTCGTGTTTTGCGCCTTCGTCGTTTCAAACTTTTACCTTTACGCTCAACTCACTGCCTTAATGAGAATAATAAAAATTAACTTTGTTTGAATATTTCTTCTCCGAAGTATTTTTGAAGAGCTTCAGTTTGAAAATAGTACCGCTTCCCAAGCTGTGTGCACGACCTGGCAGTAAGATTGGTAATTTTTATAATCTTTCTTCTATCAGCTATCTGTTAAAAAAGCCTTCAGCCTACTAGGGTGTTTTGATATAAGGTAATATAAAAATATATCTGGGTATATCAGATCGATGATGCAGTTGTAAAAAAAAAAAACAGGAAGAAATTGTTTTTGCTTGCCGTTAGATTACCGATTGCCGCTGGAACGCATAAAATGTTTTGTCATGAATCATTTCACAGCCAGTGAAGCCATTTTCGCTATGCGCTTACGGTACGATTCTTATATCCCAAGTCAGATATCGCAAGTTAAAATGAAGATATGATTAGGTTTTCTTCCTGAAAACAGTATATTTTGAAAAAAAAAATATTTTATGTTTGTTGGGATCGTTTGTAGGTGATGCTTTGTATTAAGGATTCTAAAGTCCATCTTTACAAGAATATTTGTTTTACATTTTTTCGCATTTTTTTGCACTTTGGTGCACCTTTTCTTTGTGATAATATTCGTTAAAGAAACTGTTTGCGTTTAAATAACTGCAAATAATGAATACAAAAATTTAGCGAGAAGCAGTTGTTACCGTGAGAAGGCATGCTATACGTTAGAGTTTCTATCCCACACAAAATGGCTATGTCTGTGCAGAAAAATTTCTAAAAATGGACAAGACGTTTCAGCAAAACTCATCACACAAAAAAGGGATGCTAGCTGCTCCCACCTTACTTCCCTTTGTAAGCGTTCCTAGGATTAGCATATCAAATTATATGACTAAAATAATGAAGTCACTTTAGTGCCGCGATGTTTGTACGGAACTTACTCAATGGCGGCCCGGAGATGAATTGCCTTTAGGCGTAATTTGTTTCAGAGGAGCCTGAGAGCATTCAACTTCTGTGAAACTGAGTTGGGAGCCTCTTGCTTATGAGGTCGCAGTATCGGCTCCGTGTAACTCCGAAGAACCAAAATTAGCAGCACTTTAATATAAAATTTCAAAAAGCGTCTTGTCGAGGTCCTCGAGAATATGTCTTTGGTGCTTAAATATTGCCTAGCATTGCAATGTTCGAACCCTACTTCATTTTTCGTTTGACACTTAGATCACAAAAAAGACGACAGATTGACGCAATTTATTTTGTGCTTACTTGTAGCACTGAGTGACCTACAACGCATGTGAACTATTTTCACATAGTTGGGACGCTGCGGGGTGTATAAACATTTGCTAGCACACTGACGAAAGCCTCGTTTAAAGTTGCACAATTCAGTTTATTCTGCGCGTTAACGATGCAGCGTCAGCGTATTCAGCGGCGAACCATTAGAAGGCACTGTCGCTGTAGAGGTTTCAGTTCACGTGCAAAGCTAAAATTTCCTCAGTTTAGTAATGCTCTGCCACATTTGCTTGTTCGTTTATATCCATTTCCACCTGATGTGCTCACCCAGCCTTGCACAAGTGTATGTTGGTGGCAGCGGAGTGAAATTAGGGAGAAAAATACGCGTTGTTTAAACGAGGCATGGCATTTTCAACCCAGAATGAACGCTTATTAGCATAAGTCAAATTGCGCAAATTCTTGGCTAATAATTCCACACACGAACGAAATTGCATACAGGGCTGCAGACTCTGCGGAGTGGAGCTTTAAACTCCTAATATGTGCCTCTATGATGTTATTAATGCATGCATAAGCAAGAAAATGAAGGCAAATAATTTCTGTGGTTTATGTTGATAGGTTGCGCTATTTTTATGCTATTGTTCTCATGTTTATCCAAACTTGGCACTGAGATATAATCTAAAAAAAGGCAAAATGAATAAAGAAATCCTATCAGGGATTATTAGTCATATTTATTTCCATGCACATGAAGGTAGTCAGTGAACGTACGAGTAGATGGAGTGGAGAGCGCTAAAGCTTCAGACAATAAAGGTACGTGATAAAGCCACATAACCGCAATCTGCGACGGCCTATGGTAGAGGTTCTTTATTTCCAGGTTTCCTCTTTATCGGCCTTGGGCACGAATGATGACGGCTTACATTTAGATGCGTATAATATTTTTACATTATATATCAAAATAACATGAAATAAGTAAAGACGGATAAAGATTTAGAATATGAATTGTACGGAGCTACCGCAGCTCTCCCAGCCAAAAGGCTCGCAAGGAGTACCCTCAGATTCGAGACAATCTCCTAATTCCTCTGCTCTTCGCTTATTTGGCAGGCCCTATCATTGGAAGGTCTTCTCCTGACGCACCAGTAGCCTGTAGTCTCTTAAATAGGCGCACCACCGTTCCTTCAGTGGATCCCAAATCACTCGGTAGCACACAATGAAAGAAAAAGATGCTAAATTGCATGTGAAGCTGGTACCTCGTGACCAGACAAAATATATGCAGGAAAAATGAACACTAAAATCCTTGTCTGCGCTAGCAGACGTGACCCGAAGAAACACAGGACAAGAAAATCGATACTAAACCTAGCGCTCGCGCAACCTCACGTGATCATACACAACACATCTTGAGAGAGCACAAACCAGTTCGGATATCAGCCCAATCGAGGCGGTATTACACACACACAAAAAGCAATGGCTTTTTTTGTCTCCGTTTCTCACGAACGCTGTTGCCCGACCGAACCTGAAATGCTGTAGCGAGAGCGGAACCATCCACGCACCACCATTTGGACAAACTTAGCTCAGGCCAATGACGGGCAAATATTATTCTTCTCTGCTCAGCGCATTATTCATGAGATGGCACCGGCTCAACCGTGAGCTGCAAAACAAAACACGAAAAGGGACGGTCGGTCGGGATGCACAACGTCTACACTAAGACAAGCTGCCCCATGCTTATAGCTTTGCTTGCTCTATCCTGGGGTGCCGTTTATAATGCTATGCCTTCAAGGAAATTATACCTTGGATTGTCCAGCAATTTACGTTCTCGGCGAACAGAGGGGGCGGGGGTGGGAGTTGCAGGAGCACGACACCGAGTTAACGCTGCCAAAACAATATATTTCCCGTGTACTAAATAAAGTCCAGCCAAAAATTCGACCACGGCGACACATGGTTTGCCGGCCGACTGGAGCACATTTCGCCTTCTACGTGATGGTATCGAGCTAGGTGACACAACATCACATCGCTGTTTCAAGCTGTAGATTTCGCAAAAAACGCGCGAGCGCTGCTTGTATTAATGTAACATCAGAAGGCACAGATACATGACACACTAACTGTTAACACGCTTTCGAAGTCGCTTACAATTCCCATTGTGTACGGGTCGAGAAGGTATCACTTCTTACGGTTGCTTGGTGCATAATAACCGCAGACGCTTAAGCGCCATAAAAACTCATATAACTAACCAACTAATTATTGAACTCTTGAAGTTATGATCTGTCTGTCATGCGAAAGCAAGATGCGCACGCGCAGTGTACATTCTCTCGCCCACCCTGTCCATTGTTTTGAATACTTAAAATTTAGGGTGTAATATCACATATTTTATTTACATAATCAGGTGTTATTTAGTTCTCAGTGCTTCAAGCTCGAGATGAAAAGCTAAGCGTCAGGCAAATACAGATAAGTTAGCTCTTTCTGACGCGAGGGGCGTCAGTGATCACCAGTGTGCAGACGGCCCAGTCGATCATGCCGAAGACATAAGGAAGGAACATCGCACGACGAATTGCAGCCGGAAGCGCTCTTGTGCCATTCCTATTTGCAGCCATTGTTTGAGAAGAATGTGGGAGGTAGCTACGTACTGTCTTTGTTCGCTTCATTTTTTCAGTAAGCGAAAACTCAACATAGTCTTTTTCTGGAGCCAAAGGTGTTTGAGAACCAACAACACACACACACAAAAACAAAACAGAAAATATTTATGCACAAAACGTTTGATCGAAGAAGCACTTACTTAGTACACCATGCGATCATCCTGAAACTGTACACGGAGGAGGCGTTCAGTCACCACAACCGTTTCTCAATACCTTCGAAATCTCTACATATTTCTCAAAATTATCTACAAGAATTCACATGTCCCCGCCTCAGCGACTCCCGCAAAGAATCACTTTTATTTCCTTGGAAATAAAACGCTAGCACTATCCATCAGTATTTTAGATGAGAGACATTAATCATCGGGGGACTGCATTATTTCGGCACCCTTATAATCGCCACTGATAGGACGATGCGTCTACGTCATCTCATATCAAGTCATTTTTTGTTTTGACCGCAAAATATTGGAACTGCCGAAGCTGTGACTCATCTCGACAACGCGCGCTTCAAATCATTCATTGAAAATATAACTTGATGTAAGCCCACCCCTCATGTAATGCCTCTCGTGGGCCTTTGAGGCACTAATAAATAAATAAATAAATAAATTATGCCCACTGACAGCTGTGACATCGTTCTGTTGTTGAACGGCGAACGCTTCATAGCTCCGCTTCGTCACTGTCGTCCGGTGCGCCCTACACCTTGCTAGCATTCTTTGTGCCTTGGTGCGCTACGGAGAGGCGTTCGATTCCATTTCGATGCATGTTATATGGTTACGATGCAGGTTATAGCGCTGGTACGCTGTAGCAGTCGCCAATAAGAAACTAGCTTCAGGAGGCGATTCAGCGCCTTCGACAATGGTGTTCAGATGCATTTGCGATGATGCCCCTAGCGCGAGTTAATTTCCCACTATAAAGTGTATTGGCGTCATTGAGCATTAGTATTCTGAAGGCAACTAGCACGTTGAGCATGGCTAGATAGTAGCCTGTACGCGCATCGCGTTTAGGCGCCACGCCCAGGGCACTAATTATAGTTTTTTTTTTCAATTACGGGCAAACTGGGAAGAAATTGTCCAAAAAATTAGATGGTCTCCTAGAGGTCTCTTATGACGAGAATTAAGAAAGCCTGCCCTTCCTATCCTACCCTTTCCCTCTCACCGCTTACCAGTTATTGGCGTTCGTTATAGTGCTACATATAATTATGATTGTTTTATAGGAAAGGGAAAGCGCTGTATCTGTCACTCTTTTTTCTGACCAGGATTGTGATTTCATTCCACCATAGAAATTTAATTAAATATGTGAATATCACAGTTCCACGCACCAAGATCTTCCCACCCTAAGCAAAGGGCGGGAGAGGGCTAACAAGCTGGTGCTCCTGCCCTTGCTCACCAATACGTTGTTCTGATGGGTACCTTTTAAACATTTTGGTCACCAATTTGACGGGCGGTGCACGCACGGTGGGGAGATGTCTGTCACTTACCACATGGTGTGTCCCTGAGAGAAGAATTCATCCCTACCTCTTATCCTTAACTCCACACGAGAGAATTGGGAGGAGACCCCGTCCGACAGTTGCACTCTCGAGGCAAAAAAGGCCTTTAGGCAGCGCACCCCTTATGCGTCAAAAACCAGTAGAGTGTGTTTCTAGGTATCACACCTAGTGACTGTACCTCTCTGTATATATACCAATAAATGTTAACACCACCACCACCATCACTCCTGTCACGTGGCGTTCCTTGATGCGTGTTCAAGTGTGGGATTGCAGATGACAGGAACACTAAACAAGAACACACCTCGCGGAATATGACAAATCTTGAGCACAAATCTCGCGCATGGGATTTAAAAGCGGTGGCACGACGATTGCGCTGAGGTGGAAGGCAACTAAAGTGTAGAAAGTCTACGTGGTGGGTCTCATACGCTCAGAGATGAACAACAAGATTCCTGCCTTCGGTAAGACTACTCCCAGTCCACCCAATTTCCTAATAAATTCAAAGAAATTACTACATATCTTAAGGACAGCCATCGCCGCTTTCCGGAACCTTGTAAAGGTCTGTGAATAGATTTGTGAGGGCCTGGGCCAATATGGCCTCGGTCCAAACACCTCCTTGCAGAAAGAGTAAATAAATGTTTTTCACCACAACCACCTGTCTTCCCGACCACTACAGAACAGGTAAAAAATTGCCGGAATGCGTTTACTCATGCAGGTGTTTTACAGCATTGGTCTTCACCAGCTCTCTGTGAATAAGTGTCAAAGGGACGTCTCCGATGCTCTTTTTGACGAGCTTGGGTAGAAGCAGTGGCTCGCTCAGTTAGAGGCTGCTGCTTAGCATGTTTAGAATGAAAAAGTGTATTTTTTTCTCTGCAGCATAATAGGCTTTTAGGGCATGTCAACGGCACATATACTGAACTAAAGGTGCCTTCAAAATGAAACACTAAGACGGTGAAAGAAATAACTAGGGTACCAATGTGAACTAGGAAGCATATGAACAAAACGTACCGTAAAGCGAGTAATGAAACTATATACAGGATTGCTCTTAAGATTATTAGATTGCTGAAAATGCGAACTACTTTCTATTGCGCTCATTTGCTTCTCCCTGCAGTGCGAAGCTACAGTGCTGTGGCGCTTTTTGTCAACCTCGCTAAATGGCCCAACGCGTCTGCCTAACAGGAGGTTTGTTGTCTTTTTTATCTTTTGAAGTTCAATCTGCACATTTGCAAATGCTCTCTTTGCCCGGTATAAATTATACTGTCGTACTGGTTTGTTCACTTTTCGGTCAATTTATTACTTACTGTCGCTGTTTTCCTTTCTTTCAGCTGACTCCGGCATGCTAATGCTAAAAAAAAGGAGAATTACAAACCCTTTCTTGGAAGAAATTGATGTTGTGAACAGGTTGAAGTAGCTAAGCGGGTGGCAAAATCTCCACGCTTTTGAGAAAAGAGGTCTCATTGAACTGAGTGAATACAAGTAAATTGCGAAGTGCCAACTTTTAGGCGATGAATGCTTTGACAATTCTTTGGGCGCTGACTAATGCATAAATACCGGGAAAGCCAAAGTTCCAAGTGCACTTTGATTTGAGACGCCAGAATATAATTGACGGGAACACAAATCAATGGGTATTACCGGCGGTAAACTAAACCTAGTAGAAGGAAAACTTCTATTCTATGCAAACAAGAGGTGAAATAATTTTCAGCGCTAATTCAGTTACTAACAGGCTGTGCGGCATCCTGTCATAAGTAAAGTTTATAATAATACAATTATATATGGAGCTGACATTTTCACACTGCTGTTCTGCATGACACAAACATCCCGTATTATGGCATCCGCTGGAAGAAGCGGTGTTAATTGTTTCTTCCGCGCAATGCCTAGGCATGCAAAAACACCCTGAGACATTTGTGAGGAACATACGCTATCCATTTATTTCTTTCCATAGATGAAACAATGGAATTATCTCGCAAAACTTCAATATGCAGAAAAAATAATTTAGCAACATTATCAGGGTAATATTTACGTATAGTCTTTCTTTTCACCAGTGGATTACACTATATACATATCAAGGAGTCTGAAACAAGGTTGTTTCCTAGTGATGAGTCCCCGGGAAGGTTCAGTGCACACGACGGCATTAGCGGACAGCACCACACGCTGCTGACTCGAAATACGAGCAAAGCCTGCTAAGCATAATGACTGGCTATTCGTACATAGCTAGACCGGTGTATTGTTCGTAGAAAAGAAAGCCAGAAACAACAAAGGATGAAAGCAGGGATGCGAGCGGGAATGACGCCGAATCTAAGTGAGATGATGGCGAACAAATGGCAGATGAGCAAAACATGTTGAAGGTACACAATGGAATGGAAGGAAGGCCTATGAATCGGCCTTCCGAGAGATACCTTTGGGGTTCCGGTTGCGATGGCAGAAACGTGACGGCCAGGAGGTTGCTCGCATCTGGTTCGCGCGAGTGCGTCAAAAAAAAAAGTACAACGGGGAAGCCTCCCGGGCCATCAAGCATGCGTCCACATTGAAAGCCTTTGGCTGCTGACTGCTCTCACGTCTCCCAGTTTTGTTTACACTACCCGACGAACATAGAGTACAAAAACATTGGCCAAAATGCGCGCGTATTAGCAAAATGAGCAGGGGAATTCGACTCTGTCACAAGACACCCAGGCTCGCTCCAAGGTTTTGCCAGTCCGCCATCACGTATTCACCACCTGCCGCACCAGGACTGACCTCGTGCATAACAAGCCTGCTCCAACGTATCAAAGCCAACGTATCCTCGTACTTCGGATAATTTGTATTTTAGCATAGCCTTTGTACCATTGGTGTCGTGAAGATGAAAAATTTGTATTAGGAGTTGCGTAAAACGTCCGATAAACATTACGTTTATGGTCAGGAATCTAAATACAATGTTGTGTTTTGGTTCTGAAACAGAAGCACTGAATGGCGTGGCTATTCGCTCGGCCGATTTTTACTGAGCTTTTGTGAATAGCTGCGCCACCTTTAAAAGCAGTGATTTGTGTGGCTATTAATTCGATCAACGCCCACGAACCTTTTGTGAATAGCAGAGCCTCCTTTGATGCTGATAATGGTTTTTGTAACATTTCCAACGTCGTTGACTCTACTATAAGCTACAAATACAGGGACGTCTCAACGCACCTATTATCTTAGGTGGGCCGGTGAAGGTGAAAATCATGGTGGAATAATTCTAATTGCTGGCGCAGAAATACTTTAAATATTCATATATATATGAGAGAAGCCTTTGCAATATGGGTGCAATCAGGTTGAGAGTGACGATACATCCGAAAATTTTCAGGGTATAAATGTGGAGAAAATATAGGAAATTGTTATGAGATACATACTGTGGGATTCGGGCTTGCTGCGGCTGCCCTTTGCGCGGCCGCCACCCGCTTCCCAGTTCTCCCCGTTCCCTTTCTCCCGCCTGAGGCGGTGGAGAGGGGCTCGGACCACTTGTCACTGTCGTTCGGGCCACAGCTCCGCCCTGGCGTCCCAGTGGCTGTTCTCATTGGCGCCTTTTGGCGGGAACACGGCACCGCTTCGAGGGCCGTGCTTGCGCGACCCTCCGAGCGGAGCTCAGAGAGAGACCCCTCCGAGACATCGCAAGCTGCGTACGCAACTGTTCTTGTCTTCCGGCCTTTGTCCGCGCAGACCAGTGTGTACTCGAGTTCGTCTGCTCCGGGTCTTACCTGAGAGCGAAGCTCGAGCCTGTCGATCGTGATCCAACGATCCGCGACAGGCGTACCTTGCGGTGGTTGCCCAATCTCTCTCAAAGGAACCCTTTGGTTACTGCGAGAGAGAGATCACAGCACGCCCTTGCGTGCTTGCGGCGCGCACTCCGTGTCACTTCGTGCGCGCAGGGGAGCCTAGCTCCTCGCGCGCTCCCTTGACACGGTGACTACGAATGTGTGTGTATGTGCGTTTTGTATATATGTGTATGTGTGTGCGTACGTGCGTGTATGTGCGTTTGTAAATATGTGTGTGCGTATGTGTGTTTGTAAATATGTGTATGTGTGCGCGCGCGCGCGCGTGTGTGTGTGTGTGTGTGTGTGTGTGTGTGTGTGTGTGTGTGTGTGTGTGTGTGTGTGTGTGTGTGTGTGTGTGTGTGTGTGTGTGTGTGTGTGTGTGTGTGTGTGTGTGTGTGTGTGTGTGTGTGTGTGTGTGTGTGTGTGTGTGTGTGTGTGTGTGTGTGCCGCTGGAGGATGGCGTTTCAATAAACGTCTCTGTGAACTTGGAGGTTTGTGTCCTTGCAGCGAAGTGCTCTCCTCCCAATGGAGGTTGAGTGCGCGCTGCGGTGTTTCAGTGTGCGCGTGGTGACGGCTGATCGGGGCTTCGGCTCGCGTGACGCTCGAACCCGCGGTGGTTGGTGGCCTATGTCCACGTAGAAACCACAACTGGCGCCCAACGTGAATTGTCCTGGCTCTTTCCGGTCTCCTTGACGATCAAGCTCATGCGCCATGCCTGCCGCCCCCTGCGCGGCACTCGGCAAAGGCACTGAAACACGTTACATGGTTCTTCGGACCCCCCTGCGGTGCGAACGTTGACCATATGCCTCCGCTGTTTCAGCTTTACGCCGTTGCGGAAGCAATGTGCGCGACGCCGCCGCTGCCGGCATCTCCGCACAACAGCATCCGTACCCCGCTTGCAGTCATTTCTGTTCGGGGAACGGCGAGGCGTCGGCCGGGCTCCCTCTGGAAACCGCACCGACAGCGCGCTCAGTTGGCTGATGCGGCTCCGTGAACTTGCGAGCCGGCTGGAGCGCCATTCTCTCTTGGTACAGCATTTCGACTTTTCGGTGCAGTATCTACAGGGGAGAACGAACGTGGTAGCTGACGCGCTATCCCGTGCCCCACTCGCCCGCGGCGGCGTCTTTACGCCGGCAGGCGAAGGGGGCGAAACAGCGGACGAGCTGCAGGCTTTGTGAGCACATCTGAGACGCCGATGCCAGCGGAAGTTTTGCTGCGAACCTGCGGGGGGAGGAAACCAGGCTCTCCTTTGGGATGACTGGGATCGTTTCAGCCATGAAGAGCTACGTCGGTCCAGCAAAATGACCCGTTTTGTCGCGATGTTAGCGACGGTCTCTGGGAGACGAAGCGCCGTTACGCTGCTTGTATTGCAGCGGGCGCAGCGCCGTTACGCTACTTGTATTGAGCGGGCGCAGGGGGGCACGAGCCAGCGTGTGTCGCGGCGTGCCCCGGGGATTCATGTTTGCTGGGCCATGACGGGCTCGCGCTGAAATACAAGCCACGGACCACGGATGATGAGTCCATGAACCATTTGAAGTGGCTATTCCCCAATGTCTGAGCGGCGCTCTGTTGCGTTTCTCTTACAACAAACCATTGGCTGGTCATCTGAATGGCTCCAAGGTTTCAAGAAACTGAGTCAGTCGGTGACTACAGCCCGGCATGAAGCGCGACATTTTCCGCTGTTGCCGTTCCTGCCATGTCTGTCAAATGGAGAAGTCGAGGGGTGGCAAGCCACCGGGCATGACGAAATCAACTGACAGTGTGCGTCCGTGGCAGATGGCCACCTGCGATTTCATGGGGCATTTCCCCAGTAACAAGCAGGGGCTCATTGCTGGAGAATCCCCCTGTGGGGAAAGCCAGCCGTGCCTACATTGCAGACCTGAAGGCCTATGCGTAACGGTCTGACAAGCTTGCGCTGGTGCCCATTGTCACCACAGGCAAGCGCCGAGGCACACCCGATGCGGTGGAACGCAGCAGTGCCCCGCACCGGTACAAGGTGAGGCGACGGTCACCTATGTGATTGATGCCGGACGGCGGGCCTTTTCCGCAACCGAAGGCATATCGTTTCACCGAGCGAGCTTGCTCGTTCAACCCTACCCGGAAGCAAGGTTGGTCTCTACCTTTTCTAGCTCGCTCAGTTCCAGCCTTTGTATTTTATTTTGTTTTTGTGTCTCTTTTCCCATTTTTCGCTTTCTTCTGTTTCCAATCTTGCTTCTTATCTTGTAAATATTGTACAGTGAGTGTCTTCTTTTGTACAGCGCGTCTTCTCTCCTCTTTCTGCTTGAAATTGCGAGGGTTGCTCATTAGGCAGCTCCGACGCGTGGCCTTGCCGGTGTGTGTGGAAAGGAAGTTGGGGCTGTTTGGGGACGGGGAGCATGGACGATGCCCCTTTCACCCAAGGCCGCCGCGGTTGCGAAGGTGCTCGGGACAGGTTCGCCGCGGAAGGTCGGCATCACCCTTTGGTGTGTGAGTGGCTGTGCGTGTGCGTGCCTGGGCGTGGAGGCGACGACGTCGCGCCATGTGTGTTTGCCGGCGTGTGCGAAGCGTGGTGGAAAGGAAGCCCCGCGCGGTCTTCCCATGTGCGTCTTGGATCGCCACGGAGCCACGGACTTGCCACACCCGGGGCCCCATCGGCGTGTTCGCTGTCCCTGCACCTAACCTGTACCACCACCGACCGAGATCGTTTACAGCCAAGGATGAACGTTGGCCACCCAGAAGTCAACGAGCGGTGAGTCACCGCAGGCTCCCTGAGCTGCACCGACGAACTCTGGAACTTCTGTAAATAGTTGTGTTTCTACATAGTTGTTCTGTACATAATTGTATTCTGTACATGATTGTGTTCTGTACATAGTCGTTGTTACTTAGCCTCCGGAACTTTGTACATTATTCTTCATGTCATCTTGTTCATTTTTTTTTTGTGCGCCTTGCTAATGTTTGTCTTTCTTCAGTGTCTGTCTTTTCGAGATCTTTCTTGCTGGAACTGAAGTGTAGTTGACTTGTTGCGTGAGGATAGCATTCTTTTCTTCATGCTGGGGACCTGCCGCGTGCTTTCACTGATGGGTAGGAGGGCAATTAAGGAGAGGAGGATGTGGGATTCGGGCTTGCTGCGGCTGCCCTTTGCGCGGCCGCCACCCGCTTCCCAGTTCTCCCCGTTCCCTTTCTCCCGCCTGAGGCGGCGGAGAGGGGCTCGGACGACTTGTCACTGTCGTTCGGGCCACAGCTCCGCCCTGGCGTCCCAGTGGCTGTTCTCATTGGCGCCTTTTGGCGGGAACACGGCACCGCTTCGAGGGCCGCGCTTGCGCGACCCTCCGAGCGGAGCTCAGAGAGAGACCCCTCCGAGACATCGTAAGGTGCGTACGCTACTGTTCTTGTCTGCCGGCCTTTGTCCGCGCAGACCAATGTGTACTCGAGTTCGTCTGCTCCGGGTCGTACCTGAGAGCGCAACTCGAGCCTGTCGATCGTGATCCAACGATCCGAGACAGGCGTACCTTGCGGTGGTTGCCCACTCTCTCTCAAAGGAACCCTCTGGTCACAGCGAGAGAGAGAACACAGCACGCCCTTGCGTGCTTGCGGCGCGCACTCCGTGTCACTTGTGCGTTTTGTATATTTTGTATAAATGTGCGTGTGTGTGTGTGTTGTGTGTGTGTGTGTGCGTGTGTGTATGTGTGTGCCGCTGGAGGATGGCGTTTCAATAAACGTCTCCTTCGTGAACTTGGAGGTTGGTGTCCTTGCAGCGAAGTGCTCTCCTCCTGGTGGAGGTTGAATGCGCGCTGCGGTGTTTCAGTGTGCGCGTGGTAACGGCTGATCGGGGCTTCGGCTCGCGCGACGCTCGAACTCGGGGTGGTTGGTGGCTTATGTCCACGTAGGAAACCACAATACTAAGAGATGCCGCTTC
This sequence comes from Amblyomma maculatum, assembly GCF_055883805.1. Taxonomy (NCBI): domain Eukaryota; kingdom Metazoa; phylum Arthropoda; class Arachnida; order Ixodida; family Ixodidae; genus Amblyomma; species Amblyomma maculatum. The sequence goes on from NC_139353.1 coordinate 79,837,286, forward strand.
ACCGAAATCCCTAAAGAGTAGCAAGAAATTGAGCACCAGTTCCACGTGAACAAGACAAAGTACACTTGTCTCAAAGCCATAAGTGCTACTGATTGTTATGATCGTAGAAGTTTACCCTTAAAGTATATCTCGTACCTACTTCAAAGCATGAATTTCGAATATATAGTCCTATAGCATATTTGAGGACAACTTGAGTTTACGGCTTTAATTTTTTACGGTGAATTCGGGACACTGTTCTAGTGCTTAGTTCTAAACAATACTTTCTGGCGCTATCACTTTATACGGGTACGGGCAAATTACCAGTCCTTTCAGAAATAAAATACGACTTTACTGTTTTGCAAAACGTTATTCAGATTTTCTCGGGCTTTTTTAGCACAGCAGATCACTTTCAATAGTTTGCCGGAAAATTGTGCGTAATCTTAGCAGCCCTCGAACAAAAAACTGCACAACTAAATGAATTTCTTTTCAGTTAAATTAATAATCGCTCCAGACAAATTTGAATATGGGCTTCCAAAACTGGGTTCTCATATTGGCGGCAGTTGTACCGTACTGAGCAAAGAAGTTATTTTGACGCAATGTGGGCACCGTTTTGCGGCAGCAATGAAGCGATCGCTGAGCGTAACTTGTGTTATGTAACATCACTCTTTCCATTAAATTTCAGGCAGTGTTTGGGTTCAGTGTCATTGCTATCAGTGGAGGCGCTTATCATTCCAAATTAAACCTCTAAGCCTTTAGTGGCCATGTATAAGAAACGAGATGCTAACAGGCAAAATGGGGATAAGGTAGTGGCGAATGCATCAAGGTCCACAGGGGCGTTTTTCTTTAGGCGCAATCAGAGTACCACATTTTTAGCTGCTGTCTTTTGCTAAACATTCCTTGGTGTTTAACTGCTCAGCCACAACCCAGCTAACTATGGCACGCATGTCCGGAATACTGACCGTTTTCTTTTGGAACAATAATTTGAAAAAAAAAATTCAGTGTACCGTTACGGCTTTTCTCGATTCAAACCAGAAATCTGTATTCATATTTACAGCCAATCATTCTTTAGACAGCTTTTCACATGAAATTGTGCTCTACCTGAATGAAGTGGCTCGCGAGCTCGAAAACAGCAGCCAAACGTTGCAAGCATAGTGTAGGCATTTCAGTATCAGAATTTTCGACTTCTTATATCTGCATCATATCTTGTGCTGCTTTTGTGAGCACGAGGAAATGTAATATGCCCACATTTTAGGAAAAATAGAAAAACGTACATTTCTTTAGCAAATTTCACAAACGGCGACTCATTTCAACGAGTGGCTGTTATATTAAGTTATATTTCTAAGCATTTTCTACCGCTGAAAAAAAAGGAGATGGGGCAGGTAACAAGTATCGGTATTCACAGAGGGAATAGCTTCTTTTTTCAGTTTGAAAAAAATGACAAATAGTTTTTTTTGCTGATACAGTGTACTAACAATCGATAAAGATGGTGCTAAGAAAAAAACCTACGAAAGAAACAAGTGCGCTAAAAATCATGTGAACAAAACCTCGTTTCTCACAATTTTGGCACAGATAAACGGAAAATAAAATTCTAATTTTCTTAAATAGTTTTTTATTTGCACAAAAGAAATGGCACGCTAAACAAAATCTCTGCTGAAATTCGGCTATTATCCTATCAACCAAGAGGTGCAGCAACGCAGCAGTGAAAGTAACGAATATTTGAAGATTATGATAAAACGTTCTGACGACATACTAGTAAAGCCTCTTTTAGTGTTTTGCTCACAATCGGTCGCAATGAGCAATTTCAGTTCAGTCGAAAGATTTGGTAAAACGTTTTTAACTTACCTAAACAAAGTACTCACGGTGTTGTCACTGTGAGGGTTCCAAGTTGTAGCCTGGGAAACGCGTAACGAATCCGTTAGGATGTTTTTAGAAAAACAAAAGAATGGGAAATGTCGTGTAACTACACTGAAACCGTTCAAGCGAGAAAAGCAAAAAAAAAACAACTAAAGCAAAAAAAAACAACTAACATCTTACATTTCAACAAGAAAATGTTGACTGCTATCGACGACAGTGCAGTTGTCAACTAAAAATTGCGAAATCCAAATTTCTTTTGAAATATCAGCTTATTTTAAGTTCGCTGGCAGGTTTCTGTGTGCAAGCATGTTATATCAACGGCCGTAAGGCAATCTCTGGGTAAATCAAGCTATAGCGGCGTACATTTATCGCTCGCAGGTTGCCATCTGCTGGAGTGACTGCAGAAACATTTTCATTAGAAAATAAGGTACAAAATGTCTTCACAAAAAGGAATATTGGCGGGGCATGTGATGCTTTCTTAGAACATCTACCAAAATCACATAATACGTAGGGGACAGCTAGGAGCAGCAATAGTGCAGGCTGACGTGTGCATCGATGGGGAAGCAATGATATAGAATCCTGGATAGTCAGGGCCTTTCATTAGGTATGCTTTATTAAGGTCTCCATGACAGCTGTTCATCATAATGGAGTTTTGTAGTACAAGAACCTGGAATTCTATCACGAATGTTTTAGTGCACTATACGCGCTTTGAGGTCTATTAAAGCTGATCAAAAATTATCTCCGAAAACTAGTTGCTTGAATGAGTAATGAAATAATAAATTGGGACTAAAACGCATACAGGTTTCCAGGTCACCTATCGTTAGGGCGGAGACGTGAAATCATATATTCTTGATTATTTGTTGGTTAACGAGTTGTGCTCATCCCTGAAACAATGCGCTCCCTTTGATTGACCCTGACCAACCGGCTGATCATCAGATAATCCAATATCGCAACACAAGGGCTAGCCACGCTCGTTCCGCGACGCTGGCAAAACCCAGTCAGAAGATCGCCCAAATGTTGGTATCAGTATCATAATTCGACAACCTCAATATCAGCGCTCCTTGGTACTTTAGCTGTATTGTATTAAGACATTGGGCGCGAGTTTCACCATTGGAGCGGGCGGCACTAGTTTCGACCGAGGGGAAAAAGTTGGATCACGTGACTTCGCTTACTGCTGCTGAAGCAGATGGTTGATTGAATTTGCGCGTTTTACAACCTTAAAGCCGTGTTTTTTTTTCTTCAGTTTTGCTTTTTGACGTGAGCTGGCATGATACACGTTGATCTTGCTCCGTCGCTGTTGTTGCTTTAGTTAATTTAAGCTGTTTATGTTATCTGTCACTGCTTTGTATAAGCGACGAAACCCGGAACAAGCTCTCATTTCTTACCGAAAAACTAGCTGAAGGAAGGTTGCTTAAATAAGTTGCGAATGTGTAAAGAAGTGAGTGGTCATTCCCGTGTGGGCAAAATGAGTTTCATCGAGCAAGATTTTATCTATATGGAGTTAGAGAGTTCCGTGAGTTACAGCCGAGCTTATCACTTGTGAAGCTAACGAAGTCTGATTGCTGGCTGGATAGAAATTAGACTCCCTTCTTCACAGAGCAGTACCTGCCCAGAGAAAGGAATGTTCATCCGAGAGTGGGGAGGTGTCCAATTTCATCCCAATGAAGGCATTGATGCCCGAAAATAAACGTTTCTGTTCCACGCGCAGCGGTACGTGCTGTGACGCGCCTTAGGCAACTTCAGCTGTAATTTAAAATGACGGAGAAAACAAGTAACCACGCATACCAATATCTTCTCACATAAAGTTCAACAAGACTACGCGAAAAAAAAACACCCACCCGAAGAACTAGTGCCAATGTTCGCGGTCAAGTGTGCGAAAAGGAACACGCCTCTGCACAATTGCTTCAAAGATTTCTTCGTGGCATCCCCCCGGTAAAACTTTTCTATTCACTGCGGGGCACTGTGCAAAGTGCCCTGCATCTGTCACCACCGGAGAGCTCCGTTTCTCTAGCAGAAGAATATGATTAGCACGCAAGGCAGTAATGTAGCGCTTAACTTTCCCAAAATGATTACCGTGATATATTACCAGGCATTTCTGACTGGATCTGTCACATGTCCACTTTCTTTAACCACTGAGAAAACAACGCTGCTGGTGTGTGGTGTCGTAGTTCAAACTCGCCGGGCTGCATGCGCTTCAACAGCTCACGGATTCTGTAAACTGCCTTCTTGCTGAATAGATTTAGCTTAATAGCTCAAATACACTTCAACAGGTCTAGACCGAGGTCAATATATACGAAATAAATAAATTCAGCATTAAAACGCAACAAAACTGCCAGGACAAGCATCACACAGCAGATGTGAACGCACGTAACCCCCTTACTGCGTCGTGCGGCGCTACCAAGCGGTGGCGCCAGGGTATGTGCATGCGCCCAATAGCGCTTTCGCAAGATTCATTTGCACAGTTTTCGTGATTGCGGGAGCGGCAGCACATGCATTATGGAAGAAAACCTGCCCTCGAGTGTACTTTTGGCCGTTGTAAATTCTATTCGTCGATTGCGTATAGACTACAGGACGCCCTTAAAGGTCCCTTGCATATTACTACAATACATGTTGCGTTGTGAGAGCAAAGCAGCTGTTGATACATTTACATAGCGTTATTTGGTGAGATTTTTGTATGTTTCTTTTTTCTGCAGACAACTACTGGGTGTAGTTCAGAGCTGGCGATTAGATGTTTCTTCGAAAATGCATAAAGCTGGCGACATGGATCCTATGAAGACCCGTAGAGGCGTATATCTCCTACTTTCTTTCAAGGGACAGCACCTTCTGTATATTGACATCAATTCCACACACAATGAAATGAATACTCTGGTATGGTCTCCCCACTACCCACCAGCTAATCACAAAAGTTTATCAGTATAACTGAAAATGATTTGTGTTCTTCGCTCTGCTTCCAGTGCTATCTTATCAAAAAGGGAACACTGCCGCCGGGACCTGTCGTGTAATGAAAGGTTGAATGCAGCTGGTAGCAGTTGCCTGCATGGATTTCGGACCCCAGATATTCCATTTTTAAATATTGCAGATGTCTGCTGCACTTATCTTTGTACACGGAGGTATAAAATCAATTATTTATTACTTTAAACATGGCGGCCACTCAGCCATCCCTAGCTTCCAATCGAGGTGTTCGGAATTCAGACGCTATTTTTAGATTTCAAAGAACTTGGGGACGAATCCAGCTGAAACTGGTGTTAAAAACCAAGCAATATATTGAATAATACGTGAAATTGCATCGGGTTCAGTGCTACTCAGTAAACAAAAGCAGGTTTAACAGCTCAGAGATTCCACCTTCGTAATCGAATCATTCCGAGAAAAGCACAACGTGGCAACGTGCGTGTTCATTCGACATGAGAGGCGCATTATCCATATCGCACAGTGTCTATATATATATTTTTTAAAATGAAATTGGAGAAACCTGTTCTGGTATTTACGAAGGTGAGCGAGAGGACAAAAATTTGTGACATAATTATGACTCCTGGTAATGCTGATTTATGTTATGAGAAGGAAAGAACTACAACAAGAAAAATGCGCTGGGGCGTATTTCGCAAGTGACGACAATTCATGAATGAAAAGTTAGGAGTAGATCTCAAGAAAAAGTTAAAAACTACTCTGTTTTTCAGGTACGCAAAGATGTGCAGATAAAGCAATGACATATAAAGACGGACATTGTAGTTATAACCTTAAGATACAGGAATGAGCAGAGTGGGTCAGAAGAGAAAGCCTAAAATATAATAATCTCACCGAACTCAAAAAGGCACGGAAATAAGCAATGCCTGCTATAGAAAGGCCAATTAGCTCATGGCCTTAAGATATAAAAAGCTGGATTTAAGCAAAAAGCAGGCATAGCAGGCTGGAGAAAATGTCAGGTCAGTGAATGAGATTGCGGCGTTTGCGTGGATAAGTTTGTCGCCGCTAGCGGAAGATTTGATGAATAGATTTAGGAGAGGCCTTTTTCCGACACGAGGCAATATGGTCTTGAATTTTATGTACAAAATCTGTATTGTGCGTCTGTATTTATATCTGTCTGTCTTTTCATCCGTCAATATAGATTTTTATTTGGACCCAACACCTAACGGGAGGCGTCCAACTTAGCACTGTGCCTAATCTAGGGAACCATTCCTTGTATACAACCCGGAATCCATGGAACCATTGCACCAAAAATTGCGGGTGTTTAACTCTACCTATACATAGTTATAGCGGGCGAAAGCACCCGTCGCGGTGGCTCAATGGGTAAGACAGTCGCCTACTGAACCCAAGTGCAGGATTGTACTTCGAGTGCACAGCCGATTCGAACTCGCTCTTGTGGTTCTTTTTGTAGTCTGACAGTAGCGGCATCAGCAAGAAAGGTTGCAAAATAACCTAGGTCATTGGTGGTAAGCGTATGAGGGATTTTCAGGCAGGCTTCCAAATATCACACTTCACCCTCTACTCACCTCCACTGTCATGAGGTCAAGGAAAGCGAAGTTCAAGCTTGAAATATGCGGTGGGAAATATCGAAGACGTACCCTCAGGAATGGTTAAATTGATTTCTTAGTGGCTTCTAGTATATGCCTTAGCAGTGTTTTCGGTTTTCAGGAGGCTTTGTTGCGAAGTTCGGATAATCGGCTGTTCTTTCCTTGGAAAGAAATAAGGGACCCATTCCCTTGAGATGTTGGCCTAATATTATTTTTTCACTTCTGACTACTTTCCAGGCTTTGTTTTTTCGAGGACCGTTCTTCACAATTTTCGTGCTAAATTGGTAGTTTTGGTATGTCTAGCAAGCGCAATTAACGTTTTCATGAGTCGTGCGCTAGTGAAGCCGGTATCTAAAGTGTGCCTTTTCGGTGCTCAGGCGATGAAATAGAAGCAAAATCTATCACGGATTCAAACCTGGCCCCCGCTTCCCCAGTATCTTGTATATTTTTAAATATTATCTGAAGACACTGCTACGACGGTGGACTCCTTGCGCCTGCCACATCCAACGTAAATATTACGTCTTATATACGCCAACTATCATTAATTAAAACATTCACATCTTCAGGCAGCGCTAACCGGCCATAAGCAACCTGAATGGGACAAATTAATTAAGTCCTTAAAGTCCGTTTTACTTTATTTTAAGAGTGGTTCCTCTGCAGTGGCATTATGGGCATTATATTAGTTTGATCGCCTGTGTTCTAGTCCTTTTTTATTTACAATACTATGCAATACAATACAATAGATTTTTATTTTTCAAAAAGAACTTTATGGTCTCATGGGCGAAAACCTACACAAAAGCTTGACCAGGCTCAAGAGACTATTTTACCATTCTTCTCAAGCATGTTTTCGTTTCCTTATTTTCGTCTAACGCGCCTGGCCCGCTTGTGTGTTTTCTGAGAGCACCTGCAGGCGGTAACTTGGGGCATGGTGAAATAGCTTTCCGCAAATAGCTCACGAAGAAAAGATGCACATAGAACGGCCTCGCACAAGGCAACAACATAGTTTCACGCAGCCGTATTCGTTGGTCCTGAACGTTTCTTTTCACATACTCCAGTATATGTTCTGGATATGCCAGCTCGACTCAAGAGCAAACGAATGCATCCATAATGCAGCGCTGTTGCTGTAACGGTAATGCAAGCAGCACAATAGTAGCTGAATGAAAAGTAGGGCGGGAGATTTTGCGATGCGGTCAGCCATGCTTTTACGCCTGGAAGCGCGGAATTGTTTGGCTGCTTTCTCGACAAGATCAATTCTATACATGACCGGCGTTGGGGTCAAGTATGCAGTGTAGCTTCTTAAAGAAGAATTCTTTGGCGAAATTTTTGTAGCCTATTTATTCAACGTCAGCTTTTGTTTTTTTATGCTGTGGTATATAGCACAAAAATAGTTGTGGATATAGCCTAAGCTCGTGTTGTTCTATGTGTAAGGGCACATCATTTTTGTCGCGGCTAAACGCTCAGAGTGAAACGCCTTTCAATATTTTGAGCGATGTACACAGAAAAGGGTACTCTCTGCTTTATTTTCTGGGCCCTGCTGTTGTATATTGTAGGGCAACATGAAAAGGACCATTTCAATAGGGCAGAAAGTCGATATAACAAGAACCTGAAATTCGGGCTCTCTGGCAACTGTTTTTAAGCGTCTTGTGTTGTTTCATCTGGTTCGTGTTTCATAGTTAGCGCATCCATTTCTTTGAAGATAAACTGGCCCATGGCATTAATAGCATTTTCTTTCAAATGAGCTCTGAACAAACAAAACGTACAAGATTAGATGCCCTGAAGCTCAATGTACCTTCTCATTTTTAACTGATAGAAAGTTCCTACCATATACTTTTTAAGACCAATTCTCATGCTCCAATAAAAGGGTGATACGCGATAATACATCAGTTATTATGTGCACTTCATCATTTTAGGCTCCTCAGGTAAATATAGGAAGCACGAAATCATAAGTGCACAAGGTATGCTTTTTCAAGCCAATCACAATAATTTCTAAGCTATTGAACTCGTTTCATAACTTCATATGCCATCGCGCAATTTGCCCTCATCTACAAAGCAAAGCCTCCAAGTGTAAAACTAATTCGCTTCTTTCGACGATTCCCAATAAAGAGTAAATGGTACCCACATATCTGTTAAATTAGGAACCTTGTGTACGTACTAACTATCATTGAAACTCCTTGTTTAAAGTTACTGAAGGGTGCCAGTTGCACGTAAACTAAGATATCACTCTGTTCGCGGTGTTCAGAAGGCGGGAAAAATAGAACCTATATTTGCCTCTATTCTTCGAAATACTTCACTAAACGTATACAGGCTGCGGCCGTACTTCGAAACAGAACTCAAGACGAGGACATGGCATTTGCACTTTCTAAATTAATGTATCCAACGCCCATGAACGAGAGAGCACAAATGTTGCAATTGAGCGGTATATTCAAGAAACAAAAAGCAAAGGTCAGGCTTGACTAGAATTCACAATTTCAATGATGGGACTGCATCACAATAAAAAAAAAGAAAATATACACCTGAAGTTCTGCACAGTTCCTTTTAATTTCACACACCGTGGATATTAAAGGCGACACCGGAAGGCCATGCGATGAATTAACAGTTGCTCTAAAGATATCGTTTAGCAGAACTAGCATTCAGACGTTTTTCGACAATCAAATTATTGCACAGAGATACTTGTACAATTACACATAAAGAGCCATGAGGATATGAACATTGTCTGGATTAGCTGCAGTGTCGACTGCAGAAAGACGAGCTTAATCATGCGTAATAAAAAAGCGATGGAATTTCCGAAAGGCGCGAATATTATTTCTTTTTTCTCTGATGGTATAGGCACTTGGTAAAGAACGTGGTGTTAACTTCGTTAGAAGTGAAAGTATTACCAGTTCTGTGTGAAACCAGAACATATTTACAGGTTTTATGTTTCAGAGATCTCAACCCCATTTCAGGGCCAGATAAATTCGCTGCATTTTCAGCGCTGTGAACTGAGTGTTGACTGCTCGCAGACATGGCTGTAATTTATTACTGCAATGAAATTATTTTAATTTATTTTATTTTCTAGAGAAGTGGTTAGGTAATGGACTATTTTTTGGTCTTGTAATTAATTTATGTAAAGAATAACTTTAGGCTAGTACTTTCGAAATTACGTTCATTTAAGTGAATCACCCCTCTTTTAGTAGACAATACCACTTACTTCCGGTAGATTGTCGCGAAAGCAGAACAACGGGCGGTAAGCAAGAGCAGTGTAATAGATCGGTAACAAGAGAGAAAATTGAGTAGAACTATGCGTCTAAGACCTCAGATCTGCAGTGCCCGGTGTCCCTGGCTCACAACAATTCCCCAAGCAACAAGACAAGACGTACGGCATCAAGGGCAGCCCAAGAGACAGGTGGTGCAAAACAGCCGGAGGTGAAAACTAAAAGATGTTAGCGCATAGCAGTATTATACGCTGTTGCGTCGGCTATGGCACAGTTGGGCTTGGTTACACTCGTCCCCGGGCTAGGGAATAGGGAAGGAAGGTTGGGGGAGCCAGGCGGAAATTGGCGTGAACAATGCTCAGAGCAAGTTGCTATGATCGATTCTTAAGACCACGGAATCAATAAATAACCTCTTTCGGTATTTCTTTGGGTAGAACCAGCTCCAGGCAAAGGCGCTGGGTTTGCCGCTCATTTCTAATTTGAGTTCAATGAAAGGGGCGAGTTTTGGCCATGGTTCTGTTTTGGTTGCTTTGCTGTCATTGGCTTAATTTGTAATCGGTCGAGCAGAATGGAAAGGGGAACGAGTAGTTTTCAGGGCCAGGATATGGGGTGAAAGACGAAACAAGGCTCGAATCACGTGCAGAGAGAGGTTGTTGTTTTGTTTACTAGCTTTACTTCATATTTGTACGAATGAACCCCAGCGGCTAATTGAAAAATATTTGCACTACTGTACAGAAATAATTCTATGTAGAATAATTATTTTTTGTATCAGTAAGTAGTAATTTAATTTAAATATATTTTTACGAAAAAGATGATAGGCGGTGGCTTGAGAGGAGCGCCCGTGCTAGGCCAACCAAAAAGTCATGCTTCACCCTATCGCCATGTTGTGCTGTCCTCTTCGCTTGTCACCACGTAGCGTTGGAGCATCGACGCCATCTGTAAGCCGCGACCATAAACCGAGGGCCTAGTGACATCGCCGAGTAGCTTCGTCCCAGCCCTTCCAGCTCAGACCCGACCAACTACCACCGCCCAGCCCCTAGCCCGGACCTGAAGAAAAGAAGAACAGACAGACCAACCAGAACCGAGACGAAGTACCCGAAAGACCCTAATGACCTGACGGAACCGATGGACACGAACACACAACCCGTGCCCAAGCCACTCGACGTGACCTCAAGCCATCGGTCCCATGGACTTTGGTGACGGAACATCCGCCCTCTGCGCTCTCTACGCACAACAATGCTCCCGGCGGCCCTTCAATGTCCAGCCGACAGGGCGATTGGCAACTCGTGCACATACGATTTTTCGCATGACACAGTCCATGAGCCGCTTAAAAAACCTCCTGTTTTTTAATGTCTCGGCTGCAGGCCGTGGTTCGTTCGAAACCCACCGCTGAACACCCACCGGTAAAAATGAGTATAAGCGTCCCCCAGCCTGGCGCCCGGCTATCACATGGGTGTGCGCTTGGAAGAGCCTCTGAAACTCGCTGCGTTGCCTCTGGGGCAAGATAGGTTCGAACACCTCAGCCCGAAAAAGTGGTTCGTGTTACCGTATTTCACGGGGTTCAAAACTGAAAACGAGTCGTGTCTTGTACACGCGAAAACTCCGAAAAGCCTTCAAGTTTCAAGTCCGAAACGCTCTAAACCAGCGTGTTGAGAGACTTAAAGGTTTACTGTCACTGATGAAGTTAACTAACCTCAAAGCTCATCCCCGACCTGGCGCTTAGCTTCCTCGGGGAGTGAGCTTGGAAGAAGCTCGACTAACCCCGCAGCGCCCTCCGGGGCACAATCAGCTTCGGACAAGTCAGCCTGCAAAGGTGATTCAAGATTCAGATGAGATTGATGATGAGAAGTTGATGATCAAATGATGCCAATAAGATGATGACCCTGGTAACAGAGTACACATAAGAGGTGGCCCCTGCATGGAGATCACATGTAATGGAGCTTTTTGATGGTTTGGGCATGGCAAGACATTCTTTTTACTATGTAAAGTCATTAATAGAGGCATCGCAGTAATTGCAACTTGAAAATTGTTGCATTCCTGTAATATGACAACTTTTTTACGACTATATGATATCGTTACTTATTTTCCAAGGTGGAACATTTTTTGGCCACATTTGAGATTTCTCGGCGCTTTTCTTCCAACAAGACCTGGGAACCCTGACTCTGATTAACGTTTAGAACTATATGCTACCCAGACTTCGGCCGTTTTCAGTAGCCATTCATTCATTATAAGTTACGTAGTTTATTAATTTTCTCGACACTAGGAAGGAAGCAAATTATATGAAAAATATCACATTTCATACGGAATGAGGACTAAAAAAAACTCTTATTCGTTTTTTGTTTCGTTCGGAATTGGCCTACCTTTGGTGTCACCTTGGCGCAAAACAACTATATGTGCACTTAGTTCGAAGTACAAAGGAACCCTACGTTTTTAATATCGACATCTAGAAAACATCAGCTGGCGAGTTAAGGCCAGTTAACTCTGGCTAATCAGTTCAACGCCTCATCTCCTGAATGAATACCTGCATAGGACTGCAACTGAACAGAGGCAGTGATTGAGATGTTTCTTTTGAAAGGTCACCGAATGCACCTCCAAAGTACGCTTCCAGCGCGTTTACAAAAACAAGCTACATAATATTTAGTGCCTAAAATGTCGCTAATTCCTGCTTTGAGCCAATATATTGTTCATAGAAAGCCGTAACTATTGGTGCTCTATAGCTCTTTTTTCTAAATGAGGTGGACACGGTAAACTACGAGGTACCACCTTCTTAGCGAAAGCTTCTTAAAGAAATTACGTGGTGTAGACTATGCTTTCTGAGAACAATCAAGTTAGTACAATTAAGCGCTGCCGTCTACCGAATACACTGGGACAAGTGCTTACAATTTTATCATTGATACGAAAAGAAGGTTATTCAGTATTCACAAAAAACCTATAAACAATACATTTGATAGAAGAAAAGCAAAACCAAGTACGCCACTTTAGGATTCATTTATTGGCTGCATTTTTGCCCTTCTGTGTCCGCCGAGACCAGAAGTACCACTATTTGCACGGCCTGGCTCAACTGTCTCGTACAAATTCAGGAAAACAGGGCAAGGTTATCGCACTTATGCCACATTTGTAACGAAATAAAATCAAAAGAATTAAGCAAAATCAGAATATTTGGACTTATAATAAATTTGAACAATCTGAATAGGAAAATAAATAGAACCCAGGACTTCGCGTTGGGAGACGAGCAAGCATGAGGTAGGCTGTGGAGGCTCTTCTCCGTATATGATACTTATTACACGTATTTGTGCACAGAAAAGGCTATGTGTGCTGACCATTTCTCACTCAGCAGTTGCGGAACTGCATTACCTTCTGAGTAAAACGATATGAAGGGCGTCAAAGATAAACAGCGTGTCCACACAAGAGAGTCGTTGAGTCAGAGCACCAGTCCTATAAAATAGATTCTGGTTGGAACGAGTTCAATGTTGCTATCTCACGCCTACATATTCCGCAGGCTTTGTAATCCAATAAGAAAAATTATATCATATGGTTTATCGAGAGTTACGCAGCGAGCCTCCATGAACTTGTGTACCTTGCTGTTACTCAATATGCTGCGACGGCTCGATGGCTGCCGTTGAATGAAAGTAGATGTATAGAAAGCCTCGAGTCACATCTTACTCTGTGCTGTTCCTTGCGTATGCATGTAGGCAGGACATATAACAGCGGCAGGGGGTTACATTCTTTTGTACACTTCTTTTGCAGGGCTCCTGGGATTCAAAGAGATGTTATTGCTCGCGCCACGTGAAGTTTACCTTTAGATCTCCACCCAATGCGTCTACCGCAGGACCGGTTACAAAGTATACTTCCGTCGTTCTACTATGCATGTTTTCCTCTTTCCCCGCTTGAACTACCCCACCGGAGGCAAAAATGAACTCTCACTGGTAAACAACTGAGACACTAGAGCAATAATGTCATAAAAGTAGCCTGCGAGTGATGGATCTTGGGGTCTGCATAACTGCCAAGGTGTACGGGCATCGATGTTCAGTTCTCGTCATCAAACTTTCTGCAAGTGTGGCTCGAACCAAGCAAAAATTTAAACCTAAAGCGGCGAAGCGTACACTGTCAGTTTTATAGTGCTCTGATCCATTCGCGCAAATATTTGCACATTTTACCGTACGGGAAGAACAAAGGATTGCGTGCCAGCCAATATTTGGCATGAAGCGCTGACGCAATGAAACCATTTCGTTTTCTTCACAAATGGACGTCCAGCAGCTCATGACCGGCCCGAAATAAATAAAACACATAATATTTAAAATGAGATAAAAGCGATATATATAGCATGGCTATTAGTCGAAGCCGTGCAAAGCGCTCAGATAAGCTTCTTTGGCCTCTGCTTTAGGCACCTAAGATATCGATGTTTTACATTACGTATACATTTCCCGAAAACGAAGCCTGAAGTCACCTGGGTGCATAGTTCGAGCTCGCCGTACTGCCGCAATTCCTCTACGTAGCAAATGTCACAATTTTACGAGGAACACATAAGCTTTTAGATACAACAGTTACCAAGGTGGCGCTTTAAGGGCAACATATTGTTACGGACGACATCAAGGAAGAAGAAGCGGGCAGTGGCGCGGACAGGAGCGCTCGCGCTAGGCCCGGCAACATTTTCATTAAACGTCATCTCACTGTCATTGACCATCTCTCTGCATGTCCTCTGTTTTCCTGTTTTTATCGGCTTGCCGTATCGTAACATTAGGTGGAGGTGCTGGGTCTTCATCATTACCCCCATCCTGATCCGGAGCATCAGAGCCCTGCGACTTCTTGCGCCGTCGGCGAAAGGTTAGGAGGCACTGTATGGCTGTTCCCCAGCCTGCCGGACCCTGCAAGACCTTGCCGTTCCTCCGCCCCGACCACAAGACACGACGGAGAGACTGACCCGAGACGCCACACATGACCACAAGACACAAGGAGAGACCCGAATGACCTAATGTGGCCCTACTGACCTGATGTTCCAATCAAGGACCCTACGACCCAAGACACCGCTACACTCCAAGACATTCTCCCCTGGCTATGCCATGCAGTGCGTGCCTTGGCCTCCGCCATCGAGTCGTGGCAACGTGTGACCCGAGAGTGTCCTGCCAAGGTTCATCGCGAATCATCGCGCCGGTAAGCCATTCTATCCTTCCTTCTTCCTCTTCTTTTTCAAGCATCTAGACATGCCCATCATCATGCCATGGAATCATCAACATCGTGCATTTCCTCGTCGACGATCGGGACGATCGCTCGGTGGCCCCGAGTCATGTTACGGGCGACATCAAGGAAGAAGAAGCGGACAGTGGCGCGGACAGGAGCGCTCGCGCTAGGCCCGGGAACATTTTCATTAAACGTCATCTCACTGTTATCGACCATCTCTCTGTCCTCTGTTTGCCTGTTTTCATCGGCTTGCCGTATCGTAATAATATAATGCCATCCAGTGAGGACCGAAACGGAACACAGACTTCGATGGTAATGGTAGTTCGGCATGAGAGCCCTTAGTAGAGCTCTTGCAGAATCTGAATGGGCCTGCGGACGTATATAAATCAAGACGCGGATCACAGTTTTTCTCAGCAAAGACCGAAGGCAATACGGTGTGATTCTGATGTTCTTATGCGTTCGTTGGGATATGTGGTCAATGGTCTCTAGCGTATTACACTGAGAGCAATTCCCCTGCCACGGCACGAACATGTCTTCGGGGTGAAGATCTCCATTGACAGTGGGCCTTGATATGCGACATTTTGAATAATATTCTTTTGAGTAGATTTAATTGCACATATGTGTAATGCGATTTAAAATAATAGTGACAAGAAATCCTTGATGCGGCTTACTGAAACAAGGGCATAAAGAAGAAAGAAACACAAAATACATAGATCATCAACCTTGTGAAAAATGACATACAGGTATCCTGGGATTCTTGTGCGTTCAAATGTAGAAGACAAAGATTTTGTTCGAGAGCACACCTTTCTTATTTTACTTCGCGCCACAGCATTGACATTCATAAGCTGCAGCAGAAACTTGAGCCTATTAGCAGACATTATTTCACAAATGAAACAAATAACGCTATGAAACCTTTGTAGAATAATATTGGGAATTTAGAAGTGAGAGATTTTCAGAGGAGAAATTAGGACCTTCAAGTTCCCCTTTGGAAGAATGTGGCCGGCGTAAATTATTATTGTAAACTGGAAACAGGTGAATCTTTCGATCAGATTACATCATATCTCTCTTAAATTCCCCCCGAAGGAATAACAAAACATTTGTGTGACCAAAATGCTTTTTTCTCGTGTTTTGGAATGTGCTTTCCTACATAAGTTTGTCATTTTTTTTAAATATTTTTCTTAAGATATTTTTGTTTGTTCAATTTACCAGCCGAACAAAGCTTGTGTTCATTATTTATGCAGCTGAATGTATCAGCTATGCAATTAAACTTAGACATCGAAAAACGTCCAGAGAAACATAATTAGTTCATTTTATAATCATCTTATCGCCTCAGAAGAGAACATTTATTAAGTAACTCGTCAAATGGTATCAAAAGCAGCAAACAATCAGACCAATATTTATTTCACGAGAAGGGATGGTCTGATAATAGCTTCTATGCAGAATGCAACGTGTTCGGTACTTGCTCAAGTTATACTGAACATTGCCCGAAAGCTATCAGATAAGACCTTAAAATATTCGATTAAAACTAAGCGCGTCTCTAGGAGCGCAACTTTCACGTTTTATTTTCTTTAAGAACAAAGTGCAGAATGCGTCCTTTCAATACTTCCTTGTGCCCAGTGTGTCTGTGCGCAGCCTCAAAGAAGCGGCAATGAATTTCAGAAAATTTATAATAAATATGCATTTTATTATAGCTATGCAGAAACTTTTATTATTTATTGCAGAACTACAAGAAAAATATCGCTATGTTCCACATGTTTTGTGTTTTAATTGCTCTTTGGATACTTAATAGTCGTTTTAAGAAGGTAAAAGATAACTGCTCTTCCGACTTCATAATCGCGTGTTCAGTTTACGCACTTATTGCGTCCTTTTTCAAAAACATGCTGAAAATAACAGCTTCGACGATAGTATATAGCCTCATGAATGCATATAGAGCACTTAAAAACGACCTTAAGCTAGCCGGAGGTTCCTTATTGCTGCAGAAGCTTAAAGCTCGAGATGAGGGTGTGAATACATGATGTTTTCTAGCAGCTTTGCCGCTATGTTCCCAAGGAGGAAGATAGATCTCCTAGTTGTGCTTTTGCGGAGCCGACAGCTCCTTTTCTGGTGAGGGTGTGAATACATGTTGTTTTCTAGCAGCTTTGCCGCTAGGATCCCAGGGAGGAAGATCTCCTAGTTGTGCTTTTGAGGAGCCGACAGCTTCTTTTCTGGGAAACGCGAGGATGAGAAAAATATTATTAGAAGTAGATAACGCTTGAAAACACTGAATGCTAAGAGTAACGACCACAACAACAAGCGCAAAAGGAGTGTAGATTACGGTTGCGCTGGTAAAAGGCAGTGGAAATTCAGCATTATTTAGAAGCGCTATTGTGCTGCAAAGGCAAGGCCTGTTATCCTAGTTGAGTGATCATTCTGCATGCAGTACTTTGTTTTCAAATATTAAAGTTACTGAGATTCCAGGCCCCAAAGTCATGGCATAAAACTCAGTGATCTTCGCGAAATGTAGCGGAGAAAGAAGTTCTTCTAAAAGATATATGTCGTCAGAATATTGCAGATTGCTTGAGAGATGTCGGTGCTGTCTAAGCTTAACACTATTAAATGACATTAATACACCAGTTCTGAACGCGTCTTTCGATCTTCAAAAATAGTAGTTTCGTACATAATGCTAGCTAATTTTCGTATCAAAAAAAGTCAATGTGTCAAAATTAGAAGCCGCCTTGGGAAGGAAATTGCTTCGCAAGGAGTGGTGTGGTTATACTGTCTCAAAATACCCATTTTCCACAGTTATTTCTAGCAGTTAACTATTTGAAGTGACTTGCAATTGAACAAATGTAGAATTACTAATACATGTGATGGCTGCAAAGCGGTAGTTGCGCGGAAAGTTAATCCTCTCTCGACATGTACTATATAAGATTGAACTCAGCAGGGATATGGCCTAGGTAGCAGGTCCTGATAGTTTGGTTGAATAGGTTGGATGTTAAACAATGTAGGTGTGCTCCAATGTAAATAAATAAATATAATCATCATCAGAAGCAAATAGGGTATACCTACAGGAGGGCGCAGGCCTTTCCTACATTCTTCCAAGTATTCTTGTCCTGTGCTAGCTGCATCTAATTCACGCTGTGAATTTCTTAACCTCATCGGCCCACCTATCTTTCTGCCTCCCTTTGCTACACTTTCCTTTTCTTGGAAACAAATTTGTTACCTCAAGTGGAAATTGGTTATCCTCTATTCGCACTGCATCTCCTGCTCAGGCCAATTTCTCCTTGATTTCTATTATAATACTATTATTTCGAATTATTTGTCTCACCCACTCTGTACGCTTCCAGTCTTTAAACTTTCACATACCATTTTGCATTCCATAACTCTCTGCGTTGACCTCAGCTTAAGGAGAACCCTTTTCGTTAGCCTTCATATTTCAGCACCATACAGGTAAGATGCAACTGTTATATACTTTCTTCTCGAGCGATACTGATAAGCAGCGAATACTTGCCAAATACGCTCCATGCTAATCATATTCTACTGCTTATTTCCCTTTCATGGCCCAGATCTGTGGTTACCACCCGTGGTACGTATACATATTCGCCTACCACCGATGGTGTTTCGCTACCTATTCTTAACTGCTGTTCCTTCCCGAGGCTCTTGAACATACTTTAGTCTTCTGCATGTTACTTTTAGGCCTACCGTTCTGCTCTTCCTGTCTAAGTCATTAATTATTGTTTGCAAATCATCCACTGTGTTACTCAGCAAGACAATGCCATCAGCGAATCGCAGATAACTGAGGTATTTCTCAGCAACGCTTTTCCTGGTGCTCCCAATCTAAGTCCCCTAATATTTCCTCTAAGCGAGCTGTGAATAGAACTGACGAACATGCATCCTTTCCTAACGCCTATCCTCATGAGGATTTTATTTTTTTCTTCCTGCAAACTATGGTTGCTTTGCAGCCAGTATAGGTATCTTTAAATACTTTCACGTGTGGATCACCTGTATAACTTGATATATAGTCACAGCAGGGTAGCCTTAAAGCGGTCATGACCGCTAACATTTGAGCATAACATTTGACCGCTAACATTTGAGTATTGCATTACTATCGATCTTGTGATAAATTAGATTTTGTGGGTTGCATGCCGCGCGGAAAGAATAGATGCCAAGTTTGCAAACACATGCAAACAACGACCACGGCAAAGAGCACACACTGTGATTTTAAACACTCCATCCGCGGAAATTTAAATTGTGACTCCAGGAACGTGGTACATATGCTCGAGTGTGGCGAGTGTAAATGCAATACATAGGGCAGACAGAGAACCCCTTCCGAATTCAATTCAACAATCATCGCGCGCACATCAATTCTCTCCCCCACCTTCCTGCTTTCGTCGCCTGTGGTCATACCTATTACTATGCTTCCTTCCATGTGCTGTTTTTTTTTTCCTTGCACTTTTTCTTCACTCCACGCCTGCACCTGCTTTTTTACACCACCCACCACTACAATACCATTGTGCGCCGCTCCGCCACCTGTTTCTTTTTCCACGCCGCCTATAGAATCTACCCACATCGTTTACATTCGCACTCCTGATGAAGGCCAGCTTCTGGTCGAAACGTCGAGTCCAATAAATGTTTCTTTAAATGAAGCGTACACTTCAATATGTTCTCGCATCATATATATATATATATATATATATATATATATATATATATATGATGCAATCCTGAAGAAGAGGAAACACTTAGAAGAAGACAGGGAAAAGGACGTTCCTGCGTTGGCACTCAGTGCAGCTCGCCACATATTACCCCAATTTTCTAGGCGGAGTTGATGGCGGTGGTGCTTGCTCTGCGCAAACTAGACCCACCATACTTAACAGTGCCTGTAATTACAGACTCTTATTCCTTGTGCTTGTCTCTTTCTACGGATATGGATTCGCCAATATTAATTAAACACCTTTCTTTCATTGCTCCCTTCACATTTGAGCCTCATGCATATAGTGTGGGTACCAGGTCACAGTAATGTGACAGCCAGTGAGGTTACTGATAGACTGTCCAAAGAATCTCTGAATGGCCCTGTGTTGCCTATTCTCGCGGCAACAGCATGCATAACAACAGCACGATTTCGTCGGCGTTTCTTATTAAGCATTTCGTCTGGATTTAATTTATCATCGGATGACTACCTGCATCTCAAGTAATCCTGGAATAGAAAGTCATGTCAATCAAGGCAGACTCCGGTCTCTCTTCCATAGCCCTCTTGGTTGTTCTACAACTTAAGTAGAACTCTTTTGCTTAGCCTCCACGTTTCAGCCCCATAGCTGAGTACAGGTAAGATGCAACTGCTGTATACTTTCCTCTTGAGCGATACCGGTAAGTTGCTAGTGATAATCTGCGAGTGCTTGCCAAATGCGCTCCATCCTATTCTTCTTCTTGTTATTTCCTTTTCATGGTCCGGATCTGCGGTTACTACCTGTCCTAAGTAGACATATTCACCCACTACTTCCAGTGCTTCGCTACCTAATGTAAACTGCTGTTCCTTCCCGAGGCTGTTGAACATTAACTTAGTCTTCTACATATTAATTTTTCTGCTTTTCCTGTCTAGGTCATCAATCATTATTTGCAGTTCATCCCCCGGGTTGCTTAGCAACGCAATGTCATCAACAAATCGCAGATTACTGTGGTATTCTCCATCTACCCTTATCCCTAACTGCTCCCATTCCAAGTCTCTGAATACTTCCTCCAAGCAAACTGTGAATATAGTACTGCGGAGATTGTGTCTCCTTGCCTAACATCTTTCTTTATGAGGATTTTGTTACTTTCTTTAGAAAGAACTATAGTTGCTGTGCAGCCACTATAAATATCTTCCAGCACTTTCACGTACGGCTCGTCTACCCCTTGATTTCGCAATGCCTGCATCACCGCCGAGGTTTCAATTGAGTCAAATGCTTTTTCGTAATCAATGAATGCTATGTATAAGGGCTGATTATATCCCGAACATTTTACTATCACCTCATTGATGGTATGGATATGATCGATAGTAGAGTACCATTTCAGAAAACATGCTTGATCCTTTGCTTGACTGCGGTCTAAGCTTGTTCTGATTCTATTAGCGATTACCTTAGTAAATACCTTATACGTAACAGACAGTAAGCTGATTGGTCTGTAATTTTTAAGGTCCTTAGAAACCCCTTTCTTATGAATGAGAATAATGTTTGCATTCTTCCATGGTTCCGGTACCGTCGATGACACCAGGCACTGCGTATAAAGGGTGGCCAGTTTTTCTAGCACGATATCTCCCCGTACTTCAGCAAATCTGTAGTTATCTGATCCTCTCCAGCCGATTTCCCCCCTTTCCATAGTTTCTAATGCTTCCTTAACTTCGTCCTTCGTCACTGGTGGAACGTCTGACTTTTTTTCCCTACCGCCAATCTCGTTACGGTCCTGACTACTTTGGCTACTGTAGAGATCTGTATAGAACTGCTCGGCTACTTTGACTATCTTGTCCATATTCGTGATGACGTTGCCCGCCTTGTCCCTTATCGCACACATCTGGTTTTTGCCTATGCCCAATTTCTTCTTTACCGCTTTAAGGCTTCCCCCGTTCTTTAAAACATGCTCAATATTTTCCATGTTATATTTCTTTATATCAGCCACCTTGCGCTTATTGATTAGCTTTGATATCTCGGCCAATTCGCTCTGGTCTGTTGGTTTCGAAGCTTTCATACTCTGGCGTTTCTTAATCAAACCTTTCGCCTCCTTAGCTTACCAGTATCTTCTCTAATTATCCTACCGCCTACTTCTACCACACAATGAGTAATGATATCACTGAAATTATTGTTCATTACTTCTAGGGTAATGTCACCATCCTCGGTTAGAGCTGAATATCTATTCTGTAGCGAGATTCAGAACAATTCTGTCCTCCCCCTCACCGCTAATTCGTTGATGGGCTTCTTCCTTACTAATCTGTTGCGTTCTTTCCTCAGATGTAGACTAATTCGGGACCTCACCATCCTGTGGTCACTGCATCGCACTTTCCTGACTACCTCTACATCTTGCATAATGGCGGGGGTTGAACACATTATGAAGTCAATTTCCTTTTTAGTCTCCCCGTTAGGACTTTTCCATGTCCATTTTTGGTTCGTCCTTTTGCTGAAGAAGGTATTCATGATTCTTGAGTCATTTCGCTCTGCAAACACAACTAGCAACTCCCTCCAGCTATTCCTAGAACCAACGCCATAGTCACCTACTGCCTGGTCTCCTGCCTGCCTTTTCCCTACTTTGCCGTTGAAGTTGCCCATTAGTACCGTATACTTCGTCTTTACCTTTCGCATTGCCGATTCTACATCTTCGTAGAAGCTTTCAACTGCCTAGTCATAACTATATGTAGGTGCATAGGCCTGTACAACCTTCAGTTTATATCGCTTATTAAGCCTAATTACGATGCCTGCCACCCCCTTATTAATACTATAGAATTCATCTATATTACCCTCTATATGCTTATTGGCCAGGAAACCTACTCCTAGTTGTCGCTTCTCTGGTAAACCTCGATAACACAGTACATGCCCATCCTTCAATACAGTATATGCCTACTTCGGCCTCCTAACCTCACTAAGCCCTCTGACATCTCACTTCATACCCTCTAGCTCCTCTAGCAGCAGTCCTAAACTAGCTTCACTAGCTAGGGTTCTAGCGTTAAACGTTGCCAGGGTCAGTTTCCAATGGCGGCCTGTCCAGCGAAGCCAGGAATTCTTAGCACCCCCTGCTGCGTCACAGGTCTGACCGCCGCCGTTGTGAGTTGTTCCTCTAGCCGCTGGTGACTGAGGGACGGGGTTTTATGGAGCTTATCATGAGAGTTGTGGCCAATTACTGCACCAAGGTGGCCAACTCGTGTTCTGGTGAGGGAGTGCGTTGCCGGAGGTGATCACCCGCATCAGGTCGCACTCCAAGCCTGTTAATGCAATTCCATTGACACGCAGATTTTTTTTTTAACCCGGTGGAGAATTGTGCGGCACCGGGATTTGAGCCCCTGTCCTCTTACATGCGAGGCGGATGTTCTACCGCTACGCCACCGCTGCAACCTTCTTTATGTAAATTATGTAATTATGTAATTTTTGTAGATTAGGAAAACCAACGGAGCCTCCAGGTACTCCTGAACCGACTGATACTTGAGAAGAGTCACTATTTTTAGTGGTAACATATTGCATACGGTTAGAAAAAAACTCTCGAATCCAGTTTAAAACCAAAAGAGCAATGTTAGCCTGCCGAGTTTAAATAGGAGTAGGTAAAATATGAAAACAATAGTCTTTAGTAAAGCTAGTATTCAGAAATGCGCGACCATAAGCGAATGTTAACAGTTGCGTTTTGCAAGAAAATGACTTTCAGAACCCGCGTTGACTGCAATGAAAAAAACAAAAAAAAGAAATTGATTTTGAGAAGTTAGCGAGATGTAATAAAATGATGTGTTCAAGTGTTTTACGAACTGCAATTATCTATGCAGCTGGAATTGAGAATAGCAATGAAGCGACGAGGTGAGCCCTTTTTTTATTTTGGTTTTTCATATTTATATTTCCTTCTATATTCCCTAGCAATCATTGTTTTTGCGATGTAATTATACACCTCGAAATCTAATATACCTGCCCCCCAATTCCTGGCTGATCCCCCTATGCGGGTATGTGCCATCAAATTAGAGGAGAGCAACTACAACAACATATCGCCCTGTCGTCTGGCGCATCATCAACCAATAAAATCGGTCGCGGGCACGGTGGAGGGTTTTCGCAGAGCCCACGTGACCGGAAGTAGGGTCGTCGTGCATGGCACACAGGATGCACGAGTGGTAACTCTCGGGAACCACAAGTAGAAAATTCGCGGAAAAGCCTTTTTATACAGAAGGCCATCACGGAGACAGATCGGGCTGGAAGCTGTGGAATCCCGCGCCGCCTCAAGCAGTGGTTCGAGGCGTATGTCATCTATTGCGCAGTCCTCAGAGCCGAGGCATCAGGAAACTCGGAAACAACGCAGGAGATGTAGTGATCGAAGTCAGCAGAGTCACATTCGGTCGTAGGAAGGGGGAGACGTGAAAGGCAGTCTGCATCGGCATTCGTGAGGCCACTCGTGTGCGAAACAGTGAAGTCGTACTCCTGCAGACGAAAGGCGCAGCGTGCCAGACGAACAGATGCATCACTAAGTTTGACGAGCCAACACAGGGCATGATGGTCCGTCACAAACGTGAAATGGCGTCCATATAGGTAGCACCGAAACCGCTGAACAGCGAAAACTACAGCGAGGCACTCTTGCTCGGGCTTGCTGAGGTAACGGCTTGCATACGCGATTAGATGCTCGCCGGTTGCCGAACGTTGCACAAGGACAGCACCAACACCAATCCCACTTGCATCAGTGTGGACTTCCGTTGGAGCGGAGGGGTTGAAGTGCGGTAGTGTGGGATGTGACGTAAGCAGAAACGGTAGAAAGACGCGTCATAATGTGCGGTCCAGTCGAATGGGACATCTTTTTGTAGAAGGAACGTCAGAGTTTAAGCGACGTCGGTAAATTATGGGATGAATCGTCGAAAGTAGGAGCACAGACCCAGAAAACTGCGGAGCTTCTTTGATTCTGGGGTCGTTCAAATGCTGCAACTGCGGCAGTCTTCTGTGGATCTGGCCGAAATCCATCGCGGTCGACGAGATGTCTGAGTACCAGCGTTTGACGCTCGCTAAAACAGCACATTTTAGAATTCAGGACAAGGCCAGCCTTCTGCAGGCAATCTACAACAATAGCGAGTCGCGTGTTATGCTCAGCAAAAGTCCGGCCAAAAATAACATCGTCGTCTAAATAGCACATGCAGACTTGCCACTTGAGGCCACGCAGTACTGTTTCCATAAACCTTTCAAAAAAGGCCTGAGGATTACATAGGCCAAAGGGCATCACCTTTAATTCAAATAGGCCGTCCGGCGTAACAAATGAAGCTTTTTCTTTGTCAGCGGGGTCCATCAGAATCTCCAATACCCAGATCGCAAATCAACCGAAGAGAATATCGCCGAAACTCTTTGTCGGGCCGAAGAAGCTCACCGTCTCGCCCGTTTGCGGTTTCTGCCTTAGCAAAAGCGTTCCAAAGCTCGGTACGACAGACAGCATCGCCATATGTCTTACGTACCTCGAGATTTGGTTTAGCTTTGGCGGCCTCTCCGGAAACGTAGTTTAGCTCAGAAAATGTTGGCGCATTACGCTGGCCCTTACCTCGACCGCGTCAGTGACCTGAATTACGAAATCGCACGCATCACCGCAACTGGTCGTCGGACTCGCTTATGTTGCCCAAATGAAGCCGTGCCAATCCCGTGGGAACGACTTACTTCCTCGGCCAGGGGGGCTTAGGCTGTTCTTGGGGGAAGTTTAGCAATCCTGAAGAATAAGAAACACATAGAAGAAGATAGAGAAAAAGACGGTGAGAAAGACGAGCAGACTGTTGTGCCCGTGCCGGATTCGCACCCGTTGACCAGCGGAGTTCTCTGCCTTCCTCGACCTGACCAGCAATCCGAAGTCAAACCCTCGTCGTAGCATTATATATATATATATATATATATATATATATATATATATATATATATATATATATATATATATATATATATATATATATATCTTTTACAAGGGCTAAAATCAGGGCCCTTCGTGTTCTGAGAATGCAGAAAACAAGCGTGGGTTAATGCCTTTCCTTTTCACGAACGACCATGCTATTCATCACCACCTTCGAATCCATGCATTGCGTTAGTTTCTAACTTATGGTTTTCCTTACCGAAAAAAGGCGAAACTTCTGGAATCAAAAAGGACAAGAGAGGATGCAGCAGAAAACGCCACGACAGGCGCTGACTTCTACTGTTTAATCATGACCGAAAGGACATGCTGTATTCGTAACCGAAGCGCGTAACCACTGTTATCATTCACACAAGACGTGGTAAAAGGTAGCAGGATGCTATCGTAATTTTCTTTTACTTTATGGGTATACATAAAACTCATGATTGCGACAAGTCAAGTAAAAAGTAGAGCACTTAATCTTCAAGTGACAAGAGGCTTCAATTAAAAACAAAATTGGCTACAATTAGATTCAGAGAGCATGAGTGACAATGCAGATAAAAGAGTCGAAAACAATGGTAAGGCTGTAAAACTGTAATGAAAAACAGTGGTAGCGTGAAGGTAATAACGGACCTTAAAATTTAAAGGTGAAAATTAAAAGTAGGAAAGAAATCCTATACGTTAAGAGGATGATGGCAATATGGAAAAACTAGGAAAAGTCTTCGAGGTGAACATTAAAACCAGGTAAAATAATTATGTGAAACAATGCCGGGAGAGAAATAGCAAGGAACAGTTGTGAACCTGAACATAACACCATGTAACAAACTGCATTTTCAAACCTGAAAAAAGAGTTTACAACCAAGATAGGGACACAAAATGCAATAGAAAATTTACAAATGGCATTCCGAAAACGCGATTTTATTCGTAGTAAGCAAATTGAACTGAGCGCTAACACATCTCTCAACAGTTTTTAAAGTGTAAAAAGCTACACCAAGCTCCCTTTCTATATTATCTCTTGGATTAAACAAAATGTGATTTTGCGTCAAATGGGTGCGCAAATTACTATATTATTTACCTTGCCCGTGCATTCACAGTTACAGTGGGTTTCTAGATGTTCTTCAGCGTAGTTATTTATGGCTAAGTTAAGTTCGCTAACGTTATAATCTCTAATAATCCGGCCAATGTAAACTCTGCCACACGTGAAAACAGTTTTGTACACAAGATCTGAACCCCACTTGGCGCATTTCTTTTCGTGTTTATTGTTGCATTGAGGCTTTGTTTTCTTTTCTGTAGAGGCCAAAAAACATTTTAACATGCTGGGAAACCAGTGGTTGCCCGAAGAGATTGCTCCTTGCTATTTTTATAAGCATTTTGTAAGCCATTCGCGGTTTTGTATACGTAAGGAAATTTGTTATGTCTAGTCAAGGGATTCAATAAGTAAAGGGCAAAAAAATTCCTACCATAGCAACTCCGACATCCACAAAACAGTAGCGTTCCTACCGGCATCTATGAAAGCTGTGTGAAGTTGGCTCGGCTCCAAGCGGAAGATTAATTTATTTAAACGCACATTACTGACCTCGTTTAATGGCAGCTAGGTCCACTAGGAAGGACGCCGTGCTGCTCTTTATTCCGAATCGCAAAGAAAGAATAAAATCAGTTTCGTTAACTTACGCTTCGGAGCTTGCGCTCCTTCAAACATGAAACCGGAGCTCACCCCAGGAGAGAAACCGGAACACAGTAGATCTGTGCAGCGTATCAACTGCGGTAAAGGAGCAGACGAACGATCAACGAAGTAGTTTCTGCTTTTCCGTTTTCAGTGAAGCAGAAACTTCGCGCAAACTTCATTGTTGCCAGGGCAACGCTTTGGGGTGGATGGCTTTTAGGATGGAGAAGGTGAAAATCGTTTTCAGCTAAAGATATACCGGTTCGCTTTAACTTCGCTAAAGAACTAAACAGGAAAGCCTCTCTCCTTGTCTACTTCCTCTTCTGTCTACCTCTTCTCGTCTTTCTCTAACTTGCGTGTTGGTGCCTATGTTATAATTCCTATACTTTTTTTTTAGGCTTCGTCGTCAAAACCTATAGCGACGTCCTTACCGGCGAAATTATGCTGGCGTAAGAATGATATCTCGCTTACACATGTCGCGCAATCACGGAGTCTCGCTGACACATATCACGAACACTTCTCACGCACAAATCTCGCAGGCGCGAGATGTTAACCATGAGCCTAGATTGGTTTTTGTTTTTAAAAAATGGTAGAAAACCACAGACGTCAAGCGGAACCTCGGTACTAAACATTGCCGACGGAAAAAGAGAATGTGCAAATGACAACTATAATGCAATGTTTCAACAGATGTGAATACAAGAATTTTGGAGCAAAACCAAGCGAAACAATTAAGATCTCAAATCCTAGCACACGGAGTGGACGAAATAATTTAGTGACTACCCCTGATGGACTCAGATGTCATCATACGTTAATTCCACATTAGATTTTCGTATGGCATTCACATATGCAATCGTTAATGTCTAGTTTACGAGTTTTTAAGAGCTTTTTTTTTTTACATCGTTTCTATTTTGTGACTGTGGCTATGGATGGTCTCCGTGCACCTTTATGCGATTTGAGTAAGTAAATAGTGAGTCGTAATGGCGCAACCCCTCTTTTTGTCATTTATATATTATCTTCATATTTGCTGGTCAATTCATTTCTGCTTAGGCACACTCTATGTCAAACGAATTCAGTCCACAAATGAGGCTCCAGCGGTAACCATGAGCCTTCAAGGCGTGCCAGGAAAAACACCATGCGCTTTAAAATATTGTCATCTTCGGATTCCTTCTCATGCTCCAATATACGACTAGAAAGGGCTTCGCATGGCACGAAGGCATTTGATAAATATTACGCCTGCAGTAATATTTCATACCAGGCCGCATTCATACTTGTAGTCCATAACAGTAAGTGAAACATCATATTCCCCATGGCATTTTTAGCGCAAAATAATTTGAATATTCGGATTAATTGGTACTATGCTTGGTTGCCCTCCTTTTTTAACTGGTGATCGTTGCACTTTTCGCTACTAATCAGAGGAATTAGCTGCGAATGGCATAAGTGCACACGAGTAGTTTCTGGTCTCAAGAATTGGCAAGCTCATGGGAGGGTTCAGATAACAGTAAAACTTCAGGTACCACAACCTTTTTTTTTGTATACAAATATACTTTTATATGTGGTGGGCAAATCTATTGACACGAATGAATGAACCGTACCTTATCAAGATACTTGGTCGTTTTCTAGGTGACAAAAATTTTATATCACAACAGATGAAAAACGCCGTATTTGCAATTTCAAAAAGTTCCTTTTTTAGAGTCCTGCTATTTAGCACTATAATTGCATTGTGAATCATATTTATTCAGTAAGAACGCGAAAAATTTTCTTTAAGAAAGATTAGAAGAAACCGTGTTTGTTGCAAGAGTTTTCATAGGCAAAAAACGGGGAAACGCTGCACCACGACCGACGCGCTGCAAGAAATTTTGTTTTTAACCCTACAATCTGGCAAGATGTAATAAGGTGTTGACACTAAACGTTTTCTGCATTATGTAGGCTATATACTTCATTTCAGGCAAAGTTTGTGCCTATACACTGGTAAATATTCTCTACACAGCGCTTCCAATTCGGCCAAACTTCAATAACATAAAAACGTTCTATTTGATTTCGAAGTTAGAAAAACATAACCGATATTTATAAAATCTCCCTCAACAATTCTCAATACTTCGCGTCAGCTAAAAGTATGTATTAGTTTTAAAATTTTCTCCACATGGTTAAACATGGCCGAAATTCAGAAAGGTAAATATCGAAAAACTTTGGTTCAAAATTTAAAATTAACAGCAGCCTCGATTTAAACTTTGATTACCCGAAAACAATTATCAGTACCTAATTTCTATCAGACACAAAGATAACTGCAATATCTAGCACAAAAACCAAAATATAAAACTTTGCGCTTGCTCCCATTTTATGAAGTTTGATAAGTCTGCCTTTCAGGAGAAGAGGTCCTCAGGCGCTGTATTCAGTACTGGCTTTAGGTTAATACATTTTACATGGAACAGGGAAAGATGTCATATGCAGCTTTTTACACTTTTTTTGCCGTGTTATGTGGGAACAACAGTTTGCTTTGTTAACGCCGGTCAGTCTGTAAATTACTCGTGTGGTTGCACTGCACCACCGAGCAGAAGGTATGTACAGAAATAAACCAAATTCATCGGTAACGCAACAACATTTAAGACCGGAAAATACGACAACGAGCAAGAAGCTGTACCAATCATTCAACAAAACAATAAAAGCATTCATTACTTTACACGCCTTAGTAGATGAGAATATAAAATAACCACAAAGAGGAACATTCGGGCGAATAGTTCACGTAAAGGAATCACGTCTTAAATTCCGGACGAATCAGTTGAACGACGAAGCGGCGTTCATCCTATTCGGAACTTTCGCAGTGATTCCCGTATGTAGACTCTCCGCCCATGGCGCTGCCTCGAAGACGGCCGGCTCGGTGCGATTAAACGCGGTCTGGATGTCGGTATCTTGCCAAACGTGCCAGAAGACGAATCACGCAACCTAATCCGCTTCCTGTTTCTCAACGACTGCGCAGAGACTATGCACCCGGTTCTTGACGGGCCGAGCTCATGCTTTAGGTGAGTTACCGGGACGTGAGATATTTTAATCGCTGCAGAAGCCTCTTTCGGTTTTGATACTTTCCAGCTTAAGTGCAGAGCACTGAGCTGGAATTCCCTGCCCACGCCTCCAAGAAAATAAAAATTTTTACTCTTGGTGTAGAATGCTAGCAATGTCACCCTTATCGCTCGCAATCACTTTATCTGACGATAGCTTCGGTCATGCGTGTCATGTGTGTCGTGCTAGTTTAGATTAGAAAGTCCATTTAGTGATCTGCAATGCAGTCACCGCATACACAAGATAGCTCAGTTCTCTCCTCTCACGTTTTGCTTAAGGCTTTCTAGGTTAGGTGGAAAGCGGATCCGCTTTGTGCTGGCTCGGGTTTCTTCCGCGCTTTTTGAAAGCGCACTCGGCAGGAATATTTGGCATCTCGACTCACTTTTACCTCTAAATGCGATAAACATGCGCTCGCATTACCTACATGCGATAAAGAAATACATAGTTCTAGAAAAGCTATCATCCATAAAAGCATTTTTCAAGCGATAGTACAAAAGAGCACAATTGCAAACTCCGCTTGAAAATATTTTTTTACTGTCAATTTATTATTACCCAAGACATCCTATTGAATACCTCGATTGAGCACCCCTGCACTTCTTATTAAAAAAAAATAGAGGGTAGAGAAAAAGTTCTAGAATCCTTTGCCCTTTTCAATGACATTACAGGAAATCGCGAATTTGTATTGATTTAAGCTTTGTAACGAATTTATAACCAGTCGCTGCTGCGTGGCATAAACTCTATACATTCATCAAATATTGAATCGAAGTCTTTTTTAATCGTTTATTCCAGTTACCTCTAAAGCTCCTCCGAAGGAGGATATTACAAAGGGAAAAATAATGCTTGACATCTGATAATTAAGGAGAAGCCTAAGCGTTTTTGTCTTTCGTGCACTGTGAAACGTTCTTGTCTAGAAGAAATGACCTCTTTCTAGTGGCAATATTGCTTCCTCGCTTCCAGCTGGTTAAGAGCGTAGCTGTCGTGTAACCACTTATGGATTGCGCGTCTCCGGCGGTGTAGTTGTCGGCGTTCTAGTTAACGCAGCAGCCTTAATGAACTTTTATCTGTAATTTTAACGTTAAACTGTAAATACAACAAATGCCTGAAACAATTTCAGACCGAAATGTTTTATTGCTGGGATGTAACTGTGAAAGAAAGCATTCATTGGAGAATCGCAATAGTGGTTATATCTTTACAATTCTCAGAAAATGGAAGCCCAGACCACCACACCACACAGACAATGTACAGTCTTTGTCAAAAATATACAGCCCAAGGGTTTTGCTTCTAAGCGCCGTAACGGGGCTCAGTACGCATCTGAACCAATCGAAATGTAGTAGATGACAAATCTAGTTCCCATTATTCTCTATGCTTACCTATATATTCCAGTATTTGCTTCCAGGGGCTTAGTTAGAACGCTCAGAAGCGTACCCTTTGGGCCGTATATTTTTGACAAAGGGTGTACGTTATGCGCGAGCAATCGCGAAAAGAACCTTCATCGGTATGGCGCTGAGGGGGTACTTTACTTGTGTAAGGTGCTTTGTGATTGGCTCTCCTTGAGTTGTAGCATCATGGGCACGTCGAGCACCTTTGCTTCGTTCTTGGATTTTCAAGAATTCGTATATAAACAAAAAATTAACCATCTAAAAACTCACATTTTATCGACGATTTTCTGAAAGATCCACGTTAGCCTCAATTTTTTGATGCAGTGCACCGTTGCCTCGTTGATATTGATGAAACTATGCGCTGTCAGTAATTTTTCTAAAAGAAAGCGGCGCGCATGGAAGGATTTAAAGGTCGATAACGTAAGGGACAGCGATAAAACATGGTTCTCAAGGAAATCACATGGCGCCATTATCGCGCCGATTATTTAACGAAAGTTATCTAGCGCACATATGTCTAATTGTAGTTGGCAGTTGAATTAGCAGAGCTCTGATTGCTCAGTGGGATATATGATGATGCGACATCACAAAATGGCAGAGTTGCGAAGTGCAGCAAAATTGGGCTCCTGCTTTAGACATGGGAGCTTGTAATAGAAATGGATACTCTAGGACACGCATGCATATTCATACAACTTTGTTATACAAGGGAGTTATCTCCATTTAAGTGGGTTTTTCAAACAATGCACTCCATGACGACAGTATGCTAATGAGCAAGTACTACGTGCTAACAGCCGGACAAATTATTTGCCCCTTAAGCGTGTAGCAAATTGCAAGAAAGGAAGCGATGATCACCAAGGATAAGCGCTAAAGGGAACACAGTAATGCTGCCGTATGGCACTCATAAAGATGGGCAAATTGTAATCGTCGTATTTTTTTTATTTTTGATTGTCTCTAACTGTGGGCTTTGTTTTGGTTTACATTGAAGATGATATAACGCTTTTTTATTGGTGAAGGGTTGTAAAAGTGGCGAGCGGTCAACATCGAATTCAAATATAATTTCACGGACATACTTTTTGCATTTTGAGATCATGGCTACAAGTCCCGACCGTGAGTACAATCGCCTAAGAATCGGAATAGATTGTATAATAAAATAAGATCAACTGGCAAAAGGCAATACGCTTGCTGCTAAAACTGTTCTCACATGAAATGCGCCCGTTCATTATGCACGCTGAGCGACACTTCTTGAGCCTGCAGCAAAGGCCATCTATAAGGACCCTCCTTATGCAAAAAAAAAAAAAAATAATCATTTTAGAAATATAGTCAAGGTGTTTGATACGGACTGCATTTTTTTATTTGTCAAGTTTTTACTGGAGCAGTGCAATGTGATATTTACCTGCCTCTCTGAAACGTTGGGAAATGAAATAATAGAAACTAACAAACACTTAGCAGTTTATCCAACTTTTTATTTTGCAACCATGCAGTTAATGGTATTGAGAAGATATACCGTGTGGAAAAATTGTGATACTAATGTGCGAATAAGCCAACCGTTAGCTCCGGCAGCGGGGCTAGTGTGTTATATCGTTCGTGCTTGTCCTATGAAAGTAAAGCGCATTACCGACGCAGCATAGAGTCAAATGCTAAAATCTTTATTGACTTTACCGAAAACACCTTAAGCGTTATCATGAATTTTATAGGGCAGTCTATTGCGCTGTTCACTGGTCAGTTGAAAAAACAAATACGATGTATTATACCCACGCATAGAGAGGGCGATGCAGGCGCAGCATTTTGGCACAACTAGATTGAAAGGACCTTCCAAAGAAATGAATCAATATGAATCCAATCAGTACTCGTTTTTTTACAACGTGCCTTTTAGATGCTATAGAAGCGTTGTAAACGTATTCGGCTCCCCTGAGGCACTCCTAGCGACCACGTGTTTTGTTCTAAACAAAGAGCATGGCTGGCGGAGTAACCTTCTCCGGTCCAAACGACAGTAAAACTGTAGAGCGTAGAATGAGTTTTATGGCGTGTCGAAAATTCGGCACTAAGTACGAAAAGGTGAATAGATGTACGGCTGAGGTTTTATTGGTTTTTGACGTAAAAAGAGTTATTTTGGTTTAAATTTTCATTTTAGCTTTCGATGCATTTGCAACTACAGTGAATGCGAACTCTCCATACTTGCACCCGATATTTACATGTGGGGGAACGCAATGGTTTTGTTCTTCCGAATTTTCATTATTTTCAAATTGACAGTCTATCCCAAACTCTTTAATGAAGTCGAATGCGGTAGATTTTAAACGCTGATTTAGAAAAGAGTTCGTTTATATATTATAATGGCCGCCCGTAATTCTCAACATGCGCATTCTGTTTCACACGATGGACAAAACATTTGTCTGAGATGTCTTTTAAAATGAAGTGAAGAAGCAGGAATAAAACCTTGAAAATAAAAAAAAAAATCGAGTGTTTGCTGAAATCAGTAGACGTCTGCAGAAAAACCTATCCAGATAAAACAGTGCATATTTGTCATGCTATTTAAGCATGAATTAAGGAGCTTCGTCCTCTACAGGTTATCATGTAACGATTATCATGTAGCGGTTACAGTTCTCTCGTTTATCGTTCTTTCATTCCTTATACCATGGTGACTGCCCATTAGCATCTAATCACATCGCTCCTGCCCATCATATTTCATCCCGGACTTATCATTCCTACAAAGTACAGCCAATATTCGCACGAACGAAAAAAATACCAAACTTCACCCTTACTGTTATTTATAGAAAACTGGAACTCAATACCGAGTGATAAAGCTACTGAAATTACTTTTTCACAATTTCAAATAAAACTTTCAAGGCACCTTCGTTGTCTGTAATCCCCGTAGTATTGTTTCCACTATTGTCTTCGTAAGCGTTACGTGCTGTTCCCTGAACACCTTTGTACCCACTAGTAAACGTAGTGCTGTGTACGTCTGTCTGTATGTTATGCATAATTATTAAGTGCATTTTTGTTAATTACTGAACACCTATGTATTCACTAGTAAATGTAGTGCTATGTACTTCGATCTATATGTTATGTGTATTTATTAAGTGTATTTTGTTAATTAATATGCGTCACGAATATGTATTGTGCTGTTTTTATGCCGCCCCACCCCCTATGTAATGCCCACTTGGGTTTTTAGGGTATTTAAATAAACAAATAAAAATAAACTTCTCATATGCTGCTTTGTTAACGCCAAGCTAAAATACCACAAGGTATTGTTTTTTGTATGAAGAGCTATCCATATCAGAACTCTCGTCTTCAAGAAACTGCATATTAATGTAGACATTTCTATCAAAGCTTATGAAAAGTGAAGGCGGCCTACTCTTGTTAGCAGTTCATTAAGTATATGATATCGCATTTAACACCCTGCTGTACCAGCGCCCCGTGATAGGCGCACTTCCTTAACTGCAATAAATACAAAATGATCCCGAAGGTACCAAACGAGAGGTTGGTTTTTTTACTGCCTTTCTAAGCAACGCAATATCACAGATTCAAGCATTCGACATACGGTGTAACTCTCGTGCTGCCGACCAAAAAGAAACCTACTTCTCCTTTCCTAATCATTTCATCGGAGGGTCATGTACTCTATCGCTCTTGCAAAGCTGTTCCGCGCCGACTTCCTTTTTCAGTTAACACGAAGCCCTGGACGTTTTTGGGCCATACATCAGCCTGTGGGCGTTTTAAATATTAAACGTTCTTTTACGAAATTATCAATATCCGTAGCCCAAGCATCAATCTAACATGCGACACTGCTTATTTCGCGAACAAAGTTGGAAAATTATCCCCACAGGTCCTGGAAGCGTCCTAAAAAAGCGAAAAAGGTTCAGATATGTAACGAATGTCCCGTAAGTATATAAAGGGCTCTAATAGTAGCTATGAGTACGTTAGAGGAACCATAACTTTTCCATACTCGCAGTCACCTGATGACACGAAGCAGCTAGCGTAATCTGCTAAGAATTTTTCCCTCCCTTTTCTATCGCTAGGAAAAGCGGGGTTGACACGACGATGTGCAAGCACGAGCGAGAAAGTTAAAAACGCTTGCATTAGCAACTTTCATTGAAACAATACACAAATTTTATAGCTGCTTTTTTACTTAATTATTTTAAGTTCTTGCTTTTATTGTTCCAATATTTCGGTCAGTGTATCTACTTGTGAGGAGAATATATATTTCTTAATAGCACCCGTTTAGATTGTTTATTTTCATCCGGAGCGAAATGAAAAGTCAAACTGAAATAGCGATAATTTTTGCAGATTCAGTGTGCTACTTTACAGGTTGTGTGAGATAAAACTCAAATATAACAATCGAATAGCACATTTAAACGTTTTTTCCCTGGTTTAAAATCAGGCTTAGCATTTCTGTCACTATATCGATGCCATCCTAAAAGGAACAAGTACTACAACTTATGTTTCGAAACAATAAATACTGCTTTTGCTCTCGTCAACCGAAGGCAAAATATATTCGAAAACGAACGCTGACTGTGTCCTAAATCCTATCTAATAACTGATTTGTGCTAAAGCATCCAGCAAAGCACAATGTTTAAACGGTGTCAGCATATCTGTCATCGTTTAAGCATATTTCTTCACCCTGTGCGCCTCCCTCTCCACTTATATGTGCCGTGGACTGGATACGGAGCTAAATAATAAATATTTGAGAACTTCTATTATAACTCTCGGGAGACTTGTCAAACTCGACTCTAGCCAGATAAGTTTTATTTCTTCTACCCATTGGCAAAGGTAAAAAGAGCATTTAGGCTTAGAAAGCAAAAAAAAAATGTCTCAAATTATCTTGTAAATCCTTTATGTCGATCTTCTCTTTGGTCGTACAGTCTTTTCCTGAATCTACTAAAATGTGCCAGAACTGCTGAATTAATGGAAGAAAGTTCAGGCAGTCTCAGCGGCTCAAACACTGGGAACAGAGACAGGTTTTGTTAGAGAAAATGAAAATAGTCATCCTCTTACGCGGACGTAAGCGGACAAGCGCAGGCACTTTCACTTTTCTAAAATAAATAAATAAGTAAATAAAATAAACTTTTTTAAAAGAAACATGATTGGACCAAGCAAGTGAGGTAACGGAAGACGAGACTTGCTCTTTGAGTGTTTAGGTTTTAAATGTTTTCTTCTGAAAAATGAAAAAGAAAATAGTTAGAAAATAACCCTTTCCTCCCACGCAACCTTCTCCATGCTATTTAGAGCCGAGCCGTTGAAAGGCTTGCTTTGATAAAGGACCCCGAATGAATAAAGTACTCAGGAAACCTACCCTACCAAAACAGGCAAAATAGGCTTTAAATCGTAGCACCGGGTGTTAATTCGGCAAGCTCTTGGGGTATTCAGGCCTTGTGCTGAGGATAAAATTAGTAAACGTGTCTGCGCGATAAACGAGGAAATTAGATTTTCTTAGGAAGCGACATGAGACTTGCTTGGCAGCTGTTGAGCGCCCTGAACCCTGCCTGACAGGGCTTATTAATTGTAAAACATCAGGCAATAAGTAACACCTACTTAATTAGTGCATGAAAACTTCCCAACGGAACTTGCTTACAGAACGACGGAAAATTCAGCCCTCTCTGAAGAAAACCAGTGAAGGTATTCTGCCATTGCGCTTTTTTATGGTTACCTTCAAGCGGCGCTCAGACAGTCTCTTTAGTTCAAGACATGTGAAAGAGAGTTTAGAGTCAGCTTCCCGTATAATTATTGCCCACTATGAATATATATATACATATATTTAGTAAGGTCTACGGGTATACATTATCGCAATAGCAAAAGCTTCTTCTTTCTGATATTTATTGAAAAAAATGGTCAATGTATGAAAGATCGCAAACGTACCAGTTGCACTCAGTGTAAAAACAAATTATCATGGAGTGAATCACCTGAGTTGCGGTTAGAAGAAACTGAAAGCTGCAGAACGCGAGAGAGCTACAAAGAAACGTGAAGGTAAGGTAAGCAAAGGCAGATGTAGTCGTGTATTGCTTAGCTTAACCGAATTAAATGAGAGTAAAAACTGCCACAAAGCTTTCCGCGGTTCTCCAATGCTAGAGAGTAGCTTTTGATTTCCACGCAATGGGATAGGATAAGCAAAACGAACGTTTGAGATATGCAGCGAAATTCATGGTTTAGCGCGTTT
Source organism: Amblyomma maculatum (assembly GCF_055883805.1). Lineage (NCBI taxonomy): Eukaryota > Metazoa > Arthropoda > Arachnida > Ixodida > Ixodidae > Amblyomma > Amblyomma maculatum. The sequence continues at coordinate 79,874,779 of NC_139353.1, forward strand.
ATGGGGGCCGCAAAAAGAACAGCGGATATATAAAATGCCATAATTTGATAAACATTTTACTTCGATTGCCTGGCTGCTATTTTGAATTCTTTTTCTTTTTCTTACAGAGCGATACTGCTGCTGATATGACCTTACTTATAAATAATTCACCCAAGCTGTCCTACATAGGCCGCCTGTAAAACGTTGCCCACAATGCCATCGAACGACTCTTGTTCTCACATCTCCGCACGTACCTCCCTTCTGTTCTCGGAATACTATCACTAATGGAAGTGTTTAATAAGCGATGAATGTCTAGGATCTTTGTATATGTAGATACAGACTTTATGAAAAGCTTCGCCTATCATTAATGCATATCGACGGAATTAATGCATTCTAGGTCAGGGCATGTTAATGTGCTGTTCGAGAAAAAGCAAAATCACACGTGCGCTTCTAATTGCATTAAATGAAGTGTGTAAAGCAGGCGCACGGTTATCCGCGTACGTCCAGTTTTTTTTTCTCCTGCCTCCAAACATCCCAAGCGCACTCTGTTAAGAGCAAACACATTACCTGAAGTCTCATCCAGATATTGAGTTTCAATGTTAACGAGAACATTACTCAGTCGACGCCGAAAGGCATGTTTGCAGCAGCACGTTGCTTTAATGATAGACTTCTTTGAAAGGGATTGTACTGGCTCCATAGCAAGTACGGTGCAGTGTGTTCTATTTTTTTGTCTATACCACGAGCGAAAGGCAGCACGTGCCTAATGATCAGCTATATTTACTGCATATAGTAGTGTTTTCTGAGGCCCCTACACGTGAAGGGAACCTTAAATTAAGTTATTCTGTTTACAAGCCCATTTATTTATACCCAGAATTAAGGATAAAACGCTTATTTATTTAAGAGCATTATTACCCGTATCTTAGGACTTCGCTGAGGTAGCTTCTAAGTCCTGTTTAGAATCCACTCGGGGAAAATAAAAAAGGAAACGCATTCATGTAGGTTTCTGAACGAGCCGAGCCAAACAAATCAGCATTGAGGGAAACTGCGATAGATGTCTTAGCCATTTAGGCTCGTTTCTTGATGCACTTTATTATAAAAAAATCTCGCACACTCTGGACAGAACGTCAAAGTGCGGCGGTTTAAGGCAAGGTGTTTATAAAAGATCGAATTTGTTCACTTTGTGTAATGTACAGCGAAATCTAGTACCCGTTTGTTTCACGTGCTGAGCTGACAGTCTCCCAATCTGCAATTTGGAGTGAAAACGCATGCCTCTGTGTCTGGAATTGGTAGCGGAGAGGCGAAATGGCCGGCACAGATCGCTGATTATGTTGAGTGGCAAGAGGAAACCAAATGACATCGGTGACTGGCAACATCTTCGAACTCGGGTAGCTTCATCGGGCTTCGCTGCTAAAATAAGAATGGCACCAAAGGCCCTTGGAACTCAGTAAGTTACGGTACTAAGGCGGTGCAGGCATCATCGCAAGATTTGATGTAATTGTAGATTTTCAACTATACCCGATGGGCTTTCCTATATTGTGGTTGCTTGCGAATCTGGATGAGAGCATTTGGGATAAAGTAGATCGATAATTGAAGGTTAGGTGAGGTCGAGCACACATGCAACTCAAAATACAGCCGCCATTAGTGCTGACAACTAAGTTCACACGAAACCATAGGTGAAAGTTTTGATATTAACCACGAAATAGTATTCGTTAAACGGGACACTTGATTTCAGACAGCAAACCTGCTTTCATTTAGCCCCTTCATGCTGTCAGAAGCTCAAGGACCTTAATATGCGATCCTTCTTCAAAAAACGAAACCACGTTCCTTGAATACCGGGAATTCTCGGTTAGAGGCGTGACGTGGCTAATAACCTAGCTTTAATGATCACTGCCGGTTTGCGCTTTACGAAACAGGCCCTACCCCTTTGCTCCTCATAAAGCGATCGAGTAGAAAATGTACTTATCCGAAAAAAATATTTTACGCCGCGCGAAAAATTAGGCGCAGCTGAAGCTGTTCGCTGTGGCCGAATGCAGGTAAACATTTTTTTTGAAACCTGCCTAGTTATATGTATCCTTCTCCAAGTCTTGAGGCTTGCTTTGGTTCATTGAAACTTTCACATTATTCTACATTTTATCGAAGACAATTATCCTGAACACTTCCAGACGACGCGTACTTCTTGCGAGCAGTGGGAGACTCGACTGCCGAGCGTTTTGTTGTACATTCAGATAAAGCTCATAGCACCGGTTCTTCAATGCATTTGGGCCAATGGGCGTCAAGCAATTTTCAACACCTGGTTCCTGATATAATTAATTTTGTCCTCCTTTTGAATTCAAAAAGAACGGGTCAATAAGAGTCGGTTGCTTCCAATATTACCTTCGCTTATTCTGCTCTCTATTGCTTGTCATTACAGCACTTATTTTCGGTTTGTAGCTTCATACCTAGTCGTTGTTTTAACTAGAAAAAGGTTCATAATAATCAATGTTTCAGACCTGCGTAAGGAGCGCTGATAGAATGTGCTGTTATACAATGTTCTAAAGTATACTTCATTTCTATCCAATAAATAAATAAATCTTCATTCCTGGTCTCAGCAAGCATGGAGAATTTGCTCAATACCCTAATAATTTTCTTTGTTATTATAATTTCGTGCTCAATAGCATTGCTCATAGCCTAACTGAAATATATGCGCTCCCTTCCGAGTTCTAACGTTTCGCTGCATATTGCACACCTGTTTCCTTGTGAATGTGAATTCCTTTTGTTAATGTCGAACAGAAGTTATATATTTTTTCTGTATGTTTAGTTCCAATAATGTTGGCAGCTGGGGTTGCGGAAGTGAACGAGCACTGACTATCTCGTTGTCTTCACGCAGGTATTTCACATTTCAACAAGCAATCTACTGCGGCACACACGCGTTACGGTCACAGTGACACAGCATCAAGAAAATCAGTCTTCATTCATCGACCATCGTCAACCGCCAGTGCCACCGAATGTTCAACGTGATCTCCCATCCCCCAGAACAACTACATAAGGACCGACACCGTGCAGCATCGACTATTTGGCAGCCGGGGTTGCTGCAGTGAACAAGTCCTGACAATCTTGTGCTCTTCATAGAGGTTAGTACCTTTTCTGTCGCAACCACTGCTGCCCTTACTAGTACTTTCACTGTCCATTGTTTCACTGTAAAAATTCCTGCCAACTCATGATTGGCAAAATATTTTAACAAACTGAAAAAAGAAGAGCACGAATTGCGGAGCAGCCTTTTCATGTTCAATGAACTCTATGAGGAAATGAAAAATAAGAGAGCTGACTTAAAAATAATAAGAAGTTAGCCCAACGATTTGCTGAACAGAAGCAATACTCCAGGGTAAATAACGTTGCAAAAGGAGTTCCTTCGACTCAGCGTGAGAGCTGCGTCGCAATCCTGGAAGAATTTGGAGGAAAAATACGTTGTCCAGTTTCTAGCACTCACTTGGAAGTTGTTCATCGAGTTCCTAGGAAAAGCGACACAGCATTCACAGCACACTTTTCTTCCGTGCCAGGAAGGCAGAGGTTATTGCCAAAGCAACAAAAGCAGGCATCAACATGAGCTCGATTAAATTTAAGGTTTATATTAACGACGAATATCCCATTTAAGTGAACGATTCTCTAACCCCAAACAACAAATGTTTGTATAGCACAGCACTAACCATGAAAAAAGAAAATAACTGAGTTTATGTGGGTAGACAATGGCCGTATCAAGATAAGGAAGATCAAGGAAAGTCAGGTCTACCGTATCTGTGGGGCTGATGATCTGATGATTTCTGCACGTAAACCGTGCACCATACTTATCATGCGCTAATCGTTATATCACCTTAAAAGCCTCCTCCTTAATTCAGCTAGTACCCATAAGTCTTTTATTCATTTTAATTCTTGAAGTTTACCAAGCCACTACGATCACTTAGTAAACTTTTTAATGTTCGCTCATCATGCCATTTAACTAATTTGTCTTTTTGAGACATGGCTGTCACTGGACGATGATAGTCTATTTGCTTTACCCGGCTATCAAAATGAATACTGTCATAGGTGAACTGATCGGCACGGCTGATCTGTAATCTTTAGCTTTAATGCTATATCTTGCAAACGCCGTCACAACATCATGTTTCATACAGAAACGTGCGAATAAATGTGGCTAGAATTTGACAAATCAATGTTTGCTTGAAACAAAAGCACTATTATTGTTAGTATCTATCGATCACTTTACGAATCTTATGAGCACTTGTGTCGTGGATTAGAAGTAATCCTTCAAACTTTGAATCCTGAAAACATGAACATTGTCATCTTAGGTGACATCACTATTGATATAACTGACATTTCTGATAGCTCTTCTTCGTTATACACAAACCTCTGGCTCGGCCACGAATTGGAGTCATTATTTAGTCACCTACACGCATCACTCATCAAGGCTGTAGCACCCTCACAGATGATGCGTTATAAAATATTATTACGCCTCTGATCGAAGAAGTTATCAACTTTGATATCGCGGACCATTCAAATACACAAATAAGGCGACCACCAGAATACGCATAAGCAATCATTTAATAGATACCGGTTTTTTGAGATAGTAACTAAGACTAACTCGGATAGCATGCAACAAGGAACATGCGCTAATAACGCGTTCAGTAAATTTGCTGTGAAACTCAAATTAAATAATTAGCTCATGCACATCATATGTCCTATCACACATTGGTATTCAGTTCCACGGAACACATGAATCACCAGCAGCCTTCTAACTGTATAAAGAAAAAAAATTAACTATTCGAAAAGATTAGGACACACCCATTTATCATTCACCTAAAATAGCGCTTTAAAAAATACTCGGATATTACCTCCGCAGTACTTCAACGCTGTAAACAAGAATACTTTAAAAATGAGGTACATAGAAATGAAAATGACACTCGTAATAATTGGGAAGCAAATAAAGATTTTTTTAACTTAGCTGAAAATAAAACATACATAAGCAACTATTCTAATGGCGACCGTACTCTAACTACTCAAATCGACATTGTAAATGCACTTAATTCCTTCTTCTCACGCTGCGGTTCCTTGCCTCCAAGCAGCTTATGTGTCCCTAGTCAATGCTCTCATTCTTTCTCCAAGGGTCGTAAAGTGGTCCACTTGACGACCCTTGGAGAAAACGGTTTGTATGGGCTGTTAAGGGAGGAAGTCGTCAACACTTTCCTGTGCTACAATAGCAGCCCAGCTCACCGATGTGGCAGCACCCTTCACCCCTTTGTAAAATTATGTATAAAGAGCAGCCGTAGCGGCAGAGGTGCTGAGAAATATTGCAATACATCACTCAGTAAAACTTTCGCAGTAACTATGAACTAGAAATCAGTGTTCAGCTGCAAAGAGTACATTCTTGCAGAATAAAATAATGAAAGTAGTAAGTGCGCCTTTTCTACGCAAGAGAGGAAAAATGCTTTGAAGAAACACAAAGATGACACTTCCCTTTTTGAGGCATACCTGCTCACTTTGCTTGAAGGTGCTATTGTGTGAAAACCGTAAATTAATTTTTTTCATCAGCTGCAATACACGCTCAATTCATAAAGAATGGAGGACGATGAAGCCCATATAACATTATTTAGAAACTACAGAGGTCAGGCAGAACGATACTTGTTAGGCCGACGTGCTTTCCAGCAGGCATGACGGAGCCGTTCAAAACTACCGCCGGAACACCTTCAGTGTGGTTTGGACTAGGCACCTATTTTGACCACGTCACGTTGAGTATCTTTGCATCCATCAAAACAACACAATGCGCAAAACAACACAAGCGCTGGCGTCGGCTTTCTTCCTTCCGCAATATCTGCTTGTGCATCGTTGTTTTTGAAAGCATGCACCAACTAGACCCCAAAAATCCATTGCAGCAATCAGTTGGGACGCACCATGGCGCAACGGTTTCATAGTGGGTTTAAAAATCGCTAGACGGCTGAAGTCTTGGGATACTACGATAATCTTCCTGCGTTACATTTCACGTCCGGCCTTCGGATCAAAAAATTACGATTTTAAGGTTATTCTCTAATACTGTAAGCTAAAGAAAAGTGTAGAATCGCCCCACAAACTCTCAGTTATTGATTTGCTTTATGTGTTACATTATTATGTGGAAGAGTTCATTATTCTTCACAGAATATCTGAACAATTATAGGCAAAACTTAACGTCCCTGTTTTCAAACCCACATACAAGCAAAATATAAACCCTCAAACTCACACGAACGAGGGTGTTGGGTGAGCCTCCGTTCGCAAGCAAATGACGCTGAAAACTTTTCACTGTCACCTAAGACGAAAGGCTGCAGTGGGACGTAAATTATAGCTAAGTGTTTTTTAATTATGCTATTGTTATAGGACGGCAAGCGGTGACAACAGGAGAACAGAGGACAGAGAGAAAAGGCTCGATTGTCGTGAGATGACGTTTAATGAATCTGTGTGCGGGCCTAGCGTGCGCGCTCCTGCCCGCGCCACTGCCCTCTTCTACCTCTTTCGTCCGTGACGTGACCCGGGGCCACTGAGCGACCGTCCCGATCGTAGACGAGGAAGTTTACCGATGATGGTTTCATATCATGATGTTTGGCGTGTCAAGATGTTTGAAGAAGAGGAAGAAGTAAAAATCGAACGTCTTGCCTATACGATGTCTGATGCCTGGGTGATCCGCCTCCCCTGGAGCTGTCAACCATCCGTCACTAGAGTCCATGGAACCGATGGCTCGAGGTCACGTCGGGCGGCTTGGGCGGGGGTTACGTGTTCGTGTCAATCAGGTCCTTCGGGTCATTCGGGTTTTCGGATCTTTCAGGTCCTAGGTCTCGGTTCTGATTGGTTCTCCTTGTCTTCGGGTCCGGGCTGGGAGCTGGGCTGTGGTAGTTAATTAGGCCTGGGCTTGAAGGGCTGGGGCGAAGCTGCTCGGCGATGTCCCTGGGCCCTCGGTCGATGGTCCCGGGTTACAGATGGCGTCGATGCTCCAAGGCGAGGGTGGGGATGACGTACCCCGCACCTCCAATCAAATGTTACGCGTAGGCAAGCGATAACAACAGAACAGAGGACAGAGAGAAGATGCTCGATGGTTGTTAGATGACGTTTAATGAATCTGTGTGCGGGCCTAGCGCGCGAGCTCCTGCCCGCGCTTTCGTCCGTTACACAGTTTACGTGAACAGCTTGTAGGCAGGCCTGAGGTCTTGAAGCAAAATCAGTTTATTCATGGATGGGAGCGATATCAGCACAAGTGACGTAACACTCAAATGTAGCAGCCGGAGCATTATCGGGATGGACAGATATCTCTTTTAATGTTGATAAAGTCTAGAAGTTTGATCTGGAAAACGGTTTCGACAGGGATTCGACGCAATCTTGAGCTTGTGCGCAACTGCCGTTGTCCAGCCTCGAGGTTGCTATCTTGAGAAGGCCGCTGCGAGATTTATTCCGGCTCTGGTTGCGGGGGGAGGTTCTCCTTACCACAGGTGCTCTCTTGGGCGGTGGACTTCAAGACCGTCCTCCGTCCTCACAATCGTAGATCTTGCAACTTGTATTTAGTATATTTATATAATTCTTTGATTAGCTTATGTGTTGCTAATACCTTGTGTTATCAACTCTCCTCTAAAGTAACTCTGCTCTTATAAATAAGAAAAGTCAGTAAGGAAAGAATTTATTTAGACAATTATTTTTGCTCGATTATACCTGGTTATGTCATGTTGAGAACAATATTACTCGAGAAGCAGTTCACTACAAACCTGCCTACACAGTTGAGATTTTATTCTAATATTCTATTTCTCCTTAAATGTACTAGGTACAGAAAACCAGACATTGACTCCTAAGTGATTTTAAGCTTCCTTTCTACATTCTCAATCTCTCTCTCTCTCTCTCATCCTTTGCTTACAAAAGCGAAAGTGCCTTTTTGGTGATGGACAGTTTTATTAGTAGTGGTTCACCGCGCTAACACAAGAGCGACAATAAACACAACACCACGCGCTCCGCGGTGTTGTATTTATTGTCGTTCTTGTGTTAGCGCGGTGAACCACAATGAATAACCAACTAGGCCGAATTCTCGCCATTTTGACAGTTTTATTGTCTGGGGTTTTTCCGCCAATCAAAACTAAGTCGCTGGGCCAGAAAGGCCGTCCACGTGTGACCTGGCCGACGACAGAGCTTGTTTATTTTCTCAGCACACTTATTTGTCGGAATTCTCGCGGGACTTCACACTAATCCCGTGCCGAAATTGCATCAAACGCCAAGATGTCAAATGCGTTTTTCACGGAAAGTATTTGGAAGATGTATTTCACGTTTGTTCGAGAAGAAATACGTTTAGAAGTGAAATCGTGTTTTTCCAACCCGTAGGGGTTTGTACGCGTTCTTCTTATTCCGCTGAGACCATGTCACCGATCGACAATATTCCTTTCTATTTAAGTGGAACGTTCGCGCCTCACATTCGGCTGTTATTTTAGGGGCCGAGCCTTATGGAGAACTTGTGCCGTTGTGTTTCCGACAGCTCTTCACTCTGACATTTTCCTTTTGAACACGGTATCATTTACTTGCTATGCTGAATATGGCAGTCATTGCCATCGAAATTGCTTTGCTTCGAGTAAACTAATCTAGCACAATAAGAAGTGTCTTACTGATTTGACATGGAAACAAAGTTTCTGCCTGAAATCAACTCACCAAGGTTTTCCTTGGACTGCAAATAATGTTTCATATCAGCCTTCAGAGACTTGAGGCGTTACACCAACGCTTCGCCCTGATTTGCTCCCAAGTTATCATACGGGCGGCGTCACAGATTTTGCTTTGTTAGGGACAGACATTTCCACCTTGGCATTTGATTAAAGTAAAAATATTGTTGAAAATCTTGACAATAACCTGGACACACTACGATTGACCCTTTAGTCTGCCTGATATCTCTTTATGTTTCCTGTCTTAAATCAAAACATTAAAGAGCCATTACCTTAACATTTTTATAGTTATGTCCTTTTAGCGGGATGGGAAGAGAACTGTTACTTGTTTATGGTGTAGATTATTGACCCCCGAAGTTTTAGTGTGGAGAAATCTGGCATTTCGGCCGAACACTGTTGGCATATACGCCTGCTGGCACGAACGTGTTGGTATACAAGGTATAGTATTGCCGCGAAACCTTCAAAACAGTATTTGTTGTTTTTTAACAGCCGCCGGCATACAGGCTTATCACTCTGATTCTGGACCGCGTATCAGTTCCGTAATCTTTGTTTGTTAATGCTCGATGCCGCGAGTCACACCTTTATCAGTTTTGTTGTAGCACAAGATGCACCGAGATCTGTCTCGAAGGTTCCGGCCACTCGGGTGTCTTTCCACAATGTTCCAGCCCGTGCTGGTAGCTGCTTGCGACGTTATCTAGATTGTTCTGTGCAGCCTTTAAATTGAGCGTTGCCGAGTGTGACGGGTATTCTCTGTTCGACGATCGACGAGCACGTTTGTTTCTATCGCCGCCGCCGAGTTGCTTAGTTATTTTGCGGGCGCAAGTCAGCCCAAATAAACAGTTTCTTTAGTGCAATCATCGACCCTTCAATTGTGTCGTCGACCTCGTCACCACTACGTGACAGTATAAAAAAAACATGTAATGACTTGAATATGTCAGCTTGCATATAGTGAAATTTAAAACGGAGTAACGATGAAGATGAAAGTTCGCAAATTATATCAGTGTTAAGCATCAAAATACTAAGGTCAATTTGTCAGGAAACACCAGAGATACGTTGTTGTAAAGAAGACTTTTTGGCTGTCGTCTTTATATTGTAAAGACAGAACAGTCTTTTCTTGTTTTTGTTTACATGGGTACAAAAGTAACTTCCTAACTGTGGAGCAGTTGTCAAAATTTTCACAAGCCACAAATGTTACCACGCGCTAAGCTTAACTACTGTTCTCAGTCTGTGACAGATAGCACTGGAGTACAGATGCATAGAGAAAAAGTGAATCGTTTGTAGTATTCTACCTACACCAACCGTGATTGTTTTTTCTCTCCGTAAATGGATCACCGTGCCCTGATCAGCTCAACTTTAAGCGAAAGTGTTTGTTAGTAAGCATGTTCGAACTTCATAAGTACCCTGCTTATATGCACGCCTGTCTTCGTATAACCAGATACAATTCTTTTTGCGTTTTCATTCGAGCACAGCCACACCCCTTGGCCGTATACGCTAATGTACGGTTTTGTTGCCGTGACAGAGTGCAAGCGTGAGCAGCGCAATGTGGGCACGTCGCCAAAGGTTTGACATAAGCAAATACAGTTGTTCTATCCTATAGTATCACAATTAAGTAGAAAAAGAAAACAATACTTTTTGATTAGTACCTATCCTGTTTCCACGTTTTAGAAATAAAAATTATTGCAAAGTAGATTTAGGCATCGCCAACAACAACAAAAAAATAACGCACTCATCCGGAATAAATGCGTTTACTCTCCAAATGTAGACGCTCACATAATCAGCGCCACTTACATACTTGTTTACTCACCGACCATAATTAGAATCATAACATAAATTAGGCTCATGGCTTGAAAACATTAACTTTCAAAATAGCAACACTCGCGACGGATCATTCGTTAACGTGATTAACTCCTGAAACAAAAGATACGTGATGCGAAACCATACCTCACGACCGCATTTGGATGGAGTCGAAAAGCAAAACGCCTTTGTACTGTGTCAGTGCGTGCACAGAAAATAGCCAAAGCAGTTGCAATCTCTGGGGTGAAGTTTTCTACTATTGCATGTCTCATAGCATGAGCCAGTTTGGGACGTTAAACCCGATGAACCAAAACGAAAGTACACTCTGTTTTTATACTTTCTGAAATATTTCTGATTCACTACCGTCGCGAAAAGTATGTCTAGTAGATTATTCAATTCAATTTATTCATTCAGCTCCATATCGCAGTACTGAGAGCGTGACACAAAAGACCCAACAAAATCGCCGGCATAGAGGGAACCGTGCCCCTGTTACAAGTATCAGTGGCAGCGGCAGCGAGGCCGCATTTGTTGTCACTGCGGCTAGAAATCTGAAAACTAAAGACATTTTAGAAACATAATGAAAGGAGCAAAAGAGGAACCATAAAATGCAGGAATAAGAAAGTCATTTACCATGCACATATAATTTTATGTGACTGCCACTTTTCCCCATTTGAGCCGCTGTGAGAAAAGGACGTGAGGTAAGGAATCGCATGACAAAATACAATCACTATATATCAAAGATGCTTGTAATTCTTTCATTCTCCAGGCTCATTCATCATGATCTTAAGCTTTAGGGAGCTAATTTTTGACTTATATATTTGTAGTGCAACATTGTCAGCGTCTTACAACATTTGTGTAGATCGACTCACTTATATGGGACACCTATAGCGTCGTCATCTACTCATAGAAACTTTCCCTCAAAGTTCAGACATTTCAAATTAGTACCACCAAGTAGAAGTTAAAAATATGCGTCCCGCATGAGGGCTGCAAGGCCTCTATTGTTTGCTCCTTACCCAAGCTGTTTTTTTTTTCAGAAACGCGGCATCATTGGCGATATCCTTTGCTTCTATTTCTTTTTTTTTTGTACTCCATTTTATAATTGCAGTTCCTAATGGACACTGCGTTATTGCTCACCTTATATTAGTTTTAATGCAAATCGAAGATATACTTCAAGAAAAACTCCTAGCTTGCAACTACAGATAAAAATATCATATGTGCTCCGATCCCTCATCTCCCTTCCTTCCTTTAAGATATTGGCTCCATATATACAAGGGCGTTCTAATGCATACCGTGATCCATGATCAAATATGATCAAATAGCTTCTCTAAGTTTTTTGTTTTTCGCCCTCTGTTCAACACGTTTTTCCTTGTCTAAGCGTAAACCACTATACAAAAGAGGCATTTTGTTGAAAGCCAGATCAATATTTCAGCAGCCTGTTCCTTTTATTCCTTACGATGGATAACCTGTCGTTGCCACGAAGTGTGATGGATCGCTCGAACCTGAAAACATTATTGACGTCGCCATGTTGTGTCAACAATATTTTGATGGAGCAGGGAAAGGATGAGTTCCGTCTATTGCTGCCTCAGTCTTGAGGCGCCTTGTGTGAGACTTTGTTTTTCACTTCTCATGAAATATCCCTTTTCGCCGCCCCATACACTATCAAGCAAACACCCAGCCGCTGCTGCTAAGGACATGAGTCACCCTTCGAGATTTGATGAAACATAGCCAAACGCCTATACCGCGGTCTGTTATGCTGATATCAGGCTCATAAGAGTTGCTGCACTTTAATAAAATAGGTGCATAGCAACGAATATATATTAGGTAGGACACGGTTGTTATTTAACTATTTACAACTGGTTTGGTTAGCCCTGTTAAAATACATGAGTGAAAATTAAAAATAGGAATTATTTTTTAGGATCAACAATTTCTTAATCAGTGAGATCTATCGCGTAAATAACATCCACCTTGCTTTACAATCCACCTGTACGGATTTCACTGACGTCTCTCTCACATGGTATAAAAAGATCCCGCAAACATAAAAGCGCCCGGTACACAGTCTACTGGAAGCCAGCAGAAGACACCCTAGATGGCTAATTCACCCGCCAGGGGCCTTCTCTGTCTGACATGAAAGGTGAAAAAACATAAGGTGAAAATAAGACAACCCTAGAGCATCGAAAAACAGTTAAAAAGTGTGCACAAATAAGGTTACCTTCTTACGAACTCTGCCGCCTATCCTTGTCAAGACTGCAAATTTTCGTTGCCTAAAAGCCGTTGCCCTCCTGGACGATACCAGGCCATACAAAATTATAGACAGCCACACTAAAGAAGAGAAAACAAAACCTATCGTAGTGAAAGTGAGTGCCCCTTATGCATTAATTATTTTCTTCACGGAACTTAACCAAAGAAAAAAAAAGAGCTTCACAAGCAGATTTTCTTCCTCTGGCCTAATGACACAAAACAGTCTTCTTCCATTCATATTCATCCAGGATTGATTAATAACAGTCAAGTTTGAAAATGGTAGGTATCTAAGTAATTTTAGATTTGAAGTAATTTAAGATATTTACACCACTTAAACTTGAGGTTTCTGCCAGGTTCCAACATTTATAGCAAACCTTGCCTGAATATTGTTTGTTGCGAACACCATGTTTCACTTTTTTGGCTGGAAGCCTTCAAACTTCATGCTCATCATTCGTTCAGAACGTTGTGTTGGTCTAGTTCGTGCATGTTTCGGAGATAAAGAATCGCCGACACAGACAAGCAAAAGAATGTGCCATGGACAAGCGCTTACTGAGCGCTAATGTTTATTGAAGGGAGCACGTATAATATGTACACGCGGCGTGCCATTGCTAACCAGAGGCAGTAAACCTTTAATCTCTAGAAGGTCGTAAAAGCGATAAAACGGCGATAAAAGATAAAAAGGTTGCTTAGATAAAACCGTACCAGTGCTAGCCAGAGCAAGAGCGTCACATGGTGGGGCCTAAAAGCGATGAACGAAAGTATCAGCTACAACGGCAAAAATATACTTAGACCCACATGTGCTGTAAATGGGAATATCCACAATGTCCATTAACGCACTATCTTCGAGAACACAGCAGCAGTCCGTTAGTCAGTGATGTCTGGAGAGGTATTTCCTCCATTCTAGTAGTTGGGACGTACTACCAGAAGGAAAACTAACAGCAAACGCATGCATGGCGAACGTTCCACGAGCTGTTGCCAGCGATCTCATTTCTAAGATCCCGTCAAGTCCATGGCTCGTGGTTTCAGCACGACAAGGCGCTCGCGCACTTCTCTCCGCGTGCAAGGGGCTGGCTTCCCCCATCAGTGGACAGGGCGCGGTGGACCCATGTTTGCGCATCTGGGTCACGCGATCTAAATCAATTATATATATATATATATATATATATATATATATATATATATTTTTTTTTTTTTTTTTTTTTTTTTTTTTTCGGGGGGGGGGGGGGGGATTCCAGGCAAGAAGAAAGTTTACGTAACTGTACCCTTAGACGTGACAAACCTCATGGGTAGATTCATCACGATCTGTGGGAATGTACCTCCGCTGGTTGTGAAACGAGCTTTGCAGTCGATGAAGCAAAGCTTCAAGGCATGCATGGTTGTGGAAGGCGTGCAGTTTGATCGTTACTGAAATATGAACCTTAGCTATCAACATACATCAAAACAGAATTGCGTAAATGAATTTTGAAATTACATTGGATGAAAAAAAATAAACTTCAAGATAATAGTGAGCAGAGGGTTCCATTCTTGGCTGGGACAGAACGGAAAGGAAATTTCGCTTCTTATCACCATGATGCTTATTCGAAGCCACTTACGGCAAGAACCCTGCCTCTAAGTTGAATGGCATCGATGAAAGAAAAGAGCGTAGTGCTCTTACTATCAGTGGTTTTTCACTCATCACGAACCACTGCCTACGGCACTCACCGCATGACTGGGGGCTGTGTAGACATGCAAACAAAAACAGGTGCGCCAAAGATTAGTTATTCTGTGGCATTTTGGGTGGTATTTCCAGCGCTCCCTGAGCCTGCAGTTTTTGAATAGGATTCCAAAAGGCCTAAAACTCAATCGTGAATATGTCAATACTTCTTGCACTAGGACATATGCCGCGAACTGTATTAGGCTTGAATCACTGCAGTTTTCAAAATCACAATTGCAATATTCAGCGTAAAGTTAGGAATTGAAAAATAAATTACGTAATTCGACTAATCAGTTGGATAATTCTGAAACATGTGCCCTTATCTTGTATCACAAAGAAAGGAACACTAACACCTTTGTTCAATGAATAACAAGACAAATTTAAATTATCCAGTTTGAGGCTCGTCTTGCTGACCACCATTTCGGTAGATGCAATTCGCTTTTCGCTTAACTTCAAATTTCTGGTATGCGCCTGAGTTATACGGCACGTATTTATTAAATTAGATAGGTAAAGGGTCCAATCATGTGAAACACCCCTTGACATTGATATACATAAAGCCTAATATTGCATGCTTACATAAAAACCTAGGACGGTCCAGCATATTCCAAGATAAGCGTGAGATTTCATAGAGCAAGGGTCCTCGAAGGTACCATACCCACCACACTCTACCACTATGAAAGGGAAATTCGATTTGGAAAACCCTGTATTCTTGCGACCTCGTAACATTGCACAGCCCACCGGCTACCGATGCCCTCCCGTGTTCCCAGCCTGTGGGAACTGAGTGATTTGTTTTTTCGCTTTCAAACCTGACGAAGCCGACTTCCGAATTCGTTTACTGGTAGCATCTCAAAAAGAAAGTCCCCAAATATGCAACACCTGAATACGTGTTATTATTTTTTCGCATTCGTAAATTAACTCAGTAGCGTGTAGCATATGCAACACATTATGAATGAATCAGTTGCAAAAATGAGGAATAATTTCCGACGAAAATAAAAGCAGGCTGCAATCTGTTATGCTCCTTAAGAGTAGGTTGCTAATGTAATTCGTATGAAATCGACTGCAAAAACTGCGTATTGTGCTCAGAATATTCCAAAGGTTGCCATTGTGAAGAATCCTGTCTAGCGATTGTTGCCCGCTGATCATTTGTTTAACTCCTTAAATATGAGCAACGTACAAAGCCAACTAGTTTGCGCTGTCACTTGCGCGCATTGAAATTTAAGTGGTAACAAATAAAATATTTTGGGTAGAAATAAGTGAAGGCAAGAAGCGGTATTTTTTCTTAACACACCCGCTTATTACGGCTGGCTTCAGCTAGGGCAAAAGAGTTGCCCGTCAAAACAATTACATTCTTACCAAAGTAAGAAATTTGCCAAAACGGTGGGCTTGTTGTTGATCATCCGCTTCCCTTTTGAGAGGCGCCAGGTTCGATCACTGGTGCCGCCGGGAAACCACCGGTTTTTTAATGAGTAAAATATTTCACTCGGACTAATGCTCGGCTTTAGCAATAGGAAGGAAGGAAGGAAGGAAGGAAGGAAGGAAGGAAGGAAGGAAGGAAGGAAGGAAGGAAGGAAGGAAGGAAGGAAGGAAGGAAGGAAGGAAGGAAGGAAGGAAGGAAGGAAGGAAGGAAGGAAGGAAGGAAGGAAGGAAGGAAGGAAGGAAGGAAGGAAGGAAGGAAGGAAGGAAGGAAGGAAGGAAGGAAGGAAGGAAGGAAGGAAGGAAGGAAGGAAGGAAGGAAGGAAGGAAGGAAGGAAGGAAGGAAGGAAGGAAGGAAGGAAGGAAGGAAGGAAGGAAGGAAGGAAGGAAGGAAGGAAGGAAGGAAGGAAGGAAGGAAGGAAGGAAGGAAGGAAGGAAGGAAGGAAGGAAGGAAGGAAGGAAGGAAGGAAGGAAGGAAGGAAGGAAGGAAGGAAGGAAGGAAGGAAGGAAGGAAGGAAGGAAGGAAGGAAGGAAGGAAGGAAGGAAGGAAGGAAGGAAGGAAGGAAGGAAGGAAGGAAGGAAGGAAGGAAGGAAGGAAGGAAGGAAGGAAGGAAGGAAGGAAGGAAGGAAGGAAGGAAGGAAGGAAGGAAGGAAGGAAGGAAGGAAGGAAGGAAGGAAGCAAGCAAGCAAGCAAGCTTGGTGTGCTGTGACAGGGAGAGCCTCGCCGAGCAGCCAGCGTCGTGTTCCTTTGTTTGCGTTCTCTTTTCGCCTACTCTCTCGCTCTCTGCCGAGAATTGCGTGAGAGCAGCAGCTGTTTTGTTCGTGTCTTTCTCCACGCCGCTTGAGCTCAGGAGCACCACTAACCTATCACTTAAAGAAAAGCGCGCGAAACGCTTTTTGCCTTACTGCTTGTGCAGATGTACGGAGCGTGAATAAAGTATTCTTGGAGAACAATCGTGCCATTTCATTCGTCCAGTTCCTGCACTCTGCCTGCGTACATCGAAATCTGTTTGTGCATTTCGTGTTCACGGCCATCGCTGTGTGACCCATGAGAGCGAGGTGACACGCTTAAAATAACATTATGATGTTTTATTTGCCACTATATATATATATATATATATATATATATATATTATGGTGCAGCGGTGGTGTAGCGGTAGAACATCCGCCTCGCATGCAAGAGGACCGGGGTTGAGATCCCGGTGCCGCGCAATTCTCCACCGGATGAAAGAAAAAAAAAAATCCGCGTGTTGATGGAATTGCATAAACAGGTTTGGGGTGCGACCTGATGCCGGTGAACACCTCCGGCAACGCACTCCCTCACCAGAACAGGAGTTGGCCACCATGGTGCAGTAATTGGCCGCAACCTCCTATGATAAGCTCCATAAAACCCCGGCCCTCAGTCACCAGCGGCTGCGGAACAACTCACCACGGCGGCGGTCAGACCTGTGACGCAGCAGGGGGTGCTAAGAAAGTCTGGCTCCGCTGGACAGGCCGCCATTGGAAACTGACCCTGCAACGTTTAATGCTAGAACCCTAGCTAGTGAAGCTAGCTTAGCAGTGCTGTTAGAGGAACTAGAGGGCATGAAATGGGATGTCATAGGGCTTAGTGAGGTTAGGAGGCCGAATGAGGCATATACTGTACTGAAAGATGGGCATGTACTGTGTTATCGAGGCTTACCAGAGAGGCGACAACTAGGAGTAGGTTTCCTTGTTAATAAGTATATAGCGGGTAATATAGATGAATTCTATAGTATTAATGAGAGGGTTGCAGGCATCGTAATTCGGCTTAATAAGCGGTATAAACTGAAGGTTGTACAGGCCTATGCACCTACATGTAGTTATGACGACCAGGCAGTTGAAAGCTTCTACGAAGATGTAGAATCGGCAATACGAAAAGTAAAGACGCAGTATACTGTACTAATGGGCGATTTCAATGCCAAGGTAGGGAAAAAAACAGGCAGGAGACAAGGTAGTAGGTGACTATGGCATTGGTTCTAGGAATAGCAGGGGGGAGTTACTAGTTGAGTTTGCAGAGCGCAATAACTTACGAATCAAGAATACCTTCTTCAGCAAACGGAAGAACCGGAAATGGACATGGAAAAGTCCTAACGGAGAGACTAAAAATGAAATAGACTTCATAATGTGTTCAACCCCCGCCATTATGCAAGATGTAGAGGTAATCGGGAAAGTGCGATGCAGTGACCACAGGATGGTGAGGTCCCGAATTAGCCTAAATCTGAATAAGGAACGCAACAGATTAGTAAGAAAGAAACCCATCAACGAATTAGCGGTGAGGGGGAGGGCAGAAGAGTTCAGGATCTCGCTACAGAATAGTGTTTCAGCTCTAACTGAGGATGGCGACATTACCCTAGAGGCAAGGAACAATAATTTCAGAGATATCATTACTGAGTGCGCGGTAGAAGTAGGCGGTAGGATAGTTAGAGAGGATACCGGTAAGCTGCCTAAGGAGACGAAAGATTTGATTAAGAAACGCCAGAGTATGAAAGCTTCCAATCCAACAGACCAGATCGAATTGGCCAAGATATCAAAGCTAATCAATAAGCGCAAGGTGGCTGATATTAGGAAGTATAACATGGAGAAAATTGAGCATGCTGTAAAGAACGGGGGAAGCCTTAAAGCGGTAAAGAAGAAATTGGGCATAGGCAAAAACCAGATGTATGCGATAAGGGACAGGGCGGGCAACGTCATCACTAATATGGAAAAGATAGTCAAAGTAGCCGAGGAGTTCTATACAGATCTCTACAGTAGCCAAAGTAGTGAGATTGGCGGTAGGGAAATACAGTCAGACGTTCCACCAGTGACGAAGGACGAGGTCAAGAAAGCACTAGAAACTATGAAAAGGGGGAAATCAGCTGGTGAGGATCAGATAACTACAGATTTGCTTAAGGACGGGGGGGATATCGTGCTAGAAAACCTGGCCACCCTGTATACGCAGTGCCTGGTGTCATCGACGGTACCGGAACCATGGAAGAATGCAAACATTATCCTCATTCACAAGAAAGGGGACTCTAAGGACCTTAAAAATTACAGACCAATCAGCTTACTGTCTGTTATGTATAAGGTATTTACTAAGGTAATCGCTAATAGAATCGGGACAATCTTAGACTACACTCAAGCAAAGGATCAAGCAGGGTTTCGGAAACGGTACTCTACTATCAATCATATCCATACCATCAATCAGGTGATAGAAAAATGCTCGGAATATAACCAGCACTTATACATAGCATTCATTGATTACGAAAAAGCATTTGACTCAGTTGAAACCTCGGCGGTGATGCAGGCATTGCGAAATCAGGGGGTAGACGAGCCATACGTGAAAGTGCTGGAAGATATATATAGCGGCTGCACAGCAACCATAGTTCTGCATAAGGAAAGTAACAAAATTCCCATAAAGAGAGGTGTTAGGCAAGGAGACACAATCTCCCCAGTACTATTCACAGCTTGTTTAGAGGAAGTATTCAGAGACTTGGAATGGGAGCAGTTAGGGATAAGGGTAGATGGAGAATACCTCAGTAATCTGCGATTTGCTGATGACATTGCCTTGCTAAGCAACTCGGGGGATGAACTGCAAGTAATGATTGATGACCTAGACAGGAAAAGTAGAAAGGTAGGCTTGAAAATCAATATGCAGAAGACTAAGGTAATGTTCAACAGCCTCGGGAAGGAACAGCAGTTTACATTAGGTAGCGAAATACTGGAAGTAGTAGGCGAATATGTCTACTTAGGACAGGTAGTAACCGCAGACCCGGACCACGAAAAGGAAATAACAAGAAGAATACGATTGGGATGGAGCGCATTTGGCAAGCACTCGCAGATTATGACTAGCAGCTTACCGGTATCGCTCAAGAGGAAAGTATACTACAGTTGCATCTTGCCTGTACTCACCTATGGGGCTGAAACGTGGAGGCTAACTTAATTAATTAATTCTTCGTAATGAGTAACAGACTCCCGTCGCTATCTGTTTCTACCGCACGTGGCAAGGTCGATTAATGAGGGAGTTTGAAGAACATTAGAGGCTTGGGCCTTTTTCTGCTATGCAGTTTGTGGAGTAATTGTAAGCTTGTCGGCTCAACAAACTCAGCGATCTCTATTTTGTGCCTTCCACAAAATGTGATGGGCTTTTTCCCTCGAAACGCATACTTGTGATGGGTGTGGATGAAGTGAGCAAAATAGTTTACTGATCTTCATTCATTGGTACATCGTTTTATCGCTGAAAATAGACGTTCAACATAACGTGTCTTAAGCAACAAAATGCCTAGATTTCAGCGAAGTTCACGCACAATGGCGTAGTAAAATTGCCCAATGAAAATGAAATGTTAGGGACCCATTGAAGTCCTTTAAAATGTATGAGGCAGCATTAACAAACGCCTCTGGCACACGCTTACCCCAGACTACAGGAAAAAAACTTCACTATATGAAAGCTCTGCATACAGATGTTCCAAACTGCCAATTAACCCCCGCCGGGGTGACGCTGTGGTTACGGCGCTCGACTACTGTTCCCAAGGACGCGGGATCGAATCCCGGCCTCGGCGGCCGCTTTTTGATAGAGGCGAAAAGCAAGGCGCCCGCGTGCTGTACGATGTCAGTGCACGTGAAGTAACCCCAGTTGGTCGAAATTGCCTGAGTCCTCCACTACAGCGTCTCTCATAGTCTCAGCCGCTTTGTGACGTTAAACCCCACAAACCAAACCAACAACTGCCAATAATTTAAACAAATTACTATATTGTCTTTCCTGGCACGGGGTTGTGATTAGGAAAATAAAAGCATCTGACTGTAATATTTAAGTCTCATTTGTTTAGTCATTGCGACTAGCAGTGGCTGTGGAATTTATGTAATTTGCGCCTGAATATAAACAGCTGTTAGCTATAAACATTTGTTCAGTGCCACGCAGATAAGCTCTGACCCATGAACGAACAAATGTCCTTACAAATGTATCTCTACCTTAAAAATATAAAAAAAAAGATATCACAAAGCAGTGAAGCGTTAGTAGTACACTTGTTTCACTCACTAACGGGGCGAAAACATTCAGGGATGCGACAGCACACACACGTGCACGAGGCCGCGGACGCCGGTCAGTGACATTTCCTGGACACTGCTGACTTCGCCATGTCAATACCGATTAGCTGAACTCTACACGTGCCCATATTTGCTACGTGGCAGGTAAACTTGCCCAAATATGGACAGACACCGACGATTTCATTAGGACGGGACTTGCGAAAGGGCGAAAGCCCCGGCGGAGCTATGGCCAAACTCTCCGCATGCTGATTTTGGTATCGCGGCCCGAAAACCTGTCCGTATGTGTACAGCCACCGAATACTCCCTCGAGGGAAACGTCAGTGGCTAAAGCCGGTAAGTTGGTAACTAAAGCCGGCTAAAGGCGGTAGCCAAAGCCGCGGGTGAGCTAACAAAGGCAGCCGGCAAATCGGTAAAAACGTATAAAGGAGGCGCAACAGAATGGTCACTTCAGATACTTAAAGTGGTCCTGGGTCCGCATCGGGCATTAGGAGATTGAGGCATACAGTCGTGATATAGTTTTAAAATGTTTAGGTAAAAAACTGGCTGACTTTCGCTACGTCGGCGCGGTACAGCACGAGCTCCAAAGAAGGGCCGGGTATTCGCCACAGCCAGGTGGGGAATGACAAGTGCTGCCGCTAATTTCTTCGTTTCCATCTGGCGGTGGGATGAACTTGAACGTCAGCTAGACCCCCGGCTCGCAGGTCATGGCGCAGCCCCAGTCTTCAGCCCTGCTTGTCTTCTCTTCGACCGTCTCATCCGCTGCCTACGATTTCTCTTCCCCGCTCTCCCGTTTGCCCCCTCTGTTAAACTTCTTCGCTCCATTATTGCACCTCATTTGCACGGGTTGACCGATTTGCGCGGCCGCAGGCTGCTTTTGTTAGCTTTCCCGCGGCTTTCGTCTTTTCGCTTGTTCGCAGGTATCGCCCCAAGGGAGTAGTCGGTGGCTGTTCATATATGGTCAGGTTTTCGTGCCGCGACACCAAACATGGGCATTCATGGAGTTTGGTCACTCGACGACAGCATGGCGCGGAAAGCAGTACCCAGGAAATGCCACTGACAGGCGCCCGCCGCCTCATGCATGCGCATGAGCCCTCACAGGGATACTTGAACTCCGTCTTGAAGGTTATGACTCGGAAGCGTTGATATGACACCCGCTTTCCGGCTCCCATCGCGGATACTTAATCCCACACATGTGGTTCGTTTAGGCGCGTATTTAAATTGTTCTATTCGAGCCTGTATAAGATATATATATTATGAAACAGTCGTAAAAGGACCATAATAAAAAAGACCATCCAACATAGACTTAAAACACCGCTTATATAAAGCCGCATGAACGTGCCTACGGGACAAAGGAGCAAGGCGTCTAACAATGAATCCAAGGGTGCCTTAGCGTTATATTTTAATCTAACCCACCCATCTCAAGGCAGGGCCTGACTAGGTAGCGCCTGTCCTCTCTGCTATATCATGCTGTCTCGTGAGGGAACTCAAACCAACTACCACTCAATACGCGGCCAACTACCACCTGCAGAACTATGCCCGTAATTATCAGGTCAATACCGACACCTACGACGCCGGCGGCAGACATTATGGTGAACTTGGACCTTAGCGCTTTGGCGTTTAAATTCCATACGAATTAAAATTCACTCCTTTTCAACCCATGGTTGAGTATTACTTCTGTGTCAGCCCTCTTTTCGTGACCGGAAATGTTTTATTACGAAAGCAATACTACACCACGTCTAACGACTCGTCGCTGTGGGCCGTGTCCGGGTACGTAGTCCCCGAGCCGGCGCTGCACCTAAACGAAGAAGAAGAAAAAGAAGACCAACAATAACAACAACTCTCGGTCACCCGCAGCTTATGCTTTCGCTCCATATTCGGTTAAGCAGCGTTTAATCCTTCAAATGTTTTTTTATTCGTGTTGACCGGTAAATCAAAGAACTTGGTTTTAGTTTAGTTATTAGCAAAATACAAAAGAAATAATGTGGAGGGATTTATAAATGGTTTATTTAGAGGGCTGTCCCTGGTTTTGCATCTGTGCATGTTCACTTTTGTAAACTTACGAGAGGTGTAGTCAAGGCAGATACTGCCGCCATAAAAGAAATAGTTTTCAGGTATTTATGTTTTGATGTTCATCTTAACTAACCCTCCTTGCAGTAGGCGATCGCTCAGGAAGCGCTCGAATTATTGACCTAATAAATCGCTTAATGATCAACAGCTTGTTTCAATATTATTTCAGGACGATATAATTTTAAGCATTGGAACGTTCAAAAGTTCTGCAATGGCCATATTCAGTGAAATAGAAACAAGGAAATTTGGCCAATTTACAACTACCGCTGTTACTAAGGATAAAACGATTGTCATCAAGTGGACAAGCTGCGAACTTAGACTTATAGAAATATTACGGTCCTTTCAACACAAATATGAACTTTCGCGATGCTGTCTCCATCCTATCAGCTAGACAGGATGTCCTTATGTAGAACAAGGATTTATAAAGCATACTAGGAAAAGCAAACCTTTGATATTTGACAAAGCTGGAGAAGTTCAAATCACTGTGATATAATACAGTAGAAAATAGATGAGCGCTAACAATATCCAGTTTTAATTAGGCTTGACCAGCCTATCGTTCTTTCGAAATATGTAATTTGATGTTAACCATAATCACGTGATGGTCCTGCATCGAAACATTGGCCTGACGAATCATACGAGCATGTGTTTTTTAAAGCTTCAGCATAAGGCCGTAGTGACATCGTTTCCGATTACATATCAATATCCTGATAGTTCAGAAGATCGCAGTATAAATATTTCAATTCTATTCCTATCACTGCCGAAATTTTCGCGATTGATTCTCTAAACATAACACCGCCTGATGGCGATACTCAATTTACAAAGCCTCCTTGTGTTAAACCGTGCAAACTTAATTTCATGATTAAGATCCTGGCATGGACAGCCATGTGAAAAATATGTTCAATTTCTGGTTTAAAGATCTTGCGTTCGCAGCTGCTGTCATCGAGCGGCAGTGTTATTCAGCAAAAATGAAACAGATTTTTCTGGACTGTTCCAAAGCATGCAGAATAGGAATTTTGTGGCATTTTACCGCTAAAGAAGCTTGCGAGCTGGAATAAAGCTTTCACTATCCCACGCTGCCCTTTGAGCTACGTTTTTCATAGCACTGTTCAGCTATGTACACTTTTCAGCCATTTAGGACATTAACAGACGGCCCGAAGAATCAAGAATACGGATGAAAAATCTGGCAGGATATAGATGTCCCTTTTCTTACGGACGTCTTTATATGCTTGAAAAGTTTATGTTAAAAGCGACCGAAATAATGGCTGCGGTAGAGCCTCAGAACAATGATAGCCTCATTGGAGTTACTCTCTCAACCCTTGTTCTATTTTCTTCCATACGGTGTAGCCATCTTTTTTCTCTCATCCTACCCTAATTTAAAGTTTGTTATAATAAACCTTGTCGCACTGGTAAGAAAAATGTACATTTGTTTTCCAACCCGGAGATAGACACGTGCAACAAGGAACGTTAGGAATTCTGTTTTTTCTTAATATGAGAAGTGTTATGGTATGTATGCCCGAAAGGAAATATACGGGGAGCCTAAGAACGCTAAAAGTAAGCACCAAAACAATCTCTCCTTGCCCGTTGTTCCCAATAAACTTGAACAAAAAAGATAACACACTACGTTTGCTCATTCTCGAACATAAAATATGCATGAAAAACAGGAGAGCGAACATTGAAGAGTCAAGACCTCTTATAATACACCTTAAATGAGCTCATGCCCTGAAGTCAGAATGCGAAGAAAAATTCTTTATATTGCGTCGTACTTTCTACGTAAATTTAGATGTGCAATTTCAGAGTGAAAAAGATAATTCATAACTAATGCTTATCAAAGCAACGTGTTCGCACAAAGCTTCCTAATCACATGGAAATATATGAATGCATACCGAGGCACAGTAATCATGGTATATGTGGTTGATTGTTTTCTATGGAGGTTGTGTTTATTATCCCAACGCGACTCAGGCAATGAGCCAATCGTATATCTTATTGAGTGTTTTCTTTTTTAATATCTATTTTATGTGACTAATGCGAGAAAGTATGTTCTGAGCTCTGCTTTGAGTAGGAGCAAGAATAAACAAGGCGTTTTTTGATCCTCCTTAAGAATTTCTTCGTAACGAAACCTCCCGTGGGCCTGCTTACCACGTTGTTTCTTCTTTTTATATTTTTTAACAGCCATCCGCTCAATGTTCAATATATATCATATGAGACTGCTTATTCTATATCTTTAGGTGCTGAAGAAAATGTTAGCTGCTCAGCAAATAAAATTCGCGTTAGTTCCTTTTATATACATTAGGTTTATCGAAAACAAATAGCATCTTCTTTTTTTTATGAAATAGATAGTCTTGTCACCTAGAAAAATTCAATATTAACCGTTTTTTGTTCAAACTGTACCAAGATGCAGCGAGGTAGAAACGTGTTCATTAGGCCATCTACCAAATAATCACACTACGTTGTATAACAAGTTGCTTATCGGCATGTTATTCATAGCATATGCTGGAACATGCTCATTGTCACGCTAGAAATGTGAATTTGGGACGACACAATGTTCTTTGATTGCCCCTTTACTAACTATACCTGGAGCAGTGAATATAATTAGTACGTCACATGTTCCTAGACCGTCTCAATCCTGCAACAGGGAAATTGTCATAGGATTGATTTAATACTCGTAGCTCCGTTCTGAGGTTTCTAGAATGGATATGAAAAACGTTAAACTGATACAACAAAAAGAAAAACACTTCTTAGAGGCTCTCAGAGACAGTTTGACAAACCCTAAAGCCACATACACAGTATCGGAGGAATTTGTCGCCTTTCGTGTAAATTCCGTTTCCTAGATAAAGAGCACCACTAATGAGGTTGTCGGAAAAAGGTTTCCTGGTACAAAGTAACCGGATGAGCTTAACAAGGGCCCGATGTTGAAGTGGAACGCAATACTGACAAGCAGAGGCTCCCGCTCGAAAGGTGGCCCCGTCTGTCTCTTCTACGTTCTGTGTTTTGCGCTTCAACCTTTATCTGTTCTTTCACTATTGTTCCTCCGAAACAGAAAAAGAAATGCAACGAGACGAAGTATGGCCTGCCCATAGAAGTAGCGATGTTCGTAGTGCTAGGAAACAGGTTGTAAGGATGGGCCACAAAAAAAAAGAGCGCAGAGCTAGGATATGCCGTTTCGTCATGTCGTTCATCCACCTGGCTCATTTGCGCCATACTGCTGTACACTTATTTAGACGTTATATTGGACAGCTTTTGCGAATCTCGTCGCTGCGCTCGCCGGACTCTTGCGCAGAAAATCATACACTTTTAGCATATGAGCCTACTTTGCGCACTATTTTGGGCCATTATTGAAGAAAAAAGTCAGAACAAGCGGGAACAACTGCACATAATCAGGTGACAAAAGATTTAGGCTTCAAAGACCTGCGTATTTTTGTTTTTGCTCTTTTAAATATGTTATCATTTGCAAGGTCATCAGCGGCCAATATGCTGAGTGCATAATGAGGAAGGCCGGTCTGGAAGAGTGCTCAGCTGGAGTAAATATTGCAGGGAAAAGTATCAATATCCTTAGGTATGCGGCTGATACCACGTTAATGGCAGAAAGTGAAGTGAAACTCAAGAGACTTTTGATGCGCGTACAAGAACAGAGTGAAAATTTGGGCTTAAACTGAACACTAAAAAGACAATGATCATGGCGTTTTGCCCTATCAAGTCCTGGAGCATCAAGGGACAAGAAGTGGAAGCTGTGACAAATTTTCTTTTCTTGGACTCCGAGATTACCCCTGAAGGAGATTGCATCGATGAAATTAGAAGACGCCTGCTTCTGGGAAAGAGAGCAATGGTTAGCCTTGACCGCCTAGTAAAGAGCAGAGACATTAGACTGCCAACAAAGGTCCTTATAACTCGTGGTATGGTATTTCCAGTTGTGATGTATGGATGCGAGAGTTGGACTGTGAAGAAGGCTGACCGCCGAAGAATTGACACGTTTGAATTGTGGTGCTGGCAGGGACCCTTGAGAGTTCCTTACACTGTCAGAAGATCAAATCAGTCCATAGTGTCGACCATAAACCCAGACTGCTCATTGGAGGGTCAAATTCTGAAGTTAAAGCTCAGCTACTTTGGTCATCTGATGAGAACAGAGGAGTCACTGGAGAAAGATTTGATGATGGGAAAGGTTGAGGGTCACCGAAGAAGGGGTAGGCAGCAAACGCGATGGTTAGATGGCATCCTCGAGGCGCTTCAGATGAAGTTATGCGATTTTAGGAAGATGGTCAGAGACAGGAAAGCGGGGCGTAATATAGTCCATAGGGTCACGAAGAGTCGGACACGACTGAACGACTGAGCTGAACTGAGCGGCCATTGTTATATTTATTCCTAACAATTTGTCATTCCCTTTCATCAATATCTATGGCCACGTATTTTCACCCTCTTCAGATAACGTCATAGATAATTTCGTTATCTAGCCTTGTGCCATTGATAATTGGCAGCACATATCATCCTGAAATGGACAGCAGCCAATTCATATTACGGGCGCCGCTTTAAAATTTTCTGTAATGTATTCTTTTGATAACCGTCTCCCGTTCTTGCGGCCCCTTAATAACACCCGTAACCTTCCTACCTTCCGCTGTCCAGTGGTCTCATGGCAGAGCCCTTCAACCATTGGCATCTCCAGTTGGTCCACGTTCAGGAAATATTCAATTTTGCCGACAGGATCGTGACGTTAAGCCGCACAATATCGCAAGTGAATTTCAAACATCCTACATTTAAACTCAGCTAACAAATCTGTGGCGAGCCCAATGAAAGCCTAAAATAGCGCGAGGGTTCGCCTAAAGGTATACGTCAACAATAAGAGCACCTAGAATAAATTTATTTCCGGCTGTTGTGTTTTCAAACCGATTTCTGTTGATGCCAGGGGGCAGACAATGCGCCAGTGGAAAAGCATTTTTTTCTATTATTACATTGCAAAACTACCGAGCAATAAACCTAAAGCAGATCATGCCTCAAATCGTCCTCCTGGGTAGTGCAAGCACGCTATAGCCGAGTAATACCCCACCATAACAAATGCTAAAATTCAGATAGGCACATTCATGCATTCAGACGCGTTAGCCAGCTAGGCGGCTGTTCCAGGTCAGCATACACTGCCCGCCCCAAAAAACAGTGCATTCGGAAAAAAGGCTTCAATGATACTTCTTTTTCAGAATGACATCTTTCGGCTTTACCATATCTTAATAGCCCTATTGACACAAAGACATCATAAGACGCATCACACTTCTTCCGAACAGTGGATATATATATATATATATATATATATATATATATATATATATATATCTTGTGGAAGAAGGCCAGGTCGAGACGGCAAGGCAAGGGATGCGCCGTGTATGACGTTTATTCCGATGGACAACTGAGGCGCGTGCCACCGGTGGCGCCGCGGGATGGTGACGATGGTATATAGACGTGAAAGAAGATCCTTGGAAGGCTCACACAATTTTCCGGGGGGTCGGAAGTGGGCCAGCCTGGCCACTCCTAAGGAACTGCTGCATTTTGGCACATAAATGGTTTCAAACGAGACACATGAACTATCTAAGTGCCACAGTGACGTCGATCGGCTGGGGGATGAATAGGTGTCACTTCGTAGTTAACTGGAGACGTTTGGGCGATGACCGTGTATGAATATCCAAGTTAGCGGTGGTGAAATTTATCACTAAGGCCAGGGGGGCAGAGAGGTGCGTAAAGTAGTACTTCGTCACCAGGAGAGAAAGAGACCTCAGGATGCATAGAATCATAGCGACGCTTGCGATCTTCTTGGTATGCTTCTGTGTTGAGGAGAGCAAGGTGACGGCATCTGGCCACACCGGATACGAACTGGACAGGTAATGATGTGGAGGAACAGCCGGACGTAGAGAGGAATTAACTGTCGAGAATTGTGCTGGGAGGATGGCCATAAACGAGGAAAAATGGAGCGTAACCGGTATTCCGCTGTACTCCCTCTAATGCCACAGTAGTAGCACACTGGTCGCGAGGAACGCTAAGGTGCATAATACAGTGATTCAGGTTGAGCCATCGCCATTGCATTGATGTGATTGTAGGGCGATACCAGTCGGGGCGGGGGAACAAAAGGAGGGGGGTGGGATGCTGCGACATGCGCGTAAGTCGGCGCTGGGCGAGGTGCAGGAGGGTCGGATGGCTTAGGTTGGGTGATTGTTGCCAGCTCTAGCTTCTTTAATGATGCTCTGGAGACCGACATCATTAGAAGTTACGGAAGAACGATCGCACACGTGTCGACAGAATTGTTTGAACGCTTGGAGCTCCTCGCTGATGATGGTTCGAATCAGTGCCCGCAGATAGAGGTCAGCCGAGGTCGGGCCATTAGTGATGCCAGGCTGCAATCGGGAGGACTGTAGCTGGTCAGGCCGTTGGCAGGTCGTAATAATGGCAGTTGAAGTATTTTGGGCAACTATGGTGTTATAAGCCACAGACATTATTCCTTTTAAGACGTGGTGCACGCGTTCAGGTTCCGGTATGGTGGGACTAATACGCCGGCAAAGTGCAAGTATGGCCTCTATGTAAGACGCATTTGACTCATCGGGACCTTGGAGGCGGGAGGCGAGCTTGTTCTTCGCGATCTCTGTCCGAACTTCCGGCGGAACTGCTGTATTGGCGGAACTGCTGTTTGAGTATGGTCCAGTTAGTAGTGTGGGGTTAGCGAATAAAAAAAAAGGCTGTTGCGACCTCAGTGAGTTAGAATGAAACATTGAGAAACTTCAGAGCGTCGTCCCACCGGTTGTAGGCACTGCAGCGTTCATAGGTGTCGAGCCAGTCATCGACGTCTTCATCGCGACGAACAGCGAACAGCGGCGGCTCGCGTTGTCGTGTGGGCCAGTCGGAGGGGGTGATGCCGCCAAAGTAGAGGGTCCTGCCGGTTCATGGGTACTCTCGGTAGACATAACAATGGTGGCAGGTGGTAAACAGCGACCGGAATGTACCTCCTGCGAGAGGCAGGGCACAAGGCAGCAAGGGGATCAAGTCTCGCGTCCACCACCTATGGAAGAAGGCCAGTGCGAGACGGCCAGGCAAGGGTTGCTGTGTCTGGCGTTTATTCCGATGGACAACCGAGGCGTGTGCCACCGGTGGCGCCGCGAGATGATTATGACGGTATGTACACGTGAAAGAAGAAGATATACTTATATATTTATTTATATGTACCGTCTTTGCCAAAAGTAACCAGGCTACTCCGAAGGCTGGCGGAGCAAGTACGCGGCCGTGTGGCGGCGTTGCGCTCGCTGTGGCTTATCGGTGCTCGTCAGCTCCGAGGGTACAACAGCTGACGTAACTTCGCACCCTCACTCTCGTCCGTTGGATCATAAAAACTAGGTG
Source organism: Amblyomma maculatum (assembly GCF_055883805.1). Taxonomy (NCBI): domain Eukaryota; kingdom Metazoa; phylum Arthropoda; class Arachnida; order Ixodida; family Ixodidae; genus Amblyomma; species Amblyomma maculatum. The sequence goes on from NC_139353.1 coordinate 79,905,043, forward strand.
CGTATGATGTGCCGGCTGCGGTTTCACGCGTGCGAAGCCTGGTTGTGCCCAGCGAGGGCGCTCAGTATAGCGACGGGGCTATTCGCTCTTCTCGGCAACTGCGGAAAACAGAAAAGCAGGTGATAGTAGAAATGGTGAGCTCTTGTTCATTTGTAGGACGAATATGGGCTAGGTTTGCCAGACAGTGTTGCCCTGTAATAAGGGTTCCGCGAACGAGAAAGCAATCATGTACATATAATGGCTAAGCGCGAGCAAGGTTTCATTTCAGTTCCTTCCTAAACCAAAACTTACCTACAAGCAAATGCAAAAATTTGTTAGAATCAATCATTGCACATATTTTTAAACAGCCTCCCCAAGGGGCTAACACAATTTTGCATGCCTAAAAGAGAGATAAGGTGGCTTGAAAGGGTTCACAAGCTTTCCCATATCTTTGTACCGGATTTACGACCCCTAATGTGGTTCTACGCAAGGCACCTTGGAGAAAGCATATTGAAATTTAGAGGTGCGTTATCGTTCTTTAATGCACAGGCGCATCAAACACGCAGAAAGCGCAATACTTCTGGTGCGTTTCATCAGCGGATTAGAGAACACAAGCACGCATAATTAGATAGCGAGAAACGCGACATATCTGCTTCAGGGAAGTTGCCGAGAAGAGCGAATAGCCCCGTCGCTATACTGAGCGCCCTCGCTGGGCACCACCAAGCTTCGCACGCATGAAACCGCAGCCGGCACATCATACGCACCTAGTTTTTATTATCCAATGGGCGAGAGTGAGGGTGCGAAGTTACGTCAGCTGTTGTACCCTCAGAGCTGACGAGCACCGATAAGCCACAGCGAGCGCAACGCCGCCACACGGCCGCGCGCTTGCTCCGCCAGCCTTCGGAGCAGCCTGGTTACTTTTGGCAAAGACGGTGCATATATATAGATGAGGCGCTTGCATGATACCATGCGGTGATACAGACATCATAACATGCAACGGGCCCGTACAGAGAGCGTATGTGCGACTGATACGATACACCTCCTTCTGTGCAAAGTTAGGAGTCTGAGATTACAATATGAGACACTAAACTCCCTCTTCTAATAAAGCCTGTTTGGCTGTCGACTATAACGGGTTGATCGCCTAGGCGTCGATTGCGCAGGCTATATTACTGACTGTGTTTAAAGAGAGCATAGGCTGAGCTGACTATAAGTACCGGCGGTTGCTTCAGAAACGCATTCGTCATTGGAATCGTCATCCGCTCCTTTGCTTACGAATGGCTCAAATGCGCATAGATGATGTCGAGGCACTTGGTTTTCCTGTCTCAGGACGCAATACGGCATCGACGCTACCAGTCCCATAACTCGAGCCTTGCGAGCCCACACTTTCCCACTTACGATCACAACGGCATTTTTCTTCAGTTCGGGTATAATTGTACACTTGTAGAGCCCCTGGTGGCGTGGGTGGCCTTTCGACTTCTGTCGATTCAGGTATGCCTCGAAGTCTGGAAGCTGAGTGCGGAGATTCCGGCTTTAGATTGGTTCTTAGGAGCGGCCCTCCTCCAGTGGTGTCAAACGGTAGCCGGGCAGACCAACCAAATGTCATCCTTAGTCTCGCTCGTCTTCTTCACAGTCGCTTTCACTTTTTGGACTCCTTTCTCGGCGAGCCCATTCGATTATGAGAACCTTTAGCTTGACGTCACATGTATGAAGTCGTATCTAGATGCGAACAAAGCAATTTCATGCGATGACGACTTGGGAAAGTTGTCGATGCAGACTTCCATTTGAAGTCCATATCTTGCACAAATTGAGCTAAGCTTAGTTATGATAGTTCCTGCCGATGTGTATGTAGGCATTTCGACCTAGGAAAATGCAAACGCATCCAACACACATAAATATTATCTTACGCCGTACACAATTATGTTAACACAGACTCTTTACCAGACATGATCTGTGGCCGGTTATGACACCAGTAGTTCCTTTGTTGACTGTATGCATATATTTGACAAACAGCCCAGCCCTAGACCATATGTGCGATGCCCGCGTTCGAACCCAGCCAGAATATTAAGGGACGGGCTCTTGCTATGTACCTATTGATGCCCAAGTGACCTTCATTAACGCAACTGAGTATTTCGCTCTCATGGTCGCCAGGATGACGACTTTAATTCTCTTCAACTCTATACCTTGAATTTGTGATAGCTCGCGGCAACATGATTTCATGCTGCCTTTTATTTTTTCTCCATTACTCAAGCATTGCGACAGAGGGTCAGGGGCGATAGCTTGTGGCAGTCAATCAAACATGTTTTGCTTACTATCTCAGAAGTCGCAATCTCTGCATGAATGTCCACGTCATCAGAGAAATCATCAGAACCGCTTGGTCCGACCGGGACGATCTGTATAGCATGTCAGCTAGGAAATGTTCTTTGCCTGGGACTAAATGAAGAACGTAATGGTATGTTTGCAAATGTAGAAAGAAATGCTGTAGACGCGGCGGCACGTCTCCAGTGGCCTTCGTAGCGACTACTATCAATGGTGGGTGGTCAGTTTTCATAAATTAACTTGCGGCCGCAAACAAAGTGAAAGCATTTTTTGCAGCCAAAATTAATGACCATTGTTTATTTGTCTTCGCGCGTATCGTTCCTCTGCCTCTGTCATTCTGCGCGATGCGTAGGTCACCGGCCGCCAACTGCTGCCATTAAGTTGAAGAGCAGAACCGGTTCCATGTTTTCAGGCATCAGAAACTACCTTAGTTTCTCTGACAAGATAAAAAATCGGCTAGTGGCGCCGCAATACTCAGTATGCCCCAGAGAGTCTCCCATTGGTTGGAGTGGTTTTTAAACAATTCCAAGACGGTGTCCTGAACGAGGCTTCTCAGAAGCATCGTCCCTTCTGCCAAATATGGTGTGCACTTCCCGAAGTAGTTGACTGCTCCGAGCATTCATTGAAAACCTGCTCCGTCTTGTGGCCGTGGCATTTTATTTTATGGTGCGGTCATTGAAAGGTCAGGTTTTATTACGTATTAGCTTATGACCCCGCCCAAAAGTCTAGTTACGTGATACAGAATTTACACTTCGCTGGAATGATAGTTAGGCCGGCATTACTGGCTAACTGCAGCGCAGAGTCTGGCATCATGCTCTTCCCCCGGCTCCCACACATCTATATATTGTCCATATAACTTAGCACATCTTGAGCTTGATCAAGCATTTCATTCAAGTTCTTTTAAAAAATGCCGAAGCGATCCCTAAAGAAAGACTCAGAAAGTGGTACCGCCCGAATGGCGCACCGAATGGGCAAACTCTTGATGTGGCTTCATCTAAAAATATTTGATGAAAGCCCGAGTAGGCATCGACTCGAGAAAACAAATTCGCTCTGGCAAGATCAGCTTCAATATCATCTCTGTTCGGACTTGACAATTCTCTTGCTTTAGTCATTTTTATAAAGCGCCTGGGATTAATGCACACCCGCAGTTTGCCACCCTTTTTACTTGCTCTATCATAGCCCTATTTGTTTTAGGATGTTAAATCACACAAACATTTTTTATTTGTTAAAACAAGTGGGTTCACCCAATATGTCAGCTCGCTGACTTTAGACACGATGTCTTCACGTTCCATGCGATCGAGTTCTCAAAGAGTCTGAAGCAATGCCTGAGCCACCCGTCGCACCACATTCTTCAAGTTGTAGGAAACCCTGTGAAGGTCGGGCAGCACCTCAGGCCTTCGTTTCTCTCACCGGCCACCTAACTGGCACGGTCTGGCTTTCAGCTTCTGTAGGAGCTTCCATGCTACTGTTGCAATGGCAGTAATCGGGAAACCAGCTTTTACTAACCTATTGGCCTGATTACCGAGGCTCGCATCTACCAGGTGCACGCAACACGTATTCAAGCCGCCTTGCATACAATAAGATGGAATGGCTTGTTTCACAGTCCACGAATGTGGCGATCAAAACAATAACAGGTTTTTCTGGGCCCGTGGTGAGTACATCCAATATACGGGATCTGGCAGTAAAGTCAGGTTAATATCTAACACTGTAGTTTGTTATGCTCTGGAATTTCACGAGTAAAAGTTCGATCCTTCCCGCGTAGGGCAAAAAAAAAAGGATAAAATCTCTTCCACAGTCACAGTGCGGGGTACATTAGGTTGATGTTTAAGAAAAACCAAATAGTCATCAACATATCTAAAAACATTCAGAATTGCGTCGTCGCCAAAAAGGCGTGCCAGATCACAGTCATTCGAAGATGAAAATATGCAAGCCAGTACTGGGGCTAAACACGAGCCAATGCAAATACCTTTACGCTGAACAAAGTACTGGCTATTAAAGGACACAAAGGTTGAGCTAGGATAAAATTTATGTAAACACATAAAATTGTTCAGCGACAAACCGCACGTTTTTTGAAAAGCAGTCACGTTCGTGATTTCAATACAAGATCTGACGGCACAAAACAGGGCATCGTGGGAAATAGAAAAGAACAAGTTTTCTACGTCAATCGAAAACGCAAACCCTAAAGATATCGCCTTCTGCTGGTACGCAAAAATATCTCTCGAGTTCCTTGTTGAGTGTCTTCAACAACCAAAGATTTTAAATTGCTTTGAATAAAACTGCTAACTTCACGTTGCCAGGTGAATCTTTCACTAATTAGGCACCTGAAGAGCTTGTCCACTCTGTCAGTTTTTACAATAAAGAGCAATTCTAAACTATCCAGCTTGCTACATATAACAGCTCTCCACAACGTTTGCAATCCAAGGTCATTGCAGAGCTGAAAGGCTACGGTCTTTACCTTGGAATACCTTTACGTTCTTCAGAATAAAGTTCTTATCATCTGCTTGAGGGGCTTTTTCCCTGAAGGCAGGACGACGAATCCTCCCTCCTTGTCAGCTTTTAGATGGCCCAGGTTTTTGTCCTTGAAAAAGGTGACAGTTTCTTTCACCGATGTCTTCAGGCTGGCACCTTCTACACTCACAGTACTCGGAGGCTTAGTTGCAGTTCGTAGAAGGCTGTCAACACAGTCGAGTAGACACCACTCCTAGTCCTCGCCTGAAGCCCTACGGGCTACTTGCCGAATCAAAGAAAGCAGTTCGTGCGCAGGCACTTTGGGCTCGACGCCGAACTTGGGTCATTTTCTCAGCACATCTGTGATCGCTCTCGGCAGTTCGGTGTCAGCCAGTAGAGTCACGGAACCACAATTGTCCTTGTTCCTTGGCCTATCTTTAGGAAGACGAAGTAAAGGGCATCTCCACCAGAATTCCACTGTCTGGGCTGTATGTCGTCTTAAAGACCATAGCCTCGTTTCTCCTATCCATTGCGGACCTGTTCGGTAGGCAAGGACATAAAATCAATCATGAAGAAGCCTGACTTGACGCCACTGCTCGGATCTTAGAATCTCGCAGACGAGTATCACATGGCCAGCAGACGGCAAAACGTGGCCGAAGAGAGTGATGAGTTTCGTCGGCGCTATTCGCCTCTTCAGGCAGTAGTGTAAAAATCTTGCACGAGAGGTCGCAGAAATTATGGCGTTGATGACAGTCGAAATATGACAGCTTGAAGGCGGAACAAAAAAGAAAGGGCCCTCTGCAGAGGAAACGTTTATCTTTACGTTTATCTTTAAATTTATCTTTAAATAGCATTTGTTCTCTGACCAAGTCTGCTCTCGTCCGCTCATTTAAAGCTTAGCCAGTCGTTTTGATTTCTATATCTTGCTATGTTTTCCCTAATCCATATTTAAACTGTTTATTTACAGCTCGTTGCCACCACCAATAGCACGCAGCTTGCCGGTAATTACCGACACAGTTCATAAGATTGGTAGGTGCCTGCGTTTAGAATATGAAGAGGAAAGCATTCTAATAGTCCCTGTCGCTTTTGGTCACATGTTTTCTTCTTTCTAGACATAGAACTATTACGGGCCTGTGATGCAAATAAGAGACTGTCGAATCATAAAATATCATTACTTGGTTACCCTAGGGTACTACACCTGATCGCACTGTGGAAGTGTTTTATTGCACGTAATGTCTCACGCCTTGAATGTTTAGTTGCAAGAAATCTCGCTTGACACCCACTGCAGAATTGGTGCCACTTGTTCTTAACGCTAGAGGGTAGGATGCAGGGGAAATAAAGCAATGTACTCATTAATACGGCTGTTTCGTTAACGCTTATTTGCTTGTGTCCTTACCAATCGTCTTTCTTTGCTCCTGCGTTACACCAGGTCTAGCAACAAAAATATCTGTGCCTGCCCAAAAAATCCGCCCTTGTTTGCACCGCCCAAGTACATCCGGAGCAGTGTAGACAAGCTTAATTGACTCTGCACACTGTAATAATAACTTTGCTCAAATTGACGGAACAAAAGCGCTTCATCCCGTAAAAAAGGAGCATCCGTGTTGTTCGAGCTTGAAGAGGCGCTTCTTTCTCAATTAAATATACAGGAAAAATCTTTTCTGTCTTGTGCGCTTCGTAGCCAGACGTAGTTGTTGTGGTGGTTATTGGGCTTAGAAGAGATAGTCCATACCCAGAGCGGGAAATCGGCCAATAATTTGCCCCGCTGTAGAATTCAGTTTTACATTTATGGTAGTGCGCTGCCGGTGTAAGCTAACTGCATATCACTGCGTCACATGTCCACATCATGAGCAGACATCGCAACCTCCTCGAAACTGCTAATTTCCTTACATTGAGCCGGGACGCAGAGCTGCTGGGCTTCGTAAAGGCATGGTTGTGTTGCCTCTCACGATATGGTCATCACGATTAGAGCACGTGTTTCCTAGACCCTCTTTTAGGAGATATAATTTTAAACTGCATTAAATATGATGGCCTTCGCTGCTCTATAGAAGAAATGGGCGTTTTGTAAATTGCACGCTTAGCAATATACGATATTTTTACCATGCACTTTGTTGCGTCGTTTCCTCCTGATGTTTTGCTTGCCACTCATATTTAGACTACTGTTGGCTTCACATCAAATGTGAGGCAAAGGTGCCTCAAATTCAATTCAATCCTAACACATATTTGAAAGAGTATTGGATTCCTCGCCCTTCTCAATAAATGATGACGGTGTTATGTTATTACATCTTATCCAGCACTCATGAAAGAAACGCAAAATTTAATTCGCATATTAAAAATGGGAGCTCCAAAAATTCGAGTAGCAAAGTAGATTACCCTTATTCTCTAATCGAATTATTATGGGTTGGCGAGAGCCATTATAGCGATCGCATTATGTACTTAAAGGCTGCACTTGAGAAATGAGAAACTCATCTGCAGCAACATATGTTTTGTTCAGCAAGGAAGGCGAGCACACGGACTACGTGAGCCGCCAGAGGCGATGACTGCAACTGTCGAGAGCGGCGTCTGAAGATTTAACCTAAGCGCCTCCTCTATAACTGTGCAAAAGCTGTGAAAGATGTGAATGTCGGTTAAGGATGGGTTTCCTAAAAATTATGCACTGGGCTCTAACCACGTTTATACTGACAGAGGCCTGTTTTAAAAAAATAACCTAAGCATAAAACAAAATTGAATGGCTTCAGAGCTACACTATCGTTTCGCATTAAAATGGATTATTCTCATCGCCTCTCATCTTTCCCAGAAGATCAAAGTCGCATTTCTGAAGAACACGGACCTTTAATGGCATTCCTCTAAAGAGAAATTGATATTCTCACTCGATTAGCCTAATATTAGCATGAACAAGTGAGATGAAGAACGCTTCCTAGATATTCATTTAAGATAAATAACGACCTGCCTTTTTCATTAAGATTTCAGAAGTTGGACAAATCAGGGTTGGCATGCTGCCAATAGGTTTCCATTATATTTTATTGAGTTAGAAATTGGGTCCTCGTTTTCATTACGAGCCGTTATGACAGGCAATTTGGGCAAGGTGATAGACATTAATTTTGAATTACAATTACAGATTGCAACAAAGTTTATGTCCCCGCCTTGGGTACCCTCACAGCGCGCTAATCATTGAAAAAAATAATATAATAAGCCTCTGATTGTGGTTATGCCTGAAGCCAGCAGGCTATGTCGCGCACTAATTTTCGCGTATCTAGCGGCGGCGCTTATAATGTCACGCGCCTACACACCATGGCTAAATTGAAGGGGCCGCCAACTTGAGCAGCACCTTTCGGGTAGAATTATAAAACGAACACCTAACACCATTGGAACACATAACGACCCCGCGCTCTTTAAAGATGCGTTAATAACTCCGTAACCTAACCCTGAGTGACGGAACTCCTGTTCACTTTCTTGGTTTACTTAGCCTCATTTTCATGCCTTTTTATCGGTTTATTGTTTTTCATTGCTCCTTTAGGTTTTGAGTTTTCATTTTATCGTTTCATACTTTTTTTGTTTAGTTTTCCGAAAACTATTTTTAAAATTGCATTCCTGATAAATTATATTCATTTGTGATTTCTTCTTCTTTTAATGTTCAGTTCACCATTTCCCTCTGTAATATATATTTACCCTAAAGTTTCTGTAAGTAAATAAAAGAGTAGGTAAATAAATAAATAAACAAATACTTAACCTTCAATTTCGAATAGGCAGCATATTCTTCGGTCATGCAGGCACACTAATACGTCTTGCCTAATAGGGGCCTTCGACAGCATGATCATATCTTGTATTATCTGAGGTAAGGCAGTTCGAAATAAGGCAAAGAATGGAAAGCAAAATAAATTATGCAATACCAGTGCTAACAGTGCTGTCGCTTGACAATTTCTGATTAAGTACGGGTCTAGTTGCCCATTCTTTTTTTGTCGATAAAAGAAAGCACAGTAACGTCCTTAGGACTGTAAAAAGGAAAATAACAGCAAATACTGACATTCTTCTCTGCAGAGCAAGGTTGAAATAATATTGTGAAATAAATGACTAAATATTAAAGACCTTCACAGCAGGAGCATTGCATGGCAGCACATCTACTTTGCCCGGCACAGCAACCATTTATGTCTCTTTTCTTGTTCAGTTAAGACTGGTACCCTCATATTTCAGCTCTGTTACTAATATACCTTTCTTTCATGTAAAGATACTGAATCAAGAATTTATTAATAATACGTATTTAATATTCCACTTGATAAATTGAGCGCGCGCAAGCTAATCATAAAATGCCGATGTAAGACTACAGGACTGTTTGTCGTACTCTGATATCTTAACATTCATCGGGTTTCACTCATTGAAATGAATGGATGAAGCGTCTGTCTTATGCTTTATGCTGGCTTTGGAAGACATGTTCCCCCATGCGGGAACTAGTGTCCAGTTATAAGGGTTAGCGAAATCGCCAAGGTTAGTTCATGCACCAAACGAATGCAGCAAGTCTTAGCAAAAGTGTGCACGCTATCGAATTGGACAATTCAGAGGCAATCTGTATTGTATGTTTTTTTTTTTTAAATCATGAGTATACCTATACCATTACTACTGAATACCAGTTTGAAAGTGCGGCTTTTTTATAATATGCGTCTAAAGTGCAACGAACTGTTCTACAAATTCTTATCACGTAGTTTTCAATGGGAACCTCCTGCGTGTCAATCGGGCTGATTACCACATGAAAATAGCTTTTTACAAAGGCCAAATAATAAGCTATGCACAAAGGCCTGCCAATAGGTTTCTCGTACAATGCACTGAACTGTTTAATATAATTATAACGTTGCAAAACGTGCTTTCCTAATAACCAATGCAGAAAGTAACACTCTCGAAAAGTTCATTCTTCTGCCATATAGTTTAGAAAGCGGATGGATAGTTGTGGTTCTACTCCACCGCTGTCGGAATCACTGCGTACACTGCCACATCTATACATGAATATGACGTGATAAAATTTAAATAGCTTTAGAGAGTATCCATCCTCCGATCAAGTGCTCTCCCGTATCTGCCTAATGCTTTTAGTAATGGTGGCGTTGTGGGTTTACACATTATCCCTAGGGCCAAACAAGCAGTGCTTCCTCAAGGCAAGAAGCGACTCCAACGACAACTCCAACGCAGCCAGCATACACCAAGGCATTTTGTACAAATTACTCTGGTAATATTATCTGCTAGAGTAAAAATATTCCTACACTGACGCCGGAATTGCAGCAGCATAGAAACCTTTGAGCACACCTAAAATGATAAGTAATTGTTCAACGTCAGAGAGTTGCGGATCTTCTGCTTTTCGCTAGTAGTACATTTTATGCCGCTCCAATTCACCTTGCGACACAACATCCCTTCTTTGGGCAGAAATTGTATGTGCCTTTCTTTATTTTTTTGCAGCAAGCTATTATAATTTCTGACTCCTGAGAAAAAAAATCTTCCCTATTGACTTTTAGAAAGCGAAAAAACCCAGATTGAAGCCACTAGTTTTTGTGTACTTCCAAGTATTTTTTTTTTCATAACCACACATGACCGAGTAATATATGATCGTGGTCGGAATTCTTTATCGAGCGATCTTATACTGACCCAGCGCTTTTACCCTGAGATTGAGTGCATTCTCTGAAGATCACCTTCGATTGAGATAGCATCACGGTCACCGCATTCTCATCTATCTCTCCTGTGGGCGCCCTTTCATCCTTTGCTCGAACCTTGACCAACATATAGGGATGGGTCATATATTCAAAGAAAATTTATTTTCGTCACATTGAGCCCAAGATAAAGGCGTTTCATTGCACAGCCTAAGCTTTGATATTCTTAGTTCCAAAAACTAATCTTTCGAATGGGTTCTATGATAAGAATTTATGATCTCATGGCGCTTGCATTCTTTAGTCTCATCAAAGCTATTATGTAAAAAGAACTAGAAACCGATCCCCACAGAATCTCAAAATTTATTCGGTTTCGACTTCAGCTACAACCGTAAGGCTCCACTCATGGTTAAGCAATGTGTGGACTGCTACTTAATTTATAAGCAGCACATGATTTCTTACCCGCGTGTATTTGTGTTCAGTACTTTTTTTCAGCTTGCTTGCTTTAAGTGTACATAATTAAGAGGCAAAAAATGGGCTCATAAGAATTGGAAATTAAAAAAAGACTTTCCCGATAAAAGCGGGTTTAGAATGCCAGTTGATAACGATAGCTATTTCTAAAGAGGTTTCAGACTTGCTGCTTGGTTCCCAAGCATAAGAGTACTATTATCAGGCGCCAAACATGCATGAGAAAGAAGACATAAAACTGAAATGTGTTGTGAATAGCGCCCGTGACTTGTTTCTCTTCTGTGCTTCCGACATTACGCCAGAAGAACAAAACAATTTTTTTTTTGTTTTCACATGGAATTTATGCGATTCCATTGATTACATGCTGAGATCAGGTACTTAAAAGGTAATAATAAAAAAATATCAGGTAAACTGCTAGTAATGTTCCTAGCTCAAAGCAAGCTGATCACTATCAAGAACTCTTTATTAAAACTACTCACATACTCTCTACTAAGAATACTTAAACATGAAACATTGGCATCGATTTTGAGAAATTCAGACCCATTTTAGGCAGAAGTCTCAAGAATCCATTTTATTGCTTTATTATGCTTTTATAAGTTCAAAGTGGTAGAAACCTTATTACACGTGGTGCTTGCTAAATTATCAGCATTTTTGGCACCATCTGGTCTATTCTGAGTACTTCTCAAATAAATCGGCCACCCGGCTGGCAAAGGACATCGCTGGAAAACAATAACATGGGCATAAGAAGCAGCCCAAGGAGCTTTTGACCGAGCAAGGATGAACAAAGAGGATGCTATAAGGCTACCAAGAAAATTATAAATGTTAGTGCTGGGTACACCTGGCATGACTCCACGCTGGAGAGCAGTGAAATCAATAGGTACATTCAGGAAGACCTGAAAGTGCGAAAATTATGCTGCTCTTTCTTGTCACGTCTGTGAGGCTACGTTTTTTTTTCATGTTATTATTGCTGTGCTCCTCAAAGAAGAGCTCGCGAGAGTCCTGCATTCGTATAAGGCAGTTTTTGTTGTCTAAATAAAATTATACTTTTCACAGCACATATCGAAGACAGAATTTTTTGTCGCCTGTGCGTTGAAGCGCTTTGTACAATGTTGGAAATCATTGTGAACCCCACAATGAGCACATTGTTATCAACAAAGATATGCCATGCTCCTGCTAAGGCTGCACGTATAGACACTGTTTAAACTTAGATGTTGCTGCTTGAGTGTGCATTCGTGCCACATGCCATGCTTGTTTCAATTTTGCGAGAAACACTTTGATATTCAGCCGTCTGTTCTGTGTCAAGAGTCGATTGCAATAGATATATAGTAATTGGTAAATCTGAACGTTTATTTTCTAAAAGAAATAACCCTTTTGTTTAGGATACATTAGGTTCTAAATTATTCGCAGTTAAACATTTTTCATCGCTTTTTCAAAGATAATACGCTCTTTAAAGATGCGTTAATAACTCCGTAACCTAACCCTGAGTGACGGAACTCCTGTTCACTTTCTTGGTTTACTTAGCCTCATTTTCATGCCTTTTTATCGGTTTATTGTTTTTCATTGCTCCTTTAGGTTTTGAGTTTTCATTTTATCGTTTCATACTTTTTTTGTTTAGTTTTCCGAAAACTATTTTTAAAATTGCATTCCTGATAAATTATATTCATTTGTGATTTCTTCTTCTTTTAATGTTCAGTTCACCATTTCCCTCTGTAATATATATTTACCCTAAAGTTTCTGTAAGTAAATAAAAGAGTAGGTAAATAAATAAATAAACAAATACTTAACCTTCAATTTCGAATAGGCAGCATATTCTTCGGTCATGCAGGCACACTAATACGTCTTGCCTAATAGGGGCCTTCGACAGCATGATCATATCTTGTATTATCTGAGGTAAGGCAGTTCGAAATAAGGCAAAGAATGGAAAGCAAAATAAATTATGCAATACCAGTGCTAACAGTGCTGTCGCTTGACAATTTCTGATTAAGTACGGGTCTAGTTGCCCATTCTTTTTTTGTCGATAAAAGAAAGCACAGTAACGTCCTTAGGACTGTAAAAAGGAAAATAACAGCAAATACTGACATTCTTCTCTGCAGAGCAAGGTTGAAATAATATTGTGAAATAAATGACTAAATATTAAAGACCTTCACAGCAGGAGCATTGCATGGCAGCACATCTACTTTGCCCGGCACAGCAACCATTTATGTCTCTTTTCTTGTTCAGTTAAGACTGGTACCCTCATATTTCAGCTCTGTTACTAATATCCCTTTCTTTCATGTAAAGATACTGAATCAAGAATTTATTAATAATACGTATTTAATATTCCACTTGATAAATTGAGCGCGCGCAAGCTAATCATAAAATGCCGATGTAAGACTACAGGACTGTTTGTCGTACTCTGATATCTTAACATTCATCGGGTTTCACTCATTGAAATGAATGGATGAAGCGTCTGTCTTATGCTTTATGCTGGCTTTGGAAGACATGTTCCCCCATGCGGGAACTAGTGTCCAGTTATAAGGGTTAGCGAAATCGCCAAGGTTAGTTCATGCACCAAACGAATGCAGCAAGTCTTAGCAAAAGTGTGCACGCTATCGAATTGGACAATTCAGAGGCAATCTGTATTGTATGTTTTTTTTTTTTTTAAATCATGAGTATACCTATACCATTACTACTGAATACCAGTTTGAAAGTGCGGCTTTTTTATAATATGCGTCTAAAGTGCAACGAACTGTTCTACAAATTCTTATCACGTAGTTTTCAATGGGAACCTCCTGCGTGTCAATCGGGCTGATTACCACATGAAAATAGCTTTTTACAAAGGCCAAATAATAAGCTATGCACAAAGGCCTGCCAATAGGTTTCTCGTACAATGCACTGAACTGTTTAATATAATTATAACGTTGCAAAACGTGCTTTCCTAATAACCAATGCAGAAAGTAACACTCTCGAAAAGTTCATTCTTCTGCCATATAGTTTAGAAAGCGGATGGATAGTTGTGGTTCTACTCCACCGCTGTCGGAATCACTGCGTACACTGCCACATCTATACATGAATATGACGTGATAAAATTTAAATAGCTTTAGAGAGTATCCATCCTCCGATCAAGTGCTCTCCCGTATCTGCCTAATGCTTTTAGTAATGGTGGCGTTGTGGGTTTACACATTATCCCTAGGGCCAAACAAGCAGTGCTTCCTCAAGGCAAGAAGCGACTCCAACGACAACTCCAACGCAGCCAGCATACACCAAGGCATTTTGTACAAATTACTCTGGTAATATTATCTGCTAGAGTAAAAATATTCCTACACTGACGCCGGAATTGCAGCAGCATAGAAACCTTTGAGCACACCTAAAATGATAAGTAATTGTTCAACGTCAGAGAGTTGCGGATCTTCTGCTTTTCGCTAGTAGTACATTTTATGCCGCTCCAATTCACCTTGCGACACAACATCCCTTCTTTGGGCAGAAATTGTATGTGCCTTTCTTTATTTTTTTGCAGCAAGCTATTATAATTTCTGACTCCTGAGAAAAAAAATCTTCCCTATTGACTTTTAGAAAGCGAAAAAACCCAGATTGAAGCCACTAGTTTTTGTGTACTTCCAAGTATTTTTTTTTTTCATAACCACACATGACCGAGTAATATATGATCGTGGTCGGAATTCTTTATCGAGCGATCTTATACTGACCCAGCGCTTTTACCCTGAGATTGAGTGCATTCTCTGAAGATCACCTTCGATTGAGATAGCATCACGGTCACCGCATTCTCATCTATCTCTCCTGTGGGCGCCCTTTCATCCTTTGCTCGAACCTTGACCAACATATAGGGATGGGTCATATATTCAAAGAAAATTTATTTTCGTCACATTGAGCCCAAGATAAAGGCGTTTCATTGCACAGCCTAAGCTTTGATATTCTTAGTTCCAAAAACTAATCTTTCGAATGGGTTCTATGATAAGAATTTATGATCTCATGGCGCTTGCATTCTTTAGTCTCATCAAAGCTATTATGTAAAAAGAACTAGAAACCGATCCCCACAGAATCTCAAAATTTATTCGGTTTCGACTTCAGCTACAACCGTAAGGCTCCACTCATGGTTAAGCAATGTGTGGACTGCTACTTAATTTATAAGCAGCACATGATTTCTTACCCGCGTGTATTTGTGTTCAGTACTTTTTTTCAGCTTGCTTGCTTTAAGTGTACATAATTAAGAGGCAAAAAATGGGCTCATAAGAATTGGAAATTAAAAAAAGACTTTCCCGATAAAAGCGGGTTTAGAATGCCAGTTGATAACGATAGCTATTTCTAAAGAGGTTTCAGACTTGCTGCTTGGTTCCCAAGCATAAGAGTACTATTATCAGGCGCCAAACATGCATGAGAAAGAAGACATAAAACTGAAATGTGTTGTGAATAGCGCCCGTGACTTGTTTCTCTTCTGTGCTTCCGACATTACGCCAGAAGAACAAAACAATTTTTTTTTTGTTTTCACATGGAATTTATGCGATTCCATTGATTACATGCTGAGATCAGGTACTTAAAAGGTAATAATAAAAAAATATCAGGTAAACTGCTAGTAATGTTCCTAGCTCAAAGCAAGCTGATCACTATCAAGAACTCTTTATTAAAACTACTCACATACTCTCTACTAAGAATACTTAAACATGAAACATTGGCATCGATTTTGAGAAATTCAGACCCATTTTAGGCAGAAGTCTCAAGAATCCATTTTATTGCTTTATTATGCTTTTATAAGTTCAAAGTGGTAGAAACCTTATTACACGTGGTGCTTGCTAAATTATCAGCATTTTTGGCACCATCTGGTCTATTCTGAGTACTTCTCAAATAAATCGGCCACCCGGCTGGCAAAGGACATCGCTGGAAAACAATAACATGGGCATAAGAAGCAGCCCAAGGAGCTTTTGACCGAGCAAGGATGAACAAAGAGGATGCTATAAGGCTACCAAGAAAATTATAAATGTTAGTGCTGGGTACACCTGGCATGACTCCACGCTGGAGAGCAGTGAAATCAATAGGTACATTCAGGAAGACCTGAAAGTGCGAAAATTATGCTGCTCTTTCTTGTCACGTCTGTGAGGCTACGTTTTTTTTTCATGTTATTATTGCTGTGCTCCTCAAAGAAGAGCTCGCGAGAGTCCTGCATTCGTATAAGGCAGTTTTTGTTGTCTAAATAAAATTATACTTTTCACAGCACATATCGAAGACAGAATTTTTTGTCGCCTGTGCGTTGAAGCGCTTTGTACAATGTTGGAAATCATTGTGAACCCCACAATGAGCACATTGTTATCAACAAAGATATGCCATGCTCCTGCTAAGGCTGCACGTATAGACACTGTTTAAACTTAGATGTTGCTGCTTGAGTGTGCATTCGTGCCACATGCCATGCTTGTTTCAATTTTGCGAGAAACACTTTGATATTCAGCCGTCTGTTCTGTGTCAAGAGTCGATTGCAATAGACATATAGTAATTGGTAAATCTGAACGTTTATTTTCTAAAAGAAATAACCCTTTTGTTTAGGATACATTAGGTTCTAAATTATTCGCAGTTAAACATTTTTCATCGCTTTTTCAAAGATATTAGAAAGCCAGCTCAACTTGCGTAAATGTTTAAGATTGAAATATTACATTTAAAAATAAAACATAAATTAAGCATGGCCTGAACCTAGTGATAAAGCAAAATATGTGGCTGTTTCAGCGATAGTAATGTTCATCTCTGCCCGTCTAGAAGAAACAGCGACTGCCTCCTAGGAAAAAAAGCTGCAAGACTTTCTTCACAACACCGGTATTAAATGGCCAGTATGTTGCCAGTAGCAGCAGGATTGCGTATTGTTTTTTTGTTCTTTATTGCCTGACTTCAGCACAATACACAAAACCACTTTCACGGCACAATGAGCATTCATTATTTAATACAACAATCATCCAGGTGGGTTGCGGCGTCGTCATGCTAAAATTCTCTTAGGGTCACTAATGGCTCCAGTCTTCCGAGCCACTCGGGAGCTTCAGGAGCAAGTTTCTGAATTTCAATATATCTATTAATGCGCCCCATAACATCCGTTTTGGAACGTCAATAAACCTGCCGAGAACACAACAGACCTCAAAGCTACATTTTATTGCCTGCTGTGAGAATATTTAGGGGTTGTGAAAAAACTGGTCATTAACCACCATGTACTAAATTACAGCAGCCAGCAACTTTCAGCAATAGCAGCTCACCTTGCCGTGGGGCTTGTTGCGTCATTCATGCGCCTTTAGTCTTTGTCATTTCTACAGTTTTGCCTTTCTTCTAGCACGAAAGCGCATTAAAAACGCCTAGAATTTCGTCGGAGAATGAGCTACCAGCTTGAAGGACCGAAGCATGTCTAACCTTATATAGCCGAATTAAACAACACGCCTTTACTGCTGGATAATATTTTCAATTATCTTAAAAGTTTTACAGATATTTGCATTTGCAGGTATTTTAAAACACTCTCTAAATGAATTCGTTACTCTTAACAAATTAGTTACAGGCGGCGTATGAGGTGGAACGTTACAGTGGGGACAAGGCTGCTGCCACCTGCTTAAATGCAACAATGTTTGACATTATGCTGTTCATATAGACTAAAAGGATTATCATAATTGATAAATAATGAGGAGGAATGCTACTTAGTTGATGTATATGAGCCATGTTGTTGCTAATATTTAACACTAAATCCTGAGGAAACCGCTTTTTGAAGAAAAGCCAGCTTTCTGAGAACTCCTGGGCGCGCCAGCGACAGTCATGTTCTTGTCCACAGTACGTGATGGACCGCGCTCTCAGTGGCAGCGGAAGAACCGGCGGGGCAGTAATAAAACTTTTGTGATGCCTCACTGCGTCAGTGCTGTTAAGGAGGCGCGATCAGATATCATTATCAGGGAGCTGGAAGCTGGCTGAAATACCACAAGAAAACAACCTCCACAACAGTTAGATTGTACGTAAAGCTTTCACTCGTCCGTGCTGCCTGTCCTTTCTTGTGTTTCGTGTGTTAGTTCCAAAGGGTCGCAAAAGCGGGAAAAGTACTAAGGTACTTAAGAGCGTGTACTGCGTGAGAGGTAATGTATGTTGTGTGTGTGTGTGTGTGTGTGTGTGTGTGTGTGTGTGTGTGTGTGTGTGTGTGTGTGTGTGTGTGTGTGTGTGTGTGTGTGTGTGTGTGTGTGTGTGTGTGTGTGTGTGTGTGTGTGTGTGTGTGTGTGTGTGTGTGTGTGTGTGTGTGTGTGTGTGTGTGTGTGTGTGTGTGTGTGTGTGTGTGTGTGTGTGTGTGTGTGTGTGTGTGTGTGTGTGTGTGTGTGTGTGTGTGTGTGTGTGTGTGTGTGTGTGTGTGTGTGTGTGTGTGTGTGTGTGTGTGTGTGTGTGTGTGTGTGTGTGTGTGTGTGTGTGTGTGTGTGTGTGTGTGTGTGTGTGTGTGTGTGTGTGTGTGTGTGTGTGTGTGTGTGTGTGTGTGTGTGTGTGTGTGTGTGTGTGTGTGTGTGTGTGTGTGTGTGTGTGTGTGTGTGTGTGTGTGTGTGTGTGTGTGTGTGTGTGTGTGTGTGTGTGTGTGTGTGTGTGTGTGTGTGTGTGTGTGTGTGTGTGTGTGTGTGTGTGTGTGTGTGTGTGTGTGTGTGTGTGTGTGTGTGTGTGTGTGTGTGTGTGTGTGTGTGTGTGTGTGTGTGTGTGTGTGTGTGTGTGTGTGTGTGTGTGTGTGTGTGTGTGTGTGTGTGTGTGTGTGTGTGTGTGTGTGTGATATGCATAATTAAGGAGGAAAGTAAGAACAGGTTGAGGGATGTATATCGAACCCGAACAGCACTGTTATTATAGATATATGCATAACCGTAAGTCTATAGTCAATATGCATACACTAAGAAAAGCGACGGTTAATGTGGGTGTGCTTGAGATGCATAATCATTTCTTTAGAATTACTCCCTGTAAGGGAGCCTGGTCTAGTTAATGCACTTACAGCGGTAAGCTGAAAACGAAGAATTTGATGATTCTATATATGGTAAATACTTATTTGGCTATATGAAGCAGGGGCGGGGCATCAGTGTAATGAACGTACCTTACTGGTGACAAGAACCGAACTTCTAGGAAAGAGGTGCATAAACTTCCTCTTCTAACATTCAGTATACTTTTCATTTGATAGCTTTCTGTAACAACTTAGATTGCTTGAATTGTTCCACAGTCACTCCTCCACCTACTGGTTCTTCGGACCCTTTCGTCCGTCATGCGGCAGTCGGTTTGTACACCATTTCTTTATTTTTAAAGTTCCTAATTCCTTTTATTCCGTTCCTACTTCTTTGTTTGGAGAATACTTCTTTCATTTATTCAAAACGAACTTCATTTTAGCTATAGCTTCTCAGAAATAGATCGTCAAAGTAAAACCATTAGCTTCCATATGTTTCTTTTCGAGACAATCTTTTTCTCTCTAATGCAGTTGGGCGTAAAAATCATCATGTACTGCTTCCTGCGGTTCTTTGCATAAATATAAGACACCTTCAAGACAGCTTACAATTAGAAAATTCCTGTTTTTAACATCTATATAATTTATTATAGAAAAATAACTCAAGTTACTGACATTCTAGTTGAAATCAAGAAGACGGTTTTGTTTGGCGTTTAACGTATCAAAGCGACTCAGGCTATGAGAGACACCTTATTTGAGGACTCCTGAAATTTCGACCACCTAGGGTTCTTTATCGTGCACTGACATTGCAGAGCACACGGGCGAATTGCTTTTCGCCGCCAGCGAAAAGCGGCCCCCGAGGCTGGGATTCGATCCTGCGTTCTTGGGACCAGTAGGCGAGCACCTTTAGCACTGCGCCACCCCGGCGGGGTGAAATCAAGAAGAAGAAATGGGCATGGGTAGGACACGCAGTGCGAAGAGAGGATAACCGATGGTCGCTTAGGGTAACAAATGACATTTTAAGGGAAAGAAGGCGTAGCAGGGGGCGGCAGAAAGTTAGGGGGGCGGATGAAGTTAAGAAGTTCGCAGGGAAAGTGGATGCAGAACCGGGTTAATGGGAGAAATATGGGAGAGGCTTTCGCCCTGCAGCGGGTATAGTCAGGCTGCTGCTGCGGCTGATGATGATGATGATTTATTATACCCTTAAAAAATATATCACGAACTCCATAACAGAAGCTCCGTCGCGTGGTGTAGCGGTTGGTATACTCAAATTCTATGCACAAAGATGGAAGATCGGAGTCGAATGTCGACCGCGGCGACCGCTTTTCAATGGAGGCGAAAAGCAATGCTCCGGTGTGCTGTGCGATATTAGTATACGTTAAAAAACCACAGGTGGTTGAACGTTCTGAGCCCTCCACAACGGCGTCTCTCATAGACTGAGTCACTTAGGAATGTGTGTTGTGTTGTGTTGTGTTGGGTTTAATGGCGCATAAGCAGCTCAGGCTACCATGCGCCAAGCACAAGGTTGTAAGTGGCGTACACTATTTATTCTACAGTTTCCGTACAACATTTGCTTCCTTTAAAAAGCTAAAAACACATGATAGATCGACAAGTCCGCTTTCACTTAAAATTAAAGCTGGATGGAAAGGAATGTGTTCATCGTAAAATCGAGTAAAATACTTTTTCCTTAGCATTTCAAATCTTGTGCGTGAAAGTAAAACGTGGTTTATGGTGAGTTCCTGTCCGCATTCTTCACACAGAGGTTTGTTTTCTTTTCTCAACAAACAATTGTGTGTCATATGTGTGTGGCCAATGCGGAGACGGCATAAAATCACTTGTATAAAACGTTCTTGATTGCTACATGATTTCCATTCCCCTAAAGTAGTCTTCACCAACTGCAGTTTATTATTTACCTCCCTACTCCATGATGACTACCATTCGTCCTTTAGTTTGTTGTGCACCAGCATCATACAGTCTCTGTATGGCATGTCTATGTTCGTTTTCCATGGGCCTGGGCAGCCCAAAAGTCTGCTCTCTCATTGCCTCCAATGCCGACATGACTCGGGACCCAACAAAACGTTATTTTATGTCCTCGAGCAGAGGCTGTTGACATGTTGTGTATGATTTCCCCGAGTAGTGGTACAACTAAATTTTTGTGGTGAAGGGCTGTGAGAACACTTAAGGAGTTTGTGTATATAATACTGTTTGTAATGTTCTTGTTGACTATTTTGCTTACAGCCACTGCCAGAGCATAACATTCAGCTATAAAAATACTTGCACACTGAGGTAATGTCGTAGTTTTTTCACATTTTCCATGCACTATTGCACTTCCTACATTTTTTGTTGTCTTGGATCCATCCGCGTAAACTTGTGTGCAATTGTCATACTTTCTTTTAAGAGCTAGAAATTCTTGCAGGATGTGTTCAGGTGGTGTTTTATGTTTATAAAACTGAGTTAGTGTGAAATTGCACACAACAGGAAGGCTGTACCATGGTGTCAGTGAATTTTGTCTTGATGCAATATTGGGGAGGGCGTTTAGTATTCCTAATTCTTCGCATTTATCCTCAAATCGAAGTAACAAGGGCTTGATTGACTGAGGCCTATTTTTGGACAATATTCTGGAGGCACATTTAGTGACAATGGGGTAGCATATATGTTTTGGTAGGGAGCGTATTTTCAGGATATATGAAAATGTGAGCATGGTCCTTCTAAGTTCTAGGGATGGTTCGTTGGTGTCTACATAAAAGCTTGCGATAGGTGATGTCCTATAAGCGCCAGTAGAAAGACGCAAACCTGAATTATGTACAGGGTCCAAGCGCTTCAAATATGAAGGTCTTGCTGATCCGTATACAATGCAGCCATAGTCTAGGCAAGAGCGAATGACTGTGCGGTAGATGTGCAAAAGGCACGTCCGGTCAGACCCCCAGTGTTTGCGTGAGAGGACTTCGAGTATATTCAGAGATTTGGAAGCTTTCTTTCTCAGGACGTTTATGTGAGGAGAAAAGAGAGCTTCCTATCAAATGTTAAACCTAGAAATTTGTGTTCGTATTTTACTGGTAGTGTGATTTCATTTAGGTAGATGGTGGGGTCAGTGTGCAGTCCTCTTCTAAGAGAAAAGAGAACAGCCAAAGACTCTTGCGTGGAAAACTTGAAACCATTTTTATCTGCTCATGATGCCAGCTTATTTACAGTTAGCTCAATCTGCCTCTCACATGTTGCTACGTTTGACGATGTGCACGAAATTTGCAAGTCGTCTACGTAAACTGAGTACATAATGGATTTAGGTATTAATTTAGCTAAGAGTTCATTTTTACTATTAAAAGCGTGGTACTTAAAATGCACCCTTGTGGCACACCAGTTTCTTGTGTGAAGTTTTTAGAAAGTACGGAACCAAGACGTACTTGAAAGGATCGATTATGTAGAAAGTCAGCTAGACATTTTAGCATCCTGCCGCGAATTCCAAGCTCTCCCAAATCTCGCAGGATCCCAAACCTCCAATGGTGTCGTAGGCTTTTCCAAGGTCAAAAAAAAAAAAAAAACGGCAAGACAGTGTTGCTTATGTAGAAACGCTTCTAGAACTGTACTTTCGAGGCGGACAAGGTGGTCAGTAGTGGAACATGTTTTCCTGAAGCCACACTTGTGAGTGTCAAGCAGTTTTTGGGATTCGACGAAAAACATCAATCTTATATTTAGAATACTTTCAAAGCACTTTGCAAGTCAGCTCGTCAGGGCTATTGGCCTGTAACTACCTGGAGAATTTGGCAACTTTCCAGGCTTCAAAAGTGGCACTCTAATGGCCTTCTTCCAGGACTCAGGAATTTTTCCGGATATCCAGATTTTGTTAAACAGTTTTAACAATGCTTCTACAGAGGTTTCTGATAAATGGGCTAACATTTCGTAGTGCACATCATCAGGTCCTGGTGCAGTGTGTTTGCCAGCTGACAGTACTCTATGTATTTTTTCTAGTGTAATTAAAGCATTAAAAGGTTCATTTACGCTACCAGTCATTGGGAGTTTTTGTTTTTCAGCTGTTGATTTATACTTTAACAGAGATTGTGTATAGTGTGTAGAGCTTGAAACTGCAGCAAAATATTCTCCCAATGTGTCTGCTTGTTCCTCTATACTGGTTCGTGCGCCAGAGGTTGTGAAAAATGGAACTGTGAAGGGGGAGTAATTTCCATCCAGTTTATGTACTCTTTCTCACATGTCTTTGGATGTAACTGAGCTGTTGATAGAAGATACATACCTCTGCCATGATTTCTTTTCAGCTGTGCGGCGGATATACCGAGCTTTAGATTTTGCCTTCTTGAAATTTATCAGGTTTTCATGTGTTGGGTAGCGGCGTAAAATTCCCCATGCTTTGTTTTGTTTCTTTTTTGCCTTTCTGCATTCTTGCGTATACCATGCTTTACGATTTTGTCTCACCACACCGGAAGTCCGTGGAATGGCTAGATAAGCGGCGGCAATAATACATGCTGTGAAAGTTTCATTTAATTTGTCCACATCAGAACTGTCCGAAAAGATTTCTTCTAGGGCAGCTTCCTCGCGGAAGAGCGCCCAGTCGGCCAAATTTAGCTTCCAGCGCCGTGGTTTTGTTAGGGTGATTGATGGTGATGATGCTTGGCTGATAATGACTGGAAGATGATCACTCCCATAGGGGTTGTCAAGAACGTCCCATTTAAAATCGGTAAAAACACTTGGTGAACAAAAAGACAAATCTAGGCAGCTGAATTTGCCAGTGCTTGGAGAGCAGTATGTGTGTTTCCCCGTATTTAACAAACAGATATTGTTGCACAGAATAAAATCTTCTAAAACCTGGCCTCTGACGTCAGTTTGTCTGCTTCCCCAAAAAGAGGAGTGAGCATTAAATTCCCCAACTAAAAGATATGGCTCTGGTAGTTGTATTAAAAGAGTTTCTAAGTCGTGAAGTGTAACGGTTAGACGAGGATCAATGTATATGGAACATTATGTTATGGCTTTCAAATGGAGCACTGTGACTGCAGCTGCTTCGTATGTGATTTTAAGGTCGATTTTTCGGGCTGGAAAACCACCTTGGGCCACAATAGCAGTGCCACCAGAGAGTCTGCTTGGGTTCTGTCGATCGCAACGAAAGAATTGATGCTTTTTAAGGATGTTTTTATTCTGCGGTCCAATGTTTGTCTCCTGGAGACACAATACGTCTGGGGAAAAAGAACCTAATATATCTGTTATGTCATGTGTAATTGTTTAAAAGTCCACGACAGTTCCAGTGAACTAAAAATGCCATAGTAAAATATTAGTTGAGGATAGTTTAAAAACCTAGGTAGTTGGGTCCTTTGGACCTGTTATTGGGACTTTGTCCCTTCGTTTTCGCTCGAGAGAGCTTTGCCGCCGCTGACGCGGCGGCGAGGAGGGAGATGTGTCCATCACATCCTCAGATGTGTTGGACGTTCGTGCAGAAGGCACGGGTGCACTTGTTTTAGATCTTGCCCTTTGGGACAAGGCCTTCGGGCCCGCTGACCTGGGGGTCAGCGCAGCCTGTTTTGGGGGTAGTGGAGCAGCACCACCTACTTCCACCAGGGGCGCGGATGGCACCACCCCAGACTCATTTTTCGTGGCCTGGGTTGGTGCTGAAGACTCCTGTGGTGCCGCGCCCCGCTGCGCCACAGAGGAATAGGAAGGGTGTTGGATTGAAAATCTTTTGCGTGCCTCGGTGAACGTGATGTTTTCTTTTACCTTTATAGTGATTATGTCCTTTTCGGTCTTCCACACCGGACAGCTACGCGAATAAGCAGGATGGTTGCCCTGACAGTTTGCACAGGGATTGGGTTGAGTTTGGCAGTCATCGGTTTGGTGCTCATGCGCAGCACACTTTGCGCAAGTGAGTCGGCCTCGGCAGCTCTGAGCTCCGTGACCGTACTTCTGGCAGTTAAAGCAACGTCGTGGGTTCAGAATGTATGGTCTCAGGTTGAGTTTTGTGTACCCCACCTCCACAGACTTGGGGAGTACGTTCAGTGCAATGGTAAGAATAAAGTGTTGAGTCTCGATTTCTTTGTTGTCACGTCTTATTTTTATTCGGTATACATTTGTCCCGTGCTGCTCTTTCAGCCCTTCCAGCAGTTCCTCCTCTGTCATGTACTTTAAATCTTGGTCAGAAAGAACACCGCGAACAGTATTCAAAGAACGATGTGGGCTAATCACAACAGGAATGTGACCAAAAGCGCTGACTCCTGAGAGTTTCTCATACTGATGATGATATAAAAGTTCCAACAGCAGGTCTCCATTTGCAAGCTTCTTGATCTTGTAACCCTTGCCTATAGCTTCAGTCAGTGTCTTTGCAACAATGAACCGTGAGGCTTGTCTTGCTGTCTTTTCTGAGTGCTCACTATGAACTACATGAAAGTGTGGGAAGGTGCTCTTTGTTTTCAAAAAGAACTGGGCAGTTTGGTCGGTGCGCCCTCGTTTCGAAGGAAGGCGATCAGTTGAAGAAGAGGAAGCCATAAAAATGTATATTGTTCGGCTGCGGTGCCAGCCACCCACCATGGAGCCCAACGAGGGGACGGGACAGGAATTGGCAATCAAGTCTTGCCCACGCCAACTGTACACCGTAAGTATATGGCGTAACTTAGGGTGGTTAGCCACACAAGGTTAACCCTCGCCGCCTGGAAGTAGGAAGAAACGAAGAAGGTAAGAGAAGACAGGACAGTTGTAAGAAATGGGATAGGAAAGTAAAAGATGGAGGGGAGGACAGGAAAAGGCGACTGCCGATTTCCCCCGGGTGGGTCAGCCCGGAGGTGCCGTCTGTGGGGAGCGTGAGCCAAAGTGGTGTGTTGCCTCCGCCGAGGGGCCTTAAAGGTCCAAACACTCGGCATCGGCTCAACCACCAGGATCCTCTTTTCCCCAGACACGGCGATGCCACGCACGGCTAAGCGTGGGTGCTCGGGGTCCGTGGTGTCGCACCGTACACGCAAATATCTTCTTTAACAGATGCCCGCTGCGGGTCACTTAGGAATGTTACACCTCGTGAAAACAACTAAATTATCTTAAATGAAGCAAGACGAAGGGCTTCATGCATTCATTTTTTTGTGTAAATGTTGAATCTTTGGCTTCTTGTGGTTATCTCGGTGCTTCAGGGACAACAGCAGGGGCGTTTATCTCAAGAACTACTAAATTAGCGGTGTCCTCATTACTGTAATAAAATTCTCGATAAACTTAATGAACGAACCGGTTGAATCCTGCTCAAAGTTCATACCAAAAATCAATACCCCTGAAATCTGAATCAGCAATACAGCTTCGAAACCGCCAATTTGCTCGAAACCCTGATTGCTAGTGGCGGCAACGGTTTTTCTGTGATGACTTCTAGACTGTGTTAAGGGCATGGTCAGAGTATTCCTCAAAAGGAAAACGAAGTACAAGAATATACAGATCGAACTCTATTCCTCATGAGCGGTACTTCAATGCGTAATTTGGGTAATTATGAGGTGAATGATCGAGGTGTCCGCTTGTTTTCACTTGCCGTTCTGATTCCTTTTCCTGGATATTGAGAAAGATCACAGTTGCATTTCTTAAAGGGAAATCTTATCTGTTGCACTGATGATATTTTAGCACTGTTTCAAAAAAAAAACAGGTGTAAGTGCAATATATTGTAGATCCGTGGTCTACCTATCTCTCTCCTTAACTCCAGCGCTTTTCCTCTTCAGTTAATTTGCCATTTATTCATTTTCTAAGACTTCATGTAACTTTACTGAGGCCCTCGTTCCTTTCTGCGTTAAGACAGGATTTAACCCACTGCTGGCCCACAGGAGCTTTCTTATTAAAATGGTCTATAAACTTTTTATAGACCATGTACCCATCCGTTACAGTTTCTCTTTTCTGTATATAAAATCTATGGCTCATCTATATACAGATGTCTATAACACTCGTTACGTATTTTTGTCTATAGACAATCCATACACTATCTGTAGATAGGAGTCTATACCGAATATACTGACGCGTGAGCATTAAAAGGTTGTGTTCAAGGACTGTCACCAGAATATTTTCGGCAGGGTTGCGTCAAAGTAAGAGGTGACAGGAAAAAGTGAATTGCTGCAGTCGATAGCAAAGAAAACTGTTAACACGAATTGTGTTCAAGGACTGTCACCAGAATATTTTCGGCAGGGTTGCGTCAAAGTGAGAGGCTACAGGAAAAAGTGAATTGCTGCAGTCGATAGCAAAGAAAACTGTTAACACGAATTGTGTTCAAGGATTGTCACCAAAATATTTTCGGCAGGGTTGCGTCAAAGTGAAAGGTGACAGGAAAAAGTGAATTGCTGCAGTCGATAGCAAAGAAAACTGTTAACACGAATTGTGTTCAAGGACTGTCACCAGAATATTTTCGGCAGGGTTGCGTCAAAGTGAGAGGTGACAGGAAAAAGGGAATTGCAGCAGTCGATAACAAAGAAAACTGTTAACACGAATTGTGTTCAAGGACTGTCACCACAATATTTTCGGCAGGGTTGCGTCAAAGTGAGAGGTGACAGGATAAAGTGAATTGCTGCAGTCGATAGCAAAGAAAACTGTTAACACGAATTGAGTTCAAGGACTGTCACCAGAATATTTTCGGCAGGGTTGCATCAAAGTGAGAGGTGACAGGAAGATGTGAATTGCTGCAGTCGATATCAAAGAAAACTGTTAACACGAATCAAGCCCCAAAGAGCGGTTAAAGTAGGCGTGGGGAGAACCCGGGAATCAGATCGGCTTCCAGCACTGATATCCGAGTCCAGACCCAAAACGAATCTCCAACCAACATCCGTTTCGTCGTCGTTATCCCCAAGCGCGGTGGCCATGCTCTGCTAGGCACCTAGTATTATTCCTCCTCGGGAAAGAAAATATCATCTCGATAAAAAGGTGACGAGAAAATAAGAAAAATTAGGGATGAGGTGAACTGTACAATAAGCCAAGTGCTCACTTTCGGGAAAGATCAAGGTTGCGAAACGTAACAGCCTTCAGTCATGAGAAAAGTACGGCTTTAGCGCATCACATTTTTTATTTTCAGTTCGCTGACGCCGACGAGTGACGGACCACTTACACCGGGAACAACTTATAGTTAACGCTGTTTAGGCGAACAGGACTTTATATGGTCCGAAATAGCGATGTAGGAGTTTTTCGCACAAGCCTCTGTGGCGCACGGAGGCACAAACCCACACTTGGTCTCCTGGTTCGAAGTGGACTTCCCTGTGCTGAAGGTTATAGTGTCGAGCGTCGGTGACATGCTGCTCCTTGATGTGTAAGCGGCCCAGCTTACGG